>NC_067415.1:11033219-12283219 GCF_009764475.1 Pristis pectinata
GAGGTATACAAAGTTAGGAGAGGAATAGTTAGAACATAGAACATAGAACACTACAGCACAGTAGAGGCCCTTCAGCCCACAATGTTGTGCCAACATTTTGTCCTGCTCTAAGATCTACCTAACCCTTCCCTCCCACATAGCCCCCTATTTTTCTATCATTCATGTGTCTATCTAAGAATATTTTAAATGTCCCTAGTGTATCTGCCCCCTCAACCTCCACTGGCAGTGTGTTCCATGCACCCACCACTCTCTGTGTAAAAAACTTACCCCTGACATCCCCCTTATACCTTCCTCCAATCGCTTTAAAATTATGTCCCCTTGTGTTAGCCATTGTCGCCCTGGGAAAAAGTCTCTGGCTGTCCACTCGATCTATGCCTCTTATCATCTTATACACCTCTATCAAGTCACCTCTCATCCTCCTTCTCTCCAAAGAGAAAAGCCCAAGCTCACTCAACCTATCCTCATAAGGCAAGTTGGGAATATTGTCGGGAATCTTTCTCCATCCTAGAGGTGCCTAAAACTAAAGAGCCTGGGTTTAGGCTGCTGTTCTAATAGAGTTCCCAAACCCTTATTTATTCAATGGAGCTACACAAGTTAGCATCTAATCCTACGGAATTCTCCCAGACTCTACTGAGCTGTTGGCTCTTTGGACAAAGGATTTAAAAATCACTAGTCCTTCCTCCATTGTTATTCTGAGTAGACTTCATCCAGGAGCTGTAGATTTTCAAAACAGAGTAAACTCTCATTTGTCCAGTATCCATACATCCAGAATTCTCACGCATCAACAAAAATTTGTTTTTATATAAATAATTTCAAACAGTAAATTTAATTTCAAGTGTTATGCAAAATGATGGTTAAAACACAATTTTAGTTCAGTTACATTTATACTTAAGGGCACTTCAGTCATAGGCTGATCAGCAGCAATGTCCTGTTGGTAGATTTGTCACTTCATACGACAGTGAGGAGTCGTTCATTTGATTTATTTTTGCTTTATTTTACATTAATACCGTTTGGTTTTTACACATAGAATTGCAATGTACAATGTTATTAATTAAACTAATAAGGAGATGATATTTAGAGTACATTTCACATTACAGAGGGGCTGTGATCCTAGAAAACTGTATCGCAATTTTCAATAATGCAAACCTTTGTCAAAATTTGACAAATATTTTTGCTTCTTTTGTATTTTGTATTTATTTTGCTACTTTTCCTCACACAATTCTGTAAGTGTGAACTTTTATTCCGTATTTCAAATTTTTTGGTGCTGATTTGTGAATTCTGTAAGGGCGAATTTCTGTTATCTAAACTGCTTTAATGCAGAGGTACACTGTAGTTTAGCAATTTATTTAAAGGTTTACGCATGGGATAGTGACGTGTGATGTATAGTAATTTTTTTTAATGCTCTCATGCAGCCTGTACCCTCAATTCCCCACAGAGGCCAGATGGCTGAGAGTATACTGTAGTAATTTAACAGTCCCTGCATAACCCATCCGCATCTGTACTTCAAATGTAAAACAACAGAAGGGCTTGCATTTGTACAACAACTTTCACAGTCTCAGGCACTTAACCATGATTGACGCAGTTTTTTGAACTCCATTATGTTTTAATTATAAAGATATGTGATAAAGTTGTAAGAAAATTTTCCAGTCCAAAGTCCTTTCTACCTGCAGTAAGCTTTAGCAATATAGATCCTCTTTAGGTTACTCTCTAGGTTCATAACCCGAACACTTTGCAAGTAGGAAATGCAGCTGCCTGGCTATCTATCAAATGAAAACACAGGCCAACCAAGGGCAATGTGTCATTAAGCCAGGGCATTTAACTCAACCATTCAGATTTCTCCGCAAGATGCAATGTTATGGCCTCAAACTGAGCCTCCGGAAGGTAGGAGTTGCCTGCAGCCTCGCAGCAAATGACAGATCCATCCCACCAGTCTTCTGAATGCTCAGTCATCTGAAGAGATTGTCATAAGCCGGGCGGTCATAACCTGGGGAGGACGTGTAGCCATTTTAATTCAGATGTTAGAATGTTCTTGATTCAATTTGTACACTTGTGGATGTTGCTGAAAAGATCAGTATTTATTGTTCAAGCCTAACTACTTCTGAATTACGTGGTTTGCTTGCCCATCTCAGTTGACATTAACAATCAACCACATGGGTGGGTCTGGAGTTACTTGCAGACTGAACCAGACAAAGACGGCAGATGTCATTCCCAATTGCACTTTTATGGTGTCTGGCAATTTCAAAGTCATTTTTACTGATATTAGTTTTTTAATTCCAGATACTGTACATCTAACTATTTTGAAGCTTGGTTGTCAAAGGATACAGCGGGATATAGATCAGTTACAGATGTGGATGGAGAAATGGTGGATGGAGTTTAACCTGGACAAGTGTGAGCTGTTGCACTTTGGGAAGTCAAATATAAGGGGAAAGTATACAGTTAATCAGCAGGACCCTTAACAGCACTGATGCACAGAGGGATCTTGGAGTCCAAGTCCATAGCTCCATGAAAGTGGCCATGCAAGTAGATAGGGTTGTAAAGAAGGCGTATGGCATGCTTGCTTTCATTGGTTGGGACGCTGAGTATAAGGGTAAGGAAGTCATGTTGCAGCTATGTAAAACTTTGGTTAGCCTGCACTTGGAGTATTGTGTGTATTTCTGGTTGCCCCATTACAAGGTTTACAGGTGGAGGCTTTGGAGAGGGTACAGAAGAGGTTTACCAGGATGTTGCCTGGATGAGAGGGTATGGAGAAGTTAGACAAAGTTGGGTTGTTTTCTCTGGAGTGTCAGATGCTGAGGGGAGACCTGATAGAAGTTTACAAAATTATGACGCAAGATAGGGTAGATAGTCAGAATCTTATTCCCACAGTAAAGATGTCAAATACTCGAGGACATGCATTTAAGGTGAGGCGAGAAAGCTTAAAGGAGATGTGCAGGGCAAGTTTTTTAAACAGAGTGGTGGGTGCCTGGAATGGACTGCCAGGGGTGGTGGTGGAAGCAGATACGATAACGGCATTTAAGAGGCTTTTAGATGGACACATGAATATGTGGGGAATGGAGGGATATGGATCACGTGCAGGCAGAAGAGAATTAATTTAATTCAGCATCGTGTTCGGCACAGACATCATGGGCCGAAGGGCCTGTTCCTGTGTTGTACTGTTCTATATTCTATGTAAAATCCCTGTGGTGGAATTTGAACTCAAAACTTCAGATTAATGGTAAAGATCAAAAGTAGACTAGGAGAAATAGTGGGAATCTCGGAAACCTGAATGCCTATCAGCTTGGTTAATGATAAAGAGAAACAAGAACGAATTGTATTTATAAGGCATTTTTGCAAACATGGCATTTCACAAAGCAGTTCATACCAGTGAATTATTTCAATAGGAGAATGGTTACTGTTTCAATGTAACAAATGCTGTGGAGAATTTGTGCACATCAGGTAGAAATGTTCTAACCAACCAGATATTTGGTCAGAGGATAAATATTAACCTGGAGTTGGGGATTGGGTTGTGGAAACAAGGTGGCCAGATCATGTTAAGACACATGTTGTTCGCAGTCTAATCAAAGGATCAATTTAATGATGTGCTGCCTTGTTATTGCTGAAATGTTTTTAAGATACCCACTAACTTTTCAGAACTATCTTAAGTGATAAAATGACTTCATGTAGCTCGGAACTGATGTGACATATTTTGATGTCCCATGGACTTATTGGGCTGAATGGTCTCCTCTTGATCCATACATCACTGCAAGGCCCACCCCTAATTTCTCTTGAGGTGATCACTTAGCCCTTTTAGAGGGAGGTTAAAAGTTACCCATACTGGTGGATCTGAGGTCACATACAGGCTAGAGTGGATGAGGTCATCCTTGCATTTGTGAACCAGATGGGCTCTTGCAGTGGCCCTGTCGTTTCATGGTCAGCTAGGACTGAGCATTTTTACTAATTTTTGATCTGGAATTAGTAATAATATTAACTGAATTTAAATTCGAAGACACAGTGCCACAGCTAGTGGAGTTGCTGACTCATGGCTTCAGTAACCTGTGTTCACTCCCTGTCGATCCTCACTAATTTTTACAGATTGATCATAGAAAGCATCCTGTCTAGATGCATTACAGCTTGGTATGGCGACTGCTCTGCCCAAGTCTGCAAGAAATTGCAGAGAGTTGTGGACAAAGCTCAGTTCATCATGAAAACCAGCCTCCCATCCATGGACTCTGTCTGTACTTCCCGCTGCCTCGGGAAAGCAGCCAACATAATCAAAGATCTGTACTACATCAATGCACTCTGTACTAACTCAATGTAACTGCACTGTGTAATGAATTGACCTGTACGATCAGTATGCAGGACAAGTTTTTCACTGTACCTCGGTACAAATGACAATAATAAACCAATACCAACACCGATACCCACCCCGGTCATTCTCTCTTCTCCTTCCTTCTATCAGGCAAAAGGTACAAAAGCTTGAAGACACATACCACCAGGCTCAAGCACAGCTTCTATCCTGCTGTTATAAGACAGATGAATGGACCTCTTGTATGATAAAGATGAACTCTTGACTTCAATCTACCTGAATGGTTGAGTTACCACAGTACCCCTGTAATGATTTAATAATTTCAGTCATGTAAGTTGGTGAAATGTCACCTGCTCTATTCTGTGTGTATTTCCTGCCAGCCATAAGGGTTTTATTCTCTGAGGAGGGTTCTAAGAAAGTAAAGCTTAAATAAACCATCTGCCTCCAGTTCCTGAAATGTGTGTAGACAAGAGTTCAGTGAGGACATCAATACCAGAATGTGCAATGACAGTGGAATGTCAGGCACTCTGCACTGACCTTTGCCACTGAAAGTGGTTCCCAGGAGGATAAAGGAAATGATTCAAGAATGTTCTTAAGTGCCTTTTGATAAAATATGACGTCCTCACTGATTCATGGGAACACCTGGCCCATGTGACCACTCAGAATGGAGAAGGAAGGCCCTGAGTTCCTCGAGTCACCCCCTCAGGTGGAGGTCATGCACAGACAGTGGAAGGAGTGCAGCCCCTTCGTAATCACCCACCCACCCGAGATCCATCTGTCCAACCTCTAGCAGAGTCTGCATAGGCCTCGTGGGTCATCGCAAACCCACACAATGATCCTGGATCCTGAGGGAGTGGCTGAGAAGAAGATTGGATCAGGCATTGTTATCTGAATTGCTGAGGACTAAAGGAGATAGAGCTACCTCAAGAGGCTGGAATCTGGTTTCATAAGCCAGCTTAAAGTAAATAGTCCACAGCAAACAAATCACAACAACATAATAATACACCAGACAAAAATACCAAGGCAGACAATTATCAAACCAATGAGCTAGACTGCTGTCTCCTTTACAAGTCACAAGGGAACGTCTGTTTCAGTGGTGAAAATTGTTCATGTCTGTCAGTGACATTCTGTGGGCAGTTAACACCAAAAATATTTGTATTTACTAATTTCTTATCACCATTGTTTGTGAAGCTTTTTTACTTCAATATTTACTTCACTTTGGTGGGGGAGATGTATCCTTGTTGGTATAACTTAAGTAATCAAGTATAGGAAGTTGTCCAGCTGTTTTCAACGTTTCTTTGAAACACTGAAGAACAGACTACGTTGTCCCAAGCATTATAATTTATTGTCACTTTTGGGACAAATTTATCACAAAATAGGATGGCACTCTTATCAGGTGAGTTCCTTTGTATCTTCTTTCCTCCTGGCACTGGCTAAGCTTCACCACGGTCCTAATCCTGCCCCAATTTCACTGTTCACCACCCAAGGCCCAGTCCCCAACCCATCCTGACATTCCAATCCCCCGACCCTCTTCTCCTCCCAATCATCCAACCCGGTGAACCCATGACCCACGATCTCAAAGCTTTTCCCGTCATCATCTCATTGCCAATCCAATCCTTGGACACGATTATTATTCACACAGCAAACCCTGTGTTTGTCCATTGTTTATAACTCACGGGCCATCCCAATGGGGTGGGCGCAGCCTCAGAATAAAACGACATCCCTTTAGAACAGAGATGAGGAGGAAGTTCTTTAGCCAGAGGGTGGTGAATCTGTGGAATTCGTTGCCACGAGCGACTGTGGAGGCCAAGTCATTGGGTGTATACAAAGCGGAGGTTGATAGATTCTTGATTAGTACGGGCGTCAAAGGTTACAGAGAGGTGGCAGGAGAATGGGGTTGAGAGGGAAAAATAAATCAGCCATGATCAAATGGTGGAACAGACTCAATGGGCTGAATGGCCTAATTCTGCTCCTATGTCTTATGGTCTTATGGTCTAATGCACCAGGATCTCAGCCTCAGTCTGATAACTGGATCTGCTGCACCCTTCTGTTGCACCAGTCTAGCCCACCTTAAGGATACACTGGAATTTCTAGGCCACCACTAGTTCAGGACAGTTGTCATCTCCAGTATGGTCTGAATGGGACACGCAGAGTTCATCCAACAATGACCTAAATGCTGTCCCTTTCTAGAACATAGGAGGCTGAGGGATGACCTAAGAGATGGTATATAAAATCATGAGTGGTGTAAATAAGGTGGACGGTCACAGCCTTTTTCCCAGGGTAGGGTAGTCTAAAACTAGAGGACATAGATTTCAGGTAGGAGGGGAAAGATTTAAAGGGGACTCAAGGGGTAACTTTTTCACACAGAGGGTGGTAGGTAAATGGAATGAGCTGCCAGAGGAAGTTGTAGAGCCAGGTACAATTATAATGTTTAAAAGACATTTAGGCAGATACATGGATAGAAAAGGTTCAGAGGGATATGGACCAAACGCAGGCAAATGGAACTAGCTTGGTTAGCCATCTTGGTCAGTATGGATGTGTTGGGCCAAAGGGCCTGTTTCTATGCTGTGAAACTCTATGACTCTATAGGTGGGGTGGGGGAGGTAGTGAGAAGTGGAATGCTTTGGATCTCTGCTTGTTTGCTGCCAGGTTAGTAATTGGTAATTGATTTATTATTGTCATATGTACTGAGATACAGTGAAAATCTTTTGTTTGCGTGCCATCCAGATAGATCATTCCATACACAAATACATTGAGGTAGTACAAAAGGAAAACAGGAACAGAATGCAGAATATAATGTTACATTTACAGAGAAACTGCAGTGCAGACAGACAAATAAGGTGCAAGCCACAATTGAGGTAGATTGAGAGATCAAGAGTTCATTCACACTTATCATACAGAAGGTCCATTCGAGACCTTTATAACAGCAGGATAGAAGCTGCCCTTGAGTCTGGTAGTTCGCGTTTACAAGCTTTTGTATCATCTGCCCGATGGAAGGGGTAGAAGAGAGAATGACCAGGGTGGGAGGGGTCTTTGATTATGTTTAAATGGCTTAAATGGCAGGTGAAATTTAGTGCAGACAAGTGTGAGATGTGGCACTTTGGGGGGACAACCCAGAATGCTTTAGGGTTAGGGTTAGGATGTGGGGCCAAGAGCAAAGAATGGCCAACAAGAGTTTATGGCTGGTGATCTTATAATTCCAGAAAAGTCCAACAGTTGTGGGCTCCACAACATTGGGTTTTACCCAACTACACCATGCAGTTCTAATCAATTACGTCACCTAAGTTTATTCGACTCCTCCTCTGCCTGAGCCTTTCTCATGCAATTACCATTCTAGTGGTGCAATAGATGCCTTGGTGCTAAGCCTTATGGTTCTGTTGATTCTGATGCAGCGACAGAGTCTAAAAAATGCCAAAGAATTTCAGCTGGTGCTAATACAGTGTGTTGCAGAGGGCAGCAGCAAAGGCAGGAGTTCTGACATTAAGCCATAATCTTGTGAACTAGTTGGCCTAATGGGTTTTGTTCCCCTAATGACTGAACAGATTTGTGTGTTGCTTCAAAAGTCTTTCTCAATATGGTTGTGAAATACTCACACTAAATGCATTGTTCCAATCCAGCTTTGAATCTTTCCCTAACTGTTTATCCAGCTAGCCACCAGAATCAGTAATTTGATCTTTATAAATAACTGTACATTGCATCTGACCTGGAGCTTTTATTGTCTTGCCATTGCATATCTCCAGTTTCAGCCATATTTTTGCTAATGGCACTTTGCTGAAACTTTGATGGCATGTATCTGTCCAGAGTCCAGCTGCTGTACCAATGTTCCATGTAAAATAGTTGTCATTAACTTTCACTTCAATTTTAAAATTGCTACATATTCCATTCTTGCTCCTTATGGCATATGTTTGAACTTCACTTTTCAGATTACTTAAGCCCTGTGACAGAAGCCTGTTCCTTGTGGCTTTCTGTTATCAGTTATGCCCTTATACCAAGAACCTACTTGGCTGAAGTTATTCTGTCTTGCCAAGCCTTGCAGACTGAGGCTCTGTACCCTTTCTGTTGACAGATAAAGTGTTTTTCTACACTAAACTGGCATAGTCAATGCGTCAGTAGCAGCTTTTCCCATCTGCCTTGTTTTTCACACTTGACTAGTTCACATGACTGGGGATTAATGGTGAAGCTTCTGCCTTTGCTACTCCCCTCTGCTACACACTGCGTTTGAACCGGCCAGAATTCATTGGCATTTTTTAGAATCTATCTCTGTCAATGTGCCACATGTTTGATGGAATTACCATCACTGAACCCTTCACAATCAATACCCTGGGGGTTACCATCGGCCAGAACAGGAGTAACCATATACACATTGTGGCTACAAGATCAGGTCAGAGGCTAGGAATCCTGCTGTTCCTAACTCCCCAAAGCCTGTCCATCATGCTCAAGAAGTCAGGAGTATGATGGCCGACTCTCCACTTGCCTGGATGAGTGCAGCTTCAACAAGACTCAAGAAGCTCAACGCCATACAGGACATAACAGTCCACTTGACAGGCATCTCATTCACAACCATTCACTCACTCCACCACTGACGCACAATAGCAGCAGTTTGTACCATCTACAGGATACACTGCAGCAACTCAGGAGTTTGTACATTCTCCCGTGTCTGCATGGGTTTCCTCCAGGTGCTCCGGTTTCCTCCCACATTCCAAAGACGTACAGGTAGGTTCATTTGGGTTTAAAATGGGCGGTGCGGACTTGTTGGGCCTGAAGGGCCTGTTACCACGCTGTAAATAAAATTTTTAAAAATTTTAAAAATTTAAATTTAATTTAAAAACTAAAAAAAGTATTTAAATTTAAAACTCAGCAAGACTTCTTAGATAGCACCTTCCAAACCCAGAATCTCTACCAGCTTGAAGGACAAGGGCAGCAAAGGCTTGGGAACACCACTACTAGGGATTTCTCCTCCAAGCCACACACCATCTTGACTTGGAAATATATTGCTGTTCCTCCAGCGTCACTGGGTCAAATTCCTGGAACTCCTGACCTAATAGCATCATGGGTATACCCAAACCTCAAGGACTGCAATGGTTAAAGAGGCAGCTCACAACTACCTTCTCAAGGTCAATGAGGAATAGAGCAATTAAATGCTCATTAGCCTTGAATGAATAAAAGTGGAAAGACTTGTGTATTCTATCATTCGGACGCAAAAAATTGTTCCAGAGAGTTCGGTTCAGGAAGATACCACAGTTGCAATGTTGTGATAAATTCTTCAAAACCACTATATACACTTTAACACCAGTTCTGCCTGACCTTGGGTTCTAGACCCGAATTTTGACCATCTCCAATGGTACTTGATCTAAATGATTCTGCAACCTTTCATCTCATCAAATGCATCTTCTCTTGTGTTGGGTGATGCCAGGTGATCTGTAGAAAAGGTCAATGTACCTGAGCCTGTCTCTGTCACTTTCTCATCCTCACTTATAGTTTCCTACAGTTCCACTCTGACACTCAATTTCAGTGAAATTGCTTGCCCTGTATAGTTTCTAGATAAGACCCAAAGGGCTCTTGGACTTTAGCACAGACTCCAAAACTCTTGATTTGGGTGGATTGTGTTTGCACTCCCTCTTTGTCCCACTTCACAAGCACTATTTCTCTTCTCTAAACCTGAGTCTCCTTACTTCCAGTCTGTACGTTGAAGCCACTGTGACTCACCTCACCACCGCAAGTATATCATAGGGTCATGTAGCTCAATATCATAGGGGTCATGTAAGCATAGAGAGATGCAGCACAAAAGGGCAATTTTACAGTAGCCAGTGAACTTGCCAATCTGCATGTCTTGGGATGTGGGAGGAAACCAGAACACCTGGAGGAAACCCACCAGAAGCAAAGGGAGATCGTGCAAACTCCACATAGACACCATCCTGGATTAAACCCCAGTCTCTGGCACTGTGAGGCAGCAGCACAACCAACTGCACCATTGGGCCACGATGTCTTTTGCTGCTTGGGGCTGCTTTGCTTCTTTTCCCATTGCTTATCCTCATCAGTGAAATGTTTGTACCCTTTCTTAGTGCAGTAACGTACAGGAAGCATGGAGAGCTATGAAGACTTGTCTGGTTTATTCAGGGTTCTCAAACTGCACATACACACGATACGCACACATGATCAAACTTGTCACACAAGTTCTTTTGCAAGGTCTCAACCCAAAACATTGACCATCCCTTTGCCTCCACAGATGCTACCTGACTCACTGAGTTTCTCCAGCAGTTTGTTTTTTTTTGCTCCAGATTCCAGCATCTGCAATCTCTTGTGTCTCCTTATCCATACAAAGATTCACAAGGATGTTACCAGGACTGGACGGCTTGAGTTATAAGGTGAGGCTGATAGGTTGGAACTTTTTTCCCTGGAGCACAGGAGGTTGAGGGGTGACTTTCCAGAGGTATATAAAATCATGACGGGCATAGATAAGGTGGATAGTCACAGTTTTTTAATATAGGACAAGAGAGTCTAAACTAGGGGGCGTAAGTACAGCAGTTAGCGTAACACTATTACAGCGCCAGCGACCCGGGTTCAATTCCCACTGCTGTCTGCAAGGAGTTTGTACGTTCTCCCCGTGTCTGCGTGGGTTTCCTCCGGGTGCTCCAGTTTCCTCCCACATTCCAAAGACGTACAGGTTAGGAACTGTGGGCCTGCTATGTTGGCGCTGGAAGTGTGGCGACACTTGCGGGCTGCCCCCAGCACATTCTCAGTAACGCAAAAGGATGCATTTCACTGTGTGTTTTGATGTACATGTGACTAATAAATATTTTAAAAATATCTAAATAGATTTAAAGTGAGAGGGGAAAGATGTAATGGAGACCTGAAGAGCAGATTTTGCACACAGTGGGTGGTGGATATATGGAACAATCTGCCAGAGCAGCTGTAGACTTGGGCACAATTATCAAGTTTAAAAGAGATTTACATGTACATGGTCAGAAAAGGTTTAGAGGGATGTGGGCCAAATGCAGGCAAATGAGAGAAGTTGAGCTAGACATCTTGGATAGCATGGATGAGTTGGGCTGAAAGGCCTGTTTCTATGTTGTATACTCTGTGACTTTATGACTCAACGACCCTAATGACACATATCCTACATATACATATTCTTTCTGGGAAGAACCACCTTTCACTAAAATAATGCTGGATAAAAATGAGTGATCTGGTCATTTATTTAATTGTCGAATACATTACCTTGAATGTGCAAAAAGGACATTGTACTTCCTACATCCTAAGTGCGTCTACTCATGAGTTGTACTTCATTGACTGTAAAGCAGTTTGAGGTTCCTTGAACTCAAGAACACAAGAAAATAGGAGGAGTAGTCATTCTACCACCCAATCCTGTCTTGTCCTTCAGTATGATCACGGGTGATCTATGCTGGCCTAAACTCCTCTTTTGTCCCAGTTCCCCATGACCCTCCATTCCTCCACTTTAAATATATCCAAACCTGGCCTCCACGGAGGTGATGTAGCAAGTTGTGAGGAGGACACAGAGGGTCAGAGCATCATGCAGTTGCACAGCACAGAAACATGTCCTTTCTGACCTTATGCCCGCACTGGGGATGTATCCTTCTATGCCTTGCCTATTTAAGTGCCTGGCTAAATATAGAGTCATAGGGTACTACAGCACAGAAACAGGCCCTTCAGCCCACCTTGTTTGTGCTGATCTAACCTTCTGCCTAGTCCCATCTACCTGCACCCGGACCATCTCCCTCCAAATCCCTCCCATCCATGCACCTATCCAAACTTCTATTAAATATTACAATTGAACCCGTATCTACCACTTCCGCTGGCAGCTCATTTCACACTCGCACCACTCTCTCAGTGAAGAAGTTTCCCCTCAGATTCCCCTTAAATATTTCACCTTTCACCCTAAACCTATGTCGTCTAGTTCTAGCCTCACCAACCTTAGGGGAAAAATCCTGTATGCATTCACCCTATCTATACCCCTCATAATTTTGTTTTCCTCTGTAAGATCTCCCCTCATTCTCCTGTGCTCCAGGGAATAAAATTTTAGCCTATTCAACCTTTCCCTATAACTCAGGTCCTCAAGTCCCGGCAACATCCGTGTAAATTTTCTCTGCACTCTTTCAAGCTTTTTGATATCTTTCCTGTAGGTAGGTGACCAGAACTGCACACAGTACTCTAAATTTGGCTTCACCAATATCTTATACAACATAGCATCTCAACTCCTGTACTCAATGCCCTGATTTATGAAGGCCAATGTACCAAAAGCTCTCTTTACAACCTTTTTTACTTGTGACACCACTTTCAAGGAATTATGGATCTGTATTCCCAGGTCCCTTTGTTGTACCACACGCCTCAGTGCCCTATCATTCACTGTGTATGTCTTATCCTGGTTTGTCCTCCCAAAGTGCATCACCTCACACTTGTCTGCATTAAATTCCATCTGCCATTTTTCAGCTCATTTTCAATATCTCTTAAATGTCATGATTGTATTTGATTCCACCATCTCTTCTGGCAGAGAATTCCAGATATCAACCACTCTCTGTGTAAAAACATTTCCCTCAAATTCCCTTTAAAACTCCTTCCATTCACTTTAAATTTATGACCTTTTGATTTTGATACCCTTACTTTATCTATGCTTCTGATAATTCTATGTACCTCCCTCAGAACACCCCTTAGCCTCCATTCCAGGGAAAACAAGCCCTGCTGGTCAAATCTCTGCCCATAATTAAAGTCCACCAATCAAAGCAAATTTTTGGTGAATCTCCTCTGTATCCTCTCCAATACAACCACATAGTTCCTTTAGTGTGGTGACCAGAACTACACACAATTCTCGAAATGCGGTCAAACCAGTCTTTTGTGAGGTTGCAACACAACATCCCAGCTTTTATATTCTCTGCCTTGACCTATAAAGGCAAGCATGCAGTTTGCCTTTTTTACCACCCTATGCACCTTTGTCAGCACTTTTCAGTGACCTATGGACTATCGGTGTTTCTGTTCATCAACATTACTTAGTGCCTTACCATTTACAGTATATGTCCTACACCTACTTCACTTCACAAAATGCATCACCTTGCACTTGTCCACCTGCAAATTCCATCTGCCAATACTCTGCCCAAATTTCCGTCTGATCTATATCTCACTGCAGCTTTAGTGAACTTCCATTGCTATCCATAAGACTTCCATGTGATCCACACACCTACTAATCATTCCTTTTAAGTTCACATCCCTCTCTAAAGCTTCCACATCCTTCCTATGATGAGGCGGCCAGAACTGAACACGAAACTCCAAGTGTAGTCTAATCAGAGTTTTATAGAGCTGCAACATTACCTCATGGCCCTTGAACTCATTACCCTGACTAATGAAGTCCAGCACTCTATACGCCTTCTTAACAACCCTATCAACCTGCGCGGCAACATGAGGGATCTATGGATCCCTCTGTTCCTCCACACAGCTAAGAGTCCTAACCTTGTATTCTGCTTTCAAATTCGATCTTCCAAAGTGTATCACTTCACAATTTTCCAAGTTGAACTCCGTCTGCCACTTCTCAGCCTAGCTCTGCCTCCTACCAATGTCCTGTTGTAACCTACAGCAACCTACTATGCTATCCACAGCACCACCAACCTTCGTGTCATCTACACTTCACTGGAATTTTCCACCCAAGAGGACGGTGGAAGGTCAGTCACCAGTACACAGATGGGGTTTTGGACATCAAGGGATATGGGGTAGATTGCTAAATTTGTTTATTATTGTCACATGTACCAAGGTACAGTGAAAAACTTCGCTTTGCATGCCATCCATACATTTCACCACATCAGTACATTAATGAAGCACAAGGGCAAAGCAATAACAGAATGCAGAGTATAGTGTTTCAGTTTCAGTGAAAGTGCAAGGCCATAACAAAGTAGATTGTGAGGTCATGAGACTATCTTATCATACCAGAGGTCCGTTGAATAGTTTTATAACAGTGGTATAGAAGCTGTCCTTGAGCCAGGTGGTACGTGATTCAACCTTTTGTATCTTCTGCTGATGGGAGGGGGGAGAAGAGAGAAAGGGGAGCGGGAGCTTTGAAAAGAGCCTCTGTGTGTGTGTGCTTGTGAGTCTCACCTTGCAAGAGTCTAAACGAGGCACATTTGCAAATTGGTAATAGCTGATTGGCTAATTAACAGCAGCAAATAGAACCATAGAACCATAGAAAACTACAGCACAGAAAACAGGCCATTTGGCCCTTCTAGTCTGTGCCGAAACATTATTCTGCTAGTCCCATTTACCTGCCCCCAGCCCATACCCCTCCAGACCTCTCTCGTCCATGTATCTATCCAATTTAAAGTTAAGAGCGAGCCAGCATTTACCACATCAGATGGTAGCCCATTCCACACTCCCACTACTCTTTGAGTGAAGAAGTTCCCCCTAATGTTCCCCCTAAACCTTTCCCCTTTCACCCTAAAGCCATGTCCTCTCGTACTTATCTCTCCTAATCTAGGTGGAAAGAGCCCACTTGCATTAACCCTGTCTATGCCCCTTATCATTTTATAAACCTCTATCATATCTCCCCTCATTCTTCTCCGCTCCAAGGAATAAAGTCCTAACATGCTCAATCTTTCCCTGTAACTCAACTCCTGAAGACCCGGCAACATTTTTGTAAATCTCCTCTGCACTCTTTCAATCTTACTGACATCCTTCCTGTAGTTCGGCGACCAGAACTGCACACAATATTCAAAATTTGGTCTCACCAATGACTTATACAACCTCACCAAAACATTCCAACTCCTGTACTCAATACTTTGATTTATAAATGCCAGGATGCCAAAAGCCTTTCTTACAACCCTGTCTACCTGTGACTCTACTTTCAGGGAATTATGTATCTGAACTCCCAGATCCCTTTGTTCCTCTGCACTCCTCAGTGCCCTACCATTTACTGTGTATGTCCTCCCTTGATTTGTCCTTCCAAAATGCAACACCTCACACTTGTAAAGGGAAATAAAGGGAAGGTTGGTATAAACGGAGTGGCCATTTTGGGAGCGGCAATTGTGTGAGTGGACCAGGGTTAGTATGGGGGACTGAGGCTTTGGCTCAAGAGTCTTCAGCGAGAGAAGGCGGAGGCTGAGGTAAGTCTCTGGTAAGTGTCTTTCTTTCTTACTTTGGTGTTTCCTTCAGTGCCAGGTCAGAGTAGTTAGAAAGGCTCCAGGGTCAGTGGTGTGTTCATCTTGTGAGATGTGGGAGTTCTGGGAGACCTGCAGTCTCCCTGATAACTACATCTGCATGAGATGCATCCTGTTGCAGCTCCTTACAGACCATGTTAGGAAACTGGAGATGCAGCTGGATGACCTTTGGCTCCTACGGGAGAATGAGGAGTTCATAGATAGGTTGAGTGAGCGAGGGCTTTTACCTTTGGAGAGAAGGAGGATGAGAGGTGACTTGATAGAGGTGTACAAGATGATAAGAAGCATAGATCGAGTGGACAGTCAGAGACTTTATCCCAGGGTGACACTGGCCACGAGGGCACATAATTTAAAAGTGTTTGGAGGAAGGTATAAGGGGGACATCAGGGGTATGCTTTTTTACACAGAGAGTGGTGGGTGCGTGGAACACACTGCTGGCAGACGTTGTGAGGGCAGATATATTAGGGACACTTAAGAGACTCTTAGATAGCCACATGAATGGTAGAGAAATGGAAGGCTATGTGGGAGGGAAGGGTTAGACGGATCTTAGAGCAGGATAAAATGTCGGCACAACATTGTGGACCGAAGGGCCTGTATTGTGCTGTAGTATTCCATGTTCTAAGTTCTATGTTCTCTAAGAGGTACAGGGAGGCAGTCACTCCTAAGCTGCAGGAGGCAGGTAGTTGGGTGACTGTCAGGAGAAGGACAGAGAATAGGCAGATAGTGCAGAGTACCCCTGTGGCCTTTCCCCTCAATAACAGGTATACCACTTTGGATACTGTTGGGGGGGAACGACCTACCAGAGGAAAGCCGCAGTGCCCGTCTCTGGCACTGAGCCTGGTTGTGTGGTGCAGAAGGGAAGGAGGGAGAAGAGGAGAGCCGTAGTGATAGGGAATTCCGATAGTAAGGGGGGCAGACAGGAGATTCTGTGGATGTGAAAGAGATTACCAGATGGTATGTTGCCTCCTGGATACCAGGGTCAGAGATGTCTCTGATCGGATCCACAGCATTCTGAAGGGGAAGGGTGAACAGCCAGAGGTCGTGGTACATATTGGTACCAATGACATAGGCAGGAAAAGAGATGAGGGCCTGAAGAGGGAATATAGGTATCTAGGTAGGAAGCTGAAAAACAGGACCTGAAGAGTAGTAATCTCTGGATTGTTGCCTGTGTCACATGCCAGTGAGGGTAAGAATAAATTGAATTGGCAGATGTATGCGTAGCTGAGGAGTTGGTGCAGTGGACAGGGTTTCAGATTTGTTGACCATTGGGATCTCTTCTGGGGAAGGTACGACCTGTACAAGGGATGGATTACACCTGAACTGGAAGGGGTCAAACATTCTTGCATGTAGGTTTACTAGAGCTGTTGGGGAGGGTTTAAACTAGTTCTTCAGGGGCATGGGAACCAGAGTGATAGGTCAGAGGTTGGTGCATTTTGTGTACAAGTAGATGCAGTGCGTAGAAAGACTGTGAGGAAAGATAGGCAATTGAAAGGGCAAAATTGCAGTCAGTTGGATAGGCTGAAGTGTGTCAACTTTAATGTGAGAAATATCAGGAACAAGGCTGATGAACTTAGAGCATGGGTAAGTACACGGAACTGGAGGATCATCTACTGAGTCAATGTGGGTGGAAGTCAGAAACAGGAAGGGAGTGATCACTCTGTTGGGAGTATTCTACAGACTCCATGATAGCTGCAGAGACACTGAGGAGCAGATCAGGAGGCAGATTTTGGAGAGGTGCAAAAATAACCAGTTTGTTGTCATGGTGATTTCAACTTCCTAATATTGATTGGCACCTCCTTAGTGTAAAGGGGATAGATGGGGCAGAGTTTATTAGGTGTGTCCAGGAAGGATTCCTGACACAGTATGTGGACAGGCTGACTAGAGGAGAGGCCATGCTGGACCTGGTACTAAGCAATGAGCCTGATCAGGTTTCAGATCTCTCAGTGGGAGAGCATTTTGGAGACATTGACTATACTCCTTGACCTTCACCATAGCCTTGGAGAGATTTAGGAGCAGACCGTATGGGAAAGTATTTCATTGGGGGAGGGGGAATTATGATGCTGTTAGGTAGGAACTTGGGAGCATATATTGGGAACAGATGTTCTTGGGGAAGTGCACAGCAGAAATGTGGAGGTTGTTTAGGGAGTACTTGCATGGGGTTCTGGATAGGTTTGTCCCATTGAGGCAGGGTAAGGGTAGTAGAGTGAAGGAACCGTGGTTGACAAGAGGCGTAGAATATCTTGTCAAGAGGAAGAAAGAAGCCTACTTAAGATTTAGAAAGCATGGATCAGACAGGGCTCTGGAGAGTTACAAGGTAGCCAGGAGGGAGCTTAAGAATGGAGAGCTAGAAGGGACTATGAGAAGGCCTTGGCGAGTAGGATTAAGGAAAACCCCAAGGTGTTCTACACATAGGTGAAGAATAGGAGGATGACTAGAGTGAGGGTAGGACTGATAAGAGATAAAAGAGGAAACACATGCCTGGAGTCGGAAGAGATAGGGGGAGGTCCTTAATGAATACTTTGCTTCAGTATTCACCAGTGAGAGAAACCTTGACGTTTGTGAGGATGCTGTACCACAGGCTGATATGCTAGGGCATGTTGACATGAGGACAGAGGATGTGCTGGAACTATTGAAAAACATTAGGATAGATAAGTCACCGAGGCCAGATGGGATATATCCGAGGTTATTACAGGAAGCGAGGGAAGGGTCCTCACTGGCCACAGGAGAAGTGCCAGCTGATTGGAGGGTGGCAAATGTTGTTCCTTTGTTTAAGAAAGGGAGTAGGGGTAACCCTGGAATTACAGACCATTGAGTCTTACTTCAGTGGTGGGCAAATTAATGGAGAAGATTCTTAGAGACAGGATTTATGGGCATTTAGAGAAGCATAGGCTGATTAGGGACTGTCAGCATGGCTTTGTGAGGGGCAGGTGCTGCCTCAGAGCCTGATTGAATTCTTCGAGGATGTGACAAAGCACATTGATGAAGGTAGAGCAGTAGATGTGGTGTACATGGATTTTAGTAAGGCGTTTGATAAGGTTCCTCATGGAAGGCTTATTCAGAAAGTCAGGAGGCATGGGATCCAGGGAAACTTGGCTGCGTGGATTCAGAATTGGCTCACCAATAGAAGACAGAGGGTGGTGGTAGATGGAGCGTATTCTGCCTGGAGGTCGGTGACCAGTGGTGTTCCGCAGGGATCTGTTCTGAGACACCTGCTCTTTGTGATTTTTATAAATGACTTGGATGAGGATATGGATGGGTGGGTTAGTAAGTTTGTTGATGATACAAAGGTTGGTGGTGTTGTGGATAGTGTAGAAAGTTGCTGTACATTACAACAGGACATTGATAGCATGCAGAGCTGGGCTGAGAAGTGGCAGATGGAGTTCAACCCAGAAAAGTGTGTAGAGATTCACTTTGGAAGATCAAATTTGAAGGCAGAATACAAGGTTAATGGCAGGACTCTTAGCAGTGTGGAGGAACAGAGGGATCTTGGGGTCCA
Organism: Pristis pectinata; assembly: GCF_009764475.1. Lineage (NCBI taxonomy): Eukaryota > Metazoa > Chordata > Chondrichthyes > Rhinopristiformes > Pristidae > Pristis > Pristis pectinata. The sequence goes on from NC_067415.1 coordinate 11,052,154, forward strand.
TGTGCATTGATCCCTCAAGGTTGCCATGCAGGTTGATAGGGCTGTTAAAAAGGCATATGAAGTGTTGGCCTTCATTAGTCGGGGTATTGAATTCAAGAGCCACGAGGTAATGTTGCAGCTCTATAAAACTCTGGTCAGACCACTCTTGGAGGATTGTGTTTGGTTCTGGTCGCCTCATTATAGGAAGGATGTGGAAGCTTTGGAGAGGGTGCAGAGGAGATTTACTGGATGTTGCCTGGATTGGAAAGCATGTCTTATGAGGATACGTTGAGTGAGCTAAGGATTTTCTCTTTGGAGGGAAGGAGGATGAGAGATTACTTGAAGAGGTGTATAAGATAAAGAGGGGCATAGATCGAGTGGACAGTCAGAGACTTTTCCCCAGGGTGAAAATAACTAACATGAAGGGCTTGTACTGTGCTGTTGTGTTCTATGTTCTATGTTCTATAACATCCAGCGTGGTTGGGGTCTTTGATTATGTTGGCTACTTTACCGAGGCAATGAGGGAGAGGAGGCTGGATTTCATGATGTGCTGAGCTGTGTCCACAACTCTCTGCAGTTTCTTGTGGTCTTGGGCATAGCAGATGCCATACCAAGCTGTGATACATCCGGATAGGATGGTTTCTATGTTGCATCTTTAAAAATTGGTGAGAGTCAAAGGGACATGCCAAATTTCTTCAGGAAGTAGAGCCACTGGTACACTTTCTTGGCCATGGTGTCTACATGGTTGGACCTGGACAGGCTATTGGTGATGTTTACACCTTGGAACTTGAAGGTATCAACCCTCTTGAACTCAGCAGCATTGATGTAAACAGGACCGTGTGCACCACCCACTTCCTGAAGTCCATGACCGGCTCTTCAGTTCTGCTGACATTGAGGGAAAGGTTGTTGTTATGACACCATGCCACTAGGTTCTCTGTCTCCTTCCTGTACTCCGACTCATCGTTACTTGAGATTTGGCCCACTACGTTGGTGTCATCTGCAAACTCGTAGACGGAGTTGGCTACACAATTGTGAGCATGTAGGGTTAGTACAGGAAGGAACAGCATTGATCTTACAGAATGGTGGAACAAGCTCAAGGGGCTTCATGGCCTCCTCTGTTTCTCTCTTGTTCAGAACTTGTTTACAATAGAAACATCGTGCCTTAGATTCTTAATCTCGGCTTTGTCTGTGACTCAACCTGTTTGACTCAGTCACAATGAAGCCGGCATCTGACACATACCTGTATGTGTGCAGTTGAAGTTATTCTACCAGGAGATGGCATGTATTTTAAGATATCTTTATTAGTCACATGTACATCAAAACACACAGTGAAATGCATCATCTGCACAGAGTGCTCTGGGGGCAGCCCGCAAGTGTCACCATGCTCCTGGTGCCAACATAGCATGCCCACAACTTCCTAACCCATACACCTTTTGGAATGTGGGAGGAAACCGGAGCACCCGAAGGACACCCACGCAGACAGGGGGAGAACGTACAAACTCCTGAGATTTGGTATCTTTGTGGGTTTACTGAGACCTTCAACATCAGTTTCCTTGCAGTAGTGTTTCAGTTGCAGTGGCCCCTCGTTCTAGATTCATTCACAAGAGGAAGCATCCTTTCCACATCCACACTGTTAAAACCCCTCGATATTGTGTACGTTCCCCTCTCAATCTTCTAAACATCAGTGGATACAAGCCTAATCTGTTCTACTTTTCCTCATTTGACAACCCAGCATTCCAGCCATTATTTCAGTAAACATTCTCTGAACTTCTTCCAATGCATTAACATTCTTCATGAAATAAGGAGACCAATACAGTACACAGCGTTCCAGTTGTGATCTCACTAATGCTGTACATAACTGAAACAAAACCTTCCCACTTTTGTAATCAATTTCCCTTCCGATAAAAAGTTAACTTTCCTAATTACTTGCTGTACCTGAACACTGGGCTTTTGTGAATCACACATTAGGCCACCCACATCCCTTGCTACTGCCATGGGAAAGCAGCCAACATAATCAAAGACACCTCCCACCTCAGTCATTCTCTCTTCTCCCCCCTTCCATCGGGCAGAAGATACAAAAGCTCGAAAACACTCGCCACCAAGATCAAAGACAGATTCTGTTGTAAGACTCTTGTACGATAAAGATGAAATCTTGATCTTTCAATCTACCTCGTCATGGCCCTTGCACCTTATTATCTACTTGCACTGCACTTTCTCTGTAACTGTAACTGTAGCACTATGTTCTGCATTCTGTCTTCCCTTTGTACTACCTCAATGTACTTATGTTTAGAATGATCTGTATGGATGGTATACAAAACAAAGTTTTTCACTGTATTTTGGTACATGTGACAATAATAAATCAACCAACAATTACCCTCTGCATCTCAGTACTCCACAATTTTTCACTATACAGCACGGAAACAGGACCTTCGGCCCAACTGGTCCATGCTGACAAAGATTCCCATCTAAGTGAGTCCCATTTGCACACAATTGGCCCAAATACCTTTAAACCTTTCCTGTTCATATACCAATCCAAGTACCTTTTAAGTGTTGTTGTTGTTAATAATTTGCTTCTATTTTTATTTTGCCTGCCAAAATAGACAGTTTTACATTTTCCCATATTATATTCCATTTGCCAGATCATTGCCCATTCCCTTAACCCACTTATATCCCTTTGCAACTTCCTTTATGTCTTCTTGATAGATAGATATATTTATTAGTCACATGTACATCGAAACACACAGTGAAATGCATCTTTTGCATAGAGTGTTCTGGGGGCAGCCCACAAGTATCACCACGCTTCCGGCACCAACATAGCATGCCCACAACTTCCTAACCTGCACGTCTTTGGAATGTGGGAGGAAACCGGAGCACCTGGAGGAAACCCAGGCAGACATGGGGAGAACGTACAAACTCCTTACAGACAGCTGCCGGAATTGAATCCGGGTCGCTGGAGCTGTTATAGCGTTACGCTAACTGCCACACTACCGTACCTGCCCAACTTACTTACCTATTTATCTTTGTTATCAACAACCATACCTTCGCTGCCTTCATCCAGGTTATATTCAGATCTGTTGTTGCTGGGACTATGTATGAGGATCTTAACGTTCAGGACCCAGACTTTATATTGAGGAGTGGAAGTTGTCTGTGAAAAACTTCTTTAACATGGGATAAGGCAATGACACAGACTTGACAGCAAGAGGTCTTAGTTCAATGGCAAGGGGGCCCAAGACTATAAGGGACAATGCATACACACACACACCCTCATTAACTCACAGACTGTCCCTCAGCCCTCAAACCCCCATACCATTGCCCAGAGCATTCTTCTTGGCCCCATTCACTCACACACTCTCCCCATGCCCCTCTCACCCTCAGTAACCCCCAACACCAAGTCTTCCCTCCTGCAATGTCCCCATCATTTAACTTCCTTCCTCCTTCTCTGTCCCTGTCTCTGTGCCCTCCCTCTCTACCCCTAACATTCAGGCCGCCCCTCACTCATTTTGTCTTCCCTTCCCCAGAATCTCCTTCCTCTTTCTCCCTCACCCCACTCCCTTTATTCTGCCACCTTCTGCTCTCCTCAGTCCCCACCTCCACATCCACACTCTGCAACCACATGAGGAAACTTAGGAGAATTTTTTTGTCCCATTTGATGTCGCCTGAAGCACTAACTAATGACCTGTTTGCAAATTTTAATCCACAATTGATTTTCCATTATTATGGGTGAGACATATGGGTCACTTTCAGTTCTGCTAATGTTTTCTTCAACTCCCTGCAAAGCACACATGGTTTTGCTTGAAAAAAACATTTTGGATATTGAGTTTTTTTGGGGGGTTTAGTCAGTTAACATCAAGTTACTGATGCACTTCCTGCAGACTTCAAAAGTAATTGCAATCTCAGAAGCGTGGTTGAGATTCTTGAGTCATCGAATCAACATTCTGATTTTCAGTTGAAGGTGGCTTGATCGGAAATTACAGTTTCAGTTGAGTAAGTATTTTGATGAGTGCTTTTGAGTAAAATAACAGATGCAAAATCAGACATTAATGTGAAACCCTTTGAGCTGCCATCCAAGTTCTAGTAGGTGTATGTTTAAAATAGGATGCTACCTCTGATAAATGAACTGAAGGTACACCAGTTGTGTTCTTCCCTGCTTTATTCTGCCTATTACATTAATGGGTAAAATATGTTGTTTGCACAGTACTGGCTGGTTGCTATTTTCCATTTCCAGTCTAAGAATCTTAACAGCTGCTCATCTATTTTAATAATAGAAACAATCTGCACTTGCATAACTCTTAATGTAGAAAAACACATTCCAAGCCATTGTTAAAGCATACTTGACACTAAGCCACAGACATTAAATCATAAGATTGTAAAAAAAAGGAACAACAGGAGGTCATATGGCCCATTGACCCTTCTGCATAACTCAATATCTTGACCTTAACTCCACTTTCCTGTCCAAGTCTATTCCCCTGAAGTTTAAGATCTACCTATCTTATCCTTGAACTTAGTGACACAGCTTCCATTGTTCTCTGAGGTATAAATTCTGAAGTATCACAACCTTCTGAGAGAAGAAAATGCCCTTCATGTTCATGCTAAGTGACTGACCTCTTATCCTGAGACTGCTTTCTGTTCTAGATTCTCCTGGCAAGAGAAACATCCTTATAAAATTTACCTGTCAGCCCAGACAGAATATTAGATGCTCCTTTCAAAGGTCTTAGCTCGAATAGTATAGCCCCAACCCACTCAACCTCTCCTTATAAGGTAAGCTGGGAATCTGATGAACCAAAGTTTGGTTAAGAACTCTGGCCTTAAGAAGTGTTTGATGACTCAATATGGGACAACAGAGCGGTGTGGCTCGTAAAGCTGCTGTCTCGCAACTCCAGTGACCCAAGTTCAATCCTGACTTCTAGTGTTCTTTGTGTAGATTTTGCACATTTTCCCTGTGACTGTATGGGTTTCCTCCAGTGCTTTGGTTTCCCCCAGTTCCCAAAGATATGCAGGTTGGTAGGTTAGGAAGTTGTGGGCATGCTGTGTTGGCACCGGAAGCGTGGCAACACTTGTGGGCTGCCCCCAGAATATTCCACGCAAAAAAAGATGCATATCAATGTACATGTGACTAATAAAGAAATCTTATAATACATCGGTATTAACCTATATGTTGGTTGGTAGGTCAATATTAAGAAGGAAGAGGTGTTGAATGTCATAAAAAAACATTATGGTGGATAAGTCTTCAGGGTCCGATATCCCAGGACACTGAGGGGAGCAAGGGAGAAGATTTCTGGGAGCTTTCCAGTGATCTTTGTATCCTCTTTAGCCATAAGCAAGGTCCCAGAAAACTGGAGAATAGGCAAGGTTGTTCCTTTGTTTAAAAAGGGCAACAGGGTCAATCCAGGTAATTATAGGCTGGTGAGCCTTACATCAGTGGTAGGGGAATCTACTGGAGAAGATTCTTTGGGGCAGGACTTATTACCATATGGAAAATCATGGACTTATTAGGGATAGTCAGCATGGCTTTGTGCAGGGAAAGTCCAGTCTCACAAATTTGAGTTTTTTGAGGAGGTGATGAAGGTACTTGATAACGGTAGGTTAGTGGATGTTGTCCACATGGACCTTTGTAAAACATTTAACAAGGTTCCTCATGGTAGGCTGGTCAGGAAGATTAAATCACATGGGATCCACGGTGAGTTGGTAAGTTGGATACAAAATTAGCTTGGTGATAGAAGACAGAGGGTAATGGTGGAGGGGGTTTTTCTGACTGGAAATCTCTGACTAGTGATGTTTTGCAAAAATCAGTGCTGGACCACTGTTGTTTGTGGATATATACTTAAATGATTTGGATAAAAATGTAGGTAGTGAGATTAGAAAGTTTGCAGATAACACAAAATTGGTGGAGCTGTGGATGGTGAGGAAGGTTATCAAAGGATACAGCAGGATGTAGGTCAGTTGGAAATTTGGGACAGAGAAATGGCAGATGGTATTTAATCCAGACAGATGTGAGGTGTTGCATTCTGAGAGGTCAATGCAAGAGGAAAGTACCACAGTAAATGGCAGGACCCTTAGGAGCATTCGTGCGCAGAGGAATCTTGAGGTGCAAGTCCATAGCTCCCTGAAAATGGCAACATGTGGATAGGGTGGTAAAGAAGGTATATGGCATCCTTGCACTGTTGGGCTTTCACTTGTCAGTTGGGGCACTGGGTATAAAAGTTGGGAAGTCATGCTGCAGCTGTATAAAACTTTGGTTAGGCCACATTTGGAGAACTGTGTGCAGTTCCTCTCACCACACTGTAGGAAGGATATGGCAGCTTTGGAGAGGGTGCAGAAGAGGTTCACCAGGATGTTGCCCGGATTGCAGTGTATTAGCTATAAGGAGAGGTTGGATAAATTTGGATTGTTTTCTCTGGAGCATTGGAGGCTGAGGGGAGACCTGATAGAAGTGGGTAAAGTTATGAGAAGCATAGTCAAATAGGTAGATTGTCAGAGCCTTTTTTTCCCAAATTGGTAATGTCAAAGAGTAGAGGGTAAAGGTTTAAGGTGAGATGGGGAAGGTTTAAAGGAAATGTATGAGGAAAGTTTTTCACACAGAGAGTGATGGGTGCCTGGAATGGGCTGCCAGGGGAGGTGGTGGAAACAAATATAATTGCAACATTTAAGAGGCATTTAGACAGAATCATAAACAGGCAGGGAATAGAGGGATGCAGACCAGATGCAAGCAGATGGGATTAGTTAGATTGATATCATGATGGGTGCAGACATAATGGGCTGAAGGGCCTCTTCCTGTGCTGTACTCTTCTATATTCTATGTAATTAGCCACTGTAAATTGTCCCTAATGAGTGGTAGAATTTAGGGGAGTTGATGGGAATGTGGGAGAATAAAGATTGGATTAGTGTAAACTTGAGGAGCTGAGTAGACTAATCTGGCTCCCATTTTTTTCTGTTGTCAAAAAGTCAAAGGTGAGTTTATTGTCATATGTACAAGTACATGTACGCACCAGTGCAATGAAAAAACGAATTGCAGACACATAGCATCAGATACACAACATTCACAAGAAAAACATAAACATAAATTATACAGAAGTATGCAAGAAAGAACACAATTAGAGAAAAACAAAGTCCATCGCAGTGCAAGGTGTTCAAAGCGGTTGTAGTGTTGCTATACTGAGGTAGTTTGGGTTGTGTAAGTTGATCCAAGAACCGAATGGTTGAAGGGAAGTAGCTGTTCTAGAACCTGGTGGTGTGGGACATCAGGCTTCTGTACCTCCTGCCTGATGGTAGCTGCGAGAAGATGGCATGGTGGGGATCTTTGGGTGTTATCTTCTTGAAGCAGTTCTGTTCTCGTATTTTTATGTATTTTTTTTTACCCAGAAATTCTCTTGGTGAGCCACAGTCACCTTGCTTGGAACATATTGAAATGAGATAATCTCATGTGATGACCGACATTATCCCATGAAGTACAGGTGTCCTGAGCATCTGAGGAACTTGTGGCACTCCAGTAACCACACCATTGGCTTCCTGTGGTGCAGTGTTAGCGTATTTTCACATACTTATGTATACAATAAATTTTCCTGCAATAAATTTCCAAACTGTAGTTAATTGATTGTAGATGCATGCAGTTACAGGGAGAATAATTGTCCAAATCACATCAAAAGTGCTATTTTATAGCACTTCTCATATTTCAAAAGCTCATTCAGCCAAACATCTGGGCAATTTCAACATTGATGGCAGGAGACCCACTGAGAATTGTATGGGGAATGGCCTTGCTGGAGTTGATCATTTCCTGGTGCTGAAATGATGGAAGTGTCATGGGTTGTGTGTCTGCACAATCAGGAATGTTGTCCTCTTTTTGACATCATTACATTGATATTAGTCATTGGCAGCTCATGAGACTTTTGATTCTGTAGCAGCAAGCCTTCCTGTTTTGTCCTTGAATGTTAAATAATAGGAAGGCATGTACTCACAAAGAAGAAAAAGGCAAGCTGGGTCAAGGAAGTGGGATCCTAGCTGCCAGATACTCCTGCATAACTGACCTTAAAATAAGCAGCTGCAGACTGATGCATCAGCCCATGGTTACTAATCTCTTGCCAATTCAGAGGTTTGAGTTCAAATCCCACAGTAGCAGTTGTGGAATTTAAATAAATGTTTAATCAAAAAATTGAACATGGAACATAGAACAATACAGCATAGGAGCAGGCCCTTCAGTCTACGATGTTTTGCTGAACTAATTAATCTATTGATATCTTATTAAACTAGTCCCTTCTGTCTGCATATGGTCCATATCCCTCAATTCACTGCATATTCATGTCCCTATCTAAGAGCTTCTTTACTGTTTTTATGGTATCTGCCTCTACCACCACCCCGGTAGTGCATTCCAGGCACCCATTACTCTCTATGCATGCCATCCATACAGATCATTTCATTACATCAGTCCATTGAGGTAGCACAAGTGAAAAACAACAGAATGTAGAATAAAGTGTTAAAGTTACAGAGAAAGTGCAGTGCAGGTAGACAAAAAGGTGCAAGGCAATAATGAAGTAGATTGAGAGGTCAAGAGTCCATCTGACCTTACCAGGGAACTATTCAATAATCTGTCCTAGAGTCTGGTGATATGTGCTTTCAGGCTTCTGTATCTTCTGCCTGATGGGAGGGGGGAGAAGAGAGAATGTCCAGGGCGCGTCTTTGATTATGCTGGCTGCTTTACCGAGGCAGCGAGAAGTGTAGACAGAGTCCATGGAGGAGGGGGTGATTTCTGTGATGTGCTGGGCTGTGTCCACAACTCTGCAGTTTCTTGTGGTTTCAGGCAGAGCAGTTGCCGTACCAAGCCGGGATGCATCCGGATAGGATTTTTTCTCTGGCATATTGATAAAGATTGGTGAGGGTCAAAGGAGACATGCCAAAATTATTTATCCTCCTGAGGAAATAGAGGTGCTGGTGAGGTTTCTTGGTCATGGCATCTATGTGGTTGAACTAGGACAACAATGACAAGCAAGGATTTGGTTATTTTTCCAAAAGGTCACACCTAATGCTGAACTCACAGCCTTATTAGATTAGATGGAATTAGATTAGTTTATTGTTATATACACGAGAGTGCAATGAAATTCCTTGTTTGCATGAACTCACAGAATAAACAGTATACATGGTAATAATAAATACAGCAATAAATACAATGACTGGGGCTTTTTGGAGAGAAGGAGGATGAGAGGTGACTTGATAGAGGTGGACAAGATGATAAGAGGCATAGATCGAGTGGACAGTCAGAGACTTTTTCCCAGGGCGAAAATGGCTAACACGAGAGGGCATAATTTTAAGACGATTGGTGGAAAATATAAGGGGGATGTCAGAGGTAAGTTTTTTACACAGAGAGTGGCGGGTGCATGGAACACACTGCCGGCAGAGGTTGTGGGGGCAGATACATTAGGGACAATTAAGAGACTCTTAGATAGATGCATGAATGATAGAGAAATGGAGGGCTCTGTGGGAGGGAAGGGTTAGATAGATCTTAGAGCAGGATAAAATGTTGGCACAATGTTGTGGGCCAAAGGGCCTGTATTGTGTTGTTATGTTCTATGTTCTAAGTGCAACACAACAGAATGGTGCAAAGATTGTAGTGCAGTCTGAAGTTGTGCAGACAGAAATGCTAAAGTGACAATAACGGTATAACCGAGAGAGGTAGGATTAAGAGTCTGAGAATGTGGCAGCACTACCGGAAGGGAATGTGAATTGGGGAAGAAGCAGTGGGGAAGAAGCTGTTTTCAAGTTTGTACGTCCTGGATTTTAAGTTCCTGTATCTCCCCCCAGCAGATATGAAGATATCACCCATGAATTTGGGGAAACTTTTCTGTTCATTTACTCAACAGTTTGGATGCTGCTCTGTTGCATCAGTTCCAATAAAAAAAATCATCAACTCGATGAAAGACAGTACCCAACTAATACATTTATACAAGACATTGGTGAGGCCACGCTTGGAGCATCGTGTTCGGTTTTGGTCACCCTGTTCTAAGAAGGATGTGATTAAACTGGAAAGAGTGTGACAAGAGATGTTGCCAGGACTCGAGGGACGGAGTTAGAGGGAGAGATTTGACAGGCTGGGTCTTTAGAGTGCAGGAGACTGAGGAGAGATCTCATAGAGGTATATAAAATCATGAGGGGCATAGATAGGGTGAGCGGTCTTTTTTCCAGGGTTGGGGAATCGAAAACTAGGGGACATAGTTTTAAAAATTAGTAGTGAAAGGGTTAATAAGAACCTGAGGGTCAACTTTTTTACACAGTGGAGGGTAACTAGCTGCCAGAGGAAGTGGTTGAGGCAGGTACATTAGGTACATTTAAGAAGTATGTGGACAGGTATGTGGATAACAGGAGTTTAGAGGGATATGGGTCAAGTGCTGGGAAATGGGATTAGCTTGAATATACATCTTGGTCAGCATGGTCATATATGGGCCGAGGGGCCTTTTTCCATACTGTACAACTTCATATGATTTCAAGATGCAAGATTACGCGCTGAGGAAGGTCGATGCAACCATTGAGAAGTCTCTGTGGGAAGGACCACGGTCTAGGATGCTGCTCTTACTGGATGCTGAGGTGCAACAGACTCTCAAACATTTCACGGATGGATCGTTTAAGAAGGAGACATGAGTGGCGTTGACACATTGTGACAAAATGTGTTGAATTGATGCTACAATGAATGCAGAGAAAAACAGTTACGATTGTATGTAGAACATATTGAACATAGAACATAGCACAGGAACAGGCCCTGTGCCGGGTGTGATGCCAGTCTAACTAATTTCATCTGCCTGTGCATGGTCTATATCCCTCCATTCCCTGCCTGTTCATGTGTCTGTCTAAATGCCTCTTAAACATTGCTATTGTATCTGCTTCTACCACCTACAGTAAATATATAGTATGTACTTATTGTATATATTGAGAATAAAGTATATTTTAAAAAATCAACAATCAGACTATTTAAGGTTTCCCCTATCCTGTAGCTATTTGGTGGTGTGCTGGACACAGAATATGTACCAAATAGGACACTTTCAAACCACCTTTGACTACTTTGCCCTGCAATGGACTTTTTTTTTGTTCTAATTTTGTTCTTCTTCTATAATTTATGTTTAATTTATGCTTTTCTTGTGAGTGTTGTGTCTCCAATGCTCTGTGCCTGCGATGCTGCTGCAAAGTAAGTTTTTCACTGTACCTGTGTATACATGTACTTGGGCATATGAAATAAACTTGACTTTGACTTTGATCACGTACTCACCCATCTACATACACAATGAGGGCAGTAAAATAATACACAAAAACAAACTCTTGCCCTGAACCTGCATATTGCGGAGAGAAATGAAGAGATCCATTTAGCCAGCCTGACACCTATAAGCAGTTATCTAACCACAATTTCAACATCCACACCTTTCTGGTATTTCTTGGCAGTGTCCATACAAAAGGGAGGAAGAATTAAACACAGTGGCTTTAAACTTAACAGTTGCAGGTTGAGAATGGGGAACTGGCTATGTCCTGAAGAAAATCGCCACTTGGCAGTGTGAACTGTAACTTAAAGCGCCAAGAATAAGTGTTCTGTGAGATTATCAAGCGCCCAGCCAGTGACCGACAGTAAGCGGTGAAGACAGACCACAGAAGCCACAGTAACCTGTAGAGAATAATCCTTGCCATAGAGCTGTTGTTGATTGGATACTCTCCGCAGAATGTCCATTACCAGGAAAAATCATCTGTTGTTGCCCTTTCCACACTATGAGTCAAAGAAAAACCTCTCACACCTTCAGTGTACCTCAAGGTGATTTCTTGAAATACTGTTGTAGTGCTGAAAATCAGCCAGTTTATACATTATGGTAAATGAGCAGATCTTTGAGGCAAGAGTGTAAAAGTCAACATAAACAAAATATTAGAAAGTTGAAAGGGTAGCAGGAACAAAGAGACCCAGGGATAAACACACCTTTGAAGCTGGAGGAAGGTGTTAAAAATAAAATGCAGTGGGATAGAAAATATGAAGCTGGGCTGACAAGTGGCGGATGGAGTTCAATCCGGAGAAGTGTGAGGTGGTACACTTTGGAAGGACAAACTCCAAGGCGGAGTACAAGGTTAATGGCAGGATTCTGGGCAGTGTGGAGGAGCAGAGGGATTTGGGGGTTCATATCCACAAATCACTGAAAGTTGCCTCACAGGTGGATAGGGTAGTTAAGAAAGCTTATGGGGTGTTAGCTTTCATAAATTGGGGGATTGAGTTTAAGAGCCACAAAGTGATGATGCAGCTCTACAAAACTCTGGTTAGGCCACACTTAGAGTACTATGTCCAGCTCTGGTCGCCTCATTATAGGAAGGATGTGGAGGCGTTGGAAAGGGTGCAGAGGAGATTTACCAGGATGCTGCCTGGATTAGAGAGTATGGATTATGAGGAGAGACTAAAGGAGCTAGGACTTTACTCATCAGAGAGAAGGAGATGAGGGGGAGACATACAGATATTGAGAGGAATAAATAGAGTGGACAGCCAGTGCCTCTTTCCCAGGGCACCAATGCTCAAAACAAGAGGACATGGCTTTAAGGTATTGGGTGGGAAGGGCGATGTCAGAGGGAGGTTTTTCACCCAGAGAGTGTTTGGTGCATGGAATGCGCTGCCTGGGGTGGTGGTGGAGGCTGATACATTGGAGAAGTTCAAGAGATTGTTAGATAAGCATATGGAGGAATTTAAGATAGAGGGATATGAGGGAGGAAGGAGTTAGATAGTCTTAGGTGTGGTTTGAAAGGCGGCACAACATGGTGGGCCGAAGGGCCTATATTGTGCTGTATTGTTCTATGGTTCTATGCTTCTATGAAATAAAAACAGAAATTGATGGAAGTACACCTAAGGTCAGGCAGCATCTGTGGAGGGAGAATGAGGGTTAACATTTCAGTTCAATGACCTTATGTTTAAATAATTTTGATGAAAGTTTGTTTGCTTGAAACTTTAAATCTGCCTTTTTCTCATCTGATGCAGTCTGATTTGTGGAGCATTTTCTTCTTTATGTTAAAAAAGCATATATCACCCATGGCTTAGAGTCATAGAGTAGTACAGCGCAGAAACAGACCCTTCAACCCACCCAGTCTATGCTGACCATCATGCCTATCTATACTAATCCTTCTTGCCTGCATTAATTCCATATCCCCCATGCCCTGCTCATTCAAGCACCTGTCCAGATGCCTCTTAAATGTTGTTACTGTTCCTGCCTCCACCACCTCCTCTGGCAGCTCGTTCCAGGTACCAACAACACTTAGTGTGAAAAATTTACCATTCAGATCCCCTTCTCCCACTCATCTTAAACTTATACCCTCTAGTTTTAGAAATCCCCAGCATGGAAACAGACTTTGGCTATCTCCCCTATCTATGCCTCTCATAATTTTATAAACCGCTATCATGTCATCTCTCAGCCTCCTTTGTTGCAGGAAAAACAGATCCAGCCTATCTAATCTCTCCTTTTAATCCAAGCCCTCCAGATATGTTCACACAGTGCAAAAGCTTTAAAAGTTATACTAAACTCTGGGGATGTATCAACTGGAAAACTGTGCTCAGTTTTGGGCACTAAATTTTAGAAATTTTTTAATGGCCTTAAAGAGAATCCAAAAAATATTTAGTGAGGCGAGGGACTTTTGCAAAATGGAGAGATTGGAGAAGATGAAGTTGCTCTTCTTGGAGCAGAGAAAGTTAGGGACAAGAATGACAGATATGTTCAAAATTATGGAGACACAAGATGCTGGAATCTGGAGCAACAACGAGATGCTGGAGGGACTCAGCAGGTCAGGCAGCATCTGTGGAGGGAAATGGACTGATTTATCTTCTTTCTATCTTTCAATCCAGATGAAGGACCTCAACCCAAATCATTGACTGTCCATTTCCCTCCACAGATACTGCCTGACCTGCTGAGTTCCTCCAGCATCCTATTTGGTGTTTAAAATTACGTTTGATTTTGGCAGAGAGAATGAGATAATAATACCAGAAAAGTTGCTAACCAGAGGACTGAGATTTAGCCTAAGAAAATCAGAGGTAATGTGGGGGAAAAGATTTGACTGGGACTGTTCCAGAACCAAAGGAACAGTCATTAAAGCATCCATTTTGTCTGCAGCTACCTCCTTTTAGAATCCCGAGATTCCAGAAGTGGATCCTGGGGATTTATCTGGTTTGAGGACCTTTTAATTTTCTCAGTGATGTCGATTACTAAGTCACAGTCAGAGAGTCATACCAATTTATAGCACTGAAGGTAACCATTCATCCATTGTACTTGAGCCTACCAATAATTACCCACTCAAATTATGTTCACTTCCCAGCTCTTGGTCTGTAGCCTTGTGAGTCATGGCTCTTCAAATGGTGCTTTTTAAATGTGACAAGAGTTTCTACGCCAAGCACATCATTAAGCTGTGAGATTCAGATCACCCTGACCTTCCAAAACTACTCATTGGATCCTCAGTTCCCTTGCATTTCTGTTGTTTTTATTGCATCCTCTGCAGTGAAGACAAGAACAACATACTTCTAATGCCTCATTGAGTAGCATTGCCAGAGGGATAGTGGAAATGGCTTCAGCAGAAATTTTACACATGGAAATTGGGCAATTATTTAAGGGGTGCGGGGAAGGAAAAAATTTGGGGTGGGACATTGTATGGGCCAAGCTCATAGCAGGTAGTGACGCAATGGGCCGAAGGGCCTCCTCTCTGGTGCACCATTTAATTACTGCAAGTGTTTACAATCAGCCTCTGTCAATCGATCTGCAGCAGGTCCACACACACTGTAATAACTCATCATGATGGGATCACATCGGCTGTCAACTTTGTCCTCCCAAGCAAACCACACTCACCACATGTTGTCTTAAACTGCTTTAATTACGGTACCTCAACACAGCAGTTTCTGAGAGAAATCTTCCTTATTTGCATTTGGCCAATTCCCGAGGTAAAGATAAAGGTTAATATCTAAGCAACCATCCTTCATACCTAAACTGAAAAGTTGTACCACATGAACCCATTGCCTGTCACGTGGTTGAAGGTAATAAACTGTTCATTACTGAACCACACAGACCACAGACGCTCCAGATTAATTAATCTGTCTGTGCTGAGCTAAGCCATTTCAGCCAGCGTTGCAAATACATTCCAGAGGAAGTGTTCCGCCCATGGCTAACTAAACAGTCAAGGATAACGTTAAATTTAAAGGTTATCATGTTGCAAAGAAGGTTAGTAAGCTAGACACTTCATAAAACAGTAAAGGCTGTCCAAAATATTGATAGGAAGTGCTCCAGTAGCCAACTAAAAGCCATAAATCCCCTCCACCCAATGGGATTCACTCAAGGTTTCCGAAAAGTGCTGCAATGATAATGGATGATTTATCTGTGATCTTCCAAAATTTCCTGGATTCTGGGAAGTTTCCACCAGATTGTAAAACTACATAGGTAGCACTGATATTTGACAAAGGAGGGAGGAAGTGAAACATACACCAGTTGATCAGTCATCCATTATCAGGAATTGTTGGTGCCCTTCATGATAAATGATAAGTGTGTATTTAGAAAAAAACATAACAGTCTTGTGTAGTCAACAAGGTTTTATTAAAAGGCAAATTTTGTTTGATAAATCTACTGATGTATTTTGAAAATGTTACTTGCGGGTAATGTAATATATTTAGATTTATAAAAGGCATTCAGTAATGGACCACATAAAAGGAAGTTCTCTCAGACTCATGTAGTTAGGGTAATGACTTAGAAAAGAGTGATAAATTAAAACAGAAAAGGCTAGAAACATTCAGCAGATCAGGCAGCATCTGTTGAAAGAGAAACAGAGTTCATATTTCAAGTTGAAAACTAAATTGTTTTCTTTCCTTTTCTCTGTCAGATACTATTACAACATCCTCTTTTCCAAGGAGAACAATCCCAACTCCTCCAGTCTATCCATGTACCTGAAGTCCCTTATCCATGGAATCATTCTGGTAAATCTCTTCTGCACCCTTTCCAAAGCCTTTACATTTTTTCCTAAACTCACAAGTGGATACAGTATTCCAGCAGATTTTTTTCATGTATTTTGTATAAGTCTGTATTTTTTATAAATCTGTATTTGTATAAGTATCTTTATAAGTCTGTAATTTTGTATTCTGTATAAGTCTGTATTTTTTAATTGTTTTTCATTGTTTCCTAGTTCCTGTACACTATGCCTTTAGTTGTAAACCAGGATCCCACACACTTTTATAACCACTTCTTAAATGCACATGTACCCTTAAATCTGTTCTTCTATCCCTTTTATAACTGTGCCCTCTATTTTACATTGCTCTTCTCAATCTTCCTACCAAAATGTAACTCTTCAAATTTCTCAGCATTAAATTTCATCTGCCACCTATTTGCCCCTTCCACCAGCCTGACTAGCAGTATCCTCCTTATACGAAACACCTCCAAGGTTTGCTGTTATCTATAAATTTGGAAATTGTGTCCTGTACACCCAAGCCCAAGTATTTAATACATATTAAGAAAAACAATGACATTAGTATTATTTATAAAGAAGATGTCTTGCTACATTTGTGTGGAATTTTGATGAGACAGCATGTGGAGAACAGTGAATTGTACGGATCCCTTGTTCCAGAAAGGATAAACTTGTCTTGGAATCAGTAAAAAACAGTTTTGCCTGATTGATTCCTGGGAATGACGGGAATGTCCCACATGGAAAGATTTAAGTAGAATGGGCCTTTTTTTCTCTGGAGCTTAGGAAAATTGGAAGCGTTCCCATTCGGAGAGGGATCGGCAGGATAGAGGGCGAGATGATGTTTCCACAAGCTGGAGAGGGGACATAGATTCAGGATAAGGTCTGAGGATGGAAGAATTCCTTCATTCAGGTGACTTAAGGTCTTTTTGGCATTCTCTGCTCCAGACAGCTATGATTCATGATTATTGAGCCATTTGAGTGGGATATAGTCCTTGCCATTAACATACATCCTTTGGAGCAGGGTAACCCCTGGAAGGTAACAGGCGAAGAATGAATGAGCCATGGGAGTTGCCAGAGTACCTGGAAATGACCATTAAAAAAGTCCACTGAGTGAACATGGAGGGAATATACTCTCTTCCTGTTAATGACTATTTATGTTGCAAATGGAACTCAAATAAATGAGAGCAATGTATAGGTGGCTCATTTGACAGCAAATGCCCAGAGCCATTTTGTGGAATGAAGGACACATCAGTGAAGTCTGCTCTTGTGGAACACGCAGTGTCAACGGTCTCTCTAATGCAGTGGTGCTCAGCAAGCCATCAATGATCAATGACTGTTGATGTACAGACATTGTGGGTGTAAGTCTTGCTGATGGTGAATTTTAGCAGTTGACGTCATTTGGCCAAGGTTAATTTTGGAGGAACAGACTGCTTGTGAATAAGACAAACTGACCCAAAAATGAGCCAAAAAAAGAACAGAATATGTGTGATGCTCCAGATATTAGTGAACAGCTAAGCAGAACTGCAGGCAAAATTGATTTACTCTCTGCATTACTGTCATTTTCGGCTTTGCAATACTGTTTTCTTTCATCATCTGAGTCAGAGCAGCCAAGTTCCCACTAACACTGATGTGACAATGAACTAATAATCTATTTCATGTTGATGACTAGGGGCTCATCTTGACCAGGATCCATCACTCTACTTTGAAGTAATATCAGAGTGTCTTTCACATCCACCCCTGGCAGCAGATGGGGCCGTGGCTTATTTCCTTGCCCAGAGTAGAGCACCACTGATGCACAGTGATGAGCTAATGATCTGATGGTAAGCCCTGAAGGACAGAAAGAAGAGAGTGAGAAATTTGGTAAATTGGTTTATTATCAGTCAATTGGTTTATTATTGTCACATGTACTGAGGATCAGTGAAAAACTTTGTTTTGCATATCATCCATACAGATCATTTCATAACAGCAGTGCATTGAGGTAGTACAAGGGAAAGCAATACTGGAATGCAGAATAAAGTGTTACAGTTACAGGGAAAGTGCAGTGGAGGCAGACAATAAGGTGCAAGGCCATAACGAGGTAGATTGTGAGGTCAAGAGTCCATTTTATCATACTATAGTCTTGTAATAGCAGGGTAGAAGCTGTCCTTGAGCCTGGTGGTACGTGCTTTCAGGTTTTTGTATCATTTACCCGATGGGAGGGGGGAGAAGAGAGAATGTCTGGGGTGGGTGGGTCTTTGATTATGTTGGCTGCTTTACCGAGGCAGTGAGTAGTGTAGACAGAGTCCATGGAGGGGAGGCTGGTTCCGTGATGTGCTGAGTTGTGTCCACAAGTCTCTGCAGTTTCTTGTGATCCCGGGCAGAGCAGAAAACCTCTTTGAGTGAATGACGATAAAAAAAACCATCATAGAATCATTGAAAGGTGCAGGAGTTCTCCTACCCCTTTGAAAAAAATTACTCAATCAGTTCTATTATATAAATAGGATATCTAGAAATGAACGGTAATGTAAATAAAGGCCTTTATGCATATTGATATAAGAGCTATACATGCAGCTGCAGAGCTATAAGTAAGTGGAAGGCTCTATATATAAACAGACGACTCTGTATAAAAGGAGGGTTATTTGGTTCATTAACTCTCTTCTTTTAGCATCACTCTGCAAATTTCACCCATTGAAGTATTTATCTACTGATAACTGTCATTGTTTCTACTTCCACCAAACATTTGGGTCGTGGAATCTTGTATCTTAACAAACTGTTTTGTTCCTCATGTATAAGTGGCTCATTTGGCAGCAGATGCCTGCGTACAGAAGGAGAAGTTGTTGAAGTCTGTGGAACACATGACATCAATGATCCTTCTAATGAAGTAGTGCTCAGCAAACCATAACGTATGTCATCCTGGGGTTCTTTTGCCAATGACCTTAAATCAATGTCCCATGGGTAGTGGCCTTTTGCCATTGGAAGCAGTTTCTCCTTATATACTCATCAAAGGCCTTTATCAAATTTCCTCTGAGCCTTTTCACCTCAGAGTCCAATCAGCGTTCCTCTTAGCTTTACTGTCACCAAAGTCTTTCACTCCAGTTTTTTTCTTTATTTGTTAATGGATCTGAATATCACTGGCAAGGCTGGCATTTATGTCCATCTCTAACTGGCCTTCGATTGAGAAACCATTGCTGGGCCACAGTGTACAGTGTATGACCTTCCTCCGCTGAAACCGACAGATACTGACACATAAGTTTTCTTTTCAGAAGTAGTAGATTTATTTAATTACTTAAATTTAAATTCCCCAGCTGCCATGGTGGAATTCAAATTTGTATCTCTGGACCAACTCCAGAATGCTGGCTGCTAGTCAGTAGCTAAACCACTACACCACTGCATCCAAATGTTTTAATGAATCTCTTCTGTCCCTTTTTTAAGGCCTTAACACTTTTCCAAAAGTGCAATGCGAAGAGCTGGCTTCAACACTCCAGTGCGAGCCAAAAGGTTCAGAGTAACTCCTTTGCTTTTGTACTCAATGGCTCCATTTCCAAAGCTATTGACCTGGATTTTCCATTGGTCGATGAATTGCTCGAGCCTGCTAACACCAGCTCCATTCCATTGATTCTATCTATATTTCCTGCTGCTTTAGCAAAGCAGTCAACATAGTCAAAGACCATCCCGCACCCCCCCCCCCCACCACCCTAGTGATTCCTTTTCCTCCCCCCTTCCATTAGACAGAAGATACAAAAGCTTGAGAACATGTACCACCAGGCTCAAGGACAGCTTCTCTCCTGCTGTTATCAGACTCTTGAATGGACCTCTTGTACAATAAAGATGATCACTTGATTTCTCAATCCACCTCGTCTCGGCCCTTGAACCTTAATTGTCTACCTTTGTACTTTTTCTGTACTTGTAACACTATATTCTACATTCTGTTATTGTTTTCCCTTTTACATAACCTCAATGTACTGATGTATCGAACGATCTATTTGGGTAGCATACAGACAAAGGTTTTCACTGTATCTCGGTACATGTGACAATAATAAACACATTACCAATTAACGGTAGGTCCCTGGATGCAGTCATCCACTGGGAAGTCTGCCTCCTGCTGGTTAATGACACCAATCCGGTGCATGGTCACTTGGTTTGTAATAGATAGGCCCAGCCCCGTAAAATGGCATTGACAGCCAGTTAAACTCTACCCTGGGCTTACTGTTTATCAAACTTGTTGAGCAGTGTAACATTCATAAATTTCCAAAAATCACTAAAAATTTCAAAAAGGTCACTTTTTGCAATGGGAGGAGAGTGTGAACTAATGAAAATTCATGGCACAGTGGGCAATTAACACTGGTTGACTGTGCTGGTGGGCTAGTGGCATGGGGATGTCTTACAGTATTGTTGTCATACGGTATTTGATAATCAAGGTTACTCATGAGTGTTTCCAAAAGCATAGCGATGAGTCTCATTGGTATCAACCTGGGGTTAGGGTGTGGAATCTTCTGTTGGGCATGTGGAGAATGGAAACAGCCAGACTTATAGCAACATAATGAAGCAAGCAACACAAGAGAGAAAATGATTTAAAGTGTTGACACAGGTACAGTGGGTTGAATTGTCTCATTCTTTGATGTATCATTCATTGATTATGGAAGTCTCTATCTCTGTCCCTTTATATGTCCTGCTAATAAGCATTCATCTGAAACTCCCTTGGAAACTTGTCATTTTCCCTTCCTCCAACCAATCCTTCCCTTCTCCAACCTGTTCTTATGTAACTGCAGAAATTCTGAATGGACTCCATTTCCGATGTTAATCACAAAGCAGGATTCAAAAATTTTTGCCAGAACTATCCTTTAACCTTCATTTGAAAAAGTAACCAGAGGAATTCCAAACATAAACATGATGGAATTTGTGATTAATGTCCACAGGGATGTTCCAAACTGGTGTTAAAATGTGCTTACTGTACGGGAGAGTTCAATCAAAGGCTTCCTACCAATATCCTCAGTTATTACGAACAGCCTACATGGCTACATTCAACTCAAATAGAATAGAAACATTATTACATGAGAGTTCTTTTAATTCTTCCTCCATTCTTAGCCAGGGATCTTCACTCCTTTCCTCCCTTGATCTTATTGGCGCTTATAGTGATGGGAAAACTGCAAGTCTTTACAGTAATCATGAAACTAATGGCACATGCAAAGTTTATGATGGAAATCCCCAGTTTGTTGTCACTGACATCCTATTCCAACATAAGCAAAAAAGAGGGCATAGATCGAGTGGACAGTCAGAGACCTTTTCCCAGGGTGACAATGGCTAACATGAGGGGCATAATTTTAAGGTGATTGAAGGAAAGTATAAGGGGGACGCCAGGGGTAAGATTTTACACAGACAGTGATGGGTGCATGGAACACACTGCCCGCAGAGGTGGTGGATGCGGATACATTAGGGACATTTAAGAGACTCTTAGATAGACACATGAATGATAAAGAAATGAAGGGCCATGTGGGAGGGAAGGGTTAGATAGATCTCAGAGCAGGGTAAGATGTCGGCACAACATTGTGGGCCGAAGGGCCTGTATTGTGCTGTGCTGTAATGTTCTATGTTCTATGTAGGCTCATGTACAATCCTCAAAATCAGTGGTCTGACATGAAGATCAAAAGTCTTCCCATTGCAAAATAGGCTGATCAAATTATATATGATCCATGAGATTTTAACAGCATCCTCAACCATAATTACAGTTTTGCATGCCCACTATTCCTAAAAAGTAGATTTATTTATATGCATTGTAATTGTCTCAAGTAAACATTTTAGCAATTTAAAATAAACAACAATTTTAAAAGCTTTATTTGCATCTCAATTTCTATTTTGTAATGACCTTCAAATTTTAATCTAACACTTGGTAAAATGTTAAAATATTAGCTAGAGATTGTGCTTTTTTCCTTCCTAGTTTGCTGGCTCAGCTTGAAGACTACAGGGGCGGCAGCCTATGTCTGGTTGATCAACCCACGCTGGGAAAGGGGAAAAAATTGGGAATAAGACTGCAGATGCTGGAAATCTGAATAAAAATTCAGCAGGTCAGGCAGCATCCATGGAAAGAAAAAATTATCTCCCGCATCATTGCTGACCTCATCACCTCGGGAGATCTCCCCCCCCCACAGCTGCCAACACGATAGTCCTGCAACCTGGGACTGCCCGCTTCTATCTTCGCCCTCACTTTGAAGAAGAAAATAGAGATAACACTTCAGGTTAGAGACTCTTCAACTCTCCACAGATACTGCCTGACCTGCTGTGTATTTGCAGCATTTGCTGTTTTTTTGTTTTTGGGAAAGGGACAATTGACATTATAGAGTTTGCTCGATCACTTGTCATTAGCTTTCTTTGAAGTTAGTGATGATGCCATCAATTTGCTATGTTTCTCTGCATCAATTTCCTGCTGACCTCTGAATGCTCCTAGAACTAGCCCGTTCACTTTGTGCAATGTTTTAGTCACCTCACAAGTACTTTGTGTGTAATCTGGATCATGCCCTCCTCTCACTGCTGCCATCGGGCAGGAGGTACAGAAGCCTGAAGTCCCACACCACCAGGTTCAGGAACAGCTACTTTCCTACAACCATCAGGTTCTTGAACCCACCTGCACAACCCTAACCCTACCTCAGCAACAGAACACCATGGACCACCTCTTGCTTCTGATTGTGTTCTTTGCACTAATGACTTGTTTTACACTGTCTTTTTCTTCACTTTCTTATACAATATATGTATAATTTATGTTCTGCATGTTCTCTGAATCTACCTGTCTGTGATGCTGCTGCAAGCAAGTTTTACATTGTATTTGTACCTCACTGTATTTGTACATGTGTACAATAAACTTGACTTGACTTAATCCTCAGGACTTTGTTGGTGCCTGGCTAGCAGATTTTGCGGACAATAGGATATTACTCTTATCAATAGTCCAACACACTTCAATGTGTAACACACACGTATATAACAAAATTTCCAGTGAACCCAATCAGTTTAAAGAGAGTGGAAAATATATAAGTACTCTGGATCCCTACCCTAACTCCAGCCATACACTTGGCATACAATCTGGATCCCAGTGCTGGCTGCACTTTGGACCCTTGGGTCTGGCCTCACACCTCACCCACACTCTGGACCCCTGGATCACATTCCAAACTAAGGAATGAGGCAGATTCTGAACTATCAGGATTTGCAAGCAATTGGCTGCCGGATAATCAGAGTTTTACTGTATTCATTTCTGTACTGACATCAATATAAAAGGTTATCTGATCATTGCTGCTTGCTGAACTTTGCTGTGAACAGGTTGGCTGTTGTAATTGAGTAGCAGAATTATACAGCATGGAAGCAGGCTATTTGGCCTAACTTGTCCACACCAACCAGTGGACCGTCTTCCCTATGGAGCACGTATCACCAGGCTCAAGGACAGCTTCTATCCCTCTGTTATAAGATGATTGAATGGTTCCCTAGTATGATAAGATAGATTCTTGGCCTCACAATCTACCTCGTTATGGCCTTATTGTCTACCTGCACTGCACTTTCTTCTGTAACTGTAACACTATATTCTGCATTCTGTTATTGTTTTCTCTTGTACTATCTCAATGCACTGTTGTAGTGAAATGATCTGTAGGGATGGCATGCAAAACATATTTTTCGTTGTACATTGTTACATGTGACAATAATAAACCAATTTACCAATTTATTAATCCCACCTCCCAGCACTTGATCGATAGCCTTCTATGCCTTAGTGATTCAAGTGTTCATCTAGACACTTCTTAAAAGCTGTCAGCGACCTAACTTCAACCACTCTCTCAGCCAGTGCATCCAAGTACTTAGCACTCTCTGGGTGAAGAAGGTCCCTCATATTCCCTCTAAATCTCTCCCCCCTTTACCCTAAATCTATGTCCTGTTGTGTTTCCCCAATTGTAACAGTAGCGTCTCTTCAAAACATGGCAACAGTGGAACAGGAGGAGACCACGCTGCTCTTCTAACCTGTTCTACATGGTCAATCTGTGATCACATTCCCATATACATTTTCCCTATAATCCTTAATGCTTACATTTAACAAAAGTCTTGTAATCTTAATTTTAAAATTAACAATTGACTTTGTATCTATTGTGATTTGAGGGATAGAGTTCCAACTTTCTCCTACCAACTACACACAGAAGTATTTCCTGACTTTGCTCCTGAAAGGTCTGGATTTAATTTTCAGTTTGTGTCCCCTCAGCCTGAGCACCCAATCTGGTGAAAATGGTTTCCTTCTATTTACCAAAAAGTTCCAACACTCATGAAAATGATGAGGCACTGAAGAAAACCATTTGGCCCATCGAGTCTATGCCAGCTATTGGTAGAGCAATTCTATCAGTACCATCACCTGCCCTTTCTCATAAGCCCGTAAATCATTCTCTTTCAAGGCACTAATTCATTCTATTTCTGCAATTTCTCCAGGCATGGAGTTTCAAATCACAATTACTCTCTGAGTAGATATGTGTTTCCCAAACAATTCCCCCTGTATCTTTTTTCATGTTAAACCTGCGAGACTTTGAAACATTTAACTTCATTTAACTTGTTTAATTAGTGATGATCTTATACATCTGCATCAAATCTCCTCTCCACCTTTTTGTTCCAAGGAGAAGAACCTCAGCTTCTCCTGCTGGAATCCCTCACCTCTGGAAACACTCTCATTAATCTTAACTGTTCTGTCTTTAGGACCTTCACATCCCACCTAAAGTAAGGCAAACAGAATTGAGCACAATATGCTTCCTGAGTTATAGGTTGGGAAGTCCTGAGGTTTTGATGGTTTTTGGCAGTCATGCCTTTAGTTTCCAAGACCTTAAGATCAGAAATTCCCTTGCTAAACCTTTCCACCTCTCTTTCCTCTTCTAAGATGCCACTTAAAAACCATTTTGACCAAGGTTTTACACATCTGCTCTCATATCACTTTATATGTCTCAATGTCAAAATCTATTTGTTGATGTTCCTGTCAAGTGCCTACAGACATATTAAAAATGAAAAAAATATCATTAGGGATAAAGGTCAGTGTTGCAAAGAATAAATAACATATTGAGACTGACTCAAGGCAGACATCAAAATTGAAGTTTTCTCTGTTAGATAAAGGCAGCCAATTTCTGACAAAACTATGCAGTGTCAGAAACGGAACAGCAAAACAATTAACAAAACATCAACTTTGCTTTTTAAAGGGGAAGGAAACTGTAATGCCAAGCATTCACATCCTGAGCTAAGCAATTGTGTAAAAGTCTAGCTCAGTCTAACAGGACTAACTTAAAGCTGTAGCAACTTTATAGCAACTTATTAAAACATCTCAAAAAGCTTCAAAGTATAAAAATAAACTCCGTATGTTGAATATAATTAGAGCAATCCATTCCATTGCAATGGGAAATAGATTTCCCTAGTGGAATAATTTAAAACATTTTCAACAGATAAGTGTGTCTGGGGATACATTCTCCCCGAACCCAAAAAACATCCCTAATTAAAGCTGCTGTCTTCTGGATCAAATATTGGCCCAGAAATTCATTCCTGGTCTCCAGTGCTAGACTGCCTATACAGTGTAGGATGTCTTAAGGTGCACCATGGCTTTCAATTGTGGTGCTGCTAAATTTAACCAAAATGGTGGTATTTGTTGGACACCTCACACAACATGTTTACACACTGTTTATAAACACAGTGCATCACTTTCCCTCTTTGAAAATGAGAGCATGAGCACTCTTCACGTGTGTACACAGTCATAACAGATTCAATCTGTTGACTGGCTTCCTCAGTTGGTTTGACCTTCTCAACTGTGCATTTGCCTCCGATGTCGTTTTAGTTCCTTTCACTGAAGAACTAGTAACCTCGTGTATTAATTCACTGCTGTTCTGCATTTCTTCAACAGAAGCTGTTTCTTTATCAACATCAGGAAAAATACTGATCATCACAAATCACTTCAGGTACGTCTCCTCTTACGCCCATCTGATAATGTGAATAAGACATACTGTTATCTTATCTTATTTCCAATGCTGAGTAAATAAATGTTTAGGCTACAAACTTGGATGACTTCAGCAAGCTCCCATTGCTGAGATGCGAACTTGCTCTAATCTGATAAGTTGGAAAATACTTTTCTTTGCCTTGAGACATGACTTTTTGCTTCATTGCTGCTCCTCTACCCTCCCTTTCAAATTAATATACGACAGAGACAGACTACCCGAGAACATAAGCCTTGTAGTGCAGCTAGTGGAGCTGCTGTCTCACAGCTGTGGTGACCTAGGTTCAATCCTGACCTCAGGTACTGTCTGTGTGGAGTTTGCATGTTCTTGATTAACCACATGGGTTTCCTCTGGCTGTTCCAGTTTTCCTCCCACATTCCAAAGATATGCGAGTTGGGAGGTTATTGGCCACCATAAATTGACCCAAGTTGCGTAGGTGACTGGTAGGATCAGGTGGAGTAGATGAAAATGTTTGGTGAATAAAATGGGCTAATGTAGGGTTAGTGTAAATAGGTGGTTGATGGTTAGGACAGAGTCAGTGGGCTGAAGAACCTGTTTTCAGGCTGTATGTCTCTGTGGCTCAATGTGTTAGGTCTGATTGTGATAGATAAAACATTCAGGCTGAGGTTGGATTGGGTCATACACTGGCACTCAAGTTCAGTATCTTATCCACATCAAAAATATTTGTTTAATATTACTGAATATGTTCTCTGTTCCTGATTAATATTTGGCAGTTTATCCTTAACATGTTGGAGATTAATGCATCTACACCAATGATAGGGTCAGGTATGGAAACATTTATTAGTCCTTAGGTTCAGATTGAAATTGAATTGATCATAGTCAAGTCACAGTTAGTTTAGATTTTAATTTTATATGCAAAGAGCCTACAATTCTGTAAGTATTCATTCAGAAAAGAGCTGCCTTGATGGTGCAAGCTCCACTTGAACCTGTGTGTTATTGAAAGTGTAAGAGAGGGAGTAGAGCAGATTAGAAATGCAATAGGAAGGAAATGGTGATTAGTAGGCTGCAGAGAATATTTACGAGGAGAGTACCAAAATGCAAGGGTATACGCATCAGTGAAGGATGAAGAATCTCTTTTCTCTTGAGAAATAGATGTTGTAATAGAGGTCTTTAAAATAAATGTGATTAAAGCCATATTAATAGATTGCAGAAGCTATGAATGGGAGCTGGAAAACTAAAATGGCCACTAAATTGGCAAACAATGTGGAACAAACTGGGAAATAGCTGAAGCATTATCGATATTGGTATTGGCTTATTATTGTCACTTGTACCAAGGTACAGTGAAAAACTTGTCTTGCATACCGATCTTACAGGTCAATTCATGATACCGTGCAGTTACAGTGAGTTAGTACAGAGTACATTGATGTAGTACAGGTAAAAACAATAACAGTACCGAGTAAAGTGTCACAGCTACAGAGAAAGTGCAGTGCAATAAGGTGCAAGATCACAACGAGGTAGATCGTGAGGTCAGAGTTCATTTCATCGTATAAGGGAACTGTTCAATATCCTTATCACAGTGGGGTAGAAGCTGTCTTTGAGCCTGGTGGTACATGCCCTCAGGCTCCTGTATCTTCTACCTGATGGAAGAGGAGAGAAGAGAGAATGACCCAGGTGGGTGGGGTCTTTGATTATGCTGGCTGCTACGCCAAGTCAGTGAGAGGTAAAGACAAGAGTCCAAGGAGGGGAGGCTCAAGGCTTTGAGAGACGGGGATAGGCTAGATATTTTTTCCTACATTAGGGACATACATTTAAGATGAGAAGAAAGAGCTTTAAAGGGAATATGAGGGCTACGCTTTTTACAGAGAGAGTGGATTAGTATAGTAAAATGGTCGGCATGGATGTCATGGGTTGAAGGGCCAATTTCTGTGCTGTACAACTCTGCGACCCTGACTCGGTGTTCATCAGAATGCAGGGAAAATATTCTGCTAAAAAGAAAGAACAAAATGGATGAATGAAAACAATAAGAGAACAACTAAGGTTAAGAAAAGAGATGTACACTCAGTACATGAGGAGCAGAGGAATGCATGAGGAGAAAAAGGTTAGGAGGAAGGTCAAAACAACAATTAGGAAGGCAAAGAGAAACTGTCAATTAAATTATCAAGGATAACAAGACAAAATAGTATAAGATTTTACAGACTCATCAATTAAAAAAAAGGGTGGGATAGGAATAGGGCCATTAAGGGATAACCAGGGCAAGCCAAAAGGCAACAAAAGGGAGATTAAAGAAATATTAAATCAGTATTTTGCTTCATAACTTACCAGGGAGATAGAACAGGTGAACATGATCAAATTAGTAAGGAGAAAAGTGCAGTTAAAATAGGTAAAAGGAATACATTAAATTAACTAATCAAGGTCAAACATGATAAAATCTCTGTTCCAGCTGAATTACTTATCTGTATTTTAAAAGAATCCAGGGAAGAAACAGCAAAGACATTGTTGCACATCTTCATTGATTTCTTGTGCCAGTGGACTGGTGGATAGCCAACATAATAGCCATGTTTTAGATATCCAAGGAATTATAGACCAGTGAGCTTAAAATCAGTGGTAGGAAAACTAGTAGTATCTCTTGTTAAGGAGAGATTAGAAGACCATCGTTAAATAAAAAAGGTAAAATGATGAATAATCAGCAAGGATTTCAAAAGGGAAAATCTTTTTGAATTTTTTTGAGGGGATAACAGAGACAGTGGAAATATCTAGATTTTCAAAGCCCTTTGATAAGATACCCCATAATAACATGGATGATGACAGCAGCGAAAGAGTAACTGAGGATGCTGGTTTTAGGTTTTCATGGTATTATGGTCAACCAGAAGAGACTCACTGTGCAAAATATTCTCACATAGATTAAACGCTTCCTGTTGCATGTTTGCCCAACTTCATTTCTTGTTCTTCTTAAGAAGCTGGTGCAATTGAATTAGAACCATCACTTGGTTAGGCAAGAATCCAGAGTAAAATTCATTCATTCCCAATAAGGAGGAAATCTCTGGATATTGTCTGGACATTCAGCTTTCATGGTAACATCTATCTTGACTTTAACAGGTTGTAGTAATTTGCGTTTACCTTCAGAGGAGATGCATCATCTCTGGCTGAATGAAAGGGGCAAATAGACGGCTTCAATTCCACATTGCAACAGTGGAATTATTTCAGTCTTCTTCTAAAGTACGCTAATTATCCTCTGCACTTACTCTAATGACAAGGAGATTCCCCTTTTTGTTGCACAGTTGGTTATTAATGCTCTCCAAGATTTTGTCTGTGATGGACTGGAAGACTTTTTGGTAAGGATTAGACCCCATATGGCTGTTCTTTATGTGCATTGATTGACAGGAACATCTAATTATCTTCACTCATGTTCACCTATGCAACAAATCAGGTTTTGTAAAAAAAAACTTGGTTCCCACCAAGTAGGTATAAAAGTCCTGGCAACATGGTAAAGAAATATCATTTTATCATCAAGTGTCTGTTTTATAGTCACTTTGAAGTTGCCTCACAATCTTATTGTTTTACCTGCTGCAGATAAAACCAATTGCTATGTGTTTTTTGGATCAAACTCCATTTATTTCCAGAATTCCCCCATTCCCTAATAGTTTTTTTGACACTATCCCTGATTCTTAGCAAAGCTTTGGAAGTTGACCTTTGACTGCAGTCCATTATCAAATGTGTGGCTGATGAAGGGTTTCTTTGGCAATTTTTTGGCTGCCATCTCTGCAGAAGTCACAATCTTACAAACCAAATCAAATGTGAGGCTTTTTGTGTCTAAGAGCTTAGTTTCAAACCTTAGACCGCACACACACATACACACACACACACACACACACCTGTTCTCAGTGCATGACCTAAAAACGCTCCAGAGATACTGTGCCTAGATAGATGTTGCAGACTGTCAATGTAAGTATTCACTGTTTCCCACGTTTCCTGAACGTGTGCACTTAATTTATCACCTTTATTTGTATCTAGTCTACAGTCTATATCTCAAACATTTGTGTTCTGAAGTGAGCTCCTGACTGCCGAACTATCACTGCAAATGGGATATCTTTAGATTTTTGCAGACGTGGTAAAATAGTGAGTGTACAATTCACTCCAGAACGAACTTTGGTGGGTAAAATTACTTCCTCTCATCTGCTCGCTAAGCACTCTCTCTACCTCATTCTCAGTACAATCTTCTATCTCAAGAACATTATCGGCAATGGAAAGCAAATCTCCATCCTCTCTGGTTGAATGTGAATGATTCACACAACTTTTTATTCACATCCAAGCTGCCTGTAAAGTCTATTAGTGCTTGAATCTTTCTTTTTCATGGCAAAATGAGTCAAGCCTCCTGTGTGCCTGAATTTAAGGCACAGGGTATCCCACAGCCTTGCAGATTAACACTGCCCGTAGAAACAAGAAGATGCTGGAGGAACTCAGGTCAGGCAGATTCCAGCATCTGCAGTCCTTTGTTTCTCTTAATACTGTAAGTTTTTCGTTAAAACAGTTTGGTGTAGCCTTTAAAGGTGATTGCTGTTGTGATAAGATTGATTGCTGCTTCCTGCATTTCTCTCCTCTCTCCATACCATTGAGCTGGTTCACTGGTACACATGCAAATAAACTCACTAAGCCTGTACTTAGCAGTGTCCATACTGGGGGCTGCTTTCTGTTTTTATTGGTGCTTTCAACTCAAGTTTTTTCAGAGTTCCAAAGTCACTGTGAACTGGGAATAATCTTTTGGATGTGCCTCAGTGCTAATCT
Organism: Pristis pectinata; assembly: GCF_009764475.1. NCBI lineage: Eukaryota > Metazoa > Chordata > Chondrichthyes > Rhinopristiformes > Pristidae > Pristis > Pristis pectinata. The sequence goes on from NC_067415.1 coordinate 11,082,759, forward strand.
GAATCGGAACCAAAAACTATCTTTTTCGGCAATTGTATTGTACTATGAGGTGGACATTGAAATAAACAGGCCTTTCTGTTAAGCTTTCACTAAAATAGCAAATAGATAACACCAGGAGCTTTCAAACAAAGGCAAGTATTTTTTTCTTACCTAACAGTAAGGCATCTCATCACGTGCTTACATCATATATATATGACACATTAGAACATAGAACAGTTCAGCACAGGAACAGGCCCTTCAGCCCACAAGGTCTGCACTGAACATGATGCCAAATTAAACTAAATCTCTTCTACCTGCACATGATCTGTATCGCTCCATTCCCTGTATATTCGTGTACCTATCCAACAGCCTCTTAAATGCCATTATTGCATCTGCTTCCACCACTCCCCCCGGCACCACATTCTAGGTACCTACCATTCCCTGCATAAAAAACTTTCCCCCCTCACCCTAAGTGCACGTCTTCCAGTATTCGACATATCTACCTCGGGGAAAAAAATTCTGACTGTCTACCCTATCTATGCCTCTCATAATTTTATAAACTTCAGGTCCCCCCAAAGCTCCAGAGAAAGCAACCCATGTTTGTCCAGCCTCTCCTTATAGCTCATACCTTCTAATCCAGGCAGCATCCTGGTTAACCTCTTCTGCACCCTCTCCAAAGCCTCCACATCCTTCCTGTAATGGGGAGACCAGAATTGCATAGATTGTCCAAGATATTATTGAAAGTGATATATAATTTAAAGTAACAATTATATGACACATTGTCCTGCCAGAAGATTATCATATGGTGAAACCTCTAATATTAATGTTCCAATCTTAAGTATTACAGCATAGAAGGAAGCCATTTGGTCCATCGAGATCATGCCAATTCCCAACATACCCGAAGAAGGCATTTGGTACGCTGGCCTTCATTGGTTGGGGCATTGAGCAGAAGTTAGGAAGTTATATTGCAGTTATAAAAGATGTTGGTGAGGCCCCACTTGCAGTATTGTGTACAGTTTTGGTTACCCTGTTATAGGAAAGCTGTTATTAAACTAGAAAAAGTTCAGAAAAGATTTACCAGGATGTTGCCTGAACTTGGGAGCCTGAGTTACAAGGAGGGGTTGCATAGACTCAGACTTTATTCCCTTGAACGTAGGAGATTGAGGAGTGACCTCATTGAGGTACATAAGAAGATGAGGGGCATAGACAGGTTGAAAGTCCATAATCTTTCTCTCAGGGAGGGGACACTAAAAACAAGAGGACATAGGTTTAAAATCAGTGATGAGAGATTTAAACGTCACACTGTCGAGCAAAGAGCGAGCTCGCGGAGAACCCAAATGCAGCACACTGGTACAAGTCTCGAGTTGGGATGCTTCCTCAGAATGAAACGCAGGCAGCAACCAGAAGGAATCTTGCCTTGGGGCTCTGAGGTAGGGTCCTAACACGAAAACTGGATATCCTAAGAGGAACAGTGAAACCAGGATGGCTCTAGAGTTGACAGCTCTAAGCAGCCAGGAGGCACCATGTACCCAAAGGTTGACCAATACTCTAGCAACTAGTGCTAGTGAAACCAGGGCTCTTATGCTGGTCTCCTGATGTGGCTCAGCTGTGTGTTATTATGCGATTAGTAGTGCATGGAATCCATGTGCTGCACAACGAGGCACCATCAATGGAGTCGAATCGAGGGCCAGCACTCGGAACCATGACATTAAAAGGGACATCAGGGGCAACTTCTTCACACTTATTTGGCTACAAGATCTTATTCACAGCTACCAAACTGAAGGAATTTGATATACTGAGCATGCAGGATGGCTTACAAGCTTCAGATATTGCTCGGAGGTTAAAGACTACTGTGGATGGGACAGAACATCTCTTAGATGTCTGCGTATCACCTGGCGTACTAGATAAAACGTCAAGAACATCACAATGTGAGTGTTCAAGTAATCATGCTTCTGCTGATAGGGTTCTGTGTAAAGTTTGTCCTTGTATGTCTTTGATTTTTAATCCACCTCTCTCGCGTGGATGTTTGTACCGTTGTTACTGAAGCCTTTTTGAAACAAAATAGAGTTCCTTGCAAAACAGACTTCCTCAGGGTGCCTTACAGAATTGGAGAGAATAGTATAATATAGTAACACAGTGACCACTTTGCACTACAATGTATCTTGCTTTTTTTATGGTTCTAATTATGTTCTTTCTTGTACAATTCTTGTATAATTTATGTATAATTAATGTTTTTCCTCTGAATGAAGTGCCTCTAATGCTATGTGTGTGCAATGCTGCTGCAAGTAAGTTTTTAATTGCACCTGTGCTTGTGCATATGACAATAGGTTTGACTTGAGATTAACATGAACTAGAAACAGAGGAAATTGGGGAGAGGAAAGCTGACAAAAATTTGGTTTGCCAGAGCTTCATTGATGTCTGTTGGTCCTGTAAGTAATTGCATGCCTCCTACATGGTAGATTATACTGACCCAGATCAATTTCTGTTTAACTCTTGGCACGATCTTTTGGTACAAGTAGGAAGTTATGCTGCCAGCTATATAACACTTTAGTCAGACCAACTTGGAGTATTGTGTACAGTTCTGATTGCCCCAAGGATTGTGGGGACTGTGGAGAGGGTGCAAAAGAGGTATATTAGGATGCTGCCCGGTTTAGAGAGTATGAGCTATAAGGACAGGTTGAACAAACTTGGTTTGTTCTTCTTAGAGCATTGGATGCTGAGGGAGACCTGATAGAAGTTTTTAAAATGCTGAGAGGTATAGATAGGGTAGACAGTCAGAATCTGTTTGCCAGGGTAGAAATGTCAACACCAGAGGGACATGCTTTAAGGTTAGAGGGGCGATGTTATATGCAACATGAGAGGCAAGTTTTTTACGCAGACAGTGGTAGGTGTCTGGAATGGGTACCAGGGGTAAGAGTGGAAGCAGGCAGTTTGGTGGAGTTTTAAGAGGCTTTTAGACACATGAATATGAAGGGAATGGAGGGATATGGATGACAAACAGGAGGAGAACATTTAGTATAAATTGGCATCGAGATCGGCACAATGTTGTGGGCCAAGTGGCCTGTTCAGTGCTGTACTGTTCTATGTTCTATGTTATTTGGAATGAGCTGCCAGAAATAGTGGTTGAGGCGGGGCACACTAGCAACATTTAAAAGTCTTCTAGATAAGTACATGGATAGGAGATGTTTGGAAGGCTAAGGGCCAAATGTGGGCAGATGGGACTAGCTGCTGGCAACACAGTTGGCATTGACGAGTTGGGCCGAAGGGTTGTTTCCATGCTGTAAGACTCTACGACGCTATACCAATCCTAATCTATCTCAGTCCTAATCCTACTAGTTCCATTCCCATTACTCCTTCAGAACCTCCTGTGAGCCGGGGAATTTGTAAGGATTTAGACCAATGGGAGTTGAGGCTTTAGTTTGAAAGAGTCTGGACAGAGGGAATATTTCAGAACAATTGGACTTGGATTTCAGTCAAGGAGACCAAAGGTTTTGGGATGGTAGACCAATGGGTGGTGAGAACCTTAATGGGTACTGAGGCCAATGGGAGCAGTAATTTCATTGTCAGAGTAATGGGAGGCATGATGTGATTTTGTTTTCAGTGGAGTTGGGAACTGGGATCAGAATGGAAGACAGGTGCCAAGAGGATCGAGTAGGGAAGCAACCAGAGCAAGAGAGCAAAAGGAAATAGCGAGGTGATGAAACAAACTGTTGTAAAATCTAAATAGCCACAAAAGGGTGTGTTCTTCATGTGGTTTGAGCTAACTGGGAGGGGAAGGAGTAATTTTCAGGTTTGAGGTAAGAACTTCCTGCTAGAGAACTGTATCATTATTAACATTTTGTGCATGCCTAGTTAACTTGAGGCTTAAGACGTTGGCAGAAAACTTGACATGAAGGTATGTTTCCCTTGTGATGATGCATTTTTACATTATTTTCAAATGCTCGTACTGTAAATAAAAGCGCGCAGTTGTAAAAGCCAAGTGTACGGATGTTTAGCTTTGGATAAATGTGTTGATTGAAATATGCATGAATTGTTATCCAGTGTCCTTCTGATTATGATCTGAGAATGTTTAACAAGGAAACCAAAGGCTTCCTTTTTAACGTCATTTCCTCACAGGTCATGGCAGAGTCTTCAAAAGATCACGCAATGCTACACAAATAGTTCTACTGCATGCCAGCCAATTTAACACTTCCAGGTGAGTCCTTTAGCCTGCTAATGGCCTTGCCATTTGTTACACATGTGAAGCTTTCTGGATCTGCTTTCTCTTCACCTCTCTCCCTCTCACTCTTCCTTCAAGTTATTACTCAGAAAATTATCTTTTTGATCACCTACTTGTGGGGACTAATATTTGATAACACCACTGTGCAGTGCCTTGGGACACTTGCTATGTAGAAGTGCAAACTCCTTTTGTTGCTTGCACACGCTTAGGAAAATGCAACCAAAATTTTAATGCTTTGTTTTATCGATAATGATTATTCATGTCTGTATAATTTACAGGCTTAAAGCCTGGATAGCCAGTGTACAGTGTAAGCGACTTTTTTTAACTAAACTTGTTTCATGTTTGCTTATTCACTTTTACCTTGCAATTATCAATTAAAATAGCATCTGTCATTTCTGTTCAGACCTTCAGATAATAACACAGTGCATTGTAGGATTATGCATTGTGTACTTCATTGAAGATTAATAATGCAACCTTCAATTAAGATTGAGTTAATTAAGTGTATTATTAATGCACAGGGCTGAGAAACTCTCTGAATTGCTGCTGTCTTTTATTGGCAAGCAGCCTTTCTCCTTTGAGATGAAATTTATGTGGGCAACCACATGGTGAGCTTAACACCAGCACTGTACAGTGGACCAAAGGAGAAGTGATTGCATTAGTTATTGTATGGCAAGCAACTCGCAGTTATATTAATACATCTATATAGCGTTAATGGATTTTTATTTTCTGTTATATATAATGTCAAAGCGGAATATACTCATTTTATACCCCTGGTGCTGCAAGAAAAATGCTTTTTGGAGCAGTGTACTGATTCGTTGAGCTCAAGTGTCAGACTCCAACCCCTGAGATGTGGTCAGTACTTCCTCTTCCCAACAGCTTCATTTTGCTTTAGCGAAGCTTTTCTGTGGTGGTAGAAGGTAGTTCCCAGACCCTTTCCTCCCCGCAGCAGCAGGGGTTAACTCACCACATTGCCATTCCATGAGTTTGCATGCTGTTACTGCATCAGCAATCTGAGAAAGCTGCTATTTTTGATTTAACGGTTGTGCCTTTGCTGATATCGTGGAGGCTGCAAGATTTTAAGTGTGACCAATGCATGAAGTGAAAAATTGAGAAACCTATTCTTTGTTTAACAGCTTCTGCAAAATCCCAAGGTGCTTTACAGCCATTAAAGTTTAATTAGGCTGTTAACGTTGTAATTCAGCTGAGTCTTAACCTGGTCTTGACACACCTCCTCGATCCCTATCTGAGAAGGCACCGGATCCTGATTGGTGCAGAACCCTGAGCAAAGTTGCCCTCTTCCTGAGTTCACAGAATGCATTGCTTTCCCAGGCTACGTAAGTGTCAGAGTTAGGGAAAACCACCAGGAGACCACCCAGCTTCAAGTCAAAGGGTTAGCAAGTTGAGGCTTCCAGCTGCTGTTTAATTTGGTTACAGTAAAGTGAAGCAGGTTGCTTGTTTGTGGTTGTCTGTGCGTAGGTTTAAGTAACTCCAAGCTCTGCAGTGTTGACTAGCAGGTGCATTGGGGTTTTATCAGCTTTTACTTAAGGCACCTGATTCAGTCCATGCCACTAGCCAGGTGTGGCCCTGCAAATGTCCCCTCCTCTGCACAGGTTTTGATTTCAGCCAAGACACCAGGCGTATGCAGCTGAATGAAAGTTCTTTCCACAGAACAGAGGCGAGTAGGTAGAACAGCAATGTGATGTGGTGTCATGTCTCACAGCTGCATTGTTGACTGGATGTCAACATAACTTCCACTCTCTTGGTTGGGCGCTAGTGCACAGAGTGGAGATGAAAACAGCAGCTACTTGGAAATGGCTTAGAGGGTAACATTTTCACCTCTGAACCGGAAGGTTGTGAGTTCACATCCCACTCCAGAAGTAGCAGCACAAAAATCCAGCCCGACACTTCAATCCAATACTGAGGAACCATGACACAGCAGGAGTTGGTTGATGTTGTTTATTAGATGCTCAACCAAGGTCCATACAGACACAGCATATCCCCAAACAAACTCAAAGGTAATCAGGAATGTTTTCCCAGAGAGCTGACCAATATTCCATCACCACATGTTAACCTGGTCATTATCACATCACTCCTTGCGGGAGTTTTTCTACAATTCTTACACTTCAACTGTGCCTTCATTACTTAAGTGTGTAATCAGCTTTAATGTACTTGCTAGTGAAGCACATTATACTTTACAACAAAAAAGTATAAAAGAAAGATTGTTCAGGCTTCAATAGAAAAACAAGGGTGAGTTAAACAAACATTCTAACTCTAAGCCTAACCCTGTTGTATGTGTGTAAGTAAACAGGCACTTGTGGTGGAAAGTGTTAGAACGTAGAACAATTACAGTGCAATTCAGGCCCTTCGGCCCACAAAGCTGTGCTGAACATGCCCCTACCCTAGAAATTACTAGGCTTATGTTTATGTTGTTCTGTCATTGGTCTCTGAGGAATGCGAGGTCGATATTAACAACCACTTTGTTTCTTGAAGTGCTGTATTGGTGCAGGAAGTTATTTTAAAATTTATTCACTGGATGTGGACATTGCTAGCAATGCCAGCATTTATTGTTTGCCTTTGATTGCCCCCTGAATTAAGGAGGCAGTTAAAAGTGAACAATTTCCTCCCCTGAAGGACATTTGTGAGATCATGTCCTGGACACTGGCACAGATAGTAGAGTCACTGCCTCACAGTACCAGTGACCCAGGTGCAATCCTGACCTTGGGTGCTGTCTGCTTGGAGTTTGCACATTCACTCTGTGACCATATGGGTTTCCACTGGGTGCTCTAGTTTCCTCCCACATGCTAAAAAAACATGCAGGTGGTATTAGTTTGTTATTGTCACTTGTGCTGAGGTACAGTGAAGAACTTGTCTTGCATACTGTTTGTACAGGTCAATTCATTACACAGTTCATTGAGGTAATGCAGGGTAAAAACAATAACAGAATACAGAGTAAAGCGTCACAGCTACAGGGAAGTGCATTGCAGGTAAACAATAAGGTGCAAGGTCAAATAAGGTAGGTTGTGAGGTCAAGAGTTCATCTCATCATATAAGGGAACCATTCAAAGTCACTGTGGGATAGGAGCTGTCCTTGAGCCTGGTTGATATGCCCTCAGGGTCCTGTATCTACTGCCTGATGGGAGAGGGGAGAAGAGAGAATGACCCGGGTGGGTGGGGTCTTTGATTATGCTGGCTGCTTCACTGAGGCAGCAAGAGGTATAGATGGAGTCCATGGAGGGGAAGCTGGTTTCCGTGATGTGCTGGGCTGTGACCACAACTCTCTGCAGTTTCTTGCAGTTTTTTGCAGTCCTGGGCTGAAAGGCCACTGTAAATTGCTCCCGGTTCATGTGAATGGTGGGGGGAAGCTGATGGGAATTTGGGAAGAATAAAATGGTATTAGCATAGGATTAGTATAAATGGGGGCTTGATGGTTAGCACAGACTCAATGGGCTGAAAGGCCTGTTTCTGTGTTGGATGACTCGCTGCTTAATAAACCAGACGTTTGGATAACAACCCAGCAGTTTTATGATTATATTACTGAGACAACTTTATTTTAAACATTCCAGATTGATTAAATTACTTTTAAATTAAAAATCTCCATTTTCTATGGCAGGATTTGAACCTGAATCCAAATCAACAGGCTCGAGTTCTAGATATTATTCCAATAATATTATATTACTGTATTTATAACATGAATTAACCTCGGTGAAGACCATTGGGAAAGACCCTACCTGGTTGTTGATGGCTGACCAAGAGTGGCCCTATAGTGGGAGTTGGTCACCTTGCCTATTCTCAGAAGTAATTGGGTTAGGAATACTCATGATTGCCTAGTCTGGGTTCAGACCATTGCCATGGGTGTTGGTAGATCCTCAATGTCAATAGGCAAATTGTTTTAACCTCAGGAACTCTGGTAAATTGGTTTATTATTGTTACATGTACCAAGGTACAGTGAAAAACATATCTTGCATACCGTTCATACAGATCAATTCATTACAACAGTGCATTGAGATAGTGCAAGGGTAAAACAATAAGAGTGCAGAATAAAGTGTTACAGTACAGAGAAGAGGCATTGCAGGTAGACAGTAAGGTACAAGGTCACTATGAGATAGATTGTGTGACCAAGAGTCCACCTTGGGAAACATTCAATCGTCTTATAGCAGCGGACAGTCTTATAATAGTGGACAGTGGATCTCTAATGTCAGGAGAAACATGAAGGCAATATATAAAAAGTCTTAACCAGACTGATGTTGAAGGAGAGGTCATACTGTCATAAAGTCAGACAGCACAGAAATGGGCCTTTCAGCCCACCATGTCCATGCCAACCCTTTTGTCCAGCTACACTAATTCCATTTGCCGGCATTGAGACTGTATCCTTCTGAGCCTCATCTGTTTCAGTGTCTACCTAAACGACAATCGAACATGGTAATTGTACCAAAAAAACTGCAGATGCTGGAAATCTGAAATAAAATCAGAAGATGATGGAAACTCTCAGCAGGTCTGGTAGCGTCTGTGGGGAGAGAAACAAGGTTTATGTTTCAGTACAAGGATCATCAGAACTGGAACAGGAACAGACCACCAGAAATAGAACAGAAAGCAAGTTAATATTAAGTTGCAGAGAGGATTGAAGGGAGGAATAGGACAAAGGGAATATCTCTGCGATGAGGCTAGGGTTGCTGTGGTGATACATTGTTGACTAGGCTGTCTAGTTGATAGATTACTGAGACTAGTTGGGGAGAGAGAGAGAAACAAAGGCACATATAAATGTTGTGAAATGTAGATCCAAGTTGCTATTGAAAACTGAAAGAGAAAGGAGAATCCTGGAAATGTCCAGCAGATTAGACAGTGTCTGCAGAGAAAAACTGAGTTAATAGTACAAGAGATCTGGCCAATTATACCTGAAAATGTTGAATTAAGTGCTGAGTGCAGAAGGTTGCAATATGCCCAGAGGAAATATGAGATGCAATTCCTCAAACTTACTTTGGATGTCGTTGGAACAGAGCAGAAAGCCACACAGAGGTCAACAGAGGATAGATAGTCAGATGGGGAATTAAAGTGACAGGCAAATGGAAGCTCAGGGTCATCTATGCCGACTGAACAAAGGTGCCTCACAAGGCAATCACCCCATGTATGTTTGGTTTCTTAATTGTGAACATTGAATGCAGTACACTAAATTGGAAGAACTGCATGTGAATCATTGCTGCACTTGAAAAGATTGCTTGAGTCCTGTATTATGGGAAAGAATAGGGTAAAAGAGCAAAAAACAAGCTGCTGGAGGAAATCAGCCGGTCAGGCAGCATCTGGAGAAGGAAATGGACAGTCGACACTTTGGGTTGAGACCCTTTATCTGGACTGGTCCAGTCTAAATGAAGGGTCTTGACCCCAAACATTGACTATGCATTTCCCTCCACAGATGCTCCCTGACCTGCTGAGTTCCTCCAGCTGTTTGTTTTTTTTTTGCTGCAGATTCCAGTATCTGCAGTCTCTTGTGTCTCCAAGGTAAAACTGCAGGTGCTGCATCTCCTGTGGTTGCAAGGGAAGGTGCTGTGGAAAGAATTGTGATTGGGAGAGATGGAAGAGCAGACCAAGGACTTGCGAATGGAATAGGTCCCTCTGAAATGGAGAGAGAAAGGGGAATAGAAAATGTGTTTGGTGGTGGAATCATGGTGGCAACTCAGTGTAGATCCATTGGGTGCAGAGATCAGTTGGGAAGTGAGAATCAGGGAAGGGGTGAGGCATGGGAAATGTGAAAGGAGGATTGAAACATATAAGCTCCTGTGTGACCCCGACAGGATGGATATGAAGAGGATCTTTCCTTTGTGTGAGAATATAGAACCAGAGGTCACTGTTTGAAAATTATGGATTGCCCAATTAAAACAGAAATGGGGCAAATATTTTTTTTCTCAGAGCATTGTGAGTCTTTGAATTATCTTCCTCAAAGGGCAGCAGAAGCAGTCTCTGAATATTTTTAAGTCAGAAGTAGATAGATTCTCTAAAAGCAAGGGAGTGAAAGGTTAATGTGGGTAGGTGTTGAATGTGGAATTGAGGTACAGACAGATTAGTCACGATCTTATGGAATAATGGGGCTAAGTGGATGAATCCTTCTCTTAATTCATATGTTCATATAAAAAGAAAACTCCATCTCAATTGGATTATCCATCACTAAGGACATTCACCATCCAGGACAAGCCCTCTTCTTGTTACTACTATCGGGGAGGAGGTACAGAAGCCTGAAGTCCCACACTCAACGATTTAGGAACAGTTTCTTCCCCTCCACCATCAGATTTCTGAACAGTCCATGAACCCACGAACCATTTTGTTATTCCTTTTTGCACTATTTATTTATTCTTGTAATTTATAGTAATGTTGCGTCTTTGCATTATACTGCTGCCGCAAAACAACAAATTTCACATTGTTTAAGTCAGTGGTAATAAATCTAAATCTGATTCTGCTTCTTGCTAGAAGGCTCAGGAGGATGAGGGGAGATTTGATTAAAATAATGAATTGTAGGCTGTTCCCATTGGGAGAGAGCTCGAGGATTAGAAGTCACAGGTATAAAAGGAGAAGAGAGTTAAGAGTGACAGGAGGAAAAGCTGTTCCTCCACAGCAAGTGGTAGGAATTGAAAATGCACTGCCTGCAAATGTGGTGGGGGTGGGTTCCATTGTGGCCTTCAAGAGGGAATTCTATAAATACATGCTGAGGAAGCATTTGTGCAGCTATGGAGAAGGGGCCAAGTGGTCGAATCTAGTGCATTGCTCTGACAGAGCCAGTCTAGACATCAGGGGCCAAATAGCTGCCTTCTATGCTTTGGCTATTCCATGATTCAACTATTCTATTGTATGTTAAGAGTGGGAGATCTCAAACCCTTGATTCTGATCTGCCATTCAATAAGATCATGACTGATCCTGTGCCTCAAGCCCCTGTTTTTGCTCAGCCCCACACCTTCTGGTTTGCAGTGTCCAAAAATCCATGATCCCACTCTTGCTGGAGTAGTGAATTCCAACCATTCATATTCATCTGAAAGAAAGCCTTCTGATCTTTTATGATGAACCCCTTATACTTCTCAACTTGCAGACACTCCAGCCCAAGGAAACATCGACCCTATTACTCCTTCTCAAATCTTGTGTTTCCATCATCTCATCATTTTAACCCTGTCTGTATAAACTCTCCATCAGGGAGGAAGTTCTCTTCTCCTTTTATACCTGTGACTTCTAATCCTCGAGCTCTCCACTGATGGGAACAGCATACAATTCATTATTTTATCAAATCTCCCCTCTTCCTCTTGAGCCTTCTAGTAAGAATCAGAATCAGATTCTTATCGCTGACTTAAACAATGTGAAGTTTGTTGTTTTGCAGCAGCAGTATAATGCAAAGACACAACATAACGTGGTCATCTTCTAATGAGGGAAACTGTTGGAAGGCATCCACTGATATAGATCAGTAAGGATAAAATAAAAGAAGCAGAGGACAGGTGAAGACTCCACCTAGAGAAATAAATGCACTAATGAGATTTGTAAGATGTGCAGGCATTAACTTTCAGATCAATAGGGATTAGCAACCAGAATCAGAATAAGAAGGCAGTTTAGTTCACTTTGGCTATAGGCAGTGTCCAGGTTACAGCAGGTTTTCTTTTCCTGAGAACTGTTCATAAGCTGAACTGTTGGTGTCCAGAAAAATGTGCAAAAGCAGTGTGAGGGAGAGGATCACAGAAACAATGGTGACAGGAGAACAAGAAGCACGAGGAGAACAAGAAGACACGAGGAGAGCGGCCACTAGCCAGCCTCACTGACTCAGTGAGTGAGGGAGAGAGTCTGCTCAGTGCTCCTGGCTCTGCTTGGCTTGACTCTGCCCCCGATTGTTCCAGCTCAGTGGGGGGGAGGGGGTGTGAGGTGAGGATCAGGACAACACACAAAAATGCCCCATTCCACCTGGCAGAGATGCCTGCAGCTCCACAGCAGCCAACAAATCCATCCCCCATTCATCCTATCTGTTTTCCAAATGTTTATTCATTCCTGCAGGGTGTCCATAGGTCGACAGCTCGTAACCTGTCTTGTGAGGAAAGGTGAGTGAGTTAGGGCTCTTTGGAGCAATGCAGGATGAGAAGTGACTTGAAAGAGGTGTATAAGATTGAGGGGCATAGACAGAGTGGACAGCCAGCAGCTTTTCCCCAGGGTGGCAATAGCCAATACCAGAGGACATCAGTTTAAGGTCAGAGGAGGAAAGTTCAGGGGAGATGTCAGAGGTAGGTTTTTTTTACACAAGAGTGGTGGGTGCCTGGAATGCACTGCTGGGGGTGGTGGTAGAGGCTGATACAATAGGGACATAAGAGACTTAAGCGCAGAATGTAAGAAAAATTGAAAGTTATGGCTGTGTAGGAGGGAAGGGTTAGATTGATTGTTGGCACAACATCATGGGCTGAAGGGCCTGTGCTGTACTGTTCTATGTTCGAACCAAAGAGGACCTGTGTGTCATCTCCATTGACTTCAATAGAGTGAATTTGAGAGACCAGAATAATGTCTCGTTGTGTTTACAATGTGTTTAGTGCTGCAACCAAGGGTAAATTTCTAAACAAGGAGCAATTGGAATCAGATAATATGGATGAAGATTTTACAGTCATGGGGTTAGCAGAGATCGGTGAACAGGACTTAGAACTAGAGAGCATCGGTTTAAGGAGAGAGGGGAAAGATTTAATAGGAACCTGAAGAGCAACTTCTTCACACAGTGTACGTCACACATGTATGGAATGAGATGCCAGAGGAAGTGGTTGAGGCAGGTACATTAACAACATTTCAAAGATAGTTGGACCGGTACATGGATAGGAAAGGTTTCGGGGGATATGGGTCAAATGCAGGCAAATGAGCCTAGTTTAGATGGGCATCTCGATTGGCATGGATGAACTGGACTGAAGTCTGTTTCTGTGTTGTATAACTCTATGACTCAGTGAGTATCATGAGATGGTGAATGGACTCTTACATTCTATGGTGCAGTCAGTAGATTGAATTTGCTGTTAATTGTCACCATTAATGTCGGAGATGATTTCAAGACAACTCTCAAAAGTGCAAGAAATTTGCTCCTGCTTTGCATTGGTTGCCACCACAGAATGCTGCAGGGTTTACCCTGAAACGTTGACCATCCCTCTGTCTCCACAGATGCTGCCTGACCTGCTGAGTTCCTCCAGCAGCTTGTTATTTTCTTATCCAGATTCTGACTTTTCGTGATTTTTATTAATATTATTAATGACTTGGATGAGGGGGTAGAAGGGTGGGTTGGCAAGTTTGCAGACGTCACAAAGGTTGATGGTGTTGTGGATAGTGTGGAGGATTGTTGAAGATTTCAGAGGGACATTGATATGATGCAGAGCTGGGTTGCAAAGTGGCAGATGGAGTTCAATCTGGAGAAGTGAGGTACACTTTGGAAGGACAAACTCCAAGGCAGAGTACAAAGTTAATGGAAGGATTCTGGGTAGTGTGGAGGAGCAGAGGGATCTGCGGGGGGGGGCTCCATTTTCACAAATCCCTGAAAGTTGCCTTACAGGTGGATAGGGTAGTTAAGAAAGCTTATGGGATATTAGCTTTCATAAGATGAGGGACCGAGTTTAAGAGCTGCAAGGTAATGATGCAGCTCTATAAAACTCTGGTTAGACCACACTTGGAGTACTGTGTTCAGTTCTGGTCGCCTCATTATAGGAAGGATGTAGAAGCATTGGAAAGGGTGCAGAGGAGATTTACCAGGATGCTGCCTGGTTTAGAGTATGCATTCTGAGGAGAGACTAAGGGAGCTAGGGCTTTACTCTTTGGAGAGAAGGAGGATGAGAGGAGACATGATAGATGTATACAAGATATTGAGAGGAATAGATAGTGGACAGCCAGTGCCTCTTTCCCAGGGCACCAATACTCAATACAAGAGGGCATGGCTTTAAGGTAATGGGTGGGAAGTTCAGGGGAGATATCAGAGGAAGGTTTTTTACCCAGAGAGTCATTGGGGCATGGCATGTCCTGCCTGGGGTGGTGGTGGAGGCAGGTACATTGGTCAAATTCAAGAGATTACTGGGTAAGCATATGGAGGAATTTAAGAGAGGGATATGTGGGAGGAAGGGGTTAGATAGTCTTAGATGAGGTTTAAATGTCGGCACAACATTGTGGACCGAAGGGCCTGTATTGTAATATTCTATGTTCTGACAGCTGCTGTCTCTTGTGTCCCAACAGAGGACGATCCAGCAACTTGATTTAAAAAATGCATCTTAAGGGGAATCTTCAGAGGAAGTGGGAGGGTTTGGGAAGGGAGCTCCAAAGTTTAGCATCCAGGTGGTCAAAGGAAAAAGGTTTTAAAAAAAAATCAATAATAATGTGAAAGGGAAATTAATAAAGGATCCAAGGACATCAGTAAGTTTAAGCAAAAAGAGGGAGGAGATCATGGAGTCCAGTAAGTACAGAATTTTCCCATTTCTGTGACAGAAGGAGGCCACTTGGCCCATCGAATCAATGTTGGCTCACAGGGAAAGCCTATTCTCCCCACTAAATTTCCCTTGTCACTTAGTCTACCCACAACTCCATCAACTCCCCCACCTCACCCCCTGGACTCCACCACCCTCTTCCACAGCATCAATTTTCAACAATCAATTAACCTGTCAACTCTCACATCTTTGGGACATGGGAGGAAACTGGAGCACCTGGAGGAAGCCCACAGTCACAAGGAGAGCGTGCAAACTCCACACAGGTAGTACCCAAGGTTTTGATTGAACCTGGGTCACTGGAGCTGTGAGTCAAAGGTCTTGGTCTTGGTTTATTATTGTCACTTGTAGCGAGGTACAGTGAAAAACTTGTCCAGAATTTTAACTTTGTGGCGTGGAGAACTGGGAACCAATGTTGGTCAGTGAAAATTGTGATCAGTGTGGGATAGAATACAATGCATGGATGAGGCTTTTAGTGAGGGATTAAACATGACGAAGGAGGTGAGCAATCATACAGAGAACAGACCTGTGGCATTTATAGTGGAGAAGATAGGGTGTGGAATTCATTGCTGGCTCTTTTCCATGGACCATTGGTATTAGAATTGGTTTATTATTGTCAATTGTACCGAGGTACAGTGGAAAAACTTGTCTTGCATACCATTCATAGAGATCAGTTCATTACAACAGTGCGTTGAGGTAGTACAAGGTAAAGCAATACGGAATGCAGAATAAAGTGTCACAGCTACAGAGAAAGTGCAGTGCAGGTAGATAATAAGGTGCAAGGCCATAATGAGGTAGATTGTGAGGTCAGGAGCCCATCTTATCATACTAGGGAACTGCTCAATAATCATATACCAGTGGGATAGAAGCTGTCCTTGAGCCTGGTGGTATGTGTTTTCAGGCTTTTGTTTCTTCTGCTCAATGGGAGGGAGGGAGAAGAGAGAATCTCTGGGGTGGGTTGGGTCTTTAATTATGTTGGCTGTTTTACAGAGGCAGCGAGAAGTATAGACAGAATCTGTGGAGGGGAGGCTGGTTTTTGTGATGTGCTGGGCTGTGTCCACAACACTCTACAGTTTCTTGCAGTCACAGGAAGAGCAGTTGCTGTACCAAACTGTGATGCCTCCAGATAGGATGCTTTCTGTGGTGCACCAATAAAAGTTGGTGAGTGTCAAAGGGGACATGCCAAATTTCTTTAGCCTCCTGAAGAAGTAGGTGTCCTTTCTTGGCTGTGGTGTCTACATGGTTGGACCAGAACAGGCTACTGGTGATGTTCAATCCTAGAACTTGAAGCGCTCAACCTCAGCACCATTGATATAGACAGGAACATGTGCACTACCCCCATTCCTGAAGTCAATGACCAGCTCTTTTGTCTTGCTGACATTGAGGGAAAGCTTGTTGTCATGACACCATGTCACTAAGCTCTCTATCTCCATCTTGTACTCTGACTCATCATTATTTGAGATATGGCCCACTAAGGTGGTATCATCAGCAAACTTGAGTGTATAGGGAGTAGAGTTGGGGGCTGAGGACGCAGCCTTGTGGGGCACCGGTGTTGAGGAAAATCGTGCTGGAGGTGTTGCTGCCTATTCTTACTGATTGCGGTCTGTTGGTCAGGAAGTCAAGGATTCAGTTGCAAAGTTATTTTTGACACAGTGAAAAGCCAATCATACAGATCATTCCATACACAGATACATTGAGGTAGGAAAAGAAAAACAGAATGCAGAATATAGTGTTGCAATTACAGAGAAAGTACAGGGCAGGTAGACAAATGGAGTGCAAGGGCCACAGTGAGGTGGACTGGGAGAACAAGAGTTTAGCTTTTAGATCAGAGATGCTTTTCAGGGTGCATCCCTTGCCAACCCCTGGAGTTCTTGCAATCAAAGTTCTTGAATGGATTGCCCTGTTGGAATAAATGTGAGAATCAGAATCCAGGATTAATAAAACTGTACAAAGTTAGTGGTGTGGGTGGTTACCAAGATGGCATGCTAACATTGTCAGGGGATCCATCAGCATAAGTGTAATGGGCCAAGTGCTCTTCTGTTCTTTCAGTTTCTATAATTTTACCAGTGTCATACCCAGCTGGGGTGGTGGGTGCAACCAGGGTTTCGAGGGGATGTGATGGATACGGGTTGATAGTAACCTTCTGGTAAGCAAACATCTCTTGATCACCAGCTTTACATCCAGCCTAAATTTCACTTACAGAGAACAAGAATCATTAAAATAAACCCTCTAGTTATGACACGATTCGGTTTTATAAACCTCTGATGACTATTTAAGAGAACTTTAACTCGTAATTGGGAAAGACCCAAACTTTTTTCATGATGTTTAACCAGTTTCAGTGTAAAATTGAGGAAACAAGCTGGTTATTTTATAAGCTTGTTTTATTTCTGGTGTGTCAGTTCAAGCGATGGTTGATCTTAACTACTCTTTGTGCTGAAGAGCTTCATGAAACTGGTTCCCCTGTGCTGGAGGTGAAGGCATTTATCATTTCATCTTCAGTCTTTGGTGGTGCTGGAAGTAGAAGCAGTCAATGGTTTGAAAAGGAATGTGAGCAGGCATTTGTGGGAAGTAACTTGCAAGGAATGTAAAGATGGAACGGGGAATGGGACTGATTGGATTGCTCCACATGGAACTAGCATGGACTTGAAGAACAAAATGGCTTTCTTCTGCGTTGTAATGATTATGATTTTATATCCCAGAAACATGGCAGTTGATCGACTTCCATAAGACCATTGCACTGTGGGAAATGAGTTTTCGACCAATCTTCAAGTAGCATTTAAACGTCATTGACCTGAAGACTTATATTGTTTCTCTCTCTACAGATGCTGCCTGATCTACCAACTGTTTCCAGCACTTCCTGCTTCTATTTTGAAATGTGAGTTCTTTTGGTTATTGTTAATCTTAAAATTAAATAGTGTTACAACTGTCCTCCTTACAACATTATCAGGGAATATCTCTTCCCTTGGACAAATTCCATGTGAATCTTTAAGCTTTAATTAGTTATAGCACTGGATGTTGTGCAGTAAGTGAGATGGACAGTTAAATGATGGATAGTGGATGGTCCAAGCAGCCTTCTGAGTACTTTCTGATGCAATCCCACTCCTGTTCAAGAACTGTCCCTAGAACTGTGCATGCTTTATGGCACTTATTATTGATGTGCTAAAGACTTCTGAACGTGTGTGTGGCATTAGTTGTGAGATTAATAGCAATTTTTTTTCCCCCAAAGCTGAGTGTTGGGATATTTGAATGAAAACCATTTGAGGAGGGGTCTGATTATTTTCTGGTGCTGTTACAGTGAATTGATTCAGAGCTACACTGGTAACGGGAAGGCTAGGAGTAGGAATTCTTTTGGCAGCTTAGCTCAGGTCATTGAACTTTTTCTGTATTGAATCCAAGCATAGGATTTAAACCACGGATTTACGTACTGCAGACCATGCTTCCCCAATTGTATGGCCAGAAATCTTTCTCCTTTTTAATGGAAATAACCTATACTTCCTTGTTTCTAATAGTGTTATTTAATTTAATCACCAGCCATTGTTAGCAAGGTGGGACAATGTTGCAGCTGGTGGAGCTGCTGTCTCACACCATCAGAGACCCAGGTTCAATCCTGACCTCCGGTCCTGTCTGTGTGGAGTTTGCATGTTTTTCCTGTCACCGGGTGGGTTTCTTCCTAGCCATCTGGTTTCCTTCCACATCCCAAACACGTGTAGGTTGATGGTTTAATTGGCCACTCTAACTTGCCCCTAGTGTGTTGGTGAGTGGTAGAATTCAGGGGATTTGGTGGGAATATGGGGAGAATAAAATGGGATTAGTGCAGGAGTAGCATAAATGTCTGATTGATGGCCAGCACATACTCTATGAACCGAAGGGCCTGTTTCCATGCTGTATTTCTCTATGACTCTGTGACTGATGCATTATTGATGATTATTATTGCCAATAATCATCAGCCATTATTGCCAATTACATTTGAGAAGGTGGTGGTGAGATTTTAAGTTCAAAAATATACTTTATTGATAAATTATGTGCCAGTTATACAATTAGTCAAAGATTTCTTGACATTCATTTTGCCATCAAATCAATACCTACTCTTACAATGCATCAGTGCCATCTATAAAGTGTTTGAGATGCTGTTACACAGGGCTCAGCCCCTCAGTATCCAGTGAGCTTTTGTAGTGGCTGCACCAAGTTTCAGCACGTCCCTCAGCGCCTACTCCTGACCTTGGAATGTGCCAGTCGGCAGAGTTCACTTGTGGACGTCTCCTAAGGCCAACAAGATTTGGGCAGTCCAAGGTGTGTCTTTCACTGAGTTGATGGTCTTCCATCATCCAGATGTTCATCTGTGTGTGTCTGTCCTTGGGAACAGTGAACTACCTTCTTGAGCCACGTGTAGTCACTCAATGCAACTGGGGAGCTTTCTGGGCCATTCCACTGAGTGGTTAAGAGTCAACCACATCATAGCGAGTCTGGAGTTATTTCTAGTCAAAACCACACTGCGTTAGGTCAGTAGATTTTCCTCCCAGTACGACTTGCAATTTAAGTTTATTCAAATTTATCAGTGCTTTGTTTTAGTTGAACTTATTTAGCTGAATTTAAATTTACAGCGGGATTTTAACTCGTGTCTCCAGATCATTAGTCAAATAATGCTGCGGATGTTATTCAGCCAAAGTCTCTAGGGCATTATCAATAAGTCTCAATCACAATAAAAAAAAGTTAAACAAGGGGCACATGACGCTTAAGGATAAAAGAAACAGGAGCTTTTGAACGTAGTACGTGGTTTCTGCTAGCGAAACCAACTGGGAAGGTAGTGTAAGTGCTCACTCAAGTTACTGGCTGGGATTTAAACATCAGCCGGCTTTACGGAGTGTGGCAGATGACCACAACAAATAAGCAAATGCTTGGCATCATTGGGAAGATAATCGGCCTCTTGTGATGTAAAGTTTAAAAACATGCAAAATTTCCCCCCGTGGTAATGTCAGAGGGAAATTCCAATCCAAATTACGCAGAATTTATTCAGGGGAAAAATGCACAGAGAAAACAGTCAGTTCTGAAATCCAGACCTGATTAATGTGAAAGATTTTGTCCAGCACTTAAACTGCAATTTAGTACCTTTGAAAGAGTTTCCACTTGATCTTCAGTAAACCTGATGTTGCAGTGACTGTTTTATACTCATCCAAGACATCCTGCAAGGAGTGGGGTTTTTTCTGGCGAGAGATCTCAAGCTGCTGGTGTGGGAGCATGAGAACATGAGAAATAGGCCATTTGGCTCTGAGCCTGCTGCACAATTTGTCAAGACCTTGGCTGATCTACCTCAGCCCATTTCCCTGCACTATCCCCAGATCCTTTGATTTTTCTAATATCTGGAAATATATCAACCTCTGTTTTGAATGAACTCAATGACTGAGCTTCCATAGTCCTCCAGGGTAGAGAATGCCAAAGAATTTTTGACTTCTAAATGAAGAAATTTCTCCATCTCAGTCCCAATGGCCAACCCCTTGTTTTGAGATCGTGCTCCTACTTTTTGGACTCCATTGCTAGCAGGAAATGTCTTCCCTGCATCCAGCATGAAAAACCCTTTAAAATTGTGTAAGTTTCAATGAGATCTCATTTTTATTTTTCTAAACTTTAAGGAGTACAAAGTAAACCTTATCTTCCTAGAACCAGTGGAGTGATTTTTTTTTTTGCTGCATTGACCTATAAGTCCTTTCTTGGTTAAGGAGACCAAAATTAAATGCAATACTCCAGGTGATGTCCCACCAAGGACAGGATAATTGCAGTTAGACATTTTTATTCATGTACTTTAATCCTTTCATAATAAATGCCAACAAACCATCTGCCTTCTCAGGTGCTTGCTTCACTTGCACGTTGGCTTTCAGTGACTTGTGTACAAAGAACCTAAGTCCTTCGATGTTCACCATAACCCAGTCTCTCACCATTTCAAAAATAAGCTGCTTTTCTGTTGTGTGCACCAAAATGGATACCTTCACATTCTTCCACATTATATTGCATCTGCCAAGTTCTTGCCTACTCACTCGGCTTGAATACCCACTAAAAACCTTCCCACATCCTTCTCTCTGCTCACAATCCCACGTAGTTGACTACCATTAGCAAACTTAGAAATATGACACAAACAATAGAATGCTGGAAGAACTCAGTGGGTCAAGCAGCACGCTTGGATCCAGAACTGGCTTGCCAGTAGTAGACAAAGGGTGGTGGTTGAAGGGACTTATTTGGGCTGGAGGACTGTGAGTAGTGGTGTTCCACAGGGATGTGCTGAGACCGCTGCTGTTTGTGATGTACATAAGTGACCTGGATGAGTATATTAATTGATGGGTTAGTAAGTTTGCAGACGATACCAAGATTTGTGGAGCTGTGAATAGTGTAGAAGACGGGCGATGGATACAGTGTGATATAGATCAGCTGCAGATGTGGGCAGATGGTGTTTAACCAGGATAACTGTGAGGTGTCGCACCTTGGTAGGACTAATGTCAAGAGGCAGTACACTCTTAAGGGCAAGACCCTTAACAGTGTTGAAGAGCAGAGAGACATTGGGGTGTTTATTGGTATTGGATTATTATTATTATTGTTATTGTCACTTGTACCAAGGTACAGTGAAAAGCTTGTCTTACAAACCCATCATACAGGTCAATTCATTACACAGTGCAGTTACACTGAGTTAGTACAGAGTGCATTGATGTAGTACAGGTAAAAACAATAACAGTACAGAGGAAAGTGTCACAGCTACAGAGAGTGCAGTGCAATAAGGTGCAAAGCCACAAGAAGATGGATCATGAGGTCATAGTCCATCTCATTGGATAAGGGAACCGTTCAATAGTCTTATCACAGTGGGGTAAAAGCTGTCCTTAAGTCTGGTGGTACGTGCCCTCAGGCTCTTGTACCTTCCACCTGATGGAAGAGGAGAGAAGAGAGAATGTCCTGGGTGGGTGGGATATTTGATTATGCTGGCTGCTACACCAAGACAACGAGAGGTAAAGACAGAGTCCAAAGAGGGGAGGCTGGTGTCTGTGATGCACTGGGCTGTGTCCACAGCTCTCTGCAGCTTCTGGTTCTGGGCAGAGCAGTTGCTGTACCAAGCTGTGATACATCCAGATAGGATGCTTTCTATGGTGCATTGGTAAAAGCTGGTGAGAGTCAAAGGGGACAAACCAAATTTCTTTAGCCTCCTGAGGAAGTAGAGGCACTGGTGAGCTTTCTTTGCTGTGGTATTTATGTGATTTGACCAGGACAGGCTGTTGGTGATGTTCACTCCCAGGAACTTGAAGCTCTCAACCCTCTCGACCTCTGCACCATTGAAGTAGACAGGTGCATGTACACCACCCCCTTTCCTGAAATCAATGACCAGCTCTTTTGTTTTGCTGACACTGAGGGAAAGGTTGTTGTCATGACACCATTCCACTAAGCTCTCTATCTCCTTCCAGTGCTCCTACTCATCGTTGTTTGAGATACGGCCTACAATGGTGGTATCATCTGCAAACTTGTAGATGGAGTTAGAGCAGAATCTGGCCACACAGTCAACTCATTGAAAGTGGTTACACAGGTAGACAGGGTGGTTAAGAAGGTTTATGGAAAGCTTGCTTTCATTAATTAAGATATTGAGTACAGGAGTCAAGAAGTTATGATGCATCTCTATAGAACTCTGGTTAGGCCCCATTTAGAGTATTGTGTGCAATTCTGGTCACCTCACTATAGGAAGGATATCGAGGCTTTGAGAGGGTGCGGAGGAGGTTTACTAATATGCTGCCTGGATTACGGCATGTTTTATCAGGAGAGGCTGGGCAAACTTGGGCTCTTTTTTTTCTTTGGAGTGGCAGAGGCTGAGGGGTGATCAGTTGGAAGTGTATAAAATTATGAGGGGCATAAATAGGGTGGACAAGCAATATCTTTTTCCCATTATTGAGTGATCAATACCAGAGGGGACATGCATTTAAGGTAAAAGGGGGTTGGGTTTTTTACTGAGAGAGTGGTGGATACCTGGAATGTGTTGCCTGACAGGGTGGTTGAGGCAAATTCATTGGGGGATTTTAAGAGGGCCTTGGATGGGCACATAGGCATTCTGTAGGGATATGGGCATTCTGTAGGTAGGAGGGAATAGCTAGGTCAGCTCAACATTGTGGGCCAAAGGGCCTGTTTTGTGCTGTATTGTTCTATGAGTGAAGGCAAAAGGTCATAGAGCTATACAGCATGGGAAACAGGCCCTTTGGCCCAACATGTCCATGCTGATCATGTTGCCTAACTAAGCTAGTCCCAGTTGCCTGCATTTGACCTAAACCTCTCCTATCTATGTATCTGTCCAAATGTACCCACCTCTACCACTTCCCCTGGCTGCTCGTTCCATATACCCAGCATTGTCTGTGTGTAAAAGTTGCCCCTCAGGAGGCTTTTAAATTTTTCCCCTCTCAATTTAAACCTATGCCCTCTAGTTTTGGAATCCCCTACCCTGGACAAAAGACTGTGTGGCAATTTGCCTCATCTATGCCCCTTGTGATTTTATACGCCTCTATAAGATCGCCCTCAACCTCCTATCTCCAGGTTTAAAAAAAAGTCCTAGCCTATCCGGCCTCTCCTTATAATTCAAATCCTCCTGTCCCAGTAACATCCTCATAAATCTTTTTTGCACCCTTTCCAAGTGAATGGCATCCTTCCTATAGCAGGGTGACCAGAACTGCGCACAATGCTACAAATATGGTCTCACCAACATCCTGTACAGGTGTAACATTATGTCCCAACTCTTGTACTCAGTAGCCTGACCAATGAATGCAAGTGTGCCAAATGCCTTCTTCACCACCCTGTCTACCTGTGTCACCACTTTCAAGGAACTATGTACCTGCACCCCAAGGTCTCTCTGTTCTACAGCACTCCCCAGAGCCCTACCATTTACCCTGGGTTGTCTTACAAAGTGCAACACCTCGCATTTATCTGAATTAAACTCCATCTGTCACTTCTCGGCCCACTTGCCCAGCTGATCAAAGCTCTCATTGTAATCTTAGATAACCTAAGTCGATGTTATGGATCAAGTTTTTTTTTTGTTCCAGATTTGAGTTCTTCCAGTGTCTTCTTTTATTTTCCCAGATTCCAACATCTGTAGTCTTTTGTCATCTGAGAAATATGACATTAGGTCCCCTCTGGTAGATTTTGTTGATTCTGAACGGCTGGGACCACAGCACAGATCCATGCGGTCCCTCAGTGTTACAGCATGCACACCTGAGAACAAAGTGATTAGAGTCAAAGGATTATACAGTGCAGAAACAGGCCCTTCGGCCTAATGTGTCCATGTTGACCAAGTTGCCTTTTTATTCTTGAGACACTCAGCAGGTCAGGCAGCAACCACTGGGAGAAAAAAAAATCAACCTCCGAGGTCCAGGATGAAGTTCTAATGAAGGGTCCTGTATCTAAGAGGTTGACTGTTCCTCTTTCCATAGATGCGGCCTGACCTGCTGAGTGTTTCCAGCATTTTCTGTTTTTTTTATTACTTTAGATTTCCAACATCTGCAGTATTTTTATTTTTAATTTTAATTTTCATCCATTGATTCCCACTCTTTGCCCCAGTTCTCAATCCATGTGGGTATGTTGCACCCAATTCTGTGTGCTCCAACCTAGGGAGGTGCAGCGGTGCTGCTACCTCAATGATCCAGTGACCCAATTTCAATCCTATCCTCTGGTGTTGTCAGTGTGGAGTTTGCACATTCTCCTTGTGATTATGTATGTTTGCCCAGATGCTCTGGTTTCATCCCACATCCCAGAGACATGCTGGTTGGTTAATTCGTTATTGTAAATTAGCCCTGCTGTAGGTGAGTGGTAGGAGCATCAACAGAGTTGATGGACACGTGAGGGAGAATAGTTTCCTGGGAAATATACAGGGGAATGAGATGAAACTGATGCAGTTGCTTTGAAATCTGACATAGACTTGATGGACCAAATGGCCTCTTTCTATTGTGAGAAATATGAGAATCTTGTTGACTCACCTCCTGTGTGATAGCTTATCAAAAGCCTTCTGAAATCTAAACGTACCACATCCACTGATCCCACCTTATCTATTCTAC
This sequence comes from Pristis pectinata, assembly GCF_009764475.1. Taxonomy (NCBI): domain Eukaryota; kingdom Metazoa; phylum Chordata; class Chondrichthyes; order Rhinopristiformes; family Pristidae; genus Pristis; species Pristis pectinata. Next base: position 11,107,460 of record NC_067415.1, read on the forward strand.
TTGTCACATCCTCAAAGTACTCCATTAGATCAGCTTCCTTTCAGAAGCAGTTTTAACAGCTCAGTCCTACTATTCCTTTCAAGGCCTTCTCCTATTGCAGCCATTTTCCCTACTGGAAGGACAGTGAATCCATTCTATCAAATTCTTCCTCAAGTAACAACATATTGTATTTTTGAACTGATCAAAAGTGCTCCCAAACATATAGTTTCTACACTATTTCTTATAACTTTGGATAAGATCACATTGGCCAGAGAAGACCATCACAGTCCATCACGGGCACAACCCTCCCCACCACTGACAGCATCTACAGGAGGTGCTGCCTCAAGAAAGCAGCATCTACCTTCAAGGATCCCCACCATGTCCTCTTTTTGCTGCTACTGTCAGGGAGGAGGTACAGAAGCCTGAAGTCCCATATCACAAGGCTCAGGAACAGCTACTTTCCTATATCCATCAGATACTTGAACCAACCTGTACAACCCTAACCCTACCTCAGCAACGGAACACTAAGGGACTACTTCTTGCACAACCACAGACTTGCCTCTGTGTATTTTTTTTCACAGTGATGTCTTGTTTTGCAGTCTCTTTTTCTTCACTGTGTCGTATATTTTATGTAAAATTTATGTTCTGTGTGTTATCTGTATTTATGTGCCTGTGATGCTATTGTATCTGTACCTCACAATACTTGTGCATATGACAATAAACTCAACTTGACTTGACCAACAAAAGCATAACATTTACACTGTCTTAAACCAACTGCCACTGATTGCTTCATCTTCAATTGTCGGTCATTAATGGAGACAGTACTTTGTTTAGCAGTCCATTTCCTCCGTAATTAAGGGTTTATAACCACAGGAGGAGACTTCATTGAATTATTAATAAGATCAGAGGTGAGATAAGGAAAAAACCTCATCTCATGAATAGTTGGATGTTGGAGCTCATTGTCTGCAGCTGCTATGAAAGCATAAGCTTTGGGGAAACAAAGGACTGCAGATACTGGAATCTAGATGAAAAACACAGTGCTTTAAAGATCTTTGGATAAGAGGCATTAGATACAAGACCACAGACCAAGTCTGGTAACCTAAATAGCTCCACTTTAGTCAGCACAGATTTGACGAGCTGAGTGGTCTCCCTCCAAGCCCTAAATTTCAATGGTTCTACATCTACCCTGTTCCAGGAACATCAACCAAAGGGTCAAGGAGGCCCCAAGGTTTTTCCTGATAGGTGGAAATAGCATTTTGCAGCCTTTCCTTCCATTCAATACTATGTACTTACCAGCTTGGTCTTGTCTGAAGGCTTCACTGGGAGTCCCAGTGGAGCAATGTTTGGGAATATTTATTCATTTACAGAATGTGACCTTCTCTAGCAAGGCCAGCCGTTGAGAAGGTGGTGGGGACCACCTCCTTAAACCCATGCAGTCATTGCAGTGAAGGCCAGCTGGCAATGCTGTTGGGTTGGGAGCTCCAGAACTTAGAGCAGGTAAAAGGAAAGAATGGCTATATATTTGCAGGTTAGGATGTTGCTGCACTTGTCCTTTGAGATGTGCCAGCTACCTTCAAAGGTTACAGATTTACATTGCCAAAGTTATTGCAGTGCATGTTGTAGATGGTATGCGCTGCAGCCCTGGAGCTATGGTGGGGGACGATAGAAATGTCTAGGGTGGTGGATGGGTGCTGATAAGTTGTTTCATTATGGATGGTGTTCAGCTTATTGAGTGTTTTAGGTCAGCCCGAGTCCACTAAAGGTGTGACTATAGTTTTTAAGTATGTTCCCTAATACTATAATCCTCTAGAAACCAGTTTTCCTCTTTCGACCCTCTCAGTTCAGATTCAGATTAGTTTATCATATACACCAGGGTGCAGTGAGATTCCTTGCTTGCATAAAGCTCAGAGTAAACAGTATACACAGTAATAATAAAAACAAGGAGTGCAAAACGAGAATGGTGTAACAATTGTAGCGCATTCTAAAGTAGTGCAATAAGAAATGTTAAAGTGACAATAACTGAATAACCAAGAGAGGTAGAATTAAGAGTCTGAGAACGTGGCAGCACCACCGGGAAGGGGTTTTAAAGGAGATGATTGGATCAGAAGTCTGACAGCAGTGGGGAAGAAACTGTTCTCGAGTCTGGTCATCTGGGCTTTCAAGCTCCTGTATCTCCTCCCAGAAGGTAGAAGAGAGGAAAAAAAACGACCAGGGTGGCAGGCATCATTGACAATACCATTAGCCTTCCTGAAACAATGCACCGTGAAGACGGACTGGATGGAAGGAAACGAGGAGCCTGTGATGGTTCCCCTAAGTACCCTGACAACTTTGAACTAATCACCCCATTTACTTTCCAAATTGCAGTAATATAACATTGGTTTGTGTAATCTCTCCTTTTAACTAAATACTTGAAGTCCAAATAGCATTCTGGTGAATCTATGTTGTTTCCTCCAAGTAGAGATAATTTCTTATTATGGTTATTGCGGCATGGACGTCACTCACAAGGCTAGCATCTACTCCTGTCCCTCATTACTCTGAGAAAGTGGTGGTCAGCCACAGTCTTGAAATACTCCAGTTCTTCTGGTGAAAGGACACCACAATATTGTTGGGTAGCCAGTTCCAAGGTTTAGACCCAGTGGCTTTGAAGAAATGGTGACAGAATGATGTAGGTTGTGATTTTCCCATGTAGCTGCTTGCCCTTGTTGGTAACAGAAGTCACAAGCTTAGGAAGTATTATCAGAGCAATATAGGTGAGTAAATGCAGGGAACTTATTTGTGTTCAGTTTTGGTCACCCTGACATAGGAAAGATGCCATTAAGCTGGAAAGAGTGCAGAGGAGATTTACGAGGATGTTGCCAGGACTTGAGGAACTGAGTAAGGGAGAGAGCTTGAACAGGTTGGAAGTGTAGGAGAATGAGGGGTGATCTTATAGAGGTGTATAAAATCATGAGGGGCACTGACAGGGTGAATGCATTTTGTCTATTTTTCCCAGGGTTGGGGTATCAAGAACCAGAGGGTATAGGTTTATGGTGAAGGGAGAGATTTAACAACAACCTGAGGGGAAACTTTTTCACCCAGAGGGTGGTGTGTATATGGAATGAGCTGCCAGAGGAAGTGGTTGAAGCAGGTACATTAACAGCATTTAAAAGGTACTTGGACAAGTACATGGATAGGAAAGGTTTAGAGGGATATGGACCAAACACAGGCAAATGGGACTAGCTTAGATGAGCAGCTTGGTCGGCATGGACCAGTTAGGTCGAAGGCCTGTTTCTGTGCTGTATGACTCTGACTCTGTAGATTGTAAAATGGTGCTGCTACTCTGCACCACTGCTGGACAGTGTGAGTGCTGGATAAGATGCAGACTGCTTTGTTTTGGATGGTGAAAATCAAAACTACGACTGCTGAAAATCTGAAATTTATACTAATACTCAGCTGGTTAGTCAGCATCTGGGGAAGAAGAAACAGTCAATATTTCAGGTTCAATACCCTTTGGAAAATGGCCTAGGGCCTGAATTGTTGACTCTGTGCCTATGATGCTGCTGCAAATAAGTTTTCCATTGCACCTGTGCACACATGTACTTGTGCATATGTCAATAAACTTGACTTTGACTTTTCATGCATGTTGACTGACCAGTTGAGTATTTCCAGCATTTGCTGTTTTTATTGTCCTGGGTGGCATTGAGTCTCATGCTGCCTGGGGCACTGCACAAATTCTGTACCTTCGTTCACATCCGTCCACTAGCTGACTCACCTAAAAAAAAAATGACACTTCCAATACCAGTACACTGATCTGGTAAACGTGACCAAGCAAATGCAGAACATTGTGACTCAAAGACTAAAAATAAAACAATGATACTACCTTATTTCACTCACAGTTAACTCTCTATTTGACTAAAAGCACAATTTCTATCTTACAGGATCTTTGCAATGACAGTTGGGGTAAACAGTATCAAGTGGATGAGAGCGGCTTAGATAACAACGTTACTTGGTCTCTGGAAACTGCAGGAGGTTAGAATTGCCACAGTCTTCTGTGGAAAAACAACCCACAAGGTATTTATCATATTTATTCATCCTTGTAAGGAGATTTGTTAGTGCTGTTGGGAAAGGTTTAAACCATGCTGGCAAGGGAAAGGAGTCCAGAGTAGATGTTTGGATGGGGAGGTACAGTCACCTAAAAGAGAGAAGTTAGTCCAGTAGGCAAAGCAGGAGGATAAATGCATGTGAGGAGAATATAATGTTAAATTGCTTCCAATATAATGTAAGGAGTCTAAGAGTAGATGTTTGGATGGGGAGGTACAGTCACCTAAAAGAGAGAAGTTAGTCCAGTAGGCAAAGCAGGAGGATAAATGCATGTGAGGAGAATATAATGTTAAATTGCTTCCAATATAATGTAAGGAGTCTAATAAGGTAGATGAACTCAAAGATTTAATTAACACTTGGGACTACAGTACTGTTGCCAACACTGAGACATGGTTGAAAGATGAGCCATAGGGGTAGAGATGAGGAACAAAAAGGGTGTTGTCACTTTGTTGGATGTGTGTTACAGACCTCCTAACAGTCAACAGGGCAGAGAGGAACAAATATGTAGAAAAATAGGAGAGAGATGTGATAAAATTAGGGTTATAGTACAAGGGAATTTCAATTTCACAAATATTAACTGGCATTGCCTTGGCGTAAAAGGCTCGGGGGAGGGGGTGAAATTTTTGAGGTGTGTCCAGGAGAACTTTTTGACACAGTATGCAGATAGACCAATGAGAGAAGGAGCTTTACTGGACCTTGGGGAATGCAGCTGATCTGGTGGAGGGAGTGTCAATGGGGGAGTGTTAAGGAGACAGTGATTCCAAAGTGTTCATGGAAAAAGATAGGGATGGACCAGGAATTAAGGTCTTTTAAATGGGTGGGGGGTGGGGGGAAGACAAAACTCATTAAAATAAGACAGGACATGGCAAAGGTAGCTTGAGAGCACCTACCTGAAGATTAGACTACATCTGCATGGTGGGAAGCATTCAGAAATAGCAGGGTCATCATGTTCCTGTAAGAGTGAAAGCCAAGGGTAACAAGTACAGGGAACCCTGAATGTTGAGGGACATTGAGGGTTGGATAAAGAGAAAAACATATGGAAGGTATAGAGGACTAAAGGATGCCTGTCAAGAGTATAACCAAGTATAGGGTGATGTTTAAAAAGGAAATTAGGAAGGCAAAGAGGGGCCACAAAATATCACTGGCAGATCGGATCAAGGTAAATCCGAAGGCATTTTATAAGTATGTTAAAGGTAAAAGAATAACCAGGGAAAGAGTAGGCCCTATTATGGACATCAGAGTCAATCTAAGATAACCAATCTTAGAAAGTGGGGTTCTAAATGAATACTTTTCATCAGGATTCACAAAGGAATTGGGAGGATTCAGTGAAGGAGAAGGTGAAATTCTTGAGCAAGTCTCCTTAAATAAAGAAGAGGTACTCAATGTCTTAGAAGGCTTAGAGGTGGATAAATCCCCAGGGCTGGATGAGATTTATCCCAGGCTACTATGGGATGCAAGGGAAGAGATAGCTGGGGCTCTGTCTGACAGTTTTCAATCTTCACTGGACACAAGTGAGGTACCAGATGATTGGAGGACAACAAATGTGATCCCCTTTTTCAAGGTGCATCGATGAGGGCAGGGCAGTAGAAGTAGCTTACATGGACTTCAGTAAGGCCTTTGACAATGTCCCACATGGGAGACTGGCTCAAAAGGGACCAGGACCAAATTGGTCTGGGCCAAATTGGCAAACTGGATCCAACATTGGCTTGGCAATAGGAGACAGAAGGTGATGGCAGAGGGTTTTTTTGTGATTGGATACCTATGACTAGTGTTGTTCCACAAGGATCGGTGCTGGGACCCTTGATGTTCAGAAGATATGTTAATGATTTGGTTATGAATGCAGGAGGCATAATCAGCAGGTTTGCAGATGAAGGTTGGTGTAGTTGTGACAATGTGCAGGGTAGTCTTAGGCTACAGGGTGATATCGATGTGTTGGTGAAATGGGTTGAGAAATGGCAGATGGAGCTTAATCCTGATCAATGTGAGGTGATGTATTTTGGAAGTACTATTGAGGCTAGGACATACGCTATGAACAGTAAGGTCCGAGGGAGTATTGTGGAACAGACGAATCTTGGCATACAAATCCAAATATCCTTGAAGGTAGCAGAGCAAATAGATAGAGGTTAATAACATATATGGGATACTGTCCTTCATAAGTCACTTCATTGAATACAAGAGCTGAGACCTCAGGAAGACACCTTTGTCAGCATAGACAAGTTGGGCTGAAGGGCCTGTTTCCATGCTGTATAACCCTATGATTCTATAACTCCCCTTCACACAGAGGTCAGCAGAAATCTGCCTCTTTCTCTTCTCAAATACGACATGCTTGGAAGAACTGAAAATGTCAACACTGAAATTAATAGATTTTTGATTAAGCGAGGATATCAAATGATGCAAAATCACAACAGGTAAATGGAGCTGAGATTAGCCAAGTGTAACTAAATGGCTTAATGGTCTCACACTGTTATGTTACTGCGTAGAGCCCAGACTGATAGGGTGACATGCCCCTCTTATATGAAAGAAAAAGGCTTGTTATTTTAGTTTTTGTTGCTCTCTCACCATTGCACAAATGTAATCAAATACTCTACTCAATTTATAATTCACTCACCTCGGAGTGAGAAGGCAGGGTTTAAGACCCACTCTCAGACACGAGTTCCAAAGTCTATAATGGCACTTCAGTGGGGTGCTGAGGGAGTGCTACATTGTTGGAGGTGCCAACAATGCAGTACTCCCTCTGCACTGCACAAAAGTATCAGCATCAAATTTGGCACGCGTGTCCAAAATTCAAACAAGAAGTTAAACTTTGACTTCACCTCCCCTTCTCTTATGGACAGTGTTTCAATGAAGTGCAAGAGCTTCATCCTGTCTGATATTTATCCCTTAATCCACATCACAGAGCAAATTATCATTGCTGGGAGTTGTGAGAGAAAATTAGTACCATATTTCCAACATCATATGCTTTGTCCTTACTTCAAACCAGTTCATTACTGTAGAGTGATGCAATGTAGCTGGTGATATATAAATGCAAATTGATCCTTTCTTTTATAATCTCTTAGCTTGCCAGAGAGCTGGCGTCAGGATTGGTGACATTTAGATCTGCACAGACCTGGAAGCTAAATCGACCCTGTGGTTATGGGTGGAGTAATGATAAAAGGAAAAGTCTGCAAATGATAAAAATCTGAACCAAATCACAATGTGCAGGAAATGTATTGTGTTTGAGGATAGAGACAGATTATTTTTTTTCCAGAAATGGCAGACCTGGCAGAGAGTTTGAAGTGAAATTCCCCTTTACGGCTCACAGCAGCAACTTGTGCTGAGTTGGGATGGGCTAATTGTAACTAGCTTATGATCTCTCTGGAAAGCAAACACAGTTCCCTGTGTAGGAGTGGGCTTTACTCCACAAACAACTCTTTCAATGCCGAGACACCCATAGAACATAGAACACTACAGCATGGTACAGGCCCTTCAGCCCACAATGTTGTGCCGACATTTTATCCTGCTCTGAGATCTATCCAATCCTTCCCCTCCCACATAGCCCCTTATTTTTCTATCATTCATGTGTCTATCTAAGAGTCTCTTAAATGTCCCTAATGTATCTGCCCCCACAACCTCTGCTGGCAGTGCGTTCCACGCACCCACCACTCTGTTTAAAAACAACTTACCCCTGACATCCCCCTTACACCTTCTTCCAATCACCTTAATATTATGTCCCCTCCTTTGGGTTTAACCCACTTTGCAACATTTGTAAAACTGAGCTTATCCAAAAGTTTGGGAGATCAAGTGTAAAGGGACTGTTAATAGCAAGACCCTTAGTTGTGTTCATGTACAGAGGGACCTTGGGGTCCAAGTCCATAACTCCCTGAAAGTGGCTGCACAGGTTGATAGGGTGGTAAGGAAGGCATATGGCATACTTACCTTTAGTCAAAGCACCGAGTTCAAGAGTCAGGAAGTTATGTTGCATCTTTATAAAACTCTGGTCACATCAGGAGTATTGTGTTTATTAGCTTGGCACTACATCGTGGGCCAAAGGGTCTGTTCTTGTGCTGTTCTATGTTCTAAAACTCTGCGGACTAAATCTTTATGCATACTAAGTCCTGCTTGTACTCTCTGACCCTCATTAGCTCTTTTTCCTGCAACCTCAATTTTCATTATTGTCTTCAAATCCTTACAAGATCTTGCCCTTCCATATCCCTGTAGCATCCAACCATCCTTCAAAGCATTCGAGTTTTCTGCAGTCCACAAATTCTGCTCTACTGTGTGTTCCTGATTTATGTCATTCTGCTCATGCCAACCATGCCTGCAGGTGCTTCAGCCGTAGAATTTCCTCCCCCAAACTCTGTGTCCGCATTTCTCTGCTTCTCCATAAAATCTTTTTCTTTGACTGAACTTTTGGTCACACGGGCAGTATCTCCTTGTATAACTCTGTGTGAGGTGTTATTTGATTGCATTACTTTGAAGGAAATATCTTAAGGCATCTTATTGTATTAAAGATGCCACAAAAATGGAACCTTCTGTTATAATGGTCACTATTTTCCATTAAAATTGCCAGTTATTCTCATTCTGTTTATATCTGCACTGCACTTTCTCCACAGCTGTTATACTATATTCTGCATTCTGTTTACTAACCCAATGTACTTATACATGGCATGATCTGCCTGGATGGCACACAGACAAGTTTCTCACTGTATCTCGGTATACGTGACAATAATAAACCAAATTCCGATATGCTATCCATGGGAATAATAGGTAGTGGATGAGATTCCACCTCTCTCAGTCGCAGTCTCACACTAAACACACAGCCACACACATCTTCTGCAAATGACAGAAATTTAAACTGTTTCAAGTGCTCAGATCTTGAAACAGTTTCCAAATGTCTCTGATAATCAAACACATGTAGAAAAACTTTTTCTACAAGTAATAATAATTTCATTTAAAAATACATTTAATTGACATTTTTTTAAAAATGTAAAACAAATCAAGACATTTTCCTTTGCAAGTGAAACAAAGGACTGCAGATGCTGGAATCTCGATGAAAAACACGATGATGCCGGAGGAACTCAGCAGGCCAGGCAGCATCCATGGAGAAAAGCCAGCAATCAACGTTTCGGGTCAGGTCCTGAAGAAGGGTCCTGACCCAAAACATTGACCTCCTGTTTTTTTTCCACAGATGCTGCCTGGCCTACTGAGTTCCTCCAGCATCATTGTGTTTTTCATTTTCCTCTTCATTTTTAATGAAGATTGGTAACCCTATTCAATTGAATGGGCCGCGTTAGATGCACTGATATAAATCTGAGGGGCTGGATACAAAGTATATCCAACCACTCAGCTCGGGAAACTATGAAGCAAGAAGACAACTGTCTCGGCATCTGATCACCAGCATGTTCCCTACTTCCAACCTACAGTGGGCAGGTTCTTCTGTTCAGAATGTGCTAACACATGCTATAGAAAATAACTATCTGGCCATACATATGATCAGGCCCAATGCAGCAGTGGGAAAATATTTAATCATTTAGATCAGAGTAGTTTATTGTCATATACACCAGGGTGCAATGAAATTCCTTGCTCGCGTAGTAAACTATACATGGTAATAATAAATACAAGAAAAAATACAGTAATGAATGCAAATCAGAGGTGATTGGTTCAGAAGTTTGATAGCAGTGAGGAAGAAACTGTTCTTTTTGAACTGCTCATTATATTAATTTTCGGAGCTCAATATTGCTGTGATGTTTATATTTATTTCTCATTTGTAATCACCCCTTCAAGGTAGTGGTGAGTTCCTTCAGGTATAGGTTCCATGCAGATATAATTATTTTTTCTCATGTTAACATCAAAATATTACCACTTTTTGAGGTGATGAAATATTATTAAAGCCAACTTTCCTTTCTTTTCTAAGTCAGAAGAAAATCCATCGTATTGCCAGTATTGAGAGACTTCTGAAGCTCTTTGGTTCACATCATCATGACAATAAACGGAAACAAGTTGGACAATGAAACTCTGGAAATGCTCTCAAACCCGCCAATTAAGAATATCCTTCCTGTCATTTACCTCATTGTTGTTATAATCAGTTTGCCTGGGAATGGGTTCTCCTTGTTTCTGCTTTGCCGAACTCAGCCAAAGACACCATCCATCATATTCATGATCAACCTCACCATCACTGATCTGATACTTGGAACCTTTTTGCCCTTTCAGAGCATGTACCATTGGAATGGAAACAACTGGACCTTTGGATCAAGCCTGTGCAGTATGGTCACTGTATTATTCTACGCCAATATGTACTGCTCTATCTTAACCATGACTTGTATTAGCTTGGAGCGTTATGCAGGTGTGGTGCTACCAATGAAGTGTACCAAGTGGCGGACAAAGAGATATGCCATTCTGGTTTGCTTTGGGATGTGGACACTTGTTCTTATCACCTTGCTGCCTCTGGAGATGAATGATTTGACTTATGAGGTTCATGAACTGAATATTACCACATGCTTTGACATTCTGAAAAAAGACATGCTTCCTTCCAAAGAGGCTTGGGCTGCTTTCCTCTTCACCTTGTTTGGAATTCTGTTCCTGATTCCGTTTTTCATCACTGTGTACTGTTACATCCGAATCATCGCCAAGCTGATCAAAACCTCTACATCTTATGGCAATATACAAAAGCGGAGAGCAATTTGCTTGGCTTTAATTGTGCTCTCAGTGTTCATAACATGTTTCACCCCCAACAACTTCATCCTTCTGGTCCACATGATCAAACGGATCTTTTACGGGGAAGGCATTTATAGCGCCTACAAAATCACACTCACCCTGAGCTGCCTTAATAGCTGCCTGGACCCTTTCATTTATTATTTTGCTTCCAAGGAGTTTCGCAAGAAGCTCAGAACATGTTTGGGTTTAGCAAACGTTTCAAGTCAAGGAAGTTTAACTGAATACAGAAGGGAGAGTATGTTTTTGATGAGATCAGGGCAGCACCATCAGAATTTAGAAATGCAGGCTTCTCTGAATACAGCAAATGGATTGGTTTAGATTTGAGGTGGCAGAAGGAAGGGTGATGTTGTACCAGCTCCAGGAAAAATTAACCTGATTGACAACTTTAAAAATCAATAATGAAACCAATGTTACAAATGAGTATTTATCCAACTGTTCTGGCAGTAAATGGATGAATTCCAAAAGTATGTGTCTGAGGTTAGTTCCCAGATTTGATGTAAACTTGAACACAATGAAAGGATTGGGTTCATCAGTTCATAGCCAAGGTTCCTACTCAGCGACAGCTATGACAGGAAACAGGCTCGTCCTCTATGGAAGAGGGAAGAAAGGAGGTTTGAAAACAAGATTCTGACAAGAACTTGGCCAGTGATTGATGGTCACTGACAGAGAAATCCAACAAAGCACACCCTGATGAATGTAACTTTGGGACCATGAACTTAAGGCACTTGGATGTAGGGGTGGGAGAGGAGAAGAGGCTGGGAACTCTCAGTTCTTAAAAATGCACCAAGGATTTTGGAGAGGACTTATTGACCTGTAAAGTTAACCTCATCTTCCCCTCTCTTCTGATGTTTGCCTTACCTGCTGTGCAGTAGTTTACAGTTTTTTTTTGATCAGATTTCAAATAGTTGTGGTATTTTACTCTGTGTCACACATAGGTTAGCATTGTTCTCAGGGTTTAGCAGATACAAGACTTCAGAATTTTAATAATGCTGTGTGAGCACGTCAATAGAATTACTAGTGGATCACAGAAAAGCAAAGTCACCCAGATGAGAAAGCTTTCACTGTTACTTAAGCATAAATTCCAGAACATATGCATTCAGAGCTGTGTAAATGAAATACAATAAGGTACCTCAAATTAAGTTCAAGATTTCTTTCAGCACATACCTTAAGCACGTGGTCATACATTTTATCTGCTGCTGTATAAGTGTGAATGTTTGTTGTTGTTGTTGCATCTTGATGTAAAAATCACCAAGTAAAAAAAAAAATAGCTGCAGACATGAGAAGGTCCAGTTATGTAGTTAGGCACCTTCCTAGACCAGAGGTGGTCGAGAGGGGATTAGAAAGATATCTTCAAAATCATGAAGAGTTGGTAGAAATCAAGAGATGCTGTTGCTATTGGCAAGAGTCAAGAAGCTATGGATGTAGATTTAAATAAATTGGCAGGAGAGTCCATTCCTTGAAAGGCTGATAAAAAACAGATTCAGTCAAGGCTTTCAACAAGGAACTGGATAGATACTTGAGAATGTTTGCAGAGTTCATGGGCAGTAGTGGGAAATGGAGCAATAGTCCAACAATCTGTCATATCTAGTGCAGGTCCTTCCCAGCTTACGAACCTCTGACCGATGTACAGCCCATATATGAGCGAGCTTTAGGGAGACCGGTGGGGTGAATTTACCAGCTGCTTCAGGGCTGCAGGCATCTTCTGCCACCTGGGAACTCGGTTCAAGGCTGAATATCTGACTTGCAAAGGTCAGGTTATGAACCATTCTTAGGAATGGAACCTTGTTGTAACCTGGGGATGACCTGTACAATGTCTATGGCATGCTTGCCTTCATTGCTAGGGGCATAGAGTAAAAGATTCAGGAAGTCATGATGCAGTTGTATAAAACTTTGGTTAAGCTGCACTTGGAGTATTGCATGCAGTTCTGATCACCCCGTTACAGGAAGGATGTGGAGGCTTTGCAGAGGGTTCAGAAGAGGTTTACCAGGATGCTGCCTGGGTTACAGAAGATAAACTATGAGGAGAGATTGGACAAACTTGGATTGTTTTTTCTGGAGCGTTGGAGACTGAAGGGAGACCTGATAGAAGTTTATAAACTTCTGAGAGGCATAGTGTAGACAGCCAGAATCTATTTCCCAGCATAGAAATGTTGAATACTAGAGGGCATAGCTTTAAGATGAGAGAGGGAAAGTTTAAAGGGGATGTGCATTGCAAGAATTTGACACAGAGTGGTAGGTGCCTGGAACGCACTGCCAAGGGTGGGAGTGGAAGCAGATATGATAGTGGCATTCAAGAGGCTTTTAGAAAGGCACATGAATATGCAGAGATTGGAGGGATATGGATCATGTGCAGGCAGAAAGGATTAGTTTAATTTGGCATCGTGTTCAGCACAGACATCATGGGCTGAAGGGCCTGTTCCTGTGCTGCACTGTTCTATGTTCTACGTCCATGCAGATAAGACAATGGGGAAATCGAGAGAACTGTTTCTGAAGAGAATGAGAGGTCAGTTAATGGGGGCACCAAAGATCTTGTGAAAACTCAGCAGAGAAAATGTTTATCTTTCCTTTGAGATGAAAGCTTGTTGCTCTGAGTTACTGAATTCCACCCTGAAACCCCAAAGTGTTTTGCATCCCAGGAGGGAAACTCATCCACTCAGTGAAGCCTGCTGAAGACTGCAAAACCACAGAAGTGATTTAGGTAGCACCTTTAATGGAAAGAAGCAGGAGCAGAGCATTTTCAGATAACATTTGATTGCGAGTCACATCAAGAGTTGTTACAATAGGTGGACAGAAGTTTGGCCAAAGACAGAGGTTCCAATGTGGAGACATTGAGTGGAATTAGGGAGGGAATTCAAGAGCTTCAGCTGTTATTAGTGATGGAAATCAGGGATGCCCAAGAGATCAAATTAGGAGGAACCCAGATCTCAGCAGGTTCTATGCCAGGGGGAGGTTATGAAGGCATCTGATCGCTAGCAACAAGAAATTAAATATGAGACATCACTGGGTCAGGAATCTATAAGGTGAAGGGGATTTAAGATGATACAGACTGACATTGTTCACTGCAGTTGAATAATCTGCCAAGACTTCACATGGTTTTTCAGGTATGGGGAAAGATGACCAGTAATGAGTTACAGGAAATCTGCTGATAGCTCTGAAACCAACAAACATTGGGGGGCCTTAAGTAGAAGTGGGAATAGACATGAATAAACAATCTAGTGATAAAGAGATAACATTTCTCAATACACTTTCTTCACCTGTTCCTATCCTACTCTCTACTATACCATTCATCTGGACTGATCATTTAACCAGGTTAGGTCTTAAACCACTGTGATCAATCTGAATTGCAATACAGCGGCCTCACAGCTCCACTGACTTCTGTTCAATCTTGACATCCAGTGCTGACATGACATACGTCAGTGATAATAAACCTATTCTGACTCTGATCCTGTCTGTGTGGAAATTTGCACATTCTCCCTGTGACCATGTGAGTTTCCCCTGGGTGCTCCCAACTCCCAAAGATGTGCAAATTAATTTGCCTTGCCCCTAGTGTGCAGGTGAGTAAAGAATCTGGGGGAAGTCGATGCAATGATGAGAATAAAAATAGGGATTAGTGTAGCATTTGTGTGAATAGGTTCTTGATGGTTAGCATCGACTTGATGGGCTGAAGGGCCTACTTCAGTGCTGCATGACTATTATTCTATAACAAATTGTTTGCCCTACTCTGGATCCCTAAATGAACATTCAATAGTTAATCATTCTGAAGTTTTTAGCTGCCATTGCTGGTTCTAACAATTTATCATACTTATATGTTGCTGTACCTCATGAAGAACCATTTTCCTCAGTTAGCTATCAACTTAATTCCATAATTCTTTTTCAATAAAGCGCTGGAGCCAAATTCCTGTCTGGTGGCAATCTGAAATAATCCACCCATTATGGATTTAACTGATGTAATGAATGAAAATTATAGTGAGTTACCTTCCTCACTAGATTACTGTCTGAATGTTAAGGGTCTGTTTATCTTACTGTTTGTAATGAGAAAATGACTGTCTGATGTAATGGCAGAATTATCTTCTGCAATATCACATTCAGATTTTATTAATCAACCATTCCTTAAACAGATTTGTTGATCTAATATGCTCTCGCAAGCAGAATAATTCAGTAACAGAATCAATCATGAATCAGCTTAGCTCAGTTCGTAGCATGTTTGCTTCTGGATCAGAAGATTTTATCAAGTCACAATCCAAAGGTATGAGCATAAGTATCTAGACTGCCATTCCAATGCAGTTGTGATGGAGTCTGCACAATTGCTGGCATCTTCTTTCACAAGAGATATTAAACCAAGGCTCTGTGACACATATGCCTGCATTGTACCATAGAACAATACGGCCGATACAGGCCCTTTGGCCCACCATGTTGTGTATCCAGTATATCCACACCAGCCTGTGTGCTGTCCAATGTAGCACATAATGGCCTGTGTATTTTCCAGTATATGTACACAGCAACCCATATATTATCCAACAAGTAACAACTTAACAATCTGCAAATGTTTTATGTATCACTACCACAAACATTATCCACTTCATGATGCTCTCTTGCTCCCATCAATACTGAAGAAATGGGAAAAAAAATTAAAGAAACATTCTCATTGAAAACTGTAAAACAGCTAATAACACTAGAAAACTCAGATTATCATAGAATCAAAGACCCAACTCCATAAACCAATACAAAAATAAAGGAAAATCTGTTTAAATTTTGATTTGGACCACCAATGTGTTTTTTCTTCTGCATTCCTTGCTAAAATAAAAATCCTACATCTTCCAATGGATGGCATCTGAATCCCATGTTCCACTTGGGGCCACTTTTTCTCATTTGCAAGAGAAGCAGGCAGCTCATGCTATCCATCCACTTAGCGTTTGGATGGAGCAAAAAGATCAGCTGGAATTGAGATGAGCTGATGCGGAAAGGAATTGTCATTTTTGAGGTCGGGGAAGCAAAATTTAACCTGATTCAACACCATAACTAGTCTAGCTCAGTTTCTTGTTGGAAAATTCCTTCAATTTCTTTTAAAACAATGGAAGATTCGGGACAATTACATTGAAATGCATTTCTAAATGGGGATGAGGAAGGCTTCTTTGCTGATCCTGATTTATATAAAGTCAGGATGAACCCAAGGCCATCCACTTCCCCACCCCTTCAGTCTTACATTTGATTGCTTTGATGCGTTTATCTCCATTAACCAACCTGGGAAGATATTCTATAAACTTGAGGGATCCTAAATTTAACTTTCACTGCATTGAACCTCTGATAGGTTGATTGTCTCCCCCCATTTTGTTTGAAGTAATCTTTTCCGAACCAGTGAAACTGGCACAAATCTCACTGGCAGCCTATCACTCCTTTGGGCTGGCTCAGCTTCCAAGAGGAAGGTAGCAATGTTGAAGGAGCAGTTCTGATATATTATTAATATTTATGAATGTGTATCATTTGGAGGGAAGACTACAGGGAGTGTACAGGGAGGGCTGAATAGATGCATGATTCCAACTGTGGTCTTTGATTATCTTGCACTTATTAGTAGTTTGCTTATTTTATTTTCACCTACACATTACTGTCTGACTTTTGGTTCTTGTCAATGCTGCTTCAATGTCCTTTGTGTCTCAAGTATCATATCAATTGAATAAATAATGTTTTGATATTATTAAAATAAAGGTGATTTTGTGCTTTTTGATTTATTTCATCAGTGACAGGATAATGGACTAAGCATGAAGATTGGCAAAAAAGAGCAAATCTGTTTCTGAATGTCTGTCTATATTTTGCAAATTCTCCCTCCCTTGGTCTGTTTTTGATGTCTCAGTACTAATCTTACTCTGAGTCAGAAGGGTACGGTTCATTGTCCTACACTGGAGACTGGAGCAAATATTCGCGGTGACCCGTCAATACAGTACTAGAAAGGAACTGCATTGTCAGAGGTGTTATCTTTCAAATGAGATGCTAAACCAGGGTCTCTTTCATTCTGTCAAATGAAGTTATAAGATCCCTATACTGTACACCACCCTCCTGTGGATATCTCCTTCGCAGTCCCCTGTGGATCTTTTCTACATACCCTCCTATTAATGTCTCTTCTTCACCACCCTCCTGTGTAACTATTCACTTACAAAGAGTATAAAATTTACTAGCAATTGAAGGTATCTATGCACCTGATCGATATACTGCCTTCAATGGCGGATCAAGTGTACCTCATGCCTTATGGATTGGAATGAGTGGCAAATCTGGATGGATGAAGGAGAAGTCAGTGAAGTGTTTGTAACTGAGGACTGGCTGCTGTTGAATGTTGAGTGGGATGAAGTGGCAAGACACAGTGAAAGAAGCCAGCTACTTAAACCACAGGATGTAACGAATCAGCAAATGTGCTCACATTACCTGACCTGGTTAGTTAACTAAATCTCTTCCTGCATTGCATCCATTACAGAGAGTTAAACAGTCCTACTGCCCCCTCCTCAGCCCTTCCTACCGCAAGGAGAGATGCATGTTTCTTTGTCCCATTTCGAGGGAAGCACAGCCCCTCCTGCATCTCACTGCAGCTGACAGTAATCCCAAGTAATCAATGAATTTGGATAGTGCTCCATATACAGTGTTTACTCCCAACACCTCTTCCAGCTCCCCTTGTAAGCAGGGTTGACGTTCAATCTTAAGGGCATGTGTCATGACCATAGCACAGTCTTGAGACATGAGAAAGAAAACCAAAATTTATTGTGCTAACTTATGGTGCTAAACCAGTTAACATTGAAGAATTTGTTTCATCCATGCCATTCCATCCACTCCCTTCACTCCATAACCCTGTTGGTCACAGGGAACTGAGAGCTCTCTTAACAAGGAACAAATATTTCAAAATTGCTTCTCCCTTTCAAGAACAACTGTTCTGTCCTTTGATGCTAATTGGCCAACATTTGCTGTATGTTTCAATTACCAAGCTCGATTTTAACATAACCAGCAAGTAGTTAACACTATTGTAAAGATCATAACTATCCTTTGCTTTCAGGGTGAGGGATTTATCTGCAAGATTAGACTGCAAAAGATGGGGTTGATTTTGAAGCAAAGTTGGTTGAGAAGTCATCTGGTAGAAGTTTGCAAGATGATGAAGGGTTTAGAAAGGGTAGTAAAAGGAAGCAACTTCTATTATCAGATAATTCAAAGACTGGTTGAGGGGGGAAGGGCTTGAACTCAAAGTGACTAACCAAAAAAAAGGGAATCCGAGATAAGACATTTTTACACAGAGTAACTCGCCACTCTTAAGGGTAAGAGCCAACTAGGGTTTTCAAAAGGTAATTGGCTAGGCACTTAATAAAAAAAAAATTCGCTGGCAAAGACCAGTGAAATAGGACTGACTAAGTTGTTGTACAGATAACCTGCAGATTCTTGCTGGGCTGAATGACTTCCTTCAGTGAAATAGTGACATTCCTTCATCAGTTGGGCCTGTATACCAAGAGGAGGAAACTATGGACCTGAGACTAAAGGAAGTTCTGAGACAGACAAAAACAGGAGAAGAGACTGCTGGAGGAACTCAGCGGTTGAGCAGGATCTGTGGGGGTTCGGGCTGAAACCGTGCATTAGAAGTCTCCAACAGACTGCTTGTTGCTCCAGGTTCCAGTTTCTACAGTAACAAGACTTGACAACCCTGGCACCAAAGTACTGGGACAGACCACACAGCAAGTTTGAACTGGAGAAGCAATGAAAAAGAAGATAAATTACTCCACCAATCTCTTGTGTGCCTAATGTATGAGGAGATTAATTGGCTCTTTGCATAATTGGCTACCTAATGAACAGAGCCTTCTTTGCTAATTGGTAAGAAAGTATTAATTCACGTATAAAATCAGAAAGTGCTGGAATCTCTGAGCAGCTCAGGAAACAAATGTGGAAAGAGAAACAATTGATGTTTCAGGCCTGGGGATTTCTGGACCTGAAATGTTAACTGTTTCTCATTCCACAGAATGCTTCCTGACCTGCTGAGTGTTTCCAGCATTTTCTGTTTCTATTTCAGGCTTCCAGCATCTGCAGCTGTGATTTTAATTCACTTGTATATTGATGCTGATTCTGTTGGGAGGATATGTGTAAATGGTACTATAATCCAGACAGGCTGATATAGAACAGCTCAGCAAAAGAAGAATTCAGGGAAAACGTCCTCACCTAGGGATGGGTTAGAACGTGGAATTCACCACTGTCATATACATGGTTAATATACTATTGAAGTGTACTTAAAATTAATGAAAACTGCATTCCATATACATAGTATGTTGAAAACATTCAAACTGGTTGACATGTCTGGGATTAAATACTCTCTCTCACACTTTCTCTCTTGTAATTTTTTTTATTTCATAAATTACTTAAATTACATAAATTACTTTGTTAGTTTAATTTAGCAACTATCTTGAAGTATATTGGAGACAGATACTGATGCAGCCACCACAAGGAGAGGTTGAGAGAAGAAGCATTCTGCGAATTTAAAGGAAATCTAGAAAGACATGTAAGACATGTAAGAAAGACATGTAACAGAAGAAAGTACTAATTAGGATTGAAATGGTGGGAAGAGGCTCATGAGGAGTATAAATGCTCTTGTAGCACAGTTGGGCAGAATGGCTTTTGTGTGGCCGTTCTTTGTATATGGAAATTTAATTTACAGTGATAAATTCGTGTTAAACTTTACATGTTCTTGAATGAGATATCAATGTGAAATATTTAGGAATTATTCTGATGTCCTTGATAAATATTCTTGTCAACTTATCAACCCAGTGTTTTACAATATAATTTTGCAATAATTTCTGTAAATTGGCATGTGATAGAAATGTGCAAATCAGTCTGTAGTGGGACAAGTCTTACAGGAAGTACACTTACAGGAAGGACTCTAGATTAAATATGCTTAAAAGACATTTAGAGAAAAAAACATTTAGGGACTTTTATAATTTCCTTGGTATATTTTCATTTGAAATGTCTAAACAAACTTTAGCTTTGTGCAAGATAAAGGTGTGCTCAGGAGGACAGGTTGACCCCCATGTAGATATCTGCGCACATAACCATTAGCGACTAAGAACAA
This sequence comes from Pristis pectinata, assembly GCF_009764475.1. Taxonomy (NCBI): domain Eukaryota; kingdom Metazoa; phylum Chordata; class Chondrichthyes; order Rhinopristiformes; family Pristidae; genus Pristis; species Pristis pectinata. Next base: position 11,127,294 of record NC_067415.1, read on the forward strand.
TGACCCCGGTGTGGTCTTGGCCACTCATGAACCAGCTGTAAAGCAGTTCCATCTTTGGTAAAATACACAAGCAGACCAGATTACAATGGCCGCTGTCATGTCCGTACCTCTTTGGTGATGCTGCTCAGCAAGGCAACTAACAGAGGCAACGCTATCGACAAAAGATCTTTTACTGAGTGTCGTCAATTCCCAAGTAATAGCTTCGGCTGGTAGAACAATGCATTGAAAGTCATACAGAACAAATAGAAGCCACTCAACCCCTCCTGCCTCCTCCAAGATTCAATAAGATCACTGCTAATCTTTCATCTCAGCACCATTTACATAGAACAGTACAGTACCGAAGCAGACCATTCCGCCCACAGTGTCTGACACATTAAACTAAACCTATCTGCCTGCACATGATCCATATCCCTTCATTCCCTGCCTGCTCATGTGCCTGTTTAAATGTCTCTTAAATGCCTCTTATAAAATTTACCCTCTCATAATTTTATAAAACTCTATCAGGGCTCCCCTCAGCCTCCAACACTGCAGAGAAAACAATCCAAGTTTGTCCAATATCTCCTTATAACTATTATTCTCTAATCCAGGCAGCATCCCAGTGAACTTTTCTGCACCCTCTCCAAAGCCTCCACATCCTTCCTGTAATGTGACCAGAAATGCACAAAATACTCCAAATGTGGACTGACCAAAGTCTTATGCAGGGGCAACATGACTTCCTGACTCGTACACTCAATGCTCAACCAATGAAGGCAAGTATGCCACACATCTGCTTTAACACCCTATCTACTTGTGTTGTTGCTTTCAGATGGCTATGGATTTGGAGCCGAAGATCACTCTGTACATTAATGTTCCTAAGGGTCCTGCCATTTACTGTATTCCTTTCCCTTACATTTGATCTCCCAAAGTGCAACACCTCACATTTACCTGGATTAAACTCTATCTGCCATTTCTTCACCCAAGTTTCCAACGGATCCACTGCATCCTTGGATAACCTTCCAGTATTAATCATGATTCCCTTGGTTTTGAGAAACCTATCAGTTTATGCTTTGCACATATTCAGGGATTGACCCCGCACATACATCTTGGTTGGAAAATTACAAGGATTCCTTACCCTCTGGGTGAAGAAATTTCTTTTTATCACTGTCTGGAATGGCCAACACCTTATATGGAGACTGTGGCTCCTGTTTCTGGATACCCCAGCCAGGGAAAATTCAACCCTGCATCTTAATTGCTTTTTTCTTTTTTTCTTTTTGCTGTTCCCTTTGATGTGCTTACGTATTGAAATGATGTGTATGGATGGCAGGCAAAACAAATGTTTTCACTGTATTTCTGTGCATGTGACAGTAGTAAACCAATAATGATTACAGTTTAAAAGGTACGAACATCTCAAGGAGACCTCCTTTCATTCTTCTGAACTCTAGAGAGTATTGGCCCAGTTGCCACCGCATGTACACTCAGTTTCTAAAGATACACTAATATGCATGCCACACTGCTTGCTCTTAAGAGATAAGGTCATTAAATTTATCAGCCATTTATGTACATTGTGATACCAACAATTAACCACTTTACATGTGCAAAATTGACTACTTATTTGTAGATTATATATGGGTAGCGTAGGGCGGCATGGTAACATAGCAGTTAGCGTAATGCTACTACAGCGCCAGCGATCGGGGTTCAATTCCCACCGCTGCCTGTAAGGAGTTTGTACGTTCTCCCCGTGACTGCGTGGGTTTCCTCCGGGTGCTCCGGCTTCTTCCCACATTCCAAAGATGTACGGGTTAGTAGGTTAACATGGGTGTAATTGGGCAGCGCGGGCTCGTTGGCTGTTACCGTGCTGTATAAGTAAAGTTTTAGGGTAAATCTAATCAAACATATGTTTACTCAGTCACCTAGCAGGGACGTGGTTAGGTGTGCAGACAAAACTGAGGGGCAGGAGCACAGTTTAGGGTGTGACCAGCACTGGGAATAACGGATATGGTTAAGTGTACAGCAAGAACCAGTGACCAAGCACAGAGCCCAGCAGGCAGCTATGTTCAGAAGCTGGCATTAGAGCATAGCTGGGGATGTGGACAAGAAGTGGGTGAGAAGTCAGGAGCCTTTGAATGTGCCTGTACGTATGGGAGCAAGTAGGCATTAACGTTCTAAACCAACAGCTTAAAGGAGCCCTGAAGGCTGTCCCTAACTTTCAGGCCCTTGGGGTTAGCTGCAGTGTAACCTGCCCATCTTTTGTCTTGAGTCCTCATTGGATTCCTGCAGAAATTTGTCCAAGTTTTTGTGAAGATTTTTTTGTCATTCATATTTCAGTTTGAAGCCCGGTGTCCTTTTTTTTTAACCATATAAACTTTGAGAGGAGAGTGACAAAAAGGACTCTTTTAAAAGTTAAAAAGCAGAGTCTTTCATTTTTTACCCTGGTCATACAGACCAAGCAAGGTGTCTGGTCTCTGATTCCTACCAGTGCCCATAAGGGTCTCTGCCAAAGTCCAATGTGGGGCGTCCCTCGGCCATTCCCCACAAATGGGTCTGGGGTATAACGCACCACATATTCTTGTTGCATTGCCCCGCATTGTCCGCTTGGACCCAAGGCACATTGCATCTGTCTTGGGGGGCCTTCTGGGGAAATCTATGGGGATTCCAGGATGGGGCATTGCTTGTCTCCTGCCCTGTGCTTTGGCCTCCATTTCCCTTGTCTCCTGACTCAAGGTCACTGATGTCTGCCTCTCCTCCCATTTTTTGTCTGTCTCAGTGCTTCCTTTAGCCTGCACACTCTATCTCAACATGGACTATAACTCTCTTCCTGCTACTGCCTCTGTTGGTTCTCCTTTGCCAGATACTCTACAATTTTTGGGTCAGCACACTATTTTTCCATGATACAACCTGCGCATATTCCTCTGCTGTCCAGGTGTCACTCTGACACTGGTTGTTTACACATGAGCTTCATGTGAGCAGTACAGGGACTGCACCACTTCTCCTTTTCTGCCACATGCCTTTTTGAGTCATACTTGGCAGCCTGTCATTTGTTTCTTAATTCCTCTAGTAACCTCACTTTTTATCCAATTTTCATTTCAACCTCTCTATCTCTCTTCTGCTGCGCTTTTCTTACTTTCTGTCAATAGGCCAATATACCTCGGGCTTTTTCCATTTCTGGTTTCCCAGTGGAACATTGCGTCCGTTCACTTTCTCCACGAGGGGTATCCTTTCCCTCTGTAACTATATGTCAGCACGGTGGTGTAGCGGTTAGCATAACGCTATTACAGCCCCAGCAATCTGGGTTCAATTCCGGCCGCTGTCTATAAGGAGATGTATGTTCTCCCCGTGTCTGCGTGGGTTTCCTCCAGGTGCTCCGGTTTCTTCCCACGTTCCAAAGATATACGGGTTAGGAAGTTGTGGGCGTGCTATGTTGGCGCTGAAAGTGTGGCGACACTTGCTGGCTGCCCCAGAACACTCTACGCAAAAGATGCATTTCACTATGTGTTTCGATGTACCTGTGACTAATAAAGATATTTATCTTATCACCTCCCATGGTGAGGTTAACTGTACCATTACCTTCAACCTCCTGGAACCTACCACTTAATTTGTAGGCTATTCTGACTCCTGCTCTGTTGGTTTACCTTGGATATCAACGACTCAATAGTTTATTTAATCCTATTAACTTTCTAACACTGCCAGCATTGGTCACCTCACTATAGGAAGGATGTCAAGGCTTTAGAGAGGGTGCAGAGGAGGTTTACTAGGATGCTGCCTGGATTAGAGGGCATGTGCTATCAGGAGAGGCTGGACAAACTTGGGCTCTTTTCTCTGGAGTGGCAGAGGCTGGGGGGTGATCTACTGGAAGTGTACAAAATCATGAGGGGCATAGATAGGGTGGACAAGCAACATCTTTTTCCTATTATTGAGCGATGCAATACCAGAGGGCATGCAGTTAAGGAGAGAGTGGGTAGGTTCAGAACAGACATGAGGCGTATGTTTTTTACTGAGAGACTAGTGGATGCCTGGAATATGTTGCCTGATAGATCCTCGAACTTTCTGATACCAGGAGCTAAAGCCCGCCTTGTTATAGGAGTGAACATCACCGACAGCCTGTCCTGGTCAAATCACATAGATGCCACGGCCAAGAAAGCTCACCAGCACCTCTACTTCCTCAGGAGGCTAAAGAAATTAGACTTGTCCCCTTTGGCTCTCACCAATTTCTATCAATGCACGATAGAAAGCATCCTATCTGGATGTATCATGGCTTGGTACGGAAACTGCTCTGCCCAGGACCGCAAGAAACTGCAGAGAGTTGTGGACACAGCCCAGCGCATCACGGACACCAGCCGCCTCTCCTTGGACTCAGTCTTTACCTCTCGCTGTCTTGGTGAAACAGCCAGTATAATAAAAGACCCCACCCTGCTCATTCTCTCTTCTCTTCTTTTCCATCAGGTAGAAGATACAGGAGCCTGAGGGCACATACCACCAGACTTAAGGACAGCTTCTACCCCACTGTGATAAGACTATTGAATGGTTCCCTTATATGATAAGATGGACTCTGACCTCATGATCTACCTTGTTGTGACCTTGCATCTTATTGCACTGCACTTTCTCTGTAGCTGTGACACTTTACTCTATACTGTTATTGTTTTTACCTGTACTACCTCAATGCACTCTGCACTAACTCAGTGTAACTGCACTGTGTAATAAATTGATCTGTACAATCGGTATGCAAGACAAGTTTTTCACCGTACCTCGGTACAAGTGACAATAATAAACCAATAGCAATACCAATTTACCAAGGTTTTGAAAGGAAGACTTGCATTTTACCAGCACCTTTCATAACCTCAGTGCTTTGCAACCAATGAATTTCTTTGGAAGTGTAGTCACTCCTGCAGAGATGAAGTGCAGGAGCTGGTCTGAGCTTAGCAAGATTCCACAAACTGAAGCATGATGATGACCACACACCAGAGAGAACTTTGACAAGAGATTTCAGGTGATAAGGAGCAAATAAAATGACCAAGATGGGGTCTTGAGCTGCAATAACAGAGTGACCTGTGGTTTGAATGCTGAAGAAGTTAAAATGAATAAGGAAAACAGACCAAGAGGATATGATTGATAATTAATGTAACTTCTTGCACTCATTAAATCAGCTACGTGCCATTTCCCTGGCTTGCACCTCAGTTAACAACCTCTTCAAACAGCAGCCATCTGAGTGAGTTTCCTCATCTGTTCTGACGGAAGGTCTTCAGCTTGATCTGTTAACTCTATTTCACTTTCCACAGATGTTGCCTAACCTGCTGAGTGTTTCCAACATTTTATGTTTCTGTTTGTTTTCAAGAATCTGCAGTTTTTTTTTTGATTTTCAGTATAAATGATTTTCAGTCTGACATTTGAATTTTTGAACATCTTTAAATCCACCATTGGTAGTATCCACAGGAGGTGCTGCCTCAGTAAGGAAACATCTATCATCAAAGATCCCCACCATCTAGGCCATGCCATCTTCTTGCAGCTACCATCGGGGAGGAGGTACAGAAGCCTGAAGACCCACACTGCCAACTTCAAGAACAGTTTCTTCCCTTCAACCATTCGGTTTTTGAACCAACCGGCACAACCCTAATCACTGGAGTTTATCAACACTATGACCACTTTGATCACTTTGCACTAAAATGGACTTCCTCTTTTTTGTTCTAATTGTGTTCTTTCTTGCAAAAAATTGTGTATAATTTATGTTCAATTTACGTTTTTCTTTTGAATGCTGTTTACCTGATGCTTTGTGCCTGTGATGCTGCTGCAAGGAAGTGTTTCATTGCACCCCTGCATACATGTACTTAAGATAATAATAAGAAATAAGATTTCTTTATTAGTCACATGTACATCAAAACACACAGTGAAATGCATCTTTTTTTTCTGTAGAGTGTTTTGGGGACAACCCGCAAGTGTCACCATGCTTCCAGCGCCAATATAGCATGCCCACAACTTCCTAACCCATATGTCTTTGGAATGTGGGAGGAAACCAGAGCACCCGGAGGAAACCCACACAGACACGGGGAGAACATACAAACTCCTTACAGACAGTGGCTGGAATTGAACCTGGGTTGCTGGCGCTGTAATAGCATTACGCTAACCGCTACACTACCGTGCTTTGATTTTAACTTTGACTTTAACATCTTGCAATATGAAAACTGTATTTGTACTCAATTGGTAAATATTGAATCAATTGCAGTTTTCCTTGCTGTTAGAACCAAAGGAAAATTATTTTTTTGTATCTCCCAATGATACATCTGGTAAAGGAGATTTTGCAACACGCCAGCATGTGTCTCAAGTTAACTAAATTTCCTGCACCCGACAAACTGGCAACAACCAGTTTGCAAAGGAAGATTAAGCAATTTTGCTCAGTGACTATACACAAGAGTTGGTTTTCCGATCTTGAGCTAGGCAACCTACTTCACCAGAGCTACAAAACTGGAGGCACAAGAGACTGCAGGTGCTGGGATCTGGGGCAACAATCAAAGAGGTGGAGGGACTTAATGCACTGGGTAGCATCCATGGAGGGAAACAGTCAACACTTCAGGTCGAGACCCTCCAGATGACCCTTCACCAGACAATCTTTATCAGCCCCGTTCCAGGCACCTGTGTAAAGAAAACCTTGCCCACAATGCCCCATCAACTCCCCCTCCCCACCTGACCCTCATGCCACCCACACTAGGGGCACTTTATAGTAGCTAATTACCTCCCAGACAGCGTGCCTATGGGATGTGGGAGGAAACAGAGCACCCGGAGGAAACCTATGTGGTCACTGGGGTAATGTGCAAGCTCTACACAGAGTGAACGGGTGTTCAGGATCGAACCGGGTTTGCTGGAACTGTGCAGCATCAAGACTACCTGCTGCCCCACACTGGTTCCCAAGTTTCATTGTGCCTTCTGTAGACAGTTGTTGATGGTCTAAAGGGGGTAGAGCTCACTATTCATGTGATCTGCAGTATGCTGTAAGTGAATATAGAATTTTTCACCCTTTGCAGCTTAACTAAAACGTTCTACTCTAAAATAAAATATTTATCACACAGGATATAGACATCGCTGGCAATGTCAATATTTATTGTCTAAGCTGGACTGCTCTAAACTAAGTTGGAGGTTAAGAATCAACCATGTTGTTGAGTCTGGAATTACATATAAACCAGACTAGGATTTTCTTCCCTGAAGATCATTAATGAATCAAATGGGTTCCGATCTTGAGCTAGGCAACCTACTTCACCAGAGCTACAAAACTGGAGACACAAGAGACTGCAGATGCTGGAATCTGGAGCAACACACAAAAAGTTGAGCAGTATCTGAGGGGGGGTGGGGGGAAGGAATTACAGATATTTCAGGTCAAAACCCTGCATCAGGACTGAGAATGGAGAGGCAAGATAACCAGCATAAAGAGGAGAAGGGGAGTGGTGAGACGGGAGTCCGAGGTGATTGGTGAAATTACAACCCTCCTCAGTCCATGGGTAAGGTACCAGAAGACTTTATTAAAGAAGAGCTGCAAAGACAATCCAGGGAACTACTGGCCAGTGAGCCCAACATCAGAGATGGAAAAGTTAGTAAAGGAGATTCTGAGGAACAGGATCTACATGCCTTTGGAAAAGCAAGGTCTGATTTGGGTTAGTCAGTGTGGCTACTTGTGTGGGAAATCGTGTTTCGTGAATTTGATTGAGTTTTTTTGAAGAGGTGACCAAGACGATTGACAAGATCAACATTGTAGATATTGCCTACATGGACTTCAGCGAGGCTTTTGACAAGGTACTGAATGGTATGCTGGTCTGGAAAGTTTAGATCACTTGGGATTCAGAGCTAGCCAATTGGCTTCGTGGTGGTGGGGGGTTGTTTTTCAGATTGGAGGCCTGTGACCAGCAGTGTGCCGGAGGGATTGGTGTTGGGCCTACTGTTCATTATCCATATTAACAAATTGGATGAGAATGTAGTTACATGGTTGGTAACTTTATGGATGACACTAAAATTGGTGGTATAGCGGACAGTGAAGAAGGCTTTCTAATATTACAACAGGACATAGATCAACTGGGAAAGTAGGCCAAGGAATGGCAGATGGAATTTAACATGGACAGATGTGAGGTGGTGCATCTTGGCAAGTTAAACCAGGGGCAGGACTTACACAGTAAATGGCAAGAACCTGGAGATTGTTGTAGAACAGAGAGACCTAAGTGTACACATACAAAGTTCCCTAAAAATGATGACATAGGTAGACAGGGTGGTGAAGAAGGTTTTTGGTCCTCTTGCCTTCATAGGTCAGGGCACTGAGTACAAGAGTTGGGACATTGTGTTACAACTGTATAGATGTTGATGAGACCACACTTGGAGTATTGTGTGCATTTCTGGTCACCTAGCAATGGGAAGGATGTCATTAAGCTGGAAAGGATGCAGAAAAGATTCACCAGGATGTTACCAGGACGAGGGCTTAAGTTATAGGGAGGGACTAAATATGCTTGGGCTTTTTTCCCTGGAGTGTAGGAGGCTGAAGGATAATGTTGTAGACTTATACAAAATCATGAGGTGCAAAGATAAGGTGAATGGCCACTCTTTTTCCCAGGGCAGGGGAGTCTTGAATGAGAGGGCACAGATTTAAATTGAGAGGGGGAAATATAAAGGTGGCTTGAGGGACAACTTTTTCACACAGAGGGTGGTGGGTATCGAGAACAAGTCATCAGAGGAAAATGGATTAATTAAAGCAAGCAAGCCAACATGGATTTGTTAAGGGCAAGTTATGTTTAACCAATTTGGTCAATTTTGTAAATGAGGTAACAGATAGAGTTGATGAAGGTAATGTCTTCAATGTGGTGTAAATGGACATCCAGATGGCTTTTAATAAGGTAATACATACCAGACTTATCAGCTAACTTGATGCACATGGCATAAGATGGACATTGATAGCATGGATATGAAGTTGGCTAAGTAATAGGCACAAGAGGATTGTGGCAAATGGTCATTCCTCAGACTGGTTGAACTGGCCTGCACAAACCTAACCCTATCTCAGCCATGGGACACCTCTTGCACCACCATGGACTTGTCAATGATTGCGTTTTTGCACTAATGCCTTTTTTTGCACAGTCTTTTCTTCACTACCTCGTACAAATTGTATATAATTTATGTATAATTTATATTCTGAACCTGTGTGCCTGTGATGCTGCTGCAAGCAAGTTTTTTTATTGTACTTGTGCACATGACAATAAATTGAACTGGACTGGTGGAAGGTAAACACAGATGTCCCCCTGAAGTTGGTGTTAGGGTCATCGCTTTTTTTTGACCTACATACATTATCTAGGCGTGGGATTGCAAGCTACAATTTCTAACTTTGTGTATGACACAAAACTTGTCTGTATGGTGAACTGCAAAGAGGTTAGTGATAGATGGCAGCAGAATCCATACAGCTGATAGAATGGGCAGACATGTGGCAGGTGAAGTTTGATGCAGAGGAATGTGAGCTGACGTATCTCAGGGAGAATGAGGAGCTGCAATGTAGAATAAAACATACGTTTCCAAAGGGAGTGCAGGAGCAGAGGGACTAGTGGAAGGTAAACACGGACGTTCCCCTGAAGTTGGTGTTAGGGGGTGTGGGTGCACAAGTTCTTGAAAGTAGTAGGGCAGGTTGAGAAAATGGCTAACAAGACATACAAAATTCTGGGCTTTATTAACAGTGACACAGAGTAGAAAAGCAAGAAGCATAAAAGTATGAAAGCTGAATTTTTAAAGAAGTACTAGACTGCCCTCAGTTGACATTCTTGTGTTCACTTCTGGTTGCCTCATTGTAGGAAGGATGAGAAGGTCCTGGAGAGAATCCAGGGAAGATTTATATGAGCCTCTTTTCTGGGATGCAGGACTACAGTTACATGGTTAAATTTGAGACACTGGGCCTGTTTTCTTTGAAGAGAGGGTTCAGGGGAAATCTGATGGCAATATATGAAACAATGAGGACTGTGTACAGAGTGCTTAGTAGCAGGCTGTTCCCTTTAGTTGATGGTCTGAGCACTAGAGATCACTGGTATGAAATAAAGTGAAACAATTAATAGAGTCACGGGGAGAAACCTTTATATGTAGTGCATGGTTGAAATCAAGAATGCAGATGTGGCAGAGGACGGTTCCATTGTGGCCTTCAAGACGGAATTGGAGAAATATATGATGAGGAAAAATTTGGAAGGCTATGGAGGAAGGGTTACTGTGGTAGAGTTGCTCAAGTAGAGAGCTGACATAGTCACAATGGGCCAAATTGTCTCCTTCCGTGCTGCAGCATGTTTTCTGAAGTATTCTTCCCATGTAAAGTTCCCTCAAACTATTGGTTTAGCATCAAGGGAGAACAAGCTTGTTATGAGATGCACAGGTCTTTGAACAGATCGAGTCTGAAGATATCATTTTACATTTCCTCATACTGATGTTTCCTGTTAATATTGGTTCTTAGGGTTTGACTGGATCTTCCCCAAGACCTTCCCAGTGGCAAATATCATCAAAGTGAGTTGCCAAAGAATGGTTTGTACCCATTACAAACACAGGACATGGTTGACAACGTGACTCAAATCAGGGATGAGCGATCAGCCAGACAACACTGTCACAGAGTTGGATGAGCTTCACGTGTGTTACTGTGCTGGCAGCTAATAGTGGTTGCTCTCCAGCTACACTGCTGACCTTTGTAGTAGTGGTGAGACTGTGAGCATCAGATGACTTCTGAATGTAGCACTTGACCTAGTGTACCATCAAGGACTTTGGGGGTGTGATTCTGGATGGTGTGCTCAACCCATTGACTCCCATATTCTCTCTCCACAGATGCTGTTTGCAATGTTGAGTATCTTTACTTCAGACTTCCAACATCCAGACTAAAGGGCTTTCATGCTGTGCTACTACCATCATCCATTGGCATCTACTTAAAGGGCTCCTGTGTTCCTTGCATTCGGGATGACACTGAGAACGTTGAGTCCATACTTCGGAAGCACAAGGAATCTGAAGCAGAATCAGAATGATCAGAATAAGGTTTATTATCACTGTTTTATATGATGTGAAATTTGTTGTTTTACGGCAGCAGTACAGTGCAAAGACATAGAAGATACAATAAGTTACAAAATAAATAAATCATGCAAAAAGAAGGAATAATGAGGTAGTGAACATGGGTTCATGGGTTCAGAAATTTGATGGCGGAGGGGAAGAAGCTGTTCCTGTGGGTCTTCAGGCTCCTGTACCTCTTCCCTGATGGTAGTAACATGAAGAGGGCATGTCCTGGATGGTGAGGGTCCTTAACGATGGATGCTGCCTTCTTGAGGCACCGCCTCTTGAATATGTCCTCAATGGTGGGGAGAGTGTCACGAACCAGCAACAAAAGATACACACTGAGCATGATTTAGTGTTAAAAACTATTTTATTAATCACTACTTATGATAATACGTAAAATAAAAGTAAAAATGTTAGTATGTTAGAATTCAAAAATGTTAAACCTCGAACGTTAACCCCAAAACTAAACTCTTCGTGTGTGTGTGTGACAAAGTCCAAAATTCCCAGTTCCGGAATGGTTCTTAAAGTTCAGTTCCGCAAGCCATAAGGTGAAACATGAGCAAGGGCTTCTTCAACAACCACCGTTGTCTGAAGATAAGATGTAGATGTAGAAAAACATAGAGAGAGTACATACGAAATCCAAATGTTCCACGATGGAACCCAAACGACACTTCAGTGTTTACTCGGTAGTGACTTCCTCACCCCGAAAAGCATCCGAACCGTGGTCGTCCACACACAAATACCTGTTTCCTTCTACAGGTCAGCAACAAAGTGAACTCCACCGGATTACTTCCAACTTCCATACATGGATTTCTATGGCAAACACAGTTATTGTTTCTCATCCATCGATAGAGAAAACAAGCAGGCTGGTGTCTCTCTCCAAAAGGCTTCTTCAACAACGTCATTACGTCCTTTATCTTCTATTGACGTAAGCACACCCCACACACACATACACACACACTCTCTATCTTAAAGGGACTTTCACTGAGTCCGTAACAAGAGTTGTGTCCATGATGGAGCTGGCTGAGTCTACAACCCTCTGCAGCCTCTTTCAATCCTGTGAATTGATGCCTCCATACCAGGCGGTGATGCAACCAGTCAGAATACTCTCTGCTGTACATCTATAGAAATTTGCAAGAGTTTTTGGTGACATACCAAATCTCCTCAAACTCCTAACAAAGTAGAACCGAAGACGTGCCTTCTTCGTGATTGCATCAATGTGTTGACCCCAGGATAGATCCTCTGAGATGTTGACACCCAGGAACTTGAAGCTGATCACCCTTTCCACCTCTGACCCCTCAATGAAGAGTGGTGCATGTTCTTTAGACTTCTCCTTCCTGAAGTTCACAAATCAGTTCCTTGGTCTTGCTGACATTGAGTGCGAGGTTGTTGTTGTGACGCCACTCAACCAGCCGATCTATCTCACTCCTGTACGCCTCCTCGTCGCCATGTGGGATTTTACCAACAGTGGTATCATCTGCAAATTTATAGATGGCATTTGAGTCGTGCTTAGCCACACAGTCATGACTGTAGAGGGAGTAGAGCAGTAAGGTGCACACACCACCTCACAAACTACCCAAACACCCACTGCATTTGTTACCTCCAACATTATCTGTGGAAACCAGTTATGGCAGGACTTACATGCCATAATAGGCTACAAGATGAAGTCGGGCTGCATTACTAACAACAGTGCATCCCTTCCTGGTGAACTTAATGCATTCTATGCGCGTTTTGAACAAAAGGGAAGTGGATTGTCACCATCCACCCTGACAGCAACCAACGCAGATGAACCTGTGATCACAGTAGAGGACGGAAGATCAGTCTTCCGGAGAGTAAACACGAGGAAAGCACCTGGCCCAGATGGTGTCCCAGGCTCAGATCTTGTGCTGATCAGCTGGCAGAAGTATTTGCGGACATATTCAACCTCTCCCTGCTTCAATCTCAGGTTCCCTCCTGTTTTAAGAAGACCACTATCATCCCGGTACCAAAGAAAAGCAAGGTAACATGCCTCAATGACTACCGACCAGTGGCTCTGACATCCACCATCATGAAGTGTTTTGAGAGGTTGGTCATTGCATGCATCAACTCCAGCCTACAAGACAACCTGGACCCATTGCAATTCGCCTATCGGTGAAACAGGTCTACAGTGGATGCCATCTCCCTGGCCCTACACTCAGCTCTGGAGCATCTGGACAGTAAAGACACATACGTTAGACTATTGTTTATTGACTACAGCTCTGCCTTCAATACAATAATTCCAAGCAAGCTTGTCGCCAGACTCCGAGACCTAGGACTCAACACTTCCCTCTGTAACTGGATCCTTGACTTTCTGACAAACAGACTGCAATCAGTGAGGATAGGCAGCAATACCTCCGGCACAATTATTCTCAACACTGGTGCCCCACAAGGCTGCGTCCTCAGCCCTCTGCTCTACTCCCTATACACTCATGACTGTGTGGCCAGATTCTGCTCTAACTCTATCTACAAGTTTGTACATGATACCACCATTGTAGGCCGTATTTCAAACAGCGATGAGTCGGAGCACAGGAAGGAGATAGAGAGCTTAGTGGAATGGTGTCATGACAACAATCTTTCCCTCAATGTCAACAAAACAAAAGTGCTGGTCATTGACTTCAGGAAAGGGGGCGGTGTACATGCACCAGTTTACATCAATGGTGATGAGGTTGACAGGGTTGAGAGCTTCAAGTTCCTGGGAGTGAACATCACCAACAACCTGTCCTGGTCAAATCACGTTGATGCCATGGCCAAGAAAGCTCACCAGTGCCTCTACTTCCTCAGGAGGCTAAAGGAATTTGGTTTGTCCCCTTTGACTCTCACCAACTTTTACCGATGCACCATAGAAAGCATCCTATCTGGAAGTATCATGGCTTGGTACAGCAACTGCTCTGCCCAGGACTGCAAGAAGCTGAAGAGAGTTGTGGACACAGCCCAGTGCATCATGGACACCAGCCTCCCCTCCTTGGACTCTGTCTTTACCTCTCATTGACTTGGCGAAGCAGCCAGCATAATCAAAGACGCCACCCACCTGGGACATTCTCTCTTCTCTCCTCTTCCATCAGGTAGAAGATACAGGTGCCTGAGGGCACGTACCACCAGACTTAAGAACAGCTTTTACCCCACTGTGATAAGACTATTGCACGGTTCCCTTATACAATGAGATGGACTATGACCTCACGTCACTTGTTGTGACCTTGCACCTTATTGCACTGCACTTTGTCTGTGGCTGTGACACTTCACTCTGTACTATTACTGTTTTTACCTGTACTACATCAGCACACTTTGTACTAACTCAATGTAACTGCACTGTGTAATGAATTGACCTGTACGATCCGTTAGTAAGACAAGCTTTTCACTGTACCTCGGTATAAGTGACAATAATAAACCAATGCCAATACCAATACCTGGAAGAGTCTGCAGTTCCTACATTAGCTTCACCCACAAATCCAGAGGAAGTAGGACATCCTTGATCTCAAGGGACTGTCTGAGCAGAAGGAAGACTATCCAAACTTGTCAAGGCTGTCTGGAGGATTCACCTGTATATGAACGCTTGCCTTTGTTATTCATTTACATTCAAGTCACTGAGAACAAACTCCTGTATTTCACTTCATTTAAACATCCTCGTTAATATTAGTCCTGACAGTTGTCTGTCAGAAATGGTTTTGCTGAGGTAGGTGAAGGTCAAGTGGTCCGGGTGCTAAAGTTACAGATGCAACATAGTGCAAGGAACTCAAAGGAACACCCCATTATTTGACATAATGAACTGTTCTTTTAGGGGAGAAATCTTCCTTTGAGTCCCAGTGCTAAAAACATGCCAAGAACCAATGTGTTCAGTTAGGCACAAGTTGGAGCCAATACTCATGTCCATGTTTAGTGCTGACAATTAAGACCAATTTCTTCCCTTTTAAACTTCAATTCCTAACAAGTATTGTTTTAGTAAATTGAGAACATATTCATGCATCTTACAATTTGCATTCTGAGAATTCAAAACATTTTATAAATCATTCTGACTCTGATCTTTCGTCTGCCCCACTTCCTTTGAAAAATGTTTTAAAACCTATATCTTTAACCAATCTTTTGATTTCCTGGGTCTATTATCTCCTTAAGTGGCTAAGTCACATTTTTTTTGATTACCTTAGGCCAGTATCGCTTATCCTTCCAGTGAATTTGGATGACTGTGTGGAGACTTTATTGGTGGTATCCATCCTGTGCCTTGGGTCCAGTTCTCAGTAACATATGGGAGGGCAAGATCCGTGGATCATGAGTTTTGTGCCAGGTCTGACGTCTTGATTTTCAATTATCCTTTCTTTAACTGATCAAAGGTCGTTCTGGCAGATTAACAGTCTTGAATTTCATCATTGATATCTGTTTTCACAAAGAGATGGCTCTGGATATATGGGAAGTGGTGGATGTTTTCAGGGACTCATTGCCAGAGGGCAGTATTGTACACCGGGGCAGCTTGATAGAGAATTTTTGTCTTTCAACAGATTGAGTGGAAGACCCTCCATTTCCTGTGCTTCAATGCAGTACACAAGTGCACAAGTTAACTGGCTTGGCTTCTGAACATGTGCCAATGCAATTTTTGTTTGTCGTCTACAAAGCTTGCTGGAGATAAGGTGCAATGTTGTGGTGAGAAAGTTTGAGAGAAACTTTAGAACAATGATGCAACCTTGTTTGACACCTTCTCTTTCCTGAAATTGGGTCTGCAGGTCACAAACGTAATTATTCATATTTTGTCATGAATAGTGGCGGTCAACTAAACAGCTTATGGTAGTGGGAAAGCTCCAAGGATGTCTCCATCTAGAAAGTTGGAGAGGCAAGCAAGTGAC
This sequence comes from Pristis pectinata, assembly GCF_009764475.1. Lineage (NCBI taxonomy): Eukaryota > Metazoa > Chordata > Chondrichthyes > Rhinopristiformes > Pristidae > Pristis > Pristis pectinata. The sequence goes on from NC_067415.1 coordinate 11,143,142, forward strand.
TGCTGTAAGCAAGGCTACATCTTTTGCAATAATGTTCAGCTGGAAGTGTGGCGTGGATAATCCACTACGGCCTTGTCTTGAGATCCCCACCTTCACAGATTCCACTCTTCAGCCAGTTGATTAACTTGGTTTAGTATCAAGAAATTGCTTTGAGTACCAAGTATGGCATAGGCTACAGGACCAGGCTGTAGCACTGAATACCTGCACTCCAGAACAAGCCTTGGCTCGAGCCAAGCTGTTGCAGTGCAGTCGCAACACTGGGATCTATCCCACAATGTGGAAAATTGTCCAGGGATGTCCTGCCAACAAATCTAACCCAGCTAATGCCAGAGGACATGTATTTAAGATGAGAGAGGGAAAGTTTAAAGGAGATGTGTGCGACAATTTGTTTTACACAGAGTGTGGTAGGTACCAGGAACAGGCTACCAGAGGTAATGGTGGAAGCAGATACAGTTAAGGAGAATTTACATAGAGGCATGAGTATGCAAGAGGGATATGGATCATGTTCAGGGAGAAGCAATTTAGTTTAATTTGGCACCATGTTCAGCGCAGACATCATGGGCTGGAGGATCTTGTACTCTACTGTTCTATGTTCTAATTACCACCCAATTAGTTTACTTTCAATTATCAACAAAGTGCTGGAAGTGACTTTGCCATTGTAAAACTTACTCATCAGAAACCTGCTTACTGAGGCAAAAAATAACCTATTGGAGGAACTCAGCAGGTCGGGCAGGATCTGGGGAGGCAACTGGGGAGCAAAAGGATGGTCAACTTTTTGAATTGAGTCCCTGCATCATCGGAGTTGCAGGTCCTGATGTAGGATCTCGACCTGAAATGTTGACTGTCCCTTCGCCTCCCCAGATGCTGCCTGACCCATTGAGTTCCTCCCACATGGTATTTGCTCCAGATTCCAGGATCTGCAGTCTCTTATGTCTCCATCTACTTACTGATGCCTAATTTGGGTTTCACCAGGGCTACTTGGCTCCAAACCTGATCACAGCCTTGGTCAAAACATTAACCAAAGGGCTGAATTGCAGAGGTGAGGTGAGAGTGGTTGCACTTGACTTCGAGGCAGCATTTCACTGAGTTGGCATTAAACAACTCTGGTAAAACTGAAATTAATGGAGAACAAGAGGAAATTCCTATTGGTTGGAGTCAAGTATGGAAAAAAAGCAAGATGGTTGAGTTTATTGCTGGTCAATCATCCCACCCCAGGACATCACTGCAGGAGTTCCTCATGGTTACAGACCCAACCACCTTCAGACGCTTCATCAATGACCTCTCATCCATTTTACATCAGAAGTGTGTATATTCACTGATACAATTCCTCAGCAAATGAAGCTGCCCATGCCTGCATGAAGCAAGACCTAAACAATTCAGTGATGGGCTGATAAGTGCCATTTGTCAGCCAGTCCATGACAGTCTCCAAAAATCTTTACAGTCTATGGCAATAGTATTGCTGAATCCCTCACCATCAACATCATGGCAGTTACCATTAACCAGAAACTCAAATGCAGCAGCCTCAGAAATATTGTTGCTCAGAGCGAGTCAGGAGGCTGAGTATACTGTGGCAACAGCACTACACCATCTTGTATTTCTCTTTTGATCTGTTTACACCAAAGTAGTGCAGAGGAGAAATACTCAGCTCATCTCAGTCACGGAACAACCACAGCAGCAACGTGCTATCAGGCAGGTAGGAAGTTGCAACAGTTGTTCTCATGGGAACGTGCATTATGTTAGCTTCTGGTTCATATGCTTAATGTCATAGCTGGTTGCAAAAACACTGCTTCCGAGTTGGCAGGAATTCAACAAGTGGCACACAGTCCAAAGCTGGTGAGAGAACAAATTAAGTCAGGTCCTGGTGTGGATTTATCAACAGCAAGTCCTGGCCAAATCGCCGAACTGAATGCTGGAGAAACCACCAACAAAGCAGATAGGAGCCTTTCCATTACTGAGACATTGGTGTCAACAGCAGGGGAGTTTTAGCACACTCACCTCTGATGCCAAAGGCTATGGGTTCAAGTCCCACTGCAGAGACTTGAGCCCAAGTATATTGGCTGAGATTCTAGCGTAACTTGGAGGAGATACGTTACAATTGGGTGGGACTTTAAACCTCATCTACTCCCTCAAGTGGAGGTAAAAGATATCTATTTTGAATAAGAACTATCCTCCCTGTCCAGGCCAATATTAATCCCTCTCTCACCAGAAAGGGATTAATATTGGAAAGAGAAGCAGAGCTAACATTTCAGATTGAAGGCCTTTTATCGGGTATGTAGTTCCATTGAACTGTATGCATTATATTTGGTCCCTGATCATTGATATAGACTGTGGAGAACTGAGAAAGATGAACCTGAATATTCCCTCGGTGGTAAAGGATCAGGAATTGTGGAGGTGCTTGTTGATACAGAAACCAGTAACAGCTGATAGAAATGTCCAAAAATAATTGCAAAAACAACAGATAGAACCACAAAGAAGTAAGAAATCAAATAAGAGAAACTAACACTTCAATTGCACAGAGTTTGGTCAGACTTCTGCAATGCCACACAGGATTTTGTCTTCAAGACATCACAATTAATTGACCACCTGTACAATAGATGTGACAGAATCATTTCAGGGGTCAGAGAGTTTAATTCTAGAGATGTATTGCTGTGAATTAAAAAGTTGAGATATTTATATTGAGATTTATAAAATGATAAAGCTTATTGGTTATGGTGTTGGAGGTAACATTTTACAGAGGATCGAAGATAAGCTGGTTAACAGAAATCAGATAGAGTAGGAAAAAATGGGTCCTTTTCTGGTTGGCAAGTTTTAACAAGTTCTGGGTCCAAAACTTCTTAAATCCCCAGGGCCTGACAAGGTGTCCCCTCGGACCTTGTGGGAGGGTAGTGAAGAAATTGCAGGGGCCTTGGCAGAGATATTTAAAATGTCCTTAGCCACGGGTGAGGTGCCAGAAGACTGGAGGATAGCTAATGTTGTTCTGTTGTTCAAGAAAAGTTCTAAGAATAAGCTGGGAAATTATAGGCCGGTGAGCCTGATGTCAGTTGTGGGTAAGTAATTGGAAGGTATTCTGAGGGACAGGATATATAAGTATTAGGATGGACAGGGATAGTCAACGTGGCTTTGTGTGTGGTAGGTCATGTCTAAGCAATTTTATAGAGTTTGTTTAAGAAGGTTACCAAGAACATCGATGAGGAAAAGGTGGTGGACATTGTCTAACTGGACTTTAGCAAGGCCTTTGATAAAGTCCCGCGTGGGAGGCTGGTTCAGAAGGTTAAGTCGCTTGGCATTCAGGATGAAGTATCAATTGGATTCAACATTGGCTTAGTGGGAGAAGCCAGAGAGTAGTAGTAGATGTCTCTCTGACTGGAGGCCTGTGACTAGTGGTGTGCTGCAGGGATTGATGCTGGATCCATTTTTGTCAATCATCTATATTAATGATTTAGATGATAACGTGGTAAACTGGATCAGCAAATTTGCAGATGACACCAAGACTAAGGGTGTAGTGGAAAACGAGGAAGGCTATCAAAGCTTGCAGCATGACCTTGACCAGCTGGGAAAATAGGCTAAAAAATGGCAGATGGAATTTAATGCAGACAAGTGTGAGGTGTTGCACTTTGGGAGGACAAACCAGGGTAAGACTTAAAAAGTGAATGGTGGGACTCTTGAGGTGTGCGGTAGAACAAAGGGAGCTGGGAATACAGTTCCATAGGTCCTTGAAAGTGACGTCACAGGTAGATAGGGTTGTAAAGAGAGCTTTTGGTACTTTGGCCTTCATAAATCAGGGTATTGAGTACAAAAATTGGGATGTTATGTTGAAGTTCTACAAGACATCGGTAAGGCCAAATTTAGAGTATTGTGTACAGTTCTGGTCACCTGCCTACAGGAAAGATATCAATAAGCATGAAAGAGTGCAGAGAAAATTTACATGGATGTTGCCAGGACTTGAGGACCTGAGTTACAGGGAAAGGTTGAATAGGACTTTATTCCCTGGAGCGCAGGATAATAAGGGGAGATCTCATAGAAGTATACAAAATTATGAGGGGTATAGATAGGGTGAATGCATATAGGCTTTTTCCCCTAAGGTTGGGTAAGACTAGAACTGGAGGACAAAGGTTTAGGGTGAAAGGTGAAATATTTAAGGAGAATCAGCCAGCATAATCAAAGACCCCACCAACCCGGGTCATTCTCTCTTCTCTCCTCTTCCATCGGGTAGAAGATACAGGAGACTGAGGGTACATACCACCAGGCTTAAGGACAGCTTCTACTCCACTGTGATGAGACTATTGAACGGTTCCCTTATACGATGAGATGGACTCTGGTCTCACAATCTACCTTGTTGTGACCTTGCACCTCATTGCACTGCACTTTCTCTGTAGCTGTGACACTTTACTCTGTACTGTTATTGTTTTTACTTGTACTACCTCAATGCACTCTGTACTAACTCAATATAACTGCACTGTGTAATGAATTGACCTGTACGATCGGTATGCAAGACAAGTTTTTCACAGTACCTCGGTACAAGTGACAATAATAAACCAATACCAATAGATACTATACTTCAGTTACAAAGGGCATTGGTGAGAGCACATTGGGCTTGCTGGATGTTTTCTTTACATAGGGAAAGTTATTAATGCATTGGAAGCAGTTCAAGGAGGTTTACCAGACAGATATCTGGAATGAGCGGATTGTCTTATTAAAAGTTGGAGAGACTAGGTTTGTGGAATTCAGAACAGGAAAAGGAGACTTGATTGAACCATGAGGGGTCTTGACAGGGTAGATTTTTCCTTTTATGGGAGAATCTAGAACTGGGGATTCACTGTTTAAAAATAAGCAGTCAGCCATTTAAGACAGAGATGAAGCAATGTATTTTATTCTTTCAGAAGGTCACGAGCTTTTGAAACTCTCTTCCAAGGGCAGTGGAAGCAGAGATTTTGAATATCTTAAGGCAGCGATAGAGAGATTCTTGACACAAAACTTGTCGGACTCTATATGATAAGTATAATTTGTTAAGTATTATAAGAATTAGCTGTAATGTGTATTGATTGCAGAAACCATGCCCTTAAGTAAGGTTGTAGGTTCAACTCTCAATCCAAGAACACTGAACACACAATACAAAGTCCCAGTGCTGGCTTGAGCACAAGATGCCACCAGTTGGATTAAGTTGATGCTATCAGTTGGATGTTAAAGATCCTGTGGTTCTATTTGAATATAATATTGGATTTACTTTCAGTTTCCAAGCAAATTTTTATCCCTCTTTCAATATTTAATAACATTATCATTATGGGAGCTTTGTAAGCACCAATCGGCAGCTGAATAGCCTACAGTACAGCAATGACTATACTTCAAAAATATTGTAAGCATTTTAAAGCACTTTGGAACAACTTGAGGTCCTGAAAGGTTCTATCGAAAGCAAAAACATTTATTTGACTTCATTGGCAGTAGGATCCAGATCATTGGACTGTTGCAAGAGAAGGGCATCATTAAAAGTTCAGCAATGTGTTTGGTAACCTCTCTGACTTATTGTTGATAGTTCAAACCAAATAAACTTTGATTGAATGAACATTGGGTGTGTTGAGTGACAAAGTTGAAGGGTAGTGCGGTGCCACCAATTGACCATGGCTTGTAACTGCGTCATTAAAAAAGTTGCCAGTGAATAAGATTTTTAAAAGATTTTTTCATATAAGGTTTCTTTATTAGTCACATGTACATCGAAACACACAGTAAAATGCATCTTTTGCATAGAGTGTTCTGGGGGCACCCCGGAAGTGTCACCATGCTTCTGGCGCCAACATAGCATGTCTACAACTTCCTAACCTGTACATCTTTGGAATGTGGGAGGAAACCGGAGCACCTGGAGGAAATCCATGCAGACACAGGGAGAACTTACAAACTCCTTACAGACAGCAGCCGGAATTGAACCCTGCTGAAAATACTCAGCAGGTCAGGCAGCATATGTGGAAAAAGAAACAGAGTTATTGTTTCGGGTCCAAGACCCTTCGTCAAACCTGAGAAAGAGAGAAAACAGGTTAGTTTCTGTGGTAGAGAAGGTGTGGGAGGGATGGGTAGAACAAAGAGAATATCTCTGAGAATGTGAGACAAAATGTCAATGTGGCAATTTATGGCTCTTTGTATGTTAAGTGTTGTTACTAGTGGGGCTGTACTAATGAAGGAAGAAACGCTGAACCTAAATCACAGGTGAATAACTGGCCGAGATGGTCCATCTGATGGAAACAGAAAGAAAGAGCAAGTTACTTAAAGTTGGAGAATTTGACATTGAGTCTGGAGGACTGCAATGTGCCCAGACGGAAGATGATTGACCTTGTGTTAGGCTCTGCTTGCAGCATTTTCGGGTTTTGTTTCAGATTTCCAGAATCTGCAGGGTTATTTCCATAAGGTTTTACCATTTTGAAAGCAAATGCAGAAATTGATGTGGTAAAGTTGGAACAATGGTGCAAATAAAAAAATGGGAGGAAAGGTCTGTGGAGCTAAATGGCCAATTTATGTAAATGAACCAAGGCCCCATCCCAGAACACAAGAGGTCTCACAGCACCTTTTCAAAGGTGATCTGTGATGCCAAGGCCAATATCTATTCCTCAACTAACATTGCCAAAACAGAGTATCTGATGATTTTCATTGAGTATTGTTTTAAGTGAATGACATCTTACATTTAGAGAGTGACCTCTCGTTCTAGATTCTCCCACTAGAGGAAACACCCTCTCCACATTCACCCTGTATTGGTATTGGTATTGGTTTATTATTGTCACTTGTACCAAGGTACAGTGAAAAACTTGTCTTACAAACCAATCTTACAGGTCAATTCATTACACAGTGCAGTTACATCAAGTTAGTACAGAGTGCATTGATGTAGTACAGGTAAAAAATAATAACAGTACAGAGTAAAGTGTCACAGCTACAAAGAAAGTGCAGTGCAATAAGGTGCAAGGTCACAACAAGGTAGATCGTGAGGTCATGAGGTCATAGTCCATCTCATTGTATAAGGGAACTGTTCAATAGTCTTATCACAGTGGGGTAGAAGCTGTCCTTAAGTCTGGTGGTACGTGCCCTCAGGCTCTTGTATCTTCTACCTGATGAAAGAGGAGAGAAGAGAGAGTGACCCGGGTGGGTGGGGTCTTTGATTATGCTGGCTGCTTCGCCAAGGCAGCGAGAGGTAAAGACAGAGTCCAAGGAGGAGAGGCTGGTGTCCGTGATGCGCTGGGCTGTGTCCACAACTCTCTGCAGCTTCTTGCAGTCTTGGGCCGAGCAGTTGCCATACCAAGCCGTGATACATCCTGATAGGATGTTTTCTATGGTGCATCGGTAAAAGTTGGTGAGAGTCAAAGGGGACAAGCCAAATTTCTTTAGCCTCCTGAAGAAGTAGAGGAGCTGGTGAGCTGGTGAGCATTCTTGGCCATGGCATTCACGTGGTTTGTCCAGGACAGGTTGTTGGTGATATTCACTCTCAGGAACTTGAAGCTGTCAACCCTCTCGACCTCAGCACCATTGATGTAGACAGGTGTATGTACACTGCCCCCTTTCCTGAAGTCAATGACCAGCTCTTTAGTTTTGTTGACATTGAGGGAAAGGTTGTTGTCATGACACCATTCCACTAAGCTCTCTATCTCCTTCCTGTACTCCGATTCATCACTGATTGAGATACGGCCTACAACAGTGGTATCATCTGCAAACACCCCTCAGGATTTAATGCTTCAATCAAGTCCCTTTTCACTCTTCTGAACCCCAGCTTGACTACCCATTTCTATCTATTCTATGTATCAGTCCAGTAAACATTCCCCAAACTACTTCCAATGCATTTAAATCCTTCCTAAATCAGGAGACCAATGCTGTATACGGTACTACAATGAAGCATAACTTTTCCACTTTTGTATTTGATTCCTCTGATAACAACAATAACATTTAATTAGCTTTACTTATTACATGGTTTTCCTACCATTCATGCACCAGGACTCACACATCCCTTTGCATCTCAGAGCTCTGAAATCTCTTACCATCCAGACAATACACTTCTTCATTGCCAAAATAGGCAATTTCACATTTTTCAACATCATCCTCCACTTCCCATATCTTTACCCATTCATTAACCTATTTACATCGCTTTGTAGCATCCTTACATCCTTCAGATGAAGAGTGAACTTAAATAAGGTTTGTGCTATATTTTCTGTGGGAATCATAATGGACTGCTGGGCTATAAAGGGTTAATCAAAGTCAACTTGGATTGTCCATTGCAGATGACCTCCTGATACGAGGAGAATATTAGGTGAGACACGTAACAGTACCCTGTCCACATTCATCCTCTAGGCTGGTACTTAAAGGCAAGCATTTTGGATGAGACCCCAAAGGTTTTGGAGGTACCTTGAGAACCATATGCAAGTAGGTATCACCTTACTTGAACAATATGAGCAAAGTGGGCCTGAATTGTGCTGTAGTTTTTCTATGTTCTATGTTCTAATTCAATAAGGTTAAAGTACTCGATTTTCAGCCGCTAAGCTTTATTTTCTTTGAATAAATGCCTCTCTAAGTACTGAGTTATGTACAAGATATTCTAAGTATACATTCAAAACTAACAAAAGAGACCAGCTGGAACTGTAAGGACTTAGAATTTGTGCTTGTTATCTTTGTAATTTGTTCTGCTCTTTTGCTGAAACTGTCAATTCCTGCTTGGGGTTCAGTTCTCAAACTGTGGGTGGCACAATGCCACAGCTAACAGAGCTGTGTCTCACAGTTCCAGTGAGCTGGGTTCGATATGATCTCAGGTGCTGTCTGCAGCAACACACACAAAGTGCTGGAGGAACTCAGCAGGTCAGGCAGCATCGATGGAGGGAAATAAATGGTCGACGTGTGGGGTCGAGACCCTTCATCAGGACCGGAAAGGACGATGGTAGAAGCCAGAATAAGGTGGTGGGGGGAGGGGGAGGAGAACACACTGGCAGGTGAAAGGTAAGTGCAGGTGAGAGGGGGAAGGTAGGTGGGTGGGGGAGGAGGGAGATGTAAGAAGCTGGGAGGTGATGGGTAGAAGAGGCAAAGGGCTGAAGAAGAAGGAATCCGGTAGGAGAGGGCAGTGGACCAGGGAATAAAGGGAAGGGGGTGGGGAATAGATAGGCAGGTCATGAGGGCAGGGGAAGGGGTGAGGGGGCCACAGGAATGAGGGAAGACAAAGGGTACTGTCTGATTCAGATTCAGATTAGTTTATTGTCATATTGGTATGGGTATTGGTATTGGTTTATTATTGTCACTTGTACCGAGGTACAGCAAAAGACTTCTCTTGCATACCGATCGTACAGGTCAATTCATTACACAGTGCAGTTACATTGAGTTAGTACAGAGTGCATTGATGTAGTACAGGTAAAAACAATAACAGTACAGAGTAAAGTGTCACAGCCACAGACAAAGTGCAGTGCAATAAGGTGCAAGGTCACAACAAGGTAGATCGTGAGGTCATAGTCCATCTCATTGTATAAGGGAACCGTTCAATAGTCTTATCACAGTGGGGTAGAAGCTGTCCTTGAGTCTGGTGGTGCGTGCCCTCAGGCTCCTGTATCTTCTACCCGATGGAAGAGGAGAGAAGAGAGAATATCCCAGGTGGGTGGGGTCTTTGATTATACCAGGTTGCAATGAAATTCCTTGTTTGGATGAAGCTCACAGAGTAAACTGCACATGGTAACAATAAATACAGCAATGAACGCAAAACAGCAGAATGGTGCAAAGATTGTGGTGAAGTCTGAAGTAGTGGAGAAAGAAATGTTAAAGTGACAATAACAGAATAACTACAAGAGGTAGAATTAAGGGTTCGAGAACGTGGCAGTACCACTGGGAGGGGATGTGTAAGAGGTGAGGAGTTTAGTTTACGTGGTTTCCTCTGCTTCCTCCCACGTCCCAAACATGTGCAGATTGGTGATTAACTGCCCAGTGTAAGTAACCCCTTGTGCATAGGTGAGTGTTAGAATCTGGGGGGATGATGCACATTTCGGGAGAATAGGTTATAGGGAAAATTGGAACATTAAACATCGAACATAGAACAGCACAGCACAGGAATAGGCCCTTCGGCCCACAACGTCTGTGCTGAACATGATGCCAGATTAAACTAAAACCCTTCTGCCTGCACATGATCCATATCCCTCCATTCCCTGCATATTCATGTGTCCATCTAACAGCCTCTTAAAACCACTATCATATCTGTTTTCACCACTACCCTTGGCAGCCCATTCAAGGCACTCACCAATCTCTATGTAAAAAACTTGCCCTGCATATCTCCTTTAAACTTTCCCTCTCTCACTGTAAATGCATGTCCTCTAGTGTTTGACATTTCTACCCTGGGAGAAAGATTCTGACTGTCTGCCCTACCTTTGCCTCTCACAACTTTATACATTTTTATCAGGTCTTCCCTTAGCCTCCGACACGCCAGAGAAAGCAACTCAAGTTTGTTCAGTCTCTTGGCTTCATGGGGTAGTGCAATTGCTCCTGAGCTGGCACAGATTCAATGGTCTGAATGGCCTCCTTCTATGTCATATGGAATATGGAAATTTCTGGTTTTGCCCCCAGCAGTTTGTCAAAGAGGTTGGTCTTCAGCCACTGATCTGCATTTCTAGCTCATTAAACATTCCTGGCTGTGAATCGGAGTGCTTCTAGGGATTGTAACAACAGACCCAGCGTTGGAGGAACTCAGCGGGTCAGGCAGCATCTGTGGAGGGAAATGGACGGTCAATGTTTTGGGTCAAGACCAGAAACTACAGTCCAGATGAAGGGTCTCCACCTGAAATGTTGACTGTCCATTTCCCTCTATAGATGCTGTCTGACCTGCTGATTTCCTCCAGCACATTGCGTGTTCCTTCAGATTCCAACACCTGCAGTCTCTCTAGGGATTGTAACATTGGATTCAGTCACATTGCAAACCATTCAAGGATCAAGTGTTTATTATTGGACACTTTCCAAGTGCTGAGAAACCACACTGTTTTATCCAATTCCCTTTTAAACACCAGCAATACCCCAGTGCAAATGTTGGCATCCCTCTGCCTTGCTACTTACTAATTTGCATCTAATTCCTTTTGGTTTTGGAGAAGACAGTTTCTTCTCCATAGGGAAGCGAACAGAACTTCTGTCTGTGTGTCTTTTCTCAGGAATTTATTTATTCATTCATTCATGGGAAATGGACATTGCTGTCAGCGCTGCCATTTTATTGTCAACCTTTAATTGTCCCTGGACTGAGGACGCAGTTAAGGGTCAAAGTCAAAGTTCAGTTTATTGTCACATGCACAGGTACATGTATGCACAGCTGCAATGAAAAACTTACTTCCAGCAGCATCACAAGCACATAGAGTCAGATACACAACATTCACAAGAAAAAATACATTAAATATAAATTATACAAGAAAGAACACAATTAGAACAAGAAAAAACAAAGTCCATGGTGGTGCAAAGTTGTCAGAATGGTTATAGGTTAGTGATTAAGGTTGTGCAGGTTGGTTCAAGAACCGAATGGTTGAAGGGAAGTAGCTGTTCTTGAACCTGGTGGTGTGGGCCTTCAGGCTTTTGTATCTCCTGCCCGATGGTAACTGTGAGAAGGTGGCATGGCCCGGATGGTGGGGATCTTTGATGATAGATTTTGCCTTCTTGAAGGAGCACCTCATGTAGATACCACCAATGGTGGGGAGGGATGTGTCCGTGATGTATTGGGCCGAGTCCACTGCTCTCTGCAGCTCCTTATGTTCCTGCGCATTGGAATTGCCGTACCAGACCACGATGCAACTGGTCAGGATATTTTCAACAGTACATCTGTAGAAGTTTGTTAGAGTGTTCAGTGACATGTTCAAACACATGGATGGGTTTGGAGTCACTGGGAAAAAGGTGGCTTCTTCTCTTGAGGACTGAGTTACAGATATGGGTGGAGAAATGGCAGATGGAGTTTAATCTGGGCAAATGTGAGGTGTTGCACTTTGGGAGGTCAAGGAGAAAGTATACAGTCAAAAGCAGGACCCTTAACAGCATTAATGTATGGAGAGATCTTGGGGTCCAAGTCCATAGCTCCATGAAAGTGGCCACATAAGTAGATAGGATGGTAAAGAAGGCATATGGTATGCCTGCCTTCATTGTTTGGTGCACTGAATATAAGAATCAGAAAGTCATGTTGCAGCTGTATAAAACTTTGGTTAGGCAACACTTGCATGCAATTCTGGTTGCCCCATTACAGAAAGGATGTGGAACGATTTGGAAAGGGTGCAGAAGAAGTTTACCAGGATGCTATCTGGATTAGCAGGTATGAGCTATAAGAAGAGGTTGGTCAAACTGTTTTCTCTTGAGATTGGAGATTGAGTCAAGACCTGATAGAAGTTTATAAAATTATGAGAGGCATAGATAGGGTATGCAGTCAGAATCTTATTCCCAGGGTAGAAATGTTAAATACTGGAGGACATGCGCTTAAGGTGAGAGAGGGAAAGTTTAGAAGACATGTGTGGGGCAAGGTTTTTTTTACACAGACAGTGATGGGTGCCTGGAATGGGCTGCTGGGAGTAGTGGTGGAAGCAGATTCGATGGTGATGTTTAAGAAGCTTTTATACAGACACATAAATATGCAGGGAATGGAGGGATATGAATCATATGCAGACAGAAGAAATTTAGTTTAATTCAGCATCATGTTCATCACAGACATCATGGGCTGAAGGGTCTGCTCCTGTGTTTTACTGTTCTAAGTGAGGAAATGGGGTTGCTTTGAGGGCTGGCTTGGACTTGATGGGCTGAAGAGCTGCCTTCTTTGTCACAAGAAAATATGAAGTAATGGCAGCACAATTGGGAAATTGAAGTTAGTCAAGTCAGTGGTGATGTCAGGGGGCACTTCTCTGGGAAAAGGGTAATGGAGAACCTGTACTCATTGCCTGAAGTCCGTCGAGGCTGGTTATCAATTAAAAGTTTCAAAGTTTGGATAGGCAAGAATAAGATACATTTGCAAACCCTGATGAGTGAGTGGAGTTACATTACTGATCAAGTATGACCTAATTTAACAACAGTACATTAATAAATCCCTGAGAAAAGACACACAGGTAGATGTTCTATAAGGCCCATTGGTGGTGCTGTGAAGAGATAGATGAATGATTAAAAAAATAACATAATTTGGTGCTTTAAAAAAACCTTTGAATGATTGACTATTCTCCCAGAATGTCCTGCATTTTACAGGAAATAGGAAAAAAATCATTGAGCTCTTTGTTTCTTATTGAGTTATGACATAAATTACAAGAAAAATCACTGATAATGATTTAAGCATGAATTTCAAAATCAGTCATTACCACAGTTCTTCATTTAATTGTAATCTTCCATTGCTGATTAAAGTATAAATCTTAGTTTGTTTTGTGGTGTGGGTTTAGGTTTAATCAACAGGAAACTGACTTCAGTCATCTTACTCATGTTGATTCATCAGTACTGATGAATGCATTGATTCTCTGCTGCACAGCCAGTGTTGGAACCATTGGATTCTACCAGAGTTTGTATAACACAGCCGGAGATAGGTAAGAACTATTTTATTGTGCTCTAGAAATGTGGTCCACCTCCATTCAATCATTAGGGCATTTCCTTTTCCAATACTAAAAAAAAAATCTGCAGATGCTGGAAATCTGAAGGAAAAGAAAAGTTGGAACAATTCAGCAGGTTCAGGCAGTTCCGACAAAGGATACTAAATCTTGAACTTTAACTCTTTTTCACTTTCCACAGATGCTGCCTGTGTTTCCAGCATTTTCTATTTTCGTTTCAGAACACTTTCCTCATGGGCTTTCAAGTGAAACTGTTGGTTCAATGTTCTGTCTTCTTCTCTGATTTAATTCCATTCCAGTTTTGTGGGTTCTGAGGTGGCCAATGATACTGATGTGTGAACTGCATTCACTTTCTCAAGTGGGATAGTTGGTGATTGAGGGGGCAGACAGATGGGTAGATGGTAAGTGGTTCACCTCTTCTGCCACTTGTACAGGGCTTCTGTGTACTGGTGATACATGGCTTTGTGGTTCTCAATACCATCTTGAATGCCCCTTCTCAACTTTCACACTAATGGACCAGAATCATAGATTCACAGATAGAAACAGCATGGAAACAGTCCCTTTGGCCCACTGAGTTAGCACCAAATATCAAGCACCCATTTTTATGTCCCTGATGACCCTCACCAATTTTTATAGATATACCATAAAGAGCAATCTATCCACATGCAAGACAGCTAGGTATGGCAAATGGTCTGCCCAAGACTGCAAGAGATTACAGAGAGTTGTGAACACAGCCCAGTCAGTGACAAAAATCAGCCTTCCCTCCATAGATTCTACCTACACATCCTGCTGCCTCGGGAAAGCAGCCAACTCAATCAAAGACCCCTCCCAACCTCATCATTCTCTCTTCTACCCCCTTCCATTGGGCAGAAGATACAAAAGCTTGAAAACACGCACCACCAGGCTCAAGGGCAGCATCTATCTCGCTGTTATAAGAGTCTCGAATGGACCTCTTGTATGATAAAGGTGAACTCTTGATCTTTTGATCTACTTTGTTGTGGCCCTGGCACCTTATTATCTACCTGTATTGCACTTTCTCTGTAACTGTAACACTATCTTCTGCATTCTGTTACTGCTTTTCCCTTTGTGCTACCTCAATATACTTATGTTTGGAATGATCTGTCTGGATGGCGTGCAGCACAAAAGGTTTTCACTGTATCTCAGTACATGTGGCAAAAATAAACCAATTACCAATTACATTAATTCTACCGTAACCCACTTTATCCTTCCCACATTCCATCAACTCTCCTCTCAGATTTCACTGCTCACCTACATACCAAGGGCAATTTAAAGAGGCCAATTAAACTACCAACCCACACATCTTCAGGGTGTGGGAAGAAACCAGAGCATGAAGAGAATGCCTACCCTGTCACAAGGAGAACATGCAAACTCCACACAGACAGTACCAGTGGTCATGATTGAACCCAGGTCTCTGGAACTGTATGACAGCAGTTATACTCACTGCAGCACGTGTCACACCAATAAACCTTCCTTATAGAGGATTAATTTTCAGAATTGTGAGTGTTTTCATTAAATTATTGAAGTATCAGTGTAGTATCCCACAACCACATAGGGTGCTCCGGGTCAGACCTACACTTTGTAGAGACAATGACAGAAATTTTTATAACATCAATTAATATAACCACTCTGTTGCAAAGTAGGTGCAAAGAGGGGGGAATAAATAGAGATATTGTTCCACAAGGTGAGCCTTACTTCAGTGGGGGGATTCTCAGGGCCAGGATTTATTGCAGGCTGCACGGTAATGTAGCGGTTAGTGTAACGCTATTAAGGTATCTTTATTAGTCACATGTACATCGAAACACACAGTGAAATGCATCCTTTCTTGTGTAAAGTGTTCTGGGGGAAGCCCGCAAGTATCATCACACTTCCAGCGCCAACATAGCATGCCCACAACTTCTTAACTCGTATGTCTTTGGAATGTGGGAGGAAACTGGAGCACGCGGAGGAAACCCACGCAGACACGGGGAGAACGTACAAACTCCTTACAGACAGCAGCCGGAATTGAACCCGGGTCACTGGCGCTGTAAAGCGTTACGCTAACCATTACACTTCCATGTCTGCCCAGCACCAGCGACCCAGGTTCAATTCCCGCCGCTGTAAGGAGTTTGTGCGTTTTCCCCATGCGTCTGCGTGGGTTTCCTCTGTGTGTTCCGCTTTCCTCCCACATTCCAAAGACGTACGGGTTAGGAGCTGTGGGCGTGCTATGTTGGCTCCAGAAGAATGGTGATGCTTGCGGGCTGCCCCCAGGACATTCTCAGTAATGCAAAAAGACTATTTCACTGTGAGTTTCAATGTACATGTGACTGATAAATAAATATCTTATCTTGTCTATTTGCATTTGGAAAGGCAAGGGTTGACTGGGGACAGTCAGCATGGCTTTGTGTGTGGGAAATCATGTCTCACCAACAGTACCAGTGGTCATGATTGAACCCAGGTCTCTGGAACTGTATGACAGCAGTTATACTCACTGCAGCACTGTGTCACACCAATAAATCTTCCTTATAGAGCATTAATTTTCAGAATTGTGAGTGTGACCCAAAAGGACTGAGGAGGACAGGGTGGTAGATATTATCTACATGGACTTTAACAATGCCCTTGACAATGTATTGCATAATAGGCTGGTCTGGAAGGTTAGATCACATGGGATTCAGGGTGAACTAGACACTAGCCAATTGGATACAAACTGTGGTTGAAGTCAGAGGGTGATAGTGGTGGGTTGCTTTACAGATTGGAGGCTTGTGACCAGTGGTGTGCCACAGGGATCACTGCTGGGTCCTCTGATATTTGTCATATATTAATGATTTGGATGAGAATGTAGGTGGCATGGTTGGTTAGGTTGCAGATGACTCCAAAATTTGTGGTATAGTGGACAGTGAAAAAGATTGTCTATGGTTACAATGGGATGCAGGTCAACTAGTAATGTGAGATGGAATTTAATTCAGACAAGGATGAAATGATGTGTTTTGGGAAATTAAACCAGGGCAGGACCTACAAAGTGAGTGGCAGTGCCCTGGGAAGCATTGTTGAACAGATGGACATCGGGGGTGCAATTACATAGTTCCCTGAAAGTGGCAACACAGGTAGACAGGGAGGTGAAGAAGGTGTATGGCATGCTTGTCTTCATTGACCAAAGCTTTGGGTAGAGGAGTTGGGATATCATGTTTCAGTTGTACAAAATACATACTGTGTGCACTACAGGAAGGACGTCTTTAAGCTTCAGAAGATGCAGAAAAGATTCACGAGAATGTTGCCTGGATTGGAGGGCTTGAATTATAAGGAGAGATTGGATAGGAAGGGTTTGTTTTCCCTGGAGCAAAAGAGGCCGAGAGGTGACATGATAAAGGTATATAAAGTTATGAGAGACATAGAGAGGGTAGATAGCCTTTCTCATGGGATGGGTGTCTAAAACTGGAGGGCATTTGCTTAAGGTGAGAGGGAGGAGGTTCAAGGAGGAGCTGAGGGTAAAATTTTCACACAAAGAGTAGTTGGTGTCTGGAATGAGCTGCCAGAGGAGGAGGTGGGGGCAGGAATGGTAACAACGTTTAAGAGGCATCTGGACAGGTACTTGAATGAGCAGGGTATAGAGTGCAGTGGGAAAGTGAGATTAACGTAGATAGGCATGATGGTCAGCATTGATGTGGTGGGCTGAAGAGCCTGTTTTCTATGCTGCATAACTCTATGACTCCATGCCATTGAAGATCACCTGTCAAGCCCAGCACATTGTCTGCAACAATAGAGAGTAGTTAGAATGTGGAACTTGCTGTAACATGGAGGGTGTGAGCAAATGCCTTAAATATATTTTAGAGCAAGGTTGATTAATAGCCAGGGGAGAAAATACTAGAAGGAGATTCAGATAGATTTAAACAGTGGGAAGCTTCACACAGTGAGCATCAGATCAGGCACATTTCTGGCTCTTTCTGTTACACACACGTATATTGCTCAAGCAAGCCAGTTAAAAGCCTCGTCAATGAAGTCAAATTCTTTGAACAGCAAGGTGAGACCAACAAGTGCCAGCAGTCAATGCAGAGATGATGGCTGCACATATTGTTCTGGGAATCCTCTGGAGTAAGGGAAAGAGGAAGCAGACATGCAAAGGTTTATTGGGCATCAGAATTGTATGACCTTTGTTTCAGAGGAATGGTATGTGTTACAACAGGTGGGACTGGTGATAATTGGTAGTAGGATTACACGTTTTTTAATTAAAGGTGGCATCTCCTTTGATACCCATTTTTACTGACTGCTCCAGAGCTGGATAGATCCCTTGAAACTCCAGTCACACTATATAAAAACTCAAGATACTTACCATTTTATTCAGAGTCTGTTAATTGAATCTCTTATTGCATTAAGTGGGGATATAGTAAGCACAATACAGAAGAACACATATATCAAGCCTCTTTGCTCACTTTTAAGTATCAGTGACCACCCAATTTATTGGCACAGGCATCATACATTATACTGTATTATCAAGACAATTAACACAGGACATTTAGAATTAATCTATACTACCTCAATGCACTGTCTAATGAATTGACCTGTACGATCGATATGCAAGACAAGTTTTTCACTGTACCTCGGTACAAGTGACAACAATAAACCAATACACATATAAGTATACCATCAACGTAACACAAGCACGAATATCTATCAGGAGTATAAGAAAAACAGGGAAAAAGTGGATACTGCCACTTCATTGAAAATGTAAGAGGTTGTTTTATCCCATGGAACTTCCAAACAACATTTCACTTGGATCTTGAGGGAATTGCAAGAAGCCACACCATTTGCAATTCTGGCGTTTAAATTTTAAATCATTAAAGGGTTAAGTAGAATAGATAGGAACTGTTCTGATTGGTGGAAGAATGTAGAAGATACAGAATGACAGTGATCGGGGAAAAGTGCATGAGTAACACAAGGCAAACTTTCTTTACCCAGCCTGTTAAAAGAAGTGTTAGTGTCTAGAATATACCATCAGGGCTGGTGAAGAAGGCAGATTCAACTCTATACTTCAAAAGGAAGTTGCATGTGTACCTGAAAGGAAATAATATGGACGTCAAAAGGGAGAAGTGGGACTAACTGCATTGTGCCATTTATGGCTGGAACATACGTGACAGGCCAAATAGCCTCTTCTCATGGTGTAAGCACTCTGTGATTTTCTGTGAACCGATGAAATAAAGGCCCAAGTTCATGATCTTTGCTGGAATTGGATTAAGAGTGAATGGAGAGAAATTGTTATTCTTTATTCTTTGATTCATTATTCCTTGAATTTGCATTAAGCTTTGTTGGAAAAGATTTCAGAGTGAGAGTGTGTCCATGAGACCATAAGACATAGGAGCAAAATTAGGCCATTCAGCTCATTGAGTCTGCTCTGCCATTCGATCATGGCTGATTTATTTTTCCCTCTCAACCCCATTCTCGTGCCTTCTCCCTGTAACCTTTGACGTCCTTACTAATCAAGAACCTATCAACTACTTTACTAATGAAGAACCTATCAACTACTTTACTAATGAAGAACCTATCAACTACTTTACTAATGAAGAACCTATCAACTACTTTACTAATGAAGAACCTATCAACTACTTTACTAATGAAGAACCTATCAACTTACTCTTTAAGTACACCCAATGACTTGGCCTCCACAGCTGTCTGTGGGAATGAATTCCACAGATTCATCACCCTCTGGCTAAAGAAATTCCTCCTCATCTCTGTTCTAAAGGGACGTCCTTCTATTCTGAGGCTGTGCCGTCCTAGCCCCTCACACTACTGGAAACATCCTCTTCATGTCTACCCTATCCAGTCCTTTCACTATTCAGTAGGTTTCAGTAAGATTCCCCCATCACGCTTCTAAACTCCAGTGAGTACAGCATGTCAGAGAAGTTGAGTGTTGCGTTGGTTCAAAAGTATTTAATTTACATGGCAGCTCAGCACACTCAGAGATATTAAATCAAGGCCTAATTTATTTTACTTATTTGTAAACCCACAACAGGATGAATGCACCATCATAAAATAACTGCTTTATTTTGAGAAAGTCTTTTACCTGTCAACACTTTGTTGCTTAGGAGGCTTGTGGCAAGAGTCATGCATCCACTCATTATTTTCCCCTCATTTATCATTAAACAATGTTGATTTCAGTAAGGGAAAAGGGGAAATCAAACCACCTAGCATCATGCAAACCCAATGCATTGTTGCATATTGGATTCTTTCAGCATCTGAGTTTTGCAAAAAAAATCTCTGAAGAGAATTAAAGCAGCAAGGTACTAGAGATCTAAACAAAGCAGAAAGTTCTGTAAACAGGTATCACAGTAACAACACTTCCAAATTACTTAATATAAAACAAAAATAAATATGTTGGCAATGCTCAGCAGGTCAGGCAGCATCAGTAGAAAATAAAACAAAGTTAACATTTCAGGTTGATAGTACTTCACCAGAATTGGATAAAGTTGGAGAGAAGGAGACACAGGAGACTGTAGATGCTGGAGTAACACACAAAGTGCTGGTGGAACTCAGCGGGTTAGGCAGCAGCAATGGGGGTAAATGGACAGTCGATGCTTCGGGTCGAGACCCTTCATCAGGACTGGAAAGAAAGAGGGGAGGTGGCCGGTATAAAAAGGTGAGGGGAAGGGGCGGAGCAAGAGCTGGCAGGTGATAGGTGGATCCAGGTGAGGGGGGTGATAGGCAGGTGAAGGAGGGTGGAGAGTGGGAATGATGTAAGAAGCTGGGAGGTGATAGGTGAAAGTGACAAAGGGCTGAACAAGATGGAATCTGATAGGAGAGGACAGTGGAATAAAGGAACCGGTGGGAGGAATTTGTGGGTGATGGGCAGATCGAGAGGGTGGGGGAAGGGAAAGAAATGGGGTGATGGGGGCCAGTGGGATAAGGGGAAGAAAGGGACAGAGGGGAAGGGTTACCAGAGGTTAGAGAGATCGATGTTCATGCTGTCAGTTTAGAGATTACCACAGCGGAATATGAGGTGCTGTTCACAATACAGGAGGCCGTGGACAGACATGTCAGTGTGGGAATGGGAAGTGGAATTAAAATGGCTGACCGTTGGGAGATCCCGGCTGGTACGGCAGAGCGATCCCCAATCTGCGTCGGGTCTCACCGACGTAGAGGAGGCCGCACCGGGAGCACCGGATGCAATAATTGACACTGGTGGATTCACATGTGAAGGATTGCCTCACCTGGAAGGACTGTTTAGGGCAACAGGTTTTAAACAAGTTTTAAGATGCAAAGAAAGGGAGAACATAAGGAAAGGTAAGAGAGAATAAACACCAAAAAGGATAATGGTGCAAGGTGAAACAGGATCGCATGGGACAAGTGGAGGAACAAAGGTTTGTTCCAGAGGGGGTGGAAATGGGAGAAACAGATTCGGTATCCCAACTAACGCTGGAATGCTGGAAATCTAAAATAAAAGGTAAAAAATGCTGCAAATGCTGATTATCTGAAATTGTTTAACTTAAAAGTCCTGAAGACTATAATTTGCCCAGTCAGAGGATGAGGTGCTCTTCCCAAGCTTGCATCGGGCTTCATTGGAACAGAGAGTTCAGAGTGAGGGTGGATTGAAGAATGTAGGAATTGTGTTGCTTCAAAAATATTTCATTATCTGTCGCACAGTTCAAGATACTTGGAGACAATGAGAGGCATTCTATAAATAATTGATTTTACAGACTTCAGGTCGACAATGTAGTTAGCTTTTTTCCACTTTTTTACTTCTGCTGACTTGCTTACTGTGTATTCCAGTGCTGTCTACTTACAATTCAACCAGCTTTGTGTCCATTGACAGAGATAGAGCATATTTTCTGTTTTAGATCTACTAGGGCTGAATTTCAATTGAGGATCTAAAGGTAAAGGTGATGAGAAGATTCATTGTATGAATCTCCCTCAAGCACAGGAATAAACAAACCCAACAGGATGCAGAGTGGGGAAAGAATGGATTTAGTCTTGCTAACACTCCTAATGAGTAAATAGCCTTCTCAGTCTCCCAGCTCCCAGTTTATGAACGATATAGGCATTTGGATGGCTTAAACACTGACTGGAGAGAATACCATCAAATTATTTTTTTCTATTTGAAAAGCAGATGAAAGAGAAAAATAAAACTAAGTGAAATTGAAGTAAATCAGAAAGAAATGTGGGTACAAAGAGGTTTGGGACCTAGGAGCATGGATACAGCAACCTATTTTGTCATCCAGTGAATTCGTGGAAGTTGAGCCATATAACTTGTTTTTGTTCTGTATCTTTAATCACAGAATCAGTAAATCACAGAAATATTACAATACAGAAACAAGGTTATTTAGCCGACTGAGCACATGCCGTCTGTACACAAAAAGCAATTCAGCTAGTCTCACTTCCTCATCCCTTACTCGTAGTTCTGCAATTATTGTTCCTTTCAAGTATTCGGTTCCATTATGAAGAGTTTAATATGCTTCCACTATCCCACTCCTGACCGTGCATTCCAGCTTCCGACCACATGCTGCCTGGAGGGATTTTCCTCAGTTATGTTTGGTTCTTTTGCCAACCACCTTCATCCCATGTCTTCTGCTTCTTTACCAATGGAAACCAATTCACCCTACCTCATCCCTCCCGACCCTTCATGATTTTCTGGACATCTATCAGATCCTCACAAATTCCTCAGTTCCAAGGGAGAACAACCCCCAACTTCACCATTTTATTCATGTGACTAAAAGTCCTCATCCTTGAAATTATAAATCTCTTCTGCACCCTCTCTAAGGCCTTCCCATCTTTCCGAAAGTGCTGTGCCCAAAACTGGATACAATACCACACCTGTGGCTAAACATGTATTTTATCAAATGTTCACTGTGACTTTCTTATTCTTCAGCTCCTACCGTCTATTTATAAATTCCAGGATGCCATATGCCTTTTAAACTGCTTTCTCAACTTGCATTACCACTTCCATTGATTTATTTATACCATCCTGATAGAAGTTTATAAGATTATGAAAGGCATAGATGTGGTAGACAGTCAGGATCTTTTCCCCAAGGTAGAAATGTAAAATACTAGAGGACATGCATTTAAAGTGAGAGGGGGAAAGTGTAAAGGAGATGTGCAGGGCAAGTTTTTTTACTCAGAGCATGGTAGGTGCTGTGGGGAATGGTGAAAGCAGATATGATAGTGATGTTTAAGAGGCTGTTAGATAGACATATGAATATGCAGGGAATGGAGGGGTATGTCTCATGCTCAGGCAGAATAGGTTTCATTTAATTTGGTGTTGTGTTCGATGCAGACATTGGGGGCCAAAGAGCCTGTTCCTGTGCTGTACTGTTCTGTATTACAATACAGAAGGAGATCAGTTGACCCATTAAGACCATTCCAACTCCAAACAGAGGAATCCCATCAATGCCATTCACTCTCTGCAGCCCTGCCACAGATTCTTTCTCACGTACCCATAAACTCCCCTTTGATTCTTTTTGCCACTTTTACCCAGACTGAGGGACGGTTTGAAGTTGCCAATTAGCCTACCAGCCCACATTTGGAGTGTGGGCAGAAACCAGAGTGCCTGGCAGAAATATATGCGGTCGCAGGGGAAGCGAGCAAACTCCACAGTCAGTAACTGAGATCAGAAATGAAACCAGGTCCCTGGAGTGGTGAGATTGTAGCACTAACTGTGCATCACAAACTTCCAAATCTCTCTGTTCCTGTATCACTTTGTCTAATATTGGTTTTCCACACCTTTAATTTTTGTGTGTTAAGTTTTACCAATCATGTATCCCCTCATAAGATAAGAAAAGATAAGACAAGATATTTATTTATTAGTCACATGTACATTGAAACACACAGTGAAATGTGTCTTTTCGCGTTGCTAAGAATGTGTTGGGGGGCAGCCCGCAAGTGTTGCCACTCTTCCTGTGCCAACATAGCATGCCCACAGCTCCTAACCTGTACGTCTTTGGAATGTGGGAGGAAACCGGAGCACCCGGAGGAAACCCATGCAGACATGAGGAGAACGTACAAACTCCTTACAGGCAGCAGCGGGAATTGAACACAGGTCGCTGGCGCTGTAATAGCATTACGCTAACCGCTATGCTACCGTGCTGCCCACCAAGTCACCAATTCTGTATCCTCTTGAAGTCTATTACTTTCCTCTTCTTAGTTCATTATGCTTATGGGTTTTGTATCATCTGAAGGTTTAGAAACCTGTGCACACAAGCTCACATCGTTAGTTTATGTTAAGAAATGCAGTAGCCTTGTTGCTAGCCCTTGGGGAACTCCATTGCGTACTTCCCTTCAGTCTGGAAAACTATGATTCACCAATACTTGGATCAAAATAACTGCAGACAATGGAAATCAGAACTAGAAGCAGAAGATGCTAAACCATTTGGTAAACCACGGGGAGAGACACAGATTCAAAGTTGCTGATCTAGGACTGGAAAAGTGAGAAAACAAGCTTGTTTCAGTTTGCGGGGGAGGGGGGATGAAGAGAAGGGAGGGAATGTCTGTGGTAGGGTGACAACCAAAACTCTGAAGGTAACAATTACTTTAAGAAATGGCAGTAACGGATGGAAGAGGGAAAAAAGAAACACATTGAAGTTCTTGAGGTTCTTGATTGGTAAGGGGTTAAGGGTTAAGGGGACAAGGGGGGAGAATGAGCTTGAAAAAACAAATCATCAGCCGTGATGGAATGGCAGAGCAAATTTGATGGGCCGAATGGCCTAATTCTGCTCCTATGTTGGTATTGGTATTGGTTTATTATTGTCACTTGCACTGAGGTACAGTGAAAAACTTGTCTTGCATACCGATTGTACAGGTCAATTCATTACACAGTGCAGTTACATTGAGTTAGTACAGAGTGCATTGACGTAATACAGGTAAAAACAATAACAGTACAGAATAAAGTGTCACAGCTACAGAGAAAGTGCAGTGCAGTAATGTCCATAGTCACAACAAGGTAGATCATGAGGTCATAGTCCATCTCATTGTAAAAGGGAACCGTTCAATTGTCTTATCACAGTGGGATAGAAGCTGTCCTTAAGTCTGGTGGTATGTACCCTCAGGCTCCTGTATCTTCTACCTGATGGAAGAGGAGAGAAGAGAGAATGACCCGGGTCAGTGGGGTCTTTGATTATGCTGGCTGCTTTGCCAAGGCAGCGAGATGTAAAGACAGAGTCCAAGGAGGGGAGGCTGGTTTCCATGACATGCTGGGCTGTGTCCACAACTCTCTGCAATTTCTTGTGGTCCTTGACAGCGCAGTTGCCCTACCAAGCCGTGATGCATCCAGATAGGGTGCTTTCTATGGTGCATCGATAAAAGTTGGTGAGTGTCAAAGGGGACAAAGCAAATTTCTTTAGCCTCCTGAGGAAGTAGAGGCGTTGGTGAGCTTTCTTGGCCATGACATCTACGTGATTTGACCATGACAGGCTATTGGTGATGTTCACTCCTAGGAACTTGAAGCTCTCAACCCTCTTGACCTCAGCACCGTTGATGTAGACAGGTGCATGTACACCAACCCCTTTCTTGAAGTCAATGACCAGCTCTTATGGTCTTATATCTTATGGTCTTATGGTTATGAAATAGAAAAGTATAGTCACATCTGTGGAGAGAGATATAAAAAATGTTGACCTGTAGTTGTTCAATCGGAATCAAGTTTATTATCACTGATATATGTTGTGAAATTTGTTGTTTTGCAGCAGCAGTGCAGTGCAAGAAATGAAGACATAAAAATTACTATAAGTTGCAAAAATAAATAAACAGTGCAAAAGAGAAATAAAGAGGTAATTCAATTCAATATTGTCCAGAGGACTGCAATGTCCTGGAGGGAAGATGAATGGTGTTCCTTGAGTTTATGTTGGATATCCTTGGCGCTGTGTCAGAGAAATCAAAGTGTGAGTGGGATAGAGGATTTGATAGAAGTGCAACAAGTGTTCAAAATGTGGTCTCCTCTACATTGGAGAAACCAAATGCTGATTAGGTGACTACTTTGTAGAACCTCCCTATTTGGTCCATAAGGATAGCCCCAAGTTCTCAGTGACCTGTCACTTTAATTCCCTGCCCACTTTCACTCTGCCTTCTCTGTATTATGCCTCCACATGTAAACATGAGGAACAGCATCTCATCTTCCATCTGGGAACATTGCTACCATTGGGACTCAACTCACTAAAAATTTCAAATAATCTCCCTTCTTCTCTTTCTCTCCAGAGACGTGGCTGTACCTTTTTAGACATAGACATAGACATAGACATAGACATAGACATAGACATAGACATAGACATAGAACAGTACAGCACAATACAGGCCCTTTGGCCCACAATATTGTACCGACCTTTAAACCTCACCTAAGACTATCTAACCCCTTCATCCCTCATATCCCTCTACTTTAAATTCCTCCATATGCCTATCTAGTAATCTCTTGAATTTGACCAATGTACCTGCCTCCACCACCGCCCCTGGCAGCACATTCCATGCCCCGACCACTCTCTGGGTAAAAAATCTTCCTCTGATGTCTCCCTTGAAGTTCCCACCCATTACTTTAAAGCCATGCCCTCTTGTATTGAGCATTGGTGCCCTGGGAAAGAGGTGTTGGCTGTCCACTCTATCCATTCCTCTTAATATTTTGTACACCTCTATCATGTCTCCTCTCATCATCCTTCTCTCCAAAGAGTAAAGCCCTAGCTCCCTTAGTCTCTCCTCATAATGCATACTCTCTAAACCACACAGCATCCTGGTAAATCTCCTCTGCACCCTTTCCAACATTTCCACATCCTTCCTATAATGAGGTGACCAGAACTGGGCACAGTACTCCCAGTGTGGTTTAACCAGAGTTTTATAGAGCTGCATCATTACCTCACAGCTCTTAAACTCGATCCCTCGACTTATGAAAGCTAACACCCCATAAGCTTTCTTAACTGCCCTATCCACCTGTGAGGCAACTTTCAGTGATCTGTGGATATGGACCCCCAGATCCCTCAGCTCCTCCACACTACCAAGAATCCTGCCATTAACTTTGTACTCTCCCTTGGAGTTTGTCCTTCCAAAGTATACCACCTCACACTTCTCCGGATTGAACTCCATCTGCCACTTCTCAGCCCAGCTCTGCATCCTATCAATATCCCTCTGCAATCTTCGACAATCAAACAAGTTTTGTTTCATTATAGTCTTTTTCCCCCCTCTCTTCTATCCTCACCTGGTGATTTTTAAAGTAATTGGTATGTTGGCAACTTTTGTCTGCACCTGATGACAGGCATTCTCTCTTTTCTCTCCAGCCCAACCCCTCTCTGCAAGGTTTTTCTTGCTCTATTTTTCTAATTTTGATGAAGCGTTCTCAAGTTCAAGTTTATTGTTGCCATAGGCATACATACACAGGGTATAAATGCCAATGAAAGTTAGCTTTTTGCAGTCACACAGTACATTACAAAACAACGACAATCATAAGTTACCATAAACTTAAGTTAACATAAATTACATTGAACTTACACGAGTGTAAAGTAAACAAAATAAACATCAATGACACCAGAGAGAGAAAAAAAATATAGGCCGAGGTAGTGTCAGGTTGGTTCAAGAACCTGATGGCAGTGGGGAAGAAGCTGTTGTTAAGTCAAAGTCAAAGTCGAGTTTATTGTCACATGCACAAGTACATGTATGCACAGGTGCAATGAAAACAAACTTATGCAGCAGCATCACAGGCACATTGCATCAGATACACAACATTCACAAGAAAAATATCAAATAAACATAAATTACACAAATTATACAAGCAAGAACACAACTGGAACAAAGATATACAAAGTGCATTGTAGTGCAAAGTAGTCAAAGAGATCATAGTGTTGAAAAAAACGATGATGCTGGAGGAACTCAGCAGGCCAGGCAGCATCCGTGGAGAAAAGCAGGCGGTCAACGTTTCGGGTCAGGACCCTTCTTCAGGACTGAAGATAGGAAAAGGGGAAGCCCAGTATATAGGAGGGAAACGCAGAGCAGTGATAGGTGGACAAAAGAGGGAAGGTGGGGTGGGCACAATGTAGTGATAGGTAGATGCAGGTAAGAGATAGCGATGGGCAGGTGCGGAGGAAGAGAGGAGATCAGATCCACCAGGGGATGGGTCAAAGGTAAGGCGAGAAAGAAGTGCTTATACTGAGGTAGTGATTCGGGTTGTGCAGGCTGGTTCAAGAACCAAAGCAATGGAAGGGAAGTAGCTGTTCTTAAACCTAGTGGTGTGGGACTTCAGCCTTCTGTACCTCCTGCCTGAGCAACAACAAGAAGAAGGCTTGGGCCAGATGGTGGGTATGCCCTCTTCAGGGGTCCTTGATGATAGATGTTCTCTCCATAGATGCTGCTTAATCTGCTGAACGATTCCAGCGGTTTTCAGTTTAGAGATATTTTCTGTTTCCTGTCACTGAGCCAATTTTCTATCCACACTGCCATTGTCTTTGGATCTCAAGAATTTTAAAAATAGAAACCCAATTGAAAACATTCTCCTTCATGACACATACTCAGTTGTTCACAGGAAATGATCAGAAAGTAGAAGCAAATGTTTATACACAAGAAAATGTGGAACAGAAACAATCTGCAGGGCAGAAAACAGATTGAAAGATATGAGGACATGCACTCAAAATCCCAGGCCAAATAATGAGGAATTACTTTACAAATTTAGTGATTCGAAGACAAATTTCTGTAACAATATTGTGCAATTTTACCAAAGGGAACAGACAAACCTCCTTGAAAATGTATGCGCTGTCCTGCCCATAATTATACTTAATTTAAGGAAAGTCTTGCATTTATGTAGTAATGTAGTAGCTTTCACAACTTCAGCAAGTTCTAATGTGCTTTATAACTAATGCATTACACTTATTAAGCAGTCACTATTTTAATGTAGAAGGCAACCGATTCAAAACAATAAGTTGAAGTACAAGTTTATTGTTGTCATGGACATGTTGACATGAAGGCTCTTGACCCGAAACGTCAGCTGTCCATCTCCCTCCACAGATGCTGCCTGACCCACTGAATTCCTCCAGCAGCTTGTTTTTTAGCTCCAGACTCCAGCATCTGCAGTCTCTTGTGTGTCCAGAAAAAATAAAGTATTGTTTTCTACAACGAGAAGCCATTTGGCTGATAACTGGACACTTCACAAGGCAGCTCCAAAACTCACTGGAAGCCACTCATATATTCCCAAAGTGTGATACATCTGTGATGTATCTGAGATATCAGCGATACATCTAGCTATTAGTGCCTTTTGGAAGCTAAATACTGAGGGCCTTAGAATCTAGAACCTAGAACCTAGAACATAGAACATAGACCAGTACAGCACAAGAACAGGTCTTACGGCCCATGATGTTGTGCCGAATTAATTAAACACCTAACTAAACTAATCCCTTCTGCCTACACAATGTCCATATCCCTCCATTCTCTTCACATTCAAGAGGCCTCTATTGTATTTGCCTCCACTATGACCCCCGGCAGCACATTCCAGGCATCCACCACTCTCTGTGTAAGATACTGGCCCCAAACATCTCCTTTGAACTTATCCCCTCTCACCATAAATACATGCCCTCTGGTATCAGATATTTCAACCCTGGGAAAAAGATAGCTCTCGTTATCTTATGAACTTCTATGAGGTATCCCCTCAGTCTCCGGGACTACAGAGAAAACAACCCAAGTTTGTCCAACCTGTCCTTATAGCACATGTCCTCTAATCCAGGCAGCATTTTGGTAAACCTCTTCTGCACTCTCTCCAAAGCCTCCACATCCTTCCTATAATGGGACGAGCAGAATTGAATGCAATACTCTAGATGTGGCCTAACCAGAATTTTATAAAACTGCAACATAACTTTCTGACTCTTGAACTCAATGCCTCAACTAATAAAGGCAAGCATGCCATATGCCTTCTATCAACCTTTGTGGCCTTCTGACAGGCCTCCTCCTGTTGTGTGTTCTCCCTCCTGTTCCTGATCACTTCAGTCAAAGTGGGGGCTATGAAAAGGTATGATAGCATAACGGATAAGTTACAGGGCCAGCAGCCAGAGTCATGAACCATTGATGAAGAGAGAAAAGTTCAAATCCCACCTTAGGAATTGGGAGATACTTCAATAAATCTGAAATAACTCTCTGTAACAGAAAGCATGCACAAATGTACTGTAAAAAATCTTTTTTGGTTCACTGGTGTCCTTCAGGGAAGGAAATTTGACTCTAGAACCACCAATATTTCTCTCCTGTCTCCAGAATTCAGGGGCAATTGGTGATGGATGAGAAACCTTACCATAGCCTGTGATGTCCACATCCAATGAATAAGTGATGAGGGAAATGTATAGCTTTGATCTATAGGGCCAACTGCCCATTAGAGGGATAGGGCAATGTGTGGGTACTTGTTTGATTAAATGTTGGTATTATAAATGATGTCTGTAGTGGTCATGATATTTTTTTAAAAATTCATCTGTTGTACTTTGGCTTTCTTTATTGGCTTGTATTTCATTTAATGTCTCAGAGAAAGTTGGTGTATATTCTAGTCTCTCCAGCATCCTTCTCCACCACTTCACTCCCTGCCCCACTGTAGCTACAGCCTTTAAGATATCTGGCTGCATCAGACTGCATGCCATTGACGTTTAATGCCCTTCTCTAACTGCTGAATGGCAGAGACATTTCACAAGCCCGGATGGTCCACTCCTGTCCCTAGCTATTCTTACCTCATGTAGAATGTAAAACATAGAACAATACAATACAGGAACAGGCTCTTTGGCCCATGATGTCTGTGCTGGACATGATGCCAAATTAAACTAAATCTCTTCTGCCTGCACATGATCCATATCCCTCCATTCCTGTATATTCATATGTCTACCTAAAAGGCTCTTAAATGCCACTATCGTATCTGCTTCCACCACCACCACTGGCAGCCTGTTCCAGGCATCCTCCACAAGAACACTTAGTCCATTGATTGATTGTGCACCTAAAATCAGGCAGTGAGAATTGTTTTCTGCAAACTTTAAAACAGCAAAAACATGTTTTAGTTAGCTTCTGAAAGTGGAAAACCATAGACTCAATCTGTGTAATAATGAGTGTGTACAGTTTTCTGATGCTCCATTCTGCTGACCTCATACTGAGGAAAGTTGTGTGGCTTGCCCTGTCATTTCCTTTGGGTTATCTGCTCTGTAAGAAATCAGTATCTTGAAAAAAAAATGCTTTGAGAACAGCCTGCCTTGCTTTCAATGTTGTTCAGTCCTTGGTCCAGTCTCAGCAAATCAACATTGGCAACGAGAAGCGCTCAAAGCCAAATAGGAAGGTATTAAAATGCTATTATTTATTATAATTCGATTTACCTGCTTTTTTTTGCAGAATCCTTTCAATCCAAAGGAGCCTTGCAATATTATGGGAATTGGATCATCTCCTTCAGATGGCATCAATTCCATTTTAGGTTTTAAACTGAAGTTTTTGATTGCATAACTAACATGGTGTAAACGTTTAAGTATCTGGCTTCTGTATTACCATGTGGTTGGAGAAATAACTGAGAAAGTAGAAGAAAGATTTACAGACTATCAGATCTGAGTTTATGATTAATTTGGAACAACTAAAAGGGTTTGGGATCTGTTGGAATATTTTTTTAAGTGGTTTTAAATTGTCTCTGCGTACTAGTATGCTTTGCATTAGCATTATGGTTGGAAAATTGCTGAGGTTTCAATACTGTACCTTAAGAGATGGTGGTTTGCTAGGAAATCTATGACCTAACATGCAAGGCTATGTTGTGGGGTAATATAATGAGACCAAGTAAAGATACTAAGAGATAAGAGGAACGCAAGGTAGTAATTAGGATGCTGCTCAAACAAGTCAGCCCATTGCCAGGATACCATAGGAAAATGAGCAGCCTCAGGTGGTTGAATAGCACAAAAATTGCATCTTTTAAAATTTAGAAGACTTTTCATACAGTCAGCAGTTGATTTGGTTTAACGGTAATGCAAAATAAATAATGGCAGCAAAGATTTAGCTTGTTGCGTTAACTGTTTGAGCTCCACAGATACCAGATTGTTTCTAACATGGAAACAATTTGGTACCCATATGACTGTATGACATACTGACCATATGGCAATATAAGTCTGCACATTTATGAATGTTGGAGTAGACCATTTGGCCTGTCAATCCTACTCCACCATTCAATAAGATTGTGGCTGATCTAATTACAAGCTCAACTTTGTATTCCTGTCTACTCATGGTAACCTTCCATCTCCATGCTTAAGGAATTTACCTCTGCCTTAAAACTATCAAAAACTCTGCTTCTACTGCACTTTGAGGAAGGGAATTCCAAGAACTTACGACCCTCAGAGGGAAAGAAATACTTAGCCTCATCTCGGTCTTAAATGGGCAATGTGTAATTTTTAAACTCTAGATTCTTCCACAAGAAGGAACATCCTGTCCACTTTGATCCTATCAAGACCTCTCAGTATCTTAAGTCTCCTCTCAGTCTCAGCTGTTACAAGCTTAACCTGTCTAACCTTTTCCCATAAAACAACCCACACATTCCAGGTATTAATCTAAATTAATAAACTACTTCCAATGCATTTAAATCCTACTTTAAATAAGGAGACTAATACTTTATATGCATGCAAATGTGGTCTCATCGATGCTATATCTGAAGCATAACTTGCCCTAGCAATGAACGATAAAATTCTGTTAGCATTATTGCAGTAACTAAATACCAGACTTTTGTGCATTATGCACACAGATCCCTCTGCACCTCAGAGAAGAGCAGTCCTTCACCACTTCAATAAAATGCTTCTTTTTATTAGATATGAGTGGTCAGAAGTGGGGAAGTTTGCTGACAACTGCACAATGTTCCTCGGCAAATGATACAACAAGAATTAAGCAACATTTGGATATGGACTCATAGGTGGAAGATAGTGCCACAAAATTACAGGCAAAGGCTGTTTCCGACCACCTACTCTTGA
The DNA here is from genome assembly GCF_009764475.1 of Pristis pectinata. Classification (NCBI taxonomy): domain Eukaryota; kingdom Metazoa; phylum Chordata; class Chondrichthyes; order Rhinopristiformes; family Pristidae; genus Pristis; species Pristis pectinata. The sequence goes on from NC_067415.1 coordinate 11,175,564, forward strand.
CATTCAATGGTATTGACATAAATGAGCCCACGCCTTCCACACAGTGAAGGTCACCATTGACCATAAACTCACACGGAACAGCTACATAAATACTGTTGCTACAAAAGCAGGTCAGAAGCTGGGTATCTGAAATGTCCTGGCATCCTAAAGTCTTTCCACCATCAAGTTCAAGTTCAAGTTATACTTTATTGTCATTCACCTATATGCTATAAAAACACATGGAGGAACGAAATGTCGTTTCCCCCAGACTCACACAACAGAGGACGTACATAGAACAGAGGACATAAAATAAACGCAAACAAAAAAATTGTGCAAGTACAAATAATGCAAGAAACGGTATATACAGAATAGAAAATTAGTGCAGGGTTAGTGCAAAACCGAGTTGGACGAAGAAAATACAGAACTCAGTGTGTTGCACTAATTGTATAAACATGTTCAGCAGCAACCAAAGTTCTTAATCGCCATTGTGCATACCAGGGCTTTTGATGTGGCATTTGTCTGAAACTGCCTCCAGGGTATTCAGGAGCCTGACAGCCTGGGGGAAAAAGCTGTTGTACAGCCTAGTAGTTCTGGCCCGGATGCTCCGGTACCGCTTGCCAGACGGCAGTGGGACAAATAGGTCATCCACAAAGCAGAAGTTAGGAGTGGGATAAAATGCTCTCCATGTGTCTGAATGAGTGCAGCTCGAACAACATGCAGGAAGCTCAATGCCATCCAAAGCAAAGCAGTAACTTGATTGGCACTCTATCTACCTCCCCAAACATTTATTCCTTCCACCAGTGACCATCGTATCTGACATCTACAAAATGCACTGTATTTACTTGTCTAGGCTGGACCAAGAGATCTCTCCCGCCAAAGAGGACAAGGGCAGCAGGCACATGGGAAAACCATGCCCTAAATGTCCCCCTGCATGTCACATACCACCCTGATCTGGAAATACATTGTAGGTCCTTTATTGTTGTTGAATCTAAATCCTGGAACTCTCTACTCAACAACTCATGGCAGTACTTTCACCAGGAGCGCTGCAGCAGTTCCAGAAGGTGGCTCACCCACACCTTCTCAAGGGTAATTTGAGACAGGCAATAAATGCTGGCATTGCCAGCAACACCCAGAAGCCGAAAATTTGAATAAATAATTTAAAAAAAAGGCTCCATCCCAAGGCTTGACTGCATAATCTAGGCTGACATTTCAATACACTATTCATGTCACATTGCACTGTGGGTGTTAAATTGAGACGTTGGCTGCAAGGTGACTCTTAAAACAGAGCCGTGAGAACACAAGAAAATTGGAGTACGAGTAGGCCACTCGCCCCCTCAACCCTGTCCTGTCATTCAACATTATCATGGCTGACCAAGCTGGCCTCAACTCAGAATCAGAATCAGAATCAGGTTTACTATCACATTTATGTCGTGAAATTTGTTGTTTTGTGGTAGCAGTACAGTGCAAGACATAAAGATATAAAAATTACTTTAAGTTACAAAACTGAATAAATAGTGCAAAAGAGGATTAATGAGGTGGTGTTCATGGGTTCATGGACCGTTCAGAAAGCTGATGGTGGAGGGGAAGAAGCTGTTCCTAAAGCATTGAGTGTGGGTCTTCAGGCTCCTGTACCTTCTCCCTGATGGGAGTAATGAGAAGAGAGCATATCCTGGATGGTGAGGATCCTTAATGATGGATGCCGCCTTCTTGAGACATTGCCTCTTGAATATGTCCTCGATGGTAGGGAGGGTTGTGCCTGTGATGGAGCTGGCTGAAACTACATCCCTCTGCAGCCTCTTGTAATCCTGTGCATTAGAGCCTCCATACCAGGCGGTGATGCAACCAGTCAGAATGCTCTCCACCGTACATCTGTAGAAATTTGCAAGAGTCTTTGGCGACATACCAAATCTCAAGCTCCTAATGAAGTAGAGCCCTTCTTCTGTGCAAGTCAATGAAGTAGAACTTAATGAAGTGGAACTCTTCTTCTGTGCAAGTTCCCCATAGCCTGCAGTTCATAATATTTTTCTACCTCTTTAAAAACCTCCAGTGATCTAGCCTCCACAAATTTCCAGGATAGTGATATCTAAAGGATTTCCACCCTCTGTGAGCATAAGTTCCTCCGGTCCTCTGTTTTAAATGACTATTTTCTTATCTTGTATTTGTGCTCCTGTGTTCAAGACTTTTCCGTCAGTTGAAACATCTCAACACCCTGTCCTATCCTGCTAAAGATCTTATATGTTTCAATAAAGTCAGCCCACAGTCTTCTAAATGCCAAAGAATACACATCTGTCTTTTTTTAGCAGTTTGTGATAGGACAACCCTTTTGTCCCAGGAATTAGCCGAGTGAACCTCTTCTAGACTGCCTCCAATGCTAGTATATCCTTTCTCAAATCAGGGGAATTACATGTTGCACTGTACTTCAAGTGTGACATGTCCAATTGTAACAATAATTCTCTATTTCTAAACTCCAACCCCTTTGCAATTAAGGCCAATATATCTTTCACCTTCCTAACTGTTTATTGCATCTGCATGCTAACCTTTTGTGTTTCATGCACAAGAACACCTACCTCCCTCCGTACTCCATTCATCTGCAATCTCTATCTCTATTTAGATAACAGTCAGCCTTTAGATTCCTCTTCCTGAAGTGCATGTCCTCACAGTTTCCCACCTTAAATTCCAAGCGAGAGAAAATGGAAGCAATGGCAGTTGCAGCTTGCGTTCCTGTTAAAAAAACTGAACAGATTGTAGAGGGGAAAGTATTGGTAAGCAGTATTAGAACTGGAAGACACAATTCTAAAACACATGGAGGAGCTACATGGATATATCTGCACAGTTCTTTGAAAGTGTCAGGGCAAGTTGAGAAATTGGTTAAAACTGCATCCTGCATTATGGGCTTTATTTATAATGGCATAGAGATTTTTTTATAAACTTTATTTGTAAAAATCTATGCAAGAAATATTAAAAAGTGCATGGATTTCTTTACATTCATAGTGTCATTCAGTCTATACATTCATTGTGTTATCAGTTCTATATATTTGTGGCATTATCGCATTGTGTGTACAGAGCACCATTGCCCCACATGTGGCCTCTTGGAATGACACAAGCTTCAAGTGTTTGAGAGGCTTCTATGCAGGGTTTAGCCCCTTGATATCCAGTGGCAGAAGGACCTTAGACTCCAGTCCTTCCCCACAAAGCCTTTGCACTGGCTGTCCCAAGCTTCAGTGTGTCCCTTCATACATACTCCTGCAATCTGGAATATGCCAGTCGGCAGCATTCCTTTATGGACATCTTGCTGTCCTGGAAGACCAACAAGTCTTGGGGTGACCAAAGTGTGATATTCACCAAGTTGACGCTCTTCCAGAGGCATTGATGTTTGCCTTGGTATGTATCCCTGGGAAGAGTCCATAGATCAGACAGCCCTCTATTATGCAACTGCTCGGGATGAACCTCGACAAGGACCCTTGTATACTTTTCTAGACCTTCTTTGCAAATGCACAGTTCACAAAGAGGTGGGAAATAGAGTACAAGAGCAAAGATGTCCTGATGATTCTTTATAAAAGACAATCAGAGCACTTAAGAAAAGTGCAAAGACTTTGGAAAGGGTGTGGAAGAGATTGACTAAAATAATTCCTGGGATGAAGGACTTTAGTTATGTAAATAGAATAGAGAAACTGGGATTGTTTGCCTTGGAACAGAGGAGGTTGTGAGGAGATCTTAGAGGTATTTAAAATCAAGAATAGGCAGTGTGGATAGTGCAAAACTCTTTCCTTTGGAGGCTGGCTCAAGAATCAGGGGGCACAGAATGAATATGATTGGCAAAAGAACCAGAAGTGACTTAAGAAAATACGTTTTCCCACAGCGAGTGATCTAAGTCTAAAATGTACTGCTGGCAGTGTTAGTTGATGCAAATTCAATTGTTGCATTCAAAGTTAACTGGATAAGAATCTGAAAGTAAAGAATGAGGAGTGGAACTAGGTGGATTGCTCTTGAACAGAGCCAGTATAGACTTGGTGGGTTGAATGGCTTCTTTCCCTGCCGTAACTCTTCTGTGGTTCATCTCTGCTTTACAGTCAGAGGAACCAGTCAAAGGACAACTGCAGACAATGGCAACACCTTCTATTTCTGCTCATATCACTGTTCCCACTGCCCACTCCTAAAATGTGGACACGTCTCAGTAACGGTTTGCAGAATGCAGCCCATGTTTCTACAAAATAAATTTCACCCCACAAACCAAACCAACAGAGGAAACTAAAGCATTAGAAACCGCCGTGCAAGCATGTAACTGTGATAACGCAATTCGAGCTCAATATACAAAATGAAAGATATTTTGATAGAATTGCATAAAAATTGCAACATGATGTCTACTTTTGAAAGCAGTTCCCATCTGATGCATTGTTAACCTTACAGAACCAGGCTGTAATCCACTTTGACACCCCTTGCCATTTTACTGACCATTGCTGATACAGTGCACCTTACCATCTCTCAATTAAATTGATTCCCACATTTAATGGATCATCCTCCTTAGGTTATACCTCGGTGAGAGTGATGCCAATACCCAGCACTTCCTCCCTCTCAGAAATTCCAATGGGACCATTCCCTCTGTGACTCTCTGGTTCACTCTTCCATCTCCACCAATACCCACTCCTCTTCTCACTGCACCTTCCCAAGCAACCACTTGCCCTTTTCCCTCCTCCCTTCCTGCCATCCAGATTTCCAAACACTCTTTCCAGCGGAAGCAGTGGTTTACTTGCACCACTTCCAACTTACAAGTTAATGGCCATTCCTGAAGCTGGCCAATTGTATCACAAATTGGAAAGGCTGATTATCTGAACTTGTTGGATTCAGTATTAAATCATGAGGGCTGTGACTAAGTCAAGTCAGGTTTATTGTCATATGCACAAGTACAGTGATGTACAGGTACAATGCAAAACATTCTTGCAAAAGCAGCATCACAGGCAAGTAGATTCAGACAATATACGTAAATTATACCAGTGAAGAAAAAGAAGACTGTGCAAAGAAAAACATTAGTGCAAGAGAAAACACAATCAGCGACAAGTCCATGGTCGTGCAAGAGGTGGTCTGTGGTGTTCCGTTGCTGAGGTAGGGTTAGGGTTGTGCAGGTTGGTTCAGGAACCTGATGGTTGTAGGAAAGTAGCTGTTCCAGAACCTGGTGGTGTGGGACTTCAGGCTTCTGTACCTCCTGCATGATGGTAGCAGTGAGAAGAGGGCATGACCCAGATAGTGGATATCTTTGATGATAGATGCCATCTTCTTAAAGCAGCGCCTCCTGTAGATGCTGTCAGTGGTGGGAAGGACAGTGCCTGTGTTGGACCACATGTGCTTAGTCAGTAGATGAGTGCTGTTCCTCAAGCTTATGCTGGGCTTTTTTGGAACAGTGTAAGAGGCCAAAGACAGAGAGCTTAGAATGGGAGTAGGATGGAGCATTCAGTGGTTATGGAGCGGTGTCTTCCAAACTGGAGAAACCAAATGCAGATATATCATAACCACTTTGCAGAACACCTGTATTCGGTCTACAAGGGTGTAATCATGTGGTGATCATGATTGTAATTACTATAACTTTTAAATAAATGCTATTAGTATTTATTTATAACTTTATGTGAAAAATGAATGTGCGAACCAGATGTTTCTTTATGAAGTAGTTCCAAAAAGAATTCTATCTGAATGAGCCACGTACATTAACTAGAGATGCACAAAGATAAGGAGGTAGAATTAAAACACTAACTATATTTACATACTTGTTTTATCATTATCTCCCACACTACCAGGTTCAACAGCTACTTCCCTTCAACCGTTTACAGTCATTATTGAACCAACCAGCACAACCCTAATTACTACAACTTAGAAATACTACTGTATGTCCACTTAGGCCACTTTGCACTAAAATGGACTTTGTTTTTTTTTAGTTCTAATTGTATCCTTTCTCGTAAAAATTGTGTATAACATACATTTGATTTATGTTTTTCTTATGAATGCTGCTTTTGTGATGCTATGTGCCTGTGATGCTGCAAGTAAGTTTTTCACTGCACTTGTGCATACATGTGCATGTGACAATAGACTCAATTTTGACTTTGACTTTGACTTTATAGCCTGATAATAATCAGACAAGCAAATAGTTGCTAAAGGTGTTACAGAAAACGCACGGGGTTTTTGAACATATTATTTTTCAACAGTTGTGGCTTGTCATACAAATAACCTGGACTACACTTACTGTATTGAGTAACATTCTGGTTTCAAATTACAATCAGAATCAGGTTTTTATCACTGACGTATAACATAAGATTTGTTGCTTCGTGGCAGCAGTACAGTGCAAAGACATAAAAATCTAGAAATTACAAAGACAAGTAAATAGTGCAAAAAAAAGGAATAAAGAGGTAGTTCATGGGTCCATGGACTGTTCAGAAATCTGATGGCGGAGGGGAAGAAGCTGTTCCTGATTTGTTGAGTTTGGGTCTTCAGGCTCCTGTACCTCCTCCCTGATGGTGGTAACGAGAAGAGGACATATCCTGGATGGTGAGGGTCCTTAATGATGGATGCTGCCTTCTTGAGGCATTGAAGTAGGTGTAAAAATGTTCATGATGCCAAAATTAAAAGGATGCAGAGCAGGATCACTCTTTCCTCTAAATGAGAAAGCTGAGGAGGGACTTGATTGAGGTCTTTAGATGTATGAAGGAGTTCAGCTTTGGAGAAGCTGATATTTCCCACATGTGGGTCTAAAACTGAGTCTAAAATAGTCACCAATGAATGCAGCGGGGAATTCAGGAGAATTGTGTTTCTGTGGTGAAATTGTGGAACTTGTGACCATACATAACAGTTGCAGTTAATAGCACAGACATACTTAACAGCAAAATAGGAAAAAAAAAACTCAAAGTAGAAAGGATTATGATAAGCTAAGATAGGTTTATTAGTCACATGTACATTGAAACACACAGTGAAATACATCTTTGCGTAGAATGTTCTGGAGGCAGCCCACAAGTGTCGCCACGCTTCCAGCACCAACATAGCATGCCCGCAACTTCCTAACCCATATGTTTTTGGAATGTGGGAGGAAACTGGAGCACCCGGAGGAAGCCCATGCAGACATGGGGAGAACGTACAAGCTCCTTACAGACAGTGGCCGGAATTGAACCCGGGTCACTGGCGCTGTAATAGCGTTACGCTACCCGCTACACTACCGTACCTGCCCATGATTAGAGGAATATATTGAATGGATGAGATAGCCAAGATGGGAGCTGGCTTGTTGCAAGCACTGGCACATGGCTGCTTGTTATTGGCCCTGCTCTGATAAATTCTATGTAATTCTATCATTACTGACAATAAGAATAATAACTTGCTTTGAACATTGTATGCATCCAGAGACCTTCCAAAAACACCATCTCTTGTAAAATTTGACTGAATCACATAAGGAGAAAATAGAACCTACGATCAAAAGTTTGATCAAAGGGATAGGTTTTAAGAAATTTCTTAAGATAGGGAGAAAGATATACAAATTTAAGGAAGGAATTTTAGATATTATGATCTACACAGCTGAAGACATAGCCACGGATGGTGAAGTGATAGAAATCCTGGATGTAGAAGAGGCCAAAACTGCAGGAGTGCAGACATTCAAAGGGTTGTAGGACTGGGGGAGATTCTGAAGATAAGGAGTGAGATCCTGGATGGATTTGAAAATAAGGATGACTACTTTAAAACTGAGATATTGATATCTAGTAAACTGGGCAGGCAAACAGAAACAGCATAAGGAATAGTGCAGGAAGAACAAAGGTTAGATGGAAGATAAAACCACAGCTGAATAGGCTTGACCTTCATAAACTCAAGCATCAGCACTAATGTCCAAATTGGCATGTTACAGACCTAAGGAGTCAAATCGAATTCAACAATCTCAGATAACCAGCCCTTGTAGTTTGTATCAGAACAAAACTTCACCAGCTTGCAGTATTTACTCATTCAAGCACATAAGAACAGACTAGGAAATAGAAGCAAGACAAGGTCACTGACTTGCCTCGCCTTTCAATATGACCATGACTAATCTGCCCCAGACCTCCACTCCTCTTCAATGTCAGTCCCCCATAGCCCTTAATTCTCCAGTCTTCCAAAAAAATGAATCTACCTCCTCTAGAAATCTACCTCCCCAGCATCCCTCCAGGATAAAGAATTCCAGAGATTCACCACCCTCTGAGAAGAAATTCCTACACACCTCAGTTCTAAGTGGCGAACTATGTCCCCTCATTTTCCACAGATGATGCCTGCTGATCAAGGCAAGGATTTGTTAAAGGAAAATCAGATCAGATCAGCCATGATTAGCAGGCTTGAGGGGTACGGTGGCCTACTCCTGTTCCTATTGTCTTGTGCTCTTGTGCACTCAGATGAAGAAACAGAGGAGTGACAGTGTATTAGCACTGGTAATTAGTAATTGGTTTATTATTGTCACATGTACAATAACAACTTTTAAAAGACAGTTGGACAGGTACATGGATAGAAGGGTTTCGAAGGTTATGGGCCAAGTGCTGGCAAACGGAACTAGCTCCTATGGGCATCTTGGTTGGTATGAACCAGTTACATAGAACATAGAACACCACAGCACAGTACAGGTCCTTCAGTCCACAATGTTGTGCCGACATTTTATCCTGCTCTAAGATCTATCTAACCCTTCCCTCCCACATAGCCCCCTATTTTTCTATCATTCATGTGTCTATCTAAGAGTTTCTTAAATGTCCCTAATGTGTCTGCCCCCACAACCTCTGCCGGCAGTGCGTTCCACGCACCCACCACTCTCTGTGTAAAAAACTTACCCCTGACATCCCCCTTATACCTTCCTCCAATCACCTTAAAATTATGTCCCCTCATGTTAGTCATTGTCACCCTGGGAAAAAGTCTCTGACTGTCCACTCGATCTGTGCCTCTTATCATCTTGTAGACCTCTGTCAAAGCGTATCATCTCTATCATCTTGTACACCTCTATATAGTTGGGCCAAAGGGCCTATTTCCATGCTGTATGCATGTATTTCTATGACTATGTAGTGAGACACAGTGACAATCTTTTGTTTGCATGCCATCCAGACAGGTCATTCCATACATTAGTACATCAAGGTCATACAAAAGGAAAAGAAAGTACTTATAGACTTCAGAAAAACAGAGCACCAGATACAAATTGATTTGAATAACACAGAAGCCAATTTGTATTTAGCAATCTCCCACCAACAATACAGTAATCCATGTTTAGTAATGATGGTGGAAGCAGGCATGATAGTGACACTTAAATAGACATATGAACATGAAGGGAACGGAGGGGTATGGATCATGTTCAGGCAGATGGGATTAGTTAGATTGGCATCATAAACGGCACAGACATTGTGGGCCAAAGGGCCTGTTCCTGTGCTGTACTGTTCTATGTTCTGTAGTGTTGACTGAGGAATAAACATTAGCAATGAAGTGCAAGAAGCATAGAATGTAACAGAATTTTTCATTGACTCTGTGTGTTCTAGTTTAATGCATGATCTGAAAGGTTTAGCAACACTCAATGCTACGCTGCAGTGCCAGCCTGAATCTTATCCTCGACCTCTAGAATAAGATACAAACCTAGACTACCACTGAGCCATAGCCCACACTCGTGAGGTCTGATGTGTGAATGCGATCTGGGAATAGAGATAGACAAATTGTTAACACTTAATTGAGATTACAAGCAGGCCTACTTCCTGTTAAAGCAAGAAATTAAACTTAGAGGCTTGGTTAGACATCACTTGAATTATTGGAGATTTGGTCTCCAATGTCCACGATGAACATTAAAACATTCAAAAAACTGCAAAAATAATTTACATGGTGGCCACCAGAAGTGAAAGAATAGGAGGGCGAAGAACTATTCCTTGTAGAAAGGTAAAGACCCAATAAAAGATCATGAAAGTTACAAAAGGTTATAAATCACACTTCATATTACAAATCACAGTTTCTGGGCACCACACTTCAGAGAGGTCATCACAATGTGGGTGAGGATGCAAGGAAGGTTAATTGAACTAACACAGAATGAGAGGTTTCGGTCCAATAATGAGTTGGAAAAAGCTGCAATTGCTGTCTTCAGAAAAGACAAAGAGGCAGTCCAAAACTGTCAGAGGTAGAGAGAAGCAGTTCTTATAGGCAGGAGGGTCAATAGCCAGAAGGTACTGATTTAAAGTAATCAACAAGAATTTGGGGAAAATGAAAAGGTTTTATTCATGATCTGGACAGCAAAGCTTGTAAAGTGTTGGCAAAAACAGATTCAACTGGAACATTCAAATTAGAATTGAGAAAATACTCAAAATGGAACTACTCATTTCATCAGTTTCTACAGTCATAATGTAGCCAATGCTCAATCTCAGCCCCATATTTCAGTTATAAACAATATTTGCCATTAAAAAGCTTACAAATCTATTTTTAAACGATTAAAGTTGCTCTTGACAAAGATCCAGAGCATTCACTGAATTATGCAAAGTCTGGTCAGTTTCTGAGTTCCACTCAGCTCTACCTGAACTTCTTCCCTCTCTAACCACCTCTGCCCCTCTGCCCTTCTTTTTATCATAACATTCTACCTCATGTAAACTTCCAGCTTTTCCATCTCTCCCTGTACCAGTGACTTTTAGTTTCTCTCTGTGACAAGAAATAACTGCTGGAACTTCTGGCAACACACAAGATGCTGGAGGAACTCAGCGAGTCAGGCAACATCTACGGAGGGAAATGGACAATTGATGATTTGGGTCAAGACCTTTCTTCTAGATCTTCTATATCAGCTGTTATTAGTTGCCTTATATTTATCCCCATCCCCTGGTTGCTCAGATTAACTTGGAAACAAGTTGCCCCGTAGCTGCCCCATGAAGATACTGTGCAAAGGAGACCCTTTGACCCATCAACCTGATGCTAGTTCACTGAATAAACTCTTAACTAGTTCCTGTTTTTCCCTCCAGAGCCCTGCACAGCTTCTCTATTGTTTTGGCAGTGATAAAATTCATATGGCACAGCAAAATAGACACAAGAAATAAGAGTAGGCGTAGGTTACATGGTTCCTCAAGCCTGTTCTGTCATTTGACGCAACATGGCTGACTTCCCTCTCCTATTCCAAGTTCCCACCCAATCCCAAATCCCTTCATTCTTCTGGATTCCAAAAATCCCTAGCATAGAAGTTTAAACCAATGGCATACACATCAGCCATTGAGTTTACAAATAAGTAATCCGGAATGTGGTAATTCTTTGTGATCCATTCATTGCATTTATTAAAATTGTTCTGCTCTTTTAGCTCTCAAATTTAAGACTGCAAGAATTACTAACAACGTTCTCTAAAATCTCACTACATTCTGCATTCTCTTTCCCTTTTTACCACCTCAGTGTACTTACGTATGGAATGATCTGTCTGGATGGCACGCATAAAAAAGGTTTTCTCTGTACCTTTGTTCATGTGACAATAATAAACCAATTCTAATTCCAACCTTCGCTGACAATGCAAGTCCCAGGATATTGCTTAGGGATATTGTTGAGGGAATTAGCCTTTTGCTTACCAGGGAACTGGATGACTAATCATGCCTGGCAGAGATCATTATAACACACAGGATGTGAGATTAAATTGCCAAATCACCTTGGTTCAAATCTCGAGATGTCATGTTGGCAGTTTCTGCTCTGTGCAAATGTGTCATTGTGCACAGCCGTGTGGTGTTGAACAGCTGTTGTCCATTTAACCTGATTCATCACTGACAATTCAATTTAAACAAGGGTGAGAGAATGGCGGAGACTTCAGCAAGGTTTCCCCATCAGTTCAAAAAATGTAGAAAGGTAGAAGATGGCAATTTCTTAAAAAAAGTACAAATCCTTTTGAAGGCCCTTGCATTCAATTCAGTGATAGATGCTGGATATATATGTTCTAAAGGGCATATTTTGCAATGGTGGTCACATGGTGCAGAATGCTATGTTTACTGAGAGTCTGAGAGTTTCAGCAACCAACTTGGAAGGAAAGTAGTATATTGATTCCCATTGCAAGTGGTTGCGAGTAAAAGAGCAGAGGCATCTTGCTCCAATTGTCTGGCACCCTGGGTAGATCGCATTCAGAATATTGAGAACAGGTCATGGATAGGAAAGGTTTAAAGGGATATGAGCCAAACTTGGGCGGATTGGACTAGCTTAGGTGGGCGCCTTGGTCGGCACGGACAAGTTGGGCTGTATAATTCCATGACTCTATGACTTTAGATCTGTTTTCCCTATCTAATGAGGAATAATCTTGCAATTGAGGGACTGCAACAAACACTCACCAGATTGATTCCCGAGATGGCAGGTTTGTTGTGTGGGGAGAGATTAAACAGATTCGGCCTGTAATCTCTTGAGTTTAGGCATACGAGAGGTGATCTCATTGAAATGGGCAATATTCCAAATGGGCTTGACAGGGTGAAGATGTGAAGTTGACGTTTCTCCTGAATGGGTCATCTAAAACCAAGGGTCACTGTATCAGAATACGGGGACAGTCGTTCAGGACAAGGGCGAGAAGAAATTTCTTCACCCAAAAAGGAATTCTCTCACTAAGAGGGCTGAGGAGACTTAGCTATCTGGTATATTTAAGACAGGGATTGCCAGATTTATAGATATTAAAGGAATGGGGACAGTGCAGGGAATTGTTGCTGAGGTAAAAGTTCAGGCCATGATCCTGCTGAATGGCAGAGCTGTTACAAGGAGCTGAATGGCCTATCCCTGCTTCTACTACTTATGTTCTCACAGGGTCATAGAGAGATACAACACAGAAGTGGGCCCTTCAGCCCTCTTGAGTCCTCACTGACCATTAAGCACCCACTTTTACTCTAGTCCTATCCTTATCCATTTTATACTCCCCAACTCCCATCAACTCTCCCCCAAATTCTAACACTCACCACACATTAGGGGGCAATTTACAATGGCCAACTAACCTCCCAACATGGATTTCTTCGGGACGTGGGAGGAAACTCGCACAGGCATTGGAGAGTGTGCAAGCTTCACACAGACAGTACCCGAGGTCACAGAGTCACACAGCATGGATACAGGCCCTTTGGCCCAACCACCATGCTGTCCACGGTGCCACCCAGCTACTCCCAATTTCCTGGGTTCAGCCCATATCCCTCCAAGCCCTGCCCCTCCATGTACCTATCCAAGTGCTTCTTAAATGATAATATCTCACCTGCCTCAACCACTTCCTCTGGCAGCTCGTTCCATATACTCACCACCCTCTGCATGAAAAAGCTGCCCCTCAGGTCTCCCTCAAATCCATCCCCTCTCACCCCAAATCCAAGCCCCCCCACCCCTAGTTCTGGACTCCCCCACCCCAGTGAAAAGACTGTTACCACCCACCCTAGCTATAGAACATAGAACATTACAGCACAGTACAGGCCCTTCAGCTCACAATGTTGTGCTGACATTTTATCCTGCTCCAATATCTATCTAACTCTTCCTTCCCACATAGCCCTCCCACATTTCTCTATCATTCATGTGTCTCTTAAATGTCCCTAATGTATCTGCCCCCACAACCTCTGCCGGCAGTGTGTTCCACGCACCCACCATTCTCTGAGTAAAAAACTTACCTCTAACATCCTCCTTATACTTTCCTCCAATCACCTTGAAATTACCTAATAGCATTTGAAGATGCTATTTAGATGCTAAATAGCATTTGAATTACCTAATAGCATTTGAATTTCCTACCTAATAGCATCATAATTCCCCCTCCCCCAATTAAATACTTTCCCATATCATCTGCTCCTATCCCTCTCCAAGGCTATGGTAAAGGTCAAAGAGTTATGGCCGCTCTCTCTAAAATGCTCTCCCACTGAGAGAGTTGAAACCTGATCAGGCTCCTTGCCTAGTACCAGGTCCAGTACGGCCTCTCCCCTAGTCAGCCTGTCCACATACTGTGTCAGGAATCCTTCCTGGACACACCTAACGAACTCTGCCCCATCTACCCCCTTTACATTAAGGAGGTGCCAATCAATATTGGGGAAGTTGAAATCACCCATGACAACAACCCTGTTATTTTTGCACCTCTCCAAAATCTGCCTTCTGATCTGCTCCTCAGTGTCCCTGCTGCTACTGGGGTGTCTGTAGAATACTCCCAATAGAGTGATCGTTCCCTTCCTCTTTCTGACTTCCACCCAAACTGACTCAGTTGACGATCCCTCCAGAATGTCCTCCCTTTCTACAGCTGTGACACTCTCCCTGATCAGCAAAGCCACTCCCCCAACCCTTTTACCTCTGTCCCTGTCCGTCTTGAAACATCTAAACCCCGGAATATCCAACAGCCATTCCTACCCTGTGACAGCCAAGTCTCTGTAATGGCCACCACATCATAGTTCCATGTACCTACCCATGCTCTAAGTTCATCACCCTTGTTCCTGATACTTCTTGCATTAAAGTAGGCACACTTCAGCCCATCCAACTGACTGCAATTTAGCCCTTTCAACTGTCTGTCCTTCCTCACAGTCTTTCTACACGCTGCATCTGCTTGTACACTAAATGCACCAACCTCTAATTTATCACTCAGATTCCCATCCCCCTGTCGAACTAGTTTAAACCCCCCCCCCCAACAGCTCTAGCAAACCTGCTCACAAGAATATTTGTCCCCCTCCAGTTCAGGTGTAACCCGTCCCTTTTGTACAGGTCATAGCTTCCCCAAAAGAGATCCCAGTGATCAACAAATCTGAAACCCTGCCCCCTGCACCAAATCCTCAACCACGCATTCATCTGCCAAATCAACCTATTCTTACCCTCACTGGCGCATGGCACAGGCAGCAATCCAGATATTACTACCCTTGAGGTCCTGCTTTTCAGCTTCCTACCTAACTCTCAATATTCCCTCTCCAGGACCTCATCTCTTTTCCTACCTATGTTATTGGTACAATATGTACCACAACCTCTGGCTGTTCACCCTCCCCCTTCAGAATGCTGTGGACCTGATCAGAGATGTCCCTGATCCTGGCACCCAGGAGGCAACGTACCATCTAGGAGTCTCTTTCACGTCCACAAAATCTCCTGTCTGCCCCTTTACTATCGAATCCCCTATCACTACCGCTCTCCTCTTCTCCCCCCTTCCGTTCTGCACCGCACAACCAGGCTTAGTGCCAGAGACCTGGGCCCTGCAGCTTTCCTCTGGTAGGTCATCCCCCCAACAGTATCTGAAGCAGTATACCTGTTATGGAGGGGAACAGCCACAGGGGTACTCTGCACTACCTGCCTATTCTCCTTCCTTCTCCTGCCAGTCACCCAACTACCTGCCTCCTGCAGTTTAGGAGTGACTGCCTCCCTGTAGCTCTTATCTATGAACTCCTCGTTCTCTCATAGGAGCCAAAGGTCATCCAGCTGCATCTCCAGTTCCCTAACATGGTCTGTAAGGAGCTGCAGCTGGATGCACCTCGTGCAGATGAAGTTATCAGGGAGACTGCAGTTCTCCCAGAACTCCCACATCTCACAAGCTGAACAAACCACTGTCCCTGGAGCCAGTCTCGCTACTCTGACCTGGCACTGAAGGAAACACCAGAGCAGGAAAGAAAGAAACTCACCAAAGACTTAGCTTCACCTCTTGCTGAAAAGCAGGACCTCAAGGGTAGTAATCTCTGGATTGCTGCCTGTGCCATGTGCCAGTGAGGGTAAGAATGAGGGTACTATACTATATGAAATGATATCTTTGCATTGTAATTTTTATGAATTGCCTAAATAGATACATCAGCATTGACATTTCAGCTAGTAATAATTAGAAAGCTATTGCAGGAACAATTATGGTAAACGGTCACCGCAGTGATTCATTGTAGAGATGTAAGCATCACAAGCAAAATAGTATTTAATGCCCAATACTGATTGCACTTGAATTTAGTGGCTTGCAAGGCCATCTTCAAGGACAGTTAAGAGTCAGTAACATTTGGTCATATCAGACAAGGGCTGCAAACTTCCTGCAGCAAAGACCATTGGTGAATCAGAAGGGTTTTCACATGAATCTAATAGGTTTACGATCACCATTAATAATTCCAGCTTGATGCTTCTGAAGTATTTGATTTGACGTGTCTGATGGCTGGCATTTAATAGTGGACCAAAGGGTCTGTTTCTGTGCTATATGACTTCATGATCTGAACTCACATCCTTGTAATTGCTCTAAGAAAATCAATGGCAAAATACTCTGAAGGCAATATTCTGTCCTATACCATTGAGTGAGTGTAGGTGCGTACTTGAATGTTTCGAAATGATTTGTCCATCTCAGTGTTCTGTTCTTTTAGCACTTTAAGGTGTAGAGCAACTGTGAGAGAAAGGGAATTCCATCTTGCCTCTATATATGAATAACAGATCTTGAGAAAAAGAATACACATTTGGCCAAATCAAAGCCCATAGTGTAGGCAGAAAAGA
Source organism: Pristis pectinata (assembly GCF_009764475.1). NCBI lineage: Eukaryota > Metazoa > Chordata > Chondrichthyes > Rhinopristiformes > Pristidae > Pristis > Pristis pectinata. Next base: position 11,191,923 of record NC_067415.1, read on the forward strand.
CAACGGCACACACTCAAAAGTGCAGCTGTAGCTAACTGTGTAATGCATATTCTATAAGCAAAGTCAAGGTTGAGTCATGGCACAAGATTAGGATCGAGCCCATTTTAAGTCAGAGCGTTCTCGAAGGCCAGGAGCAATATAACTGTATAGGAGGTCCTAATGAGCAAGAGCTAGTTACCCAGCCCATGATGTTTTGTGAGATCAGGGAGTCATTTTATGTTATTTGCAGGTTGTCAATCAGGTTGCGTAGTATTTAGTATAATCACAAATTACAAGTGAACTAACAGATGAATTGGAAGAAAGAGTTATGATCAAGAATCCTTTCTTGGGAAGATAACCACTGAGAAACCCACAGGAAAGCTGCAAGGATAAAATTTAAAAATATAACAACATGCATCATGTACAGCAGTGGGAAATCTGGGAAAATTATATGCAAGAAACCTGAAGAGAAAAGGAAAATAAGTTTTAAAAAATTCAAAGGGAGCTTCTCCCAAGCACAGAGACTAACTGGCAGCTTGGCCTATCAGAATCCTCATGGTACAGAGAACACCTAGCTTGTCAAATCTGTGTTGGGATTTTGAAGAGCAATCTCAGGAGTACCTTTCCTCTGTCTTCTCCCCACCCGTTCCCTGTAGCACTGTGATTTACCCTTACAGGTAATAAGTTCCAAATTACCTAACCGTTTTCCATTTCCTTTATTCCACCACCCCCCCCCCCCCCCCCCCCCCCCCGGGGTCTTGAACCATCTGCTAGTGGAATGTCACCTCTCTCTTTGCCCGATCAAAACTAATCACGATCCTGTGCACCTCTGTCAAACCCTCTCACAACTTACTTTACCTCAAGGGGAAATTCCCCTGCTTTTCCTGTCTAACATCATGGCTGAAACCTTTTTTTCCACTCTAGTAAACCTGACAATGCCAGATTTAATCCCTGGTTTGGACAGATCCTGGATCAGGTCTCGGTTGGGATCCCATGGTTGGTCTCTGAAAGGGGAAGGGAGAATCAGAGGACGCCGTTCATTTCCTCCTCGCCTACCATTAATTCTTTTACTGTGCAGTATGCATGTGCACACATCATGCATTTAATACTAAGAATACAGTATAAAAATCCCAACAGCCTGTCAACTTCACTAACTGGGCTTACGCTATATTGCAATTTGGACAAGTTACTGAATTGCAGGCAATGTATGCAGTTTCAAATTTACACATCGTCTTATTTGATAGAGTTCGAGAATCACACATCATGGAAACAGGCCCTCTGGCTCAAATCGTCCATGCCGACCATGTTGCCCAGTGAGCTAGTCCCATCTGCCCACATTTGGCCCATGGCCCTCTAAACCTCTCCTATCCATATACTGATCTAGATGGCATTTAAATATTGCTAACGTGCCCGCCTCAGCCACTATTTCTGGCAGCTCATTCCAAATACGCACCACCCTTTGTGTGAAGAAGCTGCCCCTGATGTCTCTTTGAAATCTCACACCTCTGATCTTAAACCTGTGCCCTCTCGTTTTTAGCACCCCCTCCCTGGGAAAAAAAAAACACTATGTGCTTTCTCCCTGTCTATGCCCTTCATGATCTTATACACCTCTGTCAGGTCACTCCTCAATCTCCTACGTTCCAGGGAATAAAGTCCTCGTCTACGCAACCTCTCCTTGTGCCGATTGTCTCCCGATTTGTTTGAGTTAGTTTGACATGCTTGATTTAGTTGATCCAAGCTCTTGGGAATAGTCGTGATTAACAGTGCCGACTTCACGCTCAGCTTCCTGGTAAAAGTAACTCGCTGTTCACTTGTTTCATTAGAAGCTAAGGCTTTGGTGACCAGCAGGCACCAGGTGATATGGACATGAACATAACAGGGCTGGACAACGAAACGCTGGAAATGCTGAACAGTGCTGCCATCCGAATCACCGTTCCCACCATTTATCTGGTTGTCATCATCGTTGGTCTGCCAGGCAATGGAACCTCTTTCGTACTGCTTTGCTTCCACACCCATCCAAAGACTCCTTTGGTCATTTTCATGATCAATCTAGCAATCACTGACCTCTTGCTTGCCTTTTTCCTCCCCTTCCAGATCGCCTACCACCTGAACCATAGCAACTGGATTTTTGGCAAGAACCATTGTACCTTTGTCACCACTTTGTTTTATGCTAATATGTACTGCTCCATCTTGACAATGACATGTATAAGCATTGAGCGCTATCTTGGAGTGGTCCATCCAATATGGTACAGAGCAGTGTGGAAAAAAAAGCATGCTATGATTACCTGCCTGGTGATATGGGCAGTTCTACTGATTGTTCTATTGCCCTTCGAATACAGTGATTTAACATTTGATGTTCAGGAGCTCAAGATTACTACTTGTTTCGATGTACTTAAGAGAAACATGCTTCCTGACCAAAATGCATGGGGTTTGTTCCTTTTCTCCCTGTTTGTGCTGCTCTTCCTGATTCCATTTACCATCACTGTCGTGTGCTATGTGCTAGTCATACTGAAACTCTCTCAGAACTCTCACACAGTAGAACGTAAGAAGAAGAAGAGAGCAACTTATTTAGCTGCCACTGTACTCTTGGTCTTTATCATGTGTTTTGCTCCCAGCAATATCACTCTCCTAATTCACATTATACTGAGATTTGCATATAATAAGGGTTGCTACACAGCCTACAAGTTGACCTTGTCACTGAGCTGTTTGAACAGTTGTCTCAATCCATTTATTTTCTGTTTTGCTTCCTCAGAATTCCAGAAACGGGTCTACCGTTTAATAAATTGGAGGCAGTCCCATTATCAAAGCAGCACAGCTATGCTTCCATCAGGAAGGCTTAGCACTGTTCAGAGTTAATGAAATGTGTCAAGTGGCCAAACCAAGTATTGAGGGAAGAAAGAAATCTAAAAGCCCTTGCCTGACGATTGGTCAAGTTGTCCTGTAGTGGTTTGGTAAGGATACAGAAGGCTCTGGTTTGATGTCTGTACATAGATACAATCTGATACTACTAGTTGGGGCTGAATCTAAAGACTGAAGCCAACAGATCTATTGGAAGTGGTTAGAAAACACCTCTACATCCAGAGTGTGGTAGGAGTTTGGAAGTTATTTATCAAATGGTAATAATGGTAATTTTTATAACTTTCTGCTTCTTGAGTCTGTATAACATCCCCTGAGCATATCAAAAGCTGCTTCCCTGATCTCTGCCACCAAGAAAGAAAAATGCAGCAGGACCATGAAAAGACCACTCCTCCAAGTCACTTATCATCCCAGATTGGAAGTACAGTACTGTTCCTTCATTATTGTTGGGCCCGAATCCCGAAACTCCCTCACGAACAAAATTTGTGCAGTACCTTCAACTTGCAGATGACAGCAGTTTAAGAAGGCAACTTACACAAGAACAACAAGGAATGGGCATTATGTGGTACCTTTGCTGGTGACCCCCACATCCTGCTAATGCTCATAACCCCAATACTGTTCTTCACCTGAGCTAATGAGTTCTACATTCTAAAGACACTCTACATGAAGAGACTTCTCCTGAAACAGTTATTTGGCTTATCAATAACCCTCAATGGTCAAGAGACCTGGGTTCGACCCTGACCTTGGGTATTCTCTATATGGAGTCTACATGGTTTCCCTGTGACCCATGTGTATTTCCCCCAGGTCCTCTAGTTTTCTCCCACATGCCCAAGGTGTGCTGGTTCGGAGGCTTAATTGGCCACAGTAAACAGTTCATAGTGTAGGGGAGTGGCTGGCAAATCGGGGAGGGGGTTCGGAGTTTATGGGGATGTGAGAGGGAAAATGGGATTAGTCATAGAATCACACAGCATGGAAACAGGCCCTTCAGCCCACTGAGTCTACTCCAACCATTACACATTTTCACTAATCCTACACTAATCCATTATATTCTCCTCATATTCCTATCAAATCTTACCACCCCCCCCCCCCCCCCCCCCCCCCCGAGTCTACCACTCATCTACACACTAGGAGCAACTTACAGCAGCCAATTAACCTACCAACCTGCACACACCTTTGGATTGTGATAGGAAAACGGAGCACCTGGATGAATCCCATGCCATCACAGGGAGAACATGCAAAGTCCACACAGACAGCACCCGAGGTCAGGATTGAACTGGGGTCGCTGGAGCTGTGAGGGAGCAGGTCTGTTAGCTGCACCACTGTGCTGCATGTGGATTGATGGCTGGAGTGAGCAGAGTGGGTTGAGGGACCCGTTTCCATACAGTATTGCTCTGTGACTCTATGATACTAGTTCTGGTACCTTTATCACCTGTGATCATCCCCCAGCCTCCTTTTCCCCAAGGATGAGCGAAGCAGATGTTTAATGCAGCAGATTCCTCTGAAATGTTTTACATTAACAAATAGTTAACAAATGAGGGGGGACCTCATAGAAACATTTCAAATGTTAAAAGGCCTGGACAGAGTAGATGTGGCAAAGTTGTTTCCCATGGTAGGGGAGTCTAGTACAAGAGGACACGACTTCAGGATTGAAGGGCGCCCATTCAGAACAGAGATGCGGAGAAATTTCTTTCGCCAGAGAGTGGTGAATCTGTGGAATTTGTTGTCACGGGCAGCTGTGGAGTCAAAGTCATTGGGTGTATTTAAGGCAGAGATTGATAGGTATCTGAGTAGCCAGGGCATCAAAGGTTATGGTGAGAAGGTGGGGGAGTGGGGCTAAATGGGAGAATGGATCAGCACATGATAGAATGGCGGAGCAGACTCAGTGGGCCAAATGGCCGACTTCTGCTCCTTTGTCTTATGGGCTTATGATCTTAAGGGATCTTGGGGTCCACAGCTCACTGACAGTGGTCACACAAGTAGAAAGGATGATAAAGAAGGTGTATAGTATGCTTGCCTTCATTGGTTGGGGCACTGAGTACAAGAATCAGGAAGTCCTGTTGCAGCTATATTGGTTAGGCTGCACTTGAAGTACTGTGTGCAGTTTTGGTCACCCCATTACAGGAAGGATGTAGGAGCTTTGGAAAGGGTGCAGAAGAAGCTTAGCAGGATGCTGCCTGGATTAGAGGGTATGAGCTACAAGCAGAGTTTGAACAAACTTGGGTTGCTTTTCCTGGAGCATCAGAGACTGAAAGGAGACCTGATATAAGTTTATAAGCTTATGAGAAGCATAGATAGAGTAGAGAGTCAGAATCTTTTTTCCCAGAGTAGAAATATCAAACACGAGAAGACATGCATTTAAGGTGAGAGGGGGAAGGTTTAAAGGAGATGTGCGGGGAATGTTTTTTTTTACACACAGCGAGCAGTGGGTAAAACAGGCTGCCAGGGGAAGTGGTGGAAGCAGGAACGAGTCTGTTAGACACATGAATATGCAGGGAATGGAGCGATATGGATCATGTGCAGGCAGAGGAGATTTAGTTTAATTCAGCATCTTGTTCAGTGCTGACATTGTGGGCCGAAGGGGCTGTTCTTGTGTTGTACTGTTTTATGTTCCACGTTCTCGTTCAAAAATCTGAAGAGGCATGAAGGTTTTGTTAATGTTGATGTGCTAATGCCAGTTTGCTGATTAAGGCAAGTGATCAATCTTAACGTCATATCCAATAACTTCCTATATATACTGTCGTAGCACAAATGCTGTCTTGAAGATTCATATGAGCTGCAACTGGTCGAGGTAAAATCAGTGAAAACCAGCCTGGGTCATTTAAGAACGTTAGATTTAAGAGCAATAGGAAGAGTAGGCTATTTGGCCCTTCAAACCTGCTCTACTATTCAGTAAGGTTATGGATGATGTGATTTAGGCCTCAGCTCCACTTTCCAATCTGTTCTCTCAAATTCCCTATGGTTTAAAAATCCATCTGCCTCGCCTTTAATAGTGACTCAAACCTCCATGCTTCTCTGAGTGGAGAGTTTCAAAGATTCACAACAGTCTGAGAGAAAAAAATTCCTCCATATCTGTCTTAAATAGGCAAAATATCTTATTCTAAAGCAAAACCCCTCAGTTCAAGATTCACTTTATCAAGTACCTACCCCACCCAGGATCTTATATGTTTCAATATGTTCCATCCTTTCTAATCTCTAATCTTCAGAATGCAGGCCCAATCCACTCAATCTTTCCTCTGAAGAGAACCACTAGACCCAGATGCCCTACTTCTATGCTGTAACTTTCAATGCAAATTTATGTAACTTCCCCTTTGATAACATGTTCTATTTTGCCATTTGTACTGTTTGCAGAGGTAAATGATTGTGTAATCATCCTCCTTTAACAGAATACTTATTGTACCTGCAGTGGTTATATTTGTATGCGATGTTAACACGTTCCCCTTGTTAGTTATAGCAAGGGAAGTAGAATTTACGTAATTTTTGAAGATTGCATTCATTTTCATGGAATAAATGCTTTTGATATCAATTCAACAGTGTGTTTTAGTGTACTTTTTATGATATTGCTTTGTATGTGATACTGTACAATTGCAGTGAAGCATTAATGTTGTTTTCAAACAATATTTACAATAATCAAGGCCCCACCTAAATTGCAGGGTGAATTCAATTCAATAAATTGGTTTAGTCACAGAAAAGACAAGCAGCACAGGAAAAGTAACATGAAATTTCCAGTAATTGCAGTAATTTGCAAAGGTCGGCAGGCATATTTGTTTCTGTAGGGGAGACAGCTTGAACTATATAAGTTCTTTTTTCTCTCTCTCTGTTGAGAGAGAAAATCAACATGCATGAGAAAAGAGGTGGAGGAGAGTCAGTGTGTGTGTGAGAAAGGGAGATATACGAAGAGAGAGTCTGTGTGTGTGAGGCAAAGAGAGAAGGAGATAAGGAAGAGATTTTGGGAGTAAGCGAGGTTCAGTGGGTGTGAGAGAGAGTCAGTATGTGAGAGAGAAGAGAGAATTTCAGTATGTCTGACAGAGCAAGACTGACTACTAGAGAGAGAGAGTCAGTCTCTATATGAGTGAGAGAGAGACTGAGTCAGTGTTTGAGAGACAGAGAGACGGTCAGACTGACTATGAGGGAGAGCGAGTCGGTTAAATGAGAAAGAGAGAGAGATGAACAAAGTGTTTGAGAGACAGAGAGACAGACAAACAGACTAAGAGGAAGAGAAACTATATGAGAGAGTGATGGAGACAGCATTTAAGAAACAGGGAGATAGACAAACTGTGAGGGAGAGAGAGAGTCAGTATTTATATGAGAGAGAGAGAGAGAGAGAGTTGGAGACAGTGTTTAAGAGAGATAAGGAGAGGAGTGAGAGTTAGTATGTCTGAGAGATGGAGAGAGACGCCCCATGAGAAAGGGAATCAGTGGATGAGTGGGAAATAGGAGAGATGGAGTCAGCGTGTGGGAGAAAGAGGATCTGTGAGAGAGATACAGTGGGAGAGGGACACTCAGTGAGAAAGGGTCAGCGTGTGTGAGAGAGGGAGTGTATGTGGGAGCGCGAGACACTCGGGGAGAGAGGCAGTGAATGGGACTGTTACGCACAATCAGTGAGAGAGGGTTTGAACGAGAGTCAGTATGCGAGGAAGAGACTGAGTCAGCATGTGAGAGGGAGAGAGAGTTCGTAAGAATGGGGCATCACTCAGCACTGATAGGCCAAGCTAAAAGAAGTAATGCTGCAGAGACCTAATATCCTGGAATCTACAAGTTCCACAAAACCACAATTTAGTTAGGATGTTACAGATGATATAACTTAGTGTACAGTGTCTCATGAAGTAATCAGACTGGGGTTTGCCTGCACTGGGGTGGTGAGAGGATTTACTGTGCAGGGAACAGCACTCCCTGCCAGATGAGATACTTCGGCTGAGGTATGGCCATGTAGTGAGTTCCTTCCCACACTAAATCAGGGTGCAGGCAAATTGGCAGCCGCTTGAGAAATAATCATGAAACAATTGTCATGAGACCAATCCAAGGACAAAATATCCATTCAGAATGTAAAATCCACAGTATCAAAACATTAACCGAGGACCTTCTTAGGGTCAGGTGTAAACTGCCATCAGTAAGCACTTAATGTGTCCGATTAACTGAACAAATTCACCATTGCACAATGCAGAAGAAATGGCTGGATTTTCACTGCACGATATTGGTTGTGCTTAGAATGTTAAATGACTTAAAAAGGAAATACATACTTATAGAGGAAACGTACTAACATAGCCCAACATCAAAAATACCACATCACACACCTCTTTAAACTTATCAAGTTCTTGGAAGAGCATTCTTGTGGGGCAGATGAGTGTACAAATCCATCAGTGCATATTAATTGCTTGTTTTTATGATGATTATTCAGGAATGTGGAACATGTCCTTGCTCTCCCAACTTTCTGCACAGTCCTGGACTCTGAATTATTGTCATTAATCTGGGAGCAATCCATCTATCATGTGCAAATTGCTCAAGATTCCTACTTCAGATTGGGTTTGATTTTTCCAGATAAACATGACCTGAAAGCGAGGAAGAGGGAATAAGAGAGAAGGAGTAAGGGAGTCAAATGTGGAGGGACGGTATCATTCCTGGGCCACTCCTGCAGCTTGACACAGGATCGAAACTCACACTCCAGTCCAACACCAAGACAACTCTGCCCTGACACTGATGCCACCTTTCAGATGAGACATGAAAACTGAAGCTTCCTCTCCTCTGTCAGACATAAACAATAAAATAAATAAAAGCAGGGCTAGGCTATTCAGACCCTTGTGCTTGCTCTGTTATTCAACAAGATCATGGCTGACATTTTACCTTCCTCCACTAAATTGGTAAATTGGTTTATTATTGTCACGTACCACGGTACAGTGAAAAACTTTGTTTTGCATGCCATCCGTACAGATCATTTCATTACTTCAGTGCATTTGACTATTAAACGGTTCCCTTATACAATGAGATAGACTCTTGACCTCACAATCTACTTTGTTTGACCTTGCACCTTATTGTCTACCTGCAATGCACTTTCCTGTAGCTGTGACACTTTACTCTGTATCCTGTTATTGTTTTTACCCTGTACTACCTCAATGCACTGTGTAATGAATTGATCTGTACGAACGGTATGCAAGACAAGTTTTTCACTGTACCTCGGTACAAGTGACAATAATAAACCAATACCAATACCAATACAGAAAGAATAAAGTATTGCAGTTACAGAGAAAGTGCAGTGCAGGCAGACAAGAAGATGCAAGGCCATAATGAGGTTGACTGTAAGGTCAAGAGTCCATCTTATCGTACTGGGGGACAATTTAATAGTTTTATGACAGCAGAATAGAAGCTGTCCTTGAGCCTGATGGTATTTGCTTTCAGCTTTTTGTAACTTCTGCCCAATGGGAGGGCGGAGAAGAGTGAATGTCAGGGGTGGGTGGGGTCTTTGATTACGTTGTCTGCTTTACCAAGACAGCGAAGTGTAGACAGAGTCCATGGAAGGGAGGCTGGTTTTTGTGATGTGCTGTGTTTAACCTCATATCCTTTATTCTCTTTATATCTAAAACTCCATCGATCTCCGTCTTGAGTAAAGTCTGTAACTGAGCCCTCTTGAACAGAGAATTCCAAAAATTCATCACCCTATGGTGAAGAAATTTGCTTTCATTTCTGTCCACAGTGAAAACTCTTTCTTTTGAGAATGTGACATCAGGTCCGAGAATCCCCAGCCAAGGGCGACATCAACTCCACACCTATCCCTTCAGAATGTTATATGTTTTAGTGAGATCATTCTTCTAAACTTGAGTGAGCACAGCACAAGTCTGATTAATCTCTCCTCATACAATTAACATGCTATCCAGGAATCAGCCACTGATGAGTTACCATTGCACTTCCTCTGTTGAACGTATATCCTTCCTTATGTAGGGGACCAGACTTGTGCACAATATTCCAGATGCAGTCTGGTCAGGATGCTGTATAATTGAATCAAGACTTCACCATTCCTTCATTCAAATTTGCTTCCCTAAGATGAGGAAGTTTTCCCTACTGCCCTGACTAATCTTTATCTCTGAGCCAACATAATTGAAAAATCTTGTTAGGCCATTCTCAAATTGTTGATTGTGGAACAGTGGTTTTGCAAATTGTGCTTCATATTTCTCACAACACACCAGTGATTACACTTAAAAATACATTTTTGGCTGTAAAATACGTCTAGAGTCATCAAGATCTATGGCATGGAAATAGGTCCTTCAGCCCACTGAGCTCACATCGACTGTCAGCCACACACTTACACTAATCCCATCTTTTTGTTCTTCCCACTTTATCATTAACACCCCCCTCCTCCCGGATTCCACCACTCATCCACACATTAGGGACAATTTACAGTGGCCAATTAACCTACCAACCCACACGTCTTTAGGATGTGGGAGGAAACCAGAGCAACCGAAGGACACCCACATGATCACAGAGGCAGAATGTGCAAATTCCACGCAGACAGCACCTGAGGTCAGGATTCTTTAAACCCCATCATAATTTTAACAATAGTAGCACAGTCTGGGTGGCACGGTAGCATAGCGGTTAGTGTAACGCTATTACAGCGCCAGCAATCAGGATTCAATTCCTGCTGCTGTCTGCAAAGAGTTTGTACGTTCTCCCCGTGACTGCATGGGTTTCCTCTGGGTGCTCCAGTTTCCTCCCACATTCCAACGACGTACCGGTTAGTAGGTTAATATGGGTGTAACTGGGCGGTGCGGGCTCGATGGGTTGGAAGGGCCTGTTACCGTGCTGTATAAATAACATTTAAAAAAGAAGTTTAGTCTTTGCATAGAAAAGAAGGCTAGTTAGTTTAGCCTTCCCTTGATGTCTAACTTTTCAATTCTAGCATCCTTATTTCAATGATCAGTACTTTTCTCCTCAAAGGAACTTGTCATTATTTTTCACCAACCTTTGTGCATTTTCGTCAGGATTTTGCTGCCATCAGAAATGCATGCTTCAACCTACCACTTCCTTGAGGAACACATGCATCACCTAACTATACTACTTCACCGAAATATACATCCTTATAAGGAATTCACGCACGTACAAAAGCCAACATCACAATCTCAATTTTGATGACATTATTCACATATGTCAGTGGAGTGCTGAAGAATAATAAAACCGTCTCAAAGTAAGTTGATGTTGCTAGTCAAAATGAAGTTGTTTGTGTGATCTGTTTCATGTAGACATTGTAGCCAGTACAATTTAAACTCCAATTTTCAGATATTTCAGTTTGTTAAAAAGTAAGTGGAATTACATGTTCCTGATCCAATGAGCAGAGGGAGTTTAGCAAACTCAACCACGATGATGAATGATGAAAAACTGCCCTCTCTTAAGATAAACTTACTTTCTAAATGTGTAAAGCATGCTCATAATCTCCAAGGAAATATGACAATGACGGTTTATTGATGTAATGACTATTTAGCTCATAGAATGATAAAGTTAGAGAGTCACACAGTAACAGGCGCTTCAGACCGTTTCCATGCCGACCATCAAGTACCCATCTCTATCAATCCCATTTACCAGCACCTGGTCTGTAGCCTTCTATGCCTCAGAAATTCAAGTGCTCATCCAGATATGTTTTTAAATGTTGTGAGAGTACCTGTGTCCACCACCTTCTCAGGCAGTGTGTTCCAGATTGCAACCACCCTCTGGGTGAAAAAAGAATTTTCTCACCCTCTTACTGCTCACCTTAAAACTTATGCCCTTTGGCTTTAGACATCTCCATTATGGGGAAACGCTTCTCACTGCATCTCAGGTTCCCACTTAGCCTCCTCCACTTCAAGGAAAGCAAACAAATCCAGTCTCTCATACCTGAAATGCTGCATCCCCGGCAACACCGTGGTGAATTGCCTCTGCTCTATCCCCTGTGCCAAATGTTCCGTACAACAAGCACCAGAACCACAAGAAAACAAATCCTGGAAGGGTCCCAAAAGCTCACTGACCTGAAATGTTAACATTCACTCTCCCCAGAAGCTGTCTGATGTTCAGAGTGCTCTTGGTCCTTTTTAATTCTGCTTCAGTATCTTATAAGATAGCAATAGGGTGAGGTAGCAGCTCCCTTACTCTTTTTCAGTGAAGTCTGCTGGAGGTTTCAGAATAAACATTCTCTAGAACTGGTGAGATCTTGACAAAGTGACTCAAATCTTACTAAGCCAATCTACCTATAGCAGCAATTAACTTTGAAAGGGCATATGTTCCTTTAAGTGTCATGTGAAATCAGCAATGTTGTACTTAATCCCAGTCAGGCTCTTAGGAGAGGGCATTCAGTTTAATTACAAAATGCCACAAAGCTTCTATAATGAAAGTTGGGAGGGATCTCAGAGATGTACATAAGTAGGAATGTGGGGATAAACCATGACAAGGATTTTATCCCACTAACAATCATTGAGCAATATCTAGCTTGAGCAGTGATGCAGGAGGGAGGGTTTTAGATTCCTGAGGTACTAGAACTGGATCTGGGGGAGGTGGGACCAGTACAAAACAGGAATACTTACACCTGGGCAGGACTGGGATCAATGCTCTGCGGGGATTGTTTCCTGGTGCCGTTAGGGAGGATTTAAACTAATATGGCAGGGGGATGGGAATCCAGGCAGAAAGACAGAGGGAAGCAAAGCAGACACCAGAGCAAAAGTTAGAAAAGAAAAAAGTAAGAGTAGAGTGCAGAAAAGTCAAACGCAAAGGACACAAAGGTTACTAGATTCTAAAAGGACAATGAGCGTAAGGGCACTTTATCTGGATGCCTGTAGTATTTGAAACAAGGTCAGTTAACTTGTGGCAAAAATCAGTACAAAGGGATATGATTTAGTGGCCATTACAGAAACGTGGTTGCAGGGTGGGGATGAGTGAGAATTTAGTATCCAAGGGTATCAGGTAATACGGAAGGATAGGCAGGAAGGTAAGAGAGGTGGGGTAGCGCTCTTAATATAGAATGAGATCAGGGCAATGGTGAGAGACAATATAAGATCTAAGGTGCAGAATGTTGAGTCCATCAGGGTAGAGATTAGGAATAGTAAAGGGAAAATAATTACTGGTGGGAGTTGTCTATAGGCCACCGAATAATAACATTACAGTGGCACAAGCAATAAATATCAAGAAATATCTGATGCATGTAAGAATGGGACGGCAGTTGTCATGGGGGACTTTAACTTCCACATAGATTGGGCAAATCAAGTTGGTTGAGACAGTCTTGAGGAGGACTTCACAGAATGTATCTGTGATAGCTTTCTTGAACAGCGTGTTAGTGAACATACAGGGGAAAATGCTATCTTAGATCTGGTTCTGTGCAATGAGACAGGTAAAATTAACGATCTTGTAGTTAGGGATCCTCTTGGAAAGAGAATTCATAGTATGTTTGAATTTCTCATACAAATGGAGAGTGCAATAGTCTGATCTAAAACCCGTGCATTATGCGTAAACAAGGGAGACTAAAATAGGATGAGGGAGGAGTTGGCTAGCGCAGACTGGGAACACAGGTCTATATGGTAGCACAGTTGAGGAACAGCGGAAGACTTTCGAAGAGATTTTTCACGGTGCTCAACAAAAGTATATTCCAGTTAAAAGCAAGGACAGTAAGGGTGGGGAGAACCAGCCTTGGATAACTAAGGAAATAAAAGCTCATCAAGCTAAAAGCTCATGCATACAAAGTCGCCAAGAGTAGTGGGAAATTGGAAGATTGGAAAAACTTAAATAACAACAAAGAACCACAAAGCAAACAATAAGGAAAGGGAAGATAGATTATGAAAGTAAACTGGCACAAAATATAAAAAACAGATAGTAAAAGCTTTCATAATTATATAAAGCAGAGAAGGGTGGCTAAAGTGAATGTAGTTCCCTTTGAAGATGAGAAGGGGGAATTAATATTAGATAATTTGGAAATGGCCGAGGCCTTGAATGACTATTTTATGTCGGTCTTCACAGTGGCGGACACGTCTAACATGCCAAAGAAAGATGTTATGGATGCGATAGGAGGTGATACAGTCACTAAAGAGGTAATGATGAGTAAACTAAAGCGATTCAAGTTAGACAAGTCCCCTGGTCCTGATGGGATGCATTCCAGGGTACTGAAAAAATGACGGAAGTTATAGTAGAGGCATTTGTAATAATTTATCAAAACTCTCTGGACTCAGCAGATCCCAGTAGATTGGAAGACAGCGAATGTCATGCTACTGTTTAAAAAAGGATGTTGACAAAAGGGAGGTAATTATAGGCCAGTTAACTTAACGTCTGTAGTTGGGAAAATGTTTGAAGTTATCATTAAGGAAGAAATAACAAGAGATCTGGATAGACGTGGTTCCATCAGGCAGACACAGCATGGATTCAGGAAGGGCACGTCCTGTTTGACAAACTTATTGGAGTTCTTTGGGGATATAATGAGCACAGTGAATAGAGTGGAACAGATGGATGGTATAAACTTGGATTTCTAGAAGGTGTTCAATTAGGTGCCACATAAAAGACTTATCCATAAGATAAGGATGCATGGAGTTGGGGGTAATGTATTAGCATGGATTGAGGATTGGTTAACCAACAGAAGATAGAGAGTTGGGATAAATGCGTGCTTCTCTGGGTGGCAATCAGTGTGAGTGGGGTACCACAGGGGTCAGTGCTGGGCCTACAACTGTTCACGATATACATTTATGACTTGGAAGAGGGGGCCGAGTGTAGCGTATCTAAGTTTGCTGATGACACTAAACTGAGTGGAAAAGCAAATTGTGCAGAGGATGCAGAGAGTCTGCAGAGAGATATTGACAGGTTAAGTGAGTGGGCAAGGGTCTGTCAGATGGAATACAATCGGTAAATGCAAGGTCATCCACTTTGGAAGGGAAAATAGAAGATCAGATTATTATTTAAATGGTAAAAGATTGCAGCATGCTGTTGTGCAGAGGGACTTGGGAGTGCTTGTGCATGAATCGCAAAAGGTTGGTTTGCAGGTGCAACAAATTATCAACAAGGCAAATGAAATGTTGGCCTTCATTGCTAGAGGGATTGAATTTAAGAGCAGGGACATTATGCTACAACTGTACAGGGTACTGGTGAGGCCGCACCTGGAGTACTGCATGCAGTTCTGATCTTCTTACTTGAGGAAAGATATACTGGCTTTGGAGGCGGTGCAGAGGAGGTTCACCAGGTTGATTCCAGAGATGAGGGGTTAGCCTATGAGGAGAGATTGAGTCGCCTGGGACTATGTTCGCTGGAATTCAGATGAATGGGACGGGATCTTATGGAAACATATAAAATTATGAAAGGGATAGATAAGATAGAGGCAGGAAAGTTGTTTACACTGGTAGGTGAGACTAGAAATAGGGGACATAGCCTCAAGATTAAGGGGAGTAGAATTAGGATGGAGATGAGGAGAAACTGCTTTTCTGAGAGAGTAGTGAATCTGTGGAATTCTCTGCCCAGGGAAGCAGTAAAGGCTCCCTCATTAAATATACTTAAGACTCAGTTGAATAGATTTTTGCATAGTAGGGGAATTAAGGGTAATGGGGAAAAGGCAGGTAGGTGGTGCTGAGTCCATGGCCAGATCAGCCATGATATTATTGAAAGGCAGAGCAGTCTCGATGGGCCAGATAGCCTACTCCTGCTCCTATTTCTTATGCTCTTATGTAAGTTAAGGACACGTGTGCATCTGTTTAAACTTCCACACTTAAACTGGTCAAACTTAAATTATTGTATACACTTGTGGAGGTACTTCATGTGTTAATTATACCCTTAATGTGGTTGTACCTGGTGCAGATTTCCACCAGATTTCTACCAAGATGGCATCTTCGGCTAAACATCAGCCAAACCAATCTTTCCAGACTCTATTTTGGCTACCGTAAAAGATTACTCTGAAGGATTGTTGAACATCACCCCCACAGGATCTTATACCATAAGAGGAGACCATTTGGTCCATCTATTATAGCCGGTCTCATCACTGAAATCTCACACCCTCTATAACTCTCTGTTGCCCATCATTCTTTTACTGCTTCAAGCATATATGCAGTTCTCTAATCAGTCAACACCATTGAAAAGGAGGTTGGTCTTCTTGTGCTGTCATCCAAATCCTTAAAGGTGGCAGGACAATTTCAAAACTTGATTGAATCATAACATTTATGGGTTTATAAATAAAAGAATAGAATGTGGAAGCAAATAGATCATGATAGAGTTTAATAAACCTTGATAAACAACAGTATTGTGGGCAGTTCTAGGACAATATATCAGGAAAGATAGAGATTCAGGAACATGGAAGCAAGAATGGGCCATTCAATCCTTCGAGCCTACCCTCCCATTGAGTATGAAAACAGCTGATCCTCTATCTCAATACTATATATTCCTGTTTCTCCCCATACCTTTTTATGGCTTTTGTGTCTAGAAATCTATCTCCTTAAATATCTTCAGTGACTCTGGCTTTACAACTGTCTGTTGGAGAGAATTCAACTGGTTCACCTGCCTCTGAGTGAAGCAATCTCTCCTCCTCCCAGTCCTATATACCTTATCCAACATCCTGAGATGGTTTCAATCAAAAAAATACACATGTTGCAAACTTTAAACAGAAATAGAAAATTTTGGAAATACACAGCAGGTCAGGTAATATCTGTGGGGAGAGAAACTGTGTCAACATTTCAGGTTGGAGACCCTTCATCAGATCTTTGGCTTCCCACAGATATGACCTGATCTGCTGAGTATTTCTAGCATTTTCCGTTTTGGTTCTGAGATGGTGTCCTCTGGTTCTAGATTCCCTCCTCCTTCCTAGAGCTGGGGGAAACATCCTCTCCGCATCTGGTCTGTCAAGGCCTGTCAGAATACTGTATATTTTGTATTGGTATTGGTTTATTACTGTCACTTGTACTGAGGTACAGTGAAAAATTTGTCTTGCATACCGTTCGTACAGATCAATTCATTACACAGTGCATTGAGGTAGTACAGGGTAAAACAATATCAGAATATAGAATAAAGTGTCACAGCTAGAGGAAGTGCAGTGCAGGTAGACAATAAGGTACAAGGTCATAACAAGGTAGATTGTGAGGTCAAGAGTTCATATTATCGTATAAGGGAACTGTCCAATAGTTTCATAACAGCGGGATAGAAGCTGTCCTTGAGCCTGGTGGTATGTGCCCTTAGGCTCCTGTATCTTCTGCCTGATGGGAGAGGGGAGAAGAGAGAATGACCTGGGTGGGTGGGGTCTTTGATTATGCTGGCTGCTTCACCAAGGCAGTGAGAGGTATAGACAGAGTCCATGGAGGGAAGGCTGGTTTCCGTGATGTGCTGAGCTGTGACCACAACTCTCTGCAGTTTCTTGCGGTCCTGGGCAAGGCAGTTGCTGTATCACTTATTTCAATCTTATTTCAATAAGATCTTCTGTCAGTCTTCTAAATTCCAGTCAAAAAAAGGCTTATCAACCATATCTCTCCTGATCCACCAATCCAAACATCCCAAAAATAAGTCTTGTGAAACATATGAGATCCTGAGGCTCTGAGGGGGATGTGAGGAGGAGCAACACACAAGATGCTGGAGAAACTCAGCAGGTCAGCTAGCATCTGTAGAGGGAAATGGACAGTCAAAGTTTTGGGTTGAGACCCTATATCTGGACTGAAAGATAGAGGGGAGATAGCTGGTATAAAGAGGTGAGGGGAAGGGGTGGATCAAGAGCTGGCTCCAAGGGTGATAGGTGGATCCAGGTGAGGGGGGTGATAAGCAGATGAGGGAGAGGGGAGAGCAGGAACAGCGTCAGAAGCTGAAGGTGATAGGTGGAAGTGATAAAGACTGAAGATGATGGAATCTGATAGAAGAGGAAGATGGAGCATAGAATCAAGCAGCCAACATAATCAAAGGCCCCACCGACACCAGTCATTCTCTCTTCTCCCCCCTTCTATCGGGTAGAAGGTTCAAAAGTTCAACATCACGCACCACCAGACTCAAGGACAGCTTCTATTCCGCTGTTATAAGACTATCAAATGTACATCTTAATCTCACAATCTACCTCATCATGGCCCTTGCACCTTATTGTCCACATGCACTGCACTTTCTCTGTAACTGTAGCACTATATTCTGCATTCTGCTATTGCTTTTCCCTTTGGTCGACCTCATTGTACTGATGTTTTGAAATGATCTGTATGGATGGCATGCAAAACAAAGCTCTTCACTGTATCTCAGTACATGTGACAATAATAAACCAATTATCGATTATCCATGGTTATAAATGCTGATTCCAACATTTAGCTTTAGAGACAATTGTCAAAAATCTATTTGAAGGAAAGAAATTGCAGAATTGCAGATGGAGGCAGAGAGATGAAGGTGATGCACAACTGCCAGCATTGCACAACCAGGATTGGCTGAATGGCTTCGAACACTGGTGGTTTCTCTGAATATACAATACCCTGAATTAGTCAGTCCTGTATAAGCCGGTCGCAGTTGAAATGGTAACCACAGAAAACATCAATTAGTAGAGTGCTGCTGGTGTGAGTGGTGCAGAGGGACTTTGCAGCTTTGAGCTATTTAAGGTATCTCTCAGTAACTGAAGGAAACCATTTTGACTATTCATAAGATTTTATGCATGAGGTTATGCTGATGTCTTGTTTGTCTTAGGTCCTTGTAATAACCAGATAAATCAGTGCCATGAGAAAAAGATAAAAATCGTTTTTCAAAATCGGGACTTCACAAGGCACAAAGTAGTGCTGGATGGTTGGAACAATTGCACAGTGGAACATCCTTCAAGGCTGCATCCATCATCAAAGATCCCCACCATCCAGGCCATGCCATCTTCTCGCAGCTACCATCAGGTTGGAGGTACAGAAGTCTGAAGTCCCACACCACCAGGTTCAAGGACAGCTACTTCCCTTCAACTATTCGGTCTTGAACCAACCTGCACAACCCTAATCACTACCTCAGTATAGCAATACGATGACCACTTTGCACTAAAATGGACTTTTTTTTTGTTCTATTTGTGTTCTTTCTTGTATAACTTATGTTTTTCTTGTGAATGTTGTGTCTCTGATGCTATGTGCCTGTGATGCTGCTGTAACTAAGTTTTTCATTGCACCTGATTTTGACATCTGGCACATTTCACCAAAAGATTCAGGTTAGTTTATTGTCATCGTGCGTTGAAATTCCTTGCTCGCATGAAGCTCACAGAGTAAACAGTGAACATGGTAATAATAAATACAACAATAAATAAAATGATGAGGCCAAAACAACAAAATGGTGTAAAGGTTGTAATGTAAACTGAAGTAGTGCAAAAAGAAAAGTTGTAGTGTCAATAACAGAATAACTGAGAGAGATAGAGTTAAGAGTCCAAGAACATGGCAGCACGACTGGGAAGGGGATGTGAAAGATGTGAGTGGCTCAGAAGTCTGATGGCAGTGGGGAAGAAGCTGTTCTTGAGTCTGGATGTCCGAGCTTTCAAACTCCTGTATCTTCTCCCAGTAGAAGAGAGAAAGGGGAATGACCCAGGATGGCAGGCATCCTGGATGATACTGTTAGCCTTCTTGAAGCAACGAACCATGAAGGTGGACTGGATGGAAAGACATGACGAGCCTGTGACGGACTGGGCTGTGTTTACCACCCACTGCAGGTTGCATTGGTCCAGAGCAGAGCAGTTGCCATACCAGACTGTGGTGCAACCCATCAGGATACTTTCTATGATCATTCTATGGGAACCGGTAACGTAAATGAATTTCCACTTGCTATAACTAAGATTTGGAGCTCAGACCAGTCAGGACTGTTAGGCAACTGTAAAATGCTTCAGCTTTAGAGGTAAATAGGGCAGGCACAGTAGTGTAGCGGTTAGTGTAATGCTATTACAGTGCCAGTGATCCGGGTTCAATTCCGGCCCCTATCTGTAAGGAGCTTGTACATTCTTCCCGTGACTGCGTGGGTTTCCTCTGGGTGCTCTGGTTTCCTCCCACATTCCGAAGATGTACGGGTTAGGAAGTTGTGGGCATGCTATGTTGGCACCGGAAGTGTGGCGACACTTGCGGTCTGCCCCCAAGACACTCTATGCAAAAAAAAGATGCATTTCACTGTGTGTTTCGATGTACGTGTGATCAATAAAGATATCTTATCTTATTAGTGGAAGGAAAAATATAGCAACTGTCTGTCAGCTTATCTCCAATTCAAACATGATTAGATATCTTCCATACAAGTACCTCTGAAATGTTTTCCTTTGTCCTGAGCCATGTCTTCCCGTCTACCATTGTTAACAAAACCCTTAACTACGTGTCATCCATTTCCCATGACTCTGCTCTCGTCCCCTCTCCTCTGGGACAGAACAAGGATAGACATCCCCTGGTCCTCACCTTCCACTGCTCCTAGCTCCAAATTCAACTGATCATTCTCTGCAATTGTCACCTTCAAAGAGATTCTGCCACCAGACACATCTTCCCCTCTCCTCCCCTTTCAGCATTTCACAGGGACCATTCCTTTTGTGACTTGCTGGTCCACACTTCCATTGTCACGAACCATGCCCCTTCCTATGGTACTTACTCTTACAACCATAGGAGATGCAACACTTGTCCTTTCACCTCTTCCCTTCCCACTGGTTGGTACAGACTCAGTGGGCTTAAGGTCCTGTTTCCATACTGCATGAATCTATGACTCTGTGGCTATGCTGTTCCTATCCATGTTACGATCGTAAACCTTTAATCGGCAGGCACGGTAGTGTAGCGGTTAGCGTTACACTATTACAGCGTCAGCGACCCGGCTTCAATTCCGGCCACTGTCTGTAAGAAGTTTGTACGTTCTCCCCGTGTCTGCTTGGGCTTCCTCTGGGTGCTCCGGTTTTCTCCCACATTCCAAAGACGTATGGGTTAGGAAGTTGTGGGCATGCTATGCTGGCGCTGGAAGTGTGGTGACACTTGCGGGCTGCCGCCCAGAACACTCTACGCAAAAGATGCATTTCACTCTGTGTTTCGATGTATGTGTGGCATATAAAGAAATCTTATCTCATCTTATCTTTTCTCTGCATTTTTTTAATCCCTTCCTCTCTAAACCTGCAGGATTCCACCTGGATCTGCTTCCTGTGTGTTGCATTTTGTGAACTGCAATGAAACAAAATGAAAGAAACCTCTCCCACAAGAAAAGCTAAAATATTAGTTGCACATGTACAGTTGCAGAAGACATTCTGCTGGTCATTCTGAAACATTAGGTGAAATCTGGGATGGCTGTATGTGAATGAGAGAATGCTTTCTCCAAGACTTCTTGGTCGTTCTCTCTTCTCGCCCTTTCTGTCAGGCAGAAGATACAAGCGCTTGAGAACACATGCTGCCAGGCTGAAGGACAGCTTCTATCCCACTGCTATAAGACTCCTGAACAGACTTCTTATACACCAAGGAACAGACTTCTTATACACCAAAGATGGACTTTTGATGTATCAATCTACCTCATCATGCCTCTTGCACTTCATTGCTCTACCTACACTGCACTTTCTCTGTAACTGTAACACCATATTCTGCATTCTGTTTTTTTTTACTACCTCAATGTACTTATGTATGGAATAAACTGTCTGGATGGCAAGCAAACAAAAGCTTTTCACTGTATCTCAGTCAATGTGACAATAATAAGCCAATTACCAATTACTTCATAGTCCTGACAATCTGCAAAATCAGCACACCACAAGTCAAAACAGCTTTCAGTAAAGCATGTTACTGTGAGATATACCTTATACAAAGGTAAATATACTTTTCCAGCAGAGGGAATTTGGAAGAAGTTTGAGTGTAGTAAAACCATTGGAAGAGGCTGAGAGAGCAATAAGAGTTCATAAAAACAATAGCTGTAAACCCTAATGCTCCTGCATTAGTGATCACACAGACACACTGCTGCTCAGTAAAATACAAGCTCAGCGCTGATTCTTTCTGCCTCATCCAAGCTACTGCAATGCTTCAACCCAGACAGAAAGTTCTTAAAAGAGAAGTACACAGTGTTCCTAAAGTAGACACAATAGATTAACTGCACCAATCATAGCAGCAAAATGATTAGTGATTGGAATGGCTTTTACTGAATTCATATGTGTTATTTTGATGATACTGGTAGCTATTGTTGGCCAGATACTGCAGTTTTTTCCCACATCCCAATGACATGAGTGTGCAGGTGAGTGCAGTGGAAGGGGCAGAATCTGAGGGAATGCAGGGAGAATAAAATGGCATTGATGTAGGATTATTGTAAGTGGGTACTTGATGGTCAGTGCAGATTCGGTGAGGTGAAGGGTCTATGACTTCTATGACTTCATGGCTCATGGGAGTCTCTGCCCCAAGGCAGCTGAAACTGGCAGCAAAGCATCACGAGCAGCACTGAGCACTTCAAGTCTCCCCAGAGGAAGCACATAGAGGACAGAGACAAGTGAGAGAAGGAGCGCACAGCTATCAAAGCAACCTGTCCATTCACCCTATCAAATGTCACCTTTCCAACTATGCCAGAACCTGCAGATCCCACACAGAACTCTCCAGTCATGTCAGAATTCACAGAACTTGCAGATGTCGAGACACCACTTAAGATAAAAGTTAGTTCGGAGTGATGTGTTCTAAACTGCATTTTTCCATTTGAAAAAATAATTTTTAAGGACAGAAAACAAATAAAATTATTTTTAGTTGTGTTTTCTTGGTATGTTCAAAACTTGAAATTAGTTAAATATATTCTTTATACCAAACCTTTGGTGATAATAAACTTATCTACTATGATTAAGAGGGAAAACTGTCAGTGTACCACATCATGATTCATTAAAGTGAAACTTGATTTGTATGAAGAAATGTTATAGATAAATCTTCAGACACAACAGACATGTTTGCAATTTTTGGGGTTTTGTTATGATCAGAAACAGTCATTTCAAATCACAATGGGATTCTAGTTTTCATTCACAGTCTGACTAATGGTGGGTGCTATTTTCAACATTTTATTAATATTAAATATGATACATTTCAATGAGGGTATGTATATATTCTGCATTGGATAAATCATTTATATTTATTTCTTGGTGTTCGTTATTTGTCATGGAAATTAGAGAATTGTAGATGGTGGAAATCTAAAATAAAAACAGAAAATGCTGGAAACTATCAGCAGGTTAGGCAGCATCTGTGGAAAGAGAAAGAGAATTAATGTCTCAGATCGAAAACTCTTCATTAGACCGTTCTCTATTGTCACTCTGATGAAAGGTCTTTAACCTAAAATGTTAACTCTGTTTCTCTTTCCACACTTGTTAATCTGTTGAGAGTTTCCAGCATTTGCTTCATTTCGGTCTTCAACCCAGAAAAGTGTGAAGTGATGCACTTTGAGAGATCGAATTTGAAGGCAGAGTACAAGGTTAACTGCAGGACTATTAGAAGTGTGGAGGAACAGAGGGATCTTGGGGTCCATGTCCATAGATCCCTCAAGGTTGCCATGCAGGTCAATAGGGTTATTAAGAAGGCATATGGTGCATTGGCCTTCATTAGTCGGGGAATTGAGTTCAAGAACTGCAAGATAATGTTGCAGCTCTATAAAATTCTGGTTAGACCACACTTGGAGTATTGTGTTCAGTTCTGGTCGCCTCATTATAGGAAGGATGTGGAAGCTTTAGAGATGGTGCAGAGGAGATTTACCAGGATGCTGCCTGGATTGGAGAGCATGTTTTATGAGGATAGGTTGAATGAGCTAGGGCTTTTCTCTTTGGAGAGAAGGAGGATGAGAGGTGACATGATAGAGGTGCACAAGATGATGAGGCATAGATCGAGTGGACAGTCAGAGACTTTTTCCCAGTGCAACAATGGCTAACATGAGGGGGCACAATTTTAAGGTGAGTGAAGGAAGATATAAGAGGGATGTCAGGGGTAAATTTTTAATACAGAGAGTGGTGGGTGTGTGGAACGCACTGCCTGCAGAGGTTGTGGGGGCAGATACATTAGGGACATTTAAGAGACTCTTAGATAGACACGTGAATGATAGAGAAACGGAGGGCTATGTGGGAGGGAAGGGTTAGATAGATCTTAGAGCAGGATAAAATGTCGGCACAACATTGTGAGCCGAAGGGCTTGTACTGTGCTGTAATGTTCTATCATTATTGTGCTGGACTTTTAAATTTGTTTAGACTAAGGAATTAAGGGGTAGATGTTGGTATATTTATCTATTCGGGATGTAATTAATGGGTAGATTTTGGTATACTATTTGTACTAAAATCATTTCATGTTCACTCTAAGAATCACTCAAGCCTCTTTTTCTGATGATACATTTGTGGCTTAATCTTTTTAGCGTTTATGTGCCTGCAGCTTTCTGTGTGAACCTTCTGCATCATCAACTTACAAGTTGACCGGTGATATGTAAATAATTCACATCTAATGTCCAGATCAATCACATCTATTTGAAGTTGACTTAGGTTCTTGTCATCTGTATTAATTCC
This sequence comes from Pristis pectinata, assembly GCF_009764475.1. NCBI lineage: Eukaryota > Metazoa > Chordata > Chondrichthyes > Rhinopristiformes > Pristidae > Pristis > Pristis pectinata. The sequence goes on from NC_067415.1 coordinate 11,216,140, forward strand.
TGTAATATTCTTAAAAATAACAAAAAAAAAATCAAGACATGAGTAATTAGCAGGAGTGAGATAGACATGAGATCTAAACCTATACACAACCTCATGAAAGAAGTGGTTGAAATTAAAAAGACTGCACAATTAAATAAAAAATGAAAATGGTAGAAATGTGCCTGTCACAAAGATAAGCTAATAGTTACATTACCTCAAGAATGAAAAATGTTACAGGTATGCTATTTGCACTTAAAACAAAAACTGCTGGGATTTTTGGAGTTATGCTCAGGAGATCAGGAAGCATCTGTGGATAGAGCAATAATAGATAATATTTTAGTTAAATGCCTTTCATCAGGGGTAGGTAAGTTTAGAAAGCAAACTGTGCCACCTTCTTTCTTTAATCTTTCCGTACACTTCTTAGAAACACAGCCAGTAAATGAAAATACAAGGAAATGAACGGAAGTTAGTGGACTAACTCTTTTAGAGCCCTATTTATGTGCAGAGACACTTGATTGAGAAAGAACTGTAACATGGGCAAACACAGCACTGAAAGCCACAAGCAGATAGATGAAGATGCAGACTATTTAGCTAACCTTCAGATGAGACCTGGAAAGGAAGCAGGGTTGATGCACTCAGTCATCAGAACTAAAAGAACAGAAACCAGATAGGAGGTTGTGCTGGAGTTGTAGTTGACCACATGAGATCACAGACAGAAAAAGATATCCTACATGCAGATGAAAATGCAGATTATGTGCAAATGAAGTGAAAAGCAAGGCCAGAGCAAGAGGATCAATGGGAAAGAAACAAGACCAGCACATTCATACCATGGAGCATAATTGAGAGTTTGATTATATATTGGAAATTGGAACCACAGAGTTAAGTAGTATGGAAAAAGGCCCTTTGGCCCAACTCATCCATGCTGACCAATGTGCCTTCCTGAACTAGTCCCATTTACCTGCATTTGATCTATATCTCTCTGAACCATTCTTATCAATGACCTGTCCAAATATCTCTTAAACATTGTAATTGTACCTGCCTCAACCACTTCTTCTGGCAGCTCTTTCCATATATTCACCACCCTCTACATGAAAAACTTGCCTCTCAAATCCCCTTTAAGTTTTTCTCTCTCATCTTTAACCTATGCCCTTTAGTTTTAGACTCCCCTACCCTGGTAAAAAGACTGTGACCATCCACCTTATCTAAGCCCCTTATGATTTCATAAACCTCTATGAGGTCCTCCCTTTGTTCCAGGGAAAACAGTCCCAGCCTACTTAGTCCCTCCTCATAACTCAAGCCCTCCAGTCCCGGCAACATCCTTGTGAGTTTTTCCTGTACCATGTCTACCTTAATCACATCCTTCTTATAGTCTGGCAACCAGAACTGCACATAATATTCCAGGTGTGGTCTCAGCAATGTCCTATACAACTGCGATCTGACCTCCCAATTCTTGTCCTCAACTTCATGAAAACCTGAAAGCTAAGTGGTTGAGGGAAATTGTCTTGAACCCAAGCCATGAGATGATTAATGCTATGTAGAGGAGGTAAATTTCCACAAGCCTAATTAGAGGGATGCACAAAGAGAAAGAAGTTACCTCCATGTCATACATCAGAGACAGAAGAATCTGCCATCATGGATATGCAAAGTTGAGAGGAACACAGTTGATCTCAGGAACCAAGAGATGGAAGAGACAACGATCAGAGTTGAAGGTTATGACCAATAAGAAACAAACCAGACTTAATGGAAATGTACCCAGAATGTTTTACTGAATTGGTCAAATGTTTGGAGAACTTTGAATATCACATCACTGTTGACTCAAGTGAATCCAATAATCCATGCCCCACGTAAACTACAACTCAGAAAAAGGTTGAAAAGGGACTCAAAGAAATGGAGCAGAGGTATGTAATAGTCACTCATGAAAGCTACATACAGGGTGAAGTACTTTGTGATGGGAGGGAAAGATGTTCTTGACATATAAGACTTGAATTGGGTGATTAAGAGTGACCACTACCAAGCTTTGATTCTGGAAGAAATAACACCAGCTTTGGCAGACACCAAATATTTCAGCAAATCTTATGCCAGAATGGACACTGAAGTTGGAATGGTGATTAGGAATCTTCAATGTTGACAACACTCAACATGTCATTTAGATGATAAAAATTCTACATTCTACCTTTTGACCTCAGGGCAAGCCAGATCTTACTTCAGCAGAAAGTCAGTGAGACATAGAAAATGCAAAGGAACACTAGACCTGTGGAATGTATGACAGAGCCTTCAACTGCCACTGCTACAAGATGATGAAAAGAACCAGAAAGTCTGGGCTCAAGTTGAATACTGATATGTCAGTTTGTTGAAATGATATATGTATCAAATGGAGTTAAACCAAGCCAAGAAATAGTCCCCGGTATCACTGAGATGAAAGAACTAATGGAAAGTAAGAACTGTGATAGTTTCTGGGACTAATCCAATGCAGGAGTTTGTTTGTTCCTCACACAGCCTGAGAGAATGAATGGGGGTGATAACTAATATCACAAGCATGTTCTGCATATTGTAATTGAATGACTGAAGTTGGGATGATCTTAGTTCTGGAAGGGAAACTATGAAGGTTGACTTTTTTTCTGCTCATTCTGCAGATTAACTCCATTCCAATGGGAAGACAGTTGAACATGAGATACAGTACTGCAATGGAGAAAATTGAGAAGAGGATTGAAACAATGAGAGAACTTGACTTGGGTTTGTACTAGACCCATTGGTTTGGATAATGCTTCACCTATCATTGTATAACAGCGGTAGAATGATAAGAACTTCTGTTGGCAACCAAATTTGAGAAGTCTTTAAAGGTTTTGGAGATGTTCAGAAAGGTCACGTATAGCAGTTGATGCAGCTCCCTACAATTTTCTTGGACTTTTAGGGTGGGGAAGATCATGTCCATGGTGAACAGAATCTGCATTGTGAATTTGGAAGAAGCTCTTCAAGGGGGATTTTTATTTTGTCCTCATGCCTTGCTGTTTTTCAGCTGTTGGATGGCCTCTACTGGGCTAACACAGCATTGGGATTGTAATGGTTGGCGTGTTGTAGACTGGAGTTAAGGCAGAGTCTTGATTGAGGAGATCTTTGAAGTGCTCCTTTCTGTAGGTATTGATTGCCTATCTTTGATAAGCTCTCCTGTCATCTTGGCTCTCGGGTGAGGTGAGTCTGGGCTTGTTAAGCCTCAGATAGTCTTGATAGCGCTGAAAAATCCACATAGGTTGTGATTGTGGGACAGCTGCTGCAAGTCCTCAGCTTTTTCCACCCATTACCTTTACTTGAGTAACACTTTTTTTGTTGGACCTCAACCTTTAGATGCCTGTAGCATGGCTTCATTGCCCTTGAGACACAATGGAGTTTCCAATACAAAAATGCCTTGGATTGGTAATTAATTAATCCCTGGATCACCTGGTCATTCTCATCAAACCAGTCCCGGTGTTTTCTGATCGGAAAGCTGTGAGTCTCTTCAAAGTTAAAGTCGAGTTTATTGTCATATGCACAAGTACATGTATGCACAGGTGCAATGAAAAACTTACTTGCAGCAGCATCACAGGAACATAGCATCTGATACACAACATTCACAAGAAAAACATAAATTATATAAAATTGGGTCATAGACTCAGCCAGCTCCATCATGGGCACAACTCTCCCCACTATCGAGAACATCTTCAAGAGGCAGTGCCTCAAGAAGGTGGCGTCCATCACGAAGGACCCTCACCAATCGGGATATGCCCTCTTCATGTTACTGCCATCGGGGAGGAGGTACAGGAGCCTGAAGATCCACACTCAACGTTTCAGGAACAGTTTCTTCCCATCCGTCATCAGATTTCTGAATGGTCCGTGAAACCCATGAACACTACCTCATTATTCCTTTCTTTGCACTATTTATTTACTTTTGTAATTTATAGCACTGTACTGCCGCTGCAAAACAACAAATTTCACATCATATAAGACAGTAATAGTAAATCTGACCCTGATTATACAAGAATTACACACAGTTGTTAATTATGGTGGACGCGATTGGGAACCATTGGGTTATCTGTGAGGAGCTGAATGAGAAGAGCTCTTTTCAATCTTAATCTGAACCTTAAAAAAACAGAGCTTCAAGAATAACAAGACATAACATTTTTGGCAGGTTCTTCATCAGAGGTAAAAACTGGGAAAGAAAAATGGTCAGGAGGCAAAAGGCTTTTTAAAAAAAACAATAAATTACTGGGAAAAAGTGCTGGTTCAAGCAAAAAACAACAACTTAGTTGAATTATTATTATTTCTTTAATTTCGGGATCTGGGCTTCACTGATAAGGACAGCCATTATTGTCCATCCTTAATTGCTCTTGAGAACTTGTTGGTGAGCTCTCTGCTTGAACTGTTGGATTCTTTCAGGTGAAGATATTCCTTCAATGCTTTTGAGCAGGGAGTTCCAGAATTTAGATCCAGTGATGATGAAGCACAGATTATATACGTATTTTCAGGTCAGGACGATGGATGACTTGGAGGGGAATATGGGAGTAGTGGTGTTCCTTTGTACTTGCTGACCTTGTCCTTCTTGGTGGTAGAGAACATGGATTTGGGAGAGGTTGTCGGAGTAGCAGAGAGCTTGCCTTCATCACTAGGGACATAGTGGGAAGTCATGATGCAGTTGTATGAAACTTTGGTTAGGCCACACTTGGCGTATTGGATGCAGTTCTAGTCACCCCATTACAGGAAGGATGTGGAGACTTTGGAGAGGGTGCAGAAGAAGTTTACTAGGATGCTGCCTGGATTAGACGGTGTTAGTTACAAAGAGACATTGGACAAACTTGGATTGTTTTCTCTGGAGCTTTGGAGGCTGAGGGAGCAACCTGATAAAAGTTTATAAAATTATGGGAAGCATAGATAAGATAGGCAGAATCTTTTTTCCCAGGGTAGAAGTTTCGAATACGAGAGGGGAAAAGTTTAAAGGAGATGTGCAGCACAATTTTTTTACAGGGAGTGGTAGGTGCCTGGAACACGCTGCCAGGGGTGGTAGTGGAAGCAGATACGATAGTGGCATTCAAGATACTTTTAGACAGACACATGAATATGCGGGGAATGGAGAGATATGGATCATGCTCAGGCAGAAGGGATCAGTTTAATTTAGCATAGTGTTCGGCATAGACATTGTGTGCCGAAAGGCCTGTTCCTGTGCTGTACTGTTCTATGTTCCACGTTCTATGAAAAAAACCCTGCTATCTACCCTGGCTATGCCTCCCATCATTTTATAAACTTCTATCAGGTCATCCTTCAGCTTCCGATGCTCGACAAATCCATCAATCCCTTTCCTTCACTTATTTCTGGGAGACCTATTCTCTCTCACATACCTATCAATTCCACTGGATTCCCAACCCACTCAGGGGTAAAAGGGGCCACTTAGTCTACCACCTCACATGTCTTTGGCACCCGGAGGAAACCCAGATGGTCACAGAGACAAATGTGCAAGCTCCACACCGGAGGGCAGGATTTAATCCATTGTGCACTACGGAATCAGTGAGTGAAATAATCATAACCCAAAGGTGACCCGTCCTGATACAGGGTTTTGACCCTAAACATCAACAATTCTCTTCCTCCCACAGATACCGCTCGACCCACTGAGTTCCTCCAGTAGATTGTCTGTTGCTCCAGATTCCAGCATAGAATCAGTCATAGCGCAATACAGCACGGATACAGGCCCTTCGGCCCAACCAGTCCATGCTGACCATGGTGCCCACACAGCTAGTCCCAATTGTCCCAATTTCCTGCAGTCGGCTCATATCCCTCCAAACCCCGCCCTTCCATGTTTATAATGCCATGAATATGCAGAACACACAGATCGCAAAAGAGTTGAGTACCACTCCTTCGACATCGGCATGTCGGGATGGAACCTCTCCAGCTGTTTTTCCGTCTGTGTCTGGTCCAGCATGGAACAAAATTCTCAGGAGAAGAACAAGACCAATTGTAGCGTGCATTTTACTGAGCTATCGGAATTTGAGGAGAGGGCATGCACTCAGCTGAGACCTGGTGGCCGTAAGTACCTAGTGCACAGGCAGACACTGGTTACTAGAGCAGAGCATTGCTCTCTTCAGCAATGAAACACTATGAACCACCTCTTGCACCACCGTGGACCTGTGTCTGATTGTGTGTCTTTTTTTTGCACTGAGGTCTTGTTTTTGCAGCAACACACAAAGCACTGGAGGAAATCGACGGGTCAGGCAGCATCTGTGGAGGGAAATGGACAGTCAACATTTCGGGTCATGACCCTTCCTCAGGACTGGAAAACAGAAGGAGAGATAGGCAGTATATAAAGATGGAGGGAAGGGGTGGAGCAAGAGTTGTCAGGTGATAGGTGGATCCGGCTGAGGTGGGGGGGGTAATAGGCAGGTGAGGGAGGGGGAGAGTGGGAATAATATCAGAAGCTGGGAGGTGACAGGTGGAAGTGACAAAGGGCTGAAGATGATGCAATCTGACAGGAGAGGAAGGTGGACCCTGGAATAGAGGGAGGGAGGTGGGGAGGGGAACCTGTGGAAGGAGTGTGTAGGTGATGGGGGGGGGGGGAGAGAGTGGGGGAGGGGAAGGAGATCAGGTGATGGTAACTTGGTAAATTAGTAAATTGGTTTATTATTGTCTCATGTACCGAAGCACAGTGAAAAACTTTGTTTTGCATGCCATCCATGCAGATTATTTCATTACATCAGTGCATTGAGGTAGTACAAGGGAAAACAATAATCAACTCAGAATCAGAATCAGATTTATTATTAACATCTTATATGATGTGCAGTATAAAGTGTTACAGTTACAGAGAAAGTGCAGTGCAGGCAGATAATAAGGTGCAAGAACACAAAGAAGTAGAATGTGAGGTCAAGAGTCCCATCTTTTTGTACTAGGGGACTGTTCAATAGTGGGAGAGAAGCTGTCCTTGAGCCTGGTTTCAGGCTTTTATATCTTCTGCCCAATGGGATGGGGGAGAAGAGAGAATGTGCAGGGTGGGTAGAATCTTTGATTATGGTGTCTGGTTTACCGAGGCAGCGAGAAGTGTAGACAGAGTCCATGGAGGCAAGGATGATTTCTGTGATGTGCTGAGCTGTATCCACAACTCTCTGTAGTTTCTTGCTGGACACAGCTCTCAGGCAGAGCAGTTGCCATACCAAGCCGTGATCCATCCAGATAAAAATTGGTAAAGGTCGACGGGGACATGCCAAATTTCTTTCACCTCCTGAGGAAGTAGAGGCGCTGGTGAGCTTTCTTAGCCATGGCGTCTTCGTGGTTGGACCAGGACAGGCTATTGGTGATGTTCACTCCTAGGAACTTGAAGCTCCGAATCCTCTTGATCTCAGCACCGTTGATATAAACAGGAGCATGTGCACTGCCCCCTTTCCTGAAGTCAATGACCAGCTCTTTTGTTTTGCTGACTTTGAGGGAAAGGTTGTTATCATGACACCATGTCACTAGGCTCTCTGTTTCCTTCCTATACTTCAAATCATCATTATTTGAGATTCTGCTCACTATGGTACTTTCATCTGCAAATTTATGGAGATTGGGTTGGGGGGGGTGTGGGGGTGGTGGGTGGGGGAGGGGTGCAGTTGGATCAAGAGGAAAGACAGAGCACAGAGGGGGAGCAGTTAAGGAGGGTCTCACAGAACTCTCGTCAAAGAGAGGAGGAAAACTTCTTCAAGGCAGGCATTCAGAAGTCTTTTTCATCCCTCTCTCTTCACTGCCTTGTATAATTTATGTATAATTTATATTCTGTGTGTTGTCTGCGCCTACATGCCTGAGATGCTGCTGCAAGCAAGTTGCTCATTGTAGTATACCTCACCGTACTTGTGCACATGACAATGAATAAACTTGACTTGACTGAGAGACCTGATTTGAAGGTATGTTTGAATATGGCAACTGAACTTAAAATGTGTATTCTTCGGTCGATTGAGGAGCTGAGGAGAAGTGCAGAAGAAACGGCTGGGGCACATTGAATGTGTGGAGGAGGGTGCTGCGACTTGACTGAGCTGGAGAAATTTCCTCTGAGAGCACAATCACTGCAGCACCAGTTGCTGAGTGCACCACCCAAAGGGAGCCACAATACAATTGGTTTATTATTATCACATGTACAGAGACACAGTGAAAAACTCTGTTTTGCATGTCATCCATACAGATAATTTCAAAACATAAGTACATTGAGGTAGTACAAGGGAAAAGCAATAACAAGGTGCAGAATACAGTTACAGAGAAAATGCAGTGAAGGTAGACAATAAGGTGCAAGGGCCACGATGATGTAAAATGTGAGGTCAAGAATTCATCTTTATCATACAAGAGGTCCGTTCAATAGTCTTATAACAGCAGAATAGAAGCAGTCCTCGAGCCTGGTGGTATGTTTGTTCTCAAGCTTTTGTATCCTCTGCCCAATAGAAGGGGGGAGAAAAGACTATGACGGGGGTCGGTGGGGTCTTTGATTATGTTGGCTGCTTTCCCGAGGCAGTGACAAGTGTCGAAAGAGTCCATGGAGGGGACACTGGTTTTTGTGATGGACTAAGCTGTGTCCACAACTCTCTGCAATTTCTTGTTTCCTTGGGCAGAGCAGTTGCTGTACCAAGCAGTGATGCATCCCAATATTGGTATTGGTATTGGTTTATTATTGTCACTTGTACCGAGGTACAGTGAAAAGCTTGTCTTGCATACCGATCATACAGGTGCAGTACAGAGTGGATTGATGTAGTACAGGTAAAAACAGTAACAGTACAGAGTAAAGTGTCACAGCTACAGAGAAAGTGCAGTGCAATAAGGTGCAAGGTCACAACAAGGTAGATCATGATGTCATAGTCATCACTGTATAAAGGAACCATTCAATAGTCTTATCACAGTGGGGTAGAAGCTGTCCTTAAGTCTGGTTGTACATGCCCTCAGGCTGCTGTATCTTCTACCTGATGGAAGAGGAGAGAAGAGAGAATGACCCGGGTGGGTGGGGTCTTCGATTATGCTGGCTGCTTCACCAAGACAACGAGAAGTAAAGACAGAGTCCAAGGAGGGGAGGCTGGTGTCCGTGACGTACTGGGCTGTGTCCACAACTCCCTGCAGTTTCTTGCAGTCCTGGGCAGAGCAGTTGCCGTACCAAGCCGTGATACATCCAGATAGGATGCTTTCTATGGTGCATCTGTAAAAGCTGATGAAAGTCAAAGGGGACAAACCAAATTTCTTTAGCCTCCTGAGGAAGCAGAGGCACTGATGAGCTTTCTTGGCCGTGGCATCTACGTGATTTGACCAGGACAGGCTGTTGGTGATGTTCACTCCCAGGAACTTGAAGCTCTCAACCCTCTCGACATCAGCACCGTTGATGTAGACAGGTGCATGTACACTGCTCCCTTTTCTATGGTGCATCGATATAAACTGATGAGGGTCAATGGGGATGTGCCAAATTTCCTTAGCCTTCTGAGGAAGTAGAGGCGCTGGTGAGCTTTCTTGGCCGTGGCATTTACGTGGTTGGACCAGGACAGGCTGTTGGTGATATACACACCAAGGAACAATGTATCAATGGTGCTGAGGTGGAGCTGGTTATCACCGCCTCAGCAGCATTGATATAGATATGGGCGTGTGCTCCACCTCACTTCCTGAAGTCGGAGAACAACTCTTCTGTTTTGCTGATACTGAGGGAAAGGTTGTTGTTCTGACACCATGCCGCTTGGCTGTCTATCTCCTTCCTGTACTCCACTTTGTCGTTGTTTGAGATCCAGCCCACGATGGTGGTGTCATCTGCAAACTTGTAGATGGAGTTAGAGCAGAATCTGGCCACACAGTAGGGGGAATAAAGTAGGGGGCAGAACACGTAGCCTTGCAGGGGCACTAGTATTGAGGATTGGTATCTCCCAACCACTGTGACCTCCAGCTTTGTATCATTAGAAGCATGCACACACCATTAAGTGCAGGAAATGTGGGAACAGAGATCTGGGTAAACTTCATGGGTACAGACAAAGACCACAGCAAGGAGGTTTTCACAGAGAAACCTGAATGTAAGTGATGATGTCCTGTTTGATAAAATGTGCCAGATTAGTGTTGGCTGAAGTTGGACCCAATGCCAGCCAGATGGGTGAGGTTGGGCAGGTGGTACATTGCCCCCCTGGATGAACCATGCCAGGCAATACGTTGGGCTCATGGAAATGGTTCACGATTCCAGCATGCCAACCTGCAGTTCTGGCAGAACTGTGGCAGTCCAGAATGCAAACAGCTTTGGTGAGTTACATTCAGATACCTGAAGTATGTATGCTCCCTCCAGTCACAACAAGTGTGCCAACCACATCAATGCAGCCATCAACTGCACTGTGATCATGTTATGTACCAGTGACCAAGGAAACCTGTCAAAATCTGTGCCCTTGTTGCCCCTGCTAACGCTACTGTCTAATCACCCACCGCTGTATACACTAACACAGCAGTGAGATTTTTAAATTAAATTTTATTTACAGCGTGGTAACAGGCCCTTTCGGCCCAACGAGTCCGCGCCGCCCATTTTAAACCCCAAATTAACCTACCCGTACGTCTTTAGAATGTGGGAGGAAACTGGAGCACCCGGAGGAAACCCACACAGACACGGGAGGATGTACAAACTCCTTACAGATAGCGACGGGAATCGAAGCCCGATCGCTGGTGCTGTAATAGCGTCACGCTAACCGCTACGTTACCGATCTTCACTTTGATTGTCCTCATTCTCCATATCCATCCTGATATCATCTGCTGTGTCAAAGCCAAGCACACAATCGGTGCAGAAGTGGAGCAATGCACAGCAGGTAACCACAATATGCGAAGTGTTTGCAGGTGAGTACTCCCCTATCTATCTAGGCAACAGATTTTAGCATAAGACCATAACATATAGGAGCAGAATTAGACCATTCGGACCATTGAGTCTGCTCCACCATTCAGTCATGGCTGATTTTTTTTCAATCCCAGCTTCTATCCCGCTGTTAAAAGACTATTCAGTGATCCCCTAGCACAAAAAATGGACTCTTGACCTCACAATCTACCTCATTATGGCCTTGCACCTTATTGTCTGCCTGCACTGCACTTTCTCTGTAACTGTAACACCTTATTCTGTATTCTGTTATTGTTTTTCCTTGGACTACCTCAATGTACTGATGTGATAAAATAATCTGTATGCACGGCATGCAAAACAAGTTTTTCACTGTACCTTGGTACCTATGACAATCATAAACCAACACAAAAATTTACCAAATATACTGCCTTCTCCCTGTGTCCCTTAATCCTTTTCACCAATCAGGAACCTATCGATCTCTGCCTTAAATACACCCAGTGACTTGGCCTTCACAACCCTCTGTGGCAATGAAATCCACAGATTCCACAGCACTTTGATTGTCTCTTCCACTGGTTGATGTGTGCACTGACAACACAGTTGTATCTCTCCTATGCTGGATGATATGTCCTGATTTAAGTGGGTGATCCTCATCAAAATCTACCCAGATGTAAAACTGCAAAGGTGTGCATGTCTGAAAGTTCGAGGGTGAATGCACCATGCACTGCAGTGCTGTGGTTTGCAATTCACAGCAGTGCATTGCGCATTGAGCGAGTGGTGGCCTTCAGTGTTCATGCATGTTGCAGACTCTTCAAAGTGCCTTCAGTGGTGCAGCAGGTAGAGCTGGTGTCCTCGGCCTCCTCCACTGCCAGGAGAATTCCAAGCGCAAACTGGAGGAACAGCACCTCATTTTCTGTCTTGGAACCTTGCAGCCTAATGACATGAACATTGAATTCTCCCACTTTAGGTAATCCCCACTCCCTTTCCCCACAAACCCCCCACCAACCCCCACCATGCTTCTTCTCTTCTTCCTTTTCCTAGCTTCTTTGTTGTCTCTCTTTGTCTCTCTCTTCTTATCTTTGACCCATACCCAGTGAATCTGCTCTCCCCTCCTCCCTCGCACCAGCCTATCACTATCTCTTACCTGCACCTACCTATCACCACCTTGTGCCCACCCTGCCTCCCCTCTTTTGTCCACCTATCACTGCTCTGCTTTTCCCTCCTATATATTGGGCTTCCCCCTTTCCTACCTTCAGTCCTGAAGAAGGGTCCTGACCCGAAACGTTGACCACCTGCTTTTCTCCACAGATGCTGCCTGGCCTGCTGAGTTCCTCCAGCATCATCGTGTTTTTCATCTAGATTCCAGCATCTGCAGTCCTTTGTTTCTCTAGGGCTGGTGCCTCATGCTCCAGCAACCCAGGTTCGATCCTGATCTCCGATGATGTCTGTGACAAGTTTGCACTTTCTTCCTGTGACTGTGTGGGTTTCCTCTGGGTGCTCTGGTTTCCTCCCACCTCCCAAAGGTGTGGGGGTTTGTAGATTAATTGATCACTGCAATTTGCCCTTTGTGTGTTGGTGAAGCTAAGAGGAATTGCAGGAATGCAGAGACAATAAGTTACAGGGAAAATTACTGATGAATGGAATTTCTCTAGATGATGGAATAGACTCAGTGGGCTAAACTAGCTTCCTTCTATATCGTACAGAAATATAACATTTTGGTATAACCTACTCACAAGGTCTGGGTGGATTCACAGCTGTGACTTAGAAACTACATCACTCTTTGACTGAGGGCATTTAGACCTACTTGACAACCTTGTAGTTTGGAACAACAATCTACAGGAGGAACTCAGTCGGTCATAGAGTCAGAGAGTCATAACAGCATGGAAACAGGCCCTTCAGCCCAACTCATCCATGCTGACTGTGTTGCCCAGCGAGCTAGTCCCATCTGCCTGTGTTTGGCCCATAGCCCTCTAAACCTCTCCTATCCGTGTATTTATCCAGATGGCCTGTACAGTTTGCTAATGTGCCCACCTCAACCACTATTTCTGGCAGCTCATTCCAAATACGCAACACCCTTTGCATGAAGAAGTTGCCCCTGATGTCCCTTTTAAATCTCTCACCCCTGATCTTAAACCTATGCCCTCTAGTTTTTAGCTCCCCATCCCTGAAAAGAATACTATGAGCTTTCACTCTGTCTATGCCCCTCATGATCTTATATACCTCTATCAGGTCAGCCCTTAACCTCCTAGTCTATGCAACCACTCCATGTAACTGGGGCATTGGAGACTCCGCGACTCTCAAGTTCACTCCTCCATACCCCCACCCACCCCGCTCCCACCCCGGGAACTTTCCACTTCCCCCGCCACAGGTGCAACACCTGCCCTTGCACCACCTCCATCACCTCCATCCAGGGACCCAAAGTCCTTTCAGCTCAGACAGAGATTCACCTGCACCTCCCTTAATATCATCTGCTGCATTCGGTGCTCCAAGTGTGGCCTCCTCTACATTGGTGAGACCAAACACAGACTAGGTGACCGTTTCGCAGAGCACCTGCGCGCTGTCCGTAACCGCGATCTGCATCTCCCCGTGACCAGTCACTTCAACTCCCCCTCCCACACTATCACTGATATGTCAGCCCTCGGCCTCCTCCACTGCCAGGGGAATTCCAAGCACAAACTGGAGGAACAGCCCCTCATTTTCCGTCTTGGAACCTTGCAGCCTAACGGCATCAACATTGAATTCTCCCACGTTAAGTAATCCCCAGACCTCTCCCCCACCCCACCCCCACCACGTATCTTCTATCCTTCCCTTTCCTAGCCTATCTCTCTTTTTTCTACCCCCTTTTTTTTCTCTCCATACCTTTGACACATCCCCTGGTGGATCTGCTCTCCCCTCCTCCCCCACACCTACCTATCACTACATCTTGCCTACATCTACCTATCACCACCTTGTGCCTACCCCGCCTCCCCTCTTTTGTCCACCTATCACTGCTCTGCTTTTCCCTCCTATATATTGGGCTTCCCCTTTTCCTATCTTCAATCCTGAAGAAGGGTCCTGACCCAAAATGTTGACTGCCTACTTTTCTCCATGGATGTTGCCTGGCCTGCTGAGTTCCTCCAGCATCATAGTGTTTTTGATTCTCCTTGTAACTCAGGGCCCCAAGTCCAGGCAACATCTGCACTCTTTCTAGTTTAATAATATCCTTCCTAAAACAGGGTGACCAAGACCATACACAACATTCCAAGTGCAGCCTCGTCAATGTCTTATGTAACTGCAACATAACTTCCCAACTCTTGTACTCAGTGCCCTGACTGATGAAGGCCAGCATGCCACACACCTTTTTCACCACGCTATCTACCTGTGATGCTGCTTTCAGCAAACTATGCACTTGTAGCACTTCTAAGTCCCTCTGTTCCATAACAGAGTCCCTCTTCTAAGTCCCTTCTAAGTCCCTCTGTCCCAGGGCCCTACCATTCACTGTATAAATGCTACCCTGGTTTAATCTCCCAAAATGCAATACCTCACATTTATCTGGATTGAAAGCTATTTGCCAATCCTTAGCCCACGTACCTGGCTAATCAAAATCCATCTGTAATTTTTCATAACCTTCTACACTATCTACAACACCACCTATTTTAGTATCATCTGCAAACTTACTAACCATGCCTTGTACATTCACATCCAAATCATTTATATAAATTACAAATGTTGTACTGTTGGATCAAAACCCTGCTTCAGTCCTGATGCAGGGTTTCGATCTGAAACATCAGCAATTCCTTTTCTCCCACAGATGCTGCTCAGCCCACTCAGTTCCTCTGGCAGATTGTTGCTCCAGATTCCAGCACTTGCAATCTCTTGTGTCGAAGATGAAAAACACTATAATGTTGGAGAAACTCAGCAGGCCAGGCAGCATCCATGGAGAAAAGCAGGTGGTCAATGTTTTGGGTCAGGACTCTTTTATAGGACTGAAGATAGGAAAAGGAGAAGCTCAATATACAGCAGGGAAAAGCAGAGCAGTGATAGGTGGACAAAAGAGGGGAGGCAGGGTGGGCACAAGGTGGTGATAGGCAGATGCAGGGGATGTGGGGAGAGCAGATCCAAGGATCCTTGTGGGTCAAAGATCCTTGTGGGTCAAAGGAAAGGAGAGAAAGGACAAAAAGGGGGTAGAAAAAGGAGAGGTGGGCTAGGAAAGGGAAGGGCGATGGGGATTACTTAAAGTGGGAGAATTTGATGTTCATGCCGTTAGGCTGCAAGGTTCCAAGGTGGAAAATGAGGTTCCTCCTTATTTTCCTCCTTATTCGAGAACATCGAATTCTCCCACTTTAAGTAAACCCCACCCCCCTTTCCCAACCAATGGGCACCCATCTGAATTAATCCAATCTTCCAGCACTTGGCCCTTAACCTTCCATGCCTGGGCAATTCAATGCTCATCTGGACACCTCTTAAATGCTGTCAGTGACTCTGTTTCCACCACTCTCTCTGGCAGTGTATTCTAGGTACTCACCAATCTCTGGGTGAAAAAGGCCCCCCTTCATATCTTTACCCTAAGATAAGATCAGGTGAGATAAGATATTTATTTATTAGTCACATGTACATCGCCACTCTTCCAGCATCAACATAGCATGCCCACAACTCCTAACCTGTATGCCTTTGGAATGTGGGAGGAAACCAGAGCACCCGGAGGAAACCCACGCAGACACACAGGGAGAACGTACAAACTCCTTACAGACAGCAGCAGGAATTGAAACCAGGTCATTGGCGCTGTAATAGCATTATGCTAACCGCTATGTTACCGTGCTGCCCATCTATTTCTTCTAGTTTTATCTCCCTCTGATATGGGGAAAAGTTTCCTGCACTCCACGCTACCTTTACTCATAATTTTATATGCATCGTTCATGTCCTCTCTTAACCCCCTCTGCTCTAGGGAAAACAGGGAAAACAGACCTAGCCTTTCCAGTCCGTCCTCATAACTGAACTGCTCCAACCCAGGCAACATCCTGGTGAATCTTCTCTGTACTCTCTCCAGCACTATCACATCTTTCCTATAATGTGGTGACCAGAACTGCAGGTGTGGTCTGGCCAATGTTCTATAAAGTCAGAGTACAACCTCCCTGCTCTTGTATTCAATGCCCTGACTGATGAAGGCCAGTATCCTATATGCATTCTTAACCACGCTATCACCTCCAAGGATCTTTGGATTGTGCACCAAGGTCTTTCTGTTCCTTGATACTCCCTCAGATCCTATCATTCATGGTGTATGTCCTTTTTCAAGAGAATTTGTACACTTGCATAAAGGCCAAGTTTTAAGGGGCTTTGTATAGAGGCCAATATGCCACTTTGCCTGTGTCTGTGCCCATGTGGTAACTCCCAGTGATTTGTGTCCCTCTGAACACCAACCTTTCAAACTCTCACCATTTAAAAAATTGGCAACCTTTGTTTTTTTCCACATTATATTCCACCTGTCATGTCCTTACCCATTCTCTTAACTTTCCAAATTTCACTGAAACCTCTCTGCATCCTTCTCACCACCCAGACTCCCCTGCTATGTGTAATCAGACAGCCTTTGATGCAGTGAAAATTGTTCACTGTGGCATTTATTGGCATTAAAGTCTGAGTATTTCACACAACTTTAAACTGAATGGCATTTCTATAAACAGATGCAGGAAGTCATGTTTTTCACCACAGTAATGTTATCTTATAGCTCATTCACAGAACATCTGCGTTTGTGTGCATTTTATCATTACAGAGGATCTGAATGCTTTACATGGTCTTAAATGAAATGACAGCTCTGTAATCAGAATAGAGTCATAAAGCTGGACAGCACATTAACAGGCCCTTTGGCTCAAATCATCCATGTCATCCGTAATGCCTATCTACACTAATCCCATTTGCCCGCATTACTTACATATCCCTCTATTTGTTTCCTATCAAAATACCTGTCCGAGTGCCTCTTAAACATAGTAATTTATCTGCCTCTACCACCTGTACTGTCACCTCACTACAGGAAGGATGTGGAAGCCATAGAAAGGGTGCAGAGGAGATTTACAAGGATGCTGAATGGAATGCGAAGCATGCCTTATGAAAGCAGGTCGAGGGAACTTGGCCTTTTCTCCTTGGAGCGATGGAAGATGAGGGGGCACCTGATAGAGGTATCTAAGATGATGAGAGGCATTGATCGGGTAGATAGTCGGAGGCTTTTTCCCAGGGCTGAGACAGTTGCCACAAGAGGACACAGGTTTAAGGTGCTGGGGAGTAGGTATAGAGGAGAGGTCAGGGGTAAGTTTTTTACTCAGAGAGTGGTGAGTGTGTGGAATGGGCTGCCAGCAACGGTGGTGGAGGCGGATACGACAGGGTCTTTTAAGAGACTTTTGGATAGGTACATGGAGCTGAGAAAAATAGATGGCTATGGGTAAGCCTAGTAATTTCTAAGGTAGGGACATGTTCGGCACAGCTTTGTGGGCCGAAGGGCCTGAATTGTGTTGTAGGTTTTCTATGTTCTATGCTCTACCTCCTCTGGCAGCTCATTATAAGAAGTTTTATTATTATATCTTATATTCAACACCATTGCATCTTAACACTGCACAGGTTATTCACAACTCTGCACTACTTGTGACACAAGAGATTCTGCAGATGCTTGTATCTGGAGCGATACACACAAAGTGCCGGAGGAACTCAGCAGGTCAAGCAGCATCTATGGAGGGAAATAAACCAGTTGACGTTTTGGGTAGTCCTGAAGGGTCTCGACCTGAAACATTGACTGTTAATTTCTCTGCACTACTTGTGAGCTGTTTAATAGTGTGGAGGCTATCATAGAACATATAACATTACAGCACAGTACAGGCCCTTCAGCCCACAATGTTGTGCTGACATTTTATCCTGCTGTAAGATCTATCTAACCCTTCCCTCCCATACAGCCCTCCATTTCTTTATCATTCATGTTTCTCTGTTTCAATCATTCAAGACCAGATCCAAGGGAAAGTCCAGCATTACAGCACACAGAAGGATACATTATTCCTCAGCTGAGTGAAGATCAAACCTCCACAGCTAATGCTTCCCTCTGTAATGACGCCCTGTAGATAACAACCTTAGCACCAAACAAAAAGGAGAAGATTCACCCCAAACAAAACATGAATTGTGCACAGAACCAGGCCACTTGGACCCGCAGGATTATCATATTCATATTTCATATTTTCTTGCGACATAGAGGTCAGCCCTTTCAACCATTGAATCCATGCCAGCTATCAGAGCATTCCCCCACCTATGTCCTGACAGAGCCAAGGGTAATTTATAGCAGCCATTTACCCAACTAACCCATGCATCCTCGTGATGTGGAGGAAAGTGGAAAAAACCCACGTGGTCAGAGGCAGAATGTTTAAACTCCATGCACGTGCAGCACCAGAGGTCATGCAGCATCATGGGTCACTGGAGCTACACTAACTGCTTAATTAATGCATTATTTAGTTCTTTTTGTTCATGGGATTCAGACATCACTAGCAAGACCAGGATTTACATTGGCCACCTGCTTTTCTCCACTGATGCTGCCTGGCCTGCTGAGTTCCTCCAGTGTCATCGTGTTTTCCACCAGGATTTACGATCTGTTCTATATTGTTCCTGAACTGCAGATGCAGTCAAGTGTAAACCATGCCAATAGGCATGGAGGTACACACAGCCAAAGTGGGTAACGATGGCAGATTTCTTTTCTTGAAGAGCATTATTAATCCAGTTGGATTTTTATAATAATCCAGTAACTGACACTGGATTTATTCCTTGAATTGAAATTCCTCAGCAGGTTTGGTTAGATTTAAATTGATGTCTCTGGATTAATGGCCCAAGTCTCTGGATGCTGTTCTGGTGAGATATCCACTACACATTCAAGTCTCTACTTATCTTACTTCATCTAACAATTAGCAAATCCTTCCACACCATACTCCCTTGTGAATTTACCTCTCTTCCTGTAAGCATGATGGTAACAGTTGTCTCAACCACCCCTTGCATCAGCAAGCACTACTTCCCAACCATTTCTGGGAAAATAACTTTTTCCTGAATTCCATGTTGTACTTATAAGTGACAACCTTGTATTTAAGGCCCCTGGTTCTGATCTCCCTGAAACAGATGCTTCTTTATTTCTGCACTGTGAAACCTTTTAAAGGCCTCTTGCTGAAGACCTCACAGACTCTTTTTCTAGAGAACTACCCCAGATGTATGGGTGCAAATTTGTCACATTTCATCCCAAACAATTGTGTCTCATGGGATTCAGCTCTACAGGCAGTTCCCAGGGACAAACACAATAGAAAAGCAACCACTACCAGAAGATTATCAACTAGGTGAGTGGTCTGGTCTGCCTGAAATACATGGTCTTCCAGTGTAAGAAGCTGTCCATAAATGATAGCTGCAAACTGGCACACTTGAAGATGCAGGGCTAGGTATACACTGTGAAGTTATCACACGGACCAGGGATTAAAGCACTGATTCATCAGCTAAGGGGAGGGTGACCCTCCAAGCCACACACATTCCTGACTTGGAAATATATTAATATTTATTTATTAGTCACATGCACATCGAAACACACAGTGAAATGCATCTTGTTGCATTAATGAGAATGTGCTGGGGGCAGCCCGCAAGTGTCGCCACGCTTCTGGCGCCAACATAGCACGCCCACAACTTCCTAACCTATACGTCTTTGGAATGTGGGAGGAAACTGGGAGCACCCGAAGAAAACCCATGCAGACACGGGGGAGAACATATCGTCGTTCCTTCACTGTCCCTGGATCAAAATTCTGGAATTCTGTCCCTTACAACATTGTGGCTAGACCCACAGCTCAAGGACTGCAGTGGTTCAAGAAGGCAGCTCACTACCACCTTCTCAAGGGCAACTGGGGATGGGCAATTAAATGCTGACTTAGCCTGCGAAGCCCACATCCCTTCAATGAATATATATATATAAAAAAAAATCTCTCTCCATAGCTCTGGGCTTTTGATATCACAAAAAGTTGTGCAGAATTAATTCTATTGTGTTCATTCTTGCCTAGGTTAAAAAAAACACAGATATTTATAACCAGCCTTTACACTCCAGAGCAACATCCCACCATTACATTGATAAGGAAGATTTTTTTTCTGTCTCCTCCTGACCTGCCCAGTTCTTCCTACACCATCCAAACCCAGTCCCTGTTCACCCTGTTTCTTTCTCCTCCTCCACCGTCTCTATCTGCCCATCACCCACACCCTCCTCCCACTGGGTCCCCTCCTCCTACTGTTCCCATCCGCCCTCCCATATTTGGTTCCATGCCCCACCTCCCTTCCCTATCAGCTTCCACCATCTGCAGCCCTTTGTCACCTCCACCCATCACCTCCCGGCCTCTATCGCTGTTTCCACTCCCCCCTCCTCCATCTGCCTATCACCTCTCCTCACCCCAATCCAACTATTGCTTGCCAGCTCTTGCTCCACCCCTTCCCCTCCCCCCTTTATACTGGTTGTCTCCCCTCTACTCTTTCAGAGCTGACGAAGGGTCTCGACCCAACTGTTCGTCTCCATCCACAGATGCTGCCTGACCCGCTGAAACCTCCAGCAGTTTGTTTTTTGCTCCACGTTCCAGCATCTGCCACCTCTTGTGCCTCCAGGGAAACGTTGGATGTTGGATGAGGTATTAAAACCTGGTCTACGTTCAGATGGATAGTAAGAATGCTTGGAACAGTTTATGGAAAATCAGAATTTTATCCAGGTACCTGAACCAGCTTTTATAAATACCTGTCCTACTGTTATAAGACTACTGAATGGTTCCCTAGTATGATAAGATGGACTCATAACCTTACGATCTACCTCGTTGTGACCTTGCACCTTACTGTCTACCTGCACTGCACTTTCTCTGTACTGTAACACTTTATTCTGCATTCTGTTGTCGTATTACCTTATACTACCTCAATGCACTGTTGTAATGAATTGACCTGTATGAACGGTATACAATGTAGAAGACAATGGGAAGGGAGCTCTGGTGAACAAAAGGTTTCTCGCTCTCGCTCTCTCTCTCTCTCTCTCTCTCTCTCTCAGCACCTCACTCTTCATTATCCTATCTTTGAGTTAACAATTGTCGATACTGTTTTCGATGTTGTGGGTGCGAATAACACATGTGTTGCACCCGGGCACCCCCATCACTTTTATCTAAGTTCTGTCCCATTCTGTTTTTCGTCTGATGTCCAAATCACAATTTATCCCGGCCTCACTGCCACAGGTCGAATCACAATTTATCCCAGACTATGTTTCCAAACGAACACCATTTCCAAATGAACTCTGTTTTTCACTGCAGCTGGGTACATGTGACAATAATAAACCAATTTACCAAAATTTCATTTCTGGCCATCAGACATCAGGAAGGTTGTGAAGATACTGGTGGTGGTGCAGGAGAAGTTTTTGTGACTATCACCAGGGTGAGGATTTTCAACCATACACTTAGACTGTAGAAGCTGGTGTTGTTCTCCTTGGAGGGCGAAGTAGGGGCTATTTGATAGAGGTAAACAAGGTCAGTTTAAATAGAGTAAATAGAGGGAAGCTGCTCCCATTGGTGGATGTTTCCAGGACTAAGGGAGACAGATTTAAAATTTGAGGCAAAAGATTCAAGGCTGAATGTAAGGAACACCTCTTTCTACACAGAAATTAGATGTGATCTAGAATGCACTACCTGTAAAAGTGGGAGAAATATTATCTTTTTAAAAAGAAAACTGGATCAGTGCCTGAGCAAGAATAATTTGCAGAGGCACAGGGGAAGAGAACTGGAAAGGGGCTGACAGGATTGTTCTGCTGGGGCTGGCATAGACTCAGTGGGCAGAATAGCCTCCTTCTGTGTCATAAGTTAATGCTTCTAGGATTCCATTCTATTTCTTTACAGCGCCAAAGCTAGTTGGTAATTTGTGCCAATGGAGTCTGTGAATCTTTCCACTGCACAGCATATCTCCTAGATCTGTCTGCTGCACAAACATTTTAGATGTCTATCACTGATGAGTTGCCAGAATGCCTCTAGTCTCTGAGTCAGAAGCCATGAGTGCATAACATTGATTGATACTGGGAAAGAGCTGCACTTCACCGTTCTGACAATTAGGTCCTGTCTGGTTTCAGAAGAAGACGTGAAAGATCCCTTAGAAGATGACCTGGGGAATTTTCTCTGGTGTCATAGTCAGTTATTCATCAACCCAGCATCACTAAAACAGATAGCTGCTATTTATGCTCATTAGTGGTCACACTCTCTGCATTCCAGCACTGACTGGACTTCAAGAGTACGTTTTAGGCCGTTAAGCACTTTGGGGCTTTCTAGGTCCTATATAAATGCAACTTCTCTTTATTACATGAAACACTCTGATATCTTCTTAAAGAGCTCACAGTGTAAAGGCAACTGTTTCTTTTTAACATCATGCCTTTTTTGGCTTTGTGGGTTTAGATGATTTGCTTTGACTGCAGGTGTTACAGCCTCTGTCATTCATTTAACTTCACACCCACCGCTGATCCCATCTTTACTATTTTCTTTTGGTGTCCTTCTTCGCAGAGCCCAAGGCATCTGCTTGAGGTTGCCCTAGAGATGTCGGCCTATCGTAAAATTGAAAAGTTGCCACTAACCTCAGCAGCTAAGGGCTTTATTTTTTCCCCTTTTCACAGAGCAGCAGTGACAGCAGTGTTGTGGCTAACTACGTCAGCACGTGCAATCACAAAGGAGCTCTGGTGAAGAGCAGAGAAATTGATTGCAGTTTGCAACGACCACGCTTACACAGAGATGCAGCAGAGGTGGAGCAAGGATCTACACCTGCGTCATTCACCGGAGGTGGTGGGGGGGGGGGGACTTTCGGTTTTAGCAACTGCATCTGAGGTGCACAGCCTCCCCACATTAGAGTGACGTTGGGCTGTTATGCAAATATTAAACTTAAATACAAAATATACTTGGAGCAGGGAACCTAACCAATATTCTGGGCCTTGCTTTCACCATTCACAGAAAAAGCCACTGTTACAGACCAAACTTCCAGAATAGAACATAGAACATTACAGCGCAGTACAGGCCCTTTGGCCCACAATGTTGTGCCAACATTTTATCCTGCTCTGAGGTCTATCTAACCCTTCCGTCCCACATAGCCCCCCCATTTCTCTATCATTCATGTGTCTATCTAAGAGTCTCTTAAATGTCCCTAATATATCTGCCCCCACAACATCTGCTGGCAGTGCGTTCCACACACCCATCACTCTCTGTGTAAAAAACTTACCCCTGACATCCCCCTTATATCTTCCTTCAATCACCTTAAAATTATGTCCCCTCGTGTTAGCTATTGTCACCTTGAATAGTTTTACTTGTGTTCAAACTGAAATAATACAGCAGTCACATAATTTTAACAATGAAGGAAAAGGCTATTGAGCCCATCTTGTTCATACTGGCCCTCTGCAAGAGCAATTCAGCCAGTACCTCTCCCCTGCCCTTTGCTTACATGTATTTCTTCAATTTCCTTTGCAAGTCACAAATGAATCTGCCTCCACTACTCTGTTAGGTAATGCTAACTGCTCACTGCAGAAATAAAAGCATAAGCATACAAATTAGGAAAAGGAGTTGGCCATTTTGACTCCATCATTCATTAGATCATGGCTACCTGATTATAACTTCAATGCTGCATTCTTACCCTACCCAGTCACCTTTCACCTCCTTGTCTATTGAGAATTGAGCTACTTCTGCCTTAAAAGTAATTAAACTCTGCTTCTACTGGCCTTTGAAGCAGAGATTTCCGAGAAATCATAATCATGTTTTAGAGAAAAAAATTCACCTCATCTCTGTCTTACGCGAATGACTCTTTATTTTTATATAGTGATCCCTAGTTCTAGATATGGTTCAAGATGGATGAAGGAAAGAACATGTATTGATAAGAAGTCACAAGTAGTAGTATATAAACCCTCTCAAAGTATGTATTCTGCAGAACAGAGTAAAAAAGGAATAATGGAGGCTTATAAGAAAGATACTGAAGTAATCATAAGCTATTTTAATCATCATATGGGTGAGAAAAACTCAAATAGGCAATAGTCTAGAATTGAGCAGCACTATGACTACTTTGATCACTTTGCACTAAAAAAATTATTCTAATTGTGTTCTTTCTTGTAAAAATTGTGTTTAATTTATGTTCTTGTGAATGCCGTTTATATTATGCTATGTGACTGTGATGCTGCTGCAAGTAAGTTTTTCATTGCACTTGTGCACACATGGATGTGCACATGAAAATAAATGCGACTTTGACTTTGACTTTTGAGTTCATGGAATATATTCGGAATGCTTTCTTTGAGAAATATCTTGAGGATCCAACCAAGGAAGAGGCTACCTTAGATGTGGTGTTGTGTAATGAGATAGGATTAATTAATGAGGTCATAGTAGAGGATCCCCTATGAAAAAGTTATCAGAGGTGGTTGAATTTCAGATTCAATCTGAGGGTGAGAAATCTGTCTAAAACTAGGACTCTAAACATTAATCAATGGCAATCAAAATGGTACAAGAACAGATCTGGAGGAAGTGGATTGGGTAAATAGATCAGAAGTGGCAAGCTGCAAAGGAAATATATAATAAATCTCAGCAAAGATATATTCTAGTGCAAGTGAAAAGTTCAATGAGCAGGATATATTATTTGTGGTTAATAAGGATGGTATGAAACTGAATGAAAAAGCAAGCATTGTTGTGTAGATTAGTGGGCAGAGGACTGAAAAATTACAGAAGCAAACAAAGGATGATTTATAAAATTATGAAGGGACAGAAGACAGAGTACAAGAGTAAACTAGCAAAATAGTATAAAGTGGAGAGTAAGAACATCCGTGGGTATATAATAAGAAAGAAAGCAGCTAAAGTAAACATTGAGTCCTTTGAGGATGAGACATGGGAATTAATAATCCCACTCATGATAAGTAATCATAGAGTTATAAATGGAGAAAGTTAAAATAATTTTTATCTCTAGATAAAAATTACTAGGCAATTTAATGGGGCTAAAGACCAGTCCCCAGAACTGGATGGTCGATAAGTGGGGTCATAAGGTAGGTCACTGCAGAGATAATGGGTGTACAGCATATCAGTTGCAACTATCAGAAGTCCTTGGATTTGCGAGGGGTGCCAGAGGATTTGAAAACTACAAGTGTAACACCACCATGGATGGAGGCAGAAAGCAGGAAACTATAGTCCAGTAAGTCTAACATCCATCACTGGGAACATAACAAAATATCATTAAGGTGAGGCCGCACTTGGAGCACTGTGTTCAGTTTTGGTCACCCTGTTATAGGAAAGACGTGGTTAAACTGGAAAGAGTGCAGAAAAGATTTATGAGGATGTTGCCAGGACAAGAGAGCTTGGGTTATAGAGAGAGGTTGGCCAGGCTAGGTCTTCATTCCTTGGAACATAGGAGAATGAAGGGGTGACCTTATAGAAATGTTTAAAATTATGAGAGGCAGAGATAAGGTGGATGGTAACAGTCATTTCCCCAGGGTAGGGGAGTCCAAAACTAGCAGCCATAGGTTTGGGGTGAGAGGGGAAAGATTTAAAAGGGGACCTGAGGGGCAACTTTTTCATGCAGAGGGTGGTGAGTATATGGAATGAGCTGCCAGAGGAAGTGGTTGAGGCAGGTACAACAGTATCATTTAAGGAGCACTTGGATAGGGATATGGAGGGACGGGGCTTGGAGGGATATGGGCTGATTGCAGGAAATTGGGACCAGCTGGGCCCGAAGGGCCTGTATCCATGCTGTATTGCTCTATGACTCTATGCCTCTAAGAAATAATACAGGACATCGAGAAAATCATGAGGCAATCAAGAAGAGTCCTTAAAACTCTCCTCCCCCCTACTTTTATGTCTTATCTTAAAGCCCATAGCTTTGAACTATTTTGATATGACTTGTCCCTAATCCCTGTCCCTGCCGCCTAATTCAGCATCATGTTCAGCGCAGGCATTGGGGGACCAATAGTCTGGTCCTGTCTTGTACTGGTTAATGTCTATGATCACTATTCTATGTCCCAATACCTCTAAATACTTTAATATCAAATTTTATGGAGGGAAATAGACAGTCAGCATTTCAGGTCAAAACCCTTCAACCTATTCATTTCCATCCACAGATGCTGTCTGACCTGCTGAGCTCCTCCTGCTTTTTGTGTGTTGCTCCAGATTCCAGCATCTGCGGTCTCTTGTGTCTCCATAGTGTCAAATTTTGTTTTATAACTGTAGTATCTACAAATTTGAGTGTATTCAAAAACTAGAATGCTATGTGGTATGACCTTGATACAATGTTGTACCAGACACCGCTGTTCAATTGGAAACAGCTGCCTTCAATAAAGAATGTGTTCTGTTAGTTCCGTTTAGTCTTGGTGTCAGTCTCAGGGTTTGCTGAGTGACCCTTCTTCAGGAAGGGTCCTGACCCGAAACTTTGACTGCCTACTTTTCTCCATGGATGCTGCCTGGCCTTCTGAGTTCCTCCAGCATCACCATGTTTTTCATCTAGATTCCAGTATCTGCAGTCCTTAGTTTCTCAGGGTTTACTGAATCTTGGTAGCCAGTGGTGATATTCACTTACAATAACTCCACTGAAATCACCAGCAACCACAGTGGCATTTAATTGGGATGTTTCCTGTGACAGTAATAGGAGATGAAGATCCAGAGGAGTGGAGCTGGAGAACCAGGTTCTCCAAGTGGGAGCAGACACAGTGAGGATGACAGGAGATGGATATGTGAGGAACAATGGGAGTTTGGAGCAGGACCAGCTGAGTCAGCAAGTCACCTTGTTCACAGACAGTGTGGAATGGTTGGCTGAGTGAATAACATGATTAAAGACCAAGATCAACATAGTGAGCGGAGGATCATGATGATATGTGCAGTGAGAAAAGCCACATTGCTGCTGATGGCCAGAGGAAAATGAAACACAAATAGAAGGGGTGGTAAAGAAAGCATACAGCATACTTGCCTTCATCAGTCAGGGTGCTGAATATAAAAGTCGAGAAGTCCTGTTGCAGTTTTATAAACTTTTTGTTAAACCACATTTGGAGTAGTGTGTGCAGTTCTGGTTGCCACATTACGGTGTTACAACACAAAACAACAAATTTCACTATGTATGTCAGTGATAATAAACTTGATTCTGATTACAGGAAGGATGTGGAGGATTTGGAGAAGGTGCAGAAGAGGTTTACCAGGATGTTGCCTGGATTAGGCAGTATTAGCCACAAGGAGAAGTTAGAAAATTTGGATTGTTTTCCCTGGAGTGTTAGAGATTGAGGTATGACCTGATAGAAGTATATAAAATTATGAGGAGATATAGATAGGGGAGATAGTCAGACTATTTTTCCTAGGGTAGAAATGTCAAATACTAAAGGGCATAGCTTTAAGATGAGAGGAGGAAAGTTTCGGGGAGATTTACGAGGCAAGTTTTTTTTACACAGAGAGTTGCAGGTGCCTGGAACATGCTGCCAGGAAAACTGGTGAAGGCAGATACAATAGAAATGTTTAAGAAACAGTTAGACAGATACATGAACAGGCAGGGAATGGATCAAGTGCAGGCAGATGGGATTAGTTTAACTTGGCATCATGATCAGCGCAGACACCTTCCTCTCCTGCTATGACTTTCCATTCTCTGCCAATGCCATTTCATCTGCAATCCCCACTGTCAAAGACAACCATTTGCTCCACACATCCCAATTAAATTTTAACATTCAGCTTTGTATTAGGTAAGTTACATGGCATCCAGATCCAAGGGTTACTGTTTCTGCAAAGTAGGAAATTCAGGATTTTGGTGAGTGGGGAATTTCAGTTCAATGAGGTACAGGGATGCTGTTCTTGGTTATGCTCAGTGAGTTCATGCAATAAATAGAGGCATAGCAACACACATTGGACCTGTGGAATGTACATCCTGTGCCATGTGGAAATTCCTGGAGTCTGGTAGGGAGCTACGGGGATCGATGCTTGGGTCCCAGCTAGTCACAAACAACCAGCAATTTGGGTGGGCAGACCAGATGTCATATTTTCAAGTTTGCTGATAATATTAAATGAGGTGGAGTTGTGAGTACAGGGCAGCATTTAAAGTGCCCTACAAAAGGATATGGGCAGAGAAATAAAGGACTGCAGATGCTGGAATCTAGATGAAAAACACGATGATGCTGGAGGAACTCAGCAGGTCAGGCAGAGTCATGCCTGGCCTGTTGAGTTCTTCCAGCATCATAATATTTTTCAAGGGATATGGGCAAGCTGACTGACCAGGCAAGAACCTGGCAGATGGAATATAATGTGGAAAAATATGAATTGGTGCACATCACAGAAAAGTGGAGCATTTGTTAAATGGTGAGGGATTGGGTAGTGTTGATGCTCAAAGGGACCTTAATGTACACAAGTCACAGAAGACCAACATACAGATGCAACAAGTGATAAAGAAGGCAAATGTTTTGTTAGCCTTTATTATTGCTCTGCCCAGGACCATAAGAAACTGCAGTGAGTTGTGGACACAGCTCAGCATATCATGAAAACCAGCCTCCCCTCCATGGACTCTTGTCTACACTTCTCGCTGCCTCGGTAAAGCAGCCAACATAATCTAAGACCCCTCCCGCCCCAGATACTCTCTCTTCTCCCCCCTCCCATCGGGCAGAAGATACAAAAGCCTGAAAGCACATACCATCAGTCTCAAGGGCATCTTCTATCCTGTTTTTATAACACTATTGAATGAACCTCTTGTACAACAGGATGGACTCTTGACCTCACAATCTACCTCGTTATGACCTTGCATCTTATTGTCTACCTGCACTGCACTTTCCCTGTAACTATAACACTATATTCTGCATTCTGTTACTGCTTTTCATTTGTACTACCTCAATGTACTGATGTGGTGAAATAATCTGTATGGGTGGCATGCAAAACAAAATTTTTCACTGCACCTCGGTACATGTGACAATAATAAACCAATTTACCAATCACAAGAGCATTTAAAGACACAAGTGACTGAAGATGCTGGAATCTGGAGCAAAAAAACACAAACTGCTGGAGGAACTCAGCTGGTCAGGCAGCATTC
Organism: Pristis pectinata; assembly: GCF_009764475.1. Classification (NCBI taxonomy): domain Eukaryota; kingdom Metazoa; phylum Chordata; class Chondrichthyes; order Rhinopristiformes; family Pristidae; genus Pristis; species Pristis pectinata. The sequence continues at coordinate 11,244,956 of NC_067415.1, forward strand.
GTGGAGGCAGAGGGATAGCTGGTGTTTCGGGTCAAGACCCTGCATCAGGACTGAGAATATAGAGGGTATATGTAGCCAGTATAAAGAGGTGAGGGGGAGGAGTGAGGCAGAAGCTGACAGGTGATAGGTGGAATAAGGTGAGGAGGGGAATTATGGGCAGATGGAGCCAGGTGGGGGGAGGAGAGGATGGAGGGAGAGTCTGAGGCTGGAAGGTGATAAGTGGAGACAACAGATTTTGGAATCTGATAAATAAGGGAGGTGATAAGTGGAACCAAGTAAGGGAGGGATAATGGGTGGATGCAACAAGTGGGGAAGGAGATAGGAGACCCAGTGGGTTAAGTATATGAGTAATGGGCAGATAGAACCAGATGGGGCAGGGGAAAGTAGATTTTTTAAGATATCTTTATTAGTCACATGTACATCGAAACACACTGTGAAATACATCTTTTTGCGTAGTATTCTGGGGGCAGCCCACAAGTGTCGCCACGCTTCCGGTGCCAACATAGTGTACCCACAACTTCCTAACCCGTATGTCTTTGGAATGTGGGAGGAAACCGGAGCACCCGGAGGAAACCCACGCAGTCACGGGGAGAACGTACAAACTCCTTACAGATAGTGGCTGGACTTGAACCCAGGTCGCTGGTGCTGTAAAGTGTTATGCTAACCGCTACACTATTGGAAAGAAAAGACGGTGCGAGAACCTGGAAGGAGAAAGAAAGTAACACTGAGGGTGCAGATAACTGAAAATGGAAAATCCAATATTCGTACCAGGCGGAATATGAGGTATCCTTGTTTGTATTTGACCTTGCTCTGACATGGAGAAGGTCAAGGACAGATAGATCGGTGTGGGAATGGGAAGTAGAGTTGAAATGGCACACAACTGGGAACTCAAGATGGCCATCACGGACAGAGAGTAGGTCCTCGGCATAGCAGTTGCCTTGTCTACTCTTGGACTTACCAATATAGAAGAGGCCACATCAAGAGCACTGAATGCAACAGACAAGGTTGGAGAAGGTGCATCTTAATCTCTGCCTCACCTGGAAGGGCGGTTCAGGTCCCTGGATGTTGGTGAGGTGTTGCACATCCGACAGTTGCAGGGGAAAGTGCCAGAGACAGGGAAGCATGGGTGGAGAGGGATGAGTGAGCCAAGGAGTCACAGTGAGTACGGTCCCTGTGGAAAGCAGAAAGGGATGGGGGAGAGGAAGGTGTGACTGGTGGTGGGGGTGGGATCATGTAGTAGCTGGCAGAACTAATGAAGAATTTTGTGCTGGATGCGAAGGCTAATAGGGAGAGTGAAAGATAAGGACCAAGGGAACTCTGTCTCTGATAGGGGATTAAAATATTGGTATAATGAAGTATTATTGCAATTATACAGAGCAGTGGTAAGACTATAAATTGGTAAATTGGTTTATTATTGTCACATGTACTGAGGTAGAGTGAAAAACTTTGTTTTGCATGCCATCCATAGAGATCATTTCATTACTTCAGTGCATTGAGGTAGCACAAGGGAAAACAATAACAGAATGCAGAATAAAGTGTTAAAAGTTTACAGAGAAATTGCAGTGCAAGCAGACAATAAGGTGCAAGGCCATAACAAGGTAGATTGTGATGTCAAGAGTCCATCCTATCTGGAGTATTGTATACAATTTTGGTGTCCTAACCGATGAAAGGATGTACTTGGTATTGGGAATTGGTTTATTATTTTCACATGTACTGAGATACAGTGAAAAGCTTTTGTTTTGCGCGCCATCCAGACAGTTCAGGCCATAAATAACTGCAACGAGGTAGTAGAAAGAATACAGAATGCAGAATATATTGTTGCAGTTACAGAGAAAATGCAGTGCAAATAGACTTGCTGAGTGCAGCAAATATTTTACCAGACTGTTTCTAGGGATGACATGTTTGTGACTTATGGAGCGATTGAAAAACTTCCAGAGTGTGGAAGAACCAGAGCCGATCTCATCAAAATGTTCAAAATTCCAGAAGGGATTGATAAGCTAGAAGCAGAGAAAACACCTCCCCTGGCTGAAGTCTATCACCAGGGCATACAGTCTCAGAACAAGGGTTATGTTATTTTGGATTGAGTTGAGAAGGAACTTCTTCACTGAGATGGTGATGAACTTTATGGAACTCTCTTCCCTGGATGATTGTGGAGGTTCAGTTATCACAAAGGAAATCAAGGAATACATGGAAAGTTTTGAAAACTGGCACTGAGGTGGACAGGGCAAAACCTAATGAATGGCAGGGCAGCCTCAAAGGGTCAGTTGATCTACTCCTGCTCACAGTTTTTCTGATCAATTCTTTCCAAAAGAATTAGGAAGTCTGGAACACACTGCTTGAAAGGGTGGAAGAGACAGAAATCCTCAACACATTTTAAAGCATATGCATACTCGGAGAGATACAGACACAAACAGACCCTTCAGTCCACACCAACTATCAACCAATCATTTACACCAAACTCATATTAATCCCAGTATGTTGGCGCCGGAAGCATGGCGACACTTGCGGGCTGCCCCCAGAACACTCTATGCAAAAGATGCATTTCACTGTGTCTTTCGATGTACACGTGACTAATAATATCATTTTACTCTCCCCACATTCTCATCAAATCCCCCCCAGGTTCTACCACTGACTGACAAAGCAAGGGCAATTTACAGTGGCCAATTTCACCGACCAACCCACACATCTTTGGGATGTGGGAGAAAATGGAGCACCCAGAAGAAACTCATGTAGTCACAGGGAAGGCGTGAAAACTCCACACAGACAGCACTAAAGGTCTGGATTGAACCCACATTTCTGATGCTGTGAGACAGTGACTCTACCAGCTACACTGCCCTATCCTATGGAAAACAGTGACCTGCTTGGCTATGGGCCTAGTACAGGAATGTGAAATTAAAATGGGAAGTTTTTCTTTGACTAGCACAGGCATGATGGGGCGAATGGCTTGAATGGCATGAATATTTTATGTTTCTCCTCTCTGAGTGATTGGTCAAATCCACTTTCCGGAACTCGTTAACCTTTCATATTTCACCACCTGGGCATCCCTCCTCCATCTTCAACACAGTTCCAAAATTTAACATAGAACAGAACAGCACAGGAACAGGCCCTTTGGCCCACAATGTTGTGCCGAGCTAATTAAACTAGAAGTTAAAAGTTTAATTAAACTAATCCCTTCTGCCAACACAATGTCCATATCCCTCTATTTTCTGCACATTCATGTGCCTATGTAAGAGCCTCTTAAATGCCTCTATTGTATCTGCCTCCACTGCCACCATTGATAGCACATTCCAGGCACCCACCAGTCTCTCTGTAAAAAAACTTGTCCCACACATTTCCTTTGAACTTGCTTCCTCTCACCTCTCACCTCATTTAAAGAAGATAAGAAAGGATAGAAACGAGAGTTGGCCATTTGGCCAGTCAGTCCTACTTCCCCATGCAATTTCATGGCCAACCCACTACCTCAAGATCATGTTCCGTAGTGTCCAAATTTCTGTTACTCTCAATCTTGAATATACTCTATGGCACAACATCCACAGCCCACTGGGATAGAGAAGAAATGTCTCCACATCTCTATGATAACTGGCAAATCCTTCATTCTGAGATTGTGTACCTTAATTCCAGACTCTAGCCAGAGCCATTTTTGTCGTCAGCCTCTTTTAAAATCGTTTGCAATACAATGAAATTTCCTGTCCTTCTCTTAAACACCTATCCGATTAAGCTAATGTTCCCCTCCTAGTTGGACACTCTCCTTATTTCAGGATATATTAACTACCTCCAGGCTCAAGGACAGCTTCTATCGTGCTGTTATAAGACTATTGAACGGTCCCCTAGTACAATAAGATGGACTCTTGACATCACAAACTACCTTGTTATGACCTTGCACCTCATTGTCTCCCTGCACTGCACTTTCTCTGTATCTGTAACAATTTATTCTGCATCCTGTTATTGTTTTACCTTGTACTACCTCAATGCACTGTGTAACGAATTGATCTGTATGAACAGCATGCAAGACAAGTTTTTCACTGTACCTCAGTACATATGACATTAATAAACCAATTTACCAATTTACCTTGGTTTTCCCTGGAATTTTCTCCCTATGTCTTTCTAATAAGATACAATAAGATATCTTTATTAGTCAAATGTGCATTGAAACACACAGCGAAATGCATCTTTTGCATAGAGTGTTCTGGGGGCAGCCCACAAGTGTCGCCACACTTCTGGCGCCAACATAGCATGCCCACAACTTCCTAACCAATGGAATGTGGGAGGAAACTGGTGCAACCAGAGGAAACCCACGCAGACACGGGGAGAACGTACAAACTTCTTACTGTCTATTTATTTCCTACTTCTTTTAATTTTCTTTAAAGCCCAAGTTGTACTTATCTAGACTATAGTCAAGTGAATCACAAGGTCTTGCATGATAAAACACGCTAAATAAAAAGGTTATCATTATCGACCTGTTTCACTGAGATCTATTGCTGATTAATTCTTCAACTGAAGTTGTGTCTGATTCTTTAGGACTTCTTATTCCTACCAAGAGCTTAACCTGAAATACTGAACAAGTCCTGGTACATGAAGGTTATCTGATTCAGAGAAACATCCTTTACCAAATACCATTCAAGATACTTTATGGACCATCTTTGGATGTTTAGAGTACTACAGAATTCAAAGTGAATAAATCTTAATCACAGGTCAAAACATATCTCCATCAATCTGTATAAGATAAAAATGTAAAATCAGCGTTTAATATGAAACCTTGCAGTTCTATTATTTAAAGTTAGGAACTTTGACCTGAACTTTGAGAGAACACATGTTGGAACAGCTTATCTCTTTCAACAAGATGCATGCAATCTACTCCTACTGTCCAGTTTGCCCAATATCTGTGCGGATCTGCCCCATTTTTCTCATGGTTGAAAAGTCAAAAATTAGCCTCCAATTAAATATAACCTGTTAGAATCAGAACAAGGGTTTAACTGGCACAGGTCTTCATTTTGCCTGAAAGACATCTTTTACATTCATGTTAAACCCAGACATTGTTATTATATATGATATTAGATTATAGGGGGTTCTAATATAATATGTAACTAAAACACTTGCTTGAATTGATAAAATGCTAACTTATTCAATTCCATTATCTGAAGAAAAATTCCTTATGGTTCAATGGATTAGGTAAGTTGCATAGTGACAAAAGTCAAGTCAAGTCGCCGGTAGTGTAGCGGTTAGCATAATGCTATTACAGTTCCAGCGAACCAGGTTAAATTCCAGCCACTGTCTGTAAGGAATTTGTACATTCTGCCCGTGTCTGTGTGGTGTCCTCCGAGTACTTCGTTTTCCTTCCACATTCCAAAGACGTACAGGTTAGGAGCTGTGGGCATGCTACGTTGTGCTTTCAGATTCTGCAGCCTCTTGCATCCCTTTGCATTGGAATTGCTGTACCTGGCCATGATGCAACCAGTTAGGATACTTTCAACAGTGCATCTGTAGAAGTTTTTTACAGTATTTGGTGACATGCCAAATCTCCTTAAGCTTCTCAGAAAGTAGAGATGCTGGCATGCCCTCTTTATGGTTGCATTTATGTGCTAGGCCCTGGACAAGTCATTCAAGATGTTTACAACCAGGAATTTGAAGCTGTTTACTCTCTCCACCTCTGACCTACCAATGAGAACTGGCATGTGGTCTCCCAACTTCCCCTTTCTGAAGTCAACAATTAGCTCCTTGGTTTTATTGACATTGAGCGTGAGCTTATTATTGCAGCACCACTCGACCGGATGTCCCATCCCACTCCTGAATGCTGACTCATCACCCATGATTCAGCTTACAACAATGGTGTTGTCAGTGAATTTGTGGATGCTACTGGAGTTCTGCTTAGCTGCACAGTCATGGATGTAAAGAGAGTAGAGCAGGGATCCTTGAGGTGAACCTGTGTTGATGGTCAGTGAGGAGGAGATGTTATTACCAATCTGTACTGATTGAGGTCTGTTGATGAGGAAGCCAAGGATCCAGTTGCAAAGGGAGGTACACAGGCCCAGGTCTAATGTGTCTATTGCACTCTGTGGAAAGTGAAGTTCTAGGGAAAACTCTTAACTAAACATATTCACCCATTTTATAAAGCAAACAGATGAGAATAGTATCTGGCAGATTTTAATAAGGATAATTATTTTCAGCAGTGTTTTGGAATAAAAGAGGACAGAGCTTTCCCCTCAATGACCTCCATGCAGTTGTGTAAATTACAAAAAAAATCTTATCTTGCAATAATATGTTTGTGTACATTTATTTAACAAACATCTTTAACAAACTGTGCAAAGTACACATTCTAACGCTATCACAATGCTAGCAAACAAGGCAGATGGTCAGATGCTTAGCAGGTCAAGACTTTTCATTCCATCATTCAATAAAATGAGGAGATATAGCATTGATTTCTACAGTGGCTACACTGACTGTGGACAATGTCTGAACCATCAAGACAAAATGCAAGCTTGAGGAACAACAGCTCATCTTTCGTCTAGGCATGTTGCAGCTTTTTGAATTCAATCGGTTGCTCACTCTTTCCTTCTGTCTGTATCAGATCAAGCTATTTCCACCTGTCATTATGTTGGCTCAGCTTTTCATATTTTATTCAGAGAATCTGGCATTTGGGTCATGTCCCATAAACTCACCACTTTTCAACGTATTCTACAGACAAGGAAGCTTAATGTGTGACTCACTGCCCCCATTAACCCATTTGGACTCATCTTATCAGGGATAGTCCCATGTTCTACACATCCTTCACACCACCTGTTGAAAATTGACTCTTTCCCAAAACAGTCCTGAAATGTTAACTCTGTTTGTCCTTCCATAGATGCTGCCTGACCTTCTGAGTGTTTCCAGCGATTTGTTTTTGTTACCTTCAACATTATTTCTTTCAGATTTGCGAAGTCACCATCTCATTTCCTGCTCCCTCTCATCTGCATTCCGGTAGAGTTAAATTGCTTGGGACTCACTCTTCACCATCATCCTTTCAGTCTTCCAGTCTCTACCTGGCTTCTTTCTGCTCTAGGACAGTGATTACATATCAAAATAATTCCATTGGCTGAAAAGCACTTTGAGATGGTGAAAGCTGCAATATAAATGCAACTTTCTCTTTACTAAAGAATCACCACCTACTGTATATCACACAGCAACCTTCCACTTCTCCATGTTTATTGTACTTTTCTTTCCATTCCCTTCTTTTTCACCCTAGGTACATTCTCTCCTCTTGTTTGGTCTTCAAACCATTCTTTAAAATCCACCTTCAGCTTCCCACTGTCAACACCTGTTCCTCATGCTCCACATCTTTCACTTACCCACAAGGTATCCTTGAAAGGAAAATTACAGTTACATTTTCATAACACCATTCAAGACCACAGGAGGTGCACACATGACCTTTGTACAGGCAAAGACTTACCCACGTCAGCTGTGGTTCAGCTGATAGCCCTCTGACTTCTGAATTACGAGGTTCACGGCCTAATTCCCAGTTCAGTGACTTTAGTACAAAAATCCAAGCTGACTTTCCAATTCTGTAGTGAGGGAATGCCACAATTCTGCAATGAGGGAACGCCGTAATTCTGTAATGAGGGAATGCCACACTGTCAGATGTGTTACTTTGCAGACATTAAACCGAGGTGCCACTTGCTCTTTCAAGTGTTCTTGCAAATCTTTACAACAATCACAAAATAAAACAAATTAGTTTTTCATAATCACATTGTTGTTTTATGGAAGTTTGTTATACACAAATTGGCTTTCATGTTTACAATATTATAACAATGACAACACTTCAGAAGTGTTGTCATAATTACCTACAAAATACTTTGGCATGTCCTAAAAGAAAGGTGAAAGACAAATTATAGAAAATAACTCTTTCCTTTCCTCATAGTCTATCAAGCCATAGTCTATCGTGTCAAGAATTCAGTAATTAAAAACTAACCGGACTGCCAAAGTCTCCTCCATTTGCCCAAGGTCTTCCATTCCTTCAGAATCAGAATCAGGTTTATTATCACTGACATAGGTCATGAAATTTGTTGCTTTGCAGCAGCAGTACAGTGCAAGACATAAAAATTACTATAAGTTACAAAACTGAATAAATATTGCAAAAGAGGAATAACAAGGTAGTGTTCATGGGTTCATGGACCACACAGAGGAAGAAGCTGTTTTTGAAACATTGAGTGTGGGTCTTCAGGCTCCTGTACCTCCTCCTCGATGGTAGTAACTTGAAGAGGGTATGTTCTGGATGGTGAGGGTCATTAATGATGGATGCCAACTTCTTCAGGCACTGTCTCTTGGCGGGGAGGGTTATGCCCGTGATGGAGCTGGTCGAGTCTACAACCCTCTGCAGCCTCTTTTGATCCTGAGCATTGGTGCCTCCATACCAGGCAGTGATGCAACCAGTCAGAATGCTCTCCACTGTACATCTGTAGAATTTGCAAGGGTCTTTGGTGACATACCAAATCTCCCCAAACTCCTAATGAATTAGAGCCGCTGGCGTGGCTTCTTTGTGATTGAGCATTGATGTGTTGGACCCAGGATAGATCCTCTGAGATGTTGGCACCCAGGAACTTGAAGCTGCCCACCCTTTCCACTGCTGACCCCTCAATGAATACTGGTGTGTGTTCTCCTGGCTTCCCTTTCCTGAAGTCCACAATCAATTCCTTGGTCTTGCGAGGTTGTTGTGACAACACCACTCAACCAGCATATCTATCTCACACCTGTACGCCTCCTCATCACCATCTGGGATTCTGCCAACAGCAATGGTGTCATCAGCAAATTTACAGATGCCATTTGAGCCTTGCTGAGCCACACAGTCATGAGTGTAGAGAGAGTAGAGCAGTGGGTTAAGCACGCATCCTTGAAGTGTGCCTGTGTTGATTGTCAAATATCTATGCCATCTTCTTGCAGCTACTATTGGGCAGGAGGTACAGGAGCCTGAAGTCCCACACCACCAGGTTCAAGAAAAGCTACTTCCCTTCAACCATACAGTTCTTGAACCAACCGGCATAACCCTAATCACTAGAGTTTAGCAACACTATTACAACTTTGATCATTTGCACTAAAATAGAATTTTTTGTTCTAATTGTGTTCTTTCTTGTAAAAATTGTTTAATTTGTGCTTTTCTTGTGAATGCTGCTTATATGATCCTATGTGCCTGTGATGCTGCTGCAAGTAAGTTTTTCTTTGCACCTGTGCGTACATGTACTTGTGCATATGACAATAAACTTGACTTTGACTTTTATTTGACCAATTTTGCTATGAGTCAAACCACCCAAAGCCATTTCCTATGGCGAAGGATTCTAAGTATTAACAGCCCCTCATGGAAATGTAGTTATGGGCAATAAATCCCAGGCTCGCCAATGACACAAATTCTGTGAATAAATTAAAAACAAACTAATGAACATGGTTATTTGAACCTTGGTAATTGTATCTCTTACCAAATGGGAGCAGAAGGTGCTATAAGTTGTAATTTATATCATTTGTATAAGTAAATTAGAGTAATAATTGAAATTAACTTTTACAACATCCCCATCTTATGGCAGAGAAAGCAAACAACATAAGCAGGGTATAAATTGACAACTTTAGCACTTACAGGATTATTATAGTTTCATAGTGATGAAATTAAAAGTTCTTTTCAACACAAGAAATGGATGTAAGAGTAGGCCATTTGGTCTCCTGTGCCTTCTCTGTTATTCTTTAAGATCATGGCTGATCTTTTAGCTTAGCACCACTTTACTGCACTAACCCCATATTCCTTTATTCCCTAATATATAAAAAGTATTGATTTCTATCCTGAGCATACATAGCAACTAAACCCCCACACCCCTCCAGGGTACAGAATTCCAAAGCTTCACTAACACCAGTTTCTGAATACCTGAGCCAAGGGAAACATTGTTGATAGGGTGGTTAAGAAAGCGTATGGTTTGCTGGCCTTCATTAGTCAGGGGTTTGAGTTCAAGAGCAGTGAGGTAATGTTGCAGTTCTATAAAACTCTGGTTAGACCACACAGAGTATTGTGTCCAGTTCTGGTCACCTCATTATCAGAAGGTTGTGGAGGCTTTAGAGAGGGTGCAGAGGAGACTTACCAGGATGCTGTCTGGATTAGAGAACATGTCTTATGAGGAAGGGTTGAGCAAGCTTGGGTTTTTTTCTTTGGAGTGATGCAGGATGAGAGGCGACTTGATGGAAGTGTATAAGATTAGAGGGGCATAGGCAGAGTGGACAGCCTACACCTTTTCCTCAGGGCAGCAATGGCCAATACCAGAAGACATCCACTTAAGGTCAGAGGAGGAATCTTCAGGGGAGATGTCAGAGGTAGGTTCTTTACACAGAGAGTGGTGAGTGCCTGGAATGCATTGCTGGGGGTGGCTGTAGAGGCTGATACAATAGGGACATTTAAGAGGCTCTTAAATAGGCACATGTATGTAAGAAAAATGGAAGGTTATGGGGTGTGCAGGAGGGAAGGGTCAGGTTGATCATGGAGGAGATGTTCATATAGTTTGACACAACATTGTGGGCTGAAGGGCCTGCACTGTGCTGTACTGTTCTGTGTTCTATGTTCTATTGTCATTGCACCTACCCTTGTAAACTGCATAAGGATTTATCATCCATATTTCAATGTGGTCTTCAAATTTCTAAAGGGTATAGACCCAGTCTGCCTAATCACCCCTCACAGTGCATATCTACCATCCCAGGACGTTGGCGCTGGAAAAGTGGTGACACTTGCGGGCTGCCCCCAGCACATTCTCAGTAACGCAAAAAGGTGCATTTCACTCTGTGTTTCGATGTACATGTGACTAATGAATAAATATCTATATCTTAATGTGGTGAACTTACATGGCATTCCATCCATCACATACCAGACCTGTGCACAATACTCTAGATGCAGTCTCACCAGTACTCTACATAATCGTTACTCTTGTATTGAAATGCTCTTGCAAGAGAAGGCAAGTTATTTTTAACTCTGGGTACACAAGAGACTGCAGATGCTGGAGTCTAGAGCAAAGAAACAAACTGTTGGAGAGAACTCAGTGGGTCAGGTAACATCTCTGGAAAGAAATGGACAGTTGACGGTTTGGATTGAGACCTCTTTTTTAACTCTGTCTACAACTGAAAACTAACTTGTTTTCCCTCAGTTCTGATGAAGGGTCTTCAACTTGAAAGACTAACTCTGTTTTTCTTTTGATAGATGCCACCTCACTTGCTGAGTTCTTTCAGCATTTTCTTTTTTTATTTCACTGTAACACAGTGCCTGGACATGCAGGACACCAGTTTGTGTTCCCATGAAACTAACACCATCTGGGTAAACATTCAATGTGCATTGTACTTTATTTCCAACACTTAAGTTATGACATAAAATTAATACGATCCAGCAATGCACTTCCAGTACTATGAAGTCACCAAACTATAATCATCATGTCAACATATTCCAGTAGAGTGGAAGTGTGTCCAAAAGTTATTTGCAAATTATGTTTGTTCACTGTCAATATATGACAGTGCAAAGTACAAGACAGCACGAAACAGCAGTAGGTCTTTTCTTGTTGAAGTTGAACTGATCATTCAGGTTGATAAGGACAACATCTTCGACTGACTCCTGGGAATTCCTAGCTCATGATTGTTCAAACTAGTTAAGGAGTCTTCAGGATGGCATTGAGAACTTTGAGTCCTTCATTAGGAAGCCAGCAAAAATGGCAAAAATACCACCTTACTAACTATGGCATACATCAGCCTCAGAAATGACCTGGATCCCATTCAATTTGCCTATCACAGGTCAACAGCAGATATTATTTCTTTTTAAAACTTTAAAACTTTATTTATACAGCACGGTAACAGGCCCTTCCGACCCAGCGAGCCCGAGCCGCCCAATTACACCCACTAGCTCTTCACTCTGTTCTGGATCATCTGGACAACAGTAATCCATACAACAGGCTATTACAGCTCAGCATTCAACACAATCACCCCATCCAAACTTATCACCAAGCTCCAAGACATGAACCTCTGTACCTCCCTTTGTAACTGGATGCTTGACTTCCTCATTGGGAACAACATCCCCTCATTGACATTCAACACAGGTGCACCTCAAGGATCCATGCCTAGCCCACTTCTCTACTAACTTTCCACGCACAACTGCGTGGCAAAGCACAGTTCCAATACTATCTACAAATTTGCCAATGATACCACAGTTGTTGGATTAATTGCTGGTGGTGATGGGTCAGCGTACAGAAGTGAGGTAGAACATCTGGTTGAGGGGTGCCGCAATAACATCCTCTCGCTCAATGACAACAAAACTAAGGACCTAGTTGTTGACTGCAGAAAGGGGAAGTCAGGAGATCACATGCCAGTTCCCATTGGTGGGTCAGAGGTGGAGACAATAAGCAGTTTCAAATTTCTGGATGTTAACATCTCAGATGACCCGTCCTGTGCCCAGAACATAGATGCAGTCACGAAGAAGGCATGCCAGCACATCTACTTTCTTAGAAACTTAGGGAGATTTGACATGTCGCAAAATATTCCAACAAACTTCTATAAATGCACTGTTGAAAGTATCCTGACTGGTTGCATCATGGCCTGGTACGGCAATTCCAAAGCATAGGAACCCAAGAGGCTGCAGAGAGTAGTGGACACAGCCCAGTCCATCATGGGCATAGCCTTCCCCACCATTGACAGCACCTACAGGAGGCGCTGCCTCAAGAAAGCGGCATCTATCATCAAGGATCCCCACCATCCGGAGCATACCCTCTTCTCGCTGCTACCGTCATGCAGGAGATACAGAAGCCTGAAGTCCCACACTGCCAGGTTCAGGAACAGCTACTTTCCTATCACCATCAGGCTCTTGAACTGACCTGCACAACTCTAACTCTACCTCAGCAACGGAACACTACAGACCACCTCTTGCACTACCATGGACTTGTCTCTGATTGTGGTTTTTTTTTGCACTAATGTCTTCTTTTGCAGAGTATCTTTTGTTCTCTTCTTGTATAATTTATGTATAATTTGTATTCTGTGTGTTGTCTGAACCTACATGCCTATGATGCTGTTTCAAGCAAGTTTTTCATTGTACCTGTACCTCACCATACTTGTGCACATGTCACTAAACTTGACTTGACTTAACTACCCTCCTGTTAACCCATCAGGCACCTCCTGCCCCATCTAAGGTGGAGAGTGCAGGTCCCCCATGTTGGTCCCATCATTTACCTCATAACCAACATATCTGAAGTGGAAACAAGTCACTCTCAATCACGAGGGACTTCAGTGATTGCCTAAAATGAGAGAAAAGTCCTGATGAAGTAAAAGTCAGACAGCTATAGTGGCCCCACAGTTCCGTAATAATGCAAACAAGTTAATTGTTGGCAGCAAAAATCTGTATTAGAAATACAGTAAAGAATGTTCCATAGAATTTGCATGCATATTGGAACTGGGATTGGAATTGGTTTATTATTGTCACATGTACGGAGGTATCCTGATTGTTTTTCATTGCACTTGTGCATACATGTACTTGTATATATGACAATAAACTCAACTTTGACTTTGACACTCTGAGAGAGAAAAAAAACTTCATATCTATCTTAAATGGGCATTATCATTTTCAAATTGTGATCCTTAATTCTAAATTCTCCCACCAGAGGAAAGATCCTCTCCATATCCACTCTGTCCTGACCTCTCAGGATCTTAGGCTTTTCAATCATATCCCCTAAATACCTGCAGCTACAAGCCTAGCCTGTCCAATCTTTCCTCATCAGACAATTCACCCATTCCAGGTACTAGTCTGGTAAACCTTCTCTAAACTACTTCAAATATATTAATATCCTTCCTTAAATAAGGACATCAATATTCTATATATGTTGTCTCACTGATGGTCTACATAACTGAAGCATTAAAGTCAAAGTCAAAGTCAAAGTTGAGTTTATTGTCATACGTACAAGTACATGTATGCACTGCTGTAATGAAAACTTACTTGCAGCAGCATCACAGGCACGTAGCATCAGATAAGCAGCATTCACAAGAAAAACATAAATTAAACATAAAATATACTCAAGTTTTACAAGAAAGAACACAATTGGAACAAAAAAAAGGTCCATTTTAGTACAAAGTGATCAAAGTGGTCACAGTGTTGCTAAACTGTAGTGATTAGGATTGTGCCGGTTGGTTCAAGAACCAAATAGTTGAAGGGAAGTAGCTGTTCTTGAACCTGGTGGTGTGGGACTTCAGGCTTCTGTACCTCCTGCCCAATGGTAGCTGTGAGAATGTGGCATGGCCCGGATGGTGGGGATCTTTGATGATTGATGTTGCTTTCTTGAGGCAGCACCTCATGTAGACACTATCAATGTTGGGGAGGGATGTGCCCGTGATGTATTGGGCTGAGTCCACTACTCTCCGCAGCTTCTTACGTTCCTGTGCATTTGAATTGCCGTACCAGACCACGCTGAAACCAGTCAGGATACTTTCAACAGTACATCTGTAGAAGTTTGTTAGAGTGTTAGGTGACAAGCCGAACCTCTTTAACCTCCTAACTCAGTACTTTTGTAATCAATTCCTCTAGCAACAAATGATAACATTTTGTTAGCTTTCCTATTTAATTGCACTACCTACATATTAAACTTTTGTGAATATTAGTCTTTTGACCTTGTAGTAGGGCTTAATTTGTAATAATTACTGTTGGGAATGTTTCCTGATTTTCCAAGGTCAACTAATTGCATTGACCACACTGCTATTACACAAAGTTCATTCTATAAACCATGTTGACAGGTCCCAATAGTTGGACCACAATTATGGAAGATCCCAACCACTCCCTCAACAGCAAGTTAATACCAAAATCCCAGGGCCAAACAAAACTCACCTGGATGAACACACAAATAGTGAGAATTTAATGTTCCCTCAAAATGATTGCAAAATACAATGACCTCAGCAAACCATGTTGATATATCTTGAACTTACAAAAGGGTCATAAGAGATTAAAGAAAAAACTCACCTATATGAGGAATCTGAACAAAGAATTCCCCAAAACTGAAAACAATGTGTAAGGAATGTAAAATGTAGCAGTTGGAGGGTGACAACATAGACAAGAGAATGTTATTTTTCTGCTCTTCCCATGGTTGAGTGGTGAGTTAACAACAACCTTGTGCTCAATAACAGCAAGACCAAAGAGCTGAACATGGACTTGAGGAAGGGGAAGTCAGGCTAACACACACCAGTCCTCATTGAAAGGTGTGCGGTGGAAAGGGTGAGCAGCTTCAAGTTCTTGGGTGTCAGCATCTCAGAGGACCTATACTGAGCCCAACACATAAGTGTAATCATGAAGAAGGCACACCAACATCTCTAGTTTAAGGAGATTCAACATGTCATCAAAGACTCTGTCAAACTTCTACAGATGTACAGTGGAAAGCACTCGGATTGGATGCATCACGGCCTGGGTATGGGAACTCCAATGCACAGTAATCAAGAGGCTACTGAGAGTGTTGGACTCAGTTGGTTCCATCACTGGTACAGCTCACTCCACCAATGAGGACATCTACAAGAAACGATGACTCAGGAAGGCGACGTCCAACATCAGGGACCCCCACCAGCTGGGCTATGCCCTCTTCTCAGTGCAGCCATCTTCTTGAGGTACAGGACCCTGAAGACCCACACCTCAAGGTTCAACAACAGCTTCTACCCCACTGCCATCAGGTTCTTGAACAGACCTGAAAAACCTTACCAGTTTCTCTGACTATTTTTTTTCTCTCTCTCAATCTTGCGCTAGTGCCATTATGTTTATTTTGTTGTTGATTTTGTACACATGTAAGATACATATAATTTATGTTAATTTGTTTACGTTAAATTATATTTTTCCTTGTCTTGTAATGTACTGTGCTGCTGCTGCAAAAAGTTAGTTTTCATCGCATTTATACCCTGCACATGTATGCATGTAACAATAAACTTGAACATGAACTTGCCTGCTCACTCTCCTGTCACAGCTGTTTCCATGACCTGCACACTGTTTTTGTTCATTCATTTCCGACCTACCAATAGTTCTCAGGAACAGAACCCTGCTGTAACCGTGGACTACCCGTAGATGCAGGCCATATTTCCCTGCAAGCCTCCTCACACACTCAACTTGATCATGCCAATCTGATCATTCAAGTTTGGTTCTGCCACCAAAAGATTTTCAACCCTAGTGATGCAAATATGGGGAAACTTAATCAAAATGGATTCAAAACTCATCTCTGCCTTTGGCCTTAGTAAATGGTAAGATGTCATTAAAACCTGATCTGCTTCTTTAACCTGAATATTAAAACTTGCTCCTCATTAATGCACAATCAGGTTTTGGTTTTATGCTTTTTAAATGCAAAAGAGCGAATAAAAAATACAAGAACTCAAGCCACACTGGAGTAAAAACAAAAAATGCTTGAAGACTTAGCAGGTCAGGCAACACCCCTGGAGGGTGAAACAGGGTTAAAGTTTCTGGTGAGAACCAAGAAGCTGCTCGACTCAAGGTTCCTCCAGCATTTTGTTTGTTTTGCTTCAGGGCAGAAATGGTCTTTGATTCCAAGTTTTAACTCTGTTTCCCTTTCCAGAGAGGCTGCCTGACCTGCTGAGTCTTCCCACACTTCTTGTTTCTGTTCCACCACAGCTGGAGTCCTCAGGATTTTTATTAGTTCCTTTGCATTTAAACCAATATGCAACACCAAACCCTGATTTTTGCATTGATGAGAAGCAAGTATTAAATGTGCCTGATCTGCCGAGTCTTTCCAACATTTCTTGTTTTAATTTCAGATTTGCAGCATCATCAGATTTTATCAATTTGCATTGCCACACTGGGACGCAGGCTCCCTCTGCCACTGGGCACTGCGCCTCACTATCAGCTGAAGCAATGCTGCAGCTGGCTCAGGACAACCTTGGCGACGGGACTCCGGGAGCGTCAGTTTGCGCGCATGCGGACTAGGTTCCCCACCGTGTTCCCGCCCCTTCCCCCCGACTGCGCATGCGTGCCGGTGTCCGTGGTCTGTGAAGAATTGTGAGTGAATTTGGGCTTTCGGGGAGGGGGGGGGAGTGTGGAGGGGGGGAGTGTGGAGGGGGGGAGTGTGGAGGGGGGGAGTGTGGAGGGAGGGAGGGAGGGACGGGCAGTGTGGAGGGAGGGAGGGAGGGAGGGAGGGTGAGTGTGGAGGGAGGGGGAGGGTGAGTGTGGAGGGAGGGGGAGGGTGAGTGTGGAGGGAGGGGAGGGGTGTGGAGGGAGGGGGAGGGAGTGTGGAGGGAGGGGGAGGGTGAGTGTGGAGGGAGGGAGGGGGAGGGAGTGTGGAGGGAGGGAGGGAGTGTGGAGGGAGGGGAGGGGGGGGGAGGGAGGGAGGGAGGGGGGGGGAGTGTGGAGGGAGGGAGGGGGAGGGAGTGTGGAGGGAGGGAGGGGGGGGGGAGTGTGGAGGGAGGGAGGGACAGAGGGAGGGAGGGGGAGGGAGTGTGGAGGGAGGGAGGGGGAGGGAGTGTGGAGGGAGGGAGGGAGTGTGGAGGGAGGGAGGGAGTGTGGAGGGAGGGAGGGAGTGTGGAGGGAGGGATGGAGGGAGTGTGGAGGGAGGGGGGGAGTGTGGAGGGGGGGGAGTGTGGAGGGAGGGAGTGTGGAGGGAGGGAGTGTGGAGGGAGGGAGGGAGGGAGGAGGGAGGGAAGGAGGGAGGGAGGGAGGGAGGAGGGAGGGAGGAGGGAGGGAGGGAGGGAGGAGGGAGGGAGGGAGGGGGGAGGGAGGGAGGGGGGAGGGAGGAGGGGGGGAGGGAGGGGGGAGGGAGGGGGGGAGGGGGGGAGGGAGGGGGGAGGGAGGGGGGGAGGGGGGGAGGGAGGGGGGAGGGGGGAGGGAGGGAGGGGGGGGGGGGAGGGGGGGAGGGGGGGGAGGGAGGGGGGAGGGGGGGAGGGAGGGGGGGGGAGGGGGGGGAGGGAGGGGGGGGAGGGAGGGGGGAGGGGGGGGAGGGAGGGGGGGGGAGGGGGGGGGAGGGGGGGGAGGGAGGGGGGAGGGGGGGGAGGGAGGGGGGAGGGGGGGGAGGGAGGGGGGGGAGGGGGGGGGAGGGAGGGGGGGGGGGAGGGGGGGGGGAGGGAGGGGGGGGAGGGGGGGGGGGGGGAGGGGGGGGGAGGGAGGGGGGGGGAGGGGGGGGGAGGGGGGGGGGGGAGGGGGGGGGGGGGGAGGGGGGGGGGGGGAGGGAGGGGGGGGGGGAGGGGGGGGGGGAGGGGGGGGAGGGGGGGGGGGGAGGGAGGGGGGGGGGAGGGGGGGGGGGGAGGGGGGGGGGGGAGGGAGGGGGGGGGGAGGGGGGGGGGGGGGAGGGGGGGGGAGGGAGGGGGGGGGAGGGGGGGGGGAGGGGGGGGGAGGGGGGGGGGAGGGGGGGGGAGGGAGGGGGGGGGAGGGGGGGAGGGGGGGGAGGGGGGGAGGGGGGGGAGGGGGGGGGAGGGAGGGGGGGAGGGGGGAGTGTGGATGGGAGGGGAGTGTGGATGGGAGGGGAGTGTGGAGGGGAGGGGAGTGGGGAGTGTGGAGGGGTAAGGGGAGGGGAGTGTGGAGGGGAGTGTGGAGGGGAGGTAAGGGGAGTGTGGAGGGGAGGGGAGTGTGGAGGGAACGTGAGGGGAGTGGGGAGTTTGGAGGGGTAAGGGGAGTGTGGAGGGGAGGGGAGTGTGGAGGGAGGGGAGTGTGGAGGGGAGTGTGGAGGGGAGGGGAGTGTGGAGGGGAGGTGAGGGGAGTGTGGAGGGGAGGGGAGTGTGGAGGGAGGGGAGGGAGTGTGGAGGGGTAAGGGGAGTGTGGAGGGGGGGTAAGGGGAGTGTGGAGGGGAGGTAAGGGGAGTGTGGAGGGGAGGGGAGTGTGGAGGGAAGGGAGTGTGGAGGGGAGGGGAGTGGGGAGTGTGGAGGGGTAAGGGGAGGGGAGTGTGGAGGGAGGGGAGTGTGGAGGGGTAAGGGGAGTGTGGAGGGGAGGTAAGGGGAGTGTGGAGGGAAGGGAGTGTGGAGGGGAGTATGGAGGGGAGGGGAGTGTGGAGGGGAGGTGAGGGGAGTGGGGAGTGTGGAGGGGTAAGGGGAGTGTGGAGGGGAGGGGAGTGTGGAGGGGAGGGGAGTGTGGAGGGGAAGGGAGTGTGGAGGGGGAGGGGAAGGGAAGGGAGTGTGGAGGGGGAGGGGAGTGTGGAGTGTGAAGGGGAGTGGGGAGGGGAGTGGGGAGTGGAGGGGAGGGGAGTGTGGAGGGGAGGGGAAGGGAAAGGAGTGTGGAGGGGGAGGGGAAGGGAGGGGAGTGGGGAGGGGGAGGGGAGTGTGGAGGGGGAGGGGAAGGGAGGGGAGTGTGGAGGGGGAGGGGAGTGTGGAGGGGGAGGGGAGTGTGGAGGGGAGGGGAGTGTGGGGAGGGGAGTGTGGAGGGGAAGGGGAGTGTGGAGGGGAGGGGAGTGTGGAGGGGTAAGGGGAGTGTGGAGGGGAGGGGAGTGTGGAGGGGAGTGTGGAGGGAGGGGAGTGTGGAGGGGAAGGGGAGTGTGGAGGGGAGTGTGGAGGGGAAGGGGAGTGTGGAGAGGGGGAAGGGGGTGGTGAGGGGAGGGGAGTGCGGGGAGGGGGAAGGGGGAGGGGAGGGGAGTGCGGGGAGGGGGAAGGGGAGTGCGGGGAGGGGGAGTGTGGGGAGGGGGAGGGGGAGTGTGGGGAGGGGAGGGGAGTGTGGGGAGGGGGGAAAGAGGGGAGTGTGGGGGGAAGGGGAGTGTCGGGGGAAGGGGAGGGGAGGGGGCTGTGGGGGGGAAGGGGAGGGGGGCTGTTGGGGGGAAGGAGAAGGGGAGGAGAGGGGGGTGGGGGGGAGGGGAGGGGGGAGGGAGGAGAGGGGGGTGGGGGGGAGGGGGGAAGGAGAGGGGGGGTGGGGGGAGGAAGGAGAGGGGTGTGGGGGAGGAAGGAGAGGGGGGTGTGGGGGGAAGGAGAGGGGGGTGGGGGGAGGAGGGGGTGTGGGGGAAGGAGAGGTGGGTGGGGAGGGGGAAGGGGAAAGGAGAGGGTGGGGGGGAAGGAGAGTGGGGTGGGGAGAGGGGGGTGGGTGGGGGGAAGGAGAGGGGGGTGGGTGGGGGGAAGGTGGAAGGAGGGTGTGAGGGGAAGGAGAGGGGGCAGGGAGGGGGAAGGACAGTGGGTGATGGAAGGAGATGGGGAGGGGGAAGGAAGGGGAGAAGGGGAAGGACAGTAGGCAATGGAGGGGAGGAGAGGGTGGAAGGAGTGAGGAGGGAAGTGGGGAGAGGGGGCAAGGGGAAAGAAAGGAGGGAGGGAAAGAGGAAGGAGGAACAAAGGTAGAAAGGTGAGAGAGAGGTGACAGTGGGGAGGAGGGTTTCAGTATATCAGTGTGTGTGTACACCACAGCATGTATGTCAGTGAGTGTGTGTACGAGTGCACGTGTACCAGTGCGTACCATTGCATATGTGCCCTTGTGCTTCCGTGTGTGATTAGAAATGAGTGTGGCGTTTATTTGGCTTGGACTGTGTGTGGGACTGTCTGTCAGTATGTAGGTTCATGTCAGTGTATATTTGTGTGCCTTGTCAGTGTTGGTGTTTTGGTGTGTGTATCAGTTTATGTTTTTCTAGCAGTCTGTGAGCTTAATGGTGTTTGGACTCCTGCAATTTTGAGTGTGTTAATGTGTGTCTGCTGTGTGTCTTGTAATTATATCAGTATCTGTGTGGTAGTGTGTGGATCAATGTCAAGATGTTCACCTCCATGTGTTCTCATTGGCGTCAGTGTGTGTGAGTGTGTCTTACCGTCAGTGTGGCTCCTTGTCAATGAATGTGCCCAAGTCTTTGTTAGTGTCTAATCACCTGACAGGATATATGTACATAAGGTTGATAAAGCAGTGCTAAAACGTGTTGAAAAACTAAAAGCTGGCAATACCCTACAGGAGCTTTAGTCACTGGAAAGACTGGTCGATGTTTTGGGTTAAAACCTGTGACTACAGTCCTCCAGGATTTGAAGGAGCTTTATGTTAGGAAGACAAGTGGTATGTTGGCTTTTGCTACATGGAAATTGATTACAAGTATAGAGTCATACTACTACAGTTATATAGGATATATATAGATACAATCCAATATATAGTTGGACTGTATCTGGAATATAACATAGATAACATAGGTATGATCTCTACAAAGGAAGAATGTCATTTTGATAGACCGAGTGCAGCAAAGGTTTGCCAGTTTGATTCCTGGCATGGCACGATTGACATGTTAAAAGAGATTAAGCAGACTGAGCCCATACTCTTGACTTCAGAAGAATGAGAGGTGATCTCACTGACATATCCAAAATTCTTAAGGGGCTTGACAGTGTAGATGCAGCTGGTGATGTTCTCTGTGGCTGCAGTGTCTGAAACCAGGGGTCAAAGTCACAAAAGAAATGATTGTCATTCAGGACTGAAATGAGAAAAAAAAGTCTTCACCCAACTGGAATTGAATATTTGGAATTCTCAACCAAAAAAAAGCTGTAGGGGTTCAGTCTGTCAGTGTGTTCAAGAGGGAGATTAATGGATTTTTAGTTGTCAAGTGAAATGGGGTTAGTGCAGAAAAGTGGCATTGGTCAGTCATGATCTTATGAATGCTTTACTTCTGCATTGAAGTCTTGTGTTCTAGGGATTGTCAAAGTTCATTTGACGTGCACCCTTATTATAGTTAATAATTACCCTTTTTTTGTTACTTTTCAGATTCTATAAAATTATAATTCATTAACATCATGGTATTGAATGCAGTGATTTCCAAACTAGCTGGGAAACGTGTGGTCCTTGCCAGTGCTTCACCACGTAGAAGAGAAATTTTAAATAATGTTGTAAGTGGCAGTTTACTGTTACTCAATGTTCACTCGTGTATGCTCTTCACACTCTAAAGTAGGGAAGTGGAAGATGACCCCTAAGACATCATTGATTTGTTCACTGGAGCATACAAGAGGATGGGTCTTGGATTCAATAGCCTCAACACCAAGGTCTTCTACCAACCTGTCCTGCTGCACCACACTGCCTACCAATAATAAAGGTTTATCAAGGCCCTGGGAAATATGGACCACTTCCTACGTCCTGGGAACCTCCTCTGGGCGAAGGCATACACCATTGATGAAATCTACTACTGCCTTCAAACCATCATTGAAGCCTTTGGTTGATTGAGGAAAACGATTATTTGAAGATCAAGAAAAAAGACCTGGCACAGAACTTGTGATCTATGAGGCAGCAATGATCCTTGCCCGCCCTTGTGCTACTGAAACTTGGACTACCTGGAGCAGGCATCTCAAGGTATTGGAAAAATACCACCATTTGCTGTCTTCACAAAATCTTCCATATTCACTGGAAGAATAAGTGAACCAGCATCTGTGTCCTCTCCCAGACCAATGTCAGTGACATTGAGACATTAGTTATTTTGTCGGCTACATTGGCCAGACCACATTGTTTGCATGCCTGACACCAGACTCCCAAAACAGACGCTCTTTTCCGAGATCTTTCATGGGAGGAGATTACCAATAAGACAAGATTTGGGAATGTGCGCAAAGGTTCCTTGGAAAACATGCATCATTCCCACTGGTTCTTGGGCATCCCTAACCCATGCTCGCTCAGAATGGAATTGATCAAGGGATGGTATTGGGAAGAGAATCTCAGGGTGATGCATACAGAAGCCCTGCATGAGCAGCTATGGGAGCACACTACCTCACAGACTACCCATCCGTCCACCACATCAGCCATCTCCTTCCCCATCTGTGGAAGAACCCACAAATCTCACATTGGCTTAATTGTCTTCACCACTGAACCCACAAAGTCGGAGAGAGAGCAGATCATGCTCGATCCTGAGGGACTGCCTAAGAAGAATGCGCAGTTGCTAGCAAGGAAGAGTGAAGGTGTCATTGAAATTGGTATCATAGTGTTGATTGTACGGTCAGTTTAGATTAAATATGTTTTTCCAGTATTGTCTTCAGCTAATTCAGTAGAAATTTGAAGTGATGAATTTGGTTACATTAATTTTCTTGATGCAGTGGTTTATGTTGAACATTTAGTTATTTGAGAAGGTTGATCTATAGAACATATTTTTCTCCTTTTGAAACCATCTTTTATAGAAAGTGTAATCAAAGTGTCCAACTATATTTAAGGTTATCAACATTCAAGAATGTGGAGTACATTTTATCACTTTTAGGGAATGCCAACCATGAACTTTTTAAAAACTTAGTTTGGGGAAAAATTAGAAATAGGGTTATTTTTTTTGTGATTGTTAGGTGTAGGAAAGAGTGATTTTGTGCTGAAGATGATATAATGAACAGAAGGCTATGAATCTAGAAGGTGGGGAGATTGAACCTTTAGAGGAGAAGTGGCAAAAAGTTCAAGGACGTGTAAAAATTGAGAGCAGAGAGGTTGTAATGGTTAGATTAGAAGCAGGAAAAGAAAGGAAGAATGCCCTTTATTGTGTCCAAGACTAACAGAAATGACCTGTCTTGGGCCTAGCACATAGGTGCAATCATAAGGAAAGTGTGCCAGCACCTTTACTTTCTTAGGAGGTTAAGGAGTTTCAGCTTGTCACTGAACACTCTAACAAACTTCTATATCTGTTGAAAGTATCCTGGACTGGTTGCATTATGGTCTGGTACAGCGATTCAAATGTGCAGGAACGTAGGAAGCTGCAGAGAGTAGTGGACTCTGCTCAATGTATCATGAGCACATCCCTCCCCATCATCAGTAGTACCTTCAGGAGGTGCTGCCTCAAGAAGACAACATCCATCATCAAAGATTCCCACCATGCCATCTTCTCGCTGCTGTCATCGGGCAGGAGGTACAGAAGCCTGAAGTCCCACACCACTAGGTTCAGGAACATCTATATCCTTTCAACTATTTGGTTCTTGAACCAACCGGCACAACCTTAATCACTGCAGTTTAGCAACACTATGACCACTTTGATCACTTTGCACTAAAATGGACTTTTTTTTTGTTCTAATTGTGTTCTTTCTTGTAAAATTTGAGTATATATTATGTTTAATTTATTTTTCTTGTGAATGCTGCTTATCTGATGCTATGTGTCTGTGATGCTGCTGCAAGTAAGTTTTTCATTGCACCTGTGCACACATGTACTTGTGCATGTGACAATAAATTTGACTTTGAAATGATGGCAGCATTTAAGCCTTGCATTGTCTTGGCTTTTGGGAGTTGAGACAAAATATTTTTCACTTTCACCTCAGCAGCTGACAGAATTTAAATTTGAGCAATCAATGAAAAACACAATGAATATACAAATAATTGGCTAAGAGAATTAGAAAAGCAAAGAGGAGTGGTAGTAAGTAGGTATTCTGATAGAAGGATGGAAATCGAAGATGTTCCTCAAGGACTAGTGCCAGAGCCGCCACCATTCATAAATCATATGGATAATTTAGATTAAAGTGCAATTTGCTCAGTTTCAACATTTGTGAATAATACAAAGTAGGGTCATATCTAAAAATGTCCGTGTAGGACCACAGAATGAAATTTGACGTTGATGAACATGAGGGCATCCACTGTGGTAGGAAAATCTTCAAAAAAAAAAATAAACTATGGGCTGGAAGAGCAAAAGGATCTAGAGATAAGGCACTGGGGAAGAGTGTGGAGAAAGATTTATGGTGACAATTTCCAGCTGCCATAAAGGGACGGAACAAAGAGTGGCATTTAAATCTAGCTACCATAGGTACATATAGATGGCACGGACGTGGTGGGCTGAAGGGCAGTTTTTGTGCTGCATGACCATGACATTAATAAATGCAGTCAGGATATGAGAATTCTTTTGCTCAGACAATGACTAAAATATGAAACTTGGCACCACAGAATCCACCTGTGGTAATTGGCTTATTGTTGTAACGTAGCGAGATACAGTGAAAAACTTTACTTTGCATGCCATCCATAGAGATCATAAGAACATTGAGGTAGTACAAAGGGAAAAGCAGTAACAGAATGTAGAGATACAGAGAAAGTGCAGTGCATGTAGACAAATAAGGTGCAAGGGCCATGATGAGGTAGATTAAGAGTTGCTTTTGGAATCCACACAATTGTGAAGCTACACAAGGGCACAGGAAAGGGGAATGGCAAGATAAGGGAAGAGGCTTGTATCGAGCACCTGGAGTACTGTGTGCACTTCTGGTCTCCGTACTTGAGGAAGGATGCACTGGCTTTGGAGGTGGTGCAGAGGAGTTTCACCAGGTTGATTCCGGAGATGAGGGGGTTAGCCTATGAGGAAAGATTGAGTTGCCCGGGACTATACTCACTGGAATTCGGAAGAATGAGAGGGGATCTTATGGAAACATAAAATTATCAAAGGGCTAAATAAGATAGAGGAAGATTGTTTCTACTGGTAGGTGAGACTAGAACGAGGGGACATAGCCTCAAGATTCAGGGGAATAGATTTAGGGTGACGATGAGGAGAAACTGCTTTTCCCAGAGAGTAGTGAATCTGGGATTCTATGCCCAGGGAAGCAGTAGAGGCTACCTCATGAAATATATTTAAGACACAGTTAGATAGAGTTTTGCATAGTAGGGGAATTAAGGGTTATGAGGAAAAGGCAAGTAGGTGGTGCTGAGTCCACGGCCAGATCAGCCATGATCTTATTGAATGGCGGAACAGGATCGATGGGCCAGATGATGCATTCCTGCTCCTATTTCTTATGTTCTTATTAGTGCAAATTAGTTGAACCAAGTGGCCTATTTCTCTGTTTATGTTCTGTGTAATTCTTTGGGTAAATTAAATTGCTCATTATTGTCACGTACTGAGGTACAGTGAAAAACTTTTTTTGCATGCCATCCATACAGATCATTTCTTTACAACAGTGGATTGAGGTAGTACAAGGAAAAGCAGTAACAGAATGCAGAATAAAGTGTTACAGTTACAGAGAAAGTGCAGTGTAGTTGGACAATAAGGTGCAAGGCAATAATGAGGTAGATTGTGAGGTCAAGAGTCCACATCGTACTAGGGGACTGTTCAGTAGTCTTATAGAAGCTGTCCTTGACTCTTGTCGAATGTCCTTTCAGTTTTTTCTATCTTCTGCCTAAGGGGAGGGGAGAAAAGAGAATGTCCTGGGTGTGGGGGGTCTTTGATAATGTTGGCTGCTTTACTGAGACAGCAAGAAGTGCAGAAAGAATCCATGGAGGGGTCACTGGTTTCTGTGCTGTGCTAAGCAGTTTTTGCGATCAAGGGCAGAGCACTTGCCATACCAAGCCAAGAAGCATCCAGATAGGATGCTTTCTATGGTGCATCGATAAAAATTAGTGAGGGTCAAAGCGGACATGCCAAATTTCTTTAGCCTCCTGAGGAAGTAGGGGCGCTGGTGAGCTTTCTTGGCCGTGGTATCTACGTGGCTGGACCAGGACAGGCTATTGGTGATGTTCACTCCAAGGAACTTGAAGCTCTCGACCTCAGCACTTGATGTATATATGAGTGTGTGAGCTGGTTCCCCGTCACCACCCCCCCCCCCATTCCTGAAGTCAATGATCAGCGTCAGGAAGGGGGGCTGTGTAACTTTGGGAAAGGCATGAATAAGTTTGGAGTTCGGATTTTTTGTAGAGGTAATATAGGACGACCGAAATAGTTTCTACAAATGGCCATTGCACTGGTGAATGACCTGAAGTCCGTATATGTGGATGTCTGAAGTACATTTGACCAATGTTGAAACATATGCAGCAATTTATGATCTGTTTCCCATGGAGGGAGTGGGAAGTGGTATCATCTGAGCTGTTTAATTTGGGGAGATGGAGGAAAAGGAGATATGTTAAGCTGCTGCTCATGTCTATACTGGGGTAAAATCAAATTCTTAATCATAGATCAAGTTTTCTTTGTAGCATAAGCTGTGTCAATTAAAATTTAATGCTGTCGATCCACTGTTTTATGTGAACTAGTGAGGGGCAGGCATCTTTTTGTTATCTGAGATCTCTTTGGGATGTGGTAGTGATGCATCAAATTGATGTACATTATTCAAGAAGCTAGATGGCAGTAGTGGGCTTCTCAACGTCTCTTGCATTTCGATCATTATTCTCTGATATTAGAAAGTAAGACTTCTTTTTACTAGAGAGAGTGCAATGATTATAAGTTACTGGCTCTGGTTTCTCAGGGAAATGACTCCATCATCCAATGTCACTTCAAAGATTTAAGATATCTTTTTTAGTCACATGTACATCGAAACACAGTGAAATGCATCTTTTGCATAGAGTGTTCTGGGGGCAGCCCGCAAGTGTCGCCACGCTTCCGGCGCCAACATAGCATGCCCACAACTTCCTAACCCGTACGTCTTTGGAATGTGGGAGGAACCAGAGCACCCGGAGGAAACCCACGCAAACACGGGGAGAATGTACAAACTCCTTACAGACAGTGGCCGGAACTGAACCCGGGTTGCTGGCACTGTAATGGCGTTACGCTAACCGCTACACTACCGTGCCTGCCTAAGTGGAGCAGCCAACTTCAGGACTGATAGACAAATTGTACTGGATAATAATGTGGAGTTGAACTGCCCAAATAGTGAAAGTGTTTTAGAATTGTAGTAACTTGCGACTTTTTAATATTATTTCAACATAAAACCACTCATTATGCACTAAGTTAATATGGATGTGTTTTATTAACCACCTAATTTTTTGTCTGCTCTTTGCCCTGTTCCTGTATGTAAACTTTGAATGATTATGGATTGTACTAATGTTTCCTTATAATTTTGAAGTTCCAAATTCCTTATAATTTGGAAGTAAAATCTCAGTTTCCTTTCATTGCCTGTTTTGGAGTTGGACACTTTTTGTTTTGAAGTCAAAGAGCCTCAGCAAGAGCCTTCGCTATCTAACAATCTCTGCAATGAGTTTGTTTATGTTATTTAAAAAATTCAGTCCTTCAACATCTCCAGTCACATCCAGCATCCATATACGTTATTGCTAATCTGTATCTTAGCTGCATTGGTCTGTAAGTCTCAATATCCTTGCCTAACAAAATAATTATCTCAGTTTTGAAATGTTCAAACAACTGGTCTATATGACTGTTCAAGGATCGAGTTTCAGATGTCTTCCACTCTTCATGACATGACCTGTGAATGATCTAAGGCAATGTTGTGTTCTAATTTCTTTAATCTACCCTTTAGTTTACTTAATCACCCATTAAAATTCCATGTGAAAGGGAATGTAGATCTTGTCTACTTAACTGGTCCACATTATTTAACACTTTGTCTCCATTATATTTTTATATACATGTTTCCCAAAATGTTCTCAATTGATCTTTATACTCCTTGCAGGGTCTTAGATTTGAAGTGGTGCCTTCATGGTTTAAGGAGAATCTTGACAAGTCTGCTTTCAAAACGCCCTATGATTATGCAATAGAAACTGCAAAGCAGAAAGCCCTTGAGGTGGCAACAAGAATGCATTTGGTAAGTAAGCCATAAATTCATCAGCTTTTTAAGTGTTTTGCCTTAATGGTGCAGTAGAGTTTTTTTAATGGGATGCTGAGTTATGTCAGTGGAAGTTAACATCAAAATGCTTAAAGTAAATCCTAAAATACTTCTTCTGAAATAGCAGAGAAAGAAATTTGAGGCAGGTGTAATTGTGGGACTGCAATTGCTATATCTGATTGAGTGCATTAAGATGGTTGCCTCTGCTTAAAGTGGCCGTCTGTGCATGGGTTACTTAAGAAAAATACTGAAATGTCAAATAGCAAATAAGTGAGATCAACATCTTAAAAAAAGCAAAGTGGCAAGTTAAAAGTATTTGAACAATGCCTGAGAAACACACAATATAAACTAAACACTGAGTTTAATATTCTGATTTTCCTTTTGGTGGCACATTGAAGGTGTGCTTTCTGGGTGATACAGTAAACCCACAATCTTTAAATAGTCTATATAATTAGGTCTAGCTTATAATGCATATTTGGCTTTGAATGTGCACACTGCTTAAGAAATCAAAGACTTACCAAGTTATCACGACCAATTTTGACAACCATTCTGAATTGCAAATCTGTCTGAAGAGCATTAAGCCACCACAAAAGGGACTAAATGAAATTTCTCAATTTTCTGAAGAACCCAGAATTCTGGAACCAGCAATTGCAAGATGAAGCAGTGAAGTTACACCTAAGCACAGTTTAAAGCTATTTTCCATGCCAGTGCTTCCAAAATGTTTCCCTTTTTTTCCCTCATGGTTTATGGTTTCTCCTTCAGTTGAGATGAGAGTGCCTGTGTCTCTGTCCATTTCCTTTCCCTCACTTTTTAGTCTGAGCCCTTCTTGCCTCTCCCAGCAAAGAATTCACTTTGTTTTTGCTTTCCTTCCCACCACCTTCACTTTCAACAAATCATCCTCCAGAACTGCTGACACTTGCAAAGTGATGTCACCAGTGAACAGATCTTCCCTTCTCTTCCCCATCTGACAGTGTTGATGCAAAGTGGTCACGCCTAAGGTGTAGGCTTCACGTAGATGGGTGGCAGGCAGGAAAAGTAAGGACAGTAGGCAGACAGTGCAGGGTTCCCCTCACTAACAGGTATACCTCTTTAGATACTGTTGGGGGGGGGTGTGGTGTAGTTGGTGGGATGATCTTTCAGGGGCTAGCAGGAGCAATCAGCTTTCTGGCACTGTGACTGGCTCTGAGGCTCAGATGCAAAGGGTGCATTGAAGAGAGGAGTTGGGACATTATGTTGCGGTTGTATAAGTCGGTGGTGAGGCTGCACTTTGGAGTACCAATGTACATTTTTGGTCACCCTGTTACAGGAAAGATGTAGTTAAACTGGAAAGAGTGCAGAGAGGATTTATGAGGATGTTGCTAGGATGATAGGGCCTGAGTTATAGGGAAAGATTGGCCAGGCCAGGTCTTTATTCCTTGGAATATCAGAGAATGAGGGGCGACCTTATAGAAGTGTTTAAAATTATGAGAGGCATAGATAAGGTGGATTGTAACAGTCTTTTCCCCACGGTAGGGGAGTCTAAAACTAAGGGGCACGGGTTTAGGGTAAGGGGGAAAGATTTAAAGGGGACCTCAGGGTCAACTTTTTCACGCAGAGGATAGCGAGTATATTGAATGAGCTGCCAGGGGAAGTGGTTGAGGCAGGTACAATAGTATCATTTAAGAAGCACTTGGATAGGTACATGAGGGTCAGGGCTTAGAGGTATATGGGCCTAATGCAGGAAATTGAGATTAGTTGGGTGGGCACCATGGTCGGCATGGACTGGTTGTATCTGTGCTGTATTGCTCTATGACTCTAATTTGAAATTCTTTGTATTGGTTTATTATTGTCACTTGTACCGAGGTACAGTGAAAAACTTGTCTTGCATACCGATCGTACAGGTCAATTCATTACACAGTACAGTTACATTGAGTTAGTACAGATGCTGCCTGACCTATGGAGTATCTCCAGCATTTCCTGGTCTTGTCCAAATGTAATTGTTCTCCATTCAGCAACCCGCAATATAGCTTCGTTTGATGGCTTCTGCTGCATCGCAATATTATTTTTTTAAAAATTGCTACAAAAATCGATGTTTCCAAAGTTTTTCCAAAATACATTTACTTAAATTGCACTTCCAGATACTTTTCTTAATCTTGAACTCCTCACTTTTCTACTTGGAAGAATGGTAATAAGACTATCTACATTTTTATTCCTTCAACAGAAACACTTCAAGACTCCAGACATTGTCATTGGTGCAGACACTGTTGTGGTAAGCCAGCATAGAAAATACGGTTTGAAAAATATCTCTGAAAAGTGGATATACCATTTGAATTCTTCTCTTTCCATTTTGAAGTAAATGCCCAGCAGCAGTATGGGGGAAAAAGTGTACTAATTATAATTTGTTTTATTTGTCGTAATAGTATGGAATTGGTTTATTTGCTACATTTACCGAGGTAGAGTGAAAAACTTGTCTTGTATATTCTTCATTAAGATCAATTCATTACACAGTGTATTGAGGTAGTACAAGGTAAAGCAATAACAGAATGCAGAATAAAGTGTAACAGTTACAGAGAAAGTGCGGTGCAGGTAGACAATAAGGTGCAAGGTAAAAACGAGGTAGATTGTGAGGTCAAGAGTTCATCTTATTGTACTGGGGAACTGTTCAATAGTCATAACAGTGGGATAGAAGCTGTCCTTGAGCCTGGTAATATGTGCTTTCAGGTTTTTGTATCTTCTGCCCATTAGGAGAGGGGAGAAGAGAGAATGTCGGGTGTGGTGGGGTCTTTGTTTATGTTAGCTGCTTTATCAAGGCAACGAGAAGTATAGACAGAGTCTGTGGAGGGTAGGCTGGTTTTGGTGATGTGCTGAGCTGCGTCCACAACTCTCTGCAGTTTTTTGTAGTTACGGGCAGAGCAGTTGCCGTACCAAGCCGTGATGCTTTGGATCATGGCTTGGTATGGATAGGATGCTTTCTGTGGTGCACTGATAAAAATTGGTGAGGGTTGACAGGAACATGTCAAATCTCTTAAGCCTCTGGAGGAAGTAGAGGTACTGGTGAGCTTTCTTGGCTGTGGCGTCAATGTGGTTGTACCAGGACAGGCTGTTGGTGATGTTCACTCCTAAGAACTTGAAGCTCTCAACCCTCTCGACCTCAGCATCATTGATGTACCATAGAACAATACGGCACAATACAGGCCCTTCGGCCCACCATGTAGTGCTGCCCTTCAAACCACACCTAAGACTATCTAACCCCTTCCTCTCACATATCCCTCTAACTTAAATTCCTTCATATGCTTATCTAACAATCTCTTGAACTTGTCCAATGTATCAGCCTCCACCACCACCCCAGGCAGCGCATTTCATGCACTAACCACTCTCTGGGTGAAAAACCTCCCTCTGACATCACCCTTGAACTTCCCACCCAATACCTTAAAGCCATGCCCTCGTGTATTGAGCATTGGTGCCCTGGGAAAGCAGTGCTGGCTGTCCACTCTATCTATTCCTCTCAATATCTTGTATACCTCTATCATGTCTCCCCTCATCTTCCTCCTCTTCTCCAATGAGAACAGCCCTAGCTTCTTTAGTCTCTCCTCATAATCCATACTCTCTAATCCAGGCAGCATCCTGGTAAATCTCCTCTGCACCCTTTGCAATGCCTCCACATCCTTCCTATAATGAGGCGACCAGAACTGGACACAGTACTCTAAGTGTGGCCTAACCAGAGTTTTGTAAAGCTGCATCATTACTTCGCAGCTCTTAAACTCGATCCCCCGACTTATGAAAGCTAACATCCCATAAGCTTTCTTAACTACCCTATCCACCTGTGTGGCAACTTTCAGTGATCTGTGGATATGAACCCCCAGATCCCTCTACACTGCCCAGAATCCTGCTATTTACCTTGCACTCCGCCTTGGAGTTTGTCCTTCCAAAGTGTACTACCTCACACTTCTCTGGATTGAACTCCATCTGCCACTTGTCAGCCCAGTTCTGCATCCTATCGATATCCCTCAGCAAGCTTTGACAGCCCTCCACACTATCCACAACAGCACCAATCTTTGTGTCATCTGCAAACTTACTAACCCAGCCTTCCACCCCCTCATCTAAGTCATTAATAAATATCACAAAAAGTAGAGGTCCCAGAACTGATCCCTGTGGGACACCACTAGTCACAGCCCTCCAATCCGAATGCACTCCCTCCACCACAACCCTCTGCTTTCTACAGGCAAGCCAACTTTGAATCCACATGGCCAAGCTTCCCCGGATCCCTTGGCCTCTGACCTTCTGAAGAAGCCTACCATGTGGATCCTTGTCAAATGCCTTACTAAAATCCATGTTGACCACATCCACTGCACTACCCTCATCGATCTTCCTGGTCACCTCCTCAAAGAACCCTATCAGGCTTCTGAGGCAAGATCTTCCCCTCACAAAGCCATGCTGGCTGTCCCTTGTCAGTCCATGTTTCTCCAAATGCTCATAGATCCTATCTCTTAGAATCCTTTCCAACAGCTTACCCACCACAGACGTAAGGCTCACCGGTCTGTAATTCCCTGGACTATCTCTACTACCTTTTTTGAATAAGGGGACAACATTCACCACCCTCCAATCCTCCGGTACCATCCCCGTTGACAATGAGGACTCAAAGATCCTAACCAATGGTTCAGCAATCTCCTCCCTCGCCTCCCGAAGCAGCCAGGGGAATATTCCGTCAGGCCCCGGGGACTTATCTGTCGTAATATTTTCTAACAACTCCAACACATCTTCTCTCTTAATATCTACATACTCTAGAGCATTACCTTCACCTACACTGTTCTCAGCATCATCAAGACCCCTCTCCTTGGTGAATACTGAAGAGAAGTATTCATTGAGAACCTCACCCA
This sequence comes from Pristis pectinata, assembly GCF_009764475.1. Taxonomy (NCBI): domain Eukaryota; kingdom Metazoa; phylum Chordata; class Chondrichthyes; order Rhinopristiformes; family Pristidae; genus Pristis; species Pristis pectinata. Next base: position 11,278,135 of record NC_067415.1, read on the forward strand.
CTTCCACAGCTTCCAGCAACATCCTCCCATCTTTGTCTTTAATCGGACCTACCTTGCCATCCTTCTGCTCTTTACATACGAGAAAAAAGCCTTGGGATTCTACTTAACCCTACTCGCCAAAGCCTTTTCACGTCCCCTTCTCGCTCTCCTCAGCCCTTTCTTAAGTTCCTTCCTTGCTACTCTATATTCCTCATGAGCGCTGTCTGATCCTTGCTGCTTACACCTTATGTATGCTGCCCTCTTCTTCCTAACTGGTTGTTTCGCCTCTCTTGTCTTCACCCTACCATTCCTTCTCTGCCTCACCGGGACAAATTTATCCCTAACATCCTGCAAAAGATCCCTGAACATTGACCACATCTCCATAGTACATTTCCCTTCAAAAATGTCACCCCAATTTATACTCCCCAAGTTCTCGCCTTATAGCCTCATAATTCACCTTTCCCCAATTAAATATCTTCCCATCCTCTTTGCTCCTCTCCCTGCCCATGACAATTCTAAAGGTTATGGAGCAGTGGTCACTGTCCCCCAAATGCTCACCCAGCGATAGATCTGTCACCTGTCCCGGTTCATTACTCAAAACTAGATCTAATATGGCATTCCCTCTAGTCCGCCTGTCAACATACTGTGTCAGGAATCCATCCTGGACACACTTAACAAACTGCGCTCCGTCTAAACCTTTGGCACTAAGTCGGTGCCAATCAATATTTGGATAGTTGAAGTCTTCCATTATAATAACCCTGTTAGTTTCGCATCTCTCCAAAATCTGCCTCCCAATCTCCTCCTCAGTATCCCTACTGCTACTGGGGGGCCTATAGAATACTCCCAGGAGGGTAACTGCCCCTTTCTTATTCCTAACTTCCACCCATATTGACTCTAGAGAGGATCCTTCTACATTATCTACCCTTCATGCAGCTGTAACTGTGTCCCTGACCAGTATCGCCACCCCGCCTCCTATTCTCCCACCCTCCCTATCCCTTTTAAAACACTGAAAACCAGGAATATTCAATATCCATTCCTGCCCCGATGTCAGCCATGTCTCTGTAATAGTCATAATATCATAGTCCCATGTACTTATCCCTCTCAGTTCATCTCCCTTATTCCTGATGCTTCTCACATTCAAGTAAATGCACTTTAGCCCATCCACCTTACTACTTTTATACCCTGTACTCTGCTTCTCTTTCCTCAAAGCCTCTCTACCTGTAAGATCTGACTTTTCCCCATCCCCTCCTTCCTCTGACCTACTCCTCCGGTTCCCTTCCCCCTCGCAATCTAGTTTAAACCCTCCTGAACCACCCTAGCAAACCTGGCTGCAAGGATATTGGCTCCCCTCAAGTTTGGGTGTAACCCGTCCTCTCTGTACAGGTCCCACCTTCCCCAGAAGAGATCCCAATGATCCAAAAATCTAAAACCCTCCCTCCTGCACCAACTTCTCAGCCACGCATTTATCTGCCATCTCCTCCTATTCCTACCTTCACTATCGCATGGCATTGGCAGCAATCCCGAGATCGCTACCCTTGAGGTCCTGTCCTTCAGCCTTCTGCCTAGCTCGCTCAACTCACTTTTCAGGACCTCATCCCTCTTCCCACCTATATCGTTGGTACCAACATGAACCACGACTTCTGGCTGTTCTCCCTCCTGCTCATGTCATGTAGACAAGAGCATGTGCACTGCCCCCCTTCCTGAAGTCAATGACCAGCTCTTTTGTTTTGCTGACACTGAGGGAAAGGTTGTTGTCTTGACGCCATGTCACTAAGCTCCCTATCTCCTTCCTGTAGTCCAACTCATCATTATTTGAGATATGACCTACTACGGTGGTATTATCTGCAAACTTATAGATGGAGTTCGAGCAGAATCTGGCCATGCAGTTATGAGTGTATAGGGAGTAGAGTAGGGGCTGAGGACACAGCCTTGTTGGGCACCAGTGTTGAGAATAATCATGCCGGAGGTATTGCGGACTATCCTTACCGATTGCGGTCTGTTGGTCAGGAAGTCAAGGATCCAGTTGCAGAGGGAGGTGTTGAGTCCCAGAGCTCAGAGTTTGTCGATGAGTTTGCCTGGAGTTATACAATTGAAGGCAGAGCTGTAGTCAGACAATAGTCTAACGTAGCTGTCTTTACTCTCCAGATGCTCCAGAGGTGATTGTAGGGCCAGGGAGATGGCGTCCGCCATAGCCCTGTTTCGGCAGTAAGCGAATTGCAGTGGTTTGAGGTTGTCTGGGAGGCTGGAGTTAATGTGTGCCATGACCAGCCTCTCGAAGCACTTTGTGATGGTAGATGTCAGAACCACTGGGCAGTAGTCATTAAGGCACTTGTTTATCTTAGTAGAAACAGCTTCTGAATTCCCTTCTGCTTTAATGTGGTTAATTATGATAGGAGGAATAATATGGACAAAGATTGATTTGCTTTTCAAAGGAATTGATATGATGGATTGATAATTTCCTTGAACGTTTTGAGAACAAGGGCCATAGGCATTAAATTAGAGCTAGGACATTCAGTGGTGACATCATCACATCTGATGAATGGTCATTGACCCAAAGCATTAGCTCTGTCTCACTCTCCACATGCCGCCTGCCTTCCTGAGTATTTCTGCCATTCTTTGTTTTATTTTGGATTGTAGCTTTTACAGAATTTTGCCTGTTGTCATGAGAATCTGTAATCCCCCTTCCCCATCAACCTTCATCTCACCTGCCCCTCTGACAGACACAGCCCTTCCATCCCAATAAGTTTGAAGCTTGGTCAACAGAAATTTTGAAATTAAGTTTACGGTAAAGCAAGACTACAGAGCCAGTGTGGGTTGATGGAGTTAACCTGTAAATCCAGAATGCTCTAATTGAATGTGAATCAGGTAATCCTGTTACAAAAACAGAAATGCTGGAAGAACTCAGACAGTCGAGTGCCAGCTGTGCAAAGAGAAACCAGTGAATGTTTTGGGCCAGTGTCCCTTTCCCAGAACTGAAGCATTCCGAGAAAGCGTCCCTTGAAACATTGACTGATGTCTCTTTCCACCAGTGCTGCTTGACTGGCTGAACGCTTCCAGCAATTCTGTTTTTGTTTCAGATTCCAGCATTTGCAGTTTTCTTTATTTTCCACTACTGGCATAATCCAGTTCCAGTGTCGTGCTCTGCTAAAGTTCTACAGTGCCAGCTGGCCTTTGAGTGTCAATGGATTCTGCCATCTCACAGTGAACATTGCAACCAGAAGTGCTTTGCCTGTTAAAAGTGCATTTTCCAGTGGTGTTAAACGATAACGATTGAATGGATAAGCCCCGCCCCCAGCAACTCCCATTTTCTTTACTGCCTTTGGTCAGATTATAAATAATTAGCGTGAAAGAATGAGTCCCAAAACGTTGACTGTCCATTTCCCTCTATAGATGCTGCCTGACCTGCTGAGTTCCTCCAGCAATTTGTTTTTTGCTCCAGATTCCAGGGCCTGCAGTCTCTTGTGTCTCTGTGATCACATCATCTTTCTTGGAGTTTACAATTCACTTGATTGAGATGTGATTTTAATCTTTATATTCCCTTTTCCAGTGTATTCATGGCGATATTCTCGAGAAACCTGCAAATAAACAAGTAGCGTACCACATGCTATCGAGGTTAGTTTCTTTTCCATCTGTAGATGATGAATTAACTTGTATTTCTGTGACATTAAAGTATCTCAAGATGATTCAGGTGAGCAATGATGGCAAGCCAAATGAGGTAAAAGCGGGCGAGGAAGGTTTTGACAATATCTTTGTGACTATAGTAGAGATTGTAAAGGAGCAGATAAAGAGAAACCCAAATTCTGAAGAGAGATCAGAATACGTTGCTGCCATTGTAGGCTGGCAAAGTGATGGGTGGTGGGATCTGAAAAGGATTTGAGAAGCTGATTTCTGGATGAGCTGCTTATTGAGACTGGCCAGCCAAACTCTGGTTTGGTTGTGCCTTTATCTACAAAGGCTTGGTTGAGGCTTTCATTCACAGATGGATTGAGGTAAGGGTGGATCTTGCAATAGTGTCAGAAATGGAAGTGGGCTACCTTTTGACAGGATGTAGATTTGAAAGCTCAGACTCGAGTTAACTCGAATGACAAGTTAGCAAGCAGAGTCACCCAGTCTAAAATGGTGACCAGGATGAGGCAGAGAGGCGCTGCTGAATGTAGACTTAGAAAGATCCATAGATGTTGGCTTTGGTCTTCCCAATGATTATTTAAAGGAGATTGCAGCTGATTGAAGATTAGATCTTTGACATAAAAATACTTGACAGCAGAAATAAAGAGGGGCTGAGGGTGGAATGAAGAGGTAGAACTGGGTGTTCTCAGGGAATATGTGGATAATTTTGCCAGGGGTAATATGTGGATAAAGGGAAATTGGATAAATCCATGAAATTTTGGAGGTTAGTGCTGGGATGAATGGGAAAAGCATTGTAGAAATGCTCAGGTTACAATTGGAACATGATGGACGGTGGAGGAGGGGCATTGATGTGTTTGGGATACTTGACTATGTCAAAGTATACAGAGGAGATATGGAAACATGTTGCTATTTTGTAAGATCATTTAACATTCTGGTTGTACAAAGTATGGTCATTATGTACTAGTTTGTTGTGCTTGCTGTATTTTTCTTAGACTCAGCAATGAAGAACATAGTGTTTTCACTGGGGTTGCAGTTGTCCAATGTATCTGCAAAAGTGGTAAGGTGTCTTTTTTCTGAATGTTTTCCTGCTTTATTATTAATTATGCTTTGAAGATAACATTTTTGATGCATGCATTGAATTGTAATTGTGTTTGTGTCTTTACTTGTCCACATATCTGAACAAAATCAATTCTTAGTGTAAGTTTCCTCAAGCCTATTTAGCTCCTCAGTTGGCTGACTTCAACCATATTTCCTTGACTTTACTCCATAATCCTTGATACCTGTACCTAACACAAATCTATTGTTCAGTCAAGCAATATTTCTGAGGGAAGTAACAGGCAGAAATTAAATATTCAAATCTCACATGATCTTTTCATGATGTGGTTTGTCCTCCTAATCTAATCTACTAGCCTTGTATTTTTCTTGTGAATTTGTGTTAAACTGTTCCAAGAACAGTATATAATTGCTGGTTCATTCTGTACCATATTCCAGATGATAACTGACCACAACAATGTACAACTGAAACATCCATCCCTCCCTTTTGTTTCCCATTCCCCTCATTTATCTGGTCTCCTCTAATTCTACTTAGAACCATGGGGCTTCACCGCCCATGTTCCTTCCTTGCTGTCTTCCTCTCACCAGGGCCCCAGCTCCCACACTCCCTTTAAATGTACTGGGTTCACCGGAAAACTTATTATCAGACTGTAACATCTTAAAAAGCAAAGTGAAAGTGTATTAGTGTGTTAATAGAATAACAACCAATAATCCAGAAAGTATTGTAGTCCGTCACCACCAAAGTCCCGAGAGTGTCAGATTAATTACATTTTTCTGTATAATTTTATTTTATTGGTTCTCTTATTATGTAGAAGTCTGTCTTACTTATCTCTGATTTCTGTAAATGATTAAGATAGTTGTATGACCCTTACCACAAGCATAAAGGTCAGTGAATTTTAATATGGTAACGCAAGCTGACATCATTTTTCTAGACAACCAGCTGGAGACCAACTTTACTGTTTTTTATGAAGAAACAAAGGTCAAGTTTTCAGAGCTGTCTGAAGAGCTTCTCTGGGAGTACATACACAGTGGTGAGCCAATGTATGTGCAGCACAAATTTACGGCCAGAATTAAAGTTCTGTATTAGAGCACATTATTGCAATGTTTTTTTTTCCATTTTTGGGCACAAAAAATGTATTTCTGATAAAGGCCATTTGTCTTTTGATGCCTTGCTAATTTGCAAGATCCATGGAATCTCTCTCAGTAGCTGCTTGCATGGTCAATGACCACAGATGAAAATCCCTGGAAAGAACAACTAACATTTCTTAGCAGTTCATGTAGAAAATCAGTTATTATATACTTACATATCCAAAATAAACATGCAGAAAGTGATTTGGGCTTTTATAGAATCTGTTGAAACCCAATGTTGCTTACTGTCTGACGGTATTTTGAACAGTAACCAGAGTTGTAATGTGGCCAATCTACATCATGACACTCACACTAATGCAGAAAGCCAGTAATCTGTTTTTAGTGTTGGTAATTTGTGATAAATATATTGTCCAGTACATTAGTGAGAACCTTATTCTAAGGAATGCATTTACTTGGAGAGGAACTTGCACCTCATTTTAACATGTCATTCAAACTTGGATCATCTGAATCAGGGAAAGCCCAGTATTAAAGGTTCCAAGGGAAGGAACAGACAAAAAATATTCAGATCCCACTCATGTTTTATTCCACGTGTTAATTGTGGCCATACTATTTTACCTGGCTGTTTTTTGTTGGTAATTTTGAGTGTTGAAAATGTGTTTCTTTATTAAGGTTAATAGTACTCAGATCCATTAGTGTGACTGCAGTACTGGAGTTTTTGTTGAGGTCTGAGAAGTCATCCTATTCATTTGAGGACCATGTTATCTTAAATTTTGTTTTTGGATGTTATGTATAATGGAGAATTATTGATTGTAATACCCTGGAGCAAGTCACCACTGGTAACTAGCTTGAAACTTGGTAGGATCAGTTTGTTATTAATCAGACATATTTACTTGTGGAGCAATAAACAAAATGCTAGAAGAGCTCAGCGAGTCAGGCAGCACCTGTGGAGGGAAATGGACAGTTGACGTTTTGGGTTGGCACCTTTCCCAGTCCAGATGTATCTTGACCGGAAACATAGACTGTCTATTTCCCTCTACAGATGCTGCCTGACTGGCTGAGTTCATCCAGCATTTCATTTGATGCTACAGATTCCAGCATCTGCAGTCTCTTGAGTCTCCATATTTACTTGTGGTTCTCTGACAATGCTTACAGGACTGATTCCTTATTAATGAATAATGTTCAGTGTGTTGATGTAAAATGAGTGAAAATATATAATTCACTGGAAATTCTGGAAACTCTCAGTAGATCAGGCAGTATTTATGGAAGGAGAAAAGAGTTAATGTTTCAGAAATATATCATAGTTGGTTCCAATTTATGTTTCTATTAATATAAAAGTTAAGTCATCACTTTGGAAATTTGTTCCCTGCACTTACAGAATTCCTTATTAAGTATATTCATTTCTTTTGTCTTAAACAGGCTTTTTCAGACCTTGAAACCCAGTTTCACTTGTTTAGCGTGCAGTTAGATCTGTCATTTTAAATTTATTTGATCGTAAATGTGTTCTTTTTAACTATATAATCAAGCAACATTATAGTTGTACTCTGCAAATGTTTCCTACAATTTAAAAAAATTATATTTTTTCTGTGAACAGAGGAGTTGAATATTTGAGCATCAACAATCCTCCTCCTTAGAAAGGTCTGTCTACCTTGCAGGTTAACATCGTGGTGGTGATCTTGAGATGGAACTTTGATAAGTCTGAAAGGGAATCCCATATGATTTAATGGATTATTTCATTCCAAGTTCAATCTTCCTGTCCTATTTTATTTACTTTTCATCATATTCTATTAATTCAGTCTCATAGTTTCTGACAATTCTGTGCAGTCAAGTGTTTTTCCACTATTTTACTTCTGTTTCTTTTTTTTCAAGGGACAAGGCAGGTGGTTATGGAATTCAAGCACTTGGTGGAATGTTAGTTGAATATGTTCATGGGGACTTTTTCAACGTGGTGGGATTTCCCCTTAATCACTTCTGCAAGAAGCTGGATGAAATCTGTAGTTTGTTAGAAAGCCAGTCTATCACAAGCAAAACCAAGCCTAGTGAGCTGGAGGGTGACTCTGTAAACCACAAGAAGAAAGTAGATGCAGAAATGAGTCTGAAGTCCAACCAAACCGCACAGAAGGAAGAGGAGCTAAAAGGTTTGGGTTCAATCCTACAAAACGTTACTTCTAAGGCACAAGAGTTGGTGGAAATGCACCATGGTTTCCCAAGGACATCTACCCACATTGAGATGAATGAGTGTCTTCATAAAGTTGCAGACCTAGTGGATGGTTTCAAAGCATCAAAGGTGCAGAAATTAAATTGTGAACAGACTTTATTTTGACAGCGTTGAAGTTATTTGACTTGACCTGATGGGTTAAAACATTATCCACACATAGAAAAAGGTTCTTGAGTTCAATTTGAGCTTTTGATTTTTAAGTTCAAGTTTATAATAGAATCAGAGAACCATAGAGTCATACAGCACAGAAACGGGTGCTTCGGCCCAACTGGTCCATGCCAACCAAGATTCCCATCTAAGCTAGTCCCATTTACCCACATTTGGCCTATATCCCTCTGAATCTTTCCTATCCATGTACTGTCCAAGCACCTATTGTTATTGTACCTGCCTCAATCACTTCCTCTGACAGCTCATTCCATGTACTGACCACCATCTGGGTGGAAGATGTTGCCCCTCAAGTTCCTATTAAATCTCTCCCCTCTCATCTTAAACCTATGCCCTCTAATTCTGGATTCCTCAACCCTGGGAAAAAGACTGTGTGCATTGACCCTATCTATATCCCTCATAATTTTATAGACCTCTATAAAATCAAATTAATTCATTGTTTATTGTCATGGGCGTGCAGGCCCAGGGTATTAATGCCTTGAAAATTAGCGTTTCACAGGCGCCACACAGTACATTACCAACGTGCCAAATATAAGTTAACATAAACTATCATAAATTATACATAACTTACACAGCAAAATAAACGTAATGGCATTAATGCAAGTTGAGAGAGAAAATAAAGAAATACAGTCTGAGCCAGTGTTAGGGTTAGTCAGATAACCCTTTTGCCTTTTAGCCAATGGTTCCTCTTCTATTTACAATGGAAATATAACTGCAAAGTGTGAATGTGTACACATTATACAGTAGCATGCAAAAGTTTGGGCACCCCGGTCAAAATTTCTGTTATTGTGAATAGCTAAGTGAGTAAAAGATGACCTGATTTCCAAAAGGCATAATGTTAAAGATGACACATTTCTTTAATATTTTAAGCAAGATTACTTTTTTATTTCCATCTTTTATAGTTTCGAGATAACAAAAAAGGAAGAGGGCCCGAAGCAAAAGTTTGGGCACCCTGCATGGTCGGTACTTAGTAACACCCCCTTTGGCAAGTAGCCAGCTAAGAGTCTTTCAATTCTTGTTTGGGGGATTTTCACCCATTCTTCCTTGCAAAAGGCTTCTAATTCTGTGAGATTCTTGGGCTGTCTTGCATGCACTGCTCTTTTGAGGTCTATCCACAGATTTTCGATGATTTTTAGGTCAGGGGACTGTGAGGGCCATGGCAAAACCTTCAGCTTGTGCCTCTTGTGGTAGTCCATTGTGGATTTTGAGGTGTGTTTAGGATCGTTATCTTGTTGTAGAAGCCATCCTCTTTTCATATTCAGCTTTTTTACAGACGGTGTGATGTTTGCTTCAGAATTTGCTGGTATTTAATTGAATTCATTCTTCCCTCTATCAGTGAAATGTTCCCCATGCCACTGGCTGCAACACAAGCCCAAAGCATGATCGATCCACCCCCGTGCTTAACAGTTGGAGAAGTGTTCTTTTCATGAAATTCTGCACCCTTTTTTCTCCAAACTTTCCTGCACCCTCACCACAAAATTCAGCATCAGAAGTTTGCAAAGGAACATCTAAACAAACCTGATACATTTTGGAAACAAGTGCTGTTGACTGATGAAGTTAAAATAGAACTTTTTGGCCACATTAAGCAAAGGTATGTTTGGAGAAAAAAGGGTGCAGAATTTCATGAAAAGAACACCTCTCCAACTGTTAAGCACGGGGGTGGATCGATCATGCTTTGGGCTTGTGTTGCAGCCAGTGGCATGGGGAACATTTCACTGGTAGAGGGAAGAATGAATTCAATTAAATACCAGCAAATTCTGGAAGCAAACATCACACTGTGAAAAAAAACTAAAGATGAAAAGAGGATGGCTTCTACAACAGGATAACTATCCTAAACACACCTCAAAATCCACAATGCACTACCTCAAGAGGCACAAGCTTGAAGGTTTTGCCATGGCCCTCACAGTCCCTCGATCTAAAAATCATCGAAAATCTGTGGATAGACCTCAAAAGAGCAGTGCATGCAAGACGGCCCAAGAATCTCACAGAACTAGAAGCCTTTTGCAAGGAAGAATGGGTGAAAATGCCCCAAACAAGAATTAAAAGACTCTTTGCTGGCTACAGAAAGTGTTTACAAGCTGTGATACTTGCCAAAGGGGGTGTTACTAAGCACTGACCATGCAGGGTACTCAAACTTTTGCTTCGGGTCCTTTTCCTTTTTTGTTATTTTGAAACTGTAAAAGATGGAAATAAAAAAGTAATCTTAAAATATTAAAGAAATGTGTCATCTTTAACGTTATGCCTTTTGGAAATCAGGTCATCTTTTATTTGCTTAGCTATTCACAGTAACAGAAATTTTGACCGGGGTGCCCAAACTTTTGCATGCCACTGTATGTGAACACCAGTGCAACCTAGCCTGTCATGCCACAAACCTCCCCATCCCCACCATGACTAGACTGCTGTCCATGCATCACATTCAGCATCAAGAAGAGACCATTTGTTTTCAGAAGCAAATGAACAAAACTTGTATTGGACAGATTAGGACATTGGGTTTGTTCTTGTGATTTAGGTTCAGAATCAGGTTTATTATCACTGACTTATATGACATGAAGTTTGTTGTTTTGCAGCAGCGAAGACATAAAATTGCTATAAATTACAAAATAAATTGTGCAAAACAGAAAGAATAAATTTCACCCCTTGGTTAAATAGCATGGAGCCATGAATTCTTTTTATTGGCATTGAAATAAATTCTCAGCCTTTCATTAACTGTTGAAGCTTGTAAGGTTAAAATTCCATTTGTTAGCTTTGTGAAACATTTAAAGTGGGACCTTTTGTAAACATTACCTTCTCAAATGATTTAATGCTGTATCCATATCCATCATATGTAGTTGTATTTAGGTTTCTCACATATTCTTTTGGTTTTTACAGCGTTAACTTTTCCCTGAGGCTGACTGCTATGGTTTTACTCTGCAGGTCTTATTCACAGCTACCAAACTGAAGGTATTTGATATACTGAGCATACAGGATGGCTTAGAAGCTTCAGACATTGCTCAGAGATTAAAGACTACCGTGGATGGGACAGAACGTCTCTTAGATGCCTGCGTATCACTTGGTTTACTAGATAAAACGTCAAGAACATCACAATGTGAGTGTTCAAGTAATCATACTTCTGCCGATAGGGTTCTGTGTAAAGTTTTTCCTTGTATGTCTTTGATTTTTAATCCACCTCTCTCGTGGATGTTTGTATCGTTGTTACTGAAGCCTTTTTGAAACAAAATAAGAGTTCCTCGCAAAACAGACTTCCTCAGGGTGCCTTACAGAATTGGAGAGAATAGTATAACATAGTAACACAGCGACCACTTTGCACTACAATGCATCTTGCTTTTTTTATGGTTCTAATTATGTTCTTTCTTGTACAATTCTTGTATAATTTATGTATAATTAATGTTTTTCCTCTGAATGAAGTGCCTCTAATGCTATGTGCGTGCAATGCTGCTGCAAGTAAGTTTTTAATTGCACCTGTGCACACATGTACTTGTGCATATGACAATAGATTTGACTTGAGATTAACATGAACTAGAAACAGGAAACTGGGGAGAGGAAAGCTGACAAAAGTTTGGTTTGCCAGAGAAAGCTTGGGTTGCTTCATTGATGTCTGTTGGTCCTGTAAGTAATTGCATGCCTCCTACGTGGTAGGTTATACTGACCCAGCTTAATTTCTGTTTAATTCTTGGCACAATCTTTTGGCACAAGTAGAAGTTATGCTGCAGCTATATAAAACTTTAGTCAGACCACATATGGAGTATTGTGTGCAGTTCTGGTTGCCCCAAGGATGTGGGGACAGCAGAAAGGGTGCAAAAGAGGTATATTAGGATGCTGCCTGGATTAGAGAGTATGAGCTATAAGGACAGGTTGAACAAACTTGGTTTGTTCTTCTTGAGCGTTGGATGCTGAGGGGAGACCTGATAGAGGTTTTTAAAATGGTGAGAGGTATAGATAGGGTAGACAGTCAGAATCTGTTTGCCAGGGTAGAGATGTCAAACACCAGAGGACATGCTTTTAAGGTTAGAGGGGCGATGTTTCAACGCAACATGAGAGGCAAGTTTTTTACGCAGACAGTGGTAGGTGCCTGGAATGGGTTACCAGGGGTAGGAGTGGAAGCAGGCAGTTTGGTGGAGTTTAAGAGGCTTTTAGATAGATACATGAATATGAAGGGAATGGAGGGATATGGATGACAAACAGGAGGAGAACATTTAGTATAAATTGGCATCAAGATCGGCACAACGTCATGGGCCAAATGGCCTGTTCAGTGCTGTACTGTTCTATGTTCTAATCCATGGGCAGAGCAATTACAGTTGTGAACTAAACTGCATTCCTCTGTCTCCTGCACACGTTCGCATGTGTGCTCAATTTTCTCATTGGTTTGAAAATCAGCTGGTGAGATGAGATCACCTGGAAATCCTAAAGCTGCTTTCCAGAGAAGCAGATTAATTCGAACAGCATCAGTTGCCTTCAAGAAGTGGTTCACTCTGGTAATGATGCCGATTTCTGCACATTTTGCACCTTCTCCCTGTGACTTTGTGCATTCTCTCCAGGGGCTCCTGTTTCCTCCCACATCCCAAAGACGTGCAGGTTGATAGGTTAAGTGGCCACTGTACATTACCCCGAGTATGTGAGTAAGAGGTAGAATCTGGGGCGAGTTGAAGAAAATGTGGAAAGTGGAAATGATGTAGGATTAGTATAAAATGGGTGCTTGGTGGTCAGTGTGGAGTCGGTGGTCCGAAGGGCCTGTTTCTGTTCTGTATCTCTCTATAACTCATGGACAATCTTTTGGTTACACAATCCTTAGGCCAGACAGTTTGGGCAAGAAAACAAAGGGGAGAGTGAGAACTCAACACAGGTAGCATCGGAGGTCAGGATCCAACCCAGGTCTCTGGTGCTGTAAAGCTCGGCTCTACTAGCTGCACTACTATGCTGAGAAGACTTGCATAAACACCTAAAGCTGCTTAAGTCCACCATGTCTGAATACAAGTTGAAGTTGACTATCTGTTGAAGAAGTAAAGGGGGAAAATTAGATTGTTTTCGTAAATTTAATTCCAGTACTTTCAGACTGATACTCACTAATATAAAGGTTAAAGAGTTTATTATTTGTATCTTCCCACTAACCACATCTAAAGACATTTGATGCATAAGGTGGTTATGCTTTTTGTTAATTTTCACATTTCCATGATTGGAATGCTGCTGATATTTGGGACCTAATATCAATGAAAACTTTATAATTTCCCAAATTATTGTAAACATATTGATCCATTAACCAGCAGATTAAATCACTATTTGCTCTCAATAGTTTCCATGACATTGTGAATGCTTTGATCATGTTTCTGCTGAAGTGAACACAGCCCCAGTTTGTGTCTCAGTTCCCATATTTATATTTCTCATATTTCCTTTTGGTAGAGAAAGAGGCCATTCAGCCCTTTGAGTCTACACCTGTTCTGAGAGCAATTTCATTGCCCCCCACTTACTTCTTTGGAAACTGTTCTCCCTCGTGTGCCTATACACTGCCTCATTATTCTCCTTCCTCTCACCCACTCTAGGAGTAGATTACAGTGGCCAATTAACTGTCACCCGTCATATCTTTTGGAATGTGAAAAGAAGCTTAAGCCCCTGGGGGAGACCCATGCAGTTGCAGGGAGAACTTATAAAGTCCCGAGTTAATATTTCAGGTTGAAGGCCCTCCATCAGAATTGTTCTGATGAAGTTCTGAAGAACCAATTCTGATGAAGGGCCTTTGATCCGAATCATTAACTCTTTCTCTTCTCACAGATGTGGCCTGACTTGCTGAATATTTACAGCATTTTCTGTTTTTATTTTACATTTCCAGCATCTGCAGTTTTTTATTGATTATTTTCATTTATAAACTACAGCATCGACGGTCATAATGAAACTAGATTGCTGGAATTGAGACAGCCACATTGCTGCCTATAACCATACTTCTCAGATACCACATCATGTTTTCAAAGGTTACCTTAGAACATAGAACACTACAGCACAGTACAGGCCCTTCAGCCCACAATGTTGTGTTGACATTTTATCCTGCTCTAAGATCTACCTAACCCTTCCCTCCCACATAGCCCTCTATTGTTCGACCATTCATGTGTCTATCTAAGAGTCTCTTAAATGTCCCTACTGTATCTGCCCCCACAACCTCTGCAGGTAGTGCATTCCACGCACCCACCAGTCTCTGTGTAAAAAAAAAACTTACCCCTGACATCCCCCCCCCCCATACCTTCCTCCAATCACCTTAAAATTACGTCCCCTCATGTCAGCCATTGTTGCACTGGGAAAAAGTCTCTGACTGTCCGCTCGATCTATGCCTCTTATCATCTTGTACACCTCTATTAAGTCACCTCTCAACCTCCTCCTCTCCAAAGAGAAAAGCCCTAGCCCCCTCAACCTATCTTCATAAGACATGCTCTCCAATCCAGGCAACATACTGGTAAATCTCCTCTGCACCCTCTAAAGCTTCCACATCCTTTCTATAATGAGGTGACCAGAACTGAACACAATACTCCAAGTGTGGTCTGACTAGAGTTCTACAGAGCTGCAACATCACCTCACGGCTCTTGAACTCAATACCCCGACTAATGAAGGCCAACACTCCATACGCCTTCTTAACAACCCTATCAACCTGCATGGCAACCTTGAGGGATCAATGGACGTGGACCCCAAGTTCCTTCTATTCCTCCACACTGCTAAGAGTCCTGCCATTAACCTTGTATTCTGCCTTCGAATTTGATCTCCCGAAGTGTATCACTTCACACTTATCCAGGTTGAATTCCATCTGCCACTTCTCAGCCCAGCTCTGCATTCTATCTGTATCCTGTTTTAATCTACAGCAACCTTCTACACTATCCACAACACCACCAACCTTTGTATCATCAGCAAACTTACTAACCCACCCTTCTACATCCTCATCCAAGTCATTTATAAAAATCACAAAGAGCAGGGGTCCCAGAACAGATCACTGTGGAACACCACTGGTCACCGACCTCCAGGCAGAATACGCTCCATCTACCACCACCCTCTGTCTTCTATGGCTGAGCCAATTCTGAATCCACGCAGCCAAGTTTCCCTGGATCCCATGCCTCCTGACTTTCTGAAGAAGCCTTCCATGAGGAACCTTATCAAGCGTCTTACTAAAATCCATGTACGCCACATCCACTGCTCTACCTTCATTGAATCCTCAAAGAATTCAATCAGACTCATGAAGTATGACCTGCCCCTCACAAAGCCATGCTGACTGTCCCTAATCGGCCTATGCTTCTCTAAATGCCCATAAATCCTGTCTCTAAGAATCTTCTCCAGTAATTTTCCCACCACTGAAGCAAGACTCATTGGTCTGTAATTCCCAGGGTTATCCCTGCTCCCTTTCTTAAACAAAGGAACAACATTTGCCGCCCTCCAATCATCCGGCACTACTCATGTGGCCAGTGAGGACGCAACGATTGTCGCCAAATCTCTTCCCTAGCTTCCCGTAATAACCTTGGATATATCCTGTTTGACCCCGGTGACTTATCTATCCTAATGTTCTTCAATAGTTCCAGCACATCCCCTTTCCTCTTTCCTTGCATCGACATGTCCTGGCATATCATGTCATATATCAGTCTGTTGTGCAACCAGTTATTTTGTGAAAGAGTTCTCAGAATTGCACGCACTACTTAGCTGTTAATTGGTCTGCAATTTTGAATATTTCCTTGGAAGTAGATTTCAGTAAACAATAAATTCTATCAGTCATTGACAATCTGTAAAAATGGTGTAGGGTATTTTAAAGTTTTGGTACCATGAAAAGTTGAATAACCTATTTCTATATTCTATTCTTTAAATTTGTTTTTGCAGTATATAAGAACACAAAACTTGCCAACACATTTCTGGTATCAGGCACTGCAAATTCGATGTGTGACTATATCCTTTATAATAATGATTACATTTGGCCACTTTTCACTCATCTGGATTCAGCTGTTAAAGACGGATCAAATCAGTGCCTATCGGCCCCTGGGGAAAAGCCTGAAGATTTATTTCAGGTAAAGTATTGTGGTTTTTATAACTGACATTCCATGGCACTCCTTTTCAACCATCGTCGATCTTGTACTGTTCAGAAACCATCTTCCCATTGAGTGAGTCATGGGTAACAAACTGTAATTATACCACTGACTTTGAAGATTTCGCTGAATTTGGTGATAAACACAATGCAACCAAGGTAGATTTTGGTCATAGTTAAGATTAATTGAGTAGTAGCATTGATCATTTCATTACATTAAAAAGTTAAATATGCTTTATAATCGTTGTGAGTTTGGAGTTTGCACTTAGTGGATTCTTTAAAAGAGATACTGTGATTGTTCAACTTTATGACTCAGTACAATATAGAATAAACATTGCAGTTCTCTAGATGTTTTCTTTCAGTTAAGGCGATAACTAGGGACTTGTCTAAAGTACAGTGGGACTTTTTTCCTAACACCGTGAGTCATTATGATCATTATAGTTTTTGGAAGGTTTTTGGAAGGTTTTTGGAAGCAGATTCAATAATAGCTTTCAAAAGAATATTGCATATGTAATTTGGGAAGGAAGGATGATTACATATCAATGGGGATAAACCAGGGACATGAGATTAATTGAATAATTCCATTATCTGAATAATTCTGATTAGGGAAGTGATTGTGGAAATCTGCTTGGTAGATAGTACTGTGTTTCTCTTGGCTAAGAATCAGTGATGGGGAAAGTTATAACCTGATTGTTTGAATACAAAATCTTCTGAGATTTCAAAATTGTGTTCAAAATTAAAATATTTATTATCCCACATACCTGAAATTAAAGCTGAGAGTATTAGAAATGTCTTACAGGTAAAATAGTGGCAACAGAACTATTGAGCTGTCTCCTGACAGACATTTCCCAACAAGTTATCATTTTTCCCCATTATTAAGCTACTATTATCAATATATATCAGAAATTCTGTTCAAGGAAACTTGACCAGCTTTAATTCCACCTTTCCCTCAGGTGAAGTGTTACAGTGCCATTGTTGGTGAGAGGGTTAAGTACAAGGGCAGGTTCCATTGATATGTATCCAATTGTAATTTGTAATAGATTTAAAGACTGAACTTATGGATTTAAAATAGAGAGAAAATTATGCATCCTATCCAGATTCATCACAGCTTGGTATGGCAACTGCTCTGCCCAAGACAGCAAGGAATTGCAAAGAGTTTGAATGTAGCCCAGTCTATTACAAAAACCAGCCTCCCCTCTATTAACTCTGTCTGCACTTCCTGCTACCTTGGGAAAGCAGCCAACGTAATAAAAAACCCATCCCACCCCGGTCATTCTCTCTTCTCCCCCTATACATCAGGCAAGAGATACAAAAGCTTGAAAACTCATACCACCAGGCTCAAGAACAGCTGTTATAAGACTTGAACGGAACTCTTAGACTATAAAGATGAACTCTTGATCTCACTAACTACCTTGTCATGGCTCTTGCTCCTTATCTGCCTACCTGCACTGCACTTTCTCTATAACACTATATTCTGCATTCTGTTATTGTTTTGTACTACCTTGATGTAGTTATGTTTGGAATGATCTGGCTGGATGGTATACAAAACACAGCTTTTCACTGCATCTCAGTACATGTGACAATAATAAACCAATTATCTGCATAAGCCCTTCCTTCCAACTTTGTTTCACTTCAAGACTTCTTTTGGCCTTGGCTCCCCATAGAAAGTGCCATGTTGTGTATGTTTGCTAGTTGGGTAGCCTTCTGATTGTAATTTAACCATTGACCCAAATTATTTCTGTTGAATGTCTTATTTTAAAGTGCTATATTAACATTCAGTTTTCTATCAACAGAATTCAGCTCAAATGTTGTCTCTAACATCTGCCCTTAACAGTGTTGTCAAAGTTGTTGGGAATGACATTGTCAGGGCATTTGATCTTTCATCATTTAAAACTGCTTGTGACTTAGGAGGTATGACCTTTTTTTAACATATCATTATGTATCTTAATGAATTGAGTGGGTAAATTTTTGTCTCCCTTCCAAGAATTTTGTTGTAAACCAGTCTTGGAATAAGATAAGATTTCTTTATTAGTCACATGTACATTGAAACACACAGTGAAATACATCTTTGCGTACAGTGTTCTGGGGGCAGCCTGCAAGTGTCCCCATGCTTCTAGTGCCAACATAGCATGCCCACATCTCCTAACCCGTACGTCTTTGGAATGTGGGAGGAAACCAGAGCACCCGGAGGAAACCCACGCAGACACTGGGAGAACGTACAAACTCCTTACAGACAGTGGCCAGAATTGAACCCAGATTGCTGCTGCTGTAATAGCGTTACACTAACTGCTATGTTACCGTGCCTGTAATTTTGTCCAAAATGTTTCTATTGCAGGAGCTACTGGGGCTTTGGCATATGAAATGGCAGATACATATCAAGATATGGTTCTCACTGTGTTTAATTTGCCACAGTTGTTGGAAAAGTTTAAGTGTTTCCAGCAACAAAATCAAAACCCAAGTCGAATTTCTTTCAGGGGAGGTAAGTAAGAGATTACAGATTTTTCTTTCACTTTTGGTTCAGGTGCCACTCTTAACTCCTCTCTTCAGCCATGATTGAATGGTGGAGCAGACTCAATGGGCTGAATGGCCTAATTTTGCTCCTATATCTTATAGTCTTATGGCCTTCATAAGTAGAATCTATCACACAACTAAATTAGCAAACAGAACCCTAATGTAAAGTTTAACAAACTGAATTGCAACTCCTGTTACAGAACAAGACTTTTACAGTAAAGAAAAAGGAAGACTTTGTATGCCTTTGATTTCCTCTGGATATTACATAACACTTAACACCAGACGATGTTTTTGATATGCAGTCAGTCATCTAGTATAGCAGTAAATTTGCACATTGCAGTTTCCCAGAAATGTCAAAGTCAAGTTTGTTGTCGTATGCACAAGTACATGTATGCACAGGGATGATATTAAGGGAGATATTGATCATATTGATTTTTATATTTGTCCCTTTTTGGGCCAGTAACTTTGTTATTTCTAGTGACTTAGCCACAGTAGCAACATAAATGATGATTGCCACTGCACCAGAAGTGATGCTGTACCTGGATACTGCTTAAATAGGGGATGCTAGGAATTAAGATGCTAAGTAATAATTAGTCATCCTAGGGTGTACATTATTATCTATTTCTCTATTGTCAGCAGGTGAGAGGGACTTCTGAATATTTTGCGTACACTGCAACCTGCAGAATGGAGTCCATAGCCCTTTGAGGTGGGCAAATTCAACTTTTGCCCATCTTAATGCATTTGCATCCACTTCCAGTTGAAGTCCCGGTCATCAGCAAATTGCAACAGATACTTCTACATGAGGGGAACCATAGAGCACCATCGTTTTTCTGGTGTCACATCTTGTATGTTGACATCATTGACATGTGTGACACAGACTTTTCCGTTGCCGACAGAAATCGGGCTGATAATGTGTGGTAGATGACCTTTTTAACTCATAATCAAACTAGGAGAAAACTCTCAGCAACTTGTGATTGGGCATTGAAGTTTTGCTCTTTGCAAAGCTTTTCCTGCTCTGGGTGTTGCAAACATAATGATGGGTCTGACTGTATTCAGCAATTGTAATCATAGGTAAATTTCACCAATGTATCAATTTGTTTTGTTCTCGTTGTCAGATTGAGCATTAGGGTTAAACACAGCACCCAATTTATGTAGAAATGATGGATGAAATTCAATATCCAGGCATAAAATTTTAACGTAAAACAAACCCAAAATGTTGCGGATGATGGAAATCTGAAATAAAACTGGAAATGCTAGAAACACAGCACTGATCAGGCAGGATTTTAACATTTCATTTTATTTCTCTCTCCTGCCCAAAAGGAGACATCTTCACAGATGACATACCTGAGGCAGAACTTTATATTCTTGTAAATGGTCTGCATTACTGGAAGGAAGACAAAGTCAATCTCCTATTAAGCAGGCTCTCTCAGATATGCAAACCAGGTAATACAATGTTCCTGCATCTCTTCTACATCAGAAGTTGTCTATTTTCCTTCTCTGAGCTCCTAGGGAAGTGTTTTGCATTCAGTTGGCCTTTTCTTAATATATCAACCACTTTATGCTCTTGAAATTAACTTTATATCTAGAGATGGAAACGGGACTTCACTGTGAGCAGTGTCAATGCATTAGAAATGGCCCATCTTTTTAACAGGACTCTGTGATCACCTGAGAAACCAACAGAGCTGCCAGGATTTTTTTTTTGCTCCCTATTCTCTGAATGCTTCCAGTTTAGCATCTTATTTGTTTATCCAGCATTTAGTTTCCTTTGTTACCCAAGTATTTTGTTGAATTTGGTTCCTTGTTTAAAGAATGCATTCTCCCACTTTTCAGCAATAACCTGTCCAGAGTAAGTAAGTGAAGCATCAGTTTTTCCACACCTGTGCCATTCTCCACCCAAGTGACTTGGATATTTAACCAAATCAGAATCAGATTTATTATCACTGACATACTATGTGAAATTTGTTGTTTTGCAGCAGCATAAAAATCTATAAATTACAAAAATAAATAAGTAGTGCAAAGATAAGGAATAATGAGGTCGTGTTCGTGGGTTCGTCCATTGTTCAGAAATCTGATGGCGTAGGGGAAGAAGCTGTTCCTGAATCTTCCCAAGTACAAGACCAGTATTAGCACAGCACTTTTAATTTAAAGTTTCTGTTACACAGTGCTGTAGAGCAGTTTAACTGTTTCTGTACCTTGGAAGGGCTTCAAAGGCAGGTATCGGATAGCTGACAGATGGGTATCAAATGTAGAAAATATTTAAAACATACTGGTAAAAGAACAAAGAAAAGTTATCAGTGCATGTAAGAAACAGATCTGATAACTGCAATTATAAATGACAAGCTTGACTTTTTTTTTAAAAAGGCTCTAAAGCAATTGTTAGCGGGTAATCTGATGGAAACCCAAAATCTCTTGTGAAAAGTGGTGAATAAGCTATATATAAAATGAGTGCATTGATCCTATGTTTGTGGCCAAGTCTTTATATTGCTTTTTGTAAAAATGATGTTGGTTATAATGAGTGCTTTTTACCATCTGGTTGCTATCTGAGAACTCTTCAGTGCAACTGGCTGCTTAGCCAGCTCGATGACTTCACGATTCTTTGATGCACCATGTCCCCTGTAGATGGTCAGCCAAAAAAGCACTGGGAATAGGGAACATTCTTGCCACAAGACCATTGTGGAAGCCTTTCTCAAGGCCAGAGGTGAGCATAGTTCGATGTTTGACTGAGCCAGGGAATTCAGAAGTTCAAAGGGTGACGGAATGGAAAAAAAATTAAGAAGATTAAAAGGTTAAAGTAACAAGTGTGGGAAAGAATTAGGAATCAAAAGAATGGTTTCTGGGACCATTTGGATTGATGATATGCTCCTTCAAAGTAAAATATAGATTCTGAATGTATGGAAGATACAGAAGACAGATATAGAAGTCTTAAATTTAGAGCTAGTTGCTCTTTTTCCTCTAAACTTGTTTATGGTCATTATATTCCAAAAGATTTATGATTTTGACCAAATTTCTTCAGATCCTTTTGTTGGTTACTGCAGATTGTGGAAGTTGGACCATTCAGTAAATATTCAAAAGGTTACAGCAGGATCTAGATCAATTGGGAAAGTAGGCAAAAGAATACTACTTGGAATTTAACTCGGACAAGTGCAAAGTGATGCATTTTTGGAAGTTAAACCGGGGCAGGGCCACACACAGTGAATGGCAGGGCCCTGGGGAGTGTTGTGGAACAGGTAGACCTTGGGGTACAAGTACATAGTTTCCTGAAAGTGGCAACACTGCTAGACAGGGTGGTGAAGGAAGGTTTGCCTTCATCAGTCTGGGCACTGAGTACAGGAGTAGGGACATCACGTTACAGCTGTACCAGATGTTGGTTAGACGGAACCTGGAGTATTGCTTGCAGTTTTGGTCACCGTACTATAGGAAGGATATGATTAAACTACAGAGGTTGCAGAAAAATTCACAAGAATATTGCCGAACTGGAGGGTTTGAGTTATATGGTAAGACTAGGACTATTTTCCCTGGAGTCAAAGAGTCTGAGGGGTGACCTTATAGAGTTTTATAAAATCATGAGGCGCATAATAAGGTGGATGGTCATAGTCTTTTTCCCAGGGTAGGGCAGGCTAAAACCTAAAGGGCATAGGTTTAAAGTGAGAGGGGAAAAATTTAAAGGGGACCACAAAAAGTGGTGGGTATATGGAACAAGCTGCCAGAGAAAGTGGTAGAGGCGGGTACAATCACAATGTTTAAAAGATATTTGGACAGGTTCATGGATAGGGAGAGTGATATAGGCTAAGTGCAGGCAAATGGGACTAGCTCAGGTTGGCATGGATGAGTTGGGTTGAAGAGTCTGCTTCCATGCTGTTTAACTCTATGACTGTGACTCTGTTAATTAAAATATACAATTCCAAGCAGAGATGTACCTACTTCTTTGTAGGTGTTAATGCATTTTTATCTGAGATCCTTCTCATACTCATGCACCAGAGGAAATGCAATTTTCCATTTTTGCTGCTTTTTGTTCTTTTTGGTTAAGTACTTATTTTCATGGAAAATCTCTTCCCTAGCTTATTGCATTATGCATTTTTTGGATTGTGGTTCGGATTTTACTGATAGATTTAATAAAACAATCTGCTCTGGATTTTCAGGATGTGGCCTTCTCCTAACTGAGCTTGTGCTCCACAATCAGAAGACCAAACCCTGCACAGCTCTCCTGCAGTCCCTCAGTGTGATGATGCAAAGTGAAGGGAAGGAAAGGAGTGGGTCAGAGTACAGGAAACTCTTGAATAAACACGGCTTCATAAATGTGCAGATCAAACACATGGGAACGTTTCTGGATGCCATTTTTTGCAGAAAGCAGTAGTTTTCTCACTGAATATTGTAGAAGCTACTCGAGGTTGGTTTTTTAGTATGTTTGTTTCTCATGCCCAATTAGGATGGGCAATATCATTTAATCAACTTGGTTAAGGTGTACATTCTGTAAAATGAATTCCATATTAAAAGATTGTTTAAACTTGAATTTTTCTCATATTTTTATATGTAACATGGATGGAGACCATACAGCCTGTTAAGTCTGTGCTAGGTCTCAAAGCATTCCACCATCAACTTCCTCCAATTGTGGCCACAAGAGGACATCAGTTTAAGGTGCTGGGGAGTAGGTATAGATGAGATGTCAGGGGTAAGTTTTTTACTCAGAGTGGTGAGTGCGTGGAATGGGCTGCTGGAAACGGTGATGGAGGCGGATACAGTAGCGTCTTTTAAGAGACTGTTGAATAGGTACATGGAGCTGAGAGAAATAGAGGGCTGTGGGTAAGCCTAGTAATTTCTAGGGTAGGGACATGTTCGGTACAGCTTTGTGGGCCAAAGAGCCTGAATTGTGCTGTACGTTTTTATATGTTTCTTCAATTCTCCTGCCGGCCACCTATACCTGAGATAATTTTACAGTTGCCAACTAACCTACCAGCTCACCTTTGAGATGTGAGACAAAACTGGAGTGCCCTTATGGACAGAAAGAATGTGCATAGAAACAGCACAGGAGATCAGGACCTAACCCTGTCTCTGGAGCTGTGTGGCAGCAGCACATTGCAACATTGAAGCATATACCTAAAATTTTACACGTGTAATTTGTATTCTATTTTTCTGCTACTAATGGAGAGCTTTTTGAACCACTGCTCTGACCTTGAACAGAGTTCTCCATTCAAAATTTTAATTGCATTAGCTGAGATGGTGTGTCTATGGTGTATGACTCTATATAACTCCAGGGTGGTACATTGCCTCCCTGATGCCAGGGTTACGGATGTTACTGGAAGGCCACAAAGCAGGCTGAGGGGAGATGATGAAGATTTGGAGGTTGTGGTTTGTTTTGGAACCAATGATATAGGAGGGATGAGGTGCAGCCAGCAGAGATTAGGGAGCTAAGAAAGTATAATAAACAGGACCTTAGTGCTTATCCCAGCATCACATGCTAATGAGTATAGATAGAGGAGGACAGACCAAATGAATGTGTATTGGAGAGAGAGAGTACAAGAGGGGCAGGCTTTAGATTTCTGTGAACTTGAAACCATTGCTGGAGCAGGTGGAACCGATGCAAGTCAGACAGATCACATCAACAGGATCAGTATCCACATAGTGGGAGTTGCTAGAACTTTCGGGGAGAGTTTAAACTAACTCAACAGGAAGATGGGAACCTGAGAGAAGACCAAGCTAGAAATAAAAGATCAAATCAAATAAATAGTGGAAACAAAGGCAAGCAGCATACATAACAGTACGGAAAGTGTTAAAAGACCAAGGTTAAAAACACCGTACCTGAATGCGTGTTCTATCCACATGAAGTGGATTAATTAACAACACAAATGGTCATAAATGGGTGTGAACGTAGAACAGTACAGCACAGGAACAGGCCCTTCAACCCACAATGCCTGTGCCGAACATGATGCTGAATTAAACTCATTCTCTTCTGCCTGTACGTGATCTATATCCCTCCATTTTTATGTGTCTGTCTAACAGCGTCTTGGACGCCATTTTCATATCTGCTTCCAGCACTTCTCACCACTCCCCCATTCCAGGCACCTATCACTCTCTGTGTGATCTAGTAATCAGTAAAGAAACATAGCTCAAGGTGTCCAAAGCTGGGAACTAAATATTCCAGTGAATTAGATGTTTAGAATTTGTCAGGCAGAAAGGAAAAGTAGTAGGTCGGGTGGTGCATCGAAGGAAAGATGTGAAAACCATGGTCGGACAGGATCATGGTTTATCTGATTGCGCTGTAGAATTATTAGAGCTGCAAAACAACGGGGCAGAAAACTTCACTGGGAGTTGTTCATAGGCCTCTGATTAGTGACTGGTGTAGGGCACAATATAAATGAAATTAGAGGTGTATGTAATTTGGGTAGTGTAGCGACTCACCGTCTGAGCAAGCGAGCCGGCTTGGTGGTCGGGTTGCGCGTCGTCGGAGCGGCGAGGCCCAAGATGGCGCTGGGCCTTCGTCTTCCCCGAGTGACGGGGAGAACCCATGTGTGGGAGAAGTTTGATGACGTAGCGCATACGTCATTTCCATTTTCGGTGGGCGGGAACCGTTCCTCTTAAAAGGCCCGCGCAAGGCGGGAAAATAAATCATTTTTGTTCTGCACTAGTATCTTACTTTCGCATCGCGGTAGCAGCCGCTACATTGGTGACCCCGACGATCCAAACGGATTTTGGACCCACACAATGGACGACAACGCAGCAGCCGATGCAGTGGACTCAAGCTGCCCACCTTTTGGACGCTTCGGCCCGACGTCTGGTTCGACCAAGCCGAAGCACAATTCCAACTTCGGCAGATCACCTCCAACTCCACAAAGTACTACCACGTGGTCAGCTCTCTGGACCAGGAGACAGCCGCCCAGGTCAGAGACTTCATCCAGTCTCCTCTGGAGGAAGGCAAGTACCCGGCTTTCAAAGTCCTTCTTATTAGGACCTTCGGCCTCTCCCGTCGCGAGCGCACCACCCGCCTGCTTCACCTTGACGGCCAGGGGGACAGATCCCCATCGGCCCTCATGAATGAGATGCTGGCCTTGGCTGAGGGGCACAAGCCCTGCCTGTTGTTCGAACAGGCCTTCCTCGAACAACTACCCGATGACATTCGCCTACTGTTGGCCAACACCGATTTCAGCAACTCACGTGAGGTAGCCACCTGGGCAGATGTCCTGTGGAAGGCCAAACGCGAGAGCGGGTTGTCCGTCAGCCAAATCGCCAGACCGCGGGCCCAACGCCTACCTAAACCAGTCCCAGCAACCGAGCGACCACACCCCAGAAACACAGACGATGACACTGGCGACCAGCTGTGTTTCTACCATCAGAGGTGGGGCGCGGAGGCCCGTCGATGCCGCCCACCCTGCAAGTTTCAGGGAAACACCAGGGCCAGCCGCCGCTGATGGCTATGGCAGTTGGCCGCCAACACAGCCTCCTATTCATTTGGGACAAGCAGTCCGGGCATCGTTTCCTCGTCGATACTGGAGCAGAGGTCAGTATTTTGTCCCCGAGCGGCCACGACACTCATAGCAGGCAACGGGGTCCCGCACTCAAAGCTGCAAACGGCACAACAATACAGACTTTTGGTACCCATACAGTTCAATTACAATTCGGTGACTGCCGTTTTACCTGGAACTTTACCCTTGCAGCCGTCGCCCAGCCACTCCTGGGAGCAGATTTCCTTCGGGCCCACAGCCTGTTAGTCGACCCGCAAGGGAAGCGGCTAGTGCACTCCAAAACTTCCCAAACCCACCCCCTGGGAGAAGCCAGCCTACCAGCCCCACGCCTGGACTCCGTTTCCCTGTCTGGCAACGAGTTCACCAAGCTCCTAGCCGAGTTCGCATCGGTTTTGGCACCTCAGTTTACAAATTCGATGCCCAAACATGGGGTGCGGCATCACATCATTACCACAGGGCCACCCTATCATGCCCGAGCATGACGACTACCTCCAAACAAGCTCCGCCTGGCGAATGAAGGGTTCCGCCGTATGGAGGAGCTGGGGATCATTCGCAGGTCAGACTGCCTCTGGGCCTCCCCCCTGCACATGGTCCCCAAAGCCACCGGCGGCTGGAGGACCTGCAGCGACTACCGCAAGCTGAATGGCACCACCACGCTGGACTGCTACCCCGTCCTTCACATCCAGGACTTCACGGCGAACCGACATGGGGCCCACATCTTCTCCATGGTGGACCTCGTCCGGGGATACCACCAAATCCCGGTCCACCCTGATGACGTCCCCAAAACTGCGCTCATCACTCCATTCGGCCTCTTCGAATTCCTTCAAATGCCGTTCGGCCTTAAGAACGCTGCGCAGACTTTCCAGCGGCTGATGGACGCAGTAGGCCGCCACCTAGACTTCGTGTTCATTTACTTAGATGACATACTAATCGCCAACCGTGACCGCCAAGAACACCTTTCCCACCTCCGCCAACTGTACTCCCGTCTCCGTGATTTCAGCCTCACTATCAACCCAACCAAGTGCCAATTCGGACTTGACTCTATCGATTTCCTTGGCCACAGAATCACCAGCGAAGGAGCAACACCCCTACCCACCAAGGTAGATGCTATCCGCCATTTTGCCCATCCCAACATGGTCAAAGGCCTGCAAGAATTCCTGGGTATGGTCAACTCTTACCATCAGTTCATCCCTGCAGCAGCCCGTATCATGCGCCCTTTGTTCTCGCTGATGTCTGGCAAGGACATCACCCGGAACGACGAGGCCGCGGCTGCCTTCATTAAGGCCAAGGACCCCCTGGCAGATGCCGCAATGCTGGTACACCCTAAGACAGACGTCCCAACCACCTTCACGGTGGACACGTCCAACACCGCGGTTGGTGGGGTACTGGAACAACTAATCAAAGGCCGTTGGCAACCCTTAGCGTTTTTCAGCAGGCACCTTAGACCACCCGAACTGAAATACAGTGCTTTTGATCGGGAACTTCTAGTGCTCTACCTGGTGGTCCGGCATTTCCGGTACTTTTTAGAAGGCAGGCCTTTCACCGCTTTCACTGACCATAAGCCTTTGTCCTTCGCCTTCTCCAAGGTCTCTGATCCCTAGTCAGCTCGTCAACAGCAACATTTGTCCTACATTTCCGAATTCACAACGGATATCCAACATGTCTCTGGAAAGGACAATGTCGTTGCTGACGTGCTTTCCAGACTGACCATCCACAGCATGTCCCTGGGTGTAGACTACACGGCCCTGGCTGACGCATAACAAGCCGACGACGAGCTGCCGAGCCTCGAACCGCAGTCTCAGGCCTGCAGCTCCAAGATTTCTTAGTCGGTCCAGGTCAGCAGACCCTCCTTTGCGACATCGCAACAGGTCAGCCCCGCCCTATAGTTCCTGCAGCCTGGTGGAAATGCGTTTTCAACTCAGTACACCGGTTGGCGCACCCGTCCATCAGATTAACTGTCCGACTGGTCGCCAGCAAGTTTGTCTGGCATGGCCTGCGCAAACAGGTCGGTGAGTGGGCCAGGACTTGTCCGCACTGCCAGACATTGAAAATCCAACGACACACCAAGGTCCCGCCATAGTAGTTCGAGCCTACCCGTAGAAGGTTCGACCACATCCACGTCGACCTCGTTGGTCCTCTGCCAGTTTCAAGAGGAGCCTGGTACCTCCTTACCATCATGGACCGGTTCACGAGGTGGCCAGAAGCAACCCCTCTATCTGACATCACGACTGATTTCTGCGCCCGGGCACTGCTCACAACTTGGATCTCGCGTTTTGGTGTTCCGGCCCATGTCACTTCAGACAGGGGCGCCCAGTTTACCTCCAGCCTCTGGTCTGCATCAGCAAACATGCTGGGGACGCAGCTGCACACCACCATGGCCTACCACCCTCAATCAAATGGGTTGGTGGAACGTTTCCACCGCCATCTGAAGCCAGCCGTGATGGCCCGCCTGAAAGGTCCTAACTGGGTCGATGAACTGCCTTGGGTCCTGCTCGGCATATGCACTGCCCCCAAGGAAGATCTCCATGCTTCGTCAGCTGAACTCGTGTACGGTGCGCCCCTGGTCGTCCCAGGGGATTTCATACCCGCCCTTCGGGGCCAAGAGGAACAACCCACAGCAGTCCTGGAAAGACTGCGCGAGAGGCTAGGCAGCTTGGCACCGATTCCCACTTCGCGGCATGGTCAAGCCCCATCCTGTGAGCCCAAGGAACTATGAGACTGTAAGTTCATTTTCGTTCGCAGGGGCACACCCCGGGCACTGTTGCAATGACCATACGAGGGACCGTTCCAGGTCATCAGGAATAATGGGTCCACCTTTATTTTGGACACTGGGGGCAAGGAAGAGGTTTTCACGACAGACCGCCTCAAACTGACCCATTTAGACCTAAAACAACTGGTCGAGGTCCCAACACTGCGACACAGAGGCCGACCTCCTAAGCAATGGCTAGCACAGCCCATGAACCTTGGGGACCGTATCGCCGGTTCTGGGGGTGGGTGGGTGGTTGGTGTGTAGCGACTCACCGTCTGAGCAAGCGAACCGGCTCGGCAGTCGGGTCACGCGTCATCGGCGCGGCAAGGTCCAAGATGACGCTGGGCCTTAGTCTTCCCTGAGCGACGGGGAGAACCCGCGCGCAGGAAAAGTTTGATGACATAGCGCATACGTCATTTCCATTTTCGGTGGGCGGGAACCGTCCCTCTTAAAAAGCCCGCGCAAGGTGGGAATATAAATCAGTTCTGCAGCTCATCGACTAGTGTCTTACTTTCGCATCGTGGTAGCAGCTGCTACAGTAGTACAATAATCACAGTTTGTTTTAATCCATATATAGATGTAAAATAAAATTACACTAAGACTCTGATAATCTGACACCCTTGGGACTCTGCATCCAGGAATACTTGGATATTATTCCTACTAAAGCCCCAGATGTTTATAATTCATTTGTTAGATGTCACCAGAATGACTGGATAACTTATTAGACTGTTCTGTAAGTTTAAAGAGGGAGTGTGGGAAATGGCCCTGGTGGGTTCAGAGTAATCATTGAAGACAGGGTCGTGGTTGGTCGAAAGGGAGTGTGGGAAATTGGGTCCTGGAGAGTTTAAAGGGAGCACTGGAAAAGGTCATCAAATGCCAAGCCAACTGAATTTCCAAATATTGGGATATTGGACTTTTACTATAGTAACAACAATGTAGAGGATGAATTAATGGAATGTATATGAGATGGATTTCCCTATTGGTACATTGAGGAACTGACAGGGGAACAAGCAGTCTCAGATCTGGGCCTGTGCAATGAAAAGAGGTTAATTAATCT
Organism: Pristis pectinata; assembly: GCF_009764475.1. Taxonomy (NCBI): domain Eukaryota; kingdom Metazoa; phylum Chordata; class Chondrichthyes; order Rhinopristiformes; family Pristidae; genus Pristis; species Pristis pectinata. The sequence goes on from NC_067415.1 coordinate 11,308,075, forward strand.
TCTTGCAAAGGAGTTCAGAGAATGACCATTTTATAGAATTGTCCATTAAATGTGGTTCAATGTGAAACCAGGGTTTTCAATCAAAACACAGGAATCTTTTTTTGAAGAGCTGCAGGGTTGGCTGAGGTGCACAGAAATTTCTTCTCCCGGAAGGTAGTGAATCTCTGGAAATCTCTGCCCCTGAAGGAAGTGGAGACCAGATCACTGGATATATTTAAGATGGAGATAGATAAATAATTGGAAGTTTGAGGAATTGAAGGTTTTGGAGGACTGGTACAGAAGAGGCCAGCCAAAGTCAGCCATAATGGTGTTGAATGACCAGGCAAGCTTAAGAGGCCTAGTGCCCTACTCCAGCTCTTATCTTCTTGTGTTCCTGGGTGAGGATAGATTGTTAAACTGCAGTGAAGGGTATGACAGTGGACAGTCAATGATGATCATTTAACAAATATTAATAATTTTCAGCACACGTACATTCACGTGGGCAGGCATGGTAGTGTAGTGGTTAGCATGATGCTATTACAGCGCCAGCAACCCAAGTTCAATTCCCGCCACTGTCTGTAAGGAATTTGTACGTTCTCCCTGTGTCTGCATGGGTTTCCTCCGGGTGCTCCGGTTTCCTCCCACATTCCAAAGACATTCAGGTTAGGAGCTGTGGGCATGCTATGTTGGTGCCGGAAGCGTGGCGACACTTGCGGGCTGCCCCCAGAACACTCTACGCAAAAGATGCATTTCATTTTGTCTTGATGTACATGTGACTAAGATATCTTATTCCTTTAAGGACAAAACACAGAAGGAAAAGTGGTCTAATCATGGATTAAAGGGGAAATAAAAATTCAAAAAATGTATAAAGTGGCCATCAAAAACAGTGAGCTTATGAAACAGTTTAGAATTCAGGAAAGGATGACCAAGAAATTGATAAAGAAGATAGGAAAAATAGAAAGTGAGGCTAAACTTTTTACATTCGTATTTAATTGTGCATCTGAATGAATTGAGATTTTCACCTCCCTCCCAAGAATGTTGTTGTAGACCAGTCTTGGAATGAGCTTATTAAAGAAAAATTTGTAATAGTGTAGTTAATCATATCTTAGCTTCAATCTATGAAGTAATTTTTGTGGGTCATCTAACAAGATTGACAGATCCCGCATTTATAGACACAACATGGGACTATTTTCAGTTTTTGATTTTGGCCCGCCTTAATTTGCTCTGAGAATTTGTTCTTTTAAGTATAGCCCTAGTGAAACACTATTAGTGCCATATGTTCATTCCTTAAAATTCCTTTAATGTATTGAAGGTTTGCAGAATTTGTTACCAGATTCAATACCATCTTCTGTGCATGCATCGGAGGCCTGAGCATGGGTTTAAAACTAAATACCAGAGAAGATAGAAACTAAGTTGGAGGTGAGGATTTGAGGAGTCGTATCTGGGAGGAGAGGCATGGACAAGTTGGGCTGAAGGGCCTGCTTCCTTGCTGTATAATTCCAGTGGAAACAAAGACTACTAGAGCTTCAATAGAAAAGACTATTGGGAGAATTTAAAATGGGAAATAAGGAAGTGGCAAGGAATTAAACCCTAACCTTCATGGAAGAAGATGCACAAAAACTATCAAACATACTACTAGGGCGGCACGGTAGCATAGTGGTTAGCGTAATGCTGTTACAGCACCAGCGACCTGGGTTCAATTCCCGCTGTTGCCTGTAAGGAGTTTGTACGTTCTGCGTGGGTTTCCTCCAGGTCCTCCGGTTTCCTCCCACATTCCAAAGACGTACAGGTTAGGAGCTGTGGGCATGCTAATGTTGGCACTGGAAGAGTGGCGACACTTGCGGGCTGCCCCCCAGTACATTCTTAGCAACACAAAAAGGCGTATTTCACTGTTTCGATGTACATGTGACTAATAAATAAATATCTCTTATCTAGAGAAGTGAATGAGCCTGAAATTGGCAAATGCCAAAATCCAATGAATTACATCACAGACCTGTTGAAATAGGTGCAGAGAATAAATGCTTCCAAAGTCCTGTAGATTGTGGAATGGCTTGTGGATAAGATGATAGTTGATGTGACCCACCACCCCCACCCCAAACCCCCCCCCCGCCCCCGCCCTCCCCAATTTAAGAAAAGAGGGAAAGAGAAAGCAGAAACCCACCTGCTAACCTGACGTCAGTAATTGGGAAAATACTAAAAATATATCAAGACGCTTAGAAAGGAATGACAAGATAGAGCAGAATTAACATCAGTATTTGCATATTGGAGTTCTTTGACAATGTTTAAATAGAATAGAAGAAGGTGAAGCAGCTGATATATATTTGGATATTCAGAAGGCTTTTGATATTAGGAACTTGGTGAACAAAGAATTTGGGCTAATACAGCATATTGAGAATTTGTTAAAAGGTGGAAAACAAAGGAATAGGTATAAAGGGGTCCTTCTCAGGTTGGCAAGCTATGACTAGTGGGGTGCCGTGGGGATTTGTACTTTGTGCCCCGACTATTCTGTATCAGTGTTTTGGTTGAGGGGATCAAATCCCACATTTCAAATCACATTAGTCATATTGGGAGTGTGAGCACACAGGAGGATTCAGGAAGGCTTCAGAGAGACAGTAGACAAGCTGAGTGAGTGGGCGCAATGTGGAAGATGGAGGAAAATGTGTGTTTATCCTGATTAAAAAAATGTTATGGTATTGGTTAATGATTGACACATGTACGGAAATACAGTGAAAAGCTTTTGCTTTGCATCCTGTCAGGACAGATAATGCATACATTAGTACATCGAGGTAGTTATATATGGCATTATCTATCTGGATGTTATGCAAAACAAAAGCTTTTCACTGTACCTTGGTGCATGTGACAATAATAAACATTCTTGCATTCTCTTTTCTCTTTAAGTACATCGAGGAAGTTAAAGAGAAAACAGAATGCAGAATATAGCATTGCAGTTACAGAGAAAGTCCAGTGCAGGTAGACAGATAAAGTGCAAGGACCATAACAGGGTAGACTGGGAAATCAAGAGCTCATCTTTTAATGTATGAGAGGTTTGTTCAAGAGTCTGATACCAGCAGGATAGAAGCTGTCCTTGAACCTGGTGGTACATGCTCTCAAGCTTTTGTATCTTCTGCCCGACGGGAGAGGGGAGAAGAGAGAATGACCAGAGTAGAAGGGTCCTTGATTATGTTGGCTGCCTTCCTGAGGCAGCGGGAAGTGTAGATGGAGTTAATGGAGGGGAGCCTGGTTTGTGCGATGGACTGGGCTGCGTTCACAACTCTGCAATTTCTTGTGATCTTGGGCAGAGCAGTTGCCACACCAAGCTGTGATGCAGCTGGATAGCTTGCTTTCTATGGTGCATCTATAAAAATTGGTAAGAGTCATCTTAGCCCTCTGAGGAAGTAGAGATGCTGGTGTGCTTTCTTGGCTGTAGCATCTGCGTGACAATAATAATCCAATTCCAATAAGATGAGTGAGTGGGCAGGTCACTGGCCTGGGACAGATTGTTGGCGATCTTTGCACCTAGGAACTTAAAGCTGAGCTTTTAAATGAAAGATTGGCAAACGTTCAAAAGAACCTGGGGAACCTTGTACACAACTCATTGAAAGCTAACTTGCAGCTGGAATGAAGTTAGGCTTATGCTACATAAGCCTTTATTGCAAGGGGATCTGTGTACATCGTAACAGAAGAAAACAGGAAGAGGAATAGGCTGCTCGGCCCCTCAGGCCTGCCTCACCATTCAATACGATGGTGGCTGATCTACCCCATGCCTCATCTTTGTGCCAGTTCCCCATCGCCCTCAGTTGCCAGGTCTTTCAAAAAGATTCTACTTCCTCTTTAAATAACCCCAATGATTTAGCCTCCAGAGCCCTTCAGGGTAGAGAGTTCCAAAGGTTCACCATCCTCTGCAAAAAGAAGTTCCCACACACCTCAGTGTTAAATGAACACCTCCTGACAATATAAACTATGTTCCTTCATTCGAGACTCTCCCAGAGGTGGAAACATCACAATATCTACCCTGTTACGTTCCCTCAGGACCTTACATGTTTCAATAAGATCAACTTTGGTTCTTCCAAGCTCCAAAGCATGTAGATTTAATATCTGCTGGAGGCTGTTCCCCTCAATAATGGGTTTTCTGCTTTGGAAGCTGTTGAGGGAGATGACCTGCCGGGGCCTAGCAGCAGTAGCCAGGTCCATGGCACTGGGACTGGTCCTGCTGCTCAGAAGGGAAAGGAAGAGAAGAGGAAGACAGTAGTGATAGGGGACTCGATAGTCAGGGTAACAGATAGGAAGTTCTGTGGCAGTGAGCATGAATCCCGGATGACATGTTGCCTCCCAGGTGCCAGGGTCCGGGATGTCACTGATCGGGTTCATAGGATTCTAGAGCGGGAGGGAGAACAGCCAGAAGTCGTGGTTCATGTTGGTACCAACGACATAGGTAGGAAGAGGGATGAGGTCCTGAAAAGTGAGTTTAGCAAGCTAGGCAGAAGGCTGAAGAACAGGACCTCAAAGGTAGCAACCTCGGGATTGCTGCCAGTGCCACGCGATAGTGAAGGTAGGAATAGGAGGAGATGGCAAATAAATGAGTGGCTGAGAAGTTGGTGCAAGGTGGGGGGAGGGGGGTTTAGATTTTTGGATCATTGCGATCTCTTCTGGGGAAGGTGGGACCTGTACAGAGAGGACGGTGTACACCCAAACCTCAGGGGGGCCAATATCCTTGCGGCCAGGTGTGCTAGGGTGGTTCAGGAGGGTTTAAACTAGATTGCGAGGGGGGAAGGGAACCGGAGGAGTAGGTCAGAGGAAGAAGGGGATGGGGAAAAGTCAGTTCTGACAGGTAGGCTTTGAGGAAGGAGAAGCAGAGTACAGGTTACAAAAGTAGTAAGGTGGATGGGCTAAAGTGCATTTACTTGAATGCATCAGGAATAAGGGAGATGAACTGAGAGCTTGAATAAGTACATGGGACTACGATATTGTGGCTATTACAGAGACATGGCTGACATCAGGGAATGGATATTGAATATTCCTGGTTTTCAGTGTTTTAAAAGGAATAGGGAGGGTGGGAGAAGAGGAGGAGGGGTGGCGATACTGGTCAGGGATACTGTTATAGCTGCATAAAGGGTAGATAATGTAGAAGGATCCTCTCTAGAGTCAATATGGGTGGAAGTTAGGAACAAGAAAGGAGCAGTTATGCTTCTGGAGTATTCTATAGGCCCCCCGGTAGCAGTAGGGATACTGAGGAGCAGATTGGGAGGCAGTTTTTGGAGAGATGCAAAAATAACAGGGTTATTATAATGGGAGAATTCAACTTTCCAAATATTGATTGGCACCTACTTAGTGCCAAAGGTTTAGATGGGGTGGAGTTACGTGTGTCCAGGACGGATTCCTGACACAGTATGTTGACAGGCCGACTAGAGGGAATGCCATATTAGATCTAGTTTTAGGTAATGAACTGGGTCAGGTGACAGATCTATCGGTGGGTGAGCATTTGGGGGACAGTGACCATTGCTCCATAACCTTTAGAATTGTCATGAACGGGGATAGGAGCAAAGAGGATGGGAAGATATTTAATTGGGGAAAGGCAAATTATGAGGCTATAAGGTGAGAACTTGGGAGTGTAAATTGGGATGACATTTTTGAAGGGACATGTACTATGGAAATGTGGTCAATGTTCAGGGATCTTTTGCAGGATGTTAGGGATAAATTTGTCCCGGTGAGGCAGAGAAGGAATGGTAGGGTGAAGACAAGAGAGGTGGAACAACCAGTTAGGAAGAAGAAGGCAGCATACATAAGGTGTAAGCAGCAAGGATCAGACAGCGCTCATGAGGAATATAGAGTAGCAAGGAAGGAACAAGAAAGGGCTGAGGAGAGCGAGAAGGGGACATGAAAAGGCTTTGGCGAGTAGGGTTAAGGAGAATCCCAAGGCTTTTTTCTCATACGTGAAGAGCAGAAGGATGGCTAGGGTAAAGGTAGGTCTGATTAAAGACAAAGGTGGGAGGATGTGCCTGGAAGCTGTGGAAGTGGGTGAGGTTCTCAATGAATACTTCTCTTCAGTATTCACCAAGGAGAGGGGTCTTGATGATGCTGAGGACAGTGTTGGTAATGGTAATGTTCTGGGGTATATAGATATCAAGAGAGAGGATGTGTTGGAGTTGTTAGAAAATATTAGGACAGATAAGTCCCCGGGGCCTGATGGATTATTCCCCAGGCTGCTTTGTGAGGCGAGGGAGGAGACTGCTGAACTGTTGGTTAGGATCTTTAAGTCCTCGTTATCCACGGGGATGGTACTGGAGGATTGGAGGGTGGCGAATGTTGTCCCCTTATTCAAAAAAGGTAGTAAGGATAGTCCAGGGAATTACAGACCAGTGAGCCTTACATCTGTGGTGGGTAAGCTGTTAGTAAAGATTCTAAGAGATAGGATTTATGAGCATTTAGAGAATCATGGACTGATTAGGGACAGCCAGCATGGCTTTGTGAAGGGAAGATCTTGCCTCAGAAGCCTGATAGGGTTCTTTGAGGAGGTGGCCAGGAAGATTGATAAGGGTAGTGCAGTGGAAGTGGTCTACATGGATTTTAGTAAGGTGTTTGACAAGGTTCCTGTTGTGTGAAATGGTTCTTTATGGTCTTAAGGATCAAGGACTCTGGACACGAGCTTTGGATATCAAAACTAGTTTAATCACAAAGGCAAATGCGGGGACAGAATGGATGGGAACAGACACACACTTACATACACGCAGGAGACTGCAAACATGCGGCGGGGGGGGCATCGCAGCTAGGATGAGATACACTCACACACACACACTGATACACACAAGCACAATAACAATGTACAACTTCAGGATATAATACTTCAATGCTTGACCCACACTAGCATTCGCTCTAAGACTGCCTGGAATCTGAGTGAAATGCTCCCAAACCACATGGTGATGCACTCTTACCAGTGATCTCTGCAGCATTGTCTCACTACTCCTGGGGTCATCAAAGATGAAGGGCTAGGGGTTTGCAACCCCTTTTATGGTGCTAGGAGGCTGGGTGGAGCATCGCTGTTGTGATTTAAATGAGCCAATGGTTTGGGGGTCAAGGACAAAGGTGCCTGCCACAGCCAATGGTCAGGCAAGTTCAGAGACAAAAAGTAATCTCACACCTGAGGGGTGGGTGGAGCCGCACCTTGATTGATAGTAGTATCACTTCCGATCAGAGGAGCAATGCTGTCCTCCGGTCAGCAAGGGTCAGTGTCATTACTGTCATGTGACAGCAATGTGGATTTCTCACAACAATTCTGCATGGTAGGCTTCTTCAGAAGGTCAGAGGCCAAGGGATTCAGGGAGGCTTGGCAATGTGAATTCAGAATTGGCTTGCCTATAGAAAGCAGAGGGTTGTGGTGGAGGGAGTGCATTCGGATTGGAGGGCTGTGACTAGTGGTGTCCCACAGGGTTCGGTTCTGAGACCTCTACTTTTTGTGATATTTATTAATGACTTAGATGAGGGGGTGGAAGGATGGGTTAGCAAGTTTGCAGATGAAACAAAGATTGGTGGTGTTGTGGATAGTGTGGAGGGCTGTCAAAGCTTACAGAGGGATATTAGAACCATAGAAAAATACAGCACAGAAAACAGGCCATTCGACCCTTCTAGTCTGTGCCGAAACATTATTCCAGTAGTCCCACTTCCCTGCACCCAGTCCATAACCCTCCAAACCTCTCCCATCCATATATCTATCCAATTTATTCTTAAAGCTTAAGAATGAGCCCACATTTACTATATCAGATGGCAGCCCGTTCCACACTCCCACCACTCTCTGAGTGAAGAAGTTCCCCCTAATGTTCCCCCCAAACCTTTCCCCTTTCACCCTAAAGCCATGTCCTCTCGTACTTATCTCTCCTAATCTAGGTGGAAAGACCCTACTCACATTAACTCTGTCTATGCCACTCATAATGTTGTAAACCTCTGTCAAATCTCCCCTCATTCTTCTATGCTCCAAGGAATAATGTCCTAACCTGTTCAATCTTTCCCGGTAACTCAACTCCTGAAGACCTGGCAACATTCTAGTAAATCTCCTCTGTAGTCTTTCAATCTTACTGATATCCTTCCTATAGTTAGGTGACCAGAACTGCACACAATACTCCAAATTTGGCCTCACCAATGTCTTATACAACCTCACCATAACATCCACATTCCTATACTCAATACTTTGATTTATGAATGCCAGGATGCCAAATGCCTTCTTTACAACCCTGTCTACCTGTGACGCCACTTTCAGGGAATTATGTATCTGAACTCCCAGATCCCTTTGTTCCTCCTCACTCCTCAGTGCCCTACCATTTACTGTGTATGTCCTCCCTTGATTTGTCCTTCCAAAATGCAACACCTCACACTTGTCTGCATTAAATTCCATCTGCCGTTTTCTGGCCCATTGGTTCAGATCCCTCTGCAAGCTTTGAAATCCTTCCTCGCTGTCCACTACGCCTCCAATCTTAGTGTCATCAGCAAACTTGCTGATCCAATTTACCACATTATCATCTAGATCATTGATATAGACAACGAACAACAATGGCACCAGCACAGATCCCTGAGGCACACCACTAGTCACAGGCCGCCAGTCTGAATTGATAGGATGCAGAGCTGGGCTGACAAGTGGCAGATGGAGTTCAATCCAGAGAAGTGTGAGGTAGTACACTTTGGAAGGACAAACTCCAAGGCAGCGTACAAGGTAGGATTCTGGGCAGTGTAGAGGAGCAGAGGGATCGGGGGGGGGGGGGGGGGGTGTTTCATATCCACAGATCACTGAAAGTCGCCTCACAGGTAGGTGGGGTAGTTAAGAAAGTTTATGGGATGTTAGCTTTCATAAGTCATGGGATCAAGTCTAAGAGCCATGAAGTAATGATGCAGCTTTACAAAACTCCAGTTAGGCCACACTTAAAGTACTGTGTCCAGTTCTGGTCACCTCATTATAGGAAGGATGTGGAAGCTTTAGAGAGGGAGCAAAGGAGATTTACCAGGATGTTGCCCGGATTGGAGAGCATGTCTTATGAAGATGGGTTGAGCGAGCTAGGGCTTTTCTCTTTGGAGAGAGGAGGATGAGAAGTAACTTGATAGAGGTGTACAAGATGATAAGAGGCATAGATCGAGTGGACAGTCAGAGACTTTTTCCCAGTGTGACAATGGCTAACACAAGGGGACGTAATTTTAAGGTGATTGGAGGATGGTTTTAAGGGGGATATCAGGGGTAAGTTTTTTACACAGAGAGTGGTGGGTGCGTGGAACGCACTGCCTGCAGAGGTTGTGGGAGCAGATACATTAGGAACATTTAAGAGACTCTTAGATAGACACATGAGTGATAGAGAAATAGGGGGCTATGTGGAGGGAAGGGTTAGATAGATCTTAGAGCAGAATAAAATGTCGGCACAACATTGTGGGCCGAAGGGCCTGTACTGTGCTGTAGTGTTCTATGTCTTGCTACAATTTTATAGGGGCTAAGTAAGACTATGCCTGAGTATTGTGTGTGATTTTGTCCTCCTTGGATATACTTGCTATTGCTAAAATGCAGCAAAGATTCACCAGACTAGTTCCTGGGACCTGGGTGTATTACACAGGGAGGGGTTGGCAATATCTCTAATCTCCAGAGTTTTAAAAAAGAAGTGTGCTATAAATTGAACCATACCCAATTGTTATTGTTCTAAATTGAAACGTACCCATTTCATATCGGGCTCAATATGGTAAATAAGCACAAGTTGTTTCCCTTGGATGAAGAATCTAAAAATAGAGGTCACAGGTTGTAGGCCATTTAAGGCAAAGATGAAGAAGCATATCTTCACTCAGAAGATGGCAGATCTTTGACGGAGGGCCGTGGAGATTCAGTCATCAATCGTGTTCAAAACTCAGATCAGTAGATTTCTGGGTATGAAAGAAATCAAGGGATATGGAGTAAGACAGAAATAAGCGCTTCCGTTATAGTGGAAGATCAACCATGATCTTGCTGAGTGGTAGAGCAGGCTTGAGGGATGAAATGGTAGACTATTATTTCTTGTGTTCTTGTGAAAGTTGCATTGTCAATTGTGCAGTGAAGATATAGATTTAAAATAATATAAAACAAACTAACAACTTTGAATATGACCGTAGAATTAAGCTCAAATCTCATCTACGTTGTGAAGGTGGGTCATAATTAAACACACATAGTTGGCTTTTGACTGTTCCAAAATGGGGAGGTCTGGACAAGTTCTAGAGAGGGACGTCAGAGAACATTTAAAGGTGGAGTAGTTCCAATTTATTCCTGTCAAACCTCCAACTGGCTGAATTTAAGTTTCAATATATTTTCAAGTCTTACCATACTTATTTCTAAGAAGTGAAATCAGTTCTGTGTCTCACATCCTGTTGTTTATTTAACCTATTCTTTGTGGTTATTATTTTTGGGCAACATTGTCAAGTCTTCTTGAAAGCTCTACAGAGAGGGCGAAGTAAACAATTCACTCCTGAGCTCTATCAGTATCCTTCCACCCCATTCATTAAAATGATCAGTTACCACCCTCATACATATCTTCCTTGCTTTCCTTCTCTGCCAGCTGGCTTTTGTCTTTCATGCTGCATAGACCATGTCAGTATATTAGAATTACTGGGGGCTTAAACCCTGGCATTTTGTAGTGCTGAGAGCAATGCTCAGTATACATCATGTGGTACTGATCCCCCACTTTATGCAGGGCTCCACTACAAGTGCCAGTGATCTAAGAGCACTGCCCACTCAAGGGAACCACCCAAGCACGTCCTTTACTGGGTTGACATTCAAGCTTGTTCATACACACCTGGAGAGGTGTGGTATAGTTTGTGAATAGAGTGAAGGGAGATTCTCCTCCAGCTCCTCCGACCTAGGTAATGTCAGCTGGTCAAATGAAGGCATTGAGATAGCAAATGTTTTGCTCTCTCTGTAGATTAGAAAGTAGAGAACCAGAGAAAATGTATGTAAGTAGAAGGAGGCCATTTGGAACCATGTGTGTATTAGTCAGAAAAGAGTAATTCGACCTGATCCCAGGGATCATGTTGGGTAGTTCTCTCTTGACCAGCACAGACACATTGGGCCAAACAGCCTCCTATCCACATTCATTTACTCTGATTCTGCAGATCACAGTTCTTCAAGTGCATATCCAAGCAGTTTGTGTATGTGGTGAGGTTTGCTGCCTCCAGCACCCTTTCGAGCAACAGATTCCAGACCCTCAGCAGCCTCTGGGTAAAAAGCAATTTCCTCAAATCCCTGCTGATCCTACCAATTAAGTCGAGGCCCAACAAATTATGCCCAGCATTTTTTATTTCTATTTCAGATATCCTGCTGGGAATTGAACAAACCCGATAGCAGAACATGATCTACAGGCAGTCCGCGTCCAGCCTGATGTCATCAAAGCAATCTGACATGGATTCATCTGTCAAGCTGCCATGTGGAACAACGCATTTTCACAACCTCACCCTTCCAAAATCTGTGCTGTACTACAACAGGCATGCCCTAGATAAATTCTGACCTGATAGAATAAAGGGGATGAGGAGAGGTGAAATGTACAAACTCATATCATTCCACTTATGGTAGGAGAATGAGGGGTGACCTTATAGAGGTGTATAAAATCTACGGCAGGCACGGTAGTGTGGCGGTTAGCGTAACGCTTTACAGTGTCAGTGACCTGGGTTCAAATCCAGCCACTGTCTGTAAGGAGTTTATACGTTCTCCCTGTGTCTGCGTGGGTTTCCTCCGGGTGCTCCGGTTTCCTCCCACATTCCAAAGACGTACGGGTTAGGAAATTGCGAGATTGCTATGTTGGCACCGGAAGCGTGGCGACACCTGCGGGCTGCCCCCAGAACACTACACAAAAAGATGCATTTCACTGTGTGTTTCAATGTACATGTGACTAATAAAGATATTTTATCTTAAAATCATGAGGGGCATAGTTAGGCTGAATGCACACAGTCTTTTTCCCAGGGTTGGGGGATCAAGAACTAGAGGGCATAGGTTTAAGGTGAGAGGGGAGAGATTTAATAGGAACCTGAGGGCAGTCCATAAATGGAATGAGTTGTCAGAGGAAGTGGTTGAGGCGGGTACATTAACAGCAATTAAAAGGCACTTGGATAGGTACATGGATAGGAAAGGTTTAGAGGGATATGGGCCAAATGTGGGCAAATGGGACTAGCTTAGATGGGCATCTCGGTCGGCATAGACTGGCCTGTTTCCATGCTGTATGACTCAATGACACTATTTGGCATGATTTAATCATCTGCTCCCTGGAGTGGGACTTTCACTCAAATCATTTATTCTAACACAACACAAAAGGTGCTAGAGGAACTCAGTGGATCTCCTGCATCTCCATTTCTTTTAACACCTGGGTTTTCAATGTGTTTTTACCTCCTGCAGGGTCCTGTCTAGTTTTCTGCTCTGTGTTCATTAACCTGACCCCTTAACTGCCATGATACCTACCCATAACAACCATAACTGTTGGAATCCTCTCTCTTGTTAAAACATTGTCTCTCTGCTTTACTCTCTGTTATCCTGCTAGACTTTCTAACACTCAGGTTTTTAAACCAAGAGCTTCCAACATATCAAGCCTGTCCCCAAAAGAAACATCTGGGTATGGGTGGGAGGGGGTGATAATGTATACATGATATGAGGATTTAATGACATCCCAAGAGACTGTAAGCTGCTGAGACACACTGATAGTGCGGTAACCCCCAAACCTGCCAGGACTGAACTGAAATGTTAGAACAAATGACAGAGGATAATTTGATTTTTCTTCCCCACACCCCCTGCCCATATTGTTAAGTATTCCTCTTTCTTAAATAAAAAGAAATGAAACATGGTTGACAGGATATTTGTAATAGACAGCGTACAAGAAGTGTGTTACCACAGCAACTGTCAATGCTTTCACACGCAAAGTGAAGCTAACAGGTTCATCTTTACCCGGGGGACCATTTGAAACCAAGATGTTAGCAAACTGATTTTTGCTGATGGCTTGTGTTCAAAGGTTTGTCTTGTGTTTTGCAGTGTCTGTGTTGCTACCAGATCCATCTATTCTTATTTTAATACTTACAAAGGGCCTTTCATGTGACACTTGAACAATTTGTGTGGATCCTGTCACCCATTTACAAATTGCGCAGGAGAGACATCCTGCTTCACAAGCCTGCTTTTGAGGTTGAGTGTGGTTTATTTCAAGGTTGACATGAAAACTTTGTCATGCCATTATTCTGGATGTAGTCTGCACACAACATGACAATATGAGAGGACTCATTCTTTTTTCCCTTCTGCTGGTTGCCATCTTACTTTCTGCCCTGTTTTTATTAATCTATCCCCTTATCTGCAAACAACTTTTACCAGGATACTTTACCAAAGCAACTGTAATTGTTCGAATCCATTATCTTGTCAGAGTATTGTTTCCCTGCTTGACATTCTTAATGCTCAAAGCCAATTGATGGGTTCAGTTCTGGTCGCCTCATTATAGGAAGGATGTGGAAGCTTTAGAGAGGGTGCAGAGGAGATTTACCAGGATGCTGCCTGGATTGGAGAGCATGTCTTATGAGGATAGGTTGAGTGAGCTAGGGCTTTTCTCTTTGGAGAGAAGGAGGATGAGAGGTGACCTGATAGAGGTGTACAAGATGATAAGAGGCATAGATCGAGCGGACAGTCAGAGACTTTTTCCCAGGGCGAAAGTGGCTAACACAGGGGGACATAATTTTAAGGTGATTGGAGGAAGATATATGGGAGATGTCAGAGGTAAGTTTTTTTTACACAGAGAGTGGTGGGTGCATGGAACGCACTGCCGGCAGAGGTTGTGGGGGCAGATACATTAGGGACATTTAAGAGATTCTTAGATAGCCACATGAATGATAGAGAAATGGAGGGCTATGTGGGAGGGAAGGGTTCGATGGATATTAGAGCAGGATAAAATGTCGGCACAACATCGTGGGCTGAAGGGCCTGTGCTGTGCTGTAATATTCTATGTTCTATTACCTTGGACTGTTATGTCTGGCTTCCAAAGGAGGGATGTATTTAGGCATATGGTGACTGTGAAGAAGGCTTTTGAAGCTCTTTTTTAAAAATTATTGGGATCCGCACAATGCTGATAAGGGCAGCATGCCAAATTGCCCTTGAGAAGGCGGTATTGAGCTACCATGAACTGTGCAATCCTTCTGGTGAATATACTTCCATGGTTTGTTGGGTAGGGACTCCCAGGATTTATTCCCAGTGAAAATGAAGGAATGATATATTTCCTAGTCAGGATGATGCAAGAAACTCTTAGGCACATGGATGATAGGAAAATGGGGGGGTATGTGGTGGGGAATGGTTAGATTGATCTTAGAGTAGGCTAAAAGGTCGACACAACATCGTGGGCTAAAGGGCCTGTACTGTGCTGTTGTGTTCTATGTAATTGGAAGGGGGGTGTGCAAAAACTTGGAGATAGTCTTCCTTCTTGGTGGTAGATGTAGTAGGTTTGGGAGGTGCTGTCAGAGTGGTTCAGGAGAATAACCACAGAGCATTTTGGAGATAGTACACTGTTCAGCTGCTGTGCACTGGTGGTAAGTGAATGAGTGAATTGGTGGGCTGCTTTTTCCTGTGTAGAGTGGAGTTCCTTGAGAGTTGTTGCATCTGCACTCATCCAGGCAAGTGGAGAATATTCCAGCACACTATGACTTGTACCTTGAAGATGCAAAGGTTTTGGAGTGTCAAGAAGTGTGCCACTTGCAGCAGCTACAGTATTGATGTGGCTAGACCAGTTGAACTTCTGATCGACATTGACCTTGAGGATGTTGACAGTAGGGACTTGGCAATGGTAATGCCATTGGATGTAAAGGGTAGGTGGTTAGACTCTCTTTTTTTGACCGTTGTCATTGTCTGGCAGTCTTGTGGCCTGAATGCTACTTTCCATTTATCATCCCATGTCTGAATTGTTAGGTCTTGCTGCATCTATTTGCTGAGGACCTGCGAATGGAGCTGAGTGTTGTGCAATCATCAGTAAACCTCCCCACCCCGGATCTTCTGATGGAAGGAAGGTCATTGATGAAGCAGCTGAAGGTAGTTGAGCCTAAGATGCTGCCTTGAGAAAATTATGCAGAGATGTCTTGGGACTGGGATGGTTGATCTCCCACAACCAAAACCATCATCTTTAGTACAAAGTGTGCTTCTCACCATGATGATATTATCCCCCTGATGTCAACTTTATTTTTACTGGGGCCACATGATGCTACTTTCAGTCTAAGGTCAAGGACAGTCATTTTCACCCCACCTCTGGAATTCAGCTCCTCAGAACATGCTTGGACCAAGGCTACAATGAGTTCTGGAACCCTGTGGTCTTGGTGAAAGCCACATGATTACTGGTGAGTAAGACAGTTTGATTACATTACTGATAACACCCTTTTGGTACATTGCTAATGGGTAGGAATAGACTGGGTGGTAATGTCATGCTTTTTGTGAATAAATTTCAGCCTCCCTGAAAGAGGCTGCACAGGTTGATAGAGTGGTAAAGAAGGCCTATGGCATGCTGGTAATTGAGGCATTGAGTTCGAGTCAGGAAGTTATGTTGTAGCTTTATGAAACTCTGGTTAGGCAGCATCTGGAGTATTGCATTCATTTCTGGTTGCCCCATTATAGGAGGGATATTGAGGCTTTGAAGAGGGTGTAGGAGAGGTCTACCAGAATGCTGCCTGGATTGGAGGGCATGTGCTATAAGGAGATGTTGGACAGACTTGGGTTTTCTTCTCTGGAGTGGTGGAGACTGAGGGGAGCCCTGATAGAAGTTTATGAGAGGCAAAGATAGACAGCCAGTATCTTTCTCCCAGGGTCAAAATGTCTAATACTAGAGAGGGGGTAAGTTCAAAGGAGATGTATAGGGCAAGTTTTTTTACACAGAGGCTGTGGTGGGTGCCTGGAATGCACTGCCAGGTGTGGTTGTGGAGGTAAATATGATAAAGATGTTTAGAGGCTCTTAGATAGGCGCATGAGTGTGCAGAGAATGGAGGGATATGAACATTGTGTAGGCAGAAGGATTAGATTAGTTAGTTGTTTAACTACCAGTTTAATTAGTTTAGCACAACAACATGGGCTGAAGGACCTGTTCTTGTGATGTACTGTTCTATGTTCTAAGACATAACGAGGCACTTTCCCCATTGGTGATTGAATGCCAGTGTTGTAAGTGTACTGGAACAGCTTGGCTGGAAACATAGCTAGTTCTGAAGTGCAGATATTCAGTACTATAACTGGGAAGATGTCTGCTCCCATATCCTTTGCTCTATCCAGTTCTCTCAGTCATTTCGTGACATTGCTCAGAGTGAATCAGATTAGCTGAAGGCAAATTTCTGTAATAGTGGGGATCTCAGGAAGAAATCCCCTAAGTGCATTGAAGCAATTTGCTTCCATGGTTCTGCTCCCTGTGGTGGCGTCCTGTGCATTCTAAGCAAGCTCAGTCATTCACTTGGCACTCTGATTGAAATTCACAGAGACCACAGCCTGAGTGAACTCATTGTAAAAGGAACCAAAGAAAATAGGATTAGCACATGTTTTTATAAGTTTGAAAATACTGGAAATTTGATGTTAAAACAGAAAATATTGGCGACATTCAGCAGCTCTGGCAGTATTCCTGGGAGGAAGAAACAGATTTGAGATTAATTTTAAAACCTTAATTAAACAGAGTCGTTTAATTAAACTCCTGTTTAATAATAACTTTTTAAAGACAGTTGGTCAGGTGCATGGATGGGAAAGGTTTAGAGGGATATGGGACAAACGCTGGCAAGTGGGACTAGCTTGGATGGCATCTTGGTTGACAGTCACAAAGAAGGCACACCAGCAGCTGTACTTCATTAGGAGTTTGAGGAGGTTTGGTATGTCAGCAAAACCCCTTGCAAGTTTCTACAGCTGTATGGTGGAGAGCATTCTGACTGCCTGCATCACCACCTGATACAGAGGCTCCAACGTGCAGGATCGAAAGAAGCTGCAGAGGGTTGTAGACTCAGCCAGCTCCATCACGGGCACAACCCTCCCCGCCATCAAGGACATCTTCAAGAGGCGGTGCCTCAAGAAGGCAGCATCCATCATTAAGGACCTTCACCATCTGGGACATGCCCTCTTTGCATTACTACCTTCGGGGAGGAGGTACAGGAGCCTGAAGACCCACACCCAAAATTTTAGGAACGGCTTCTTCCCCTCTGCCATCAGATTTCTGAACGGTCCATGAACCCATGGACATTACCTTGTTATTCCTCTTTTGCACTGTTTATTTATTTTTGTAACTTATATTAATTTTTTATGTCTTACACTAGTGCCGCTGCAAAACAACAAGTTTCACGACATATGTCAGTGATAATAAATCTGATTCTGATTCTGACTCTGATGGACCAGTTGGGCTGAAGGTCCTGTTTCTTTGCTGTATGACTATGAGTATATGACTCTTATCAAAGATTCTACACCAGAAGTCAGTTCAGAACTTGAATGAGATTGGAATTGGTATGATCCATTGCCAGCTTCGGTGACACAGTGGTGCAGTTCTTGCTGCTGCTCACTGCTCCATTGACCCGGGTTCAATCCTGCCCACCGGTGCTGTTGGCATGGAGTTTGCATGTTCCGTGACCACATGAGTTTTCTCCAGGTGTTCTGCTTTCCTCCCTCAGCCCAAAGATGTGCTGGTTGGGAGGTTAATTGACCACTGTAAGTTGTCCCCGAGGGTATTGGTATTGGTTTATTATTGTCACTTGTACTGAGGTACGGTGAAAAACTTGTCTTGCATACCGATCGTACAGGTCAATTCATTACACAGTGCAGTTACATTGCGTTAGTACAGAGTGCATTGATGTAGTACAGGTAAAAACAATAACAGGTGTGTGATTGAATCTGGGAGGAGTTGATGGGAATGTGGGGAAAACAAAATAGGATCAGTGTAAATGGGTGCTTGATGGTTGGCACGAACTCAGTGGACTCAGAAGGACCTGTTTGTATGCTACATGACGAAATATTGGTGATGCACGAGCCTGAGGAGCAAGCACAAGAAGATGCTTGTAAGTGACCCAAGTGCTGAAGACATCATCATTGACTCAATGGCTCAAATTGCTTGCGTCTATCTTCCAACGTTCAGTGGTGTGAACCTGCAGAGCAATTCTTCCTTCTGCAATTACTAGGAAAGTACCCACAGAAACCCAGGTTAATAGTTTTAGTTCTGCTTTCCCAGTGTTTACTCAGTTACTGTGAGTGTGCAAGTGGGAGCTCCCATAGAAGTTAACACCAACCACTTAATTCTTGGCCAATTTGCACCAGAAATGTTGCAACGTGTGTGTGAAATACCTAAGCTGGCCAGTGGATGTTCTCAGGTCCCATGAGTGAAATGGCCAGCCATTTACTTCATGTCGATGGTGCGGGCTGTTTATAAGATACATGTACCAATGGCACAGAATCTGAAGCAGGGATCAGAAGTCTAGGTGATGAAGCAGATTAGAGGAACAGCACCTCATATTCCACCTTGGTAGTCTCCAACCTGACAGCATGAACATCGATTTCCCTAACTTCTGGTAACCCCTCACCTCTGTCCCTCTGCCATTTTTTTCTGATCCCACTGGGCCCCCATCACCCCATCTCCTTCCGCTCCCCTGCACTCTCCATCTGCCCACCAGTTCCCCTCCCCACCTCCTTTATTCCGTGGCCCACTGTCCTCTCCGATAAGATTCTATCTTCTTCAGCCACTTGTCACTTCCATCTATCACCTCCAAGCTTCATGACATCATTCCTAATCTCCTCACACCCTCACCTGCCTAACCGCGCCCCCCCCCCAATCTGGATCCATCTATCACCCGCCAGCTCTTGCTCCACCCGTTCCCCCTACCTTTTTATACCGGCTATCTCCCCTCTTTCTTTCCAGTCCTGATAAAGTGTCTCGACCCGAAACATTGACAGTCCATTTCTATTCGTAACTGCGGCCTAACCTGCTGAGTTCCTCCAGCTCCTTTGTGTATTGCTTCAGATTTCCAGTGGTCTCTTGTGTCTCGAGGTGATAAATCTACTTGGGTTGCATTGCTACATAAATTTTCATCTTGTTACTAGATTAATGAGAGCTTATAAAGGGAGAGAAATCAAAGGGACATGTTAAAGCTGTGGAAATTGGTACAGTGGTTTATTATTGTCGCATGTACTGAGGAACAGTGAAAAACTTTGTTTTGCATGCCATCCATAGAGATCATTTCATTAATCTGTACATTGAGGTAGTACAAGTTAAAACAATAACAGAATGCAGAGTAAAGTGTTACAGTTATACAGAAAGTACAGTGCAGGCAGACAATAAGGTGCAAGGCCAATATGAGGTAGATTGTGAGGTCAAGAATCCATCTTATCGTACAAGGGGACTACTTAATAGTCTCATAACAGCGGGATAGAAGCTGTCCTTGGGCCTGGTGGTACGTACTTTCAGCCTTTTGTATTTCCTGCCCGATGGGAGGGGGGAGAAGAGAGAATGTCCGGGATGGGTGGGGTCCTTGACTATGCTGGCTGCTTTACCGAGGCAGTGAGAAGTGTAGACAGAGTCCATGGAGGGGAGGCTGGGGAAATGCAGAATTTCTTTAGCCCCCTGAGGAAATAGTGGTGCTGGTACACTTTCTTGGTCGTGGCGTCCACAGGCTACTGGTGATGTTCACTCCTAGGAACGTGACGCTCTTAACCCTCTCCACCTCAGCACCGTTGATGTAAACAGGAGCACGTGCACCAACCCCCACCCCCCCCCGAAACATAGAATAAAAACAGAAAATGATGGAAATACTCTGCAGTCAGGCCGCACAACTGTGGGAAGAGAAAAATAACAGTCAGTGTTTCAGGTCAAAGATATTTATGAGAACAGGAAGAGAGTCAAAAGGAGCTCGTTAAGCTACAGGGGGGAGGGGTGGTAGGGAGGGGGGGACGTCTCTGATAGGGTAAAACTGGGGTGACCATGGGGTTAAGCTGTAAACAGGGTTACCTGGTCAATGAGTGAACGGGAGCAGTTAGAGAGGGAGAACATCGATAAAAGAATGTAGGAGTTGGGGATGGGCCTAGAAGGTTAGCCTGGGCATGTTCTCAAGTCCCAGAGGAAAATTTTTAAAAAGCATAAAAAACCACAAACAAGCTTGAGCCAGTATCACGGATGGACGAGTGACACAGACAGAAATCAAGTTACCCAAAGTTGGAGAATTCAACATTGAGACCTGAAGGCTGCAGCGTGCCCAGTCAGGAGATGAGGTGCTGTTCCTCAAACTTGCATTGGGCCTCATTGTGACCTCACAGCAAAAGGCCACAGACTGAGAGGTCAGAGTGGGAATGGGATGAAGAATTAAAGTGGCAGCAACGGGAAGCTCAGGGTCGTTCCTGTGGACTGAGCTCAGGTCTGCATTTGGTTTCTCCAGTGTAGAGGAGACCACATTGTGAACACCTTCAACTGGATTAGTTGTTTGGGCCCCTGGATGGTGGGAAGGGAAGAGGTGGAAGGACATATATAGAACAAAGATAGAACATTACAGCACAGTACAGGCCCTTCGGCCCACAATGTCGTGCCGACATTTTATCCTCCTCTGAGATCTATCTAACCCTTCCTTCCCACATAGCCCTCCATTTCTCTATCATTCATGCTTGTAAGGATGACAGGCATTTACATGGAAAGCTGATGATTCATTAGCCAAATAGTTTCTGTAGATTTGCATACCACTTTTGTCCGATTAATTTGGATCAGCAGTAATGTTAGAAGAATACTTGGGTGTGTTGTGGGAGGCAGGGAGAGGGCATGTGGATGGCAGTGGATCTCAGCAGTGCTGAGGAGCCTGAAAGGACAAGTGCTGAATCACAAGCACTGTAAGGGACAGTGCTGTAAGATGGGAGTGATTGATGAGAACAGAAGAGTGGACCAGGGAGTCACTAAGGGAATGGTCCCTGCAGAATGGGAAAAGAGAGGAAGATGTATCTGGTGGTGGAATCTCTTTGAAGGGGGCGGAAATTGTAGAGAATGATCTGTTGAATCCAGACACTGATGGGGTGAAAGATGAGGACCGTGTTCTGTTGAGACAAGTGGATAGGATATGGTCAAGAGCTTTGTTAATAATGGAGAACACAGAGCTTAGGCCGAGGAGGAACATGAGAACGAACAAATGAAAGATTTTGTTTGTGTTTAAGTATGTAAATGAGGAATTGAAGTTCAGTTAATTAAATATCTGGAATTAAAAACTAGAATCATTGCTGTTGTTGGTGAAGCCGCACTTGGAGTACTGTGTGCAGTTTTGGTCACCCTGTTGTGGGAAATACGTGGTTGAACTGGAAAGAGTGCAGAAAAGATTTACGAGGATGTTGCTGAGACTAGAGGGCCTGAGTTATAGGGAGAGGTTGGCCACACTATGTCTTTATTCTTTGGAATATGGGAATATTTGTTAACAAACATCTTCTACTGTTCAGGAAGATGGAAGACATTTCAGAGGCACCTATATGGAAAGTGTCATCAGCAGAGCAAAGCTGATGAAGACAAAGGAACTGGGAGAATGAAATAAAGGAACTAGAGGCAGGGTGGGATAAAGAGTAGTTGAGCTAGCTGTGGGAGCCAGCAGGCTTGCAATGCATGTTAGCCTATTTCTTGCAATGGAAACAGACAGATCCATAAAAGGAAAGGAAGAGTCAGAGATAGACCATATGAAAGTGAGGGCAGGGTAGAAATTGGCAGCAAAAGTATTGAATTTGTCACTTCTGCATGGGTTAGGAGGTACCACCAATGCAGTCATTGATGGACTGGAGAAAGAGTTGACAAAGTGGACCCAGGTAGAACTGAAGCAAAGATTGTTCCACACATCCCACAAAAAGACAGGCATAATGTGCAGTTGTACACTTTGGAAGCAGAAATAAGCGGGTAGATTATTATCTAGAAGGAGAGAAGATTGATAGTGCGGTAGTACAAAGGGACTTGGGGGTACTCGTACAAGATACCTTAAAAGTTAACCACCAAGTTGGATCGGTGGTTAAGAAAGCGAATGCTATGTTGGCATTCATCTCGAGAGGTATAGTGTATAAAAGTAAGGAAGTGTTGATGAGGCTCTACGGGGCGCTAGTGAGGCCTCATTTGGAATACTGTGCGCAGTTTTGGGCCCCACATCTTAGGAAGGATGTGCTGAAGTTGGAGAGGGTTCAGAGGAGATTTACGAGAATGATTCCAGGAATGAAAGGGCTTAAGTATGATGAGCGTTTGTCGGCTCTTGGACTGTACTCGCTGGAGTACAGAAGGATGAGAGGGGACCTCGTAGCGACATTTAAAATGTTGACAGGTAAGGACAGAGTAGATGTGGCTAGGCTGTTTCCCTTGGTGGGCGTGTCCAGGACCAGAGGGCACAATCTTAGAATTAGAGGGTACAGTTTCAAGACAGAGATGAGGAGAAATTTCTTTACCCAGAGGGTGGTGAAATTGTGGAACTCCTTGCCACGCACAGCAGTGGAGGCCAGATCAGTGGGGGTATTCAAGGAGGAGATAGACAGATATCTAAATAGTCAGGGTATCAAGGGATATGGGGATAAGGCTGGAAAATGGGATTAGAATAGTTTTTTTTTTCTTCTTTTTTTTCCCACCCCATTTCTTTTTCCCTTTTCCTTGGAGCAGACTCGATGGGCCGAATGGCTTGCTTCTGCTCCCTTGTCTTGTGATCTTGTGAACCTGGGTCCATGCAGTTGCCCATAGTTACTCTTTTGATCTGGATTTAGTTTTATTTTCAAGTAAAGGTCAGAGCTGTGGTAATGGCAAGGCCAGCATTTCATAACCCTAAATTCATTTCCTTTTACCACCCAAGGTTTTCTGTGAAGAAAACATGGTTTTGTTCTTAGAAGTTACAAGAATTCAAGTTCAGCATTACTTTATGGGAATAATGAAAGGTTGTGGCCACATGCCCAGACAAAATGCTGCAAAAATACTGATACAATTCCAAACGTAAGTTGGAGTGTTGAAATGTAGATGTCTGAGGAAAATAACAGTGAATCAGCAGATTTCTACAGCACCTTTCTTTATTCATTCACAGGATGTAGGTGAGACTGATGTTTATCATCAGTTCACAATTCCCCTTGATTAAGTGACTCACTGCGACCACGTTGTTGGTCTGAAGTCACAAATGGACCAGAGTTGATGTCTTTTCCAAATGGACATTAATGAACCAAATAGTTTTTACCTTAGAGTCACAGAGCAATACAGCACGGATACATGTCCTTCGGCCCAACCAGTCCATGCCAAATATGGTGACAACCCAGCTGGTCCCAATTTCCTGCATTCGGCCCATATCCCTCCAAGCCCCGCCCCTCCATTTACCTATCCAAGTGTTTCTTAAATGATACTATTGCACCTGCCTCACCTACTTCCTCTGGCAGCTCGTTCCATATACTCACCACCCTCTGCATAAAGAAGTTGCCCCTCAAGTCCCTTTTAAATCTTTCCCCTCTCACCCTAAACCTACCCCCCCCCCCCCCCCCCCCCCCCCCCCAGTTTTGGACTCCCCTACCCTGAGGAGAAGACTGTTACTGACCACCTTATCTATGTCTCTCAGAATTTTAAACAATTCTATAAGGTCTCCCCTCATTCTCCTATATTCCAAAGAATAAAGACTCAGCCTGGCTAACCTCCCCCTATAACAAAGGCCCTCTAGTCCCTGCAACATACTCTTTCCTGCATCTTACCAGTTCAACCACGTCTTTCCTACAACACGGTGACCAAAACTGCACATGGTACTCCAAGTGCAGCTTCACCAACAACAGCAATGATTCTAGTTTTTAATTCCAGATATTTAATTAACTGAACTTCAATTTCCCATTTACATACTTGAACACAAACAAAACCTTTCATTTGTTTGTTCTCATGTTCCTCCTAGGCCTAAGTTCTGTGTTCTCCATAAATAGCTTGCAAGACCAGTTTGTCAATATGTTTGCCCCATTCCATGTGGTGGGAGCAGGGGGACATTGTCTCGTTCTGCACTCCACATAATGAATGGACCTCTTGGCAGGTTCAGTAAACATGCAGAAGAATGATGGGTTTGTGCCACATGGAGACGATATAGACCACCTCCTGATTCCTAAAGTCTTTCCATCATCCACAAGTTTGGAGTGTTATGGAACAATCCCACTTGCTTGAATGATTGTGATTTCAGCAGCATTCAAGAGGCTTGACAGCTCCCAGGGCAACACACCCTGGGTGATCATCCACCTGTCCAGCTTGTCCACCTTATAAGCATTCATTCCTTCCATCAATGGCTTGAGCGAATAGCATCTACACAATGCAGTGCATTTACCCTTATAGGCAACTCTGACAGCACCTCCCAGTCCCTTTGTACCACCAAGAAGGACAAAGGCAGAAAGTGCAAGGGAACACCACAAACTGCAGGTTCTCTGAAAAGTTGCACATGATCCTGACTTAAAAACGTATTATCATTCCTTGATGAAAAACATGATGATGCTGGAGGAACTCAGCAAACCAAGAAGCATCCATGGAAAAAAGCAGGCGGTCAATGTTTCGGGATAGGACCCTTCTTCAGGACTGAAGATAGGAAAAGGGGAAGCCCAATATATAGGAGGGAAAAGTAGAGCAGTGATAGGTGGACAAATGAGGGGAGGCGGGGCAGGCACAAGGTGGCGATAGGTAGATTCAGGTAAGAGACAGTGATAGGCAGGTGCGGGGGAGGAGGGGAGAGCAGACCCACCGGGGGATGGGTCAAAGGAGAGAAAGGGAAAAATAAGGTAGAAAAAAAGAGAGAGAGGCATGGTGGGGGAGTGGGGTGGGTTGGGGGGCTGGTGGTGTGGGGATTACTTAAAGTGGGAGAATTCGATATTCATGCCGTTAGGCTGCAAGGTTCCAAGATGGAAAATGAGGTGCTGTTCCTCCAGTTTGCACTTGGACATCTCCTGGCAGTGGAGGAGGCCAAGGATTGACATATAAGTGGTAGTGTGGGAGGGGGAGTTGAAGTGACTGGCAACGGGGAGATGCAGATCACGGTTACGGTTTCTGCCTCCCCTCTTTTGTCCACCTATCACTGCTCTACTTTTCCCTCCTATATATTAGGCTTCCTCTTTTCCTATTTTCAGTCCTGAAGAAGGGTCCTAACCCAAAACGTTGACCGCCTGCTTTTCTCCATGGATGCTGCCTGGCCTGCTGAGTTCCTCCAGCATCATCGTGTTTTTCATCCAGATTCCAGCATCTGCAGTCCTTTGTTTCTCCAGTATTATAATTCCTTCATTGTTGCTGGGTCTAAATCTTGGAATTCTCTTTCTAACAGTCCTGTGGGCATATGTTCAGCAGAAGGACTGCTGCACTTCTAGAAGATGGCTGAATGCCAGCTTCTCAAGGGGATGGGTGGCGAGATCCAGGGTCTGGAGTGCAGCAGGGTCTAAGGTTTGTGACCAGATCTGAGATTGGGGACCAGAGCACCAGGGGTCAGGAATGTGGGTAAGTTTACTGTCAATGCTGGACTGCTTATATATTTCCCACTCCCTGTGAACTCACTGGGTTTGCTACACAATTTATTATAATACTGTGTAACCTGGGGAAAAAAAAGTAAAACAAAAGAAAAAAGAAGAAGGGGACATGAAAAGGCCTTGGCGAGTAGGGTTAAGGAAAGCCCCAAGGCATTTTTCACTTATGTGAAGAGCAGAAGGATGACAGGACTAAAGGTGGTAAGATGTGCCTGGAATCTGTGGAAGTGGGTGAGGTCCTCAATGAATACTTCTCTATAGTATTCACCAAGGAGAGGGGCCTTGATGGCATTGAGGACAGTGTTGGTAAGGGTATTGGCATGTTGATATTAAGAGAGAGTTTGTGTTGGAGCTGTTAGAAAATATTAGGACAGATAGGTCCCCGGGGCCTGATGGAATATTCCCCAGGCTGCTCCGCGAGACGAGGGAGGAGATTGCTGAGCCTTTGGCTAGGATCTTTGCGTCCTCGTTGTCCACAGGAATTGGTGCCGGAGGATTGGAGGGTGGCAAGTGTTGTCCCCTTATTCAATAAAGGAAGTAGGGATAGTCTAGAGAATTATAGACCAGTGAGCCTTACATCTGTGGTGGGCAAGCTGTTGGAAAGGATTCTTAGAGATAGGATCAATGGGCATTTGGAGAATCATGGTCTGATCAGGAACAGCCAGCATGGCTTCGTGAAGGGAAGATCATGTCTCACAAGCCTGATAGTGTTCTTTGAGGAGGTGACCAGACAGATTGATGAGGGTAGTGCAGTAGGTGTGGTCTACATGGATTTTAGTAAGGCATTTGACAAGGTTCCACATGGTAGGCTTCTTCAGAAGGTCAGAGGGCATGGGATCCAGGGAAGCTTTGCCATGTGGATTCACAATTGGCTTGCCTGTAGAAAGCAGAGGGTTTTGGTGGAGGGAGTGCATTCAGATTGGAGGGCTGTGACTAGTGGTGTCCCACAAGTATCGGTTCTGGGACTTCTACTTTACGTGATTCTTATTAATGACTTGGATGAGGGGGTAGAAGGGTGGGTTGGCAAGTTTGCAGACGACACAAAGGTTGGTGGTGTTGTGGATAGTGTAGAGGATTGTCAAAGATTGCAGAGGGACATTGATAGGATGAAGAGCTGGGCTGAAAAGTGGCAGATGGAGTTCAATCCAGAGAAGTGTGAGGTGGCACACTTTGGAAGGACAAACTCCAAGGCAGAGTACAAAGTTAATGGCAGGATTCTTGGTAGTGTGGAGGAGCAGAGGGATCTGGGGGTCCATATCCACAAATCCCTGAAAGTTGCCTCACAGGTGGATAGAGTAGTTAAGAAAGCTTATAGGATGTTAGCTTTCATAAGTCGAGGGATTGAGTTTAAGAGCCATGAGATAATGATGCAGCTCCATAAAACTCTGGTTGGACCACACTGGGAGTACTGTGTCCAGTTCTGGTTGCCTCATTATAGGAAGGATGTGGAAGCGTTGAAAAGGGTGCAGAGGAGATTTACCAGGATGTTGCCTGGTTTAGAGAGTATGCATTATGAGAAGAGACTAAGGGAGCTAGGGCTTTACTGTTTGGAGAGAAGAGGGATGAGAAGAGACATGATAGAGGTGTACAAAATATTAAGAGCAATAGATAGAGTAGACAGCCAGCGCCTCTTTTCCCTGGTCACCAATGCTTAATACAAGAGGACATGGCTTTAAAGTAATGAGTGGGAAGTTGAAGGGAGACATCAGAGGAAGGTTTTTTACCCAGAGAGTGGTTGGGGCATGGAATGCGCTGCCTGGGGCGGTGGTGGAGGCAGGTACATTGGTCAAATTCAAGAAATTACTGGATAAGCATATGGACGAATTTAAAATAGAGAGATATGTGGGAGGAAGGGGTTAGATGGTCTTAGGCGAGGTTTAAAGGTCGGCACAAAATTGTGGGCCGAAGGGCCTGTATTGTGCTGTACTGTTCTATGTTCTAAAGTGTGTTTGGGTGTTAATAGGAGTGACATCCAATGGTTCAGAAAATCGGCTGGTCCAACACTGACAGAGTTCCAAGGGTGCCAGATTATTGGAGTTTTTCTTCATCGGAATAGTAAACAGCTGGAAAGAGTCAAGATTCAGGTCAACTGTGATGTCATCACAGACACAAGAGACTGCAGATGCTGCAATTTGGAGCAACAAAAAATCTGCTGGAGGAATTCAGCGCGTCGAGCAGCATCTGTGGGGTGGGGGTGGTGGTGGGAGGGAACTGTCTTGCAGGATTTCGACCCGAAATGTCAACAATTCTATTCCCCCCACCTATGCTGCTTGACCTGTGTCCCACCAGCAAATTATTTGTTGCTGTGATGTCATTGAGTGTTGCAACAGGCTCAATGGACCAAACAACCTTCCCTTGGTCCTATGTTGCTATGGTGGATCTCCAAACGATGTACTCAGTCCTGGCGATCAGGACAATTTTTCTTTCGGTAACTTGCAGCTGAATAAGTTGTATTTTGCCTTTTCGTTTTGCTAAAGCTTTCAATTTCAGAAACAGCTGGATTGTCATAAACTCCCATCTGTCTTATCGATGTCCTTCAGATAAGGCAAATTTCGTCCAATGAACAAAGAACAAGAACATAAGAAAATAGGAGCAGGAGTAGGCACACCGGCTCCTCAGGCCCGTTCCACCATTCAATATGATCAAGACTGATCTTTGCTGGCCTCAACTCCTCTTCTGTGTCAGTTCCCCTCAACCCCCAATATCTTTCAAATATTTATCAATTTCCACCTTAAATATATCTAGTGATCTGGCCTCCACAGTCCTCAGGGGTAGAGAATTCTAGAGATCCACTATCCTGTGAGAGAAGACATTGCTATGCACCTTAGTTTTAAGTGTCCAGCCTCTTATTTTCCAGCTATGTCCCCTTCTTTGTGACTCTCCCAATAGTGAAAACACCTGAACATCTACCCTGTCAAGCTGTGTTAAGATCTTATATGCTGGAATAAGGTCACCCCCTTTTTCTAAACTCCAAGGAATACAGGCTTAAACTGTCTAGCCTCAGACCCAGACAAGAATCATAGAATCATGGAAAGTTTACAACTTAGAAGGAGGCCATTTGGCCCTTCATGTCTTTGTCAGTCAGAAAAGTATTGTGGAGCCATAGCCTTAGTCTCTAGCCCTGCTGTCCAGGACTCTTCAAGTACATATCTGAGTATTATATTTTTAAATGAATTGAAATATCTGCCTCAACCTCCCTTACAAAGTGAGTCCCAGACCCTCACTGATCTTTGTGTAAAAAAATATTGCCTGTGTAACTTTAGTATCAATTATTTTAAATTTATTCCCCTGATTTTTCATTACTCTGCTAAGGAAAATTGGTCTTTCTGGGCTCTTCATAATATCATGCACTTTCAAGAAGCTCACACCATCAGGTTCAAGAACAGCTGCTTCCCTTCAACCATTCTGTTCTTGAACCAACCAGCAAAACCCTAATCACTTCAGTTTAGCAACACTATGATCATTTTGCACCAAAATTGACTTCTTTTTTGTTCTAATTGGGTTCTTTCTTGTAAAAAATGTGTATAATTTATGTTTAATTTATGTTTTTCTTGTGAATGCTGCTTATATGATGCTATGTGCCTGTGATGCTGCTGCAAGTAAATTTTTCATTACACCTGTGCACACATGTACTTGTGCATATGACAATAAACTCAACTTGACAAAGCAACTCATCTCATTAACTATCCTGAACCATCCTTTGCTCACTACCATCACACAGTACCAACCTCAAAATGTGGTGGACTACTCCAACTCCTCCTCCCAAGCCTGCAGTCTCTACTTCCAAGAGGGGCAAAGGCAGCAGCCACCTGGGAAAACCACTGTTGTGATTCGATATAGCACATGATGAAACACACCAGACAATGACTTTGCTTATCCACTATATTCTTTATTAATCACGATGAGCTCAAACAACTCAAAGATTTACCACATAGCTTCAAACAAGACTCATTAAGTTTCACAACTTCTAAAATCTCCTACTTGTATTTTGATATTACCTGCTCTGCATGAACCTGGCTGGGGTTTGATGCAGTGAATTCTTCTCTGAGTCAGGGGCTCGGGGTCTTATTCTGCAATTGTTAGTCTCCAGAGTTATTGCTCCTGGTTATCTTGTAAGGCACGTATTTATCCATTCCTTTGATACCATCCAGACATTGCTTAGTTCTTTATAACCAATTATGTAGCTGGAAGTCCAGTCCTTATCCTTATATGTTTCTTTATTCCTTCAAATCTTGCTGCACTGTTCCACAATTATCTCCACCATCAGTTCTTTAATTATAACAGTGTCTGTCTGTGCTTTTGTAATTTATCAGACTGTCCCCTTCACAGAATGTCACTTCCTAGAGCATCCTTATCTGCTTGATCTGTGCTCGGGATCAGCACGCAGGGTTGTGTTGGCACAGCTCCACTTTCCCACATTGATACTAACCAGGTGTCGATCATTTGACTTTCACTGTTCTTTGCTCTGGGGTTATTAGCATCTCCCTTTCTCTCTTTCTTCAGATCGCAGACCGTCCTCCCAGAACCTGTTGGGGATCCTTAACATCTCTCTGGCTGCTGCACCACCAACTGCAGGCTCCCTTCCAAGTTGCACACCATCCTGAACGGACAGTATATCACCCTTCTTTCATCACCACTGAGTCTAAATCCGGAAACTTGTTCCCAACAGCATTGTGGGTGAACCTTCACCAGAAGGACTGCAGAGGTTCAAGAAGGAAACTCACCACCAACTGCCCAAGGGCAATGAGCGATGGGCAATAATAGACCTTGACAGCAATGCTCACATTCCAAAAATTAAAGAAATTTTTAAAAAACCTGCATCTCAAAACCTCCTCCATTCTAAAGCAAACAACTCCAACCTAGTCAACCTATCATCAGAGATACAATTCTCCAGTCATGTTGACTTCACTATAAATCCCCTGTGCATCCTTTCCAAAGCAATCACATCTTTTAATAATTATTTGGATGCCAAAATAGTTTGAATTATTTTTTGGTTTTATCTCCCTCCAACACCAATGATGTTATATGTGACAAAATGAAGCAGGCGCAGTGAACAATTCCCTTATCCAAACAATTATTGATGTAAGAAGGAACATGTGGTTTAAGGAATAATGTATGAACTGAATTAGTCACCATGGGTTTGGAAAGCATAATTATATTCTGTGAAATTAAATCAATTGATAACTATTCCTTCCACTGAAGTCATCAGAAGTTCAGACATGAAAGCAGCTCATTGTCAGGGTGAATTATGCAAAATGATTACCTCTTTAAGTGTTTTAAGATGCACCTCACACTTTGTTTTTGGTTGCAATGTGTCTCAGCAACTGTACAACTGACAGTAGGAATTTGGTGCTTCTGAGTTAGCTTTTCAAATTTTGGAAAACTTTTTTGTGTTCTGTGGGTCAGCAACACTTTGGCTGAAAAAATGTGCTGTGAAATTTTAGTATCAAATATTTTCAATTTATTCCTTCTGATTTTTGAACACTCTAAATCCAGAAATTTGTACCCAGCAGCAATGTGGGTGGACCTTCACCGCAAGGACTGAAGTGTCATAGTCATAGAATCATAGAGTTATACAGCAGGAAAACAAGACCTTTGGCCCAACTGGTCAATACTGACCAAGGGGCCCCATCCAAGCTAGTCCCAGTTGCCAGCAGTTGGCCCATAACCTTCTAAACCTTTCCAATTCATTTAACTGTCCAATTGTCTTTTAAAAGTTGTTATAGTACCTGCCTCAACCACTTCCTCTGGCAGCTGATTCCACATAGATACCATTTTTGAGTAGAAAATTTGCCCCTCAAGTTCCTGTTAAACCTTTCCCTCTTACCTTAAATGTATGCCCTCTAGTTCTTGATTCCCCAACTATGGGAAAAAGACTAAGTGTATTCACCTTATCTATGCCTCTCATAATTTTATACACCTCTATAAGATCACCTCTCAGCCTGCCCAAACTCTCCCTATAACTCAGTCCCTCAAGTCCTGGCAATATCCTTGTAAATGTTTTCTGCACTCCTTCAAGTCTAATAACATCTTTCCTATTGCAGTGCGACTGAAACTGAACACAATACTCCAAGTGCGGCCTCACCAGCGTCCTGTACAACCGCACCATGACCTCCCAACTTTTATACTCAATACTTTGACTTGTGAAGGCCAGCGTGCCAAAAGGCTTCTTCACCACCCTGTCTACCTGTGACTCCACTTTCAGTGTATCATGTACTTGTACTCCAAGCTTCCTCTATTCTACAAATCTCGCCAGGACCCTGCCGCTAACTGTGAAAGTTCTACCTTGATTTGACTTTCAAAATACAACACCTTGCACTTACCCGAATTAAACTCCATTTGCCATCAGCTGATCAAGATCGCCCTGTAATTTTTGATAATCT
This sequence comes from Pristis pectinata, assembly GCF_009764475.1. Lineage (NCBI taxonomy): Eukaryota > Metazoa > Chordata > Chondrichthyes > Rhinopristiformes > Pristidae > Pristis > Pristis pectinata. The sequence goes on from NC_067415.1 coordinate 11,339,866, forward strand.
TCTTCATTGTCCACTATGCTACCTATTTTAGTGTCATCTGTAAACTTACTAACCATGCCCTGTACATTCTTATCCAAATTACTGATATAGATGACAAACAACAATGAACCCAGCACCAACCCCAAGGCACGCTACTAGTCATGGGTCTCCAGTCCGAGAAACAACCTTCCACCATCACCCTCTGCTTTCTACCATCAAGCTAATTCTATATCCAATTAGCCAGCTCTCCCTGGATTCCATGCGATCTAACCTTCCAGAGCAGCCTACCATGTGGAACCTTATCAAAGGCCTTACTGAAGTCTGTATATACCACGTCTACTGCCCTATCCTAATCGACTTTCTTGGTCATCTCATCCAAAAACTCAATCAGATACGTTAGACATGATCTCCCATGCACAAAGCCATGTTGACCACCCCAAATCAACCCCTGTCTTTCTAAATGTACGTATATCATATTCCTCAGAATCCTCTCCAGTAACTTACCACAGATGTTAGACTTACTGGTCTATAGTTCCCAGGTTTTTCTTTGCCACCCTTCTTAAATAAAGGTACCCTCCAGTCTGCCAGCACCTCACCCGTGGCTAACGATGATCTCAGTCAGGCCTCCCGCAATTTCTTTTCTAGCCTCCCATAATGTTCTTTGATATTCCTGGTCAGGCCCTGGAGACTTGTCTACCTTCATACCTTTTAAGATATCCAGCACCTCCTCTACTGTAATGCAGACTATCCCCAAGACCTCCCCATTTACTTTTCCTAGTTCCAAAGTGTTCATGTCTTTCTCCATGGTAAAAACAGAGGAACTTGCCATCTCCTGCGGCTCCACAAAAAGGTGTCCCCTTTAGTCTTTGAGGGACCCTATTCTCTCTCTAGTTGCTGTTTTTCCTTTAATATTTCTTTGGATTTTCCTTAACCTCCTCTGCAAAAGTTAGCTCATGCCCCCTATTTGCCCTCCTGATTTCCTTCTTGAATACACTCCTGCACTCCTTCAATAACTTGGGGTAAATCCCATGAGGTCCTGGGGACTCATCCACCATAATGTTCTTCAAGAGACTCAATACTACTTCCTTCTTTATCTGAAAAAGACCTAGCATATTAACATCCTCCACACTGATCTCACTCACCTCCATATCCTTATCTTTGGTAAATACCAACGCAAAGTACTCAAATCTGCCTGTACCTGATCCATGCCTCCATCTTTTTCCTGGCCAGGGCCTCAATATCCCTGCACATCCTGGGTTCCCTACTCCTACCAGCCTTGTCCTTCACTCTAACTGGAACATGCAGACCTTGAGCTCTCACTATCTCACCTTTAAAAGCCTCCTACTTGCCTGGGGTTCCTTTGCCCACAAATAACCTGCTCCAATCAATCTTTGCAAGCTCCTGTCTCATACCTTCAAAATTCGCCTTGCCTCAATTTAGAACTTGAACCTGCAGACCAGTTCAGTACCTTTCCATAACTATTTTAAAACTAATAGAACTATGGTCACTGGTCCCAAGGTGCTCCCCCACTGTCACCTCAGTCACTTGCCCTGCCTTATTACCCAAGAGTAGGTCACGTTTTCCCCTCTCCCTAGTAGCATCCTATATATATATTGCCCAAGGACGGTTTCCTGAATGCACTTAACAAATTCCAACCCATCTAAGCCGTTAACAGAATGGCAGTCCCAGTCTCTGTTCGGGAAGTTAAAACCCCTTACAATGACAACCCTATTATTCTTCCAACTCTTTGTACTATTTGTACTTCTAATTCCCTTTGACTATTTGGGGACCTATAGTACAATCCAACAATATGATCATTCCCTTCTTATTTCTCAGCTCCACCCATAAAGCCTCACTGGGTGTGATTCATCAGTAATTTCATTTCAGACTGCTGCTGTGACACTCCCCTTAATCAGAAATGCAAATCCCCCTCCTCTCTTTCCTCTGCCTCTATCCCACCTAAAGAATCTGTACCCCGGAACATTAAGCTGCCAGTCCTGTCACTCCCTTACCCACGTTTCCGTAATGGCAATAATGTTCCAGTCCCATGTAGCTATCCAAGCTCTAAGTTCATCTACCTTACCTGTCAGACCTCTTGCATCGGAATAAATGCAATTTAATCTAATAGGCTTTCCTTGCTCCCTGCCTGTCATGCCTATTCAACTTGCTGTCACTGCATCACTCTCCAGCCTCTCTGCCTCCCTGATGCTTGGGATCCCAGTCCCCTTGTGAATCAGGTTTAAACCCACCCTAGTAGCACTAGCAAATGTGCATGTCAGGATATTGGTCCCCCTCCAGTTCAGGTGTAATCCATCCCTCTTGCACAGGTCACCTCCACCCCAGAAGAGATCCCAATGATCCAAAAATCTGAAACCCTGCACCAATTTTTCAGCCACGCATTCATTTGCCATTACTATTCTTACCCTCACAATCATGTGGCACTAGAAGTAATCCAGAGATTACTACCCTCGAGGTCATGCTTTTTAACTTCTTCCCTAGCTCCCTATATTCACTCTGCAGGACTTCATCCCTTTCTCTACCTATGTCATTTGTGCCAACGTGCACAATGACTTCTGGCTGCTCACCCTCCGCCTTGAGAATGTTCTGTAGTGTCTCCGTGATACCCTGGACCCTGGCACCAGGGAGGCAACACACCATTCTGGAGTCTCTCTTGCATCCACAGAATCTCCTGTGGCCGCAAAAGGTTCAAGGAGACACACCACCAACTTCCCAAGAGCAATGAGCCATGGGCAATAATTGGTGACATTGACGGCAATGCCAATATTCCAAAAAATGAAGAAATTAACAAAATAATTATCCCCTCAAAGCCTCCTCTGTTCCAAAGCAAACAAATGCAGCCGAGCCAATTTATTGTCACAGCTACAATTTTCCAATCATGTTAACTTTGTCATAAATCTCCAGTGCATCCTTTCCAATGCAATTATTTAAAAGCCAAAAGAGTTCCAATGAACCTTGGTTTATTTTGTTTATCTGAGAAGAAACACATGGTTTGAAGATGACCTACAAACTGAATCAGTTACATGCATTCAGAAGGCGTAAATATAGTTTCTGGGAAATAATTATTCCTTCCACTGAAACCCTTCCTTCCGTTGAAGGCCAGATCAAATGGTGTCCTTGAGGATTATAAAGAAGCTAGATAAGAATTCAAAAAGGGAATTAGGAGAGCCAGGAGGGGTCATGAAAAGTCCTTGACAAGTAGGATTAAAGAGAATCCAAAGGCATGCTACACATACATCAAGAGCGAGATGATAACTGGTGAGAGGATAGGACCACTCAAGAATAAAGGAGGGAACATGTGCTTGGAGGCAGAGGATGTGGGCGAGGTCCTAAATGAGTACTTTGTGTTGGTATTTACCAAGGAGAAGGACATGGAGGTGAGTGAGATCAGTGTGGAGGACAGTAACATGCAAAGTCTTTTTCAGATAAAGAAGGAGGTGGTATTGGGTCTCTTGAAGAACATTAAGGTGGATAAGTCCCCAGGATCTCATGGGATTTACCCCAGGTTATTGAGAGAGGCAAAAGATGAGATTGCTGGGGCCTTGACCAAAATCTTCATGTCCTCTCTAGCTGCGGTCGTGTTCCTACAGGACTGGTGAGTAGCTAATGTTGTTCCATTATTCCAGAACGGAGATAGGGATAATCCTGGAACTAGAGTCTCACATCAGTGGTAGGGAGGCTATTGGAGAGGGTTCATAGGGATAGGATTAATGAGCATTAAGAAAACCATGGCCTGACTAGGGACAGTCAGCATGGCTTTGTACGAGGCTAGTTGTGCCTTACTAACTTGATTGAGGATTTCGAGGAGGTGACGAAGGTGATTGATGAAGGTAGAGCTGTGATTGTTGTCAACATGGATTTTAGTAAGGCGTTTGACAAGGTCCCTCATGGGATGTTCATCCAGAAGATTAAGATGCATGGGATCAACAATGAGTTGGCCGTTTGGATTCAGAATTGGCTTGCCCATAGAAGACAGAGGGTAGTAGTCGATGGGACTTATTCTGGCTGGAAGTCCGTGACTAGTGGTGTTCCACAGGGATTTGTACTGGGACCTCTGATCTTTGTGATTTATATAAATGACTTGGATGAAAATGTAGATGGGGTGGGTTAGTAAGTTTGCTGACAATACAAAGATTGGTGGTGTTGTGGATAGCGTAGAAGATTGCCAAATGATACATTGGGACACACATCAGTTGCAGATAGGGGTGGAGAAATGGCAGATGGAGTTTAATTTGGCTGAATGTGAAGTATTGCACTTGGGAGATCAAATGTAGAGGGATAGTACATTGTTAATGACAAGACCCTTAACAGTGTTGATGTACAGAGGGATTGTGTGGTCCAAGTCCATAGCTCCCTGAAGGTGGCTGCACAGGTTGATAGGGTGGTAAAGAAGGCATATGGCATACTTGCCTTTATTAGTCGAGGCACTGAGTTCAAGATTTATGAAGTTATGTTGCAGCTGTAAAACTCTAGTTAGGCCAAATCTGGAGTATTGCATTCAGTTCTGGTCACCACATTATAGGAAAGATGTAGAGGCTTTGGAGAGGGTACAGAAGAGGTTTACCAGGATGTTTCCTGGATGAGAGGGAATGTGCTATAAGGAAAGGTTGGAGAAACTTGGGATGTTTTCTCTGGAGCGGCAGAGACTGAAGGGAGATCTAATAGAAAGTTATAAGATTATGAGAGGCGTAGATAGACAGCTGATATCTTCTTCCTGGGGTCGAAATGTCCAATACCAGAGAGCATGCATTTAATGTGAGAGGGGGTAAGTCCAAAGGAGATGTGCGGGGCAATTTTTTTTACAAAGAATGGTGGGTGCCTGGAATGTGCTGCCAGGGCTGGTGGTGGAGGCAGATACAATAAAGGCATTTAAGAGGCTCCTGGATTGGCACATGAATGTGCAGAGAATGGAGGGATATGAACATTGTGTAAGCAGAAGAGATTAGTTTAGTGAGGCTTTTAATTACCAGTTTAATTTGTTTGACACAACGTCATAGGTCAAAGGGCCTGTTCCTGTGCTGTACTCTTCTATGTTCAGGGAAATCATTAAAAGTTCAGACAAGAACGCAGCTCAAGCTCAGGGTGAATAATGAAAAAGGATTACCAGTTTAAATCCCTTAAAATTACACCCCAAACATTGCTTTTGGGTTGAAACAAGTCTCAGGAATTGAATGACTGAGAGTAGCAATCTTGGTGCTTCAGAGTTTGCTATTCAAATTTTGGAAACCTTTTTGTGGGAGGTTGCAATCACAATACAACCTTAAAACCTATACTTCTTTAAACCACCAGGTCATACTATGTGGGTGGCATCGGCAAGGTTCGTAATTATTGCCTATTTCTGATAATTTGGGGAAGAGAGCCCAGGGGAGTTTAACAGAACTGCACAATGCTCCAAGTGTGGCCTTACCGATGTCTTACATAACTTCCCAAGTCCTATTCTTAGCACCCTGACTAATGAAGTCCGGCGTGCCAAATACCTTCTTCAACACCCAATATACCTGTGATACCGCTTTCAACAAACTTTTCTTAGAACATAGAATATAGAACACTACAGCACAGTAGATCTATCTAACCCTTCCCTCCCACATAGCCCCTTGTTTTACTATCATTCATGTGTCGATCTAAGAGTCTCTTAAATGTTCCTAATGTATCTGCCCCCACAACCTCTGCAGGCAGTGCGTTCCGCGCACCCACCACTCTGTGTAAAAAACTTACCCCTGATATCCCCTTATACCTTCCTCCAATCACCTTAAAATTATGTCCCCTCATGTGAGCCATTGTCGCACTGGGAAAAAGTCTCTGACTGTCCACTCAATCTATGCCTCTTATCATCTTGTACACCTCTATCAAGTCACCTCTTATCCTCCTTCTCTCCAAAGAGGAAAGCCCTCGCTCGCTCAACCTATCCTCATAAGACATGATCTCCAATCCAGGCAACATCCTGGTAAATCTCCTCTGCACCCTCTCTGAAGCTTCCACATCCTTCCTATAATGAGGCGACCAAACTGAACACAATACTCCAAGTGTGGTCTGACCAGAGTTCTATAGAGCTACAACATCACCTCGCGGCTCTTGAACTTAATACCCCAGATAATGAAGGCCAACACCATACGCCTTTTTAACAACCTTATTGACCTGTGTGTCAGCCTTGACGGATCTATAGATGTGGACGCCAAATCCTTGTATTCTACCTTTGAATTCAATCTTCTGAAGTGTATCACTTCACACTTATCTGGGTTGAACTCCATCTGCCACTTCTCAGCCCAGCTCTGCATCCTATCAATGGATCTGCAGCAACTTCTACACTATCCACAACACCACCAACCTTTGTATCATCAGCAAACTTTCTAACCCACCCTTCCACATCTTTATCCAAGTCATTTATAAAAATCACATAGAGCAGCGATCCCCGAATAGACCCTTGTGGAACACCACTGGTCACCAACCTCCAGGCAGAATATGCTCCATCTACCACCACCCTCTGTCTTCTATGGGCGAGGCAATTCTGAATCCACACAGCCAAGTTTCCCTGGATCCCATGCCTCCTGACTTTCTGAAGAAGCCTTCCATGAGGAACCTTATCAAGCACCTTACTAAAATCCATGTACACCACATCCACTGCTCTACCTTCATCAATGTGGTTTGTCACATCCTCAAAGAACTCAATCAGGCTTGTGAGGCACAAAGCCTTGCTGACTGTCCTTAATCAGCCTATGCTTCTCTAAATGCCCATAAGAATCTTCTCCAGTAATTTGCCCACCACTGAAGTAAGACTCACTGGTCTATATTCCCAGGATTATCCCTACTCCCCTTCTTAAACAAAGGAACAACATTTGCCACCCTCCAATCATCTGGCACTTCTGTGGCCAGTGAGGATGCAAAGACTGTCACCAAAGGTGCAGCAATCTCTTCCCTAGCTTCCCGTAAAAACCTTGGATATATCCCGTCCGGCCCCAGTGACTTATCTATCCTAATGTTTTTCAATAGTTCCAGCACACCCTCCTTCCTCACGTCAAAATACCCTGGCGTATCAGTCTGTCTTACGCCATCCTCACAAACGTCAAGGTCTCTCTCTTTGGTGAACACTGAAGCAAAGTATTAATTAAGGCCTTCCCTACCTTTTCCGACTCCAGGCACATGCTGTCTCATTTCTTAAATAGTGGGGTTACTCCATTCTATTTAAATGGAAGGACCCTATACCCCCTAGCACATTTCAATGGTTTTCTCAAACTATAACATGTTTAAACTTAGAAAAAATTAGGAGTGGTACTGTTGATCCTTCGCTTAAATTTGAGGAAGTTTGGAGTCCATTTATTCAATATTTCCATATGGTATAAGCTGACCTTGTTTGAATCCCTTTCAATAAAGTTTGAATATAGAGGAGCGGAGCTGATGACATAATAATGTTTTTTTTAACCAAAGAAATACCAGTCCAGTTTTTTTTTGAAGTTTTTGGTTTCCTTTTGTTTATTATTATACTTTTTTTTTGATTTGGGGGTTTTCTTTTCATATAATCAAATTTCTTTTCAATTTCTTCTCTTTTGTATCATGTTCACTTAGCAAGACAGCGGGAGGTCCAGATTACATATTTTACTCCTTGTGAGTATAAATTAACTGTTATTATTGTTATCCCGATCTCTTTGTATCATATGTATAATTATTAATGTTACATATATTAATTTGAATTAATTTGAAACTCAATAAAAAGATTGAAAAAGAAAGAAATAGTGGGGTTACATCTGCTGTATGTGGATAAGCCATGAATGCTCTCTGGGGAATAATCTGGATGGTCCTGAAGAAACATTTTTGATCCCTTAAAACTTTGTACTGGAGCACATTGCTCCCAGCTATGAGTGGCTCCATAGATGTTCCCCGGGATTTGACTACAACCCGGGTGTGACCCACTAAACATGGGACAACCTGTCAAAAGTGGAACAAGGATCCCTCATTGGTAGCCTGCAACTGCCAAGAATTTAGGTAAAGAATGTTCTGAGGTGAATTTTAGCCAGGACCTGCACACTCACCTCACAATAGAATCTGCCAGCTTGTGAAAGTGGTGACGCAGGTAGATAGGGCAGTGAGGAAGGCATTTGGCACACTTGCCCTCATCGGTCAGGGCATTGAGTACAATAGTTGAGATGTCATGTTATAACTCTTGTATTCTAATGTCTAAAGTCTATTGAATTGTCTAATGAAATGTCTAATACTAGAGGGCATGCACTTAAGGTGAGGGGGGAAAGTTCGAAGGAGATGTGCGGGACAAGTTTTTTACACAGAGAGTGGTGGGTGCTTGGAATGAGCTGCCAGCAGTGGTGGTGGAGACAAATACAATGGAGGTGTTTAAAAGGCTCTTAGATGGGACATGGATATGCAGGGAATGGAGGGATATGGACCATGTGCAGGCAGAAAGGATTAGTTTAACTAGGTGTCATTAGCTTAATTAGTTCGGCACAACATCGTGGGTCGAAGGGCCTGTTCCTATGCTGTACTGTTCTATGTTCTATGTATACGATGTTGGTGAAACCACAACTGGAATACTGTGTGCAGTTCTAGTCACCTAGCTATAGGAAGGCCATCATTAAACTGGAAAGGGTGCAGAAAATATTCACAAGAATATTACTGACACTGGAGGGCTTGAGTTATAAGCAGAGATCGGATAAGTTGGGAAGTTTTCCCCTGAAGCATAGGAGGCTGAGGGGTGACCTTATAGAGGTATATAAAATCATGAGGGGCATCGATAAGATGAACTGTCACAGTCTTTTTCCCAGGGTAGGAGAGTCCAGAACTAGAGGGCATAGATTTAAGGTGCAAAAAAGAAACTGCTGGAGGAACTCAGTGGGTCAGGCAGCATCTGTGGAGGGAAATGGACGGTCGATGTTTCCACACATCTGGATGATGAAGGACCTTGATCCAAAACGTCGACTGTCCATTTCCCTCCACAGATGCTACCTGTCCCGCTGAGCTCCTCCAGCGGTTTGTTTCTTGCTCCAGGTTGCAGCATCTGCAGTCTCGTGTGTCGATAAATTAAGGTGACAGGGGAAAGATTTAAAGGGGACCTGAGGGGCCACATTTTCCACATGGAGGGTGGTGGATATGTGAAACTAGCTGCCAGAGGAAGTGGTACAGTTACAATGTTTAAAAGACGTTTGGACAGGTACATGGATAGGAAAGGTTTAGAAGGATATGGACCAGATGCAGGCAATAGGGACGAGCTGGTGGGCGACTTGATCAGCATGGATGAGTTGGGTCGAAGGGCCTGTTTCCATGCTGGATGACTCCATGACCCTCTGGCTCTATGAATTATGTAGTGACAACAGCAGCCTTAATGGCAAGGACTGAAATGCCAGTGGCTGTGAAGGTAAATTTAAGTCATGCAGACAGCAAACAGTTGCCACACAAGCAGAAAGATAGTTTAATGACAGAATTCTCTCAGTTCTGGTCACCTAACTATAGGAAGGATAACAGTAAGATTGAAAGAGTGCAGAGAAGATTTACTAGAATGTTGCTGGGTCTTCAGGAGTTGAGTTACAGGGAAAGATTGAACAGGTTAGGACTTTATTCCTTGGAGCGTAGAAGAATGAGGGGAGATTTGATAGAGGTTTACAAAATTATGAGGGGCATAGACAGAGTTAATGCGAGTAGGCTCTTTCCACCTAGATTAGGAGAGATAAGTACGAGAGGACATGGCTTTAGGGTGAAAGGGGAAAGGTTTAGGGGGAACATTAGGGGGAACTTCTTCACTCAGAGAGTGGTGGGAGTGTGGGACAGGCTGTCATCTGACGTGGTAAATGCGGGCTCACTCTTAAGTTTTAAGAATAAATTGGATAGATAGATGGATGGGAGAGGTCTGGAGGGTTATGGACTGGGTGCAGGTCAATGGGACTAGCAGAATAAAGTTTCGGCACAGACTAGAAGGGCCGAATGGCCTATTTTCTATGCCGTAGTGTTCTATGGTTCTAATATTAGAGAGTGTCGGCTTTGAACAGAAAAAGATCTAGTCGGGATATATATAGGAAAATAATTTCCATCTTTCCTTACAATATAGGATGCCTTTCAGCCCATTCAGTTTATGCTAGCTCACAAAGCAATGACACCCCCCACTAATTTTCCCAGTCACCTATTCTCCCCACCTTGCCATTAACTCTCCCCAGATTCTAGCACTCACCAACACACTCGGGGCAACTTACAGCCTAATTAACCAGCCAAACTGCACGTCTCAAGAATGTGGGTGGTAACCGCAGCACATGGAGGAAACCCACGTGGTCACAAGGAGAAAATGCAAACTCCACACAGACAACACAGGAGATCACAATATAAGAGAGACAAAGGACTGCAGATGCTGGAATCTAGATGAAAAACACGATGCTGGAGGAACTCAGCAGGCCAGGCAGCATCCGTGGAGAAAATCAAGAGGTCAACGTTTCGGGTCAGGACCCTTCGAAGGTTCCTGACCCAAAATGTTGACTGCCTGCTTTTCTCCATGTATACTGCCTGGCCTGCTGAGTTCCTCCAGCATCAACATGTTTTTCATCAGGTCACAATATAACCCTGGCTGCTGGGGTTTTAAGGCAGCAGCTCTTGTAGCTGTGTCGTACTGCCAATAATGTACCTCACTGTAACACTTGCAGATCAGAAGGGAATATGGATACAATGCAATCTGTTCTCAGCCACCTCCCTCTCCATTCTGCTAACAAACCAATTTCTAGCATTCATCAAATAGCGAGCAAGGTATTAATGTGGCTGATAAATCTTGCTGATGAACCTATTGTACAAAAGTAAAGGGACTGGGACGGCAATGTAGATTATCACACTCAAATCTGAAATGGGTCTTCTGACAAAGTGCTACACAAGTGAACCACAGCTGGCACTAAATTTGAGAAGTCTTTATTATTGCTCAAATATAGGAAATGCAACACATAATTTGCATACAGCAGGTTGGCAGAAACAACAACGAGGCTCTGATGAATTTCAGTAGTCTTGGATGAGTGATAGGGGAAAAAGTGTGGTGGGGTAGGTTTTGGGGGGGGGGGGAATGGAGAGAGGTTAAGAAGCATACATGCTCCTCAAAATAGTGTCATGGTTAGACGCTCTAGAGTTAACATTTGATCCGATAAATGTCACATCTGACGGTGCAGAGTTCAGATGGAACTGCAATGAATGAGTAGGCCTTTATCTTCACTGAAGAACAAGTTTACTCTCTTGTTCCCCAGCCCAGTGCATCTGGAGGAAACCCATGTGGTCACGAGAAAATGCCAACTCTGCACAGACAGCACAGGAGGTCACAACATCACCCTGGTTGCTGGGGTTTTGAGGCAGCAGCTGTAGTAGCTGTGTCGTTGTGCTGCCAATAATGTACCTCACTGTAACACTTGCAGATCAGAAGGGAATGCAGTCCATTCTCAGCCAGCCCCCCCCCCCCCCACTCCATTCTGCTAACAGAACAACTTATGGCATTCACAAAATAATGAGCAAAGTATTCATGCAGAGTTATGGACTCGTAGAATCGTACAGCATAGGAAACAGGCCCTTCAGCCTGCTAACCTCCATGACAACCTTTTAGACATCTACACTAATCTCATCTGCCTGCATTAGGACTGTACACTTCTATGCCTTGCCTGCATTAGGACTGTTCACTTCTATGCCTTACCTGTTTAAGCGTCTGTCTAAATGCCTCTTTAACATAGTAATGTACCTGATTCAACCACTTCCCTCGGTAGTGCATTCCAGATATCAACTACTCTGTGTAAAAACCTAGCCCCTAAGATCTATCTGCACTTCCTGCTGCCTTAGGAAAGCCGCCAACACAATCAAAGACTCCACCCATCCTGGACGTTCTCTCTTCTCCTCTCTTCCGTCAGGCAGAAGATACAAAAGCCTGAGAGAACGTACCACCAGGCTCAAGGACAGCTTCTATCCCACTGTTATCAAACTCTTGAACGGACCTCTCATACGCTAAAGATAGGCTGTTGATCTCCCAGCCTAGCTCATTGTAGCCCTTATACTTTATTTGCTTGCTTGCACTGCACTTTCTCTGTAGCTGCGACACTACATTCTGTATTCTGCATTCTGTTTTCATTTTACTACCTCAATGTACTGAAGTATGGCATTACCTGTCTGGGTGGCATACATGTGAAATAATAAACTAATATTACCAATGTCAAATCTCCTACCTCTCACCTTAAACATATACCCTCTTATTTTTGATACCCCACCATGGTAAAATGATTCTGCCTCATTATAGGAAGGATGTGGAAGCGTTGGAAAGGGTGCAGAAGAGATTTACCAGGATGCTGCCTGGTTTAGAGAGTATGCATTATGAGGAGAGACTAAGGGAGCTAGGGCTTTACTCTTTGGAGAGAAGGAGGATGAGAGGAGACATGATAGAGGTGTATAAAGAGGAATAGATGTATTAAGAGGAATAGATAGAGTGGACAGCCAGCGCCTCTTTTGCAGGTCACCAATGTTCAATCCAAGAGGGCATGGCTTTAAAGTAATGGGTGGGAAGTTCAAGGGAGGTATCAGAGCAAGGTTTTTTACCCAGAGAGTGGTTGGGACATGGAATGTGCTGCCTGGGGAGGTGGTGGAGGCAGGTGCATTGGTCAAATTCAAGAGATTGTTAGATAAGCATATGGAGGAATTTAAAATAGAGGGATATGTGGGAGGAAGGGGTTAGATAGTCTAAGGCGAGGTTTAAAGGTCGACATAACATGGTGGGCCAAAGGGCCTGTATTGTGCTGTACTGTTCTATGTTCTATCTATCCTATCTATGCCTCTCATAATTTTATATACCTCCATCAGGTCACCCCTCAACTTCCTTCCTTCCACGGAAAACAAGCCCAGCCTATCCAATCTCTCCCATTAACTCCCCTTTCATTAGAACCGTTCAGCTTATCAACCTAAAATGTTAACTAGGTTTCACTCTCCACAGATGCTGACTGACCTACTGAATATTTTCAGTTTTTACTTTAACAAATTGCTCACTGAAAATTAAAAAAAAGGGAAGGAAAGAAAAACTGCAGATTCCAGAAGGCACCAATGCAGAATGTCTCATTATCGGAGCAAAAGCAGCGGAGACGGAGGAGGCGGGAGAAAGGAATGGAATCCTTACAGGAGACAGGGTGGGAAGAAGTAGTCAAGAAAGTTGTGGGAGTCTGAGGGCTTGTCATGGCTGTTGGTGGTAAGTCTGTCCCCTGAGATGGAGACAGAGAGGTCGGGAGAAGGAATGAGAAGGAATGTGAGGCTTCTGTGGTTGCAGATCTGAGCTAGAAGGGATGTTGGTGAGAAGGAAGGATGAGAAACCTCAATCAATTGAATTATCCTCCTTATTTTTCCATGTTATTTTCAGCCATTAGGATGAAAATGTTTTTAAAGTTCCCTGATGTTTCTTATCTCACTGCATACATTGCTTTGTGGAAAATATTCTGAGTTCCTCCATGAATCAGCAGCAAGGCACACAGCAAGATAGGAACCCTCTAATTCAGCTGGCTTATTGATGTCAGGAAACACCTTGTCAGTAATGATTGCTCATTAATTTGCTGCAGCGTTCTCAGTTCGGCCCATATCCAGTGAAATGCCAAGGACAGCTGCTTCAACCTTGTGCGTCTGACATTCAATGTTTGTGTGGACTGAGGAACTGGTGACGTCTGCAGTCACATGCCTCTAGCAGGCACCCAATGGGAGCACTGGTGAGTTAGTGGCATCATTAATGACCCTTTCCATTAAAGAGTCATTGTGCTGTTTTGGCACAGAAAGAGGGCACTCAACAAATGCCTCTATCTGAGTAGAGCAAATCAGTTAGTCCCATTCTCATGTTTTAAGATAAGATATGTTTATTAGTCACATGTACATCGAAACACACAGTGAAATGCATCTTTTGCGTAGAGTGTTCTGGGGGCAGCCCGCAAGTGTCGCCACGTTTCTGGCGCCAACATAGCATGCCCACAGCTTCCTAACCTGTATGTCTTTGGAAAGTGGGAGGGAACTGGAGCACCCGGAGGAAACCCACGCAGACACACAGGGAGAACATACAAACTCCTTACAGACAGTGGCCGGAATTGAACCCGGGTCATTGGCATTGTAATAAAGTTATGCTAACCGCCACACTACCATTCCTCATAACTCTGCAGTTATTCTCTCTCAAGCACTAATCTACTTCTGAAGGCACCTGTTCAATTCTATTATCGTCTTATAAGCAGTGAAGTTCAGAATCAGAATCAGGTTTATAATCACTGACGTATGTCGTGAAATTTGTTATTTTGCGGCAGCAGTACAGTGTAAGCCATAAAAATTGCTCTAAGTTACAAAACTATATAAATAGTACAAAAGAGGAATAACGAGGTAGTGTTCATGAGTTCATGGACCATTCAGAAATCTGATGGTGGAGGGGAAGAAGCTGTTCCTGAAACATTGAGTGTGGGTCTTCAGGATCCTGTACCTCCTCCCAGATGGTAGTAACATGAAGAGGGCATGTCCCAGGTGGTGAGGGTCCTTAATGATGGATGCCACCTTCTTGAGGCACCGCCTCTTGAAGATGTCCTCGATGGCAAGGAGGGTTGTGCCCGTGATGGAGCTGGCTGAGTCTACAACCCTCTGCAGCCTCTTGCAATCCTGCACATTGGAGCCTCCATACCAGGTGGTGATACAACCAGTCAGAATGCTCTCCACCATACATCTGTAGAAATTTTCAAGAGTCTTTGGTGACATTTCGAATCTCCGCAAACTCCTAATGAAGAAGATCCACTGGCATGCCTTCTTCGTGATTGCATCAACGCGTTGGGCCCTGGATAGATCCTCTGAAATGTTGACGCCCAGGAACTTGAAGCTGGACCGGTGTGTGTTCTCCCAACTTTCCTTTCCTGAAGTCCACAATCAATTCCTTGGTCTTGCTGATGCTGAGTGTGAGGTTGTTGTTGCGACACCACTCAACCAGCTGATCTAGTCCACTCCTGTATGTCTCCCTGTCACCATCTGAGATTCTGCCAATGACAGTGGTGTCATCGGCGAATTTCTAGATGGCATTTGAGCTGTGCCTTGCCACACAGTCATGAGTGTAGAGAGAGCGGAACAATAGGCTAAGCACGCATCCTTGGGATGCGCCTGTGTTGATCATCAGTGAGGGGGAAATGTTACTACCGACCCGCACTGACTGTGGTCTCCCAATAAGAAAGTTAAGGATCCAGTTGCAGAGGGAGGTACAGAGGCCCAGGTGTTGAAGCTTGTTGATTAGTACTGAGGGGATGATTGTGTTGAACACAGAACTGTAATCAATGAACAGCAGCCTGACGTATATTTTACTGTTGTCTAGGTGCTCCAAAGCTAAGTGGAGAGCCAGTGAGATTGCGTCTCCTGTGGTCCTGTTGTGGCAGTAGGTGAATTACAGCAGGTCCAGGTCCTTGCTCAGGCAGGAGTTAATTCTAGCCATAACCAACCTCTCAAAGCACTTCATCATAGTAGATGCGAGTGCTACCGAGCAATAGTCATTGAGGCAGCTCACCCTGCTCTTCTTGGGCACCGGTATGATTGATGCCCTTCAGATCACAAGAACCCCCTCAGTAAACAAGTTTGTCACATATCTCCATGCAACTATATCTAAACTTCATCAAATCTCTACTCAACCTTCTTTGCTCCAAGGAGAACAAGTTAGTTTCTCCGTTCTAACCTGATAGCTGAGAAGTCTCTACTTGGAATGATTCTGGTAAGTCATAAGGTGGTACAACGCAGAAGCAGACCCTTCAGACCACTATGTTCACCCAGACCATTGCACCTGCCCCTACTGATCCCATTTATATGCATTGGGCTCACAGCCTTCTATTCCATGGCAATTCAAATGCTTGTCTAGGAGCTTCTTAAATGATGTAAGTGTATATTATTTCTGTGCCTCTCCAGGGAGTTACTTAGACGAAGCTACCAAAGGAATGAAAAGTGTGAAGAAAGCTACAAAGAGATATAGAGAGTTAAATGAGAGGAAAAGATTCAGCAAATGGAGAAAAGAACGTCAGAAAATGTGAAATTGGCCATTTTGACACGAAAAAGTAAAAAGAAGCATATAATCTGAAATGTAGAGGGGTCTGGCATTATTCACAAAAGGCTAGTACAGCCAATAGTTCCGTAAGCTAATTTGATCAGTTATTGGCAGGGGAATTGAACACAAAAGTAGCAAGGTTATGTTTCAGTTAAGTACGGCAGTGAAGAGGTCCACAGCTGAAGTACCTTCTTACTTAAGGGAGGATTTTAATGTGTTGGAAACAATTCAGATAATTTTCGCTGGAATAATACTTGGACTGGGTGAGTTGTTTTATGAGGAAAAGTTGAACGGGCTTGACTGGTGCCTGCTGGAGTTTAGAAGAGTGAGGGGGACATGATTGAAACGTATAAGATACTGAGGGGTCTTAACCAGGTCGATGTGGAGAGGATATGTGACAATCTAGAACTAACGAGCACTGTTTCAAAATAAGAAATTGTCCATTTAAGACAGAGATGACCCCATTTTTTTCTCTCAGAGGTAACTGGTAATTGGTTTATTATTGTCACGTGTACCGAGATACAGTGAAAAGCTTTTATTTCCATACCATCCAGACAGATCATTCCATACACAAGTACATTGAGGAGAAAAACACAGAATGCAGGATATAGTGTTACAAGTAAAGAGAAAGTGCAGTGCAGGTAGACAAATAAAGAACAAGGGCCATGATGTTAAACTGAGCGATCTAGAGTCCACTTTTATCATATAAGAGGTCTGTTCAAGAGTCTTATAGCAGTGGGGTAGAAACTGTCCTGGAGCGTGGTGGTATGTGTTCTCAAGCTTTTGTATCTTCTACCCATTAGGAAGGGGGGAAAGGGAGGATGACCAGGGTGGGAGGAGTCCTTGTTTACGTTGGCTGCTTTCTCGAGGCTGTGGGAAATGTAGACAGAGGCAATGGAGGGGAGGCTGGTTTCCGTGACGGACTGAGCTGTGTTCACAACTCTCTGCAATTTCTTGCCGTCTTGGGCAGAGCAGTTGCCTTACCAAGCCCTGATGTATCTGGATAGGATGCTTTCCAAGGTGCATCTGTAAAAATTGGTTTCTGAGTCTTTAGAGCTCTCTACCTCAAAGAACAAGGAATACAGAGACAATATTTTTAAGGTAGAGGTAGATAGATACTTGATAAGCTAATCGATCATATCTATATTAACAGGGAGATACGGCTTTATGATGAGAGTGAGTATAGTTTGCATGCACAGTCTCAGAAATTGAGCAAAAGTGTTGTTCCCTAGTGTGCTTTGAGAAAAGCAAGACTCTGAATGCAGGCCAGGAGCACTTGTGTGAGAAAGTGTGACCATCTGAGTTTGTGTATCCAAAGAACAACCTTTCACACTTTCAGAAAAACTTCCTTGGAAGTCTGAGTTTTGTTCTCAAGCTTCTAGAATATTGAATGAACTAGCTTAGAGTCATAGAGTCATACAGTGTGGCAACATGGGCCCAACTCTGTCCATGCCGACCAAGATGCCCATCTAGGCTAGTCCCATTTGCCCGTGTTTGACCCATTTTCTTCTCAACCTTTCCTATCCAACTGTCTTTTAAAAGTTATTATTGTACATGCCTCAACCACTTCCTCTGGCAGCTCATTCAATATACGTATTACCCTCAGTGTAAAATATTTGCCCCTCAAGTTCCTATTAAATCTTTCCCCTCTCACCATAAACCTCTGCTATCTGGTTCCTGATTCCCCAACCCTGGGAAAAAGACTGAGTGTGTTCACCCTATCTATGCCCCTCATGATTTTATACACCCCTCAGCCTCCTATAGTCCAAGGAATAAAGTCCTAACCTGACTAACCTCTCCCTATTACTCAGGCCCTCGAGTCCTGGCAAAATTCTTGTAAATCTTTTCTGCATTTTTTCCGGTTTAGTAACATCTTTCCTGTAGTGGGGTGACCAAAACTGAACTCAATATTCCAAGTGTGGTCTCACCAATGTTTTGTACAACTGCAACATAGCCTCCCAACTTCTATATCCAGTGCCCTAATTGATGAAGGCCAGCATGCCAAAAGCCTTCTTCACCACCCTGTCTGCCTGTGATTCCACTTTCAGGGAACTCCATGGTCCCTCTGTTCCACAACACTCCCCAGGCCCTATTGTTCGCTGTGAAAGCTTGTTTCATCAAAGATGCCTGAAATTTCAAAGTTGCCTTCCTCCTTAAAATGTGCTTCCATTGGAAATGTATAATTCTGTGGATCCATTCTTTCTCATCCAAGGCTTTGAAGTAACCCATTATGACTGTTGAAAATGCCTTTGATCACCTGACAATCAGTTTAAAGTTAGGACATCATAACATGAAGATTGCAATAATGACTGAGACAGGAAAGTGAAGAGTGAAGGTGAAGTATTGTTAACTAAAGCCTGTGCCTTCTTGTAACTGAGCCGTCCTGTCAATGGGAATAAGTTACTCGAAGAAACGACTTCTCTATTTCCCACACCCATTATCACTTTCAAGTTGAACAAAATTCTTGAGGCCTCCTTAAAGGTTAACCAATGGGTGGTTTCAGTTTTTGTGAAATTTCACTGAAAAAAAAGTGTTATCAGAAGTGCCACAAGGCTATTGTTTTAACCACTGCCAATTTCATCCTTTTCTGAATTCCTTTCCAAGTCAACAGGTTTAACATATGTTGAGGATATGTCACTGTGACCATAACTGTGTGATAAATACATCCATTTATAAGGAAAACTTTACTTTGTTAGTCGTGACACACATCATACATCACATCCAGCAGGGCATATTTATTTATAACATTTTTGTGTGGTTTTCAACTGAAGTAATGTACTTGCTGTCCTTAGTAAATCAACTGAAGTTGCATTGTCATCCCTTGCATAGAATTTGATGTGCAGCACAGAAGGAGCCCCTTCAGCCCTCTAGCCCAATGTTCCCTCACCAGTCTAAGAAAGATCATTTGGCCAATCTGAGCAATAATAGTGTCTGTGCTCCACAAGGAGTCTGCCGATACCCTACTTCAACTGTTTCTGTCAGTGTATCCCCATGACCAGCTTTGGATTCCCCAGAAGTGGAAAGCACTTCTCAATACTCTCCAACCCCTCCATAAGTTTAAATCTCCAATTGTATTTCAGTTTTATTGACAGTGAATTTGTCAAACAATTTTAAAATACTATTGGGAAAGTCGAAAGTTGAAAGTCAGAAGTTGAAAGTCAAGTTTATTGTCGTATGCCCAGGTGCAATGAAAAGCTTACTAGCAGCAGCACCACAGGCACATAGTATTAGAGACAAAGCATTCACAAAAAAAACATAAATTAAATACAAGTTATACAAAATAATACAGGAAAGAACACAATCAGAACAAAAAAAACCTAAATGCTCAAGGTCGATCTGAAGAACACCAAAAAGACAGAAGTATGGAAAGAAGATAAAACTCATTAAAGATTATTTTTAATGAAACTCAAAGTCAAAGTCGAGTTTATTGTCATATGCACCAGTACATGTGTGCACTGGTGCAATGAAAAACTTACTTGCAGTAGCATCACAGGCACATAGCATCAGATAAACAGCATTCACCAGAAAAACATAAATTAAACATAAATTAAATGCAATTTTTACAAGAAAGAACACAATTAGAACAACAAAACCAAAATCCATTTTAGTGCAAAGTGATCAAAGTGGTCACAGATGAAGTTTATGTTTTCATATTAATTTCCTGAAGATTGGACCTGTTAACAGCTGGGAAATGATGAGGCAGTGACAGTACATAATGAGGTGGTGCTGATGCCACGATATGAGAACAGCTGTCAGTGACTCCAGGAGATGCAGAGTTTTCAGAGTGTCTACTAACTCCTTCACTGCAAATGATTAGCAATTGGCACACAACTGTGTTGTGATGTTACATACACGGCTCATTTACTTATGCATATGTGACGTACCATGTCACTTTCTATCTTTGAGAAGTGTTTTCTCCACGTGTGCACCACAGTTACAAGTTTAGTCTAATCTGTACGTCAGGCAATTTATCAATTACAGCTCGGCGTTCAACGCCATCATCCCCTCGGTACTAATCAACAAGCTTCAAAACCTGGGCGTCTGTACCTCCCTCTGCAACTGGATCTTTGACTTCCTAATTTGGAAACCACAGTCAACGTGGATAGGTAATAACATCTCCTCCTCGCTGACAATCAACGCAGGTGCACTTCAAGTATACGTGCTTAGCCCACTGCTCTACTATCTCTACACTCATGGTTAAGCAGAGCTCAAACACCATCGAAAAATTTGCCAACGACACCACTGTTGTTGGCTGAATCTCTGATGGCAATGAGGAGGTGTACAAGGGTGAGGTAGATCATCTGGTTGAGTGGTGTCGCAACAACAATCCTGCATTCAGCGTCAGCAAGACCAAGGAATTGATTGTGGACTTCAGGAAGGGGAAGTCGGGAGGACACACACTGGTCCTCATTGAGGGGTCAGCAGTGGAAAGGGTGAGCAGCTTCAAGTTCCTGGGCATCAACATCTCAGAGGATCTCTCCTGGGCCCAACATATTGATGCAATCATGAAGAAGGCATGCCAGCGGCTCTACTTCATTAGGAGTTTGAGGAGAGTTTGTATGTCACCAAAGACCCTTGCAAATTTCTACAGATGTACGGTGGGGAGCATTCTGACTGGTTGCATCACCACCTGGTACGGAGGCTCCAACGTGCAGGATCGAAAGAAGCTGCAGAATGTTGTAGACTCAGCCAGCTCCATCACGGGCACAATCCTCCACGCCATCGAGGACATCTTCAAGAGGCGGTGCCTCAAGAAGGTGGCATCCATCATTAAGGACCCCCACCATCTGGGACATGCCCTCTTCGCGTTACTACCATTGGGGAGGAGGTACAGGAGCTTGAAGACCCACACTCAATGTTTTAGGAACAGCTTCTTCCCCTCCAGTATCAGATTTCTGAACAGTCAATGAAAACATGAACACTACCTTGTTATTTCTCTTTTGCACGATCTATCTATCTGTCTGTTTATTTACTTATTTGTTCATATATTTTGTGACTTTTAGTAAATTTTATGGCTTGCACTGTACTGCTGCCGCAAAATAACTTTCACATCATATGTCAGTGATAATAAACCTGATTCTGATTCTGAAGACTGTCATTTCCTGACTGAATTCACTGGAAGGATCTTTCTTCCTTTGTTATTCTTGTATGTCTGTTTCTGAAATAAATTTGTCCGGTATGTTTCCTGTATCTCCTGGTACATCTCTCATTGTAATCATCTGACTGAAAGGAACACTTCTCTTCTAATTGGTGTCAAATATTGTTTGGGGTGCAGAATTGGACAATCTCACCAAAATCCCAATTCTGTGTTTTATTCTGGGTGCTGGTCTCAGTAGTGTCACTGTGTCATGTCTTGCTTTTCTTTGTCTCATTCATTAAAGTTGTTATGATTCAAATTTGTTTTAGTTCTAATCTCTAATCCAGGTTGGTCTATCTTTAGTTCCAGGATATTTGATGGATTAACAAGTATGATGAAGTGAATCCAACGGTCAAATGTGATGAAAGTTAACTTCATGATTAAATATATGCACAGAGCTTTTTTCTACATCATTAGAGGTGGACAATATGAGGGGATTAAGGTTTCTGTGTTACTTCCATCCTCATGAAGCTTTGAAGCAGATTTTTAAAGATGTACTTATTTTTCAGAATCACAGCATCAGTGCCAAGGCCAGTGTTTTTTGACCAAACTGTCATTGCCCTTGGACACATGGTAGTGAATTCCCTCCTGGAGCCACTGCAGTTATTCTGGTGACAATACTCCCTTTGTGGTGTTGGGGAAGCTGTTTCCGGATTTGGATTTAGCAATAATGAAGGATCAGCAATATATTCCCAATCAGAAAGATGTGAGATATTAAAACAAACTTGCTTCCTCTCTTTTCTCATTCCAATGAAGAGCTTTGGATCTGAAATGTTAACTGTTTCTCTTACCACAGATGCTACCTGACCTGCTGAGTGTTTCCAGCATTCTCTGTTTTTATTTCAGATTTCCAGCATCTGCAGTATTTTGATTTTCATTGGCTAGACATGCAGCTTGTTTGTCTGTCATCTTCAGTACTTCAGCTGGGATGTTGTCTGGTGCATCTGATATGACGCAGAGTGAACCAAATTATCTGCAGACCAGCTTCTGTGATGTGTTGGAGATCTCAGGAGAAAACCAAGATGAACCTGTCACTCAGTGCTAAACATGGTTCAGTAGTGCCTTTGGCACTCAGATGCTGGACCCCACAATTGTTGGGGATGGGTTTGTTGTTTAAACTTATTTCCTTGAGCTGTTTAATGTCTGAATATAGTAGGACTGCAGAGCTTTGGTCTGATTACTTGCCTCAGCTTAGCTTTGTTGCATGCTGCTCTTTTAGTTTGTTGAGCACACGTGTAGTCCTGTGGTACAGTTTTACTAGGTTTGTACCTCATTGTTTCATTTGCCTAGTGCTGCTACTGGTATGCTCTTCTGCACTCCTCACTGAACTAGGGTCAATCCCCTGGCTTGATAGTTAATTACAGAATGAAGGATATGTTCGGTCATGAGGTTATAAATTTTGGTGCTGTGCATTTTGCTTCTGCAGATGGTCCACAGTGCCTCATGGATATCCCATTCTGAGTTCCCACACCTATTCTGAGTCCATCCCATTCAGCACATTTACAATGCAACACAACTATGTCTACAGTCTTCCAAGAGTGCTGAACTAAGGACACCCTTACAAACTGTAGAGGTGACAATGTGAACTGAGTACCATCACCTGATACCACTTATCAAGTGTGCTACATTGAAAATAATTGACCTTGGCTTGCCAATTGCATGTTTGCACATGTTGAACCATGACCTATTGGTATTGGTATTGGTTTATTATTGTCTTGCATAACTTGTCTTGCATACCGTTTGTACAGATCCACTCATTCCACAGTGCATTGAGGCAGTACAGGGTAAAAACAATAACAGAATACAGATTAAAGTGTCACAGGTACAGGGAAGTGCATTGCAGGTAGACAATAAGGTGCAAGGTCATGGCAAGGTAGATTGTGAGGTCAAGAGTCCATCTCATCGTATAAGAGAACCATTCAATAGTCTTATCACGATGGGATAGAAACTGTCCTTGAATCTGGTGGTATGTGCCCTCAGGCTTCTGTGTCTTCTGCCTGATGGGAGAGGGGAGTAGAGAGAATGACCTGGGTGGATGGGGTCTTTGATTATGCTGGCTGCTTCACCAAGGTAGCGAGATGTATAGACAGAGTCCATGGAGGGGAGGCTGGTTTCCATGATGCACTGAGTTGTGTCCACAACTCTCTGCAGTTTCTTGGGGTCATGGGCAGAGCAGTTGCCATACCAAGCCATGATGCATCCAGATAGGATGCTTTCTATGGTGCATCGATAAAAGTTGGTGAGTGTCAAAGGGGACATGCCAAATTTCTTTAACCTCCTGAGGAAGTAGAGGTGCTGGTGAGCTTTCTAGGCTGTGGCGTCTACGTGGTTGGACCAGGACAGGCTATTGGTGATGTATTTTGAGTGTGCTTTGAAAAGGACTTGAAAGTTTTTGCTGTCTTTCTGTTAAAACTTGATATGGCCATCTCCATATCTCCAAGTGTTTTCTTGCTGCCTTAATTCTCTGCTCTTGACACACAGAACTCACTGAAATTAATTTTGAATCAATGCCTGGCCAATTTACAAAGTTTCTGGCAAATGCTTTCATACTTTCAATGTCACTATATACTGAGTTTATACCTTTGAAAATACTATTCTATGCTTCAATTGGTAATTGGTTTATTATTGTTACATGTCCTGTGAAAAGCTTTGTTTGCATGCCATCCAGACAGATTGTTCCATACATAAGTACATCAAGGTAGTACAAAAGGAAAAGCAATAACAGAATGCAGAATATAGTGTTACAGTTACAGAGAATGTGCAGTGCAGGGAGACAAATAAGGTGCAAGGGCCACGACGAGGTAGATTGGGAGATCAAGAGTTCATCTTCATTGTACAAGAGGTCCGTTCAAGGGTTTTATAACAGCGGGACAGAAGCTGTCCTTGAGCCTGGTGGTACGTGCTTTCAGGCTTTTGTATCTTCTGGCTGATGGGAGGGGAGAGAAGAGAGAATGTCCAGGGTGAGTGGGGTCTTTGATTATGTTGGCTGCTTTCCCCGAGGGGCAGCGGGAAGTGTAGACAGAGTCCACGGAGGGGAGGCTGGTTTTCGTGATGGGCTGGGCTGTGTTCCTAACGATCTGCAATTTCTTGCAGTTTTGGGCAGAACAGTTGCAATACCAAACTGTGATGAACTCCTTGGCTAGTGGGATAATCAAGGTCGTATTAATGGGTCTTTGAGAGAGAACAGGTTACAATTGAATATGACTGTGGGATGGCTCTGGCATAGACTTGATGGGACAAATTGCCTTCTTTTACATTCTGTTACAAAATAAAAATATGAGATCCTTCCTGAACCTGTTGAATTTTGCGAGCATTTTCTGTTTATTTTCCGGGTTTTCTGCTACTCTTTGGGAAGTTTTGTTTTCCTTATCAATGAATGAGTCGAGACCACATCAATACAATTGACTCTAAACTACTGGGCAATTAGCCTTGCAACTGAGTGAGTCTCTCCTTTGGCAGACTTTCTCCAACCCAGAATTAGTGTTTGAGGCAATGTTTCACCAAATTGGAAAACACTAAGAAATAACCAAGATTCACATGGAGAAAAAGGGGAAGAGACAAGAAAAGGGAAGTCTGAGGTGAAGATAGGAAATAAAATGGCAAAAAGAATGATGATGCAACGAAAAGATCAGAGATAATCACGGATGTCAACATTGCACTAATTAGCAACTTACGGGCACGTTTATTTTTTTGTATTATGTGGGTTGTTTGTTTTTCAGTTCAGACTGATACAGGTTCAGGCTACACAGGTTGATAGGCTGATAAAGAAGGCATATGTCATGCTTGCCTTCATTAGTCAGGACGCTATGTTGCAGCTTTATAAAACTTTAGTTAGGCCACATCTGGAGTATTGCATTCATTTCTGGTTGCCCCATGAAGGAATGATGTTGAGGCTTTGGAGAGGGTGCAGAAGAAGTTTATGAAGATGCTGCCTGGTTTAGAGGACATGTGCTATGAGGATAGGTTGGACAAATTTGTGTTGTTCTCTCTGGAGTGGCGGAGGCTGAGGGGAGATCTGATGTAGGTTTATAAGATTATAAGATGCATAGATAGAGTAGGTAGTCGGTACCTTTTCCCTATGGTTGAAATGACTAATACCAGAGGGCATACATTTAAGGTAAAAGGGGGTAAGTTCAAAGGAGATGTGCAGGTCAAGTTTTTTACACTGAGAGTGGTGGGTGCCTGGAATGCGCTGCCTGGGGTGGTGGTGGAGGCAAATACGATAGGGGCATTCAAGAAGCTCTTAGATAGGCACATGAATGTGAGGGAAATGGTAGGATATGGACACTGTATAGGCAGAGGGATTAATTTAGCTGGGCATTTTATTACTAATGTAATTAGTTCGGCACAACATTGTGGGCCGAAGGGCCTGTTCCTGTTTTGTGTTGTTCCATTGGATGTTCTATTTATGATACTGACCATGTCCAGCTTTCATTGGGCTAACCAGGAAGTGAGTCATCTGCCATGAGATACCTACCCTCTGGCCTGCTCTTTTACCCCACAGTATTTATATGAAGACACAAGAGACTGCAGTTGCTAGAATCTGGAACAATACACAATCTGCTGGAGGGACTTAACGCATCAAGCAGCATCTGTGGGGTAAAGGAATTATTGACATTTCAGATTGAAACTCTGCATCAGGACCTTTCTCCGCTCTCAGTCCTGATGCAGAGCTTTTACCCAAAATGTCAACAATTCCGTTCCCACCATAGATGACACTTGAGCCACTGAGTTCCTTCAGCAGACTGTTTGTTGCTACAGTATGGCTAACACAAGGGAACATAATTTAAGGTGATTGGAGGAAGGTATAAGGGGGATGTCAGAGGTAAGTTTTTTACACAGGGAGTAGTGGGTGCATGGAACGCACTGCCAGCAGAGGTTGTGGGGGCAGATACATTAGGGACATTTAAGAGACTCTTAGATAGACACATGAATGATAGAGAAATGGAGGGCTATGTGGGAGGGAAGGGTTAGATAGATCTTAGAGCAGGATAAAATGTCGGCATAACATTGTGGTCCGAAGGGCCTGTACCGTGCTGCAGTGTTCTATGTTCTAAGTATTTGTATGGTTGGTCCAATTGAGTTTCTGGTCAGCAGTGATTCCCCAGGATAGTGGGGGATTCGGTGATGGTAATGCCATTGTAAGTCAAGACCAGCTAAATTAATCCCTCTGCCTATACAATGTCCATATCCTACCATTTCCCACACATTCATGTCTCTATCTAAGAGCTTCTTGAATGCCCCTATCATATTTGATGGAGACGGTCATTTCCGGGCACTTCTGTGACTCAAATATGACTTGCCACTTATCAGCTCATTCCTGAGTGTTGTCTGCAGTTGCCTGCAATTATGGAATGCATTATTTGATCAGGAGCTGCAACTGGATTTGCATATTCAGTAATCACCAGCTAACATCCCAAATTGATCCTTTCAGTTTTTCTGTCATTAACATCTCAACAAAAGGAGAATTTACCCCCCACCCAATATGGCACTATTGATTTCCAATTACAAGCAGCCACAGACTTGAGGACTAATGTCAGTTGGCAATTTCATCATATTAGTCTTCACATTGGTCAGCCTAACCCATTCGGGAGAGATTAAAATGGGAATTTATTCTAATTCCCCCATCTTGAGGGAACTGCATGCAACAGCCCACTTCGGTTACCTCAGGTGAGTCCAGGTAAAATGGAGACACAGGAGACTGCGGATGCTGGAATCTGTGCGGGCAGAAGCGATTAGTTTAATTGAGCATCATGCCTGTTTCTGTGCTCTACTTGTCCATGTTCTGTACCACCTGACCCGCTCAGTTCCTCCAGCAGTTTGCCTTTTGAGTCCAAGTGACAGCTTCAGCCAGAGATAGTATTGTGTCCGCCTGGACTGTGTCACAGATACATGTTGTACTGGCTCTCTCGACCCTAACCGGGTTTGCAGTGTGAGAGGCAATCGCTGCGTTTCAAGGCAGTGAGTCACGAAACTCGGAACTTTGGGAGGGCAGAGGGGAGGAGATAGAGTGGAGCCGAGTTAAAATAAGCCACAGGAGTGTGCTTTCACAAGACTGGGAAATAACAGTACGGCGCTCCAGTGGTCGTGAACATCTATACAGGCGAAGCACACTAGGTGAGTTCAGTATTATTAATCAGTAAACTCACTCAGTAACTTTCCTGTCAGGTCACCTCTCATTCTCTTGTGAACTGGAGGTGACCTCGGTCAAGAATCAATCAATCACTCTCAGGGTTGGATAACAGAGTGGACGCTCGCTCAGACGCTTGTCCGACTCGACGAGTAACAGTGGATTCTCCGGCAACCAAGCTTCGCTTCTGGTTCAGCCAGAGCCGCTGGATAACAGCGAGGATATTAAAACAGAAGATCCTGGGAAAACGCCCTCAGACACTGAACCGTTGCTCCTCGACGGGTCCTTAGGGTTCTGGGCAACGTTTATTCCTCAGGGCAGCATCGATGGTGCGGCCAATTTGGCCATTATCTTGGTACGCTCCTGCAGTGGACCCTTCCCTTCAGCGTTGCGCCACCTACACATTGCAAATGTATAATTGGCAGGAAAGTACACCAACGCCCAGAATGGGTGTGGACAGTCAAAGCACATTAAATTGGAACCATTGTCCACACAAGGAGAGGGGGCAACACAGGGGACTGCAGATGCTGGAATCTGGAGAAGCAAGATGCTGGAGGAACTCAGCGGGTCAGGAGGGAAGGTCATCTGTGGGGTCTGGACCCTTCATCTGGATTGGGCTGGATAGAGGAGTGGTTAGCGGTGAGAATAAATGGGTCCTTTTCAGAAACGAGCAACAAACAATCCGCTGGAGTAAACTCAGCGAATTTTCCTCCGGCAGATTGCCTGTTGCTCCAGATTCCAGCGCCTGCAGTCTCTGGTGTCTCCTTTTCCAGATGGTTGGCGGTGACGAGGTGGGTGCTGCACAGCTCAAGCTGGACGTCAGCTGTTCACAATATGTTTTAGATGAGTGGAATTAAATGTAATGTCTCAAAGTCTGCAGCCGACACAAAGCTGGGTGGGAGTGGGAGCTGCTAAGAATGTGGAGAGGCTCCCCCGTGGGTAGGAATGGTAGGGTGAGCGGACAAGTATATGGCAGATGCAGCATGACGTGAACAAATGGGAGGTTAATTATCAACTTTGATAGCAACAGCAAGAAAGGTGATAGATTAAGAAAGTAACTTGGTTTATTATTGTCACATGTACCGAGGTACAGTGAAATACTTTGTTCTGCATGCCGTCCATACAGATCATTTCATCGCAACAGTGCATCAAGGCAGTACAAGGGAAAAGCAATAACAGAATGCAGAATAAACTGTTACAGCTACAGAGAAAGTGCAGTGCAGGTAGACGATAATGTGCAAGGCCATAACGAGGTAGATTGTGAGGTCAAGAGTCCATTTTATCAGACAAGAGGTCCATTCAATAGTCTTATAACAGTGGGATAGAAGCTGTCCTTAAGCCTGGTGGTTCATGCTTTCAGGCTTTTGTATCTTCTGGCTGATGGGAGAGGAGAGAAGAGAGAATGTCCAGGGTGGGTGGCGTCTTTGATTATGGTGGTTGCTTTACCAAGGCAGTGAGAGGTATAGACAGAGTCCATGGAGGGGAGGTTGGTTTCCATGATGTGCTGAGCTGTGTCCACAACTCTCTGCAGTTTCTTGCAGTCATGGGCAGAGTAATTGCCATACCAAGCCGTGATTCATCCAGATAGGATGCTTTCTAAGGTACATCTGTAAAAGGGAAAGATGCAACAAGACCTTGGTGTCCTTGAAAGTAACCATGCAGGTGTAGCAGGTGGTTACAAAGCAAATGGTATGTTGGCTTTCATAGCAACAAGATTTATGTACAGGAGCAAGGATGTTTTACTACAGGGCCTTGGTGAGACCACTCCTTGAGCAATGTGTACTGTTTTGGTCTCCCTATCCAAGGAAGGTTGCTTTTGCTATTGAGGGCATTCAGCAAAGGTTCACTAGATTGATTCCTGGGTTGGCAAGACTGGCATGGAATGAGGGCATGGGATGATCAGGACGATATGAACTCGAGAGGAATGGAGACGGATAAAATCTTGATGAGACTGGATGGACAAGATACAGGAAGGATGTTCTGTACAGTGCAACATCCAGAATCAGAGTTCACACTGTGAGATAACAGGGTAAGCTTATTTAGGACTAAGATGAGGAGGTTTCTTTGTCAGCCAAGAGTGGTGTACCGGGGGAACTCTCTACCACAACTGAGTCCAAATTGTTAATGATATTCCTTTTGAGTTATATGTAGTTTGAATGGTTAAGGCAATCAAGGGATATGGGGAGGAACCAAGAAGAGGGCTCTAACTTTCACTGATCAGCTGTGATCATGTTGAATAGTGGAGCAGGCTAGCATATCCTACTCTTGCTCCTGTGCTTCTAAATCCCCCCTTTGGTTGATTTCTCTTGAGGTGCAGTTGACACTTGCAGGCTCTGCATGTATTGCCCATCCCTAAGATTGTGTGGAAGAAGGTGTAGGAGATGCTAGCCTTCATTAGCCAGGGCATGAAATATAAGAGCATCGTGGTACAACCTTATCAAACTTTGATTGGCAGCAGCTGTAGTATTGTTTGCAGTTTTGGCTGCTAAGTTATAGGGTGGACCTGATCGAGGGAGGGAGAGTGAAAGGTAGGGTGGAGCCTAGTTAAAATAAAACACAGGAGTGTGCACTCACAACCAGGACTCAGAAATAACAATGCACCACTCCAGTGGTTACAAGCATCTGTATAAGTGAAGCCCACTGGGTAAGTTGCTGATTGGAATGCTCACTTGGTAACTTTCCTGTAAGGTTGTCTCTCATTCTCTTTTAACTTCTGTCCAGAATGAATAATTCTCAGGCTTGGATTATAGAGTGAACAATGCTTGTGCGGTATTGGTATTGGTTTTATTGTGGTCACTTGCAGTGAGTGACAGTGAAAAACTTTTGTTTGCGGGCCAACCCATCAGTTTATGCAGTTCATCATTACATCGAGGCAGTGAAAAGGAAAACAGAATGCAGAATATTGTGTCGTAGTTACAAAGAAAGTGCAGACTAGGTGAACAAATAAAGTGCAAGGGCCACGATGAGGTAGTTTGGGAGATCAAGAGATCGTCTTTAGCGTATGAGAGATCCATTCAAGAGTCTGATAACAGTGGGATAGACACTGTCCTTAAGTCTGGTGGTACATACCCTCAGGCTTTTGTATCATCTGCCCAATGGGAGACGGGAGAAGAGAGAGTGACTGAGGTGGGAGGTATTCTTGATTATGATAGCTGCTTTCCTGAGGCAGCAGGAAGTGGAGGGGAGGCTGGTTTGTTTGATGGACTGGGCTCGGTTCGTAAGTCTCTGCAATTTCTTGTGCTCTTGGGCAGAGCATTTGCCATACCACATTTTGATCGGGATTGGATGCTTTCTGTGGTGCACCTAAATGGTTCCCTGCACTTTTATCCTTAGCCTGGGATGGAGTGTTTCAGTTCTGTGGAGAGACAGGTTAGGCTGGATTTGTTTTCCCTGGAGCGGAGGAGGCTGAGGGGAATATTCTCAGCATTTAAGAAACATTTGGATGAGCACTTGAATCACCAAAGCAGAGTAGGTTATGGACCAGGTGCTTGAAAATGGGTTTAATGTGGATGGGTACTTGATGGTTGACATGGACTTTTTTTTAATTTCAGAAATAAATTTGATTCTTAAAAAAAATACAAGAAATATGAAACAGAACATGGCCTTCTTAACATTCATAATGTTATCCAGTCTATACATTCACAGTATTGTTAAGTCTACACATTTGTTGTGTCATTACGTTAGCCCATTCTAAGTACAAAGCACCAATGCCATTCATGTGGCCTCTGTTCAATACATATATATATATACACACAGGACCCAGCCCCTCAGTCCCCAGTGGTGGTAGGACCTTAGACTGCAGTCCTTCCCCACAAAACCTTTGCATTGGCTGCAGCAAGCTTCAGTGCGTCCTCTAGCACGTACTCCCGCAGCCTGGGGTATACTGGAAGATGACAAGTTTCATACATTCTTTCACAAAGTTGATGATCTTCCGGCAGCACTTGACATTTGTCTCAGTATGCGTCCCTGGGAACAGCCCATAGATC
This sequence comes from Pristis pectinata, assembly GCF_009764475.1. Classification (NCBI taxonomy): domain Eukaryota; kingdom Metazoa; phylum Chordata; class Chondrichthyes; order Rhinopristiformes; family Pristidae; genus Pristis; species Pristis pectinata. Next base: position 11,371,137 of record NC_067415.1, read on the forward strand.
AGAGAGTCCTCTGTTACGAAGGTGCTAGGGACGAATATCAACCGGGATCCCTGCATCCTCTTCCAGACCTTCCTTGCAAGTGCACAGTTGACAAAGAGGTGGACGACTGTCTCATCCTCAATGCAGCTGTCTCAAGGGCAGTGTGCATTGGAAGTGAGACTCTGTGCAGAAGCAATCTAACAGGGAGAGCCTCTCTCACTGCCATCCAAGCGAGGTCTTGGTGTTTGTCGGAAAGTTCTGCTGATGGGGCATTTTGACAGTCTACTCAGGGAGCCATCTGACAGGATCTATCATGTCTTTCTCCCACATGGCTTGCAGGACCTTCTGCACTGACTACTGCCTGATTCACTTGTGGTCCAAGGTGTTTTTCTGAAAGAGCTTTTCAATGAAGGTCAGGTAGTGCAACAAAGTCCAGCTAAATGGAACATTGCATGGCAACGAGGCCTTCATAACACTAGGTACAGGTAGAAGCTCAGCACATGGTGACACTTGGTGGTTGTGTACTTTGGTTGTACGTACAGCTTGAGGCAGGCACAGAGAAAGGTGGCCATCAGGATCGGGGCAATGTTGGGTACACTTTTTTCCCCATTTCTGGAGACTTGGCATGGACATAGTGGGTTGAAGGGCTTGCTATTGCACCTTATGAATCCTTTGTACTCATCTGAGAGGTTTGGGTGGTCACAGTTTATTGAGAGAAGGTGATGCTGATAATGTAGTAATGCTGTGGTGTTGCATTGTGGCATCATACTAGGTTTTTTTGCTCAAGTTTCCAGACAGGACCTGAATCCACAAAGCTTTCTGAGTACAGGCACTATGACAGAAACTTTCCTAATTACCCTTGAGAAGATGGTTGATTCTTCAGCACAACCCCAGTCTCCAGGGCAAAGGTGCTGGGATGGTACTGTTGAGCACCCATTTCCAGCCATTGCAAGGATCTTCACTCAAGTCAGAATGGGTGTGTGACTTGGAGGGAATGTTAAGGGTGATCCATCTGCCAACCTTGTACTTTAAGATGCTGGAAGCCACCAGCTTTAAGGGTAACTCATAGAATTTTAAGCACTATGAGACCTTTTTATTCATTTTTTAGGATCTGGTTGAAGCATTTATTTCCCATCCCTAATGATCATGATGGTGGTATTGAGCTGCCTTCTTGAAGCACGGTACTTCTTCTGGTGAAGGTCCTCCTACAGTGCTATTGTGCAGGGAGTTCTAGGATTTAGACACAGTAATAAGGGTGGGCAACCTATTTCCAAACCAGGGTGTTGCAGGACTTAGAGAGGGACCGGGGGGGGGGGGGGGGGGTGGGGGGGGGGGGGGGGGAGCGGTGTTCCAAGGGAATTTAAAATCTGAAAATGCTGGATAGAGAGGTGAATCACACAATGGCTTTCTATTAATAGCTGGATCTTTTAACTTTGATTGGTCTTGGGAAAATGTCGGCAAGATTGTATCAGACATTAGTTACATGCTCTTCCAAAGAACATCCTCGAAGATAGGAAGTGAAATCATTGCACATTTCAAACAAAAAACTAGTGTGTGGTAATAATGCAACAAGTTGCAGAAATTGTAACTCTGATGTTTTTTTCTAAATTATGTCATACTGTGCTTTAATTCTGCTGTGTGAACGGTTTGTTTATATGTTTATAATTCTGGCGTAGAATAAATATATTCTCTATGGAATCATGCCAAAGTGCAAACCAACTAGCCCAACATAACAACGTTGGCCTTTTCACCTCCCTTTTTCCCTCCCATAGGCCTGAAATTAATTTTCATTAATCCTGCCAAATTCCTTCTTGTAGTTACTACTGGCTCCCATGCTTTTTCAGGCAGTGTGATCCAAATCACTTGCTTGCTCGGTAAATAAAATTTCATGTCTTCCTCTGGTTCTCTTGTCAAATATTTTAACATCCTACTCATGGAATCACCAGGTTTGTGTCAACTCTATCAACAATTCTTCAGAACCAGGTTTATTATCACTAACATATGTCATGAAATGTGTTGTTTTGCAGCAGCAGTACAGCGCAAGACATAAAAATTACTAAAAATTACAAAAATAATTAAATAGTGCAAAAGAGGCATAATTGAGGTAGTGTTCATAGGTTTATGGACCATTCAGAAATCTGATGGTGGAAGGGAAGTAGCTGTTCCTAAAATATTAAGTGTGGGTCTTCAGGGTCCTGCACCTCCTCCCTGATGGTAGTAAAGAGAAGAGGGCATGTCCTGAATGTTAGATGCTGCCTTCTTGAGGCATCACCTCTTGAAGATATCCTCAATGGTGGGGAGGCTTGTGCTCGTGATGGAGCTGGTTGAGTCTACAACCCTCTGCAGCCTCTTGCGATCCTGTGCATTGGAGCCTCCGTACCAGGCGGTGATGCAACCAGTCAGAATGCTCTCCACCGTACATCTGTAGAAATTTGCGAGAGTCTTTGGTGACGTACCGATTCTCCTCAAACTCCCAATGAAGCAGAGCCTTTATGCTTTATGCACCATTCACAATACATTTGCAAAAGTTTCTGTCTCTGCTTTCTTAACACAGATATTAACTGGATTAAAGTAAATTGGTTAAGGGAATGATGGCAAAATAGTTAAATTACTGGGCTGCTTGTCATTCTTTTTGTAGGAATTAATTTAGATTCATCACATCTGCTCAAGAATTTACATTCAAATAATGAAATAAATCTGCTATTAAAAAGCCGTAGCAGTAATGAACCATGAAAGGATCAAGTTGCTGTACTAACCCATCTGGCTAACTCATGCCCTGGAGGGATGGAAATCTGTCATGTGTATCTCCAGCCAGTGTGGATGACCCTTATCTGCCCCCTGAAATGTCCTAGAGGACAAGCAGAGACTGACAATAAATGCTGGTCATGCTAGCAATATCCATATGGTTTGAATTAAGAAAACCAGCTGCATTGCACAACAAATATTACAGTCAGAAATATGTATAATTTCCAGAAAGACCTGCAGGAATTCAGAGTTCCCATAAATGATTCAGTAGAACAGCTCTTTAAACAATAGCCATTGGTGTAATTGGTTTATTATTGTCACATGTTCCATGGTACAGTGAAAAACTTTGTTTTGAATGCCATCCACACAGATTATTTCATAACATCAGTACAATGAGGTAGTACAAGGGAAAAGCAATAACAGAATACAGAATATAGTGTAACAGTTACAGAGAAAGTGCAGTGCAGGCAGACAATAAGGTGCAAGGTCATGACGAGGTGGAGTGTGAGGTCAAGAGCCCATCTTATCATACTAGGGGACGGTTCAATAGTCTTATAACATCAGGATAGAAGCTATCCTTGAGCCTGGTGGCATATTCTTTCAGGCATTGTACCCTGTGAGTCCCAAGTTTGGCTGAGAGAGTCCCAAGTTTGATCTGCATGAATAAAAACATTTAAAGCATAAACTCACCACGGCTAGACTGAGTCAGAGCTACACCTCAGCGACTTTGAATTCTTTTGACACCTGACCAGAACCTAACACATATCTTGGTCAGGTAGACAGGTTATAATGCCTGACACAAGAGACTGCTGATACTGGAATCTGGAGCAACACACAAGATGCTGGAGGAACTTAGCAGGTCAGGCAGCACCTATGGAGGGAAATGGACATTTATGATACTTGATCTATCCTAAGTTAGTTGGACCCATTCATTGTGCTCTAATCCTTAAGGTGTTAAGTTGGCCTGACTGTCAAGTCGGTGAAAATTGGCCTGACTGCCACTTAAGATAGACCATAAGACATGGGAGTAGAATTTGGCCAGTCAGCGCACTGAGTCTGCTCTGCCATTCAATCATGGCTGATTTTTTTAACCCCATTCTCCTGCCTTCTCCCCATAATTCTTAACCCCCTCACCAATCAACTACCTTACAATCTCTGCCTTAAATACACCCAATGACTTGGCCTCCATAGCCCTCTGTGGCAATGAATTCCACAGATTCACCACCCTCTGGCTGAAGAAATTCCTCCACATCTCAGCTTTAAAGGGATGTCCCTTTATTCTGAGGCTGTGCCCTTGGATCCTAGACCCTCCCACTGATGGAAACATCCTCTCCACGTCCACTCTATCCAGGCCTTTCAGTATCTAATGGGTTTCAATGAGATCCCCCCTCATGCTTCTGAACTCCATCAAGTACAGGCCCAGAGACATCAAATGCTCCTCATATGTTTAGCCTTTCATTCTTGTGAACCTCCTCTGGACCCTCTCCAGAGCCAGCACATCCTTCCTTAGATATGGAGCCCAAAATTGCTCATGATATTTCAAATGTTGTCTGACCAACGTCTGATAAAGCCTCAGCAGTACATCCTTGCTTTTATATTCCTGTCCTCTCGAAATGAATGCCAACATTGCATTTGCCTTCTTTACTACCGTCTCAACCTGCAAGTTAACATTGAGGGAATCCTGAACTAGGACTCCCAAGTCCCTTTGCACCTCCAATTTCTGAATTCACTCCCTGTTTAGAAAATAGTTTACACCTTTATTCTTCCTACCAAAGTGCATAACCCCACACTTCCCTCTGCTGTATTCCATCTGTCATCTCTTTGTCCACTCTTCCAACCTGTCCAGGTCATTCTGCAGACTCCTTGCCTCTGTGGCATTACCTGTTCCTCCACCTATCTTGGTAGCATCTGCAAACTTGGCCAGAATGCCATCGGTTCCTTCATCCAGATTTAATGTATGATGTGAAAAGTTGCAGTCCCAACACTGACTCCTGCGGAACTCTATGCTGACCCCTGCAGAACTCTTCACCAGGAAGAGGACAGAAGTTGTGTCCTCCAACACCTGCTGATGATTCAGTGGTGCCCATGTGCTGATGTGACAGGTGGGGTGGGCTTGCTTGTGTTATTCCCATGTTCAAGTAACTTCCCCAAGTTTGTTCGAAAGTCTCAAAGATCTCACTTAGAGTCATAGAATCATAGAGTCATACAGCACAGAAACAGGCCCTATGACCCAACTCGTCCATGCCAACTGGGTTGCCCAGTGAGCTAATCCCATCTGCCCACGTTTGGCCTATAGCCCTCTAAACCCCTACTATCCATGTATTTATCTAGTTGGCTTTTAAATGTTGCTAATGTACCCACCTCAATCACTATTTCTGGCAGCTTATTCCAAATACGCACCACCCTTTGTGTGAAGAAGCTGCCCCTGATGTCCCTTTTAAATCTCTCGCCTCTGATCTTAAACCAATGCCGTCTTGTTTTTAGCACCCCCTCCCTGGGAAAAAGAATATGTGCTTTCACCCTGTCTATGCCCTTCATGATCTTATAAACCTCTATCAAGTCACCCCTCAATCTCCTACGTTCCAGGGAATAAAGTCCTAATCTATGCAATCTCTCCTTGTGACTCAGGCCCCCAAATCCAGGCAACATCCTGGTAAATCGTTTCCCTACTCTTTCTGGTTTAATAACATCTTTCCTCTAACAGGGTGACCAAAACTTGTAGAGAGGTTGAAGAACAAAGGGTGAAAAGTTAAATAAACAATCTGCTGGAGGAACTCAGCGACCCCCCCCCCCCCCGCCCCTCTTTTTGCCACCCTCCAACCCACAGCCCCTGACACCCAGTTCCGTTCCCCTCCACCAACTGGTTTCATCCGCATATAACCCGCCCACTTAACCTATTGGGTCTCCCATCCTCTCCCCCAACTGGGTCCACCTGCCCATCACCCTCCCCCACCTGGTTTTCACCTTCCTTACTTATCACATTCCAGCATCTGCAGCCTCTTGTGTCTCCACTTATCACCTTCCAGCCTCTGCCTCCACCTCCACCTACCTGCCTCCATCTGCACTTCCCTCCCTTTTCTCTCTCTCCCCTTATCTGTCTCTACCTATCAACTCCAACCCTTCCCCCTGACTTCATCTGCCCATCATCCCTCTCCTCACCTGAGGACCCCTACCTCACTTCTCCCCCTCAGCTCTTTATACTGGCTACCTCCTCTCTCCAGTTTCAGTCCCTCTGCCTCCACAGATGCTGCTTGACCTGTTGAGTTCCTCCAGCAATTTGTCTTTTTGCTTCAGATTACAGCAACTGCAGTCTCTTGTGTCTCCTCTTCAAATATTGATTGACAAACAAATATGTCCACAACTATGTGTTAAGTGTTAAGTTAGCCAATCTGGAACCCTTCCCTGATCTCATCCTGAGGATTTCAAAATGGTCCAATCGACAGACATATTTATCTCTTGTTTCCCCTGTGTGATTCACAAAGGTGCAAAACTCAGGATGTCCCACGCTGTGTAATTAGAAGGTTGGTTCTTGTTTGTATTACAAGCTCACAGAGAACCTGAAGGATAGGTTGAGTGAGCTAGGGCTTTTCTCTTTGGAGAGGAGGAGGATGAGAGGTGACTTGATAGAGGTGTACAAGATGATAAGAGGCGTTGATTGAGTGGACAGTCAGAGACTTTATCCCAGGGCGAAAATGGCTAACGCCGGGGGTATAATTTTAAGGTGATTGGAGGAAGGTATAAAGGGGTAAGTTTTTTCCGCAGAGAGTGCTGGGTGTGTGGAACGCACTGCCGGCAGAGGTTGTGGGACCAGATACATTAGGGACATTCAAGAAACTCTTAGATAGACACATGAATGATAGTAAAATGGAGGGCTATGTGGGAGGAAAGGGTTAGATAGATCTCAGAGCAGGATAAAATGTCGGCACAACATTGTAGGCTGAAGGGCCTGTACTGTGCTGTAATGTTCTATGTTCTGTCTCAGATCTAGCAATCACTAACAATCCAGTTACTAGTCTTAGCAGCTGGGTAACCAACCACCTTCTGTTTTTCTCCCCCCCCTTTTGTTTTCCCTCATTCTTGTGGCCCCTTCACCCCTTTTCTTTCCCTTCCCCCGCCCTCTCAACCTGCCCACCTCCTTTCCTTTATTCCATGGTCTCCTGTCCTCTCCTATCAGATTCCTTCTTCTTTAGCCCTTTGCCTCTTCCACCCATCACCTCCCAGCTTCTTACATCACTCCTTTTCATCCCCCCTCCCCCCACCCACCTACCGTCCCCCGTCTCACCCGGAATCACCCATCACCTGCCAGCTTGTGCTCTCCCTCTCCCCCTAACCTTTTATTCTGGCTTCTGCCCTCTTCCTTTCCCGTCCTGATGAAGGGACTCGGCCTGAAACGTCAACTGTTTATTTCCCTCCATAGATGGTACCTGACCTGATGAGTTAGAAACATAGAAACATAGAAAAACCTACAGCATAATTCAGGCCCTTCAGCCCACAAAGCTGTGCCAAACATGTCCCTACCCTAGAAATTACTAGGCTTACCCATAACCCTCTATTTTTCTCAGCTCCATGTACCTATCCAACAGTCTCTTAAAAGACCCTATCGTATCCGCCTCCACCACCGTTGCTGGCAGCCCATTCCATGCACTCACCACTCTCTGAGTGAAAAACTTACCCCTGACATCTCCTCTATACCTACTCCCCAGCACCTTAAACCTATGTCCTCTTGTGGCCACCATTTCAGCCCTGGGGAAAAGCCTCTGACTATCCACCCGATCAATGCCTCTCATCATCTTATATACCTCTATCAGGTCCCCCCTCATCCTCCGTCGCTCCAAGGAGAAAAGGCCGAGTTCCCTCAACCTGCTTTCATAAGGCATGCTCCGCATCCCAGGCAGCATCCTTGTAAATCTCCTCTGCACCCTTCCTATGGCTTCCACATCCTTCCTGTAGTGACGCGACCAGAACTGAGCACAGTACTCCAAGTGGGGTCTGACCAGGGTCCTATACAGTTTCTCCAGCATTCTGTGTTCATTGCAATCGCACACTGTCCAATCCCACAAATTGTAACAGGGTAAATGGGTTATCTGTTTTGGAGACGTAAGAGACTACAGATGCTTGAATCTGGAGCAACACACAAAGTGCTGGAGGAACTCAGCATCTGTGGAGGGAAATAGACAGTCAACATCTCGGGTCAAGAGCTTCATCTGGATTGGTTGTCTGTTTCCTTTGATCAACAGATAATATTGGCCAAAAGAACTCCTTTGTTCTCCTTTCAAAATTCTACTAGATCTTTCACATCAGCCTGAGTAGAGAGCTGGGGTTTTGAGTTCAGGATCCGTTCAAGAGGTGTCATCCTTGACTGTAGCACCCCTGCAGTACTGAAGCAAAATGTGGGCCCTAAACCTGTGCTCAAGTCCCTGGAGTAAGACTCGAACTCTCAGCCAAAGGTGAAAGTGCTGTCAGCTGAGCCACAGCTTGTATACAGAAAGCAGGTGCATGTCTAATAGGCAAATCTTTGTGGTTCTTAAACCCCTGGGCCAATTGTTGCAGAAGAAGTTTGATTTGGTTTAAGCAGAAGTTCACTTCATGTTGCTAGACTCGTCACACTGGCGAGATTCTTCAGTCTGGGTGGGCAGTGGAGTTTTCCTTGAGTTAAGCAGCAGCTGGGACTCCACCCCAACTCCGTTGGGACTAACTCCGTGGATTCAGCACTCAGAAGATCAAAGCCTATGGTTTCGTCCCCACTCTCCTCTCCAACATGGAGCTGGCAATGCTCGGTGTATCTCTGACACTTGCATTTAACCTTAATCTTGAAACTGGAACTTTAGTCTGGCTAATCCTCTTGTAGCATGAATTTTAAAGCAGGTAAGACGTTAAATTTTTCCCCTTCTCCCCCCTTCCAATCCTCCTCTGGTCCTCCCATTTTTGTCCCCTTTCTTACCCCCTCCCCGATCTTCACCCCACCCTCCCACCCTGATTTCATCCACCCACTACACATACAGACTTCTTCCCTCCCCCCCCTCCCCAACCTTTCTCCCTCATCTGGTTCTGGTTCCACCTGCCATACACCTCTCCCCTAATGGTTCCCATTCTCATCCCCTTTACTTATCCTTTTCATGATTTTTATTAATGACTTGGATGAGGGGGTAGAACGGTGGGTTGGCAAGTTTGCAGACGACACAAAGGTTGGTGCTGCTGTGGATAGTCTAGAGGATTGTCGAAGATTGCAGAGGGACATTGATAGGATGAAGAGCTGGGCTGAGAAGTGGCAGGTGGAGTTCAATCCGAAGAAATGTGAGGTGGTACACTTTGGAAGGACAAACTCCAAGGCAGAGTACAAAGTTAATGGCAGGATTCTTGGTAGTGTGGAGGAGCAGAGGGATCTGGGGGTCCATGTTCACAGATCCCTGAAAGTTGCCTCACAGGTGGATAGGGTAGTTAAGAAAGCTTATGGGATGTTAGCTTTCATAAGTTGAGGGATCGAGTTTAAGAGCCGCGAGGTAATGATGCAGCTTTACAAAACTCTGGTTAGACCGCAGTTAGAGTACTGTGTCCAGTTCTGGTCGCCTCATTATAGGAAGGATGTGGAGGCGTTGGAAAGGGTGCAGAGGAGATTTACCAGGATGCTGCCTGGTTTAGAGAGTATGCATTATGAGGAGAGACTAAGGGAGTTAGGGCTTTACTCTTTGGAGAGGAGGAGGATGAGGGGAGACATGATAGGGGTGTACAAAATATTAAGAGGAATAGATAGAGTGGGCAGCCAGCGCCTCTTTCCCAGGGCACCAATGCTCAATACAAGAGGGCATGGCTTTAAAGTAATGGGTGGGAAGTTGAAGGGAGATATCAGAGCAAGGTTTTTTACCCAGAGAGTGGTTGGGGCATGGAATGCACTGCCTGGGGTGGTGGTGGAGGCAGGTACATTGGTCAAATTCAAGAGATTACTGGATAAGCATATGGAGGAATTTAAAATGGAGGGATATGTGGGAGGAAGGGGTTAGATAGTCTTAGGCGAGGTTTAATGGTCAGCACAACATGGTGGACCGAAGGACCTGTATTGTGCTGTACTGTTCTATGTTCTATGTTTATCAGAGTCCAGCACTGGCAGTGCTTTGTGTTCCTGCTTATCTCCCTCCAGCAGTTGTCTCCAACCTTCACGCTCCCCTCCCCACAACCTTGTTCCACCTGCCTCTCATTTCTCTCTCTCTCTCTCTCTCTCTTTCTGCCTCTATCTATCATCCACCTGCCACTGTCTCCCAACTCAACGCCCGCCCCCACCTTCCCTCCCCCTACCCGATGCAACCTGTCTGTCATCTTTCACCCCTCTAATCACCTCGGGCTCCTGTCTCACCACTCCCCCTACTCCCCTTTATACTGGCCATCTCCCCTTTCCACTCTCAGTCACGATATAGGGTTCAATCCAGGACGTCAACAATTCCTTTCTCCTCACAGACCCATTAAGTTCCCCCAGCAGATTGTTTGTTGCTCCAGATTCCAGAATTTGCAGTCTCTTGTGTCTCCAAGACATCATAATTGATTACTATTTCCCTTCAAATTGGTGTCCTTATTTAAATTCTCCCACAGGATGTGGCACAGCTGGCAAGGCCATTATTTGTTGCCCACTCCTCCTTACCCCTGAGAAGGTGGTAGTGAGTCAACCTCTTGAATCACCACACTTCTGGTGAAGGTGCTCCCACAGTGCTGCTGGGGACGGTGTTCCCAGATTTAGACCCAGTGACAATGAAGGCATGGTGATAAATTTCTCCCAGGTAAGTTAATGAAAACATTAACATGAAAATGGCAACACAGGGTGGTGAAGAAGGCATTTAGCACACTTACCTTCATCGGTCAGGATATCGAGTACAGGAGTTGGTACTTCATGTTAAGATAAGATAACTTTATTAGTCACATGTCCATCGAAACACACAGTGAAATACATCTTTTTGCGTAGAGTGTTCTGGGGACAGCCCGCAAGTGTTGCCACGTTTCCGGCGCCAACATAGCACACCCAAAACTTCCTAATCTGTACATCTTTTGGAATGTGGGAGGAAACCGGAGCACCGAGAGGAAACCCATGCAGACACAGGGAGAACGTAGTAACTCCTTACAGACAGCGGCCAGAATTGAACCCAGGTTGCTGGCGCTGTAAAGCTTTATGCTAACCGGTACACTACCATGCCCGTCCTTTTCACAGCTGTACAAGACGTTGGGGAGGCCACATTTGGTGTACTGAGTACAGTTCTGGTCACCTTGCAGTAGGAAGGATGCCATTAACTTGGAAAGGGTTCAAAAAAGATTTATGAGGATGTTACTGGATTTGAAGGGTTGGATTTATAAGGAGTGGCTGGATGGGCTAGGACATTTTTCCTTGGAGGATAGGAGACTGAGGGTTAACCTACTAGAGCTATATAAAAACAAGAGGGGACATAGATAAGCTGAATAGTCACAGTCTGTTCCCCAGGGTAGGGGAGTCCAAAACCAGAGGGCATAGATTTAAAGTGAGAGGGGAAAAATTTAAAAGGGACCTGAGGGGCAACTTTTTCCACCGAGAGTGGTCAGTATTTGGAATGAGCTGCCAGAGGAAGTGGTAGAGACAGGTACAATGACGACATTTAAAAGGCATTTGAGGTACATGGGTAGGAAAGGTTTAGAGGGATATGGGCCAAATGAAAGCAAATGGGACTCTGAAGGGACTGCTCCTCAAGTTCTGGTTGCACTTCAGCCCCACACTCCTGATCTTTGGTCACCCAGTGTGGAGGGGGGTGAGTCGCTCGGGAGATCCCCTGGTCGGTTTGCTCATGGGCCTGGCCAGGGTGGCCATTCATGGGGTCCAAGTGGCGGGCAGTCGTGGGTTCTGCCTGAGCCGATTGCCTGCCCATCTTCTGGGTTTATGTCCGTGTAACGGGTAAATTGGGGGATTTCCTGGACTGGTGGGTGCCACAGGGGATCGAGTGTGTTCTGGATGGCAATGACCGTGTTATAACTTGACACTGTAAATAGTGTGTATCATGAAGTACTGTAATATTATATAAATGTGATTCTGTAATCACTGAATAAAGTTCCTTTGGAAAAGGAAACAAAAGGTAAATAGAGCAAGCTTAGTTCGACTACTTGGCTGGCATGGACAAGCTGGGCTGAAGGGCCTGTTTTCCATGCTGTGTAACTCTATGTCTCTATGATTCTAATTACAATTAAGAAATTAAAGGTGCACTTTTAGTTGTCATTTTAATGAAGGTTGGAGGCCCCATTCAAATGCACACTCAATGCGCCAAACTGTAAGGGTTGATAATTAACTCTAAATCCAGAGCCCTCAAGCCCCCTGGATTTATTGGTGAGTGGATGTAGTTGACTTGTCAATCTTCATAGAAACACCAGCTGGCCATTCACATGATCAGGCACACTATATCGGAGTGAGTGATGCCTTAGGAGAGAGAAGACCCAATGATCTGATGATCACTCCACCTTAGGCTGCAAGTGATAAACATTATAAATGTCAGTAAGCATTGCTGAGCCATCACTGAAAATTGCCAATTTGAATTAGCTCCAGCCTGTCCATTACTCTCCTTGGAAACGATTAGCTCCTTAATGAGACTTCTTTCAACTGTTAAAGTGAAGTGGTGGGTCAAAGTCTACGGACACAATGAAAAGTAAGAACAGGTGGATAATTTAAGTCAGCAGCAATGATTTGAATTCAAAGATCTGTTGATAAAAGAAGAAAAGTCAACACTGACACCTGCATTTGTGTAACACTCTGGACATGTTGAGGTCTCAAGATCAGGGTAACATGATGAGGTAACAGTCTGTGTACCAGGATTCAGGTGTCTGTGTGGAGTTTAGATATTCTATCCGTGACTGTGTTGGTGTTTCCTTCCACATCCAAAGGATGAATGGGTTTGAGGGTTCATTGGCCACTGTAAGCTACCTCTTCGTGTACTTGAGTAGCAAAAAGAATTAAAAGGGAGTTGATGGGTATGTGTGAGGGAGGATAAGTTACAGGGCTAGAGGGAAATAAGAAGACGGGAAATGGGAATAATGGGATTGCTTCCCTGACAGCTGGCATGGACCCATTGGGCTGAATGGCCTTCCTCTCAAGGGCAATGAAGGAGACATTATCACATGTTAACCTGGCTGGGATAAAGGAAGTGACAGTCACCAGAATTTATAAGAGTGGAAAAGTTTTTAAATGACCAAAGGTTGAAAGATGTTGGTGTCCAGAATGCCCTGGGAGTCCTTGTCCATGAATTACTGTAAATTAACACGTCGGTACACAAGCAATTAGGAAGGCAAAAGGTATGTTAGTCTTTATTGCAAGAGTATTTGGGTACAAGAGTAAAGATGTCTTACTGAAAGTATATAGAGTACAGGAAAAACCACACTAGGAATCTTGTGTACAGCTCTGGTCTCCCTACCTAAGGAAGAAAATGTGACTGCAGTGGATGTTCACCAGACTGATTCATAGAATCATAGAAATAACACAGAAGAAGACCTTTTCCTGTCTACGCTAGGGTTCCTTGGATCGTGGATTTGTTGTGTGTGGAGAGATTAAGTAAATGTGTGATATACACTTCAGAGTTTAGAAGAATCAGATGGGATCTCATAGGAACATACAAAATTCTGAAGATGTTTGACTGGGTAGATTTGGGTGTGAAGGTTCCCCAGGCATCACAATTAAGGGTGGGAAATTAGGATTGAAATATAGAGGAAGTCTTCAGTCATGATCTTTGGAATTCTCTACTCAAGAGCACTGTGAGGTTCAGTTACTCAGTCAGAGTATATTCAAGGAAGAGATGAATACATTGTTGGATAAATAGGGAATCAAGGGGTAATGTGCCAGAAAATGGTCCAGAAGTAAAATATCAGCCATGATCTTATTGAATGGTAGAGCAAGTATAAGGGAGTGAATGGCCTATTCCTGCTTCTGTTTTTTTTTGTGTCTCCAGCATCTTATGTCAAAGTGATGAATCAGAGATTCGCAAAATGGTCATTCAACCTGATGATTCTGTATCGCTTCTATGTTGTAAAAGAGATCCAGCTCACTCCAGTTCTTCTGCCCTCTCTATAGCCCTGCAAATTCTTTCCTTGCAAGTATTTATCTAGTTCCTTTTTGACTGGTTGAACTCCAGTTCCAGTTCTCTTTGGAGCGAAGGAGGAGGAGAGGTGACCTGATAGAGGTGTGCAAGATGATAAGAGGCATAGATGGAGTGGACAGTCAGAGACTTTTTCCCAGGGTGGAAATGGCCAACATGAGGGGGCATAATTTTAAGGTGATTGGAAGAAAGTACAGGGGGGATATCAGAGGTAAGTTTTTTACACAGAGAGTGGTGGTTGCATGGAACGTGCTTCCAGGGGTGCTACTAGAGGCAGATACATTAGGGACATTTAAGATACCTTTAGGTAGGCACATGGATGATAGAACAATGGAGGGGTATGTGGGAGGGAAGGGTTAGATTGATCTTAAAGTAGGTTAAAAGGTCGGCACAACATTGTGGGCCAAAGGGCCCATACTGTGTTGTAATGTTCTATGTTCTATGTTCTAACACTAAGTGGAGACAATTAGGAAAGATGTGAAGACTTTGGATAGAGTGCAGAAGAGAATTGTCTCCATTTCTACCCTGGCAGTGCATTCCAAGCCTTGATTCTTTTGCCAATCACCATCAAGAACCCCCTAACTCTGGACTCTTCTCATGAAACCAGTTTCTCTCTCTCCTTTCTGTGCATACCCTTCATGATTCTAAATATCTCTCACAACCTCCTCTGTTCCAGGAGAACAACCACAGCTTCTCCAGTCTATGCACATAACTAAAGACCCTCATTCCTGGAATCACTTTGGTAAATCTCTTCTGCACTCTATCCAAAGTCTTCACATCTTTCCTAAGTGTGACACTCTTCGGCACAATACTCCAGCTGAGTCCCAAACCAATATTTTAAAGTTGTTTTTTGACTTCTTTTCTCTTGTACTCACTGCCTCTATTTATAAAGACCAGAATCCCAGATTTTCTTAAACCCCTTTCTCTATCTGCTCTCCTACCTTCAAAGAACTGTGTAAATACACCCTTCTATCAGTTTATTGTAAGAATTTTAGAATTGTGCCCTTTAGTTTACGTTGCCTGTTGTCATTCTTCCTACCAAATTATAACACACCAGATTTCTCAGCATGAAGTTTCATCTAACATCTAATCGTTCATTCCAAATGCCTGTCTATGTCATGTGTGGATCTACTGTTACCCTCCTCACAGTTCATTGATAATCAGTCTTCAGTTATCAACAAATACCAGCCAAGTCACAGTCAGGAGGGCACAAAGAACCTCCAATGTTTCATTCCTCCCAGCAACAGCACCTTCAGTGGTGTAGCGCTTTCTCAGTTCTGCATTGAAACCTCAGTCTTCGTCAAACTTACGTGCTCACCTTTTTGTAGTAAGGCTTCAATGCTTGTTATTCTGACATAGAGCTGACTGCCCATGACACTGAGCCACAGCTGTTACCTCAGCTGGTGCATCTTGCAGCACAGACTTACAGAAAGGAAGAATCTACATTGCATTGCAAGAGGAACCGAAATACTCTGAAAATTGTGACAGAATGACTAGAGGTCATTGATGATGGCAGGCAGATGCAGAGTGCAGTTGACTTATATATCTCCCAGCAATTTTTTAGATGTATCAAAAAAAAATTGAGGTTTATTTTTAAACAGCTCGCAGTAAGAGACAGTACAGAGAGTGGAGAAAATAAAACAGGAGCCCACTGAGGCATGACAAATAAGCAAACAGAAGCTGCTCGCTGCACAAGGCACGACACAGTGATGGATGTAGAATACTCCATCCCAATAATTGCTGCACTGGCTGATGAAGTTCAACATAGGTTAATGCAAAAGGCACTTTGGTTGGATGAAGAGGGAGGTCACTTGTTAGAACAGTACAGCACAGCATTAGGCCCTTTGGCCCAAAATGTTGCACCAAGCTAATCAAACTAGTAATTAAATGCCTAACTTATCTAATCCCTTCTGCCTACACAATGGTAGAGTAGTGGTTAGTGTAACGCTATTACAGCGCCAGCGACCCGGGTTCAATTCCGGCCGCTGTCTGTAAGGAATTTGTACGTTCTCCCCATGTGTCTACATGGGTTTCCTCCGGGTGCTCCAGTTTCCTCCCACATTTCCAAAGATGTATGGGTTAGGAAGTTGTGGGCATGCTATGTTGGCGCTGAAAGTGTGGCGACACTTGCGGGCTGCCCCCAGAACACTCTACACAAAAGATGCATTTCGCTGTGTGTTTCGATATACATGTAACTAATAAAGATATCTTATATCTTACAATGCCCATATTCCTCCATTCTCTGTATATTCATGTGCCTATCTAAGAGCCTCTTAAAGGCCTCTTATCATATTTGCCTCTATCACCACCCCAGGCAGTGCATTCCAGGCATCCACCACTCTCTGTGTAAAAAAAAATTTCCCCACACATCTCCTTTGAACTTTCCTTCTCTCACCGTAAATGCATGCGTTCTAGTATTAGACATCTCGACCCTGGGAAAAAGATACTAGCTGTCTACTCTATCTATGCCTCTCATAATCTTATAAACTTCTGTCAGGTCTCCCCTCAGCCTCCACCGCTCCAGGGAAATCAATCCAAATCTGTCCAAGCTCTCCTTATAGCACATGCCCACTAATCCAGGCAGCGGCCAGGTAAACCTCTTCTGCACCCTCTCTAAAGCCTCCACATCCTTCCTATAATGGGGTGACCAGAATTGGATGAAATACTCTGGCCGAACCAGAGTTTTATAAAACTGCAGCATAACTTCCTCACTTGTTACTTGGAAAGTGCAAGTCTAGATGAGGCAGAGAGAGGATGGGATCTCAGAATGCAAGAACACTAATTGCTAAAAGTTGTACTACATGAGGCCATAAGGGGAACAAATCAAGCACTAGGGATTAATTCTCGTGGTGTAAAATTGAAAAGAAAGGAATTTATGTTACCTCTGCACTGAACCTTGGTTAGACCATGATTCAGAGTCTTATTCACAGTTCTGGTTACAATATTTTTTGTAAAAGTACAGAAGCAGTGGAGAAGGTGCAAAGAACATCTGCAAGGGTTTTTACTCAAGGGTGCACTTCCAGAAGGTGAACAGACTGGGTCTCCTTTCTCTTGAGAAAAAGAGAGTGAAAGAAGGACCTGACAGAGGACTTTAAAATGGTGAAAGGTTTTGACAGAGCATATAGAAAGAGGTTTCCAGATGTGGGTGAAAAATAACCAATGGCCATCAATACAAGATCATCACCAAGAAATCCAATGGAGAATTCAGAAGAAACATCTTTACTCAAAGAGAGATGATAAGATAAGATAAGATATCTTTATTAGTCACATGTACATCGAAAAACACAGTGAAATGCACCTTTTGCGCAGAGTGTTCTGGGGGGCAGCCCGCAAGTGTTGCCACGCCTCTGACACCAACATAGCATGCCCACAACTTCCTAACCCATACATCTTTGGAATGTGGGAGGAAACTGGAGCTGCCAGAGGAAACCCATGCAGACATGGAGAGAACGTACAAACTCCTTACAGACAGCGGCCGGAATTGAACCCGGGTCGCTGGCACTGTGACTCGTTACCACAGGATGCATTTGAAGTGAATAATGGAGGTGCTGGACAAGTGTGTGAAGGGAAAGGGGCTATGTTGATAGATTTGAATGAAGATTTGATGGGAGCAAGCTTGAATGGAGCATAATGGATAATTCAGCATAACAGCATGGACTTGTGCTGAATGATCCGTTTCTGTGCCATATAACCAGGGTAACATAACCAATGTAACCAACCTATGTAATCCTTTGTAGAGAGTGATCATTGCTAGTTTGCTGCAGGAACACTCATAGCTACCATGCATCAAACAACTATGGTTCACGCACTTTCAGGACTACCAGGAGTTTTGAGGAATTAAAGACTTACGCTGTTCCAAGCAACCCTGGAGAAAAATCACCACAGCATTAAAAATTGTTTTCAGATAAAATTTTTTATTTGGTAATTGTAAAAGTATTCACAAGAATGTTACTGGGACAGGAGGGCTTGAATTATAAGGAGAGACTGGCAAGGCTGGGGCTTTTATACGCAGAGTGCAGGAGGCTACGTGACCTTAAAGAAGTATATAAAATCATTAGGAGTGTGGATAAGGTGGATGGTCGCTGTCTTCTTTCCAAGGTAGGAGAGTCTAAAACTAGAAGGCATAGGTTTAAGATGCAAGGGGAAAGACCTAAAAGGGACCTGAGGGGCAACTTTTTCCGGACAGAGGTTGGTGGATATATGAAATCAGCTGCCAAAGGAAGTGGCAGAAGTGGGTACAATTACAATGTTTGACAAGATATTTGGATGGGTACGTGAATAGAAAAAGTTGAGAGGGATATGGGCCAAATGCAGGAAATTGGAACTAGCTCAGGTCAGCAACTTGGTCGGCATGGGCGAGTTGGGCTGAAGGGCCTGTTTCCATGCTGTATAACTCTACGATTCTACGGGACAGGATGGAGGTGTTGGGGGGAGGACTATTTGACTGATGAGCAAGAATCATCCAATTAGGGAGTGAAGAGCCCGTTCACTCTCCAAATGGAATAGGAAGCTGATAGCTCCTGAGGATTAGCATGCTCAATGGACAATGGGAGGAGGGGAGGTACAAGTTCTTGGACATAGGAAATTGTATTGGGGATGGGCATGCCCCACTAATGAATGGCAGGAACGTAGGATTCAGTGATTGGAAGCAGAATATCATGTAATAAAGATCTAAAGAAAACAGTCGAGCAGTGTTTCTTTAGCACTGCCATGTAATGGCAGTCTGAACTTTGTGCTCTATTTGCTGGTGTAGAGCTTGGAATTATATCACTGTTCATTTTTGCTGGTTCTAAATCCCGGAGTGCCCTGTACAACAACATTGTGGAATTACATCGGGTAAACAACATAGGAACAGAGCAGTCACCACAACCAGTCCATCCCAATATTTATGTTCCACTCAAATCTCTTCCTGTCCTTGTCCATCCAAACCTATCAACATGACTTGCTACTCCCTTTTCCCTTATCTCTCTTGTCCAGCCTCCCATTGAACACATCTATTCTCTTCAGCCGCATTCTTATCACTTTATTGGTAAACAAGTCTCTTTCGAATTCCCTGCTGGATTTCTTGCTGCCTATCTCACATTGATTGCCTCCAGTCATCCTCTTCCCTCAAGCGGAAACATCTTCCGTTTCCACCCGACCAAAACCTTCCACCTTTTTATAGATATCTGTTAGATGATGCCTCCATCTTCTTTTCCCATCTACATTTAATTATTTGTATTATACGGTTATTTGTTCATAGGGCAAGAATATTGATGGCAAGGCTGGCATTTATTGCCCATCCCTGATGGCCTCCTGGGAGCAGCTCCTTGCTAGGTCTGGAGTCAAGTATAGGCCTGATTGGGAAATTATGGCAGATTTTAGTTCCTGAAGGTCATTAGTGAACTAGTTTGATTTTCTGCAGCAACTCGTATTCTCACAGTTACCATCACTGAAATTTGACTTTTATTCTGGATTTCTTTAATTAACTAAATTTAAATTGCTCAGCTGCTGTGGTGATATTTTGAACTCAGATCTCCAGGTCAATGATCCCAGCTTTGTATATAGTAGACTATAAGTTTAGCCACTGAGTTACTGTGTCCCTTTAGATTTTTGGAAGGCAGAAATGTTGGCCTTGGTGTCCAGAAATTTATCACTCGCTATTTTAAATGAGCACAAGGACTGAGCTTCCATTCGAGGTAGAGAATTTCAGAGAAATGATGGAGAATTCCAAAGGTTCACCATCCCTAAAAAAAGAAATTTCTCCTCATCTCAGTCCTAAGTGGCATACTCCTTACTCTCAAACTGTGCACACTGGTTCTGATCCCCTCAGTCCTCCCTCCATCCAGCCTGCCAACCCTTGTGGGATTTTGTAAGCTTCAATGGGGTATCCCCTCATTCTGCTAAAGTTGATAGAATACAGCCCCAGGCTATTCAATCTCTCTCCATACAGCAAATCCACAATCTCTGGAACCAGTCCAGTGAATCTTCACTGCATTCCCTTCAAGGTAAATAGATCCTTTCTTAGGTATGGAGACCAAGACTTTACATAATGCTCTTAGTAAGGCCTCACCAAAGCCCTGTACTGTTGCAATAAGACTTCCTCACTCCAGTAATCAGACCCTCTCTTAATTAATAACTTAGAGTCATGGAGTCATGCAGCAAGGTATGGGTGTTCTTCGGCCCAACTCGTCCATGCCAACCAAGATGCTCAACTAAACTTATCCCATTCTCCCACATTTGACCCATATCCTTCTAAACCTTTCCTATCCATGTACCTATCCAAGTGTCTTTTAAAAGTTATTATTGTACCTGCTTCAACAATTTCCTCTGGCAGCTCATTCCGTATATGCACCACCTTTTGCATGAAAATGTTTCCCCTCTCACCTTCAACCTATGCCCTCCAGTTTTTGATACCCCAACCCTGGGCCTGGGAAAAAGACTGCGTGCATTGACCCTATCTATGCGCTTCATGGTTTTATAGAGCTCTATAATATCCCCCCTCAGTCTGCTACGCTCCAAGGAATAAAGACCTAGCCTGCCCAACCTCTCTCCATAACTCAGTCCCTTAAATCCTGACAACATCCTCATAAGTATTTTCTGCACTCATTCCAGCTTAATGGCATCTTTCGCATAACAGAGTGACCAAAATTGAACACAATACTCCAAGTGTGGCCTCACCAATGTCCTATAGAACTGCAAAACAACATCCCAACTTCTATACGTGTCCTATAATCAGACCCTAGCTTAATTAATAACATGTATCATGATCTTACTGAAACTGGCAAGAATTTGAGAGCTGGCTTGAAGAGCTGTACAGCCCATTCTTTTGATTCTGGTGTCCTTATGTTGATTTCATCATGACTTTTAATGGACAAGTTATTTACTGCTTACTACAAATTATTTACTGCAACGAGATTGGGAGAGTGGGTAGTGGGGTCTCATTTAATTAAACAATTAAACAAAGCTGCACTACAACTATAAGAAAATGAAATCCATCATAAAGTATTTTAATTTGTTTTTGCACCCTTCCTTAGGTTACGCTGAGGTTTCTACTGCAATCAGCTTGTCATGATGCTTGCAAAATTCTTCCTGCTCCTGGCTGTTGTTTGGACTTTTGAAGTAAATGCAGCTATCTCCAGTTTCTTGGAAGAAATGAGTAAGTAAATTCAGCTGTTTCATATTAAATTAATCCAAGGTCAGCCGTAATCCAGATGTCTCCTAAGAGTTTTGATAACTTTTTCGGAAGTGGTTAATTTTATCAGGAATTTGTACTCTGAGATTGCCAGATCTTGGCTTCTCTAATCCTATAAAAGCTTAATGATTTCCAGTGGTATCAAAGCATTGTTTTGGGAAGAAGGGGACCTTTGAATCCATGATGGTTCCTGGTGGAGGAATCCCATTCCCTGCTCTGTCCTCAAAGATCTGCAAATTATTTTCCCTTAATTATTGGAGGGCATTATATTATTATTAGAGGGATTAAAGGGCATGTTCTATAAGGAGAGGTTGGACAAACTTGAGTTGTTTTCTCTGCAGTGGCAGATGCTGAGGGGAGATCTGATAGGGGTTTATAAGATTATGAGAGGCATAGATAGGGTAGACAGCCGGTATCTTTTTTCCAGGGTTGAAATGTTTCAGGGCATTCATTTAAGATGATAGGGGTTAAGTTCAAAAGAGATGTGTGGGGCAAGTTTTCTACACAGAGAGTGGTGGATACCTCGGGTGCTGGTAGAGGCAAATAAGGTAAGGTATTTTTATTAGTCACATGTACATCGAAACACACAGTGAAATGCATTTTTTGCATAGAGTGTTCTGGGGGCAGCCCGCAAGTGTCGCCACACTTCCGGCGCCAACATAGCATGCCCACAACCTCCTAACCTGTACACCTTTGGAATGTGGGAGGAAACCGGAGCACCCGGAGGAAACCCACACAGACATGGGGAGAATGTACAAACTCCTTAAAGACAGCGGCGGGAACTGAACCTGGGTCGCTGGCGCTGTAATAGCGTTATGCTAACCACTACACTGCCATGCTTGCCCAAGATGGAGGCGTTCAAGAGGCTCTTAAATAGGCATGTGATTGTGCAGAGAATGGAGGGATATAGACATTGTGTAGGCAGAACAGATTAGTTTAATTAGGCATTTAATTGTTCCTGTGCTGTACTGTTCTATGTTCTATGACCCTCCAGTTCCCTTTTGAAACCAATGATTGCCTCGGAACCACCCTCATTGCAGGTTGTGAGTTCTGGATCATCATCATTGAATTGTTTCACATCTCCCACTTATCACTGCTTGTTACCCCACCACAAAAGGCAAAATATTTCTGGTATTATTGAAATGTTCTTTTAAAATTAATGCTTTACCTGTTTCCCAATTGATTTAATTCATTTAGGATTTAACATCCAGCACTTGAAGTTTAATGTTAATTCTGTGTGTGAAGTTAAGGGTAGAGTCATTGAATCATAAAGCAATACAGCATTGATACAGGCCCTTCGGCCCAAAGAGTTCATGCTACCCACCCAGCTAGTCCTAATTTCCTGTGTTAGGCCCACATTACTCGAAGCCCTGCCCCTCCATGTACCTATCCCAGTGCTTCTTAAATAATACTATTGTACCTGCCTCAATCACTTCCTCTATCAGCTCGTTCCATATACTCACCACCCTCTGCGTGGTAGAGTTGACCCTCAGGCCCTTTTAACTCTTTACCCTCTCACCCTAAATCTGTGCCCACTAGTTTTGGACTCCCCTACCCTGGGGAGAAGACTGTTACCATCCACCTTATCTGTGCCTCTCATAATTTTGACCATTTTTGTAAGGTCACCGTCATTCTCCTACGTTCCAGCGAATAAAGTCCTAGCTTGGCCAACCTCTCCCTATAACTCAAGCCCTCTAATTCCTAACAACATCCTTGTAAATCTTTTGTGCACCCTTTCCAGTTTAACCACATCCTTCCTATAATTAGGTGACCAAAATTGTAGACAGTATTCCAAGTGTGGCCTCACCAATGACTTATACAACTGCAACATAATGTCCCAACTCCTATACTCAATGCCCTGACTGATGAAGGCCAGCATGCTGAATGCCTTCTTCACCACCCTGTCTCCCTCTGATGTCACTTTCAATGAACTTTGCACTTGTACTCTGAGGTCCCTCCATTCCATTAAACTCCCTAGTGCCCCACCATGCACAGCATAAGTCCTATGCTGGTTTGACTTTCCAAAATGCATCACCTCACACTTATCTATATTGAAATCCATTTACCATTCCTTCGCCCATTTCCCCAACTGATCAAGATCCCCCTGTAATCTACGATAATCTTCTTCACTATCAACAACACCTCCTAATTTTGTGTCATCCGCAGACTTACAGATCAAGCCTTGTGCATTCGCATCCGAATCATTTATATAAATAATGAATAACAAGGGTCCCAGCACTGACCCCTGCAGCACACCACCAGTCACTGGCCTCCATTCCGAGAAACAACCTTCAACCACCACCCTCTGCTTCCTACCTCCGAGCTAACTAGTTCTCCCTGGATTCCAGGGAACCAAACCTTCTAGACCAGCCGACCATGCTGGACCTTGTCGAAGGCCTTGCTAAAGTCCAAATAGACAATATCCACTGCCCTACCACAAAATAAACAAAAACTATTCTCATGTTTAATTTGGTCAATAAATTAATTTACACCAAGGTATACAGTAATCTTTTGTTGGTAAGTTGCCTTTAGTATTACATTAATAGCTGACTGCTATCATTAAGGCACAGGTTGGACTATGAGTATTATATTCATAATATAACATAAGATATCTTTATTAGTCACACGTACATTGAAACACACAGTGAAATACATCTTTTGTGTAGAGTGTTCTGGGGGCAGCCCGCAAGTGTCGCCACGCTTCCGGCGCCAACATAGCATACCCACAACTTCCTAACCCGTACATCTTTGGAATGTGGGAGGAAACCGGAGCACCCAGAGGAAACCCACGCAGACACGAGGAGAATGTACAAACTCCTTACAGACAGCGGCCGGAATTGAATCTGGGTCGCTGTAATAGCGTTACGCTAACTGCTACAGGGCCAAGTCATAAATCTATAGTTTATTAAAAGAACACCACAGGAACAGGCCCTTTGGCCCATGATGTCTGCTCCAAAAACAATGCCAAATTAAACTAAATCTCTTCACCCTGCACATGATCCATATCCCTCCATTCCCTGCAAATTCACGTGTCTTATCTAAAAGCCTTTTAAATGCAATTATCATATCCATTTCCATCACTACCCCTGGCAGCCCATTCCAGGCACCCAACACACACTGTGTAAAAGAAAAACTTGCCCTGCACGTCCCCTTTAAACTTCCCCCCTCTCACCTTAAATGTATGTGCTCCAATATTTGACATTTCTACCCTGAGAAAAAGATTCTTACTCTCTACCCTATCTATGCCTCTCAGAATTTTATAAACTTCTATCAGGAATGGGTCCAGAAACATGTCATTTTCAGTATAAATAAAGTGCACAACACTGAAGGCATTCCAGTTCATAAAAATAAATGGATTTAGGATTGTTTATAGTAGGTGACCCCCGTATCCCCATTAAAGTTCCTTAAACTCATGTCATCCAAAGCCAGAGATACCAGTTTGACACAGATACTGTCAAAACTCCAAGGAATAATTTTAACCTGATAGGCAGGTGAAAATAAGAACAGTATAATGAAAGATTGCCTGTTTTAAACTTTGCCTGATTTCCAAATGCTAAGGCAATGTATTTGCGCACCTTTCTGGGTGTTCAATGGTATCTCAATGTTAGACGTGTGTCTTCCACTTACAAAGATCTGTTGTTCGCTTACTAATTCAACTAACGTTATCTTCCAAAGTTAAGATGAATCCACCCATGAACATACGGATTTCCTCTGGAAGTTTCGGAGAATACACCGTGTCTTGGGATGGAAATTGCACATTTCAAGACAATGTATACTACCAGCTTGACTACAAGTACCTCAATCCAAGTGATAGCAAGGTAGATTTTATCAACTCTCTCAAAATACCTATATTACCACTTCAGTTGGTATAATGTACCCTCTTTAAGGGTTGTACATTCTATTTTCCTAAAAGAGTGAAGAACATGGTTCACAATTGGCTTCATTGGCCAGTCTTTATTGCATAACCATAGGACGCTGATCGGATATTAGATTGAGAGATACTGTATAAGAGCAGAAGGTGACTGGTAAGACAGGAGACTGGAAACTCAGGGTCACGCTTGCGGTGTGTTATGCAAAATGTACACACAGCATGATGGAGAACATGGCCTGATCAGCAAAAGCAGTTTACTACAGTGAAAGAAGTACAGAGAAACTGATTTTACAGAGGGATCCTGGGGTCCAAGTCCATAGCTCGCTGATGGTGGCCGCGCAAGTAGGTAGGCTGGTAAAGAAGGTGTGTGGCATGCTTGCCTTCATTGGTCAGAGCAGTGAGTATAAGAGTCAGGAAGTCATGCTGCAGCTCTGTAAAACTTTAGTTAGACTGCACTTGGAGTATTGTGTGCACTTCTGGTTGCCCCATTACAGAAAGGATGTGGAGAATTTGGACGAGGTGCAGAAGAGGTTCACCAGGATGCTGCCTGGATTGGAGAGCATAAGCTATAAGAAGAGGTTAGACAAACTTGTGTTGTTTTCTCTGGAGCGTCAGAGGCCGAGGGGAGAAGTTTATAAGATTATGAGAGGCACAGATAGGGTAGGCAGTCAGATTCTTTTTCCCAGGGTAGAAATATCAAGTACTAGAAGACATGCATTTAAGGTGAGAGGGGGAAAGTTTCAAGGAGATGTGCCGGGCAAGTTGTCTTACGCAGAGCGGTAGGTACCTGGAATGGGGGTAGGGTGGAAGCAGATATGATAGAGTTGTTCAGAGGTTTTTAGATAGACATACAAATATGCAGGGAATGGAGGGATATGGATCATGTGCAGGCAGAAAGAATTTAGTTTAATTTGGCATCTTGTTCAGCACAGACATTGTGGACTGAAGGTATTGGTATTGGTTTATTATTGTCTCTTGTACCAAGGTACAGTGAAAAACTTGTCTTGCATGCCGTTCATACAGATCAATTCATTACACAGCACAATGAGGTAGTACAGGATAAAACAATTAGAGAATACAGAATAAAGAGTCACAGCTACAGGGAAGTGCATTGCAGGTAGACAATAAGGTGTAAGGTCACAACAAGGTAGATTGTGAGGTCAAGAGTCCATCTCATCGTATAAGGGAAGCGTTCGATAGTCTTATCACAGTGGGATAGAAGCTGTCCTTGAGCCTGGTGGTATGTGCCCTCAGGTCCATGTATCTTCTGCCTGATGGGAGAGAAGAGAGAATGACCCGTGTAGGTGGGGTCTTTGATTATGCTGGCTGCTTCACCAAGGCAGTGAGATGTATAGACGGAGTTCATGGAAGGGAGGCTGGTTTCCGTGATGTGCTGGGCTACGTCCACACCTCTCTGCAGTTTCTTGGGCCAATCAGCACATTTGATCCATTAATGCTTCACATGAGGCCCCCTCCCCACCACCTAACCCTCTCTGCAGGTCCTTCAATTCCCTTCTCCCTCTCCTTGTCTTATGAGGATAGGTTGAGTGAGCTAGGGCTATTCTCTTTGGAGAGAAGGAGGATGAGAGGTGACTTGATAGAGGTGTACAAGATGATAAGAGGCATAGATAAGTGGACAGTCAGAGACTTTCTCCCAGGGCGAAAATGGCTAACACGAGGGGACATAATTTTAAGGTGATTGGAGGAAGGTATAAGGGGGATGTCAGAGGTAAGTTTTTACACAGAGAGTGGTGGATACATGGAACACACTGCCAGCAGAGGTTATGGGGGCAGATACATTGGGGACATTTAAGAGACTCTTAGATAGCCACATGAATGATAGAGAAACGAAGGGCTATGTGGAAGGGAAGGGTTGGATAGATCTTAGAGCAGGATAAAATGTTGGCACAACTTTGTGGGCCGAAAGGCCTGTACTGTGCCGAAATGTTCTATGTTCTATGTAATGTTCAGCTTTTGCAATTTGTTATTAACATGAAGAGGTTTAAGAAAACTTGTTTAAAAAATTTAGTCCTACAGTTATTTTGTACAAGAATATCAAAAGAAGATGGATTTGGAATTACACCGGGGACTATTTACACAAGTCAAGCTGGGATATTTTGGAGACACTGATGACGAAATATCCAGCAATTGGACTGAGAGAACTTTTGACCTACCACGTATGTTTCTATTTTAGTGGTTTGTTGAATCACTTTGTGTATTAGTATTCAACTCAGTAGCTTGGTAAAAGGGTAACAAGGAACGAACCATTTCAACAATGATGCGAGACAGCTGATAAGGCATGGACAGCACACATTTGTAAAGTCAAGCATCATGCAGTGTTCATTACAATTATACAAATAATGCACTTAGCACAATTAAAAGGACAGCATGATGTTACTTTAGCCACCATCAACTCAGAGACAGCTAAAGCCAATTGATTACTGTTGCTGTACAGGGACCATACAATAAATTCTTCTCATGTATACACTTACGCCCTCTGAGAATCACTGGACCAACTATCCCTGAGTGCCTGTGAGAAGCTATTGGTGAGATGCCTTCTTAATGTGCAGTAACTGGTGGTGCACTCACTACCACACAAGATAGCCTTTAGACATTTAGGCTTTGCCTAACTGGAGAGGGCTGCCTCTTCTGGCATTAACAGAGATGGCATTTTATTATGGAACACAACCTCTCAAAGGTAAATGAAACTAAAAAGAAATCTGCAGATGTTGGAAACTGGAAATAAAAACAGAAAGTGCCAGAAACACTCAGCAGGTCAGGCAGCATCTGTGGAAAGAAAAACAGAGTTAATGTTTCAGGTCAAAGACCCTTCATCTGAACTGGGAATGTTCCCCAGTTCTGATGAAAGGTCCTCAACCTGAAAAGTTCTTTCTGCCATGATGCTCTCTGACCCGCTGAGTATTACTTACCTTCTTTTGCCCACCCCTTATTTCCCCCCCACTCCTTTGTCTTCCCTTATTCCTGTGGCTCCCTTCCCCCGCCTTGATGACCTGCCCATCTCCTCTCCTCCCCTCCCCCATCCTTTATTCCATGGTCCACTGCCCTCTCCTACCAGATTCCTTCTTCTTCAGCCCTTTGCCTCTTCTACCTATCACCTCTCAGTTTATTACATTTTCTCCCCCTCCCCCACCCACCCACCTACCTTCCCCTCTCACCTGGACTCACCTATCACCTGACCTCACCTATCCCCTGCCTGCGTGTGCTCCTCCCCTCCCCCCCCCCCCACCTTGTTATTCTGGCTTCTGCCCTCTTCCTTTCCAGTCCTGATGAAGGGTCTCGGCCTGAAATGTTGACTGTTTATTTCCCTCCATGGATGCTGCCTGACCTGCTGAGTTCCTCCAGCGCTTTTTGTGTATTGCTCCAGATTCCAGCATCTGCAGAATTTCTTGTGTCTCCCTGTTACTGACATCTGGTTTTATACCATCTCATGGGGTTCTTTTTGACATGTTGTTAACTACTAAACACAATATTCTGAGTTTCATTAGGCTTCAGCAAGTGATCAGATTACACCAAATTCCACTGCACCATCCAATCCCCTCACAAGTATTCTGACTCACAATAATCAAGAGGTTTAATAATCTGAAGTGACAGACAAGACAGTAGGAATGCATATTAACTTTGAAACTCTGCTTAATTATGGGAATTGAAAGGATAATCTATTTGCATAATAACATCTACATATGAAATATAGAAATATGTTCACTTTTACTTTCTGTTTGTGTTATTCCTTCAGGTGATTCATTTGCCTCAGTTGACAACTTGACCTGCATTTTTTATGGTAATACCTACATGAACTGTACGTGGGATATTAATGAAAATGCACCAGAGAATGAACAATACATTTTGTCCTACAGGTAAGGATGGATCTCTAACAACATTTTTTGTTGGACCTTGTTTCTCTGCCTGATGTCCATCTGACCTTACACCTTATTGTTGACCTTGCTTCTCATTGTCTGCCTGCACTGCACTTTCTCTATAGCTGTGACACTTTATTCTGCATTCTGTATCGTCTTACCTGTACGATCTCAATGCACTGTGTAATGAATTGATCTGTATGAACAGTATAGAACATTACAGCACAGTACAGGCCCTTTGGCCCACAATGTTGTGCTGACCTTTTAACCTACTCTGAGATCAACCTAACCATTCCCTCCAACATTCCCTCCTCCATTTTTCTATCATCCATGTGCCTATATAAGAGTCTCTTAGATGTCCCTAATGTATCTGCCTCTACCAGCACCCCTGGCAGTACGTTCCACGCACCCACCACTCTCTGTGTAAAAAACTTACCTTTGGTATCCTCCCTGTACTTTCCTCTAATCACCTTAAAATTATATCCCCTCATGTTAGCCATTTCTGCCCTGGGAAAAAGTCTTTGGCAGTCTACTCGATCTATCATCTTGTACACTTCTATCAAGTCACCTCTCATCCTCCCTCATTCCAAAGAGAAAAACCCTAGCTCGCTCAACCTATCCTCATTAGACATGCTCTCCAATCCAGGCAGCATCCTGGTAAATCTCCTCTACACCCTTTCTAAAGCTTCCACTTCCTTCCTATAGTGAGGTGACCAGAACTGAACACAATACTCTGAGTGTGGTCTAACCAGAGTTCTATAGAGCTGCAACATCACCTCACAGCTCTTGAACTCAATCCCCTGACTAATGAAGGTCAACACACCATACGCCTTCTTAACAACCTTATCAACTTGTGCGGCAACTTTGAGGGACCTATGGACTTGGACCCCAAGATCCCTCTGTTCCTCCACTCTGCTAAGAATACTGCCATTAACCCTGTATTCTGCCTTCAAATTTGACCTTTCAAAGTGTGTCACCTCACACTTTTCTGGGTTGACTCCATCTGCCAATTCTCAGCTCAGCTTTACATCCTGTCAATGTCCTGTTGTAACCCTTGACAACCTTCTACACTATCCACAACACCACCAACCTTTGTGTCATCTGCAAACTTACTAACCCACCCTTCCACATCCTCATCCAAGTCATTTATAAAAATCACAAGAGCAGGGGTCCCAGAACAGATCCCAGACCACTGGTCACCGACCTCCAGGCAGAATACGCTCCACCTACCACCACCTTCTGTCTTCTATGAGCGAGCCAATTCTGAATCCACATAGACAAGTTTCCCTGGATCCCATGCCTTCTGACTTTCTGAATGAGCCTATCATGGAGAACCTTATCAAATGCCTTACTAAAATTAATATATACCACATCCACTGTTCTACCCCAATTAATATACTGTATATTTTGTCGATGTGTCTTATGCAAGACAAGTTTTTCACTGTACCTTGGTACATGTGACAATAATAAACCAATTCCGATTCCAGTTATTTTGCATATCTGTTTGTTGTGTGTGTTGTTCCAGTTCTCTTTTTGTATACACATCTGTCTGTCATTTTATTATTTTGTCTCTATCTATCTCTCTCTCTGTCCCTCTCTCCCTCCCTCCCTTTCTATCCCTCCCTTCCTCCCTCTCTCTCTCCCTCCCTCCCTCCCTTCCTCCCTCTCTCTCTCCCTCCCTCCCTACCTCCATCTCTCTTTTTATTTATCTGTCTACCATCTGCCTGATTGCTTGTCTGTCTGATATATCTCTCTGCCTATTTGCCTGTCTTCCTGTCAGCCCATCAAAATACCAACCTATTTTTCCAATTAACCATTTACCCATGTCTCTGGCTGGCTATGTGCCATTCTTATCATTGAATCACAGGAGGAGGTCATTTGGCCCATCCTATCCATTCTGGCTCTCTACCAGAGCAACCCATTAGATCTATACCCCCTCTTCGCCCCCTTCTGCTCCCCTCCCCATTTTCTTCACAGCCTTGCAAATTTTTCTTCACTGGGCATTCATCCAATTCCCTCACGTGTTTCCAATGGAACCTGACCCCACCACATCTGCATTTCAGTGCATTCCAGATTCCAACCACACTGCATGGAATGGTTTGCCTTCATGCCTCTCTTAATCCCCTACCGGTGTATTTTATACATGTGACTTCTAGTCCTTGAGTCCTTCACCAGTGGGAACAGATTCCCATGATCTAGTGTCCAAACCTCTCATCATGTTACATACTTCTCTCAAATCTGCCCTCAGCTTTCCCTTCTCCACAGAAAGTAGCCCCGCCTCCCTAATTTGTCCTTGTAGTGGTCGTCAGTCAGCCCAGGAATCATTCTTGTAAATCGTTTGCACACCCTCATATCCTTCTTACAACATCGTGATGAGAATTGAACACAATATTCCATTTGAGGCTGGATCAATGTTCAGCTTGACATTCTTTGAACAACTTTTAAAAGACATTTGGATAGGTACATGGATAGGAAAGGTCTGGAAGATTATAGGCCAAATGCTGGCAAAAGGGACTGGCTTGGATGAGCATCTTGGTTGGCATGGACCAGTTGGGCCGAAGGGCCTGTTTTTGTGTTTGTTGACTCTTTTTCTGTATTTATACTCTGTGCCTCTATTGATAAATTATATATGCCTTGTTAACCCTATTCTCAAAATGCGCACATATACGCCCAGGTCCCTCTGCTCCTGCACCCCTTTTAGAACAGTATCCTCATCCTATCTTACATCTCCTCATTTGTCCTCCATCTCCTCTCATTTCTCAGCATTAAACTTCATCTGCCCATTCTACCATCTTTTGTATCCTGCTACAATCTATCATTGTCCTCTTTGCAGTTCACAACACTAAGTTTTATGTCACCTGCAAATTTATGAATTGTGACTCGCACCTCCAAGTCTAGATCCTTGGTTTTGCTCAAACACAGCAATGACCCTGACACCAATTCTGAGAGACACCACCATTCACCTTCCTCCAGTATGAAGGACCACCATTGATCACATCCCTCTGTGGTCTAATTAGCCAGTTTTTATCCATGCTATTGATGACCCTCTAATGCCTTGTACTTCATCTTTGCTGATAAGCCTGTCTGTCTGTTTCCCTGCATGTCTGTCTGCCCAATTATTAGTCCATCTCTCTGCCTTGTTGGTTTGATTATCTGCCCTCTGCCTATCTCTCTGTCTGCTTGTCAGATTGCCCACGTGTCTGCTTGCTGGTCTGTCTTTCTGTCTGCTATGTGTTTGCCTGATCACATATATATGTCTCTGCTCACCTGTCTGTCAATCTACCTATGTGTCGGGTTGGGCTCCCTATTTGAGTGGCTGCCTACCTGTCAGTCAGTCTGCCTGTCTGACTGCTTGCTCGACTGTTTGTCTTCCTTTCTACTTACATATTGGTCAGTCTGCCTGTCTGTTGGTCTGCCTGTCCATCTGTGTCTGTGACTGTCTGCCAACTTATCTGTAGGCCTACCAGTCTGTCTGCCCCTCTGCCTACCTGTCTGTATATCTGCCTGTTCCTCTACCTACCTGCTTACTGGCTAACTGCCTTCCTGTCTGCCTTTCCATATGCTGGTCTGCCTGTCTGTCTATCCTTCTGCCTGCCTGTCTGCCGGCCCCCCATCTGTCTGCTTGTCCATTCCTTTGCCTGTCTCTCAGTCTGTCTGTCTGCCTGTCAGTCAGGATACCTGTCCATCCCTCTGCCTGTCTGTCTCTTGCTCTGTCTATCTGTTGGTCAGTCAGTCTGTCTGCCTGCCTATTCCTCTGCCTGTCTCTCAGTCTGTTTACCTGCCTGTCAGTCAGTCTACTTGTCCATTCCTCTGCCTCTCAGCCTGTCTGCCTGTCAGTCAGTGAGTCTGTCTGCCTGTCTCTCAGTCTGCCTGTCTCTCAGTCTGCCTGTTAATCCATCATTCTTTGAAATAATTTACAGCTCAAATTTATTTTTAAGGAAGGAACAAACAAGTGACATGTACAACTGCACAAATTACCGCATGTCTGGAGCGAGGAACACCGGCTGTGTTGGCCACAAATATGACATCGACCTGAGTTACGAGATTATCATCTGTATCAGTGAATTGAACAACAAAACCAAATTACCATACTGCAGGAAGGTGAAACCATACTATTTCCGTAAGCCACTCTGTTTTTCTTTCTGGTGAGAACATGTGGAACGTAACTGAAATATCAGTGGGCGGAAAAGTGGCAAGCGGAATTTGATCTGTAGAAGACTGAAGTAAGACATCTGGGGAATTGTGAATTGTAAATTGGTTTATTATTGCCACATGTACCGAGGTACAGAGAAAAACTTGTCTTACATACCGTTCATTCAGATCAATTCATTACACAGTGCATTGAGGTAGTACAAGGTAAAGCAATAACAGAATGCAGATTAAAGTGTTACAGTACAGAGAAAGTGCAGTGCAGTAGACAATAAGGTGCAAGGTCACAACGAGGTAGATTGTGAGGTCAAGAGTCCATTTTATCGTACTAGGGAACTGTTCGATAGTCTTATAACAGTGGAATGGAAACTGTCCTTCAGCCTGGTGGTACATGCTTTCAGGCTTTTATATCTTCTGCCCGAGAAGAGAGGGGAGAAGAGAGAATAGACAGTGTGGGAGGGGACTTTGATTATTCTGGCTGCTTTACCGAGGCAGCGAGCAGTGTAGACAGAGTCCATAGAGGGGAGGCTGGTTTTCATGATGTGCTGAGCTGTGTCCACAACTTGCCGCAGTTTCTTGTGGTGTCTGCTGCACCTACTAACAGGTGTGATGCAGGTGTCCACCAAGTAAGTGTGTGTGTGTGTGTGTGTGTGTGTGTGTGTGTGTGTGTGTGTGTGTGTGTGTGTGTGTGTGTGTTGATACTCAGTTTTAGGCCACCTTGCCACAGGATGAAGACCTCACTCTGTATTAGAAGCACACAGAAGCCCCGGCAGAAGGAACACGCCACCTTCCGAACAATCTACCTATCCACTCCATCATACACCTCCTGTCCTGTGTGTGGAAGAGTCTGCAGTTCCCACACAGGCATCAGCCACCTTCAAAGCCTTCAAAACTGGAGTGGAAGCAAGTCATCCTGTGGGAAGAAGAAGAAAAAGAAGACTCATTTGTATAGAGTTGCAAATATACTTCTGTGTTAAATTTTCAGGCCGTTTTGGTTTCATAGCTGGCCAGGACACTGAGCACCAGCACCCTCTTGTGGTAAATCAAGTCAAGTCAAGTTTATTGAGATGTGCACAAGTACAGTGAGTAGGTACAGTACAATGGAAAAACTTGCTTCCAGCAGCATCACAGGCACATAAGTACAGACAACACCCAGAATCTAAGTTATATATAAATTATACAAGACAGTGAAGAGAGAGAGATAACGTTAGTGCAAAAAAAGACACAATCAGAGACAAGTCTATGGTAGTGCAAGAGAACATAGAACATTACAGCACGGTACAGGCCCTTTGGCCCACAATGTTGCACTGACATTTTATCCTGCTCTAATATCTATCTAACCCTTCCCTCCCACATGCCCCTCCATTTTATATCACTCATGTGGCTATCTAAGAGTTTCTTAAATGTCCTTAATGTATCTGCCCCCACCACCTCTGCCGGCAGTGCGTTCCACGCACCCACCACTCTCTGTGTAAAAAACCTTACCTATGACATTCCCCCCTATACCTTCCTTCAATAACCTTAAAATTATGTCCCCTCGTGTTAGCCATTGTCGCCCTGGGAAAAAGTCTCCGACTGTCCACTCGATCTATGCCTCTCATCACCTTGTACACCTCTATCAAATCACCTCTCATCCTCCTTCTCTCCAAAGAGCAAAGCCCTCGCTCACTCAACCTATCCTCATAAAACATGCTCTCCAATCCAGGCAGCATCCTGGTAAATCTCCTCTTCACCCTCTCTTAAATGAAGTGAACTCCCAAAACCGTGGAGATGAGCTTTGCACAAGCATTAAGATCCCTTTTACAACTTTAGAGCTGTTTTTGGTGTGTCTCAACCATGCCATAGCTTTAAAATAAATTCTCTTCTTTCAGATAAACTCAACAATCCAATAAATGTCAGGATAAATAAAAGCACTGATGAAGTCACATGGAATCTTCCAGAAGTTAATTTTGGCCCCAGTTGTTACAAGTATCAATTAAACATCACAAACTGGAATGACAAGGAAGACCAGAAGGTAAGCATGTGCCTATTTTACTAAAGATTGGAATATGTGGGAATCTGCTTTCGGGGAATTCATTGCTTTAGTTGCATTGGGGGTGAGATGGGGGTCAGGATAGATGTTCCTGTGACTCCCATGGTATGGCTTGTAATTCTATAGTAGTTAGTCAAATAAAAACAATGATTACTGGAAACACTCAGCAGGTCAGGCAGCATCCGTAGAAAGGTTAGTGGGATATTCTGTATCAGACTGATGCCCCCGACTCTCCCCAGACAGAGACAGACTTCTCGTGGTCCTCAGCTTTCACTCCCACCGGCCTCAGAGCACATTCTTGGATCTTTTCTTCCAACGGTCTTGTAACTTCTTAAGACAGAGCTCAGAACAGAGTGTCTGGTTCAAGAGTCTGGGATGAGGCATGTGAACAATGTGTTCACACAAGAGACTGCAGATGCTGGAATCTGGAGCAACAAACTATCAGTTGGAGGAACTTAGCAGGTCGAGCAGCATCTGTGGGTGGGTCTGTGTGTGAAGGAATTGTCGACATTTCTGGTTGAAAGCCTACATCAGGACAGAGAGCAGAGAGGGAAGATCGCCAGTAAAATAGAGGAGAGGGGGAGTGGTGAAACGGGAACCAGAGGTGGTTGGCGGATCGAGGAGAGGTGAACAATGTGGCCTGCCCAATGCAGCTGACTGAGTCTAACTAGGATCTGAACACTGGCAAATGTTGTGCTGGAAGAGCACACTGCTGTTGGTTCCCCTGTTCTTCCAATGAATTTGGAGGACTTTGCAGAGATGACATTGGCTGAAAGACTCTCCTGTAAATGTTAAGTAGTTAATTATGATCTGCAAGAATGATTGTTCTGCAAAGTGTACTATTCTCAGCTGTGCTGTTGGGAAGGCAGGCAAGACCCTGTGCCTGGTTCTTGTTCTCCAATACATTTCCATACGATATGCATTACTGTATGCCTCTGAAGTCTGGCTCCCACCCACAATTTGGTAAATCAGAACACCAGACTTTGCCCCTTCTCCCTGCATGAAAACAGAAGCTGAAATGGGAGGATCCAATACAGGAAGTCATACAGTGCCTGTCTAAGGAAATAGATGAGTTTCTACGTGACTGCTTTGAGTCAATAGACTGGTCCATGTTCAAAGGCTCGGCAGCCAGCCTAGGTATGTCACCACCATCACAGACTTCATCAGCAAATGTGTTGAGGACTGTGTACCAAAGAGGACAATCCGGGTGTTCCCAAACTGGAAACCACGGATGAAACGGGAGATCCACTCCCTAATGAAGTCTAGGACTGCGGCGTTCAAATCTGGTGACCCAGACCTGTACAAGGTCAGTAAGGATAAACAGCAATACCTACATCACAATTATTCTCAACACTGGTGCCCCACAAGGCTGCGTCCTCAGCCCCCTACTCTACTCCTTATGCACCCACGAATGTATGGCCAGATTCTGCTGTAACTCCATCTACAAGTTTGCAGATGATACCACTGTAGTAGGCCATATCTCAAATAACAATGAGTCAGAGTACAGGAAAGAGATAGAGAGCCTAGTGACATGGTGTCATGACAACAACTTTTCCCTCAATGTCAGCAAAACAAAAGAGCTTGTCATTGACTTCAGGAAAGGGGGCGGTGCACATACTGAGAACAACTGGGTTGAGAGCTTCAAGTTCCTAGGAGTGAACATCGCCAATAGCCTGTCCTGGTACAACCATACTGATGCCATGGCCAAGAAAGCTCACCAGCACCTCTACTTCCTCAGGAGGTTAAAGAAATTTGGTATGTCCCTTTTGACCCTCACCAGTTTTTATGGATGCACCATAGAAAACATCCTATCTGGATGCATCACGGCTCTGCCAATGACCACAAGAAACTGCAGAGTGTTATGGACACAGCTCAGCACATCATGGAAACCAGCCTCCTCTCCATGAACTCTGTCTATATTTCTTGCTGCCTTGGTAAAGCAGCCAGCATAATCAAAGACTCCAGCTGGCTCACTCTGATCCTGACCAATCTACTGATGGCTTGGTGTCCTATGACTCTTCCTCTTTGAAGTTGTAAGGCACCAAAAGTTTTTGGTAATTGGTTTATTATTGTCCTATATACCGAGATACAGTGAACAGCTTTGGTTTGCATACCATCCAGAGAGATCATTCCATGCATAAGTACATTGAGGTAGTACAAAGGGAAAAACAGCAACAGAATGCAGAATATAGTGTTACAGTCACAGTGTAGGTAGGAGAAATAAGGTGCAAGGGCATGACGAGGTAGACTGAGGGATCAACAGTTCATCTTGATATGCCTCTATGATATGCCTCTATGAATTTATGGTGAATTGTCTCGGAATCTGTAATCACTCATGTCAGTCTAATGACTTGGTAATCATTATGTTTGTTTCAGGTTAAAAATACATCTGTTGCAAAATATGTCATCAGCAGGGATAAAACAAAAAGATATTCTGTGCAAGTAAGGGCACTGGTGAATGATATTTGTTTGGAAAGCACTATCTGGAGTGATTGGAGCAAACCCCTTATCATCGGTAAGAGGATTACTTTAGGCAGTAACAAACTGCTTTTAGTGCTTTCTGTCCAAGCTTCTGAACTAGAAGATCATGGGTTCAAGTCTCACTCTGGGATCTGAACACCATGGTACAGAATTGAGGGTGGACTGGATTATCAGAAATATAATGTCAAGTGGTTCAAATCGAACTTCAAGTTTATTGTTGTCGTAAGCATACATGCGCAGGGTATAAATGCCATGAAAATTAGTTTTCTGCAGCAGCAGAACAGTATATTACAAGATGAGGAGAAACATAAGTTAATGTAAATTTGAATTAACATAAATGATACGTAACTTACAAGTGTGCAGAAATAAATAAAATAAACAACAACATTAGTACAAGATTGAGAGAGAGAGAATACAATCTGAGGTCGTGTTAAGTTTTCTCAGGTCGCTTCAAGAACCTGATGGCAGTGGGGAAGAAGCTGTTGTTGAACCTTGAGGTGAGTCTTCAGGCTCCTGTACCTCCTGCCTGATGGCAGCATCGAGAAGAGGGCATGGCCTGGATGGTGGGGGTCCCTGATAGTGGATGTCACCTTCCTGAGACATCGTCTCTTGTAGATGTCCTCGATGGTGGGGAGAGATGTCAATATTTCCTTGGATGATTTCAGCAGGAGATAAGGAGTTGATCTGAAGATCTGACTGAACCTTACCTAATTTATCAAAGCTTATGGAAATATACTGCATACACATATGCTGTGGCTAAGCTCTGCAACACATTGAACTGATGGGAAGCTGGTGGTTTTGCGGGCTGCCATCAGCTGGCAGCCTTTTGTGGCTCAGCTCGTTTTGGGTTTCTGTGGCGGCACACTGGCAGTGTTGCTGCTTCACAGCTCCAGAGACCCGGGTTCAATCCTGATCTCCGCTGCTAGAACATAGAACAGTTCAGCACAGGAACAGGCCCTTGAGCCCACGATGTTGTGCCAGGCTTACTAAATTAGTAATCAAATGCCCAACTAAACTAATCCCTTCTGCCTACTCAAATGTCCATATCCCTCCATTTCCTGCACATTCATGTGACTATCTGAGAGCCTCTTGAATGCCTCTATCGTATTTGAGGCTCTTAGATGCTGTCTGTCATTCTCCCTGTGACCCCATGGGTTTCCCTTGGGTGCTCTGGTTTCCTCCCACATTGGGTTGGTAGGTTAACTAGCCATTGTAGATTATCCTTACTGTGTAGGTGGGTGGTAGAATCTGGGGGAGTTGATGGGAATATGGGGAGAATAAAATGGGGTTGGTATAAATAGGTGCTTGATGATTAGTACAGACTCTATGGGCCAAAGGGCCTTTTTTCTGTGCTGTATGACTTAGAACTCAGCCTAGTGCAGAAAGTCTGAGATGAACTGGAGGTGGGAAACACTTTGCGTCCATTCCTTCAGCTTTAATCTAGGGGTGTCTAATTTTTGGACACCATCCCCTTGAAAGAAGGTGCTTGAGTTATTTTACTTTCTCCTGCAGAGGAGATTCACCAGGATGTTGCCAGGAATGGAGTGTTTCAGTTATGAGGAGAGACTGGAGAGGCTGAGTCTGTTTTTCCTGGAGCAGAGGAGGTTAAGAGGGGATATGATTGAGGTAGATAAAATTATGAGGGGTATAAATAGGGTTGACTGCAGGAATCTTTTCTCCTTATCAGAGGAAAATAAGAGAACATAGATTTAGGGTGAGGGGTAAAAGATTTAGAGGGGATTTGAGGGGGAATGATTTTTACCCAGAGAGTGGGGAGTACCTGGAATACACTGCAGGAGAGAATGGTGGAAACAGTGTGAAAGTGAGGAAAAATATTGAACTGTATCTGTTCTTGATATGCTGGCACATTTATTGAATCAAATGCTAATAAAAGACTTACTTTTTTCTAGCGCCTGATGTGAAGGATATATCTTTTCTGACAATTGCAGCAGTATTTGCTGTGATTTTGGTTGTGCTAACATTGTTGCTGGTACTCATCTGTATAAAGTAAGTTATTCATATCACCCACTTTATTGGTTGTTGAATTGTAGAGCTGTATAGCACAGAAAGATGTATTCATGTGTGGCCTTATCAAGGACCATTCCATATTGTCTCCTCTCTTGCCTGTACCCTATACTTTTTGCTTCTTTTAACTGTCTCTGTACCACTGAATTTTTTTTTAACTTCCCTTTGCATTTTAAATCTAGTTGCTTAAATATATTTTCCACATGTTCTTTAGCACCATAAGGTCATAAGCAGTAGGAACACAGGAGCAGGCCATTCATCCCCTTGAGTCCACCCTACTGTTCCACAGAATCATGTCTAATTCAACATACTTCTTCCACTTTCAAGCAAAAATCAAACTGCTGGAGGAACTCGGGTTGAGACCTTTCATCTGGAATGAAAGATAGAGGGGAGACAGTCAATATAAAGAAGTGAGGGGAGGGGGTGGAGCAAGATCTGGCAAGCGATAGGTGGATCCAGGTGAGGAAGGGTTGATTGGCAGATGGAGTCAGGCGGGAGAGGAAGGGTGGAGGTAGCGACAGAGGCCGGTAGATGATAGATGGAGGCATCAAAGGGCTGTAGAGGATGAAATCTATGAGAAAGGAAGCGTGGAACCAAATAAGGGAGGGAAGGTGGAGAGATGGGGACAGTGGGAGAGGGAATGGGGGTGGGGAGATCTTCTTTCACACCAGACTTAAGGACAGCTTCAACTCCACTGTGGTAAGACTATTGAACGGTTCCCTTATACAATAAATGGACTATGACCTCATGATCTACCTTGTTGTGACCCTGCACCCTCTCTGTAGCTGTGACACTTTACACTGTAATTGTTTTTACCTGTACTACCTTAATGCACTCTGTACTAACTCAATGTAACTGCACCATGTAATCAATTGACCTGTACGATTGGTTTGTAAGACAAGTTTTTCACTGTACCTCAGTACAAGTGACAATAATAAACCAATACCAATAGCCTTTCTCCATTGTCCTTGATATCCTCACTGTTAAGAAGTCTCTCTAGCTCAATCAAGAATATACGTAAGGACTCTATCCCCACAGCTCTCTGTGGCAAGAATTTCCAAAGACGCTCAACCTTCGGAGAGAAGGAATTCTTCCTCATACTCGTCCAAACTGGGTGTTTCTTATTCTGAGACCATCCGCTTTTGATCCTGGACTCTGCCATGAGAGGGAATGTTCTCCCAGCATTTGCCTTGTCTTGACCCCTGAAAGTCACATGCTTCAGTAAGATTCCCTCTTTTTCTCCCAATCTGTTTAATCTTTCTATCTAGGACTTCCCTCCACACCCCAGATCACCCAAATGAACCTTCTCTGAACTGCCTCCAATGAAATATTATCTTTCCTTAAATAGCGGGGATCCAAAACTGGTTGCGTATTCTGGATGTGGTCTCATTCTACAATCACAGTAAGATTTTCCTACTTGTTTTTGACTTGACTTGATAGAGGTGTACAAGATGTTAAAAGGCATAGATCGAGCGGACAGTCAGAGACTTTTTCCCAGGGCGACAATGGCTAACACGAGGGGACATAATTATAAGGTGATTGGAGGAAGGTATAAGAGGGATGTCGGGTAAGTTTGTTTTACACAGAGAGTGGTGGGTGCGTGGAACGCACTGCCAGCAGAGGTTGTGGGGGCAGATACGTCACGGACATTTAAGAGATTCTTAGATAGACACATGAATGATAGAAAAATGTGGGAGGGAAAGGTTAGATAGATCTTAGAGCAAGATAAGATGTCAGCACAACATGGTGGGTTGAAAGGCCTGTACTGTGCTGTAATGTTCTATGTTCTATGTTTTTTTGCTAACCCCCTTGAAATAAGGGCCAACATTCTGTCAGCTTTCCCTATCACCAGCTGCACCTGTGTGCTAGCTCTGTGTTTTGTGCACAAGGATCCCCATATCTTTTTGCACTGTAGCTCTCTGCAGATTTTTCTCCACTTAAGTAACACCCTGTTCTTTTGTTCTTCCTTCCAAAATGAACAATTTCCCACATAATACTCCATTTGCCAGCTTTTTGCGAACTCATCTGAACCTAGCACTACCTCTACTTCAACTATTTGTATTCTCCTCGCAACTTGCCTTCCCGCCTATTTTTGTATTGTCCACCAATTTGACAACCTCTTCCTTCTATGTTAACTTCCTTATTCTAGGTCATAAATAAATATTAAGAACCTAGAACAGTACTGCACAGGAACAGGCCCTTCATCCCACAATGTTGTGCCAAACTAATTAAGCTAATGATGCCTAATTACACTAATCCCTTCTGCCTGCACATGGTCCATAGCGCTGCATATTCATGTGCCTATCTAAGAGTTTCTTAAACACCACTATAGTACCTGCTTCCACCACTACCCCTGGCAGCCGTTCCAAGCACCCACCACTCTCTGTGTAAAAAAAATTGACCCGCACATCTCCTTTGAACTTTCTCCCTCTCACCTTAAATGCATGCCCTCTAGTATGAGACATTTTGAACCTGGGAAAAAGATATTGGCTGTCTACTCTATCTATGCCTCCTCATAATTTTATAAACATCTATCAGGTCTCCCCTCAGCCTCCGCCGCTCCAGAGAAAACAACTCTAGTTTGTTCAACCCCAACACATGCCTTCGAATCCAGGCAGCTTCCCGGTAAACCTCTTCTGCACCCTCGCCAAAGCCTCAACATCCTTCCTATAATGGGACAACCAGAACTGAACGCAGTATTCCAGATGTGGTCTAACCAGAGCTTTATAAAGCTACAACATAACTTCCTGACTCTTGAACTCAATACCTCGATTAATGAAAGCAAGCATGACATACACCTTCTTTACCACCCTATATTGTAAACAGTTGCGACCCCAGCACTGATCCCTGTGATACCCTACTAATCACAGGTTGGCAACCTGAAAATGACACCTTTATCCTTACTCTCTGCTACTTGCCTGTTAGCTATTCCTCCATCCATGCCAATATATTAGCTCCAACACCTTGGGCTGTTATCATATATCTTAACCTTTTTGTAAGATACCTCACTGAATATCTTCTGGAAGTCCAAATACATCTGCTGGTTCTCCTCTATCCAATCAAATTGAGACTTCCTCAAATCAACGTTAGCCACAATTTCCCCTTCATGAAGTCTTGTTGACTCTGATTAGATTTGCCAAATGCACTGTTATCACTTTCTAAATAGTTGATTCAAACATTTT
The DNA here is from genome assembly GCF_009764475.1 of Pristis pectinata. Classification (NCBI taxonomy): domain Eukaryota; kingdom Metazoa; phylum Chordata; class Chondrichthyes; order Rhinopristiformes; family Pristidae; genus Pristis; species Pristis pectinata. The sequence continues at coordinate 11,413,734 of NC_067415.1, forward strand.
TCCAACAATAGATGTTAGGCTAACCAACCTGTTGTTCATCACTGGTTCTTGAGTAAGACCATGACATGACATGTATGGAGATGGCTGATCAGACTAATCTAGGCTTGATAGTTCCTCTCACACCAGTGTAGGGGTGTAGAGATGCTGTAGCATCACTGACTCTTGATTTTCGAGACTATCTTTTCCTCTTTGCTACCTCCAATTCTGGCTTCCTCATTTGAGCAAGTGCCACTTTTTATACAGGTACATCCATCAGGATGATTGAATGCTGCTTGTTCCCAGTGGTTTGTGTCAATGCTGAAACTCTTTAGGGATGTTCGAAGAGACTCTTGAATTAGTTATTTAATAGCCTCCTTAACTTCCTTCATTAGTCATAGTTGGTTCATCCCTCCCTTAGAATCTTTGCCAGAAAACATATTTGCTGACTGTCATAAAATACCTCCTTGCCACAGTCTTTCCTGTTAATCTATCGGCCAAGTTTCTCCATTCTCATTCCATTGTAATTCTCTCTATTTTAGTTATTTCTCACAATTGTTTCTCCCACTCAAGCAGAATACAAAATGTTGGCTTGTCCCTGATGAATCTTACCTGTTTTTATAGATACACTGTAGAAAGCATCCTATCCAGATACATCGCAGCTTGGTATGGCAGCTGCTCGGCCCAAGACTGCAAGAAATTGCAAAGAGTTGTGAAGGCAACCCAGTCTGTCACGCAAACTCCATCCATACTTCCCGCTACCTCGGGAAGGCAGCCAACATAATCAAGGACCTCTCTCACCCCAGTCATTCTCTCTTTTCCCCCTTCTCATTGGGCAGAAGATACAAAAGCTTGAGAGCACGTACCGCCAGACTCGAGGACAGCTTCTATCCCGCTGTTATCAGACTCTTGAATGGACTTCTCATACACTAAAAAGATGAACTCTTGACCTCTCAATCTCATTGTGGCCCTTGCAATTTATTTGTCTACCTGCACTGCATTTTCTCTGTAACTGAAACACTTTATTCTGCATTCTGTTTTCTTCTTACTACCTTGATGTACTTATGTTTGGAATAATCTGTCTGGATGGCACACAAACAAAAGCTTTTCACTGTATCTTGGTACATGTGACAATAATAAACCAATACCAATATTGTTTTGGCCCCCAAAGAATAGCAAAGGAATACAGTAGGTGAGCATACAGTATAAATCAGCAAACAATGGGGGCTGAGGTGCAAAAATAGAAGTAAATTAATTATGGGAGGCGTTATTCTTTTATTCCTCATGTAGATTGGGTTAATGTGGTTGGAAAGGATAGTTACAAGAACACTTTCACAGAGTGCGTTTGAGGTAGCTTCCAAGAATAATATGTTAGAATATAGAATATAGAACACTACGGCACAGTATAGCCCTTCGGCCCACAATGTTGTGCCGACATTTTATCCTGCTCTAAGATCTATCTAACCCTTCCCTCCCACATAGCCCTTCATTTCTCTATCATTCATGTGTCTATCTAAGAGTCTCTTAAATGTCCCTAATGTATCTGCCCCCACAACCTCTGCTGGCAGTGTGTTCCACACACCCACCACTCTGTGTAAAAAAACCTTACCCCTGACATTCCCCTTATAGCTTCCTCCAATCTCCTTAAAATTATGTTCCCTCATGTTAGCCATTGTCGCCCTGGGAAAAAGTCTCTGACTGTCCACTCGATCTGTGCCGATGTTTTGGAGGCAGCCGGGGAACAAGCTCTTTTGGATCTTGTAAAGAGTAATGAGATAGTTTCAATAAATGACATCAGAGCAGAAGATCCCTGGGAAGTTGTAGTCATAGTATGATAGAATTTTGTATTCTGCTTGAGAGTGACAAACTTGCGTGAGAAACAACTAAAATAAAGAGAATTACAACAGAATTTGAATAGAGTTGGCTACTGTGGACTGGGTGGATAGATTAGCAGGAAAGACTATGGCTAGGAGGTGGAGGCCTTGGCGAGGGTTCAGAAGTGTTTCAACAGGGTGTTATCTGGATTAGAGAGTATTAGCCATAAAGAGAAATTGAACAGACTTGGATTGTTTTCTCTGGAGCGTTGGAGGCTGAGGGGGGGACCTGATAGAAGTATGTAAAATTATGAGAGGCATAATTAGGGTAGATGGTCACAGTCTCCTTCCCAGGGTAGGGAAATCTATAACTAGAGGGCATAGGTTTAATGTGAGAAGGGGAAACTTTAAGGAGACATGTGAGGCAAAATTTCTACATAGATAGTGATGGGTGCCTGGAACACGCTGCAAGGGGAAATGGTGGAAGCAGATACAATAACAATGTTTAAGAGGCATTTAGACAGACACATGAACAATCAGGGAATGGAGGGATATAGACCATGTGCAGGCTAATGTGCAGTTTACATTGGCATCATGGTCGGCACTGACATTGTGGGCTGAAGGGCCTGTTACTGCACTGTACTGCTCTATATTCTATATTAAATAACTTTCTTATACTCACCAAATATGTCTTCAATCATAGAACATAGAACAGTACAGCACAGTACGGGCCCTTTGGCCCTTGACGTTATGCCGACCTATATAAACATGATCAATCCAACCCTCCCCTCCTACACAGCCTACAACCCTCAATTTTTCTTATATCCATGTGCCCATCTAAAAGTCTTTTAAATGTCCCTTTTGTATCAGCCACTACCACCACCACCGGCAGTGCATTTTATGCACATCACTCTCTGTGTAAAAAAAAACCTACATCTAATGTCTCCCCAAAACTTTCTGCCTCCGACCTTAAGCTGATGTCCTCTGGTATTGACCATTTCCACCCTAGGGAAAGGGTGCTGGCTGTCCACTCTGTCTATGCCCCTCATAATCTTATACACCTCTATCAAGTCGCCTCTCATCTTGTGTCGCTCCAAAGAGAAAAGCCCTAGCTCGCTCAACCTTTCCTCATAAAACATATTCTCTAATCCAGGAACCATCCTGGTAAATCTCCTCTGTACCCTCTCTAAAGATTCCACATCCTTCCTCTAATGAGGTGACCAGAACTGAACAGAATACCCTAAGTGTGGTCTAACCAGCGTTCTATAGAGCTGCAACATTACCTTGGGGCTCTTGAACTCAATCCCCCCAACTAATAAAGGCCAGTGCACCATACGGCTTCTTAACCACCCTATCAACTTGATGGCAACTTTGAGGGATCTATGGATGTGGACCCCAAGATTCCTCTGTTCCTCCACACTGTTAAGAACCTGCCATTAACCTTGTACTCTGCCTTCAAGTTCAGTCTTCCAAAGTGCATTACTTCACACTTTTCTGTATTGAACTCTATCTGCCACTTCCCTGCCCAACTCCTCATCCTGTCTATATCCCGTTGCAACTTACAACAACCTTCTACACTATCCACAACACCTCAAACCTTTGTGTCATCTGCAAACTTGCTAACCCACCCCTCCACTTTCTCATTCAAGTCATTTATAATAATCACAAAGGGCAGGATTCCCAGAACAGATCCCTGAAGAACACCACTAGCCACTGACCTCCAGGCAGAATATTCTCCATCTACTACCACCCTCTGCCTTCTGTGGACAAGCCAATTCCGAATCCACACAACCAAGTCTCCATGGATACCATGCCTCATGACTTTCTGGATGAGCCTACCATGGGGAACCTTGTCAAATGCTTTACAGAAGTCCATATACACCATGTCCACCGCTCTACCTTCATCTATTTGTTTTGTCACTTCCTCAAAAAACTCAATTAGAACATAGAACACTACAGCACAGTACGGGCCTTATGGCCAACAATGTGCCGACATTTTATCGTGCTCTAAGATCTATCTAACCCTTCCCTCCCACATAGCCCCCTATTTTTCTATCATTCATGTGTCTATCTAAGAGTCTCTTAAATGTCCCTAATGTATCTGCCCCCACAACCTCTGCAGGCAGTGTGTTCCACACACCCACCACTCTCTGTGTAAAAACACTTACCCCTGACATCCCCCTTATTCCTTCCTCCACTCACCTTAAAATCATGTCCCCTTATGTTAGCCATTGTTGCCCTGGGAAAAGATCTCTGTCCACTCGATCTATGCCTCTTATCATCTTGTACACCTCTACCAAGTCACCTCTCATCCTCCTCTCCAAAGAGCTGCCCCTCACAAAGCTATGCTGACTATCCCTAATAAGACTATGCTTCTCCAAATGCTCGTAAATCATGTTCCTAAGAATCCTTTCCAATAGCTTGCCCACCACTGATGTAAGACCCCCTGGTCTATAATTCCCAGGATTATCTCTACTACCTTTCTTGAACAAGGGAACAACATTTGCCATTGTCCAACCCTCTGGTACCACTGCTGTGGCCAGGAAGGACACAAAGGTCATTGTCAATGGCCCAGCAAGCTCTTCCCTCACTTCCTGTAGTAACCTGGGGTATATCCCATCTGGCCCCAGGTACTTATTTATCCTAATGTTTTTCATTCTCCAAGCTCCAACACTACCTATTTCTTAAACTCAACATGTTCCAGCACATTAGCCTGTTCTACACTGACCCCTCACATTCGTCAAAGTCCCTCCCCCTAGAGAACACCAAAGCAAAGTATTCATTAGGGACCTCCCCTACCTCCTCCAGCTCCAGGCACGTTTCCCTCTTTCATATGAAAATATGAAGAAATCATTACCTCTCACAGACCTTGAGAATTTGTCTTTCAATGACTAACCTCCTGTATTGATTCTCCTTGAATAATGCTTAGCTCTGTTGGGTTAAGCCATGAGAATCGGTTATATATCATTTGACTGAGGGATATCTGACGGAGCAGTTTTGATTGGGTAGATATGGAGACAGTCATTTCTCTATTGAAGGAATTAAGTGCAAGGGAACTTTAATCTAGAGGTTAGAGTAAAATCAGGAAACCCATTTCTGCACAGTGATTGAAATCTGAAGGTGTCTCCTTTGAAGGATAGTGGACAAAGGAACAACTGAAGCTTTTGAGATTGAGATAGGCAGATCTCCGTCAGAAAGTTTTCTGTTGATTTTGAAAATGTTTAGGTGAATGGATGTGTAAAACAGATCAGTCACTACCTAATCAATTTGAGGGTCTGATTGATCTGCTCCTGTTCACTCCCTAAACCTCCCAACACGTTTAAAGCACCAAGACACTTTTCTATGAATAAAGCTTTGGTATCCATTCCTAATCTGTGCTTCCCTGTTTGTTTTTCCCTCTGCCTATTGTACCTTTGTCAGCCTACATCAAGGTAAATTTCATTGTTTCCTCAAATATAAACCATGTAGCTTGCATTTGGACTTAGAATAGATTCTTTTACTTGCTGTTATTAAATGCCCAATGATGGACTTTGCAACCAAATTGGTATTTATAGCATCATTAGAGATGTTCTTGCACTATATTAATTTTTTTGCCTCAAGTTCATTTTGTTGGACAGATGAACCAATAAAATATACAGGCACTTATCCCCCAACTTGTCTCTTATTCTTTCTGTGTTTTCCTCCCCTTCCGTCTTTGCCTTTCCCCTTGCCTTTCACCATATCTTTTCATTCCCTCATCTAGATTCAGTGAAAAAGCCTTTTAGCTGCTTACTGCAACCACTTCCTGTGGGTGCAAGTTGCCATTCATTGCATAGACAAATTGTTCATTAATTTCCTGTTGGATTTATTAGTAATTATCCTATATTCATGTTCATTTGGTTTGGGTTTCCCCAGAGAGGAAACATTCCTTGCAATCCTTTCCTATTCATCTTATTTATATCTTTAAAAACTGCAATCAGGTCACATCTGTCTTCCGTTATCCAACCTGTGCAATCTTTCACAATCATTATCTTCCCTCGGTTTTTCACCACCCTTATAAATCTTTGTTGCACTTTATTAAATTTTCTATGGCCTTTAATAATCTGGAGACCACACTGTGCCCATACTCTAAATGTGGCCTTACCCTTTTGTTGCTACCTAAAACAAGAGTCCAAGACCCTTGAAGAAGACAGACAATGGGATAAATTTGTAAGCCAGTCCAGTCCCAGGAAGTAGATTGCTGGCTTAAGTATCATAAAAAGGGTTGGAGCTTATATTTGGCCTGTTTCACATATTTAATCCTGACTTCCCAGGCCTTGGGCAAACTCAGCAGCTCAAGAGAAGCAAGGATAGCTTCAGGAGAAAAAAGAAATGCCACTCTAACACTGCACGGCACAAAGCCTACCTGTTACCCCAGGTTTGAACCTCCACACTCCCATTAGACCCACAGTCACTGTCCAAAGAGTGCCACCCCACTCCATCTGAAGGGGGATCAGCCTCCAATGGGTTCTTAGCTGCTGGAGTATACTGGTCCTCAGTGATTGGAGGCTAAGCCTGTCAATCAAGCTGACCTACTGATGGGGAACCTATCGAGGAGCTGGTGAAACCCCCAGCTGGCATGCAGGCTAATGTGCTAAACTTGGTTTCCAAAACAGGCTGGGCATGTGTGCTTGTTATTGGAGCCAGTGGCTGCAATCCACAAATTACTGAGTAAATTGTAAACCAAGGTATGTTTCTCACCAAATACCCACACAGCCTGAGTAGATGCAGCTATCTAAATTGAGACCTACAGGAGAGATTCTTTGAAGAAAGTACCGAGGAACATTATCTGGGCATTCAACTTTCTTCTGTAGAATCCCTTTGAAATTTATTGCACAGATAGAGGGCATTTGGCCCAGATGTCTGTATTAACTAATAAAGAACTATTCTATCCATTCCCACTTCCCCAATGTCAGTTTGTAGCCATGTGGATTATTTTTCCAACACTAAGAAAAATAAAATAATCAGGGTATGTGTTATTTTCAATAAATGGCAATTAAATGACGGAAATCAGAAATAAAAATGGAAACACTTAGCAGATGGAAAAATATCTGAGTATATCTGCACCACCAGCTGAGTGTTTCTAGTGTTTCATGTATTATTACCATCCCCTGTAGCAAGCACTTCACTGCAATCACCTGTCACGAACCAGCAACAAAAGAAACACACTGAGCATGATTTAGTGTTAAAAAACTATTTTATTAATCACTACTTATGATAATACGTAAAATAAAAGTAAAAATGTTAGTATGTTAGAATTCAAAAATGTTAAACCTCGAACGTTAACCCCAAAACTAAACTCTTCGTGTGTGTGTGTGACAAAGTCCAAAACTCCCAGTTCCGGAATGGTTCTTAAAGTTCAGTTCCGCAAGCCATAAGGTGAAACATGAGCAAGGGCTTCTTCAACAACCACCGTTGTCTGAAGATAAGATGTAGATGTAGAAAAACATAGAGAGAGTACATACGAAATCCAGATGTTCCACGATGGAACCCAAACAACACTCCAGTGTTTACTTGGTAGTGACTTCCTCACCCCGAAAGCATCCGAACCGTGGTCGTCCACACACAAATACCTGTTTCCCTCTACAGGTCAGCAACAAAGTGAACTCCACCGGATTACTTCCAACTTCCATACATGGATTTCAGTGGCAAACACAGTTATTGTTTCTCATCCATCGATAGAGAAAACAAGCAGGCTGGTGTCTCTCTCCCTTCTCTCTCTCTCTCCTTCTTCTTCTGACTTCTTCAACAACGTCATTACGTCCTTTATCTTCTATTGACGTAAGCACGTCCCACACACACATACACACACACTCTCTATCTTAAAGGGACTTTCACTGAGTCCGTAACACACCTACAACCTAAAACGTTTGAGAGATTATTTTGTGAGTTACAGCTGGTTAGGTGCTGATCCAATATGCGGAGGGCTTCTGCCTTGATCCATAGTCTCAGGCACTGAATTTCAGATCCCAACTGGGTGAAAGGTTTTCTCCTCCTCTCCATTCTAATTGTTCTATTAATTTTCTGACCCTGTGCTCTTTTTAGAAAGATTGGATGAAGTCAATAAACTTGTCCCCACTTCCCTAAAGTATGCTGAAAATAAAATGATTTGGCATTTTGTATTCCCTCTAGATGTAAGTTAGTGTCAAAAGTGTTTCAACCAATCCCTGACGCTGGAGAGACGTTCAAGGGGCTCTTTGAGGAGTGCAATGGTGATTTTCAGGTAACTAAGGGCGTTAATTATTGACAGAAAAATACATCAGAAGGCTGGTGTTAAAACAGTGGGTCAGGTCACAACTCCAGATTTCTGCACGTTTGTAGAGATTGCAGTCAGAGATTCCCTGCCTCTCTGCAGAATGGACACTTGTTAAACAATGTCCTTCAGGATATTGCAGTTTTCTCATCTAAATTGGCCTTTCAGCATGCCGGGAAATGGTGGATAGTGCAAGGTGCAACGCTTGACTCCGTATCTTAGTGATTAAGAGTTCTACCCCTATATGTTATTTATTCAGTGACAAGATGTAGACATTGCTGGGAAGGCCAACATTTGTTATACATTCCAAATTGCTGCTGAGGAAGCAGTGGTGAGCCACTGGCACGTCAAGTTGAATTTACTGTCACATGCACAAGAACGGCGATACACATAAAATGAAAAACTTGCTTGCAGCAGTATCACAGGCACGTAGGTTCAGACAACACACAGAGTATAAGTTATACACAAATTATACCAGACAGTAAGGAAAAGAAGTGTGTAAGACAAGACATTAGTGCAAAATAACACTATCAGAGTGAAGTCCATGGTGGTGCAAGAGGTGGTCTGCAGAGTTCTGCTGCTGAGGTAGGGTTAGGGTTGTGCAGGTCAGTTCAAGAACTTGATGGTTGTAGGAAAGTAGTTGTGCCTGAAACTGGCAGTGTGGGATTTCGGGCTTCTGTACCTCCTGCCTGATGGTAGCAGCAAGAAGAGAACATGACCCTGATGGTGAGGGTCCTTGATGATAGATGCAGCCTTCTTGAGGCAATGCCTCCTGTAGATGCTTTCAATGGTGGGGAGGGCTGTCCCCATGATGGACTGGGCTGTGTCCACTACACTCTGCAGCCTCTCGCATTCCTGTGTGTTGGGAGTTGCCATACCAGGCCATGATGCAACCGGTCAGGATACACTCTACAGAGAGATGTGATGACAGAAGGCTTGACATTTAATGCCGTAAACAGCTGAATAGTAGGCAGTCCAAAAACACTCATAACCAATGAAATGCTTTAGAAATATTGTCATGTGGATGGATTGTGGACTTCAGGAAGGGGAAGTCAGGTGAAGTCAGGGAAGCCAGTCCTCATTGAAGGGTCTGTGGTGGAAAAGATGAGCAGCTTCAAATTCCTGGGTGTCAACATCTCGGAGGGTCTATCCTGGGCCCAGCACATAGATACAACCATGAAGAAGGCACGCCAACACCTCTACTTGCTTAGAAGTTTAAAGAGATTCAACGTGTCATGAAAGACTCTAACGACTTCTACAGATGTACAGTTGGAAAGCATTCTGACCGGTTGCATCACGGTCTGGTATGGGAACTCCGATGCACAGGAATGCAGAAGACTACAGAGAGTGGTGGACTCAGCCATTTCCATCACGGGTACAGCTCTCCCCACTATTGAGAACATCTACAAAAGGTGATATCTCTGGAAGGCGACATCCATCACTGAGAACCCCCACCATCTGGGCCATGCCCTCTTCTCAATGCTGCCATCAGGTAGGAGGTACAGGAGCCTGAAGACCCACACCTCAAGGTTCAACAACAGCTTCTTCCCCACTGCCATCAGGTTCTTGAACCGACCTGAAAAACTCGAATTCCACCTCAGACTATATTTCCCTCAACTTGCACTGTCGTTATGTTTATCTTTGTTTATTTTGTCATGTAAGTTATGTATAATTTATGTTAATTTAAGTTTATGTAATACATGTTTGTCATGTTCGTAATGTACTGTGCTGCTGCTGCAAAAGGCTAATTTTCAAGTCATTTATAACCTGGGTACGTATGCCCATGAATATAAGCATGAACTTGAACACTGTTGTAATACTGGAAACAGAGAAATCAATTTGCATTTAATATTCTCTTTAAACTGCAGCTTGCTAATAGCCAGATAATTTTTTTTTCATTTAACAAGAATCATTAAAAAGTATTGAGCAGGGAAGTATCTCCTTTCCTCCTGTCCACAGTAATTCGATGAAATCAGATAGGGTCTTGAACTGATATTTTATCTGAGAGAAGGCATTTACAGAAGTGTAGCACTCCTTGAGTACTAAACGGGAACACCAAGTCTCTGGCGTGGGATCTGAACCCATCAAATACTAACCCTAAGACAGGTGGGCTTCCAACTGAGCCATAGTTGGTAGCAAAAGTACAAGCTGCTGGAGGAACTCAGTGGGTCAGGCAGCATCTGTGGAGGCAAAGGGTTTATCAACGTTTCGGTTCGAGACCCTGCATCAGGACTGAGAGTGTAGAGGGGAGACAAAGGTGAGAGGGAGGGGGTGAGGCTGGGGCTGGCAGATGATGGATGGAACCAGGTGAGGATGGAGGTGATGGGCAGCTGGAGCCAGGTGGGGAAGAGGGAGGGATAGTGTTGGGAAATGGTGGCTGGTGGGTTAAAGGTAGAAACATAAGAAGAAAGAGGAAAAGAAATGTGGAGTTGGGTTGGGAGGATGGAGGTAGATACAGAGCTTGGAAGATGATGAAAACACAAGAAGCTGCAGACGCTGGAATCTGATTGGTAAGGCAGATGATAAGTGGATCAGATATGGGAGGGATGATGGGCAGGTGGGGGAGGGGAATTAAATTGGATGATGGGGGGCGGGGGGGTTGAAGGGGGAAACAGAAGAATGAACACAGGGTGTAGTTACCTGAAGTTGGAAAATTCAGTGCTCATATCATTAGGTTGTTAACTACCCAGGCATATTATGAGGTGCTGTTCTTTTAGTTTGCATTTGGCTTCACCCTGGCAGTGGAGAAGGCTGAGGACTGACTGGTCAGTGTGGGGGCAGGAAAGGGAGTTGAAATGACATGTAACCAGAACGTTAGGATGGCCATTGAAGATAGAGCATAGGTGTTCCACAAAGCGGTCACCTGGTCTACACTTGGTCTCACCAATGTACAGGAGGACACATTGAGGGAACCGAGTAGATGGGGTTGGAGGAATTGCATGTGAATCTTTGTCTGACCTGGAATGGCTGTTTGGGTCCCTGGATGATGGTGAGGTGTAGGGACAAGTGTTGCATCTCCTGCAGTTGTAGGGGAAAGTGCAGGGGATGGGGAAGGTGGGAGGGTAGGGGTGAATAAACCAGGGGATCACAGAGTGTAGCCACTGTAGATATTCAGTTGTTAAATGATGGAGCTGTTGGAGAGTCTCTTCGACATGATGTTCCCTACAATGCAAGGCACTCATAAGCACTGCACTCCAGGCAATGATGGGGGCAACATTATTGCCTTTCATACTCCACCTGTGAGATTGTACATTCACTATTTCCAATTTCTCCTCCTTGAGTATTTGTGCCTGCAACGAAATAATCACCATTTGTTTTCTTACGCAGAAATGGATTAATAAGAATCCCTAGCTGAAGACTGAGATTGAAGAATGCACAAGTTACTGTAAAAGAATTCTAAGATCCTTAAAAGCTATTGTCACATTCTAGTCTTCTAGCAACAGAGATGTTTCATTAGCCTCAAGATGTTTGTCTTCAATGGGAAGAGGAGAGGAGAGAGAGAAAAAAATACATATTTGAAAGGAAGAATGAAAGGAAGATGATACATCCATCATAGTTTATGAAACATTTTTTTCCAACCTTTTTATCAGCTTGCTGTATTATTTGAATTTCTTCAGACCAGACTTTCCAATAAGCTTGGAACTTCGGATAAAGTTCAGTAAAGCATTAGCAAGCAGAGAGGAGAATGACGCAGTTGGATTCCTGACTCCAGCATATTCTTTACAAGGACCTCAATGTATTAATAAGCAGTTGTACCCAGACACACACAATGAATATACAGACAGAAAAGCAAAACCATCATGTTTTTTTTCCCAGGAGTTCTTCCTGTCATGTTTCGAGTCCAACCTACATGTACAGTCTGAATCCAATTTCAAGCACAGTTCTTTGCTTCTAGTTTGTGGCTTGTGCTGCGATGCTTCAGGGCAGTTCAGAGTATATTACAGTGTACGTTTACACAGTAATTGATGGCATAGAGGCATTAAGGTTTTTTGAGTAATTTACTTCCAGTGAAACCCATTCTCAGTGTACCTCTGCTCCATGTGTTCACAGGAGCCGGATATCACTCCTTACTGAGTAGGGGCAAATGTGGGGAATAAGTTTATCACGTAATTTTTCCCTTTTTTTAAAAGACCAGAAGATGTTCTGGCAGATTCTGGTGCTTCAGTCAATGCTACAGTAAGGGACAAAGGCTGGTTAGCAGTGGGAGGCTGATGTACTACATGTGGTAGGTTAACAGATTCTTTACATGTAAATCAATTTCAGGACCTGCTTTCTTTCTAATGTGAGGAGATGCTTTATTAGATAATGTACATGGACAGGGAATGACTTTTAAGCGTTACCTTCTTGTTATTCCTTTTTAGTGATGACTCTCTTTGCAACTTGCTGAGAGTAGAACTTTTGTAACCTGGTTCTCATCCACTCTGACAGTGATGATTTATTGCAAGAAGGATATCTGTGCACAATGGATATATTTTACTTTGATACCGCAGTTTTCATCCAGTATCTCAGAAAAGGTTTTCATGAAAATAACAGATGCAAATCCTAAACAGAGTATCAGCTAAACTGCAACTTGACAAGTCTAAAGTCATTTACTGTCAAATGCACAAGTCACATATAACACAGGTGCAATGAAAAACTTACCAGAAAGTACCCGAATATCAAACCATAAAAGAGTGATTAATTGTTAACATCTTTATTAAGCAACAAAAAAACCAAAACAGCTTTAATGACGTGAGATTAAACCAAATGATAAACCTGTGTAGATATGGTCGCACAAACTAGGTATCCTCTCGGGGAGAAAGTAAATGCAGAAGAGAGAGGTAAAGGAAAAATGAGGGACTGGAGTGCAAGGAGAAAGGGTGAGGGAAGGAAAAGGGAGGTGAATTTGACAGAGGTGCCAGGGAGAGAGAGTTGGAGAGGGGAGGGAAACTGAAGGAGAAGGTAGGGAGGAGGAGCTGGTCCATCTCGGAAATGCATCAGAGTGAGGCTGTGAAAGGAATTTTTAATCCTATGTTTATAAAAAAAAATCAATTATGTGAATCAGTTTAAATGTCTTTTATGATCTGGTTATTCAAGTGTTCCAGTATTTGAATAAAAATAACATTTATTTTATTTTATTTGTGTTATGTGTGCAGATTACCAGTGGCTAGTTTATCGAATGCGTGAGTCCCATATGTGGAGAGCAATTTAGTTAAACAGACACGATACATTTATTTTATAGCACTTTCTTTTTCAAAAACACTTAAGTGGAGACTTGATTTTCTTTCATAATTTTGAGTCGTGAGATGTTTAAAAATATTTACATTAGAAATAGACTACAGTTTATGTGAATACAAGAAAATAACAAAGATAAAATTAGTTATTGAGAATGGATTGTGCTGTCCACAAACTGAATTACACTGGAGGCACTGCAGGTAAGTATCACTTTATACCACAATTCATAACCTGAAACTATAATTCTTAACCCTGTACAATAAAATGTATTAATATTTTAAAGCGGATTCTGAAACAAAGAAACAGGAGAATGTACTTGCACAAACCTTGGACAAACTGAAAAGGGTGTTAAAAAAGTAAAAGGAGTCTTTGGCTTTATAATAAAAGCATAGGATATAAAAGCAAGAAATTAATATTATCACAGGTTAGGGTTTAGCTGGAGTATTGTGCTCCACTTAGGCATCAGTTTGCAAGGTTTGCTACTTCTGCTAATTGTAGGCTTTCCTACTTTCAAGATTCTTAATTTAATCTAATCCAAGGGATTTATTTGAGACTACAACATTATGGGTGCATGTACAGTATATAAACTATTAGTGCAACAGATTTTTTAACAACTTACATCCAGTGCAGGGAAGTAGTACTTGAGAAAGATGGTATTCACAGTCTATTCCTTGAAACGTCAGTGGTTTGAACATTGAGTAATTGCGATGTAATCTCATTTCCTCCTGCCATGTTTGTTGAATGGCCTAGCCCATGGTACACTTGCCCTGTCTCTCTCTGACTCCATTTTCTCTTTGATTTGACATGGTAACTAATCTGTAGTATCATACCCCTTGTCATTTCAATAAAACGTAGATTGGCCCATTTCTTATTACCTTTTTGATACTTTCTCACATCTGGACCCTCATGCTAATTATTTTACGTTCTTGTTGCAAATGTCTTTTGCTTCAGTAAAACTATCCTTTGGACCTTGCAACCTCTATTTCATTCTTTCTATTTCTTAATCAAGTGCTCTGCCCCTAAGTTAGTTGTTTGTGTACATTCCTGGTAAATTCAGGTTATCTGCTTGCTTCAAACATAACATCAAGGACCCCTCCTGTTACGTTTGTTCTTCATCAAGAGACAAACTTTGCGTGGGTTTAACATCTGAAGATCTTATTAACCAACAACAGACAGCTTGCTTTCCCTCTCTTTTTTACAGCCTTTCTTCCGTACTCACTGAGTCTCTTTCTCAATTGCACACAGTATGTTCAGGCCTCAATCCCACTTCTGACACCATGTTGTGTTTGTTCTTCATCAAGAGACATCTTATTAACCAACACAGACTGGCTTGCTTTCCCTCTCTTTTTACAGCCACTTCCTGTTCCCCCATGTGACCCCTTGCATTGCCTACTGGGAACTGTAGTTCTTTATTATAACTACATAATAACACATAATAACACACCTCCACCCCAGTTATTCTCTCTTCTCCGCACTCTCATTGTATAGAAGATACAAAAGCTAGAAAGCACGTACCACCAGACTCAAGGACGGTCTTCATCCTGCTGTTATCAGACACTTGAATGGACCTCTCACACGCCAAAGATGAACTCTTGATCTCCTACTCTATCTGGCACTTTATTTGTCCACCTGCACTGCACTTTCTCTGTAATTGTAACATTATATTCTACATTCTATTTTCTTTTTACTACCTCAATGTACTTATGTGTGGCACAATCTTTCTGGATGGCAGGCAGACAAAAGTATGTTGGTACGTGTGACAATAATAAACCAATACCAATACACAGTTCTTCATTTTGCAAATTTTAAATAGCTCTTTCAACACATTCTTTGAAGTCAACATCATATTTGTTCCTTGATCTTATATCACATTAATATATGTTGCTTCTGCTTCAACAATATTCCTCCATTCCAACAATAATATTAAAACATTAAGATGCATGAGAAACAAATTAAAATAGATTTAAACGCTTAAAATATTTTGGTATTCATTTAAGCTACGTTTATTACATAGGAAGAGGTAGTTTGATCAGAAGGATTGCAGTGCATCAAGAAGGTGGCTCACTATCACTTTCTCAAAGGCAACCAGGAGTGGGAAATAATGTTGGTTTTTTCACATATTTACTGAAATGACTCAAGTATCATTATTCCCCGGAAAGCCACGGCAAGATAGAAAAGTGGAAACTACCAATTGTAGCTCAGATATGTACCACTAAATTTTCAGCCAGCTCAGAAAAACCATGGCAGAAATAATTTCTTAATAAATAACGTGCAAATTTACCACAAGCAGTCACTTCTTTTATAGTTATGCCACTTATAGTATTCAACATCTGATTGACACAAGAAGGTGTAACTATGACAATAACTAGTAGTGATGTTAAGTGAGGAATAATATTGCTGATTCTAACATACTGCCTTAGATTATGTTACATCCTCATGGGAAAGTAGAGAATTGCAATCACAATGTAAAGGCAGCAATTCCAACATTGCTGCAGTCCCTCAGTACTGCACTAAAGTGTTCACCCTGAAATTTATGCTCAAGTCACTGAAATAGGTTTAAATTTACAACCATTTGACCGAATTACCACTGAGACACATCTGACAATTGCATTTAGGCAGAACAAGGTTGGTTCTGGATCTGGCAGTGGGAATGAATGTGGTGACTAGCTCACATGCCCTCTTAGATGCATGAGTCCTTTTGGCCTACTTGCATCAAGAAACAACAGAACTATCAGAGTTAAACTAGAAGGAAAAGAACGTATGGACTAATGCTTACTCGTTTAGTTATGGATTAACAGATACTCCAACTAGGATAATTATGATATTTTAAATATTTATTCATTTCTCAAGATCTGGGCAACCCTGACAAGAGAAAGATAATTTCCCATCCCTAGTTGCCCCAGTGAAGTTGGTGGCGAGCCATATTATTGAACTACTACAGTCCTGGCAAAGGTACTCCCGTGGTGTTGCTGGGGGAGATTTTCCAGGTTCAGCCTCAGCAACAGTGAAGGAACAGTGACATATTTCCAAGTCAGAATGGTGTATGACTTGGAGGGAAAACCTAGAAATGTTGGTGTTCCCAAACACCTGAAGCCTTTGTCCTCCTTGAGGTAGTGGTAGAAGATTTTGGAGGTGATGTCAGGGTGGTCTACGTGAGCAGGTGGTACACTCTGCAACCACAATGTGCTGACGGTAAAGGGAAGTATGTTCAGAAAAAGACAATGAACCACTTCCACTATTCCGTCTTGCTGTGGCTTTGCAAATATTTGTGCTTCTAAGCAGCATGTACCAGGAAATAATTCAGTCATTCCAGTAAATCTCTGAAATAATCCCAAGTAAGTTTGTCACCAAACTCCAAGACCTAGGTCTCAACACCTCCCTCTGTAACTGGATCCTTGACTTTCTAACAAACAGACCGCAATCGGTGAGGATAAGCACCAATACCTCCGGCATGATTATTCTCAACACTGGTGCCCCACAAGGCTGCCTCCTCAGCCCTCTACTCTACTCCCTATACACCCATGACTGTGTGGCCAGATTCTGCTCTAACTCCATCTACAAGTTTGCAGATGATACCACCATTGTAGGCCGTATCTCAAACAGCGATGAGTCAGAGTACAGGAAGGAGATTGAGAGCTTAGTGGAATGGTGTCATGACAACAACCTTGCCTTCAATGTCAACAAAACAAAAGAGCTGGTCATTGACTTCAGGAAAGGGGGAGGTGTACATGCACCTGTCTACATCAATGGTGCTGAAGTCAAGAGGTTTGAGAGCTTCAAGTTTCTGGGAGTGAACATCACCAACAGCCTGTCCTGGTCAAATCACGTAGAAGCCACGGCCAAGAAAGTCCACCAGCACCTCTACTTCCTCAGGAAGCTAAAAAATTTGGTTTGTCCCCTTTGACTCTCACCAACTTTTACAGATGCACCATAGAAAGCACTCTATCTGAATGTATCACGTCTTGGTACAGTAACTGCTCTGCCCAGGACTGCAAGAAACTGCAGAGAGCTGTGGACACAGTCCAGCGCATTACGGACACCAGCCTCCCCTCCTTGGACTCTGTCTTTACCTCTCGCTGTCCTGGTGAAGCAGCCAGCGTAATCAAAGACCCCACCCACCCGGGACATTCTTTCTTCTCTCCTCTTCCATCGGGTAGGAGATATAGGAGCCCGAAGGCACGTACCACCAGACTTAAGGACAGCTTCTACCCCACAGTGATAAGACTATTGAACAGTTCCCTTATACAATGAGGTGGACTATGACCTCTCAATCTACCTTGTTGTGACCTCGCACCTTATTGCACTGCACTTTCTCTGTAGCTGTGACACTTTACTCTGTACTGTTATTGTTTTTACCTGTACTACATCAATGCACTCTGCACTGACTCAATGTAACTGCACTGTGTAATGAATTGACCTGTACGATCGGTTTGTAAGGCAAGATTTTCACTGTACCTTGGTACAAGTGACAATAATAAACCAATAACAATACCAATACTGAAAAAGTCAACATACTACTCAGATAATTAACAGGATAATCCATTCAGGTGGCTGCTTTGTGTTGGATGGCTTCAAGTTTCTTGAGAGTTTTTGCAGCTGCACTTGTCCGGGCGAGTGGAGAGTACTCAATCAAACTCATGATATTTGCTTACTAGGTGGTAAAAAGGCTTTGGGGTTCAGGAGGCGAACCACTTCTTGCAGGATACCTCATTTCTCCTTATTTCTTGTGGTCACTACTTTTGTGTGACTGCTCTAAATGAGTTTCTGGTCAATGTATGAACCCCAAAGAGGTTGATGGTGAAGTATTTGATGACGGTAATGTTGTTGAATGTTAAGGGTAGGTGATCGACTCTGTGTTTTCTGGTTGTTGGCACCTTTATGGCGTAATTTTTACCAGCCCTTACCTGATTATTGACTGCTAGGAGGAAATCCAGACAAATTCACAGAAGTTTTTGGAAGTGTTAAAACAAATTCACCTCAAAAGCTAGTGTTGCTGCAGACCAATTGAAGATTTTAGGACTTGATAGAATTTTCCAAGATGTTTATTTACTAAGATGTTTATTTATTAGTCACCTGTACATCGAAACACACAGTGAAATGTGTCCTTTTGCGCTACTGAGAATGTTCTGGGGGCAGCCCTCAAGTGTCGCCACGCTTCCGGCGCCAACATAGCATGCCCACAACTTCCTAACCCATACGTCTTTGGAATGTGGGAGGAAACAATGCAGACACGGGGAGCATGAGTTTGAGGAGTTAGAATGTAGGAAACATTTCTGATATGATATTACATAATGGGTTTTTTTTGTAGAGAAACAAAGGACTGCAGACTTTGGAATCTAAATGAAGAAACAACAAGATGCTGGAGGAACTCAGCAGGCCAGGCAGCATCCGTGGAGAAAAGCAGGCGGTCAACGTTTTGGGTCAAGACCCGTCTTCAGGACTGAGGATCGGAAAAGGGGAAGCCCAATATATAGGGGGCGGGGGGAACAGAGCAATGACAGGTGGACAAAAGAGGGGAGGTGGGGTGAGGCGGGGATGGTGATAGGTGGATGCAGGTAAGACAGTGATAGGCAGGTGCGGGGGACGAGGGGAGAGCAGGTCCACCGGGGGATGGGTCAAAGGTAAGGAGGCAGGCGGCGTGGGGGGAGGGGAAGGAGAGAGAGGAAAACAATTGGTGTGGAGAATAAAAGAGAGATAGGCTAGGAAAGAGAAGGAAAGAAGGGGCAAGGTGGGGTTGCTTCACTTAAAGTGGGAGAATTCGATGTTCATCCCGTTAGGCTGTAAGGTCCCAAGACGGAAAATGAGGTGCTGGCGCTTGGAATTCTCCTGGCAGTGGAGGAGGCCGAGGACTGTCATATCTGTGATGGAGTGAGAGGGGGAGTTGAAGTGACTGGCAATGGGAAGATGCAGATCGTGGTTATGGACGGAGCGCAGGTGTTCCAAGAAACAGTCAACTGGTCTGCGTTTGGTCTCACCAATGTAAAAGAGGCTATACTTGGAGCACCGAATGCAGTAGATGACATTAGGGGAGGTGCAGGTAAATCTCTGCCTCACCTGAAAGGACTGTTTGGGTCCCTGGATGGAGGTGGTGTAGAGGCAGGTGTTACACCTATGGTGGGGGCAGTGGAAAGTTCCCGGGGTGGGAATGGGATGGGTAGGGAGGGAGGAGTGAACTGGAGAGTAGCGGGGAGGGCGGTCCCTGTGAAAAGCTGAAAGGGGTGGGGAGGGGAAGATATGCTTGGTGGTGGGGTCCCATTGGAGATGGCGGAAGTTGCGGAGAACAATGTGTTGGATACTTAGGCTGGTGGGATGAAATGTGAGAACAAGGGGAACCCTATACCTGTTGGATCTGGGAGGGGTGGGGCTGAGAGCAGAGGTGCAGGAAATGGCAGAGATGTGGGTGCGAGCTCTCTCGACTATAGTAGGAGGGAAGCCACGTTAAGTAAACAAGTTGGACATTTCTGATGTCCTGGAGTGGAAAGCCTCATCATGGAAGCAGATACGGTGGAGGCAGAGAGATTGAGAGAAATGGATAGCATCCCTGCAAGAGACAGGTGAGGGGAGCTGTAATCGAGGTAGCTGTGGGCGTCAGTGGGTTTGTAGAAGATGTTGGTGGATAATGAATTTCCTGAAATGGAGATGGAAAGATCAATGAAACAGAGAGAGGTATCAGAGATAGTCCAAGTGAATTGGAGAGCCGGGTGAAAATTACTGGTGAAATTTATGAAACTGTCAAGGTCCGCAAAGGTGCAAGAGGTGGCAGTCACCAATGCTTTTCTCCACGGATGCTGCCTGACCTGCAGGCTTTCTTTGTAACCCACTTTTCTGTATAGCTATCTGCTTACTTGAAGCAGTAATCTGTTGAGATTAAGATTAAGATTAGGATATCTGTATTCGTCACATGTACATTGAAACACACAGTGAAATGCATCTTTGCGTAGAGTGTTCTGCGGGCAGCCCGCAAGTGTCACCACACTTCTGTGCCGACATAGCATGCCCACAACTTCCTAACCTGTACATCTCTGGAATGTGGGAGGAAACCGGAGCACCCGGAGGAAACCCACGCAGACACAGGTAGAAAGTACAAACTCCTTACAGACAATGGCCAGATTTGAACCCAGGTCGCTGGCACTGTAAAGTGTTATGCTAACCACTACACTACCATGCCTGCTTTTACTAAGAAAATGGTCATTACATTAAAAGAATTGGGATATGAACATCATATCCTGAACTAATAGTCATTAAGGGTCAATTTCAATGCACCTGTGTGAACAGATAAGCAATTTCTAATAAAGCACTAGTTGGGCTTCCCACAATCTGATGCCATCCAGTTAACATTTACTGACAGCAGCTTTAAATTTACAGATTCCCATTAAAAAGAAAGACTTAGATTTGTCCATCGTCCATTGTGAAAAGCAGCTTGGCAAAAGTAGTTTTGGATACAATTAGCACTTTCAGATGAGGTTATTACCAAAGAGATTTCCCTTTCTCAGAGCAGAAGAGTTCTCCTGGTCCTTACCTTTCACCCTGTGAGTCTCCGCATCCAGCACATCACCCTTCGTCATTTCCTCCAACTGCAATGAGATCCCACCACCAGCCACATCTTCTCCTCCCCACTCCTTTCTGCCTTCCGCAGGGACCACTCCCTCTGTGATACCTTGGTCCGCTCATCCCTCCCTTACCCCGGCACGTTCCCCTGCCCTCGCAGTCGATGTAACACTTGTCCTTACACCTCCTCCTTCACCACTATCCATCGACTTCAACAGTCCTTCCAGTTGAGGCATGCACCTTCACATGTATCTCCTCCAACCTTGTCCACCACATTCGGTGCTCCCGATGTGGCCTCCTCGACATCGGCAAGACCAAGCGCGGGCCCTGTGACTGTTTTGCAGAGCACCTGCGCTCAGTCTGCAATAGCCATTCCGAGATCCCAGTTGCAGACCACTTCAACTCCCCTTCCCATTCCCACACTGACCCATGCATCCTTGATCTTCTCTACTGCCAGGAAGAAGCCCAATACAAACTGGAGGAACAACACCTTATATTCCTCCTCTGTAGTCTCCAACCCAATGACATGAATATTGAGTTTTCAAAGTTTAGGTAACTGCCCGGCTTTTCTTTTTTGTCCCTCCCCCCCTTCCCTCCCCCTCTCTTTCTCCCCCATCTCCCTCTCCTTCTAATCCTCCAGTTTTCCCATTTTTGTTCCCCTTCCTACCCTCCCCCCCAGCCCCCCTCGACCCATCTTTGTCCCCTTCCCCCTCCTGGGCTCCATCCACCCACTTCACATATGGTTCCCCCACCCCCCCGTCTAGTTCCAACTATCGTTCACCTCTCTCCTAATGGTTCCCATTCTCACCTCCTTTACTTATCCGGATCCAGCATCGGTAACGCTTTGTGTTCCTGTTTATCTCCCTCCAGCAGCCGTCTCCCATCTTCACCCTCCCCTCCCCTCACCTTGCTCTGTGTGTTTTGTTTTTCTTTGTCCTCTCTCTCTTTGTCCATCTCCATCTGTCATTCACCTGCCACTCTCTCCCAACTCTACTCCCCACTCCCCTCCCTACCTGGCACTACCTGCCTATCATCTTACTCCCCCTCCTCAGTCCACCAATCGCCTGGCACTCCTTTCTCACCAGTCCCCCTCTCCTCTTTATGCTGGCCATCTCCCCTCTCCACTCTCAGTCCTGATGCAGGGCTCCGACCAGAAACGTTGACAATTTCTTTCCTTCCACAGATGCTGCTCGACCTGCTGTGTTTCTCCAGCAGATGGTTTGTTGCTCCAGAAGAATTCCAGCCTTCGATAAGTCACAAGAGCATAATCTGGACTGAGTGAGCCCTACTTCACTGGTGGGAGGATGAGGGAAGCAAATGAGGAAACTTTTCCAATGGACCAAGAAACATCTTTCAAATATTTTATAACCTTTTGACCTCAACATCTACTGAGTCTTTATCTACCAAATAGTATCCATATTCTCATGAACATTATGTAATCTTCTACAAGTATTAACTTCCATGTGATTCAACATAATTTCCACCCAGCTCTATTGCACCACCATATCTTGCTTGCACAACTGTTGCTTGATTGACACACTGCACTGGATGAGTCAGAATCATTGAGCAACACAGCATGGATACAGGCCCTTCAGCCCAACCAGTCCATACTGACCACGGTGCTCACTCAGCTAGTCCCAACTTCCTGCATTTGGCCCATATCCCTCCAAGCCCCGCCCCTCCACATACCTATCCAAGTGCTTCTTAAATAATACTATTGTACCTGCCTCAATCACTTCCTCTGGCAGCTCGTTCCATATACTCATCACCCTCTGCATGAAAAATTTGCCCCTGAGATCCCTTTTAAATCTTTCCCCTCTCACTCTAAACCTATACCCATTAGTTTTAGACTCCCCTACCCTGGGGAAAAGAGTGTTCCCATCCACCTTATCTATGCCTCTCCTAATTTTAAATGCTTTTATAAGTTCACCCCTCATTCTCCTCTGTTCCAAGGAATAAAGACCAAGCCTGGCTAACCTGTCCCTATAACTCAGTCCCTGTAGTCCTGGCAGTATCCTCGTAAATCTTTTCTGCACTATTTCCAGTTTAACCACGTCTTTTCTCTAACAAGGTGACCAACACTGTACACAGTACTACAAGTGCAGCCTCACCAATGATTTATACAAATGCAACATAAGGTCCCAACTCAATGCCCTGACTGATGAAGGCCAGAATGCTAAACGCCTTTTTCACCACCTGTCTACCTGTGACGTCACTTTCAATGAACTATGCACTTGTACTCCTGGGTCCCTCTGTTCCATTACACTCCCTAGTGCCCTACCATTCATAGCATAAGTACTACGCTGGTTTGACTTTCCAAAATACATCACCTCACACTTACCTGTATTGAAATCCATTTGCCACTCCTCAGCCCACTTCCCTAATCAATCAAGATCACCCTGTAATCTTTGATAACCTTCTTTACTATCAACAACACCTCCTAATTTTGTGTCATCCGCAGACTTACTGATCAAGCCTTGTGCATTCACATCCAAATCATTTATATAAATAACAAGGGTCCCAGCACCGATCCCTGCAGCACACCACCAGTCACCGGCCTCCATTCCGAGAAACAACCTTCAACCACCACACTCTGCTTCCTACCTTTGAGCCAATTTTGAATTCACTTAACTAACTCTCCCTGCATTCCATGGGACCCAACCTTCTAGACCAGCCTACCACGTGGGACTTTGTCAAAGGCCTTGCTAAAGTCCAAATAGACAGCATCCACTGCCCTACCCTCAGCTATCTTTTTGGTTATCTCTTCAAAAAATTCTAAAAGATTCGTCAAGCATGACTTTCCATGCACAAAGCCATGCTGACTCCTCCTAATCAGACTCTGTCTGTCCAAATGCTGGTCGATCCTGTCCCTCAGAATTCCCTCCAGTAATTTCCCCACTACTGATGTCAGGCTGACCGGCCTGTAGTTCCCTGGCTTGTTCTTGCTACCCTTCTAAAACAATGGAACAACATTAGCCACCTTCCAGTCTTCAGGAACTTCACCAGTGACGAACAAAACTTTCCTCCAAATATATATTGAGAGATAGAGATATGTCTTTGTTACATTCCTGTTCCAACACCTTCACTCTGTCCCTCTCCCTAGTAATTGTCTCACATGGAACCAGGCTATGTGGTAACTTCATGTTGTGTTTTACCCCAAGAGGAGCTGAGGATCAAATATTAGCATTGTCAGCAGAGCTAGTCAGCACAACATTGTGGGCCGAAGGGCCTGTCCTTCTGGTTTATTGCACTATAACCTTCAGTCTCCAGTTGTACAACATTCTCTGACTGTGTTCCTGTCTCATGTTATTATTGGAGTTGGAATTGGTTTATTATTGTCACTTGTACCGAGGTACAGTGAAAAACTTGTCTTGCATACTGATCGTACAGATCAATTCATTACAAAGTACAAGGTAGTACAAGGTAAAACAATACAGAATGGAGAATAAAGTGTCACAGCTACAGAGAAAGTGCAGTGCAGGTAGACAATAAGGTGCAAGGTCATAACGAGGTAGATTGTGAGGTCAAGAGTCCATTTTATGGTACGAGGGAACCGTTCAATAGTCTTATAGCAGCGGGATAGAAACTGTCCTTGAGCTACTCATCCAGCATGGGAACAGGCCCTTTGGCCCACTGTGATCTTGCCAACTATCAATCACCTATTTACACTCATCCTAGCCTAATCCCATTTTATTCTCCCAGCAATCTCCCCAGATCCTACCACTCACCTACACATTGGGCAATTTACAGTGGCCAATTAACCTACCAGCCTGCACATCTTTGGAATGTAGGAGTAAACTGAAGCACCCCGAGCAAACCTATATGGTCACAGGGAGAACATGTGAACCACACAAAAAGTGGCATTACAGGTAGATAGGGTTGTAAAGAGAGCTTTTGGCACGTTAGCAAAACCTACCGGAGTTGGGATGTAATGTTGAAGTTGTACAAGATGTTGGTGAGGCCAAGTGTAGAGTATTGTGTGCAGTTCTGGTCACCAACCTACAGGAAAGATATCAATAAGCTTGAAAGAGTGCAGAGAAAATTTACAAGGATGTTGCTGGGACATGAAGATCTGAGTTATAGGGAAAGGCTGAATAGGTTAGGACTTTATTCCCTGGAGCACAGGAGACTGAGGGGAGATCTTATGGAGGTATATAAAATTCTGGAGCGGCAGAGGCTGAGGGGACATAGATTATGAGAGGCAAAGACAGAGTAGACAGCCAGTATCTTTTTCCTGGGGTCGAAATATCTAATACTAGAGAGCATGCACTTAATGTGAGAGGGGGTAAGTTCAAAGGAGATGGACAAGATTTTTTTACTCAAAGAGTGGTGGGTGCCTGGAAATGTGCTGCCAGGAGTGGTGGTGGTGGCAAATACGATAGAGGTCTTTAAGAAAGCCTGTTCCTGCGCTGTACTGTTCCATGTTCTATGAATATTCCCACCAGCTGATCCATGCAGGATCTAAATGGACTAAAAGTTGACCTTTCTCTCCCAGCATACTTTGAAGAACAAAATGCCTTTGTAATGAACTTGTAAAACAGGCTGAGAGCTGATAGAAAGTGCTGAAGAAATTGTTCACATAAACAAAAACAGGATGCAGTTGGAAGTTGGCAACTTTCTTTGAATCTCTGTGGTGTGGTTGTCACAAGGTTTAAGTAACGCTTAAGTAACGGCCACTTCTGAATTTGTCCTCAACAAAAGTGGTAAACAGCAGAATCATCGTTAGAGTGAAACCTACTGACCAACTTTTCAGAAAGTTTATAAGTTCTGGCTTTTCACATCAAAACATTTTTGTTTTGCTAAGGGTTGAACACCAAAGAGAATGACATTTCTAACTCGACCTGTTCATGGATTTACAACTAACAGGACAACCACAGCACAGTCAGAAGCAAGCTCCACCAATCAAGTTGTCACGGTTGTGACTTTTACATTATAGAATAAGGAGGGTTTAAGGTAACTTTGACAACTTCCAGAGAGCTGTGGATAGGACTGATCCCCTGTACACAAGGGAACACACTCCTCTGAGTGATCAGTGGAGTGAGTTATGTTCATGGGCTGAAGGGCCTGTTTCTGTGGTGTACTGTTCGATGTTCTGTGTTCTAACCTTATGGACTGGTCTCCCATATGCGCTCTTGTCTGAAGCTTTATTGTAGTCCCTGTGGACTGCATCAAATGCACTGCTTTCATCAATACATTTTATTATCTCGTTGAAACATCAATATAAATAGGTCCGACAGGATCTCCCTCTGACAGCCTTGATGACTATTTTTGATTAACTTCTGCCTTTACAAATGTAGATGAATCCCATCCATCAGAACTTTTACCAATGACTTCTGTCTCACTGATGGTAGCCTCACAGGTCTCTAAGTACCTGGCTTTATTCCTGCTACCCTTGAATAAAGGTAGAGCAGTTGCTGTCCTCCTGTTACCTGGCATCTCAACTGTGGCCAGCGACGATTTAAAAATCTGTCAGATCCGCAGCAATCTCCTCTTGTAATTCCTATAGCAGCCCAAGACACGTCATCAGGTCCAAAGGATTTATCCACCTTCATGTCTCCTCTTTTTAATAAGATATCTTTATTAGTCACATGTACATCGAAAAACACAGTGAAATACATCTTTTGCATAGAGTGTTCTGGGGGCAGCCCGCAAGTGTAGCCATGCTTCCGGTGCCAACATAGCATGCCCACAACTTCCTAACCTGTCCGTCGTTGGAAGGTGGGAGGAAACCGGAGCACCCGGAGGAATCCCACGCAGACACGGGGAGAACATATAAACTCCTTACAGAGAGTAGCCGGAATTGAACCCGGGTTGCTGGCACTGTAATAGCATTACGCTAACCGCTAGTAATGTCTTTTAAAATTTCACTGCTTCCCCACTGTCTGAATTCTCCAACAACAGTGTCCCATCCCTTGGTGACTACAGAGGAGAAGGATTTATTTATAACCGCACCCATGTCCTCTGGTTCCAGACACAGATTGCGTCTTTGCTCCCCACTCTTTCTTTGGTTACACTCTTGCCCTTGATATGATTACAAAATGCTTTGGTATGTACCTTTATCTTGTCCACCAGTGATACTTCATGCCAAATCTTTGACCTTCTAATTTCATTTTTAAGTATACCCTTACTCTTTCAATACTCCTGTGGGGTCTCCCCTATGTTCAGTTCATTGCCATATGCTTTTATAACCTTTATCCAACACTTTCTTTATTCTTTGACATCGAGGGCTCCTTGGACTTGTTGCCCTTAACTTCTATCCTGACAGACATACATTAGCCCCAATCTCTCACAATTTTGAATGACTCCCAGTTGTGGAATGTGGATTCAGTTGCAAGTAGCTGTTCCCACTCTGTGTTTCCCAAGTTCTGCCATTTGATTTTGAAATCAGTCTTCCTCTAGTACAGGACATAATTTCAAGTCAGTGAAAATCAAAAAAACTGCAGATGCTGGAAATCTAAATGTAAATAGAAAATGCCAGAAATACTCAAAGCTGTATCTGTGGAAAGAGAAACAGAGTCAACATTTCAGGTTGGATCTTAGGGCACAGCCTGCAAGTAGAGGGATGGCCCTTAAGAACTGACATGAGGAAGAATTTCTTCAGCCAGAGGGTGGTGAATCTGTGGAATTTGTGGCCACAGGGGGCAGTAGAGGCCAAGTCATTGGGTGTATTTAATATATATTAGTATAAAAATAAAAATATAAAAATTATTATAATAAAAATGACTGTCTATGGAGCCAGTGCTGGGTGATGGGATTAACACTGGTTGTTGTGGACGAGTTGGGCTGAATGCTGTATGATTCTATGGTGGGAACCTGCAAGTGGTGGTGCTCCCATGCGGCTATTTCCTACATCCTCCTTGGTGATACAGGTCTCAGATCTGGGGGAACTCTCCAAGTAGCCTGGGACATGAACATCTTCTCATAACTAGCGTTGGGGAGGAGGTACAGGAGCCTGAAGACCCACACTCAATGTTTCAGGAACAGCTTCTTCCCCTCCACCATCAGATTTCTGAACGGTCCATGAACCATAGAACCATAGAACCATACAGCACAAAACAGGCCCTTCGGCCCACCATGTTGTGCTGTCCATCAAACCACCCTCACACTACCTAACCCCTTCCTCCCTCATATCCCCCCATCCCACACTCCTCCATATGCCTATCCAACAAGCTCTTGAACCTGTCCAATGTATCTGCCTCCACCACCACCCCAGGCAGTGCATTCCATGCACCAACCACTCACTGGGTGAAAAACCTCCCCCTGACATCTCTCCCCTGAACCTCCCACCCGTAACCTTAAAGCCATGCCCTCTCGTCCTGAGCATTGGTGCCCTGGGAAGGAGGCGCTGACTGTCTACTCTATCTATTCCTCTCAATATTTTATATACCTCTATCATGTCTCCTCTCATCCTCCTCCTTTCCAGTGAATAAAGCCCCAGCACCTTAAGCCTCTCCTCATATTCAATACTCTCTAATCCAGGCAGCATCCTGGTAAATCTCCTCTGCACCCTCTCCAATGCCTCCACATCCTTCCTATAATGAGGCGACCAGAACTGAACACAGTACTCTAAGTGTGGCCTAACTAGAGTTTTGTAAAGCTGCATCATCACCCCGCGGCTCTTAAACTCAATCCCGCGACTTATG
This sequence comes from Pristis pectinata, assembly GCF_009764475.1. Classification (NCBI taxonomy): domain Eukaryota; kingdom Metazoa; phylum Chordata; class Chondrichthyes; order Rhinopristiformes; family Pristidae; genus Pristis; species Pristis pectinata. Next base: position 11,442,200 of record NC_067415.1, read on the forward strand.
AAAGCCAACATCCCATTGGCCTTTTTAACTGCTCTATCCATCTGTGAGGCAACTTTCAGTGAACTGTGAATATGAACCCCCAGATCCCTCTGCTCCTCCACACTGCCAAGTACCTTGCCAGTTACCCAGTACTCTGCCCTGGAGTTTGTCCTTCCAAAGTGCACCACCTCACACTTCTCCGGATTGAACTCCATCTGCCACTTGTCAGCCCAGCTCTGCATCCTATCAATATCCCTCTGTAAGCTCCGACAGCCCTCCACACTATCCACAACACCGCCGATCTTAGTGTCATCTGCAAACTTACTAACCCAGCCCTCCACCCCCTCATCTAAGTCATCTATAAATATCACAAAAGGTAGAGGTCCCAGAACCGATCCCTGCGGGACACCACTAGTCACTGCCTTCCAATACGAGGGCACTCCTTCCACCACAACCCTCTGCTTTCTACATGCAAGCCAATTCCTAATCCACACAGCCAAGCTTCCTTGGATCCCTTGGCCTCTGACCTTCTGAAGAAGCCTACCATGAGGAACCTTATCAAACGCCTTACTAAAATCCATGTAAACCACATCCACCGCACTGCCCTCATCAATCTTCCTGGTCACCTCCTCAAAGAACTCTATCAGGCTTGTGAGGCAAGATCTTCCCTTCACAAAGCCATGCTGGCTGTCCCTAATCAGTCCATGATTCTCTAGGTGTTCATAAATCCTATCCCTTAGAATCCTTTCTAACAGCTTACCCACCACAGATGTGAGACTCACCGGTCTATAATTCCCTGGCCTATCTCTATTACCTTTTTTGAACAAGGGGACAACATTCACAACCGTCCAATCCTCCGGCCCCATCCCCGTGGACAACGAGGACTCAAAGATCCTTACCAGCAGTTCAACAATTTCCTCCCTAGCCTCTCGAAGCAGCCTGGGGAAAATCCCGTCAGGCCCCGGAGATTTATCTGTCTTAATATTATTTAACAACTTCAACACATCCTCTCTCTTGATATCTACAACCTCAAGAACATTACACCTACCAGCACTCCCTTCCGCATCATCAAGACCCCTCTCCCTGGTGAATAGCGAAGAGAAGTACTCATTCAGAACTTCTCCCACTTCCGCCGCCTCCAGGCAAGTTCTCCCACCTTTGTCCTTAATCGGACCTACCTTTACCCTAGCCATCCTCCTACCCTTCACGTACTTGAAAAAGGCCTTGGGATTTTCTTTAACCCTACTAGCCAATGCCTTTTCATGTCCCCTTCTAGCTCTCCTCAGCCCATAAGTTCCTTCCTCGCTACCCTATATTCCTCACGGGCCCCGTCTGAACCTTGCTGCTTATACCTCATGTACGCTACCTTCTTCTCCCTAACAAGTCGTTCCACCTCTCTCGTCACCCACGGTTCCTTCACCCTGCCATTCCTTCTCGGCCTCACCGGCACATATTTATCCCTAACATCCTGCATAAGATCCCTGAACATCGACCACATCTCCATGGTACATTTTCCTTCAAAAAGGACATCCCAATTTATACTCCCAAGTTCTCTCCTTATAGCCTCATAGTTCGCCCTTCCCCAATTAAAAATCCTCTTGTCCTCTCTGCACCTGTTCCTGTCCATGACAATTTTAAAGGTTATGGAGCAATGGTCACTGTCCCCCAAATGCTCACCCACCAATAGATCCATCACCTGTCCCGGTTCATTTCCTAAAACTAGATCTAACATGGCATTCCCTCTAGTTGGCCTGTCAACATACTGCATCAGGAATCCCTCCTGGACACATTTAACAAATTCCGTCCCATCTAAACCTTTGGCACTAAGCAGGTTCCAGTCTATATTTGGGAAGTTGAAGTCTCCCATTATAACAACCCTGTTATTATTGCTTCTCTCCAAACACTGCCTGCCAATCTGCTCTTCTATATCTCTACTGCTACCGGGGGGCCTATAGAATACTCCGAGTAACTGCTCCTTTCTTGTTCCTTAATTCCACCCATACAGCCTCTAGAGATGATCCTTCTACAACATCCATCCTTTCCATAGCCGTAACAGTGTCCCTGACCAGTATCGCCACCCCTCCTCCTCTTCTCCCCCCTTCCCTATCCCTCTTAAAACACCAAAAACCAGGAATATTCAATATCCACTCCTCTCCTGATGTCAGCCATGTCTCAGTAATAGCCACGATATCATAGTCCCCCATACTTATCCAAGCCCTCAGTTTATCCCCCTTATTCCTGACACTTCTTGCATTTAGGTAAACACACTTCAGTCCATCTACCTTACTACTTTTATAGCCTGTATTCTGCTTCTCTTTCCCCAAAGCCTCTCTACCTGTTTGATCTAACTTTCCCCCATCCCCTTCTTCCTCTGACCTACTCCTCCGGTTCCCTTCCCCCTCACAAACTAGTTTAAACCCTCCCCAACCACCCTAGCAAATCTCGCCGCAAGGATATTGGCCCCCTTCTGGTTCGGGTGTAACCCGTCCTCTCTGTACAGGTCCCACCTTCCCGAGAAGAGATCCCAATGATCCAGAAGTCTAAGACCCTCCCTCCTGCACCAGCTTCTCAGCCATGCATTTATCTGCCACCTCCTCCTATTCTTGCCTTCACTATCGTGTGGCACTGGCAGCAATCCCAAGATTGCTACCCTTGAGATCCTGTTCCTCAATTTTCTGCCTAGCTCCCTGAACTCACTCTTCAGGACCTCATCCCCCTTCCTACCTATGTCGTTGGTGCCAACATGGACCACAACTTCTGGCTGCTCTCCCTCCCGCTCAAGAATCCTGTGGCCCCGATTGGTGACATCCCGGACCCTGGCACCTGGGAGGCAACATACCATCCGGGATTCATGCTCACTGCCACAGAACCTCCTATCTGTTTCCCTATCGAGTCCCCTATCACTACCCCATGTCTCTTTCTCACCCTTCCCTTCTCAGCAGCAGTACCAGTCCCAGTGCCAGAGACCTGGTAACTGCAGCTAGGCCCCTGCAGGTCATCCCCCTCAACAGCTTCCAAGGCAGAAAACTTGTTACTGAGGGGAACAGCCTCCGGGGTTCCCTGGTCTGTCTGCCTGCCTGACTTCTTCTTCCTCTTCCCTCCCTTGTCACCATTCTATCTGCCTCCTGAACCTCAGATCTACCTGCTCTAAGGGGGGTGACTGTCACCTGATGGACTGTGTCTACATAACTCTCTCCCTCCCTTATGCTGCACAGTGTTTGTAGCTGCGACTCCAGCTCATCAACTCTGAGCCGAACCCATGAACACTACCTCATTATTCCTCTTTTGCACTATTTCTTTGTTTTTGTAATCTATAGAAATTTTTACGTCTTGCACTGTACTGCTGCCGCAGAACAACAAATTTCACGACATGTGTCAGTGACAATAAATCTGATTCTGATTCAGTTCATTTTCAATTTCATGCTGAGTATTTTGCTTTTTATCAAGCGTTTTGATTTGTTTTCGCTTGAAATTTGAAATCATTGTAAAATGTTAATATTTTGCATGTATTTACAATTATTTTGAGGTATTGTTAAAATGGGGATTTTTTTCACCAGGGAATTAACACGAGGTAATGCAGATTCTCACATAGGTCAGCAGTGAGTGCATGTTTGTCACCAACAACTGCAAAATCCAAGAACAATCTCATTCAACCTCCATCAGTTTGCCAGCTATAAATTTATTTTATTTTCTTTCATCTCTGTTTACAAGGTAATACCAGAAAAATATGTATAAATATCAAATAAGATTTTTTTAATAAGTCCCTGTCTTTCCATTAATCCAGTCAAATATCACTTGAATATTTCATCGTTTTTATACATAGCCACACTGTGCACATTTCTGAGGTAACAGTTTTTACCTGGAGTTCTCCCCAGTTTCAAAGATACCAGTGAATTAGATCATTCCATGTATTTCATAATGTTAATATTTCCATCACCACTGCATGCTTACCAACAAGAAAGGTCACTTTTGCGTCTCATTAGTCAGATAAGGAAGGGGAGAACTTGAGCCAATGTTACAACTACTACTCAAAACACCTCTTCCTGTTCTGACATTATATCCCTCTGTTGCCATAGTCAAACCATCTTTTAAATGTGTCACTGTGCTCCACGTAAGCAGTGAATATTGAGCGTTCCTCTTCGGCAGACAGGCAGTCTTTAACATTCAAAGATAGCACCTCCCTCGGTGCGACACCAATGTGCAACACATCTCAATGTTCTACGTGAGGCTTGGACCCACAGCCTTTTGACTCTGAGCTAAGTGCTCTGTCAACTGAGCTTAATTTTACTGAAAATAATAAAAGGAGTTAGAGTCATATAACATTTCTCCATTGTGTAAATATCTTAAAGTGCTTGAAGTGATGACCTTTATCTTTCCAAGTGCAGGGAAAATCACAGCAATTACTCCAACCTGTAAACTGTCATGAAGCAGATCTGTTTTTCAATCTGAATTTCATTGGTTGAGGTATATATGTATGAACATATGAATTCGGAGCAGTGGAGAGCCCCTCAAACCTTCTCCGACATTTAATGATATCATGGTTGATCTGATATTAAATTTAGGCAGAATGCAAGAAAAATTCCTTGCTTCTCCTTAACCTGAGCCTGCCTGGTTTTGACCAAGAGCATCTGGTACTACATGAGAATAATTGGGGTTCTTGGGGTTAAGGATGAAATCCTGGTCAACACTAATGGAATAGCCCTCGTCCCCAAAACTGAAGCATACCCATGATGAGGGGTTTTCCAAGCTTAGGGGCTGCGGCCATTCTTATGACCTCTTCACAGGGTTGTCGAACTATTGTAGCACAGAAAGAGGCTGCTCTGCCCATCAGTTCTGCACAATCCCATCAGCCCCATTCCCCCACACATTCTCTGTCTGGTGCCCCTCCAATTGTGTTTTGAAGGCCCAGTTCAATCCACCACCCCTACAGGCAATGAGTTCCAGATCATCACCACTCTCTGTGTAAAGTGCTTTTCCTCATATCCTCGGTACACTTTACCCTATATTTTAAATTAATATTTGCTGATCCTTGAACCATCTATTTATAAGAACATAAGAAATTGGAGCAGGAGTAGGCCATCTGGTCCGTCGAGTCTGCTCCGCCATTCAATAAGATCATGGCTGATCTGGCCACGGACTCAGATCCACTGACCTACCTTTTCCCCGTTACCCTTAATTCCCTTACTATGCAAAAATCTATCTAACTGTGTCTTAAATATATTTATGAGGTAGCCTCTACCGTTTCTCTGGGCAGAGAATTCCATAGATTCACTACTCTCTGGGAAAAGCAGTTCCTCCTCATCTCCGTCTAAATCTACTCTGCCAAATCTTTCGGCCATGTCCCCTAGTTCTAGTCTCACCTACCAGTGGAAACAATTATCCTGTCTCTATCTTATCTATCCTTTTCATAATTTTATACGTTTCTATAAGATCCCCTCTCATTCTTCTGAATTCCATTGAGTATAGTCCCAGGCGACTCAATCTCTCCTCTTAGGCTAACCCCTTCATCTCCGGAATCAACTTGGTGATCCTCCTCTGCACCGCCTCCAAAGCCAGTATATCTTTCGTCAAGTTAGGAGACCAGAACTGCACGCAGTACTCCAGGTGCAGCCTTACAAGAACCCTGTACAATTGCAAAAACCCCCTGCTCTTAAATTCAATCCCTCTAGCAATGAAGGCCAACATTCCATTTGCCTTCTTGATAACCTGTTGCACCTGCAAACCAACCTTTTGCGATTCATGCACAAGCACTCCCAAGTCCCTCTGCACAACAGCATGCTGCAATCTACTTTCCACAAACCCATCGTGAATTTATAAATCTCATCTCAACCTTCTTTACTGTGAGGAGAACAATTCTAATTTCTCCATTTTCGGACATTCTGGCAAAGGTCTGTTACTCGTTAGATTCTATGACATGTTCTTGGTCCACACACTGAAGGCCACCTTGGTGACCACCAAGTGGGCTTGTTGAGCCCCATTACAGTGGATCTGAAGTCACACAGAGGTGTAAATAATTTCCTTCCCTGAAGGACATCAGTGGACCAAATTATCACATCATGGTAAAGAGATAAACTGTAGGTGCAGGAGTTCTGAAATCTGTTTCTCTTTCCATTGATGCTGCCTGAACTGTTGAGCTTTTCCAGCATTTTCTGTTTTTATGACACTTCGATGGTTTCCTGATGATAACTTATTGCCGTCTGTAAGTTCTTAGGGTTGTCTTAATGGAAAAGTTATAAGGTAAGAAGGGAATTTCTGTGCCATTGAGCAGACCACAACTGCAAGTCCCACCCAGATACATTACCCTCTCAGCACAAGAGTGGTTTAGAAATTTAAAAAAAAGTATTTACATGGATGCAAGATGTCCCAATCAAATTTACAACCTTTTGAAGTGTAGTTACTTGTATAAAGGAGGAAACAGAGCTCACAGCAAGATCCCTCAAGCAATCCAATATGAAGATATATTGTCCGGGACACCAGGCAGTTTCCCTACTCTTCCTCTGAGTTCTGTCATGGGATCATTTACAGCAAGCTGAAGGAAGGTACTTCTGTGGGGTGGGATTTTTACAGATAAGTTTCACTTTAAATTGCTCCACAGAGCACCTATTGGTTTTGGATGTGGGGTTTTCTGTCCCTCCTCCATGAGATGCAAGACTTCTGAGTCAGGATGACCCATGTTATAGAAGAATGCAGCTTCCAGCAAATAAGAAAGGACTGCATAATGCATTTCAGCAGCTGAGTTACCACACACACACACATAACAGGGAAGTAATACTGGTAACTGGTTAAACATGTAAAACATTCTCTTGTTGCAATTCTTTCCTACTGCAACAAATGCTTTGGCTCCAACCCATCCACAATTTGACACATAAACCTCTGTGCCCAGGAATTCAATTAGACCCTTGGTGCATTAATTGTGCGCTGTGCATAGTGCTAACACCAAATTGGGGAGGAAGAGATGGGTCTTCAAAAATAGGACCCTGAAGTTGAGGTATCCTGGCTTTAAGGGGTCACTTTCACTATCATGGTTAGCCCCCAGCAATGCTGAGCGTCCTGTGATTACGGGCAGCAGGGGCCTGACGAACTGTGCTATTTGCACTTGCTGACTAGGAAGCAGGTCAGCTCTGTCAAAGTTCGGTTTCCATGGCAGCCACACGGGGAGCATCAAGGTTGCCATGGAGATGAGGGGAAGATGGAGGTGGGATGGGAATGGAGGAGGGGCTGCATATTATGTGGGGTGGGGGGGTGGTGGTGAAATGGTGCACTGGATGCCTGATGAGGTCCTCAGACTATGGAGCTACTTGACTGCACCCCATGATGCAACCACGTGACTGCCATTTGAATAATGGGAGTATCGTCACCATAAACTGCAGCTTCTAAGAGGAACAATACAGAGGTGCTGCAATTTTTCTCGGAATTACCTGGATACAAAAGAGCAAAACATATAAATTAGCATGGAGGACACAGCAAACATGAAATTAATGTCCCAGCAGGAACCCCTTATGGTTTCTAACTTCTCCTTAATTTGGTTCATGCTTAACAGTAGGTGAACAACAAAAGCTGAAGGTCACACCCCTATTGATCCAGTTTCTCTGGCAAGTCAGAAACCTGTGCCAAGTATGTTGATAATGTCATCTTGAATGCAAAAAAATGACAGAGCAATGACAACCAAGCTAGGGTGATTGGTGAAAGTAATCCTTGGCCCTATTCCCCCATGGGACATCTACCTGGAATGGTACAAACACTTCAAAACATATTAACAAAAATCTGGTGCAAATAACTATTTTCTAATCCGAGTTCCAGGCTCTAGTCTTCAACAATAACTGCGTCACATTCTTTGGGGTCTTTGGTCTCCGGATGATTGGCGTTAATCCACTGCTGTACATAATAAAAAGAAATAGCATTATACATTGTCGCTGAGACAAAAGCTCCGTCACCAACAGAACAAGGTATCCATTTTAGGGAGGAGACTTACATGACAGCAAAATTGAGTTTCTCTGGATGCAATTGTTATTTCTTTTTCATCTGTATTAAGTTGACATAGAGTCATAGAGCAATACAGCACAGAAACAGGCCCTTCGGCCCAACTCGTCCATGCCAACCAAGATGCCCATCTAAACTCGTCCCATTTGCTCACGTTTGACCCATATCCCTCTAAACCTTTCCTATCCATGTACCTGTCCAAGTGTCTTTTAAATGTTGTGATTGCACCTGCCTCAACCACTTCCCACCATAGTTCGTTCCATATATACACCGCCCTCCTCACAAATAAGTTGCCCCTTAGGTCCTTTTTAAGTCTTTCCCCTCTCACCTTAGACCTAAGTCCTCTAGCTTTTGATTCCCTTTCCCTGTGAAAAAGACTGTGTGCATTCACCCTATCTATGCCCCTCATGATTTTACACACCTCTATAATGTCACCCCTCAGTCTCCCATGCTCCAATGAATAAAGTCCTAGCCTGCTCAACCTCCCTGACAACTCTGGAGTTCTGGCAACATTCTCGTAAATCTTCTTTGCACTTTTCCCAGCTTAATGATGTCTTTTCCATAACAGGTTAACCAAAACTGCATACAGTTTGATCATTGATTCTCTATGACTTGACATTATTAAAAAAGCATATTTGAAAGGGATGAACATGCAAATTTCACATATTTCCTTTCTGTCAAGTCTATGCAAGTTCTCGGTGCAATCCAAATCCCCCCCTCATTTATTTCCCAAATTTCTCCATGTTTCTTTGTAAATTATTCTGTCAGGCATGCCAATTAAGACCCCCTTATTCTATACATAAACCTTTAAATTAATTGCCAAACCATATGTCATTTCCTTACCTTTTAAATAACAATGTTTCACACTGTAATTCTATAGTTTAAGGCTAAACAGCATTCATGAAAGGACAGCAAAAAATAAATCAAATGAACAAATGTACTCACTATCACATGACATGACAAATCTGCAAAGGGATTGTTGCTGCTAATCGGTCTACAAATGCCCCGTGCTTGTGTATAAATGCAAATAAACTAAAATTGTGTTTTCAAACTTTGCATAACACTTGAAATAAAATTCACTGCTAGAGTTTATTCTGAAAGAAACACATTTTTGCCGGTTGCATTAGAATTCCGGATGCATGAATCCTGGATAAACAAGCTTATTGTTGTTGGTTACCTGAAATTCTCCATTATAATTCTCAAACAGACCATTAAATTTCTGTTTAGGATCAGGGATAGGTTGAGACAGGTGTTCTAGTAACTTGTACCTAGAAGAATAAAAATATCTAAATAGAGTGATTCAATAAAAATACAATTTCCATCCAGCCATCCATCCCCATTGTTCAAATTGTTCAGATAGGCACAATTATGTGAACATTTGCTCTCTACATGCCTGTGCTGTGACATACCTATTCCTATAATAGGGGAATGTTCCATGTTCCTATATATAGCATCCATCCCTGTAATTTGTTCTGAGGAGCACAGAAGGGGGCCACGCATCTCATTCTGCCTCTTATTCAGGAGTAGTCCAACTCGTCTCATTTCCTTAAATTGGTTTATTATTGTCACATGTACCGAGGTACAGTGAAAAACTTGCCTTGCATACCATTCATACAGAGCAATTCATTAAAATGGTGCATTGAGGTAGTACAAGGTAAAACAATAACAGAATGCAGAATAAAGTGTTACAGTTACAGAGAAAGTGCAGTGCAGGTAGACAATAAGGTGCAAGGTCATAATGAGGTAGATTGTGAGGTCAAGAGTCCATCTTATTGTACTAGGGAACTGTTCAATAGTCTTATAACAGCAGGATAGAAGCTGTCCTTAAGCCTGGTGGTATGTGCTTTCAGACTTTTGTATCTTCTGCCCAATGGGAGGGGGGACAAGAGAGATTGTCTGGGGTGGGTGGGGTCTTTGATTATGTTGGCTGCTTTACCAAGGCAGCGAGAAGTATAGACAGAGTCCATGGAGGGGAGGCTGGTTTCTGTGATGTGCTGAGCTGTGTCCAAAACTCACCGCAGTTTCTTGCGGTCACGGGCAGAGCAGTTGCCATACCAAGCCGGGATGCATCTGGATAGGATGCTTTCTATGGTATATTGATAAAAATTGGTGAGGGTCAAAGGGGACATGCCAAATTTCTTTAGCGTCCTGAGGAAGTAAAGGTGCTGGTGACCTTTCTTGGCCGTGGCATCTACGTGGTTGGACTAGGACAGGCTATTGGTGATGTTCACTCCTGGGAACTTGAAGCTCTTAACCATCTCAACCTCAGCATCGTTGATATAAACAGGAGCATGTGCCCCACTCCTCCTTCCTGAAGTCAATGGCCAGCTCTCTTGTTTTGCTGACATTGAGGGAAAGGCTGTTGTCATGACACCATGTCAGTAAGTTCTCTATCTCCTTCCTGTACTCCGACTCATTGTTATTTGATATACGGCCCACTACAGTGGTATCATCTGCAAATTTGTAAGTGGAGTTAGAGCTAAATCTGGCTACGCAGTCATGAGTGTATAGGGAGTAGAGTAGGGGGCTGAGGACGCAGCCCTGTGGGGCACCAATGTTGAGAATAATCGTGGTGGAGGTATTGCTGCCTATCCTCACTGATTGCAGTCTGTTAGTCAGGAAGTCAAGAATCCAGTTGCAAAGGCAGGTGTTGAGTCGTAGGTCTCAGAGTTTGGTGATGAGTTTGCTTGGAATTATAGTATTGAAGGCAGAGCTGTAGTCAATCAACAATAGTCTAACGTAGGTGTTTTTACTGTCCAGATGCTTCAGAGATGAGTGTAAGGCCAGGGAGATGGCGTCTGCCATACACCTGTTTCAGTGGGAGCCTAATTGCATTTACTTCTCTTTTCATACTTCTCCAGCTTCCTTTTGAAGTCTATAATTGCACCTGGTGCCACACCTACCTGGCAATACATTCCGTGCTCTATTACAAACTGCATCAAAAAGTTTTTCATTGTGTAACTTTTGGGACTCTGCCAGGGATACACACCAAGACAAATATCAACGACTTATTGCGTGCAGTTCTGGTCACTATACTGCAGGAAGAATGTCTTTGTGCTGGAGAGAATGCATAGGTTATTTACCAGGATGTTGCCTGTTTGGAGGGCTTTCATTAGGGGGAGAGATCAGACAGGCTGGGCTTGTTTTCCCTGGTGTGAAGGAGGCTGAGGGGTGATTAGAAGTATATAAGATTGTGAGAGGCATAGATAGGACAGATAGTTAAAATTTTATCCCCTAGTAAAGCTACCAAAAACAAGAGGGCATAGGTTTATGGCGAGAGGAAAGAGTTTTAAAAAGGGTCTGTGGGGCAATTTGTTTTTACACAGGAAGTTGATATCTGGAATGTTCAGTCAGAGGAAGTGGTGGAAACAGATATGATTACTACACTTAAGAGGCAAATACTTAAAGAGGTGAGGCATAGCAGGGTGTGGTCCTACCGTGGGCAAATGGGATTAATGTTGTGGACAAAATGGTTGGCATGGACATGGTGGGCTGAAGGGCCTGTTTCTGTGCTGTACAACTCTGTGACTCTATGACTTTGCTGGAAGATTATCAGCTCAGTGAAAGATGGCTGAAGCTTGCTTGTTTCCAATGCAAGAAGTTCTCCATGGCTAAACATGGCAAACTGGAATATTCCATGCGCTGAGGAACACAGTGAAGCCGAGTGCAATCACTGCAAAGGCTCTATGGAGACAGGGGACCATTCGAGGCACATCTGTCTTGCACAATGGGACAGGAACCTGTGTAAAACCAAAACTTGGACAGTTTGGTTGTGGAAATTATATCGACAAAAAAATGATTTTATCCTGTTATAATGAGTATCTCATGTATCAATGGAGTCATGGAGCAATACAGCATGGAGACAGGCCCTTTGGCCCAACTGGTCCATGGCAACCAAGATTCCCATTGAAGTTAGTCCCATTTGCCCGGGGTTGGCCCATAACCCTCTAAACCTTTCCTATCCATGTACCCATCCAAGTTCCTTTTAAATGTTGTTAAAGTACCTGCCTTTTTCACTTCCTCTGGCAGCTCATTCCATATACTGACCACCCTCTGGGTGAAAAAGTTGCCCCTCAGGTTCCTATTAAATCTTTTCCCTCTCACCTTAAACCTATGCCCTCTAGTGCTCATGATTTTATACACCTCTATAAGATCACCCCTCATTCTCCTACACTCCAATGAATAATGTCCCAACCAATTAAATATTTTGTCTTCCACTGTGAATGGTGATATATGGATTTACTGTATTATAGATCTACAGATTTTATAAATGAAATATATTTTTGGGAAAAGATTATGAATGCCACTTCCAGAGGCCTCTGTGTTTTCCACCCTGGGGAGTATTCATACAGAGTCAAGTGTGCCAATTTATCACCTTGGTAACTCAGGGCCCGCCCTATCAGAGCCATTCCTTTTGTCCTATTCATCCCCGGAGCTTAAGCTGACTTGTTTTTTTTCTTTTCCAGTTCTCATGAAAGATCTTCAGTCAGAAATATGAACTCTGTATCACTTTCACAGATGCTGTCTGATCTGCTGAATATTTCTGCATCAATGTCAGATTTCCAGCATCTGCATTTTTTTTTGAACATTCTCATCAACTGACTGAATTCCCATCCTGAAATATGTCTACGTGGAAATATTTCAAGGCTTAAGGCTTGCTATGAAAGGGGAATCTTTTTATTCTCTGGAAGTAGGAATTAGAGTGACTACATCATGAAGGGGAAGCAAGATCAAAGTCAAAGTCAAGTTTATTGTCACATGCACAAGTACATGTCTGCACAGGTGCAACGAAAAACTTACTTGCAGCGGCATCACAGGCACATAGAATCAGATACACAACATTCACACAAAAAACATAAATTAACAACATAAATTATACAAGAAAGAACACAATTAGAACAACAAAAAATGTATTGCAGTGCAAAGTGGTCAAAGTGGCCATAGTGTTGCTTTACTGAGGTAGTGATTAGGGTTGTGCAGGTTGGTTCAAGAAGCGAATGGTTGAAGGGAAGTAGCTGTTCTTGACCCTGGTGGTGTGGGACTTCAGGCTTCTGTACTTCTTAATCAGAGATATCTGAGAGAGATATCTTTGAAGGAAGTCAGTCAGGAGAAGCAGACAAGCATAAGTCCTCTGTGAGATGTGATTCTAGTCCATTGTCTAACAAGAATAGTAGAGAGCATAGGGTGGGGGCACTGAGTGAACTATGCCATTTGAGGTGTCATCGAAAGTCCTCACATGAGTCTGGTAAGGAGCAGGGTTGCAAGGTTTTGTGCTTGGCAGTCCACGGTATTAAAGCACAGATTGGAGGAGACCTCCAGTATCCCAGCCACCTCAGGGATACAGGATCGGGGAAAAAAAATTGCCTTCCTTCCCTAGACTCAGGTCTTTGTTCACAAGATCTGTCCATAGTCAGCATTCCTTCATCAGGAATTTCTATCCATTGAAGCATGGACTGAGTGCTCTCAAACATTTCATTTTTATAGAGCATTTTAGAATCCCTGATCTGCCAGTGGAAGCTCCGGACGTGAGTGCTCAGTCATTGAGTATAGTCAGTAGATGCTTGAAATCCAAGGTATAGAGATCAGAGGGATAAGTTCAGTCATGGTCTTCTTGCATCAGTGGGTCCTGTGTTTTCCCAACTTTCAGCTGCAGAAAGGGGAAACCGGGAGACCACGTGCCAGTTCCCATTGGTGGGTCAGAGGTGGAGAGAGCTAGCGGCTTCAAATTCCTGGGTGTTAACATCTCGGAGGACCTTTCCTGGGCCCTGCACATAGATGCAATTACAAAGAAGGCGTGCCAGTGCCTTTACTTTCTTAGAAGCTTAAGGAGATTCGGCATATTCCCAATCACTCTAACAAACAACAGGATCAATCAAACATCAACTGCACTGCTGAAAGTATCCTGACTGGTTGGATCATGGCCTGGTACAGCAATACCAATGCAAAGGAATGCAAAAGGCTGCAGACAGTAGTGGACACAGCCCAGTCCATCACTGGCACAGCCCTCCCCACCACTGACAGCATTTACAGGTGGTGCTGCCTCAAGAAGATGGCATCTATCATCAAGGACCCCCACCATCTGGGTCATGCCTTCTTCTCACTGCTACTGTCAGGCAGGAGGCACAAAGCCTGAAGTCCCACACCACCAGGTTCAGGAACACCTACTTTTCTTCAATCATCAGGTTTTCGAATGACCTGCACAATCCTATCCCTACCTCAACAATGGAACCTCAGAACATCTCCTCCATGCTGACAATTAACACACACACACCTCAAGGATGCACGTTTAGCCCACTGGTCTACTCTCTCTACACTCATGACTGTGTGGCTAGGCACAGCTCAAATGCCACCTATAAGTTCGCGGTGACACCATTGCCATTAGCAGAATCTCAGATGGTGAAGAGGAGGCGTACAGGAGTGAGATAAATCTGCTGGTTGAGTGGTGTTCCAACAACAACCTCGCACTCAGCGTCAGCAAGACCAAGGAACTGATTATGGACTTCAGGAAGGGGAGGTCGGGAGAACACACACCAGTCCTCATTGAGGGTTCAGCAGTTGAAAGGGTGAGCAGCTTCAAGTTCCTGGGCGTCAACATCTCAGAGGATCTATCCTGGACCCAACACATCGATGCAATCACGAAGAAGGCATGCCAGCAGCTCTACTTCATGAGGAGTTTGAGGATATTTGGTATGTCACCAAAGACTCTTGCAATTTCTACAGATGTACGGTGGAGAGCATTCTGACTGGTTCTATCATAGCCTGGTATGGAGGCTCCAGCGTGCAGGATTGAAAAAGGCTGCAGAGGGTTGTAGACTCAGCCAGCTCCATCACAGGCACAAACTCCCACTTCCTGCCATTGAGGACACCTTCAAGAGGCGGCGCCTCGAGAAGGTGGCATCCATCATTAAGGACCCTCACCACCTGGGACATGCCCTCTTCATGTTACTACCATCAGGGAGGAGGTACAGGAGCCTGACGACCCACACTCAACATTTCAGGAACAACTTCTTCCCCTCTGCCATCAGATTTCTGAACGGTCCATGAAACCATGAACACTACCTCGTTATTCCTCTTTTGCACTCTTTATTTATTCTTGTAACTTAGTCATTTTTATGTCTTTACGTCTTGCACTGTACTGCTGCCGCAAAACAACAAATTTCACAACATGTCAGTGATAATAAACCTGATTCTGACTCTGAACACTTCTTCACTACCATGGACTTGCTTTTTTTTTGCACAGTCTTTTTCTCTTCACTGTATTGTATAAATTATGTATAATTTATATTCTGTGTATTGTCTGTACCTATGAGCCTGTAATGTTGCTGCAAGCAAGTTTTTCAATGTACCTGTACCTCACCGTACTTGTGCACGTGACAATAAACTTGACTTGACTTGTCTTGACTTGGCAGTACACAAGCATGGAATCTGGAGCTGACTTTGTGCCCACACTGCAGTTGACTGATATCTACGGACCCAACCACTGACCCAGCATGATCCCACTGATTGTCTTATCCAAAAAACCGTGCACTTCCAACAGTGCAGTGCTCCTTCAATTTGTTATGAGGTATCACTCATGGACTGGTATTTGAACAACCTCCCCGCTCAAAAGTGACATCACTGACCACTGAGCCAGTGCCAGCAATGAGCTGAAGGAAAAAAACAGAAAATGCTTGAAATACTCAGCAGGTCAAGTTGAATCTGTGGGGAGAGAAACAGGACTAACATTTCAGGTTGAAGAGTTTGACGAAACATCATAGGCCTAAAACACTGAAACAGTAACTGTTTAGAAAGCATCCTATCCGGATGCATCTCAGCTTGGTCTGGCAACTGTTCTGCCCGTGACTGCAAAAAATTGCAGAGAGCTGCAGTCAGCACATCACAGAAACCAGCCTCCCATCCACGGACTCTGATTATGTTGGCTACTCTACTGAGAAAGCAAGAAATGTAGACAAAGACCCCATCCACCCTGGACATTCTCTCTTCTCCCCCTTCCCATTGGGTAGAAGATACAAAAGCCGGAAAGCACGTACCACCTGGCTTAAGGACAGTTTCTATCCTGCTGTTTGTTATAAGACTATTGAACAGGCCCCAAGTCTGATAAGATGGACTCCTGACCTCACAATCTACCTCATTATGGCCTTGCACCTTATTGTCTGCCTGCAGTGCACTTTCTCTGTAACTGTAACACTATATTCTGCATTCTGTTATTGCTTTTCCCTTATACTACCTCAGTGCACTGATGTGATGAAATGATCTGTATGGATGGCATGCAAAACAAAGTTTTTCACTGTACCTTGGTACACGTGACAATAATAAACCAGTTTATCTTTTCAGAGATGCTGCCTGATCTGCTGAGTAATTCCAACATTTCTGTTTTTATTTTAGATTTCCAGCATCTATAGGATTTTTTAAAATTTTCATGAACAATGAGCTTGCTTAAAGGTAGTGGGCTGGCATTATAAACAACTCCCGGACATAATGTCAAGGTTGCTCCCCACATACCACAATGACTTCAATACTCTCCCAACCACGAGCGTGCAACGAGAGACTTACCTTCTGCAAATGAACATCAGCAGCAACACCATCAGAATCGTAATAATTGCCGTCACAATAAAGATTTTCAAAATCATGTGATTTGTCTGTTCTGGTTCTGCAAATAACAAAAATCAAATCTGTCACTGATTGGAATAACTTATTGGCACATTTCCTTACCGAGATCAGACAATGAGAACATAGAACAGTACAGCACAGGAACAGGCCCTTTGACCCATGATGTTGTGCCGAACTAATTAAAATAGTAATTCAATGCCTAACTAAATTAATGCCTTCTGCCTACACAATGTCCATATCCCTCCATCCTCTGCCTATCTTAAATGCCGCTATCATATCTGCCTCCACCTCCACCCCTGGCAGTGCATTCCAGGCACCCACCACTCTCTGTGTAAAAAAACCAGCCCCGCACATCACCTTTGAACATACCCCCTCTCACCTTAAGCATAACGCCACAGGCAGACAAGACCACAATGGGTTTGAACAAATGAAAGCTACTCCTATTTTAGGAGATATAATTGAAAATGATGCAAAAATATATAGGGTAAAATGTGAGGAAAAACTTTTAAGTAGAATGAGAGCCTCTTAAATGCCTCTATTGTCTTGGCATCCACCACCACCTCTGGCAGCGCATTCCATGCACCCACCACTCTCTAAGGTTTAGAGAGATATGGAACAAACACGGGCTTCAAGTTCCTAGGAGTGAATATCACCAACAGCCTGTCCTGGTCAAATCACGTAGACGCCACGGCCAAGAAGGCTCACCAGCGCCTCTACTTCCTCAGGAGGCTAAAGAAATTTGGTATGTCCCCTTTCACACTCGGAAGTTCGGTATGTCCCCTTTATCGATGCACCATAGAAAGCATCCTATCTGGATGCATCACAGCTTGGTATGGCAACTGCTCTGCCCAGAACCACAAGAAACTGCAGAGAGTTGTGGACACAGCCCAGTCCGTCATGGAAACTTGCCTGCCCTCCATGGACTCTGTCTTTACCTCTTGCTGCCTTGGTGAAGCAGCCAGCGTAATCAAAGACTCCACCCACCCGGGTCATTCTCTCTTCTCTCCTCTCCCATCAGGTAGAAGATACAGGAGCCTGAGGGCACATACCACCAGGCTCACGGACAGCTTCTATCCCTCTGTGATAAGAGTATTGAACTGTTCCCTTATACGATGAGATGGACTCTTGACCTCACAATCTACCTTGTTGTGACCTTGCACCTTATTGTCTATCTGCAATGCACTTCCCTGCAGCTGTGACACTTTACTCTGTACTGTTGCTGTTTTTACCTGTAGTACCTCAAAGCACTCTGTACTAACTCAATGTAATTGCACTGTGTTGTGAATTGATCTGTATGAACAGTATGCAAGACAGGTTTTTCACTGTATGTCAGTACAAGTGACAATAATAAACCAATACCAATACCAAATGGGACTAGCTGAGATGGGGATCTTGGGCAGCATGGTTCTGTTCTGCCAAAGGGCCTGTTTCTGTGCTGTATGACTATATGATTCTAATACTGCATTGACAGTAATGATGGCTTACTATCCAAAATAGAACTGGTGAAGGAATCTGTAATATTTATTTCTGCTGCAAAGTGACATCAGTTATGCTGTCCAAATCACTGGTGGGAAATGGGAAACTTCTGAATCAAACCTGGAATCAGTCCAGGCTGCTCCCTCTACTCTGTCCTGTTTGTGGATTACATTGATCCTTTTGCCAAATCCATCAAGAAGAAAACAGGCAGAAGAAGGATGATGATCCCAGGCAGTGGAGGTAGTCAGGTCAAAGCCTCCCTGTGCATGGACAACATTGACATCTTCATCTCTTGACTCATTGTCAGACCACTATTGAAGAAAGTCTGTGACTCGGTTGAGCTGGCCTCGGGGGTTAGAGTTGCAAAAGTGAGACCTTTCTTTTATTCCCTTCAGAGTTTTGAACGAGCTGGGATTATAGTTCAGAGGAACTGGGATTTTCAACAGTACAGAAACAGAGACAGAAACTGAAAATGTGGGAGTGGCATTCCCTCTTAATTACAGGAAAGAACCTGATTGTCATGTGTAGCCCATACCTGAAATTCTTCCATATCATCTGGAGTTCATAGAACAGTACAGCACAGGAACAGGCCCTTCGGCCCACAATAGCATAGCATGGTAGCATAGCGATTAGCGTAATGCTATTACAGCGCCAGCGACTTGGGTTCAATCCCCGCTGCTGCCTGTAAGGAGTTTGTACGTTCTCTCCATGACTGCGTGGGTTTCCTCCGGGTGCTCTGGTTTCCTCCCACATTCCAAAGACATACAGGTTAGGAGCTGTGGATATGCTATGTTGGCACTGGAAGAGTGGCAACACTCGCAGGCTGCCCCCAGCACATTCTTAGCAACGCAAAAAGACGTATTTCACTGTGTGTTTCGAGAGTGACTAATCATTAAATGTCTTGTCTTATCTTATGTTGTGCTGAACTAATTAAACTGGGAATTAAACGCTGGGCTAAACTAATCCCTTCTGCCTGTGCAATGTCCATATCCCTCCATTTTCTGCACATTCTTGTGCCTATCTAAGAGCCTCCTAAAGGCCTCTATTGTGTTTGTATCCACCACCACCCCGGCAGTGTAATCCAGGCACCCACCACTCTCTGTGTAAAAAAACTTGCCCTGCACATCTCCTTTGAACTTACCCCCCTCACCTTAAATGCATTCCCTTAAGTTAGACATTGCCCTTAAATTAGGCATCTTAAATTAGACATTTCGACCCTGGGAAAAAGATACTGGCTGTCTAACTTATCTATGCCTCTCATAATCTTATATACTTCTGTAAGGTCTCCCCTCAGCCTCTTCCGCTCCAGAGAAAACAACCCAAGTATGTCCAACTTCTGATCTGCAAATCTTAAGAAAAAGGCGGGAATATGCACCCAATGTGATTCTCATCCTGATAGCTACTTTTGTCTGTGGCTGCGTTGAGATCATGTGTATGAAAACACCAAATGGCACTATGTATTGAAGTTCCATCTGTCACTGAGGTTGCTAGACAACGGTCTGGTCATGTTGCCATCACACATTCCTTTCAGCTGGATTCTACGGAACCACTTGTCCCTCATACAGAAGTTTGAGCTGTACAAGGGACAAGTGGTTCAGTTTTGACCACATGTCAATCAGGCAGTGTCTGCATAAAATCTCCTCAAGGCTCTGTGGGAAAAGGAAATGGTGGATCCTGTTGGATAGTTCCCTGAGAAGATTGTCAAAGTCAATCAGCAGAAGTCCTGATGCAGGATCCTGATCTGAAACATCGACCATTTCTTCACCTCCACACATGCTGCTTGACCTGCTGAGTTCATCCAGCAAATTTTTTGCTCCATATTTCAGCTTTTGTAGTCTCCTGTGTCTTCGTTTGGCAGAATATCTCATCGTGAAAACTCTCAAATAAGCACCAAGACCATGTTTGGATGGTGGTGTGAAGGGCCCTCTCTATCTGATCCACATGCACAGAGTCTCAATCTTACTGCTCGTTACCCTCATGGTGGCTGCAGTGTGGATGAGACGATCACCAATCTCCCTTGTCAATAAGATCTGGTATTGGTATTGGTTTATTGTTGTCACATGCACCAAGATACAGTAAAAAGCTTTTGTTAGCATGCCATCCAGGAAGATCATTCCATACATAAGTTTATTGAGGTAGTAAAAACAAAGCAGTATATAGTGCAGTGGCTACAGAGAAAGTGTAGTGCAGGTACACAAATAAAGTGCAAGGGCCACAACAAGGTATACTGGGAGACAACAAATTCATCTTTAGCGAACAACAGATCCATTGAAAAGTCTGATGACAGTGGGATAGAAGTTGTCCTTGAGTCTGGAAAGGCACGAAATAGTCTTCGTCGAGGTTTAACTTGAACACTGGACTCTGTGCTCTCCAGGTGTACACACACACACACACACACACACACACACACACACACACACACACACACACACACACACACAAACACAAACATCAAGTGCTGGAAGATCATTGACTTGGTAAAGTACACATCTGTTCTGCCTGTAGTTTGCTGACCTTCCAGGGCAAGAGGTTGTCCCAAACAACTGGCATACTCCAAGGTTCAGGGGTTCCTGGTGATTGAGGGGAGACACCACAGCTTACCAGACACAAATAGGCTGTGCCTTTGTCATGATCTCTCAAAGTAATTGCCTTTACAAAGTAAGTTTGGGAAGGGAAAGTTGCTAATGGTAATTGATTTATTATTGTCACATGTATCAAGATACAGTGAAAAGCTTTTGTTAGCATACCATCCAGATAGACCTACTGGCTGGAGTGTTCAAGGACATCTTCAACCTCTCACTGCTGTTGACTAAGGCTTCCACCTGCTTCAAAAGGGCACCAATCATACTGGTGCCCAAGAAGAGCAGGGTGAGCTGCCTCAATGACTATTGCCCAGTAGCACTCACATCTGCCGTAATGAAGAGCTCTGAGAGGTTGATTATGGCTAGAATTAACTCCTGCCTGAGCAAGGACCTGAACCCACTGAAATTTGCCTACTGTCACAACAGGCCTACAGCAGGTGCAATCTCACTGGCTCTGCACTCAGCTTTGGATCACCTAGTCAACCGCAAAACATATGTCAGGCTACTGTTTATCGATTACAGCTCGGTGTTCAACACCATCATCCCCTCAGTACTAATCAACAAGCTTCAAAACCTGGGCCTCTGTACCTCCCTCTGCAACTGGATCCTCAACTTCCTGACTGAGAGACCACAGTCAGTGTGGATTAGCAATAACTTCTCCTCCTCACCGACAATCAATACAGGTGCACCTCAAGGATGCGTGCTTTGCCCACTGCTCTACTGTCTCTACACCGATGACCGTATGGCTAAGCACAGCTCAAACACCATCTATAAATTCACTGATGACACCGCTGTTGGCAGAATCTCAGATGGTGATGAGGAGGTGTACAGTAGTGAGATAGATCGGCAGGTTGAGTGCCGTTGCAACAACAATCTCACACTCAATGTCAGCAAGACCAAAGAATTGACTGTGAACTTCAGGAAGAGAAATTCGGGAGAACACACACCAGACCTCATTGAAGGGTCAGCGGTGGAAAGGGTGAGCAGCTTCAAGTTCCTGGGCATCAACATCTCAGAGGATCTATCCTGGGCACAACACTTTGATGCAATCACAAAGAAGGCACGCCAGTGACTCTACCTTGTTTGGCGTTTGAGGAGATTTGGTACGTCACCAAAGATTCTTACGAGTTTCTATAGATGTACAGTGGAGAGTATTCTGACCGGTTGCATCACAGCCTGGTATGGAGGCTCCAATGCACAGGATCACAAGAGGCTTCAAAGGGCTGTAGACCCAGCCAGCTCCATCATGGGCACAACCGTCCCTACCATCGAGGACATCTTCAAGAGGCAGTGCCTCAAGAAGGTGACATCCATCACTAAGGACCCTCACCATCCAGCACATGCCCTTTTCTCATTACTACCATCAGGGAGGAGCTACAGGAGCCTGAAGACCCACACTCAACATTTCAGAAACAAATTCTTCCCCTCCACCATCAGATTTCTGAACAGTCCATGAACACTACCTCATTATTACTTATATTTTGCACTATTTATTTATTTCTGTAACTTATAGAAATTTTTTATGTCTTTGCTCTGTACTGCTGCCACAAAACAACAAATTTCAGGTCATATAATTTGATTCTGATTCTGATCATTCCATACATAAGTATATCGAGATAAAAGAGTAGAATGATTATAATAAATGCAAAGTATAGATTGGCATAATCAGTGTCATGCTGGCATTGCTTAAACATTGCAGGGAAGTGTAACACTATGTTTGATAGAGCGAATGTCTCATAATGTATCATTGTAAATTTTAAGAATAAGATGTGTTTTTGAGAGAGAAAAAGACATGGTACAATGCGGAAATACAGGAATGACGAAGAAGCCAGAATTAAATCATATTTCATAAGTATTCTTTGGAATTCTCTCAACTGCCATAGCAGCTGTTCTACCGGGGGAAGTGATTGACAAGTGGTGACTAGGCTAGAGGTGGCAGATTCTGCAGCCATGCCTTGGATGCTCTTCTGTTGGTCTGCCTGTTCCACTGCTCCTAATAATCAAATACAGGGAGCCTGGCGCACATATTAGATTAGTGAGATCATTGAGGCTGTGGGCGCCTTGTGTATGTATCAGCCCAAAGTCATCCATCTTCCAAGCAGCCTCAGAATAAAGGGACGTTCCCTTTAAAACAGAGATGAGAAAGAATTTCTTCAGCCCGGGGGTGGCGAATCTGTGGAATTCGTTGTCACAGAGGCTGTGAAGGCCAAGTCATTTTTAAAAAAATTTTTTTATTTACAGCGTGGTAACAGGCCCTTCTGGCCCAACGAGTCCGCGCCGCCCATTTTAAACCCCCACATTAACCTACCCATACGTCTTTAGAATGTGGGAGGAAACCAGAGCACCCAGTGGAAACCCACGCAGACACGAGAGAATGTACAAACTCCTTACAGACAGCGGTGGGAATCGAACCTCGATCGCTGGCGCTGTAATAGCGTCGTGCTAACTGCTACGCTACCATGCTACCCATTGGGTGTATTTTAGACAGAGATTGATGCAATTTTGATTAGTAAGGAAGTTAAGGGTTACAGGAAGAAGGCAAGAGAATGGGACTGAAAAAATCAGCCATGATTAAATGCCGGAGCAGACTTGATGGGCCGAATGGCCTAATTCTGCTTCTATATCTTGTGGTCTTATGATCTTCCAGCACTTGATCCACTACATTACAGGTTACAGCTCTTCTAGTACATAACCAACCACTGTTTAAATGGTTACTGCCTCTACCACCCTTCCAAGGAGTGAATTCTAGGCCCCAAAGCCCTTTGAATGAAAAAAATATTTCCTCATCTTCCCTCTAATCCTTCTACAAACTACTTTAAATCTGTGCTCCCTACTTTCTGCCCTTCTGGGAGGAGAACTTGCCCTTCTAGAGGAGCTGCTGCCTCAAACTCCAGTGACAGGATTCAATACTGACCTCCAGTGCTGTCTGTGTGGAGTTTGTATGTTCACCAATGACGGCAGGTGTCTCCCCTGAAGGCTTGTGGTTCCTCCCACATTCCAAAGATGTGCTGGTTGGTATGCTGATTTACCACTGTAAATTGCCACCGATGTGCAGGTAAGTAGTAGAACCCAGGGGGAAGTTGATGGAAATGTGGGAAGAATATGTTACAGGGAAAGTCAGTGGCGAATGGGATTGTTCTGTGAGTTGGCTCATTAGGTAATGAAGTGTGAAAATTCCCATCTACTCTGTCTAGGCCCTTGAAAATGATGTCTCCCTCCCTCCCTCTCCACCGTCTCAGCCTCCTCTATTGCAAAGAAGACAACCCATCTTATCCAATTAGCATGGGTTCTTGTACAATGGATAACTTAGGGGGTGTAGTATTATTTGGAAATTTGATAATAGATGCTAAACATCTATGCCTGGCATTGATACAATAAGCCAAAAGGCCTTTCGCTGTGCTGTGAATCTCTGCATAAAAACATATTGCAACCCTCCTACCTCTCAAGAAAGCACATTCAGCTTGTGTTTTGACAGGCTATTGTTCTGTTACCTGTAAAGACAGAGCGAGTCCAGTCACTCCATATGAAATCTTCCTGTTTGACTTCAAGAAAGTGGTTAATTTTTGCTCTCACTTGCACAGCATAGCTTTTTGACAGATCTTTGATATCCCATTTTTCCTGATCCAGATCTTCGACCTAAAACAGTACAATAATTATTAGAACAGCAGGAGGGCTAGTGAGATACTAAAGGTGTTAGTATGAGGAGGGGTAAGCAGTGTGATTAAATTACTGGGCCTGTAATCTAGCATAGAGTCATACAGCACGGAAACAGGCCCTTCGGCCCAACTGGTCCATGCCGACCAAGATTCCCATCTAAGCTAGTCCCATTTGCCTGCATTTGGCCCATATCCCGCTAAAACTTTCCTATCCATGTACCTGCCCAAATACCTTTTAAATGTTATTAATGTTCCTGCCTCAACCACTTCCTGTGGCAGCTCATTCCATGTACTGACCACCCTCTGGGTGAAAAAGTTGTCCCTCAGGTCCCTATTAAATCTCTCCCCTCTCACCTTAAATCTATGTCCTCTCTTTCCCTAACCCTGGGAAAAAGGCTGTGCGCATTCACCCTGTCTATGCCCCTCATAATTTTGTACACTTCTATAAGATCACCCCTCATTCTCCTATGCTCCAATGAAATAAGTTCTAGCCTGCTTTTCTCTGGAGTGGCAGAGGCTGAGGAGTGGTCTTTTAGAAGTGTATAAAATGATTAGGGGCATAGATAGGGTGGACAAGCAATACCTTTTTCCCATTATTGAGCGATCCAATACCAGAGGGCATGCATTTAAGGTGAGAAGGGGTGGGTTCAGAACAGATGTTAGGGGTAAGTTTTTTTACTCAGAGAGTGGTGGATGCCTGGAATGCATTGCTTGATAGGGTGGTGGAGGCAAATTCATTGGGCGCTTTTAAGAGAGGCTTGGATGGGCACATGAATAAGAGGAAAATAGAGGGATATGGGCATTCTGTAGGTAGGAGGGATTATCTATGTCGGCACAACATTGTGGGCTGAATGGCCTGTTCTGTGCTGTACCATTCTATGTTCTATGTTCTAACTTCTCTCCATAACTCAGTTCCTCGAGTCCTGGCAACATCCTCATAAATTTCCTCTGCAGTCTTTCCAGCTTAATGGCATTTTTCCTATAGAAGGGTGACCAAAACTGAACATAATGTTCCAAGTGCAGCCTCATCTATGCCTTGTACAACCACAACATAACATCCCAACTTCTATACTCAACGCCTTGACTAATGAAGGCTAGTATGCCGAAAGCCTTCTTCACCACCCTGTCTACCTGCGATGCCAGGCATCAGGCAAATAATTTCAAATTCCACCATGGTGGTGTAGTGGACTGTGTAGAAGTTTGCTGTTGGTTATAATAGGACATTGATAGGACGCAGGGCTAGGCTGAGAAGTGGAAGATGGAGTTCAACACAGAAAAGTGTGAAGTGATACACTTTAGAAGATAGAATTTTAAGGCAGAATACAAGGTTAATGGCAGGACTCTTAGCAGTGTGGAGGAACAGAGGGACCTTGGGCTCCACGTCCAAAGATCCCTCAAGGTTGCCACACAGGTCAATAGGGTTGTTAAGAAGGTGTATGGTGTGTTGGTCTTCATTAGTCGGGGTATTGAGTTCAAGAGCAGCCAGGTAATCTTGCAGCTCTATAGAACTCTGGTTAGATGACTCTTGGAGTATTGTCCTCAGTTTTGGTCACCTCATTATAGGAAGGATGTGGAAGCTTTAGAAAGGGTACAGAGGAGATTTACCAGGATGTTGCCTGGATTGGAGAGCATGTCTTATGAGGATAGGCTGAGTGAGCTAGGGGTCTTCTCTTTGGAAAGAAGGAGGATTAGAGGTGACTTGATAGAGGTGTACAAGATGCTAAGAGGCATCGATCGAGTGGACAGTCAGAGACTTTTTCCCAGGATGAAAATAGCTAACACAAGGGGGCATACTTTTAAGGTAATTGGAGGAAAATATAAGGGGGATGTCAGGGGTAAGTTTTTTACACCGAGAGTCGTGAGTGCGTGGAATGCACTGCCTGCAGAGGTTGTGGGAGCAGATACATCAGGAACATTTAAAAGACTCTTAAGATGGACAAATGAATGATAAAGAAATGGGGGCGATGTGGGAGGGAAGGGTTAGATAGATCTTAGAGCAGGATAAAATGTTGGCCCAACATTGTGGGCCGAAGGGCCTGTACTGTGCTGTAATGTTCTATGTTCTCTGTTCTAAATGATCGATAGCAATAATTCCAGTGGTCAACAATTGCAGAAGAGCCCAAGTCTCTGACTTGGAGAGGTACTTGCCATTTTGAACCCCAGCCAGGTTCATATGGGGCAAGTAGTATCTGAATAGACTTGATGAGTGTTGGAGATTGTGAAACTGCTAAAAGTGTTGTGTAACCAAAGAGTTAATATAATTTATTTTGGTATTATGTAGGGAATCTTTGAGTTGTTTGATCTAATCACAATTAATAAAGAAGCTCAGTTAATGAGCAAAGTCATTGTCTGGTGCGGTTTGTCGTTTAATTTGGTTTAATTGCCAACAGCCCACTGGGTCCGCACCAGCCATCAATCACCCATTTACACTCATCCCAATTTATTCTCCCCACAGTCCCGTCAACACCTCCCAGATTCTCCCACTCACCTACAAGTGAGGGGCAATTTATAGAACACAATAAAACAGAAGCAGAAAGAGGCCCCCTGCCACTTAAACCCGTTCTACTATTCAATATGATCATGGCTGAACTGCCATAAACCTTAACTCCTCTTTGTGTCTGTTTCCATAGCCCTCAATTCTCTGATATTTCAAAAAGTTATCTGTGTCCTCCAGTGATCTAAATTCCTCAACCCTCCAGGGTAGAGAATTTCAGAAATTCACTATCCTCTGCAAATATAAATTCCTACACACCTCAGTTTTAAATGATCACTCTTTATTTTGTAACAATGTCCCCTCATTTGGGACTCTCCAACTGGTGGAAACATCTCAACATCTACTTTGCCAAGCCCCCAGGATCGTATTTATTTCAATAAGATCACTCCTCATTCTTCTAAGCTCCAAAGATCACAGAGACAACTTCTTTAGCTGTTCATGATAGGACAATCTTCATATCCCAGGAATTAATCTAATGGATATATCCTGGATCACTTCTTTTCTCATGTAAAGGGACCAAAACTGTACACAATACTCCAGGTGTGGCTTCAACAACACCTTATACAATTGCAACAATAGAATGATGAAGTCATACAGCACAGAAACAGGCCCTTCGGCCCAACTGGTCCATGCCAACCAAGATTCCCAACTTAGTCTCATTTGCATGTGTTTGGCCCATATCCCTCTAAACCTTTCCTCTCCATGTACCTGTCCAAGCTTCTCTCTTTCTAGATTCTGACCCAATATTGTCAATAAAGACCAAGATACCATTTGCTTCCTAATACCTGCTGCACATTCTTTTTTTATAATTCAAGCACAAGAACTACTAGATGCTTCAGTACTTCACTCATTTGCAATTCCTTTCCACTTAGAATATGGCCTGCCTTTTTATTCTTCTTACTGCAGTGCATCACCTCACAATTTCCCACATTGAACTCCATGAGCCAAACTTTTGTTCGTGTGCTCGACCTTACTATATCCCACTGCAGGGTCCAAATACCCTCACTGCAGTATGCCTGCCACCTATTTTCATGACATGGGTGTTACAGTATTCAGGCTCCTTCATGCCACAAGCTTTAGTATGGTTTTGTTTTATTTACCTTTGCCACTTTGGTGTGCAAATCTGTAACCTGTATTTGATATTCAAATATTCTTGAATGATGTTCACCAATTGGTGGCTTCCATACAACTTCACTTCCACTCACTGTGACATTAACTGGGGGACTGGTTTTATCTAAAACAAGAAAGATAACATTAAGACCCATTATTGTCCATCACTAAAATTTATATTAACCGTAATTTTGTTAGTGGTAAAAAGGAGATACACAGACTAAGTTCAATTTTTAAAATTTCAATTAATGTGTTGGATCTGATAGTGCTGGAGAGAGTTCAGAGAAGAGTTACCAGGATATAACTTTATCTTGCACTCTGTCATTGTTTTCCCTTGCACTACCCCAATGCACTGTTGTCATGAAATGATCTGTATGGATGGCATGCAAAACATGCATCTCAGTACATGTGACAATAATAAACCAATTCCAACTCCAATGTTGCCCGGGATGGGGACAGAATGGAGAGGTGAGGTCTGTTTTCCCTGGAGCAAAGGAGGTTAAGAGGGGACATGATTTGAGGTACAGAAAAATATGAGAGGTATAGACAGGGAAAACTACAGGAAACTTTTCTCCTTATAAGAAGTGAATAAAACTATAGGAGGTAGATTTATGGTAAGAAGCAAGAGTTTTAGAGGGGATTTGAGGGAGACCTTTCAGAATCAGAATCAGAATAAGATTATTATCACTGACATATGACGTGAAATTTGTTGTTTTTCATACAGAGAGTGGTGAGCACATGGAACACATTGCTGGAGAGAGCGGTGGAAGGAGAATTGTAAACAACATTTAAGAGGTGTCTAGATGAGCACTTGAATCACCTAGGCATTGAAGACCAAGTGCTGGAAGATGGAATTTATATGGATGGGTACTCACTTGTTGGCATGGACATGTTGGGCTGAATGGCCTGTTTCCCTGATGTATGACTCTATGACTTAACTGTACAAAGTAAAATTGCAGCATAAGAATGAAGAGAGTTGGACTTACAACATTCCACTGGTACAATAGGTGTGCAGTGAATAGTCTTTGGTTGTTGACAGGAATCCATGACACAAAATATGATGCTGTCATAGAAATGCTCTTTAAAATTATGAATAAAACAAGCAACTTTTCCCGGTTCAATCTTGCCACAAGGAGTGGAAATCTTTGGTTCATTTAACCTGGATAAAAATACATCGGGAATAGAAATAAGTGCCGATAAAAGGTCAACCAGGTTGATCAATAAGTGCCAATAAAGTTTGGATGTTGCTTCCGGAATTAAGGTCAAACTGAAGGGTAGAGGGGTAAAACTTTAAGCATAGGGCACAGGAAAGGCCTAATACAGCAGAAGTAACACAAGGTCAGGGAGCTCGTAACTTGTTCCAGAACAATAAAAGCTACAGTCTTACAGCTCAGCAGTCAAACGATTTACTTCAGAGTAAACTTTGCAAAGCAAGTTAAAAGGAACTCTCGTTGGATCCCTTGGCCAGCTGCAGCAGGCATTGCAGACTAACGACAGTTTCTGAATAAAAGTTTGGCTTACCCATAAGACAAACAGTACTGTGTATCTGGTGATGCAGTCTCATCGATATCCCAGGTACAGTTTACATGGTTTTCGTTATAAAACAAACAGGTCACATTGCGAATCGAGGAAGACTGATTACCTGCACCCAAGAAATATTTCAAAACTTATGTGCTTGTATGGACAGACTCAAGAACAGCTTCTTCCCCACCGCTATCAAACTTCTGAACCAATCACCTCTTTCATATCCCCTTCCTGGTGGTGATGCCATATTCTCGGACTCTTAATCGAAATCTCTCGGTTATTCCGTTATTGTCACTTTAGCATTTCTTTTTGCACTACTTCAGCTTGCACTAATATCTTTGCACCATTTTGTTGTTTCGCTGTATTTATTGTTCTATTTATTATCATGTATATTGTTTACTCTGTGAGCTTCACACGAGCAAGGAGTTTCATTGCACCCTGATGTATACGACAATAAACTAATCTGAATCTGATAAATGGGCAGCCCAGTGAGACAGCAGCCAGAGCCACTGTCTGTGTGGAGTTTGTATGTAGCGGTTAGTGTAACACTATTACAGCGCCAGCGACCCGGGTTCAGTTCCGGCTGCTGTCTGTAAGGAGTTTGTACGTCCTCCCTGCGTCTGCGTGGGTTTCCTCCGGGTGCTCCGGTTTCATAGAACATAGAACACTACAACACAGAACAGGCCCTTCAGCCCACAATGTAGTGCCGACATAGCTAATCCCTCCTACCTACAGAATGCCCATATCCCTCTATTTTCCTCTCATTCATGTGCCCATCCGAGCCCCTCTCAAAAGCCCCCAATGAATTTGCCTCCACCACCCTACTAGACAACACATTCCAAAGCCGTACGGGTTAGGAAGTTGTGGGCGTGCTATGTTGGCGCCGGAAGCGAGGCGACACTTGCGGGCTGCCCCCAGAACACTCTACGCAAAAGATGCATCTCACTGTGGGTTTCGATGTACATGTGACTAATAAAGATCTGATCTTATCTTATGTTCTCTCTGACTCCTGGGTGCCTCCTGGGTGCCTCCTGGGTGCCTCCTGGGTGCCTCCTGTCTCTTTCCACATTCAAAGGCACACTGGTAGGTTAAATGGCTGCTGCAAGTTGCCCCTGGTGTATGTTGGAGAATTAATGGGAATATGTGAGAACGCCGGCTGCAAAGAAATAGGCCAGGAAGTGGGACTGATGGGAATGCTCCGGGAATCGGCATAGACGTAATAGGTCAAAGTGCCTTCATCTACAGTGTAAGGAAAATATGCATATGAAAACTGGTCAATATTTACCCCTTACTAACACGACTAAAACAAATTACAGTAGGACTCCGATAATCTGCTATCCAATCATTTAGAATTCCCAATGGTTTGGCATCTGGTTCACCAGGTAATGTTTATCATGCTCTCTTCTGGTCATTGGTTCCTATATTCCCATTCAACTCACCAGGTCTCCGGTTCCCACACTCTCTTTTGATCGACCAAGGTCCTGTTTTGCATGGTCCCTTTAAACTTACCTAGTTCACTGGGAATTGTTATTGGTATTGGTTTATTATTGTCACTTGTACCGAGGTACAGTGAATTTATTACAAACGAAAGTGAATTAAAAATATTCTGGGGTATTAATAATTGAATAACATCAAATAGTCCGGAAAATTTGCTCATACAGCTCCATCAAAGCCGGTAGCATGCGGGATTATTGGAGTTTTACTAACTAGTCACATTCACATGGCTGTTTGTGGGGACTTGCTGTGCATTACATTGGCTGCTGCAGCATTTCAAAGGACTTCATTGCCTGTAAGGTGCTTTAGTACATCTTGCAAGAGCTGTGTAGGGTGTTATCTAAGTGCAAGCCTTCCTTTGCAACGCACCAATACGTATGTAGAGGCGTTTCCAAGCAACGATACTCTGGTTTAAACAGAGTATCATTCCCTTGCTGAGTCTGTGCCTTACAAATGGACAGGAAACAGAGAGGCCCAGTGTTCAGATGCCCTACCAGGGCCTGGGTGTGAGTTGGGGTTCTGGGGTGGGGTGGGAACCTGAGCTTGTTCTGGACTACCTTCTCCCCTCTCTTGTCCGGCAGAAGATACAAAAGCATGAGAGCACAAACCACCAGGCTCAAGGACAGCTTCTATCCCACTGTTATCAGACACTTGAACGGACCTCTCATGTGCTAAAAGATGGACTTCTGATTTCCTTTTTCTACCTTGACGTGGCCCTTGCACTTTATTTGTCTATCTGCACTGCACTTTCATTGTAACTGCAACATTATGTTCTGCATTCTGTTTTCTTCTTACTATCTGGATGTACTTATGTATGGCATGATCTGTCTGGATGGCATGCAAGCAAGAGCTTTTCACTGTTTCTCCGTACATGTGACAATAATAAACCAACACCAATGCCAATTGATAGCATAAACTCCATGCACTTGGAGAGTGAGACTCCATTTTACTCTCCAATATAATTCATATTTATATCTCTGTAAGTTAGAACATAGAACATAAAACACTACAGCACAGTAGAGGCCCTTCATCCCACAATGTTGTGCCAACATTTTATCCTGCTCTAAGGTCTATCTAACCCTTCCCTCCTACATAGCCCCCTATTTTTCTATCATTCATGTGTCTATCTCCGAGTCTCTTAAATGTCCCTAATGTATCTGCCCCCACAACCTCTGCCGGCAGTGCGTTCCACGCACCCACCACTCTGTGTAAAAAAACGTACCCCTGACATCCCCCTTATAACTTCCTCCAATCACCTTAAAATTATGTCCCCTTGTGTTAGCCATGTTCTGCAGATGAATACAGTTGTCCTTCGCAGAAGATCTGCCACTTCCTTCTTGATTGAGCTTGGGAACTACCTCTTAGTTCAAGACCTTTTGGGCCAAATTTCCCTGCCTCAGTAAGGGACTTTCCTTTGTTTTTGCAAAGGGATCTCAACACCCTAACCTCTGAAGGCAGTACTGGCTTATGTAATGGGAAGTCCCGCATTGTGTAATAGTGCTATAGCTTCTCTCTGTAATCTGTGTTCTGTTGTTCTGAAAGATTGGGTATCCTCCATGATATCACAGGGTCCAGAACTAGAAGAGTGACAGAGCACATGTCACTTGCCTGGTTAAACACAGTTCAAACACTCCAGAGCAATCCATCTGACTGGCACCTCCTTCCACCCAAAACATTCACGTCCCCCATCAGCTGCACAATGTGGTTGCAATTGTATTGTCTACAAAATATACTACAGTTACTAACTCAGGTTAGGCCAATAGCACCTCCCAACCTCTGACAGTAAAAAACAGGGCAGCAGGCGTATGGAACTTTACCATCTTCTCATGATACCTTGACTTCAGAATCAGGTTTATTATCACTGACATATGTCGTGAAATTTGTTGTTTTGTGGCAGCAAGACATAAGGACATAAAAATTACTATAAGTTATAAAAAATAAAGAAATAGTGCAAAATAGGAATAACGAGGTAGTGTTCACGGATCATTCAGAAATCCAATGGCGGAGGGGAAGAAGTTGTTCCTGAAAAATTGAGTGAGGGTCTTCAGGCTCCTGTACCTCTTGATGGTAGTAACGTGAAGAGGGAATGTCCTGGGTGGTGAGGGTCCTTAATGATAGATGTCGCCTTCTTAAGGCACCATTTATTGAAGATGTCCTCGATGGTGGGGAAAACATCTACAAGGAATTACAGCATCAGTGAGTAATATTTGTATCTATCTTTATCCAACTTGGTGGGATCTTTATGTGGTTTATATACCAGGGTTACACTTACTTCACTTCCTGTGTGAAAGTAAAGGGCAATATAAAAAAAACTGAACCACAACTAAATGACTTAATATGGAGAAACAAATTTAACAAAGTGCCAATTGTAAAGTAATAAAAATAACATGTGAAGTTATAGGCCACATTTATTTCCTCTCAGGTAACTTCCCTTTCTAGCTGATAGTTCGTCTTCTTGCGTGGCTCTTATTAAAGCAAAGGAGTTATTCAGAGCAATTCACAAGATATATTAAATCATCTATTTTGTTTGCCTCCTGTGCTCTTATTAACATTAGGTGGAAATGTCAAACCCTAGAGAGCATAGGTTGAAGGTGAGAGGGTGAAGGTTAAAGGAGATTTGCAAGGCAAGTTTTTGTTTACACAGCGAGTAGTAGCTGCCTGGAATTTGTTGCCTGGGGAGGTGGTAAAAGTAGATACGGTAGCAACGCTTAAGAGGTATTTAGATAGACACATGAACAGGCAGGGAATAGAGGAATATGGACCATTTGCAGGCATATGGGATTAGTAGATTGGCATGATTGTTGGTGCAGACATGGTGGGCTGAGGGGCCTGTTCCTCTGCTGTACTGTCCTATGTTCTACGTTCCATGTTCCATGATGCATAATCACCAGCCATATGTTGTGGTTCAGGCCCCATAATGGACCAAAGCCCATTAGCAAGGGTGACACTGTCATGCGATCATGATAGAGCATGATGTTAACAGTCCTGATGAAGGGTCTCGGCCCAAAGCTTGGACTGTCCATTTCCCTCCATAGATGCTGCCTGACCTGTTGAGTTCTTCCAGTAATTTGTGTGCTGCTCCAGATTTCCAGATCTGCAGTCTCTCTTGGGTCCTAATTCTCATGTTCATTTTCTGACCCAACTCTTGAAAAGGCTGATCCCTGCTGCCCCCCTCCCCCAGCACAACCCCCGGCCAAACTCATAAGACACAGGAACAGGAATAGGCCACTTGGTTCGGGTTGCTCTGCTCTTCATCAAAGTCGTGGTTGATCATTGATCTCAACTCCATATCTATCCCCTACCCCTTGGTTCCCTTTGTATCCAGACCAATGAATGAACTTAGTGACTGAGCCTCCGTTTGGGGTAAAGGTTTTCAAATTTTCCGCTGAATGAAGAAATTCTTCCTCATCTTAGTCCTAAATGGCAAGACTGCGACCCCTGATACAAGACCCCAGCCAGAGAAAACATTTTCCCTTGATCCAACCTGTGAGATTTTGGAAACTTCTATGAAATTTCCTCTCACTTCTCTAAACTCTAGAGAATACCAGGTTAGCCAACTCAATCTCTCCTCTTAAGGCAAGTCCCACACCCTGGAACCAGACTAGTGAATCTTCACCAAACCTATGTCCCTTTTTTAAATTGGGGATCAAAAGTATGACGCATCCCATGATTATTGTGGCTTGGAGGAAAAAGCAGGAGGAAATGCCATATTCCTACCCAGCAGAAGATGCCTACAGCCCCATAGCAGCCAGCAAATCCATCCCTATCCATCCTGCCGGTCTCCCAAATGCTCGTTTATATGCACAGGATGCCCATAAGTCAGGTGATTATAACCCAGGGAGGGACTGTATTTGGTTTATCACTAAGTCTTTGATAAATACATTGTGTCTAAAACTAAAGCACATGGTACAGGGATAATGCATGGCATGGTTTGAAAATTGGTTGACAGAAAACAGAGGGTAGGCATAAATGTGGTGGCAGGCAGTAACTAGCAGGGATCACTGTTTGGGACTCTACGATTCATGACAAACATCAATGATTTGAATGTCACGTCTCAAAATTTGCGAAGACACTAAACCTGGTGGGATCATGAATGGTGAGGAGGATGCAAAGTGGGATGCAAAGGGGCAGGCACAGTAGTGTAGCGGTTAGCGTAACACTACTGCAGTGCCAGCGACGCAGGTTCAATTCCCGCTGCTGCCTGTAAGGAGTCTGTACGTTCTCCCCGTGTCTGCATGGGTTTCCTCTGGGTGCTCCGGTTTCCTCCCACGTTCCAAAGACGTACGGGTTAGGAAGTTGTGGGCATGCTATGTTGGCGCCGGAAGTGTGGTGACACTTGTGGGCTGCCCCCAGACAACTCTACGCAAAGATGCTTCTCACTGCGTGTTTCGATGTACATGTGACTAATAAAGAAATCTCATCTCACCTCAAGGCGATTTGGGCAGATTAAGTGAGTGGGCAAAAGATTGGTAGGTATAATATAACGTGAATAAATGTGAAGTTATCCACTTTGGTAGGAAGAGCAGAATGAAGGCATATTGTTTAAATGCTGTT
The DNA here is from genome assembly GCF_009764475.1 of Pristis pectinata. Lineage (NCBI taxonomy): Eukaryota > Metazoa > Chordata > Chondrichthyes > Rhinopristiformes > Pristidae > Pristis > Pristis pectinata. Next base: position 11,477,659 of record NC_067415.1, read on the forward strand.
GGATTGGAAGGGTTGATGTACAAATGAGATGTGGGTGTTGTGTTTAGTCACCACATGCAAATACACAGGTGCAGCATCTTAACAAGGCAATTGGTATGTTGGCCTTCATAGCAAGGGGATTCAGATACAGGAGCAACGATCTCTTGGTACAGTTATACAGGTTCTTGGGAAGACCACACCTGGAGTATGGTGTGAAGTTTTTCCCTCCTTATCTAAGAAAGGATATACAGTACTTGTTACAGAGGGAGTGTGCAGCAAAGGTTCTCCATACTGATTCCTGAGATAGCGAGACTGCTGTATGTGGAAAGGTTAGATTCCCCTAGGTTTGTATTCAATAGAGTTTAGAAGAATGAGAAGGGATCCAATTGAAACTTACAAAATTCTGGCTGATTTAGACAAAGAGGATATGAGGAGAATGTTTTCCCTGGCTGGGGTATCTTGAATGAAGGGTCGCAGTCTCGGAATGTGGAATAGAATTTAGGAGACACAAGAGACTATAGAAGCTGGAATCTAGAGCAACAAACAATCTCCTGGAGGAACTCAGCGGGTTGAGCAGCATCTGTTGGGGGGGGGGGGCGCAGTTGGGGAGAGGGTGTGGAGGAATTGTCAATGTTTCAGGTTGAAACCCTGCACCAGGACTAAGGGTGGAGAGGGAAGATAGCCAGTATAAAGAGGAGAGGGGGTGGGGTGAGACAGAGACCAGAAGCGATTGATGGACCAAGGGGAGGGGGGAGCTGAAGGATGCCGGGCAGATCGAGTCAGGTAGGCGAGGAGGAGGGGTGGAGCTGGGAGACAGAGGCAGGTGGATAATAGATGGGGGCAGAGAACAAAAAGGAGGCAGATGGAGCCAGGAGAATGAAGTTAAGATAAGATATTTACTTATTAGTCACATCGAAACATACAGTGAAATGCATCGTTTTATTGCGTAGAATGTCCTAGGGGCAGCCCACAAGTGTCGCCACTCTCCTGGTGCCAACATAGCATGCCCACAACTCCTAACCTGTACGTCTTTTGGAATGTGGGAGGAAACCGGAGCACCTGGAGGAAACCCACACAGACACAGGGAGAACGTACAAACTCCTTACAGACAACGGCAGGAATTGAACCCGGGTCGTTGGCACTGTAATAGCGTTAAGCTAACCGCTACACTACTGTGCTGCCCCATGGAGTAGGCTGCTGGAGGGCGATAAGCAGCAACACAAAGGCTACCATTTCTGGAATCTGTTAAGGCGATAAGGTGGAAGGTGATAAGAACTTCGGAACTGAGGTAAGAAATCTCTTCACTTGAGTGTAGTTAACGTTAATGGATTTCATTACGACAGAGTTGTAGAGGCCAAGTCACTGAATATATTTAAGGACATAAATTTTTAGATGCAAAAGGCATCAGGAGTTAGAGGGCAGAAATATGGAACTGAGATAGAGGAACAACAGTGATCATATTGAATGGCAAAGCAGACTCCAAGAGCTGAATGGCCCACTCCTGTACCTATTTTTCTATATTTCAATGCTGATTTTTCTCAGTCTCTTTATCCTTTTGAACTTTGCATATAAGATTAAAAATGAAACATAATTTTACTAAATGAGAGAATACTCTTAAGTACATCAAAGGAAGAATTCTTTTTCTCAATTTTGTATTCCACAAGAGTTAATTTCAAAAATAATATTCACAATTAGAGCTGGTGGTAACCAAGGTAAATTTGCCATATCAATGATACAAAAAATGTACTTCTGCTTTGTAGCTCACAATAGCTTAGGTATTTCACATTTATTGTAGAGGGAAAGACATGCTTTGGAAATCATTGCTGTTCTACACAAATCCTTCATGAAATTCATTACCTACAGAGAGGAATACTGATGCCATCTTTCCGAGGATTACAGACAAACTGGATTCTGGACATTACCTTTGTATTATCTGACAGTTATGAGTTGAAATTACTCACCCGTTCCTTTCACAGTAGTGGAGGGAGACCCATTAGCAGCGATTATCCAAATCACGGCCAATTGTAATAAAGGGGGGATGGGTGACATGGTGATGGGGTCTCCTAACTCAAGTGAAATGACAGTCCCAGCACAACCTAAGGAGAACATATGTATGGATTAGAATATCTTGTGATTTTGTTTTTGCTTAACTTTCAAAGGTTTGCCATCTAAATTTATTCCTTTGGATCATTCAGTGGGTGTGTCTTGATGTCTTTTGCATCTCGTGATCAAGTTCACATGTAGCTGGAATTTCATCCTGGGACCAAGTATTCTGGATATTACAATTTTATCACATACGATCTAATGCTTCTATGAAAGTCATCACATGACCAGCTGGAAGAATATTTATCACTGCTACTATCTCCTTACAATTCTCCAGGACCCGAGGGACTGGGTTATAGGGAAAGGCTGGGCAGGCTAGAAAGTGTAGCGGTTAGTGTAATGCTATTACAGTGCCAGTGACCTGAGTTCAATTCAGGCCGCTGTCTGTAAGGAGTTTGTACGTTCTCCCCATGTCTGCATGGGTTTCCTCTGGGTGCTCCAGTTTCCCCCCACATTCCAAAGATTTACGGGTTAGGAAGTTGTGGGCATGCTATGTTGGCGCCAGAAGTGTGGCAACACTTGCGGGCTGCCCCCCAGAACACTTTATGCAAAAGATTCATTTCACTGTGTGTTTCCATGTACACGTGACTAATAAAGATACCTTATCTTATCACTGGAGCGTAGGACACTGAGGGGTGATCTGAAAGAGGTGTATAAAATCATGAGGGGCATCGATAATGAACAGGCGAATGCACACAGTCTTTTTCTCAGGGTTGGAGAAGCAAGAACTAGAGGGAATAGGTTTACGGTGAGAGAGGAGAGACCTAATAGGAACCTGAGTGCTAACTTTTTCACCCTGAAGGCAGTCAGCATATCGAACGTGCTGCCAGAGATAGTGGTTGAGGCAGGTACAATAACAACATTTAAAACACATTTGGACAGGGACATGGATAGGAAAGGTTTAGAGGGATATAGGTCAAACGTGAGCAAATGGGACTAGCTTAGATGGACATCTTGGTTAGCATGGATGAGTTGGACCAAAGGGCCTGTTTCCTTGCTGTATGACTCCATGACTAATCGCAATGCACTGTGTGCTGATATGAATACATAAAAGACAAACACTGGCAGCAAATGTTTGCCCGGTATAATATTTAATAAGCTTCTGACCACACATTGATGCCATCACTAAGATTATTCCTTCTACCCCACAAATTTTATTTTCAAAAATTATTAATTTGCAGTAACGTTACCAGTAATGTCAGCAGTTAATTGTCACTCTCAACCTGCTTCTAAGGAGGAGGCAGTTAAGACTTAACTATATCAGTGGTTCTGGACTCACACATAGGCTAGAGGAGTAAGAAAACCAAAGAAAATGGGAGCAGGAACCTACTCAGTCCCTCAGGACTGTGCCGCCATTCATTATAATCTTGTCTGATCTGCCTCAGGCCTCAGCTCTTCTCTGTGCCAGTTCCCCACAGACCACAGTTCTTTGAACTATCAAAAATTTATCTGCCTCCTCTTTAAATACCTTCAATGATCTAGCCTCCACAACCCTCCACAACAGCAGGTTTCATTCCCTGCAGGATCAAATGTGTTTTTACATCAATACAATAATTTATTAGTTACTGCCACTGGCTTTAACTGCAGATGTATTGGTTTACCTGAATTTAAATTTCCTTGTGACCATAGTCATGAGGAAGTAAAGTGATAAGAAACTGTGACTGTACATAAAAATACCTCGCAAGCAAGAGCAAGCAAACTACTGACTCAGGGCTAGGTGATAATTACTGCGTCCGGAACATTGGCTGCAGGCCAGTTATATTAGACAATAAGGGTGGTGGGTGTAATAAACAGTGAGTGGGAAGCTTGTCCTAAATAATGAGGGTGATACCTGTCTTTGAATCTCTTGATTGTAAATCAATTATATTGGACAATAGGTGTGATGTCTGCCTTTGGATCTCTGAGGCCTGACCGAAACTCACGGAGCCACATTCATTAAGTGTGCGTGACAATATCTGTATAAATTACCGTCTGCTCCTTTGTATGTAGAGACCTCAGGTAGCGACTCTCAACGAGTGCTGAAGAGACCTCTCCCTAGCAGTATACTGCTAATAAACGTGTTTTTACTGAATCAACCTGGTGGCACTGTGTTACTTTGCAGCAGACAGGAGTGGGAACCTAAAATTGGGACAACAGTGGGGCTTGAACTTGGTTAAGGCCTCTGGATAACAGTTCATTTATTTAAGATCTATTCCTCCACACCCACAAAACATCTGAACCTGTTCACCTGAGGTTGAATCCTCAATCTGTACCTTCATTACCTCTGGATTTGGCTCTTGCAGTGGACTCATGACCAAGGCCTCCCAGCTACCCTTCATAAATTTCAGGCCATCGAAAATTCTGAACTTGCGCCAAGTCCCACTCAACTGTAATTCTCCCTGCTCGGGGTTTGACACCGGTGCCCAGTTACGTGATATCTAATTTTCAAAAATTGTCACCTTGCTTACAAATCCCTTTAGAGTCTCATTGATCCATATTTCTGTAAAACTTTCCATCCATTTAGCCTTCTGAGATACCTGCACCCCTCCAACACTGCTTGCTGAAGTATCCTGGTATTAATCACTGCATCATTCATGTCCATGCCTTCAACTTCCAGGGCCCCAAACCCTAGAACTCCTTCTCTAAATTTCTCTCCCTCTCTTCCCTCCATTAAACCTCCCTCTTTGTCTCAGTGTTTGTCACCTGCCCTAATGCTGTGCAATTCAGTGACAATTTTTGTTCCTGCGATGCCCTTGGGAATTTTCACTGCATTAGAAATGCAGAGTTAAGCTTGTTGCTGTACAGTTGCTAGAAAACCTTGGGGGGGGGGGGGGAAAGAGTGCAAGGGGGTCTCAGATTTTTCTCTCCAGGATTCCGCTGGGTCTCCCGCTGAAGACATTCCAAACTTTGCTGGTTTTGTGCATAATGGCTTTGTGCATAATTATACTTGTGCATATGGCAATAAACTCAAAGTCAAAGTCGAGTTCATTGTCATCTGCACAAGTACATGTATGCACAGGTGCAATGAAAAACTTACTTGCAGCAGCATCACAGGCACATAACATCAGATATACAACATTCACAAGGAAAACATAAATTAACAATATAAATTATACAAGAAAGAACACAATTAGGACATCAAAAAGTCTATTGTAATGCAAAGTGGTCACACTGTTGCTTTACTAGGGCAGTGCAGTTTGGTTCAAGAAGCGAATTGTTGAAGGGAAGTAGCTGTTGTTGAACCTGGTGGTGAGGGACTTCAGGCTTCTGTAACTCCTGCCCAATGATAGCTGCGAGAAGATGGCATGGCCTGGATGGCGAGGATCTTTGATGATAGATGTTGCCTTCTTCAGGCAGCGTCTCATGTAGATACTACCGTTGGAGGGGAGGGATGTGCCTGTGATGTATTGGGCTGAGTCCACTACTCTCTTCAGCTTCTTCCATTCCTGCACATTCGAGCTGCTTTACTGGACCGTGAAGCAATCAGTTAGGATTAACTAAGTGGGAATGTGAGTAAGGAGGATCATATAAAGAGGATTCAGTGGCATATAGACAAATTGAGTGAGTGGGTGAGAACATGGCAGATGGAATATAATGTGGAAAAATATAAGGCTAAGCTCTTTGGTACACACATTTGCTAAATGTTGAGAGACTGGGTAGTGCTGATGTTCAAAAGAACTGGGTTAGGACGACCATGGTATGTTAGCTTGAATAATGAGAGTTTGATTATAGGGGTAAAGAAGTCCAATTGTACTTGTGAGACCGCACCTGGAGTATTGAGTAGTTTTGGCCACTTTACCATCAAAAGGATGTACTTGTTGTGGAGCGGGTGCAGCAAATATTCACCGAACTGGTTCTAGGAATGATGGGTTGCATATGAGGAGAGATTGAGTAGTCCAGCACTGTATTCATTAGAAATTAGAAGAGTGAAAGGATATCTCATGGAAAGGTACAAAACTGTTAAAGGGCTTGACAGCAACACACACAAAATGCTGGAGAAACTCAGCAGGTCAGGCAGCATCTGTCGAGGGAAATAAAGAGTCAGTGTTTTGGGTTGAGACTTTTCATGAAGGGTCTTGACCCAAAACGTTGACTATTTATTTCCCTCCATAGATGCTGCCTGACGTGCTGAGTTCCTCCAGCATTTTGTGTGTGTTGCTCCAGATTCCAGTATCTGTAGTCTCTTGTGTCTTTGTAAAGGGTTTGACAGGCTGGATACAAGGAGGCTGTCTCCCCTGACTGATGAGTTGGGGCACACAGTTTGCGTTCCTTCAAAACAGAGGGGAAATCAAAATGTTTAGAGATAGTGCAGGAAAATGACAGAGTTAGAAAGTCAATCATGGCAGAAAAGGCTTGAAGAACCAGATGGCCAGCTCCTGCTCCTAATTCTAATGTGCTTTGGGTTTTTATGTTCAAAATGTCAGCAAAACTATGAAACTTTAACCTTTTGACTTGTACGATGGCAATGCAGGAATAGGAGCAAGCCATGTGCCTGTCACTTGGTTGGATTATGTTGATCTGCATCCAAATCATTTACCAAGGTTATCACTTAAAACACATGAAGAGTGACAGAGTTCTAGAGCTGAAAGAGGCCCAGTCATATAAATATTTACAGTAGGAACAGAAGATCTTGGGTTGCCACAGGAATATTTCCACTTAAAAACCAAGGTTTACCAAGTAATGTAATGTAATGTTTGGTGATGTTGTAATGTCTTTGTGAACCTCTTTGTAAGGAGGAGCTTCTAGTACAAGCAAATTTGCTCTTTAAGGGGAATGCCCTCAAAGAACCTGGTGATAGTGTTCTTGTGAAGTTTTGCACTTACGAGTCCTTATGCTTTCAGGTAAGGAGAGTGTTCATGTGATTGCTAATGTGACCAATTCTATAAAAGATGTAAATTGAGTTTAATGAATAAGTCCCAAAGAAGTCTGCTGGAATTCCTGGAAAGTTTTTAAACTTGGTTTGGTCCAGTAAATATACCATGGCTGTAGTGGACAATAGTCAGGGTCAAACTCAGAGTGGAGAACTGAATCTATTTTGTAAACGGCTAACAGCTTAAAAACACAGATGGGCGCATTTGATTTATCAATATAAAAAGAAACCACTATTTATTTTTTAAGTTACCCAGTAACACATTTCATTCATGACCTGACAGTGTGGTATTAAAATCCCATGTAGTGTGGGGTAGCAGGGTTTTCTTTCATAAGAATCGCAATTTATTCATCTAGCATCTATCACAGCATTTATCATCAAAGGTCCCCACCATCCAGGCCACGCCATCTTCTCGCGGCTACCATCGGGCAGGAGGTACAGAAGCCTGAAGTCTCACACCACCAGGTTCAAGAACAGGCTCTCCCCTTCAACCGTTCGGTTCTTGAACCAACTAACATAACACTAATTACTCCCTCAGTATAGCAACACTATGACCACTTTGTACTGCAATGGACTTTGTTTTATTTTGTGCTAACGGTGTTTTTTCTTGTAAAATCTGTGTTTAATTTATGTTTTCCTTGTGAATGTTATGTATCTGATAAGCCTAGGATGGGGGGCTGCTGCAAGTTTTTCATTGCACCTGTGCATACATGTACTTGTGCACATGACAACAAACTTGACTTTGACTTAATCCAACATTGGTTTATGGTAACCAAATATACCAAACTTTGTCTTCATTGGAAAGATGACAGTGTTTTGGAAACAGCATTTTGAGAAGTGGTCTGTGTTCCAAAAATGAGAGACTCTGCCTACAGGATATATTGAGGTTATTGTGGGTGTCAGATATGGTTGCTGTCTCACATCTCCAGTGACCTAGGTTCAATTCTGACCTGCAGTGGTATCTGTGTGCAATTTACACATTCTCCTTGTGACTGTGTGGGTTTCCCCCAAGAGTTCCAGTTTCCTTCTGCATCCCAACATTGTTAGTTGGTAGGTTAATTGGTTACTGCGGTGTAGGTGGGGAGTAGAAGAATCAAAGTGAAACTGATGGGCTTGTGAGAGAGAACAGGTAACGGGGATAAGTGAGGGAATGGAATTGATTGTTTTGGGAACTGTCAGAGATGATTGTTTGAATGGCCTCCTTCTGTTATTAGATTATAAAAGAAATATGACAAAAAAAGGATAATCCAACGTGCATGTTGATCAGGTACAGGAAGCCTCATGTTTACCGGCTGGGAGAAACGCCTGTACCAGCACTACTTTGAGGGATTGTCATTGACTTGTAAATTTGTTGTCGATTTGGGTGAAATTTAATTCACTGACTGTGGTTACTTAATACATCAGATTGCAGACAGATTACCAGTGTTTTGGAGGCAGTATTTTCAGAAGTCATCTGTTTTCCTGAAAGCTGAAGGGTTTTCCCATGGGAGCTACCAGGATTATTGTCATGGATTACTGTGGGGGAGGAGGTGGTCCACTCTTATCTTTCTTCTGCAATCGGTGGCATTAGGGTTACAACCTTGAGTCACAGAGCATATAGCATGGAAACAGGCCCTTCGGCCCAACTGGTCCATGCTGATCAAAATATACATGCAACCATACACTTACTTACAGAAGTAGGCGGGGTTGTTGGACTCCTTCTGGGCCACCGATGTGACAGGGAGGAGGTAGAGGGCTTGGAAAGTAAGGGCAGAAGTGGAAGTAGGAGAGCAGAGAGACTTCGACCTGCAGAGGACATCCAGTAACGGTGAAGAAAGTACAACAAAACAACTTGAATTTCAGATCAGAGAATGTGTAAGCGCTGCCAGGGGTGCTGGTGGAGGCAAATACAGCCAGAGGCATTTAAGAGGCTCTTAGATAGGCACATGAATGAGATTGTGTAAGCAGAAGGGATTTCTTTAGGTAGGCATTTAATTAGTAGATTAATTAGTTTGGCACAACATCATGGGCCGAAGAGTCTGTTCTTGTGCTGCACTGTTCTATGTTCCAAACACACAACACCACAAGAGGCAAAAATACCAATTTCAGAGATACACATTGCATATATGAGTCTAAATTTAATTACCATTGGAAAAATGGCATAAGTACCAATGACAGCAATAGTATTGTCCATAACAGAGTGATCAGTATAAAAACTGCCAGTATAACGCCAGTTTTCAGAACAATATAACTAGCGTTATACTGACAGTTTTTACACACACACAAATAAATAGCAATATTAATATATCTACAGCACGGATATCAAAACGAGAAACACCATTCAAATATTAATATCAATAACAAAGATAGCAGACTAATACACCAGTTGCTGGAGGAACTCAGCAGGTCAGGCAGCATCTATGGAGGAAAATGGTCAGTCGACGTTTCGGGTCGAGACCCTTCATCTGGAAGCCCTGACCCGCTGAGTTCCTCCAGCATCGCGTGTGTTGCTCCAGATTCCAGCATTTGCAGTCTCTTAGTGTCTCCAATAACAGATTGATGCTTTACTATGAGAGAAATATTAATATTCGTCAATTCTAATGGCAGAATTATTAATAGGAGAGATACTACTTACGGCAATGAGAGCTCTTGTGGGTACAGTAATTCCAATCTGATCAGTGAACGAGAAGAGTGAATGACAGACTTTCAGTGGACGAAACGATAGACAGTGAAGTTACCCAAAGAACGGAGAGTCACTGTCCTTCACCAGTCTCTTTCCGAGTGCTGTAGATTTCACGCAATTTAAAGCAGGCGGCCTTTGAGGTGATCAACAAGTCGTTGATTTGAGTGAAAATCGCAGTCTTTCCAGCGACTGAACCCAGAGGAAGCCCGGTTCAGTCAAGAGTGACAAGAGTGACCCTGATGCCGGAGAAGTGGCTCTGAAGATAAAAGAACACAACGTGCAAACTGCCCTATTTGTAAAGGGGAGATCCCTAGTGCAGCCAGCAGTGCGGTGCGGAGCGTTCGGAGACTTGACGAGTCAGATCAGCAGGTAAATACGAGGCGGGACCTGAAATTCCAAGAAACAGCCCGTGACGCACTGCTCATCGGCTGGGTGTGAGGCAGACAAGTGGCAGCAGGTAAAATGTGTCTCAGCAGGAGAATGAGACTCCCGGCATTGTACCTTGCGGGGAACACTCAGATATCATGGAAATCCGCTGATCATACCTAAGGTGTACTTAAGTTGTAAAGTATGAGATTGATTTTCACTAGTTGAAGTATCTTTTGCAGTAAACGAGTCTTTCATGCAATAAAAATAGAAAATGTTCTGAATATTCAGCAGGTAACGCTCAGAACGAGGAAATGTTGGAAATATGTTGGAATTTGGGGGACAGGGTTCAGGAGACAAGGTGGACAAAACTTGGCAGGACATGGTGCCAGCCTTCCCCTTCAGGTGTGAGAAGCCACACTCATAGAATGATTAAGATTTCTTTACGAGTCACATGTACATCAAAACACATAGTGAAATGCATCTTTTTGCATAGAGTGTTCTGGGGGCAGCCTGCAACTGTCGCCACGCTTCTGGCGCCAACATAGCATGCCCACAACTTCCTAACCTTTGGAAACCTTTGGAAAACCTTTGGCTTTGGAATGTGGGAGGAAACCGGAGCACCCGGAGGAAACCCATGCAGACATGGGGGGAGAACGTACAAACTCCTTACAGACAATGTCCAGAATTGAACCTGGGTCGCTGGCTCTGTATAGCATTATGTTAACCGCTACATACGAAATCCAAATGTTCCATGATGGAACCCAAATGACACTCCAGTGTTTACTCGGTAGTGACTTCCTCACCCCGAAAAGCATCCGAACCGTGGTCGTCCACACACACACATACACACACTCTCTCTATCTTAAAGGGACTTTCACTGAGTCCATAACACCTCCCACCTAAAAAAAATTTTCCCAAGAAAATCTTAACCGCGCATAGAGTTAGTAATGTTAATAATTATCACGCTACACAACTACAGACTATCAGATTAGTACAGATATATGTTTCCCATTTAACATCGGGAAAGACAATCAGCAATCACATTATCTTTGCCTTTAATGTGAGTTATCATGAGATCAAACTCTTGCAAAATTAAACTCCAGTTTAACAGCCTTCTGTTCTTGTTTTTGACTCGGCTCAGAAACACCAATGGGTTATGATCTGTATACACAGTCAATGGTTTCTGAGCGGTGCAAACATATACACTGAAATGTTGCAAGGCTAAAACAAGCGACAGTAATTCTTTCTCTATGGTGGAATAATTCTTTTGATGCTCATTACATTTCTTTGAAAAGTAAGCTACAGGATGGTCAATATCATCAAGGTCACCCTTCTGCAACAACACAGCTCCTGCAGCTTCATCACTGGCATCTACTGCTAATGAAAAAATGTTAAACCTTAAAATGGTAAAGCACAGAAAGAGACCACAGTGAACGGTGGTTCTCCACCAGAGCAACTCTCATTCCCCACCCTCCACCTGCCCCTCCCTCCGCAGTTTGCAAGTTTTCCTTCAACATTTATTTATCCAGTTGCAGGCCACAGTGATGCCTATCTCCACCGCATCTGCATGCAGAGCATTCCAGATTACAAACACTCCACAAAAAATGTTTCTCTCAATTCTTTTCCACTTTATTTTATACATGACCCCCAGTCCTCAACCCCTCCGCCAGTGGGAACAGCCTGTTCTGTCCAGACCTTCATCGTTTCTGCTTTGTCTCTACCACATTCAATAATTCACGGACACATATCCCCAGCTTCCTCTATTATCTTTTATTGTATATTGCTTCTCCTCATTCTTTCTCCCAAAATTTATCACCTCCCTCCGTATCAAACTTCATCGCATAGGATCTATCCTGGGCCCAACACATTGATACAATCACGAAGAAGGCACACCATTGACTCTACTTCATTAGGAGTTTAAGGAGATTTGGTGTGTCACCAAAAACTCTTGCAAATTTCTATAGGTGTACGGTGGAGAGCATTCTGACCGGTTGCATCACAGCCTGGTACGGAAGCTCCAATGCACGGGTTCGCAGGAAGCTGCAGAGGGTTGTAGACTCAGCCAGCTCTATCACGGGCACAACCCTCCCCATCGTTGAGGATATTTTCAAGAGGTGGTGCTTTAAGGAGGCGGCATCCATCACTAAGGACCCTCACCATCCGGGACATGCTCTCTTCTCATTACTACCATCGGGGAGGAGGTACAGGAGCCTGAAGACCCACACTCAATGATTCAGGAACAGCTTCTTCCCCTCCACCCTCAGATTTCTGAACGGTCCCTGGACCCATGAACACTACCTCATTATTCCTTTTTCTTTGCAATATTTATTTTTGTAATTTATAGTAATTTTATGCATTGCACTAACTTTGCACTGTACTGCTGTCACAAAACAACCACATTTTATGTCATATAAGTCAGTGATAATAAATCTGATTCTGATTCATCTGCCACACACCTGCCTATTCTACCAGTTTGTTTAAATCCTGCTGCAATCCATCACTTTTCTCTAAACAATTAACAATCCAATAATCTGGCAGATTTGGGAATTTAGTGATGCTGAACTAGCAGATCTTAACTTTTTTTAAATTTTAAATTTAAATTTTTAAAATTTTATTTACAGCGAGGTAACAGGCCCTTCCGGCCCAACGAGTCTGCGCCGCCCATTTTAATCCCAAATTAACCTACCCGTATATCTTTGGAATGTGGGAAGAAACCAAAGCACCCAAAGGAAACCCACACAGACACAGGGCGAACGTACAAGCTCCTTACAGACAGCAATGGGAATTGAACCCCGATCGCTGGCGCTGTAATAGTGTCGTGCTAACCGTTATTTCTATTAGTACCAAAAACACAACGTTAATTCATTTTTTTTGGATGTTACATAGTATTGTACATTTTCCAGTGAACCAGTTGAATTGAAAGGGAGCATGTGAACCCTGTGAGTGGGAAATGAGTGTGGCAAACATTACCTGGTGAGCCAGATGCGAAACCATTGGATTTCCAACCAGTCAGATAGTGGATTATCAGAGTTTAATCATACTGCCAAGTTTAGTGTCATCCAAAGATTTAGAAATTTTGGCTCGTTACCCCCATTAATTAGATTTACAAAAAACACAATGACCCCAATGCCAATCCCTGGGGAACATCATTCCTCCAGTCTGATAAACAACCTTTCATCACAACCCCTGGTTGTCTGTTACTTAGTCAACTTTTGTGTCTGTGCTATCAATGTCCCTTTTGTGCCTGTGTTTCAACATTGTTGACAGAGCTGTTAATGTAACAACTTATCAAAAGCCTTGAACCGCATCAGCTGTATTACCCTCATCAACTCTATTAGCTATCTGATCAAAATATTCTGTTGAACTGGTTAAACATGATTTGCCTCCAACGAATCCACACGGGCTTGCCACAAGTTATCCATTTTCTTCCAGGTACTTATTATCCCAGTCCCAGGTTAATATTTCTATAAACTTTCCCTCTACCAAGGTTAAACTTACTGGCCTGTACTTGCTAAACCTGCAGTAGCAAACCCCATGTACAGATATTGGTCCCAGTCCTGCTGAGGTACAAGCTATTTGGCTTGTAGAGGTCCCATCTCCCCCAGAAATAGTTACAGTTCTTCAAGAATCTACAATATATCCTTCTGATATATTCAGATTCTGATTCAGATTAGTTTTTTGTCAGACACCAGGGTGCAATGAAATTCCCTGCTTGCATGAAGCTCACAGAGTAACTGGTATACATGGTAATAATAAATACAACAATGAGTGCAATGCCACCTTGTCACGGACACCAGCCTCCCCTCCTTGGACTCGGTCTTTATGTCTCACTGCCTTGGTGTAGCAGCCAGCATAATCAAAGACCCCACCCACCCGGGTCATTCTCTCTTCTCTCCTCTTCCATCAGGTAGAAGATACAGGAGCCTGAGGGTACGTACCACCAGACTTAAGGACAGCTTCTACCCCACTGTGATAAGACTACTGAACGGTTCCCTTATATGATGAGATGGACTCTGACCTCACGATCTACCTTGTTGTGACCTTGCACCTTATAGCACTGCACTTTCTCTGTAGCTGTGACACTTTACTCTGTACTGTTATTGTTTTTACCTGTACTACCTCAATACAACTGCACTGTGTAATGAATTGACCTGTACGATCTGTATGCAAGACAAACTTTTCACTGTACCTCGGTACAAGTGACAATAATAAACCAATATCAATACCAATACCTAAAACAGATGATAGGTGCAAAGATAGTCGTGCAATCTGAAGTAGTGCAAAAGGAAATGTAAAGTGACAATAATGAAATAACCGAAGGAGGTAGAATTAAGAGTCTGAGAACGTGGCAGCACCACCGGGAAGGGGATGTGAAAGTGGTGATTGATTCAGCAGTCTGACAACAAGTGGGGAAAAAGCTGTTCTTGCATCTGGACATCCGGGCTTTCAAGCTCCCGTATCTTCTTCGGGAAGGTAGGAAGTAACAGTCAGGGTCGCGGGCATCCTTAATGATACTCTTAGCCTTCCTGAAGCAACACACTGTGTAGATAGACTAGAAGGAAGAAAGTGATGAGCCTGTGATGGACTGAGCTGTGTTTACCGCTCTCTGCAGGTCCTGTCTGTCCGGAGTAGAGCAGTTGCCATACCAGGCTGAGATGCAACCTTTCAGGATACTTTCTATGGTCCCCTTCACTATCTCTTCAGCCTCGCATTCATCTGTGTCATAGAACATAGAACAGTACAGCACAGAACAGGCCCTTTGGCCCACAATTTTATACCAACATAGCTAATCCCTCCTACCTACAGAATGCCCATATCCCTCTATTTTCCTCACATTCATGTGCCCATCCAAGCCCCTTTTAGAACCCCCCAATGAATTTGCCTCCACCACCCTATCAGGCAACGCATTCCAGGCATCCATCACTCTCTGAGAAAAAACTTACCCCTCATGCCTCTTCTGAACCTACCCCCTCTCACCTTAAATGCATGCCCTCTGGTATTGGATCGCTCAATAATGGGAAAAAGATATTGCTTGTCCACCCTATCTATGCCCCTCATAATTTTATACACTTCCAACAGATCACCCCTCAGCCTCTGCCACTCCAGAGAAAAGAGCCCAAGTTTGTCCAGCCTCTCCTGATAGCACATGCCCTCTAATCCAGGCAGCATCCAAGTAAACTTCCACTGCACCCTCTCTAAAGCCTCGACATCCATCCTGTGGTGAGGTGACCGGAATTGCATTCAATAATCTAAATGCGGCCTAACCAGAGTTCTATCGAGATGCATCATAACTCCTTGACTCCTATACTCAATACCTCAATTAATAAATGCAAGCATTCCATTAAGCCTTCTTAACCACCCTCTCTACCTGTGTAACCACTTTCAATGAGTCATGGACTTGCACCCCAAGGTCTCTCTGCTCTTCTGTTAAGGGTCCTGCCCTTAAGAGTGTACTGCCTCATGTCATTAGTCCTACCAAGGTGCAACACCTCACATTTATCTAGGTTAAACTCCATCTGCCATTTCTCTGCCCATGTCTGTGACTGATCTATATCACGCTGTATCCGTCAGCAGTCTGCTACACTATTCACAACTCCACCAATCTTGGTATCGTCTGCAAACTTACCAACTCAAACATCAACATACTCATCCAGGTCATTTATGTACATCTGTGTTATGCCCCTGTTTCTGCACTGGTAGTAACCTAGAGACTACTATCTTCAAGATCCTGCTTTTTACCCTGTTTCATGGCACCCTGAACTCTGCCTGGTGCCTGCTTTCTACTTATAGTGTTGATACTGATATAGACTGCGGCCTCAGGCTGTTTACCCTCCCCTTCAAGATGTTCTGAAGCTGTTTATTCAATTGAGAAATGTGAAAGTAAATGTCATGTCTTCACAGGGAGTGTCACAGTTCTGCATGGCACTGTAAACAGTTACATTGAGCAATTTCAGTCAAAGAATCAGGCATCTATTTGGTGGTGTGTTCTGATCAGTGCAAGGTTTGCTTGCAGAGGAGGATGTGAGGATCATATGTCACCTGGGCTCTTTCATCTGATAACATGAACACGGATCACCAGGAAAGAACCAGAGAGGTGAGCAGCATCTTGGGGCACATGGGTCAGCTGTGACCACTTTGAAAGATTCTATGGCAAGGAAGTTGAGAGTCAATGCGACCTTATATACTGTGACAAAGAATTGTCTTTCAGCCAATCAGTTTTATGGTTGTCCCATCAGTTCCATATCCCACTTCCTTATTTTATGGAACATACAATGGTATAGCACAGGAACAGGCCCTGCATCCCACAATATCTGTGCTGAGCATGATGCCAAATTAAACTAAGTCTCTTCTGCCTGCACATGATCCATACCCCTCCATTCCCTGCATATTCATGTGTCCATCTAACAGCCTATCTATTCCCTTGTGGCTCTGCAACTTATTGGGCAGGCACGGTAGTGTAGCGGTTAGCGTAATGCTTTACAGCGCCAGCGACCCAGGTTCAAATCTGGCCACTGTCTGTAAGGAGTTTGTATGTTCTCCCCGTGTCTGTGTGGGTTTCCTCCGGGTGCTCTGGTTTCCCCCAACATTCCAAAGACATACATGTTAGGGAGTTGTGGGCATGCTATGTTGGCACCGAAAGCATGGCAACACTTGCAGGCTGTCCCCAGAACACTCTATGCAAAAGATGTATTTCACTGTGTGTTTCAATGTACATGTAACTAATAAAATGATCTTATCTTATTCTGTTTCCCAAACGCCTATCAACTCCCCTTTTATTCTTTTGTCATTTACCCTCACTAAGGGTTAATCTATAATTTCCAGTTAACCAACCGTTGTATCTTTGTTATTGAGGCATGGAATCAAACCATATGGAAACAGGCCCTTCAGCCCATTGAGTCCGTGCCGACCATCAAACCCCATTTTCACTAATACTACACTAATCCCAATTTCATTCTCCCCCCATTCCCAATTACTGCTCCCAGGTCTTACCACTCACCTACACACTGAGGGCAATTTACAGTAGCATATTAACCGACCATCCTTATGTCTTTGAGATGTGGGAGCTCTACAGACACAGATGATTTTCCAGCCAACATTGTTGCAAGGTAACAGAGTCTGCAATCAAGAAAGTAATAGCTAGTCATTCAGAGAAACTCGGTGTAATCAAACCAAGCTGGCATGAATTTACGAAAAGAAAATCACATTTGATGAATTTACTGGAGCTCTTCAAGGACGTAACAAAGAGGGTTGATAGAGGGGAATTGAAAGGAGGACTATTATCCAAATGGAAGGAGCTTGCAATTGAGTAGAGTACCGAGGGTTCTGTGCAAATCACATGCAGCAGTAACGTAGTTGGGAAGTCAAATAGTACATTGACTTTCATTGCAAGGGGGATGTAGTTGGAATGTAAAAATAAAGGCATGTTACCGTTGCACAGGGGTACTGGTGAGGCTGCAGCTGGAGTACTGTGTATAGTTTTGGTCTCCTTATTGAAGAATGGAAAACCTATCATTGGAGGCAATCCAGAAGAGATTCACTGCACTAATTCCTAACATCAGGGATTTGTCCTATCACAAGCAGCTAAAGTAAGTTGGATCTGTATTCTTGGGAGTTGTGAAGAATGAGGGGTGATTTTATTGAAAATTCTCAGAGGCTATGCTAGTAGTGGGAGAGTCTCGGATAAAGTGACACAGTTAGAAGATAAGGGGTGATCATTTAAAACTGAGCTATGCAGGAACTTTTTTTGCACAATTTGTTGAATCTCGGTGAATAACTGAAGGATTGTGGAGTCTAGGTTAGTGGAGGCAGTTAAAGAGGTTGATATATTTTTGAAAAAGCATGGAATTGATCTTTCAGCGGCCTCACAGCTCCAGTGACCCAGGTTCAATCCTGACCTCCAGTGCTCCAAAGGACATGCTGTTTGTTAGGTTCATTGGTTAGTATACATTACCTCTTGGAATCAGGGCTGGGGTGAGGGGAGGTCAGCCTGGCCATAAATGGGGATGTGTCAGAAAATAGCTTACAGGGAAAACGGATAGGGATAGGGAAACAGGGTTGGCCTGAAAGCTGGCACTGACTGAACGAGCTAAATGGCCTCCTCCTATGTCATAAGGAAATATCAACAAGACAAGCCTGTCTTTAGCCAGCTCAATTAACTCCATATGATGTCACAAAACAGTTGAGCAGATTGCAAACAACAAAGGCTCCGAGGCTCTGTAGCATCCTGGATGCATTACTGAAAACCTCTAGTCCTGAACGAGCTAATGTAGCCAAGCTCTTGTTCTTGTGAAAAGAGTGAAAGAAATGTGGAACTCTTTCTCCTCCCTTCATACCCACACCCACACAAACACGTATGTGCGTGGTAGTGTAGAGGGCAGGCACGGTAGTGTAGCGGTTAGCATAACGCTTTACAGCGCTCATGACCCGGGTTCAATTCCGGCCACTATCTGTAAGGAATTTGTACATTCTCCCCATGTCTGCGTGGTTTTCCTCTGGATACTCCAGTTTCCTCCCACATTCCAAAGACGTACGGGTTAGGAAGTTGTGGGCATGTTATGCTGGCGCCGGAAGTGTGGCAACACTTGCGGGCTGCCCCCAGAACACTCTGCACAAAAGATATATTTCACTGTGTGTTTCGATGTACATGTGACTAATAAAAATATCTTCTCTTATGTGCACAAGCACACACACATGATAGAACATCTGAGGTTAAGGAGATCAATTAAAATTTATAAAACTGAGATAGTTGGGTTTTGTGAGAAAGAACTATTAAGGTTGGTAGATAAAGTTAGGACAGGGATCAACCATGACTGAATTAAATGGTGGAACAGGTTCAACTAAAACCTGGCTCCAGTTCAGCAAAAACCTTCCACAGTCGATTCCATCCACAAAGGAAAAATCCACTCCAACCAACTCAACCCGGAACACGACAGTCATTTCCCTCCATAGATGCTGCCTGACCCACTGAGTTCCTCCAGCAGTTTGTTTTCTGCTGCTTCCCTTCAGCTCTAATTGGCTGCCACTAGACCTGAATCACCCAATTGTGTAAGAACTGAATGAGCCTATTCAATGGTTCCCTAGTACGATAAACTGGACTCTTGACCTCATAATCTACCTTGTTATGACCTTGCTCCTTATTTTCTACCTGCACCGCACTTTCTCTGTAGCTGTGACACTTTAGTCTGCATTCTTTTATTATTTTACCTTGTGCTACTTCAATGCACTGTGTAATGAACTGATCTGTACGAACGGTATGCAAGACAAGTTTTTCACTGTACCTCGGTATATGTGACAATAATAAACCAATTCCATAAACCAATTCCAATGTCTTTCTTTTTTAGCTGATGGATTTCCAATATTCATATATCTCACATAGCTTTGCTTTAATTATGTTAGCTGGTGCCCTTGAGACCACCAGATAAACTGCAGAGGCTGGAAATCTGAAATGGAAACGGGAAATTCTGGAGATACTCAGCAGGTCAGGCAACATCAGCTGAGTGGGAAAAAGAGTGAACATTTCAGCTCAAAGACTTTTCACCAGAACACTAAGTATCATTGCTTAATAAGAGGAAATATGTATTCACTGTCAATTCCTGCAAAAGGTTCAGTTCAAGAATCACTTGTTTGGAGCAGATATAATTCTTATCGAGAAGCAATCTTCAACTGTGAAGCTTATGTGTTCATCAGACTTCCTTTTACAACGCTCGCACAGTGATTACATGCAAATATTGCAAGATGAGGCAAGCAAGTTCATTGTCTCCCTGAGTTCGGGAGAGCCAGTGAGCATTGTGGTCAGTATTTCGTTGTTTTTTTGCCACCACCAGGTTCAAGAACAGCTACTTCCCTTCAACCATTCGGTTCTTGAACCAACCTGCACAACCCTAATCTCTACAGTTCAGTAACACTATGACCACCAGAGACCACTTTGCATTAAAATGGGCTTTTTTTTTGTTCTAATTGTGTTTTCTTGTAAAAAATGTGTATAATCTACATTTAATTTATGTCTTTCTTGTGAATGCTGCTTATCTGATGTTACGTGCCTGTGATGCTGCTGCAAGTAAGTTTTTCATTGCACTTGTGCATACACGTACTTATGCATATGACAATAAACTCGACTTTGACTTTGACTTTAAGATAAGATATCTTTATGAGTCACAGGTACATCAAAACACAGTGAAATGCAGCTTTTTTGTAAAGTGTTCTGGGGGCAGCCCGCAAGTGTCACCACGCTTCCGGCGCCAACATAGCATGCCCACAACTTCCTAACCTGTATGTCTTTGGAATGTGGGAGGAAACCGGAGCGCCCGGAGGGAACCCACGCAGACATGGGGAGAACGTGCAAACTCCTTACAGACAGCGGTGGGAATTCAACCCGGGTCGCTGGCGCTGTAATAGCGTTACGCTAACCACTGCACTACCACTGTGTAGGCAGAAGGGATTAGATAAGTTAGGCATTTAATTACTAGTTTGATTAGCTTGGCGCAACATCATGGGCCGAAGGGCCCAATGCTGTGCTGTACTGTTCTAACAAGTGACCTCCTTCTTCATCCAACCAAAGTGCCTTTTGCATTAACCTGTATTGAACTTCATTGGCCAATTACTTCTCCGTGCCTGCCCGGGTGAGTGGGGTCTCTGATTATGCTGGCTGCTTCGCCAAGATAAGTATGCACACACATAAAATAGAACATCTGGGGTTAAGAAGATCAATTATAAATCTCAAAACTGAGTCAATTGCGTGATGGTACAAATATTTAAAACATTAGTTATGTTACACCTTTATGTGCACCTTTGGTCACCACACTGCAGGAAGGATAGGATTGTTCTGGAGGTACTTCTGAAATTCTCTTCTTGGTTTCAGTTTTCTGCAACAGCTCTGACCCACCTTTCGCAGCTTCAACATGTCCCTTTGACAGACCTGCTAAGTGTTTCCAGAATATTCCCTTTTTATTATGTATTTCCAACATCTGCAGTTTTCTGATTTTTACTTAACTAGTACCTGACAACAATCAGCTTCCTAATTAAGGGAGGGCCCTCAAGTTTACTTGTTTACCGCTTCAGCCAAAAGCTTCAAGGATGTAGCTTCAAAACTAAGTTAACCAGATTTAATTACTATGTTTGAAACAAAATATTTCAAACATATTACAGTTGCACTTTGGGAGATCAACTGTAAATGGAAGGACCCTTAACAGTGCTGATGTACAGAGAGATCTTGGGGTCCAAGTCCATAGCTCCCTGAAAGTAGCCGCACAAGTTGATAGGGTGGTAAAGAAGGCATATGGCATACTTGCCTTCATTGGTCGATGCTTTGAGTTCAAGAGTCAGGAAGCTATGTTGCAGCTTTATAATACTCTGGTTAGGCCACTTCTGGAGCATTCAATTCTGGTCGCCTCATTATAGGAAGGATGTGGAGGCTCTGGAGGGGGCGCAAAAGAGGTTTACCAAGATGCTTCCTGGGTTAGAGGGCATGTGCTATAAGAAGAGGTTGGACAAACTTGGGTTGTTTTCTCTGGAGCGGTGGAGGCTGAGAGGAGACCTGATAGAGGTTTATCAAATTATGAGAGGCATAGATGGAGTAGACGGCTGGAATCTTTATCCCAGGGTCAAAATGTCCATTTCTAGAGTGCATGCATTCAGGGTGAAAGGGGGAAAGTTCAAAGGAGATGTGCAGGGCAAGTTTTTTACACAGAGAGTGGTGGGTTCCTGGAATGCACTGCCAGGGGTGGTGGTGGAGGCAAATACGATGGAGGCGTTTAAAGTGGACTCAACAGCTCCCTCTGTAACTGGACTTTCTAACAAACAGACCGCAATCAGTGAGGATAGGCAGCAATACCTCCGGCACGATTATTCTCAACACTGGTGCACCTCAAGGCTGCGTCCTCAGGCCTCTACTCTACTCCACTCCTTATACACTCACGACTGTGTGGCCAGATTCTGCTCTAACTCCATCTACAAGTTTGCAGATGATACCACCGTTGTAGGCCGTATCTAAAACAGGGATGAATCGGAGTACGGGAAGGAGATAGAGAGCTTAGTGGAATGGTGTCATGACAACAACCTTTCCCTCAATGTCAACAAAACAAAAGAGCTGGTCATTGACTTCAGGAAAGGGGGCAGTGTACATACACCTGCCTACATCAATGGTGCTGAGGTCGAGAGGGTTGACAGCTTCAAGTTCCATGGAGTGAATATCACCAACAACCTGTCCTGGACAAACCACGTGGATGCCATGGCCAAGAAAGCTCACCAGCACCTCTACTTCCTCAGGAGGCTAAAGAAATTTGGTGTGCCCCCTTTGACTCTCACCAACTTTTACCGATGCACCATAGAAAGCATCCTATCTGGATGTATCACGGCTTGGTATGGCAACTGCTCTGCCCAAGATCGCAAGAAGCTGCAGAGAGTTGTGGACACTGTCCAGCGCATTACGGCCACCAGTCTCCCCTCCTTGGACTCTGTCTTTACCTCTCGTTGTCTTGGTGAAGCAGCCAGCATAATCAAAGACCCCACCCACCCGGGACATTCTCTCTTCTCTCCTCTTCCATCAGGTAGAAGATACAGGAGCCTGAGGGCACGTACCACCAGACTTAAGGACAGCTTCTACCCCACAGTGATAAGACTATTGAACAGTTCTCTTATACAATGAGATGGACTATGACCTATGACCTCACGATCTACCTTGTTGTGACCTTGCATCTTATTGCACTGCACTTTCTCTGTAGCTGTGACACTTTACTCTGTACTGTTATTGTTTTTACCTGTACTACCTCAATGCACTCTATACTAACTCAATGTAACTGCAGTGTGTAATGAATTGACCTGTAAGATCGGTTTGTAAGACAAGTTTTTCACTGTACCTCAGTACAAGTGACAATAATAAACCAATACCAATACCAATAAATAGGGACATGAATACGCAGAGAATGGAGGAATATGGACCACGTGCAAGCAGAAGGGATTAGGCATCATTAGCTCAGTTAGTTTGGCACAACATCGTGGGCTGAAGGGTCTGTTCCTGTACTGTATTCTTCTGTGTTCTAAAGTATAATGAACTGAGCATCTTACTCACTGAATTCATGCTGTAAGGACCAGAGGAATTGTGTGTTCAAACATTAATATTATCGGCATTTAAAGGAATATAACCTCTTGGGTAGGGAGATGTCAAGGGGAAGTTTAACCTGAAGTGTTAACATCACTCCACAGATGTTGCTGATTTTCTGAGGATTTACAACAATAAAGTACTGCAGATGCTGGAAACCTGAAATAAAAGAGGAAGTGTAAAAACTACAGAGTGAATAAAACAAGAAGGCAGTATCTGTGGTGAGGTAAACAGCGTCAACCTTTCAGGTCAATGACCTTCATCAGAGCCAGGAGAGGGTAGAGAATCCCTGACAGCTCTGGCTTCAACTTCCTGCACTTTCCAACAAAAACTAATGCAAGTTCGAGGAAGGGCACCTTATCTTTACATTTCAGGCTCAACAGTTTCAGATAACTGGCCATTCCAGTCTTGCATCACTGATTTCCAGTTCTCAGAGTTTTTAGTTCTGGTAATTTCAGATGTCATCACCCTCTCCTATTTGCACCACATTCAGGCGTGTTATTCGTCATCTTTCTCACTGCCTGCCCCATCTCTTTACTCAGTCAGTCTCTCCCGGTTTCCACCCTGTGACAGACCCTGCCTTTCATATTCTGTGTGTTCTCTGCTTCCCTCGTTTCAGCCCCTCCCTCCTCATCCCCCCCTCCCCTCATCCTCCACCTCCTTCCTTCCATCCCCTCATCCCCTACCTCCCTCCTCTGCCTCCACCCTACCTCCCTTCCCCTCCCCTCCTTTCCCTCCCCTTCCATCCCTTCATTCTCCACCTCCCTTCCCCTTCATCGTCTCTCCCTCCCCTTCCTCCTTTCCCTCTTCCTCCCCTCTTCCCTCACCTTCCCCCATCCTCTATCTTCCGTCTTATTCTCCACCCCTCTTCTCCCCTTCCCTCCTTCCTCTCCCCATCCTCCACCTCTACCCTACCCCACTGCCTTTCTCTTCAATTTGAAACTGCCTACACCCCTAACATGTCCCAGGTCTGATGCAAGATCCTCAGCCTGAAACATGAATTGTTTCACTATCCACAGTTGTTGCCTTACTTTCTTCATTAAAGCCAGTTTTCAAGTAATGAGTCATATGATTGCGAATGGGAGTGAGAGTTGACTGGATGTGAGGCTTTTTAAAGGAGAAGAGATTTCAGAGAGTTGGAGGGATTACTTAAGAAAAAAAATGAAATGAAACATGAATTTCTTTTAGTTTTCAGGAACACCAGATCTTGCCTGGCAAAAGTTCTCTGTTTTTAACAGAGTTTACACCCTCCATAGCAACCAGGGATACTCATGTTTCTTTTGAGTTGAAAGACGTCACCATACAGGGCAATAAAACACTTTAGATGGTAGAAATCTGAAAAAGGGTGGAAATTGGCAGCAAAAGTAATGACACTTACAGGTTCTGTGTGCGTTCAGGAAGCAACACCAATTCAGTCAATAATGTATCTGAGTAAGAGCTGAGGGAGGAGTCCTAAGGAGAACTGAACCAGATTTTTGCACATATGCCACATAAAAACAAGTACAGCTGTGAGTTCCCATGGTTACACCTTTGTCCGGAGAAAATGAATAAAGGAGAAATTATTTACTGTGAGCCCTTGACTGCAATTTTTCCGTTTCCCACACCTCTCCTCCCACTCCCTCAAGTTCAAGTTTATTGTTGTCATTGGCATACATACACAGGGTATAAATGCACTGAAGGTTAAATTGTTGCAGCAGCAGCACAGTCCATAAAAAGATGAGGACAAACATAAGTTAACATAAACTTAAAATAACTTAAATTATTCATAACCTACATGTGACTGCAAGAAAACTGCAGAGAGTTGTAGACACAGCCCAGCACATCACGGAAGCCAGCCTCCCCTCCATGGTCTCTGTCCGTACTTCTCGCTGCCTCGGTAAAGCAGCCAGCATAATCAAAGACCTCACACACCCCGGCCATTCTCTCTTCTCCCCTCTCCCATTGGGTAGAAGATACTAAAGCCTGAAAGCACGTGCCAGCAGGCTCAAGGACAGCTTCTATCTCGCTGTTATAATACTATTGAATGGTTCTCTAGTACATTAAGATGGACTCTTGACCTCACAGTCTACCTTGTTGTGACCTTGCACCTTATTGTCTATCTGCACTCTGCTTTCTCATTAGCTGTAACACTTTATTCTGCATTCTGTTGTAATGAATTGATCTGTATGAATGGTATGCGAGACAAGTTTTTCACTGTACATCGATACATGTGACAATAATAAACCAATTTACCAATTTAAACAAAATGAACTAAACTAAACTGCCCTTGCTGTCTCATCCCAGAGAGAGCAAGGACAGAGTTTCCCAGATCCTCACCTTCTTCCCACTGGTCCCCACATTCAAAGGATCACCTTTTACAACTTCCAGGAACTTCAGCAGAGTTCCACCACCAGATATATCTTCCCTCCCTTTCCCTTTCAGCATTTTGAAGGAACTCATTCTGTTTGTTACTCCTTGGTCTGTTCTTCTGTACACACTTTCCTTCTTACAGCACTTTCCCATACAACACCTATCCTTCTACCTCTTCCCCTCCCACCATCCAGGGACCCAAACAATCCTTCCAAGTGGACCAAGCGGGCACTTCTTCCAATCTGGTGTATTGCATTCAGTGTTCACAATGTGGCCTCCTCTATGTTGGAGAAATCACACATAAAATTAGATGACCATTTATCAGAGCACCTTTGTTCAGACTGCACTGCTGTCACTTCAGTTCTCCATCCCATTCCCACGCTGACCTCTCTGACTTTGATCTCCTGCACTGTTATAATGAGGCCCAACATAAGTTTGAGGAACAGCACCTTACCTGGGCACACTGCAGCCTTCCAGAATCAATGTCGAAATTCTGATACGGCAGAGAAGTTATAGAATGGGTATTTCTACTGTAAGTTATCCATCTGTAACACTGGCTCAGTTTTTTTCTCTCCATTTGTACCGCTTGACCTGATGGACGTGCATTTGCTGCAATTTTTCCAACCTTAGCATTCCTTTGCACTTCACTCTCTGAACTGTTTTTATATGGGCAGGCACAGTAGTGTAGCGGTTAGCATACCGCTTTACAGCGCCAGCGACCTGGGTTCAATTCCGACTGCTGTCTGTAAGGAGTATGTATGTTCTCCCTGTATCTGCATGGGTTTCCTCTGGGTGCTCCAGTTTCCCCCCACATTCCAAAAGACGTACAGGTTAGGAAGTTGTGGGCATGCTATGTTGACGCCGGAAGCGTGGCGACACTTGTGGGCTGCCCCCAGAACACTCTACACAAAAAGATGCATTTCACTGTGTGTTTCGATGTACATGTGACTTATAAAGAAATCTTATCTCATAGATTATATTCCTTTTCCTCTCTCTAGATGCTCCTATTGACCCATCAATCAAATGATCTCCATGACTTATCCTGACAGCAACCCTGGGCTCACCCTGTCAAAGATATTCTCTTTGTCCTGTCCATCCCCCTACCTCCTCTGCAATTTAAAACTTGCTTACTTTCTTGCCCAGTTCTGACGAAAGGTCATCAACCTGAAAATTACCTCTTCTTCCTCTTTCCACAGATCCTGCTGAGCATTTCTAGAATTTTCTGCTCCTATTGCAGTAAAATAAAAGATTTAAAATCTGTCAAGCTGCGGCAGATGGTATTTCAGAGGGATCCTCTGGGGCAATGGACGAGGATCATCAAGGGAGTGTCCAGGTAATTCAAAGCAGAGGGAACTGTCAGCTCAGTGGAGGGGGCAGCACCAAGGGAGTAGATGGCTCAATGGTGGGGGAGTACCGAGGAAGTGGGTGGACCAAAGGAAAGGGAGCACCAGGATGTGGCTGGACCAGCTCTGGAGCAACCTGCACCAACCAGGTAACGGAGCTCTTACTGCAGTTGAATATCCCACATCTATTTTATCCACAATGTTAATTATGTATTGGTCAAAATAACAACTTTGAACTGACTTATTCTACTTTTAAATTTGGACATCATGTTGCAGTTGTACAGAACATCGGTTGGACTGTACTTAGAATATTGTGTACTGTTCTCGTTGCCTCAGTACAGGAAGAATGTAGTAGCAATAGAGTGAGTGTAGAAGGGATTCACCAAGATGTTTCCCAGAATGGAGGGCTGTAGTTACTAGAATTGGTATTGGTTTATTATTGTCATTTGTACTGAGGTACAGTGAAAAACTTGTCTTGCATACCGTTCATACAGATCAATTCATTACACAGTGCATTGAGGTAAAACAATACAGAATGCAGAATAAAGTGTCACATCTACAGAGAAAGTGCAGTGCAGGCAGATAATAAGGTGCAAGGTCGTAACAAGGTAGATTGTGAGGTCAACCCATCTTATCCATCAACCATCAACACATCTTGTGAATCCATCTTATCATACTTGGGAACCTCTCAATAGTCTTATAACAGCGGGATAGAAGCTGTCTTTGAGCCTGGTGGTACGTGCTTTCAGGCTTTAGTATCTTCTGCCCTATGGGAGAGGGGAGAAGAGAGAATGTCTGGGGTGGGTGGGGTCTTTGATTATGCTGGCTGCTTTACCGAGGCAGCGAGAAGTATCGACAGAGTCCATGGAGGGGAGGCTGGTTTCCTGATGTGCTGAGCTGTGGCCACAACAGTCTGCAGTTTCTTCCGGTCCCGGGCAGAGCAGTTACTGTACCAAGCTGTGATGCATCGGGATAGGATGCTTTCTATGGTGCATCGATAAAAATTGGTGTCAAAGGGGAAATGCCACATTTCTTTATCCTATTGAGGAAGTAGAGGCGCTGGTGAGCTTTCTTGGCTGTGGCGTCTATATGGTTGGACTAGGGCTGGCTATTGATGATGTTCACTCCTAGGAACCTGAAGCTCTCAACCCTCTCGACCACAGCACCATTGATGTGGACAGGAGCATGTACACCGCCCCCATTCCTGAAGTCAATGACCAGCTCTTTTGTTTTGCTGACATTGAGGGAAAGGTTGTTGTCATGACCCCATGTTACTAATCTCTCTATCCCCTTCCTGTACTCTGACTCATCGTTATTTGAGATAAGGCTAACTACGGTGTGTTTCTTTGATTGTATAAACTTATTTTCATTATTTTATTCATGGGATGTCGACCTTGCTGGAGCAGCTGGTGTTTATCACCATCTGTAATTGGGGAAGTGAGTCAGCCACTTCCATGCCTCTGGAGCCACCTATTGGCCAGACCAGGTAAGTACTGCAAATTTCCTCCCTCAAAGATCACTGGAGTCATCCCTCAGCACAGAATAGGCTCCTTTGGCCCACGATGGCCATGCCAACCATTTGCCCTTCTGCATTAATCCCACTTGCCCACATTAGGTCCATATCCTACGATGCCTTACCTTTTCAAGTGCCCGTCTAAATGTCCCTTAAACATAGTGATTGTATTTGCTTGCACCACCTCCACTGGTAGCAAGTTCCGGATGTCAACCATTCTCTGTGTGATAAAACTTTCCACTCAAGTCGCCTTTAAAGCTCCTTCTTCTCAACTTAATCCTAGGCCCTCTTGTTCTTGATAACCTCAATACATCTCTCATAATTTTATACATTTCTATCAGATCACCTTTGATCTCCCTTCAGTCCAGGGAAAACAAGACCAGCCAATCCAATCTCTTCCCATAAGATAAGAAAAGATAAGATAAATATTTATTTATTTATTAGTCACATATTCATCGAAACACACAGTGAAATGAGTCTTTTTGCTTTACTGAGAATGTTCTGGGGGCAGCCCGCAAGTGTCGCCACTCTTCCGTCGCCAACATAGCATGCCTATGGCTCCTAACCTGTATGTCTTTGGAATGTGGGAGGAAACCGGAGCACCCAGAGGAAACTCATGCAGACACGGGGAGAATGTACAAACTCCTTACAGACATCAGCGGGAATTCCATAACTAAGGTCCTCCAATCCAGGCAACATCATAGCGAATCTCCTCTGCACTCCGTCCTGCTCAACCACATCGTAATCTGGTGTAGGCACCAGAACTGCACACAGCACTCTACGTCTAACCAGTGTTTTGTAAAACCAAATGAGTTCGTAATAGTGAACCTAAAGATTTACAACATTTCAATTGATTCATGTTTATCATTACTGATACAATCTCTTTGATGACACTATATATTGCGGTAAATTTTCTGATTCATGCCATTCTAGATAATGACATAAATTTAAGATGATCCTACTCCTTACTGGCATTCCTTGTCTTATGGATTTTCAGGAATCACAGCACTGAAATCATCCTGATGAAAGTAACCAGTGGCATTCCTGCCTCTTCCTCCTCACTCCTTTAGATTTTGCTGAAATAATAGACAAGTCAAGTCAAGTTTATTATCGTATGCACATGTAAGGTGACGTACAGGTACACTGAAAACTTCCCTGCAGCAGCATCACAGGCACGTAGGCACAGACAACACACGGAACATAAGGTATACATAAATTCTACAAGACAGTGATGAAAAAAAAAGACTGTAAAACAAGACATTAGTGCAAAGAAAAACCACGATCAGGGACAAGTCCATGGTCGCGCAAGAGGTGGCCCGTGGGTGTGTGACGTCCTGCTTCATTGGGCTGGGTCGTAATGCACCCGTCCCATGTGGTGGGTGATGGGAGTTGACCACTCACACACAACAGGCATCTGGCAGTGTGGAGCAGCAACCAAGCCTCAGGTAGTGAATGCTGGGCCCCTGCTTCTGATGGGTCTGACAGCTTAATTCTGTATAAGGCCTTTGAACCATGTTAAATGCCAGTTATACTTAAAACTATTGAAATAGATTGAAATAATTAAAAAATAAAAACTATTTTACTAATATAGTTTAACATGTCTTAAATACAAGATATAAATAGAAATATTTAAATAAAGTAAAATAACAAGCAATGACTGCACTTACAGTTTCCAATAGGGTCAAGATCTCAGAGTCATAGAGTACTGCAGCATAGAAACAGGCCATTTGGCCCATCTAGTCCATGCCGGTCTGGTTTTCTGCTTCATCCCATCTACCTGCACCTGGACCATAGTCCTCCATACCCCTCTCATCTATGCACCTATCCAAACTTCTCTTAAATGCTGCAATTAAACCCGCATCCACCACTTCCGCTGGAAGCTCGTTCCACACTCGTACCACCCTCTGCGTGAAGTAGTTCCCCCTCAGATTCCCTATAAGTATTTCACCTTTCACCCTGAACCTATAACCTCTGGTTCTCGTCTCACCCAACCTTAGGGGAGAAAGCTTGCATACATTCACGCTATCTATACCCAGCATCATTTTGTACACCTCTATAAGATCTCCCTTCATTCTCCTGCGCTCCAGGGAACAAAGTCCTAACCTATTCAACCTTTCCCTATAACTCAGGTCCTCAAGTCCCAGCAACATCCGTGTAGATTTTCTCTGCACTCCTTCAAGCTTATTCAGGATCTCACACACTAGCCCTCTCTGGCGTAAAGCTCAGGGGCGACGTAAGGTCTCACGGAGTCATGGAGTCATTCAGCACAGAAACAGGCCCTTCAGCCCACCGTGCTGACCATTAAGCATCTATCTATTTACCTACCCATTTACCAGCTTACTATGCCTTGGCAATTCAAGTGTTCGGCTAAATGCTTCTGAAATGTTATGAGAGTACCCGCCTCTGCCACCTTCTAAGGCGGTCCATTTTACATTGCAACCACTCACTGGGTGAAAAAAACCCCTCCACCATGACCTACTGGCATCTGGCTCCAAAATTGAAGAGCCAAATTTTCTAACCAGGTCAACTTTCGCAGGATAGATGCCAACTTCTTCAGGAAAGCTACCAGGAGGCTGCAAAGGGAAAGCTTTGGATGTGAGGAGAAAGGTTTCAGGATCAATTCAGCAAGGGTGGGAAGCCAGTAAAGGCTGCCAAAGATGGAGGTGTATGTGAGGGGCAGCCAATCCTACCACAGGAGCACCCTGGACAGGTCCATCCTAGCTGACTGTATCATTGATGTTATGCTGAGAGTTAATGGGCACACTCGGTCCTGGAGATCAGAACATTGTCTGTCACGCCTTCACTGCTGTTGAAATCCTTTCTTCCACAACGTTCAATGTCAGCTCTTCTATCTGGTGGTGGAGCAGCACAGTGGCACAGCTGGTAGAGCCACTGCCTCATGGTGCCAGAGACCCAGGTTCAATCCTGACCTCTGGTGCTGTCTGTGTGGAGTCCACATGTTCTCCCTGTGACTGCGTGGGTTTCCCCTGGGTGCTCCTGTTTCTTTAAATTTAACTTTTAAAAAAATGTTATTTACAGCGTGGTAACAGGCCCTTCCGGCCCAACGAGTCCGTGCCGCCCATTTTAAACCCAAATTAACCTACCCGTACGTCTTTGCAATGTGGGAGGAAACCGGAGCACCCGGAGGAAACCCGCGCAGACACGGGAGAACGTACAAACTCCTTACAGACAGCGACGGGAATCGAACCCCGATCGCTGGCGCTGTAATAGTGTCACGCTAACCGCTACGCTACCGTGCCGCCCGAGATGTGCCGTCCCGAAGATGTGCAGCTTGGTAGGTTAACTGGCCACTGTAAATTCTTCCTAGTGTGTAGATGAGTGGTAGGATCTGGGGGGGAATTGATAAGAATGTAGATACTAAAATAAATGGGATTAAGGTAAGATTAGTGTAAATGGGAGGATGATGGTTGGCATGGAATTGGTGGGCCAAAGGGCCTGTTTCCATGCTGTATCCTTCCATGACTTGATAAGTCTGATTCCACCAAGTTTGTCTATACCTCCATCCTTCATGTGGAAAATCCTATTCACCTAAATCTTCGATCCTCGCCAACCTTTGGTTTATAAATCCTGATTAACATCTTCAAATCCCTTCTCGGTTTTGCAAGCCCACCTGCTCCCCGCACCTCTCTCCTCTTCATGCACCCTGCCCCTTCACCAGCCACTAGTTATAATTCACTGGCATCATTGTTGCAGATTTTAATCCCAGGTTTGGGGTTGTCCATTGCTTTGTCATTTATGAGAAAACAATCTTTCTCTTTCCATGGTTTGTTTACATGTACTTTAATACTATATGTTAAGGGAAAAGATCTCCAGTTGGTGTCATACTTCAAGGGAAGATAGCCATGGTTCTACAATCATAGAAGCGTACAGCACAGAAATGGGCCCTCTCAGCTCCCTCATCCATGCTGACTGTGATACCTATCTACACAAGTCCCGTTTGCCTGCATTAAGCCCGTATCCTCTACACCTTTCCTATCCTAGTACCTGTCCAAATGCTTTTGATCATTGTAATTATATCTTCCACCACTAACTCCTCTGGCAGCTCGATCCAGTCTTTGTGTGGAAAAACTTACTCCTTGGATCTCCTTTAAATTTCTCCCCTCCTTTCTTAAACCTGTGCCCTTTATTCTAGACTTCCCTGCCCTGGGAAAAAGACCATCTCAGAACAGAATCAGAATCAGGTTTATTATCACTGACGTATGTCGTGAAATTTGTTGTTCTGCGGCAGCAATACAGTGCAAGACATAAAGACATAAAAATTACTATAAGTTACAAAAATAAATAAATAGTGCAAAAGAGGAATAACGAGGTAATGTTCATGGGTTCATGGACTGATCAGAAATCTGATGGCGGAGGGAAAGAAGCTGTTCCTGAAACATCTATCCTTTCTATGTCCCCATAATTTTAGAAATCTCTATAAAGCCACCTACGTTGTAGTGAAAACAAACCCAGCCTATCCAATCTCATCCTATAACTACAGCCCTCCATTCCAGGCAATATACTGGTGAGTCTCTTCTGCACTCTCTCTATTGCTACCATATCCTTCCAATAGTGTGGAGACTCTGATGTTGGAGGTCTGTTTTCCCAGCCCTAGGACATCACATCAGGAGCTTTGGCTGTGTCCAAGGCCTAACAATCTTCAGCTGTTTTATCAATGATCTCCTTTCTATCATGAGGTCAGAAATGGGGATGTTTGCTGACAAAGTTCAGATGCACTTGCAACTTGCATGCAACAAGGTCTGGATGGGACTCAAGCATGGGCTGATATATAGCAAGTAATATGTAAGATACAAAAGGGCCAGGTTATGACCGACACCAACAAGAGTCTGTTCACTTCCCCTTCATATTCAATGACATTAGTATGGCTTATTCCCCTACATTGTCAACCTTCTGGGGGATTATCATTAACCACCAACATAACTGGACCAGCTACATAAATACTGTTGGTTATAAATACTGAAAGGCATTGGCCAGACTGCATTTGAAGAATTGTGAGCAGTTCTGGGCCCTGTATTTAAGGAAGGATGTGCTGGCATTGGAGAGGGTTCAGAGGAGGTTTATGAGAATGATCCTGGAGATGAAAGGGTTAACACATGAGGAGTATTTGATGGCTCTGGGTCTGTACTCACTGGAGTTTAGAAGGATGAGGGGGGGATCTCATTGAAAGCTACCGAATATTGAAAGGCCTGGATAGAGTGAACATGGAGAGGATGTTTCCAGTAGTGGGAGAGTCTAGGACCAGAGGGCACAGCCTCAGAATAAAAGGACGTCTCTTTAGAACAGAGATGAGGAGGAATTTCTTTAGCTAGAGGGTGGTGAATCCATGGAATTCATTGCCACAGATGGCTGTGGAAGCCAAGTGATTGGTTATATTTAAAGCGGAAGTTCTTTATTAGTACAAGAGTCAAAGGTAATGGGGAGAAGGCAGGAGAATGTGGTGAAAGGGAACAATAAATCAGCCATGATCGAATGGTGGAGCAGAGTTGATGGGCCGAATGGTCTAATTCTGCTCAATTGGTTTATGGTGTTACTGTGTGCACAGCAGCAGAGCAGAGGTTGGGTATGCTGTGGTAAGCAACTCACTTCCTGACACACCAAGGCCTTTTTAACATTTATAGCGTCCAAATCACGAGGATGCTGGAATAATTTCCGCTTGGCTAGTTAAGTGCAGCTCCAGTAACCCAAGAAACACAACACCATCCCAGGGCAAGGGAGGCCAGTTGATCAGCACCTTGTCCACCATTCTGAACAAGCAGTCCCTTCACCAGTGTAGGAACAACTTACCAAAGCTTCTGTGACCTTCCAAAACTTTGAGCTCTGCCGCCTCGGAGTGAAGGGGAGGAGGTGCAGGGGATTATCACCAGATCACACAGGATCCCGACTTGGAAATATATCTTGGTTCATCCTTCAGTGTCATTGTATCTCACTCCCACCCAACACACCTGCAGGATGTCTCATCATAACTTTCCCAAGTGTGATTAGGGATAGGCAATAAATACAGGTCTTACCCACATTTTAATAAATAAATTAAAATAAACAATAGTTCTTCAGTTTGTTGGGAGGTACTTTTGATAGGCAGCTGTGTCACACTGGTTACCATGGCAAATTGTGGCCATAGTTCAATACCAACACTTTCACCTCTGGGTTAGAGAGTGTGGCTGACATTCCAGTGCAGTCCTAAATAGTGCAGCACTGTCAGAAGTGCTGTTCTCTGGATGAGATGTTAAATGTTCTCTCAATTGGTTTTGTGGCACTATTCAAGAAGTATTTCCCAATGCCATTGCATCTAATTATCTCTCAATCAGCATAAAAAATATAGATTATTGCATTGCTTTATGTGGGATCTCTATTACAGTGCCAGCGACCCGGGTTCAATTCCTGCCGCTGTCTGTAAGGAGTTTGTACATTCTCCCTGTGACTGCATGGGTTTCCTTCAGGTGCTCCGGTTTCCTACCACATTCCAAAAGACGTACAGGTTAGGAGTTGTGGGCATGCTCTGTTGGTGCAGTAAGAGTGTCGACACTTGCGGGCTGCCCCCAGAACATTCTCTATAACGCAAAAAGACCCACTTCACTGTGTGTTTCGATGTACATGTGACTAATAAATAAATATCTTATCTTGCTGAATGCAAATTCGCTGTTCTGTTCCCTATATTACAACAGGGGCCACATATCTGATGCATTTAATTGACATGAACGCTTGGAGATCTTGAAATGCTCTACAAAAATACAAGTCCTGAGTCTATATGTGTGAGGTAATTTGTATATTGCACTTGCGGCATTAAGATGTTACACTCGGAGACACAAGAGACTGCAGATGCTGGGAATCTGGAGCAACAAACAAAAATCTGCAGGAATTCAGCGAGTCAGGCAGCATTTATGGAGGGAAATGGACAGTCCAAGCTTCGGGTCGAGACCCTTCATAGGACTGGAAAGAAAGAGGGGAGGTAGCCGGTATAAAAAGGAGGAGGGAAGGGGTGGAGAAAGAGCTGGCAGGTGATAGGTAGATCCGGGCGAAGGGGGGGGGTGATAGGCAGGTGAGGGAGGGAGGAGGACGAGAGTGGGAATGATGTAAGAAGCTGGGAGGTGATAGGTGGAAGTGACAAAGGGCTGAAGAAGATGGAATCTGATTGGAGAGGACAGTAGGCCATGGAATAAAGGGAAAGAGGTGAGAGGTGAACTGGTGGGAGGAATGTGTGGGTGATAGGCAGATGGAGAGGGTTGGGCAGTGGAAAGAGATGGGGTGAAGGAGGCCAATGGGATAAGGGAAAAAATGGGGGAAGGGAGTGGTTACTGAAAGTTAGAGAAATCGACTTTCAACACTTCATGCAGAGGGACCTAGGAGTACACGTACGTGGTTCCCTGAAAGAGGTGTCACAGGTAGACAAGGGTGGTGAAGGAGACTTTTGGCACGTTGGCCTTCATCAGTCAGGGCATTGAGTATAGAAGTTGGGATGTTATATTGCAGTTGTACAAGACATTGGTGAGGCCACATTTGGAATATTGTGTTTGGTTTTGGTCACCCTGCTGTAGGAAAGAGGCCATTAAGCTGGAAAGAGCGCAGAGGAGGTTTACGAGGATGTTGCTGGGACTCGAGGGACAAAGTTATGGAGAGAGGTTGAGCAGGTTGGGACATTTTTCATTGAAGCCTAGGAGATTAAGTGGTGATCTTATAGAGGTGTATAAAATTATGAGGGGCATAGATAGGGTGAATGCGCACAGTCTTTTCCCTGGGGTCGGGGAATCAAGAACAAGAGGGCAAAGGTTTAAGGTGAGAGGCGAAAGATTTAACAGGAATCCGACCGACAACTTTTTCACCCAGAGGGCGGTCAGTGTATGGAATGAGCTGCCAGAGAAAGTGGTTGAGGCAGGTACAATTACAACATGTATAGAACATTACAGCACAGTACAGGCCCTTCGGCCCACAATGCTGTGCCGACATTTTATCCTGGTCTAAGATCTATCTAACCCTTCCCTCCCACATAGCCCTCCATTTCTCTATCATTCATGTGGCTATCTAAGAGTCTCTTAAATGTCCCTAATGTATCTGCCCCCACAACCTCTGCTGGCAGTGTGTTCCACGCACCCAACACTCTCTGTGTAAAAAACTTAGCCCTGACATCCCCCTTATACCTTCCTCCAATCACCTTAAAATTATTTAAAAGGTACCTGGACAGGTACATCAGATGAGAAAGGTTTAGAGGGATATGGGCCAAACACAGGCAAATGAGACTGGCTTAGATGGGAATCTTGGTCGGCATGGACCAGTTGGGCCGAAGGGCCTGTTTCCGTGCTGTATGACACTATATTTTTTATGAGCTGAGTATATGAAAGGATATTCAGCTCAGGTAAGTGGATGCAGTTAGGATACAGATCAGAAATAATCTTAGTGAATGGTGGAACAGAATCAAGGGACTGAATGGCCTCTCCCTGTTCCATGTTCTGCAGTGAAGTATTGTTAGTCTGGAGTAAGGGTCACACTGGAATTCCTAGATGTAGCATTGTGCATGGCTCCCTACTACATCACCATGTTGCCTGGAAGTCGATGACCTCTTTCTATGCTTCCATATAGCTTAGGGAGCCTTAAGCAGGTGACCCCTGGTTGGGTCCAATAATTGGTTTTGACATTATAAGAAAACCAACAACTAAACAAAATCCCAGGCATTTAACTGAATAAATTTCTTCCTTGATAGCTAACTATTGTCAAATAAATTAATCATTAATAGGCTGATTGAACACCCAAGTTTGATGATGCCACGGAATATTGTGGGACATTGCCAGATTGTAACCTGGAATATGTCAAAATTAATTTTATTAGATAGTAAAGCCCAATGGTTTGCCACCCTGTGAGTTGGAGGTTGGCAAACCATTGGACTTTACTATCTAATAAGCTCCAACAAAGAATTATCACATCTACTCTCTCTTGATTCTAATCTGTTCTCATTTTCGTACCACCCCACACCCCAACTCCCCAACTATCTAATAGGCAGCACTCTCATGTCTGAGTTAGAAATGTGTGGGTTTACATTTGGAGACTTGGGCTCAAAATCAAGGCTGGTGGGGCCTTGCAGTACTGAAAGGGTGCAACATTGTCGGGGGTGCTGTCTGAACCAATTGTAAACCAATATACCTATCGGCTTTGCAGGTGAATGTTAAAGATATATTGATTATAGAGTCTTACAGCATCAAAACAGGCTCTTCAGCCCACTGAATCTATCAACCACCCAACTACACTGATCCCATTTTATTGTCCCCCACATTCCCATCAACTCTGCCTAAACTCTAGCACTCACCTACACACTAGGGGCAATTTACAGCGGCCAATTAACTGACCAACCCACACATCTTTGGGACGCAGGAAGAAACTGGAGAACCCAGGGGAAGCCACGCGGTCACACAGAGAATGTGCAAATTCCACATAAACAGAGCCAGAGGTCAGGATTGAACCCGTGTAACTGGAGCTGTGAAGCAGCATTGCTACTAACTGCACCACTCTGCTACCTCTGCTGCTGCTTTAAAGAAGAGCGCAGGAGCGTTCCTCATTCTTTAGCTCGAAGTATCTCCTCCTGGGTCAGGAGGGAGGACCTACTGCTTGAATTATTGACAAATGAACTCCTTCAGGAAAGAGACTAAAATAATTAAGTAAATTAGTCTTTGAAATATAGGCTAATGCAGTGTAACCTCCTTAAAGTGAGGGTGTTAGTAGACAAATAACAGATAAGACTTAAGGTCTTGACTTAAGTTTAGGACTCTCAAACATGTACACTCACTATCATCACACAGGTTGATAACCAAGTGGGCAGGATCAGGTTGGCTTCAGATTACTGACGCAAGCCAGCCTTGGAAAAGTTATGACATCAGGAAAAACAATGCTATTTGTAATAAATTTCTTGTGAACTTACTCACTGTCTGGAAACGTGATGACAGGTACTGGTTGGTGAAAGTTGTGTGGATTTCAAACACAAGACAGACTTGGATGCAGATTGGAAAGAAGGATTATCTAAACTTGTCGAGGTCACTGTTGAAGCCCAGGGGGAGCCATTTGCCTAGTCAGAAGAGGAGATGTTCCTTGAGTTTCTGTTGGCTTTCATTAGAACAGCGTGGGAGACCAGAGACATTCTGAACAAAGTGGGAGGAAGATAGGGAATTTAAGTGACAGACAATTAATAGCTCAGACCCCTTGCATATGGAACAATGGCACAGCTAGTTGAGCTGTTAGCTCACAGCACCAGAGACCCGGGTTCAATCCCGACCTCTGTCAGTCCTTGCGTGTTTTCCCTGGGACCTCGTGGATTTCCCCTGGGTGCTCTGACTTCCTCCCACATCCCAAAGACAAGAGGTACACAGGGAATGGCAAGGCTATAGGGAGTGTTGTAGAACAGACAGACCTAGGGATACTTGTACACGGTTACTCGAATGTGGAAACAAAGTTAGACAGGGTGGTGAAGAAGGCATATGACATGCTTGCCTTCATTGGTCAGGGCAGTGAGTATTAAATATGTTGCAACTGTACAAGTCGTTGGTGAGACCACACTTGGACATTGTGTGCAGTTCTGGTCGCCCAGCTATTGGAAGGTTGTGATTAAGTTGCAAAGGGTGCAGAAAAGGTTCACCAGGATATTGCCGTTGTTGGAGGGCTTGAGTTATAAAGAGAGGCTGGATAGGCTGGGATTGTTTTCCCTGGAGTGAAGGAGGCTGAGAGGTGACCTTATAGTGGTTTATAAAATCACAAGGGGCATACATAGGATAGATAGTTGCAGTCTTCTTCCCAGGGCAGAGAAGTCTAAAACTAAAAGACATAGGTTAAG
This sequence comes from Pristis pectinata, assembly GCF_009764475.1. NCBI lineage: Eukaryota > Metazoa > Chordata > Chondrichthyes > Rhinopristiformes > Pristidae > Pristis > Pristis pectinata. The sequence continues at coordinate 11,516,750 of NC_067415.1, forward strand.
GTGAGAGGGGAAAGATTTAAAGGGGACCTGAGAGCCAAGTTTTTCACACAGAGGGTGGTGAGTATCTGGAACGAGCTGCCAGAGGAGGTGGCAGAGGTGGGTACAGTTACAACATTTAAAAGACATTTGGATAGGTTCTGTCCAAATTTGGATCTGGACCAAGCACAGGCAAATGGGACGAGCTCAGGTAGGCATCTTGGTCAACATGGGCGAGTTGGGCAGAGGGGCCTATTCCAATGCAGTACAGCTATGACTATATGGTAGGTTAATTGGTCACTGTAAGTTGCCCTGTAGTATGTAGGTGAGCTGCAGAATTTGTTGAGGATGTGGGAAAGTAAACTGGCATTAATGTAGGATTTGTTAAGATGATGGCAGTGGACTCTGTGGAAAGAAAGGCCTCTTTTTTTTTCTCTTTCCCTCTCTCTCCCTCTCTCTCTCCATCTCCCCCCTTCTCTCCCTCTCTCCCTAACCGAGGTGTTCTGCTAAGCACCCAACCTGCTTTTGGTTTTTCCATTGTAGGAGAGACCACAACATGAATGCCAAAAGCACTACAAGATTGGAAGGAGAGTGTTTGAATTGCTACTTCACCTGGAAGGATTTTCTTGCATTAAGATGTTAGACATGTGAAACAGTAAATGCTGATCAGGTTAGGCAACAACTATGGAGAGACACACAGAGTTAGGAACGGCTGGGTCTCTGGTTGGTTGGAAGGGAATAGCTGGTGACCATCTTCTGCAGTCTCATGGGCTGGTGCCCTGAGAACAGGATCAGGTGATGGTGGATATGGAAGAGTACAATGAGAAGCCAAGGAGGGAATAATCCCTTCAGAAATGGAGGGGGAAGGGACTGAAGGGGAGGGGGAAGACATGTTGTGCTGGAAATTACAGAGGACGATCCATTGAAAGTGGACGTTGGCGGGGTGGAAGGTAAGTACAAGAGAAACCCTATCCTTGCTCTGTGTGGGAGGAGAGGGGTTGAGAGCAGAAGTGAAACAGATGTAGTTGAGAGGCATGTCCGTGACAGTGGAGGGGAACCAATGGTTAAGAAGCACTAGTGCAGCAAGCTTCATTTTAAAATTTCTCTGATAGAGACTTTTGAAAACTATATAAGTAGTTTAAAAAAAATTAAAAAGTATAAGATCTTAAGACGTTAAGAAACATATATTTAAATTTTAAAAAAATCTACTGAAATACTGACTAATATTTTAAAACATTAAAATAAATAACTGGAAAACCTTCTTCCGCTGAGCTGGTGGCCCATAGAAATGAAAGGAATCACAGTTTGTTTGTCGACTCTAAAGAATGCATTGCTAAGGGGCTGGATGAAAAGGTCACTGTCTACAGGGCATCATTGCTCTGCCACTCTCCTCGATAGAACAAGTTCTGGTTGCACTTCAGCCCCACTCTTTGGACCACCCCCCCCCCCCCCCCCCCCCCCCACCCCCACCCGGTACAGAGGAGGGTGAGTCGGTCAGGTGACTTTCTCGTAGATTTTCTCCTGGGCCTGGCCAAGGTGGTCATTCACAAGACCAGGCAGTAAGCTGTTGGGGGCTCCGCTTGAGAATACTCCCCGTCACTCTTCCAAGGATGCATCTATGTTTGAGTATCCCTGGAGAAAGAGCATGTGGTGTCCACTGGCTCCTTCTGGGACTGATGGGCACACCAGGGGCTGGAGTGCATCCTGGACAAGGATGATCATGTTGTAATTCGGTGTTTCAATTGCATGCATATTTGTAAAGGATGAACTGTGCATAATATAAATATTGTGAAACATGTAGATAAACCTCCTTTTGAAATGAAGACGGAACAGCCAGCTATGTGTCAGCTCGATCTGCGAGGAACAAGTTAACCTTGTGGGAGCCTCTGCTGGTAAATTGTGCAACTTTGCAGGACGAGGTTGGCTTCAGTGTAATGATACAAGCCAGCTCCTGACGTGTGACTGCAGCTGAAAATATCTGGTTCCTTATTGTAAATTTTTTTGTGAACTCACTCAACGTTTAGAAATGTTACTACATGTGTGTGCTGGCAAAAGTATCTGATAGATTGTCCCACATCAAGGTCCAGATGTCATCAATGAGTCAGTGCATTTCATGAGCTCTCCTATGTAACAGCTTACCTTGCAACCATATGGGCTTTAGATGTTAGATTTGGCTCAGAGGCCTCATTCTTGCCTCTGGGGGAGTTCATGTGTAAAAGGCATCTTTGTATAATCTTTGTATATGAGCTCAAATTATAGAGTTGTACACCATGGAAGCAAGCCCTACAAATCAAGTCAAATCAAGTCGAGTTTATTGCCATGTGCATAAGAACAGTGAGGTCGAGGTACAATGAAAAATTTGCTGGCAACAGTATTGCAGGCCCATCATCCACACTGACTATCATGTATCCAATTACACTAATCCTCGCCTAATCCCATTTTATTATCCCCACATTTCCATCAACTCCCCCCTCCTCCAGATTCTACCACTCACCTACAATTTACAGTGGGGCAATTTACAGTGTCCAATTCATAGAACATAGAACAGTACAGCACAGAACAGGCCCTTCGGCCCACAATGTTGTGCCGACATAGCTATTCCCTCCTACCTACAGATTGCCTATATCCCTCCATTTTCCTCTCATTCATGTGCCCATCCAAGCCCCTCTTAAAAGCCCTCAATGAATTTGCCTCCACCACCCTATCAGGCAACGCATTCTAGGCATCCACCACTCTCTCAGTAAAAAACTTACCCCTCACGTCTCTTCCGAACCTACCCCCTGTCACCTTAAATGCATGCCCTCTGGTATTGGATCACTCAATAATGGGAAAAAGATATTGCTTGTCCACCCTATCTATGCCTCTCATAATTTTATACACTTCCAACAGATCACCCCTCAGCCTCCGCCGCTCCAGAGAAAAGAGCCCAAGTTTGTCCAGCCTCTCCTGATAGCTCATGCCCTCTAATCCAGGCAGCATCCTAATAAACCTACTGAATTACATGCCTTTGGGATGTGGGAGGAAACCAGTGCACCTGGAAGGAGCACATATATTCACAGAGAGAATACGGAAACTCAGCACAAACAGCACCCAGAATCAGGATTGAACCCCGGGGCTGCTGGAGCTGTGAGGCAGCACCTCTATGAGCTTAGGCACCATGACAAATTCTTCACTGACACTTCTAATAAGGTTCTGAGGGGCCTTGCACCGTTAGAGGTGCACACTTTGAAACGGATGCGCAAGAGACTGCAGATGCTGGAATCCGGAGCAACAAACAATCTGCTGGAGGAACTCAGTGGGTTGAGCAGCATCTGTGGGGGAAAGGAATTGTCAGCGTTTCGGGTCGAGACCCTGTAACCGGACTGAGAGTAGAGAGGGAAGATCGCCAGTGTGAAGAGGAGAAGGGGAGTGGTGATGCGGGGGCTGGTAGGTGATAGAGATGAAGGATGATGGGCAGAAGGTGCTCGGTGGTGGTGGGGGAGTGGGTTTAGGAGACAGATGTAGGTGGGTGAGAGGTAGAAGCAGACAAGGAGAAAAAAAAAGGGGGACAGATGGAGCCAAGTATGGGGGGAGGAGGGTGAAGGTGGAGACTGAGGCTGGAAGGTGATAAGCAGAGACACGGAAGGCACCAATGGCGGAATCTGATAAGTAAAGGACGTGATAATGGGAACCGTCAGGGGAGAGGTGAAGGGCAGATGGATACGGACGGGGGCGGGCAGCCGGTGGGTGAAGTGTGCGGGTAGTAGGTGGATGGAACCAGGAGGAGAAAGGGAAACAAAAATGGGTGATGGGGGGATGGACTGGCGAGGGACCAGGAGAAATGGAAGAAAAATGGGAGGACCAGAGATGGATTGGAGGGAGAGAGAGAAAGGGGAACACTGGAGGTGAGGGTTACCTGAAAGTGAAAATTTCAATGTTCACAATGTTGGATTGTGGACCACCCAGATGGAATATGAGATGTTATTCCTCTGGTTTGCACTGGGCCACGCCCTGGCAGTGGAGAAAGCAGAGGATGGACAAGTCAGTGAGGGAAATGGTGCAAAGGCCACGACGAGGTAGATTGTGAGGTCAAGAGTCCATCACAGTAGTGTAGCGGTTAGCGTAATGCTTTACAGCGCCAGTGACCCGGGTTCAATTCCGGCCACTGTCTGTAAGGAGTTTGCACGTTCTCCCCGTGTCTGCGTGGGTTTCCTCCGGGTGCTCTGGTTTCCTCCCACTTTCCAAAGACGTACGGGTTAGGAAGTTGTGGGCATGCTATGTTGGCGCCGGAAGCATGGCGACACTTGTGGGCTGCCCCCAGAACACTCTACCAAAAGATGTATTTCACTGTGTTTTGATGTACATGTGACTAATAAGGATATCTTATCATACCAGGGAACCATTCAATAGTCTTATAACAGCAGGATAGAAGCTGTCCTTGAGCCTGGTGGTATGTACTTTCAGGCTCTTGTATATTCTGCCCAATGAGAGAGGGGTGGGTGGGGTCTTTGAATATGCTGCTGCTTTATGAAAGCAGCGAGACGTATAGACAGAGTCCATGGAGGGTAGGCTGGTTTTTGTGATGTGCTGGGCTGTGTCCACAACTCTCTGCAGTTTCTTGCAATCATGGACAGAGCAGTTACCATAAAAAACAATGATGCATCCAGATAGGATGCTTTCTATGGAGCATCGATAAACATTGGTGAGTGTCAAAGGGGACATGCCAAATTTCTTTAGCCTCCTGAGGAAGTAGAGACACTAGTGAGCTTTTTTGCATGGCATCCACGTGGTTGGACCAGGTCAGGCTTTTGGTGATGTTCACTCCTAGGAACTTGAGGCTCTCAACCCTCTTGACCAACAATGTTGATGTAGACAGAAACACATGCACCGCCCCCATTCCTGAAGTCAATGACCAGCTCTTTTGTTTTGCTGACATTGAGGGAAAAGTTGTTCTCATGACACCACGTCACTAATGTCTCTGTCTCCTTCCTGTACTCTGACTCATCGTCATTTGTGATAGGGCCCACTACGGTGGTATCATCTGCAAATTTGTAAGAGCAGAATCTGGCCACGGAGTCATGAGTATATAGGGAGTAGAGTAGGGGGCTGAGGACGCAGCCTTGTGGGGCACCAGTGTTGAGGATAATCGTACTGGAGGTGTTGCTGCCTATCCTCACTGATTGCAGTCTGTTGGTCAGGAAGTCAAGGATCCAGTTGCAGAGGGAGGTGTTGACTCCCAAGTCTCCGAGTTTGGTGATGAGTTTGCCTGAAATTATAGTATTGAAGGTGGAGCTGTAGTCAATAAACAATAGTCTAACATAGGTGTCTTTACTGTCCAGATGCTCCAGAGATGAGTGTAGGGCCAGGGAGATGGCGTCCACTGTAGACCTGTTTTGGCAGTAGGCAAATTGCAGTGGGTCGAGTTTGTCTGGGAGGCTGGAGTTAATGTGTGCCATGACCAGCATTTCGAAGCACTTCATGATGGTGGATGTCAGAGCCACTGGGCAGTAGTTATTGCGGCACATTACCTTGTTTTTCTCACGTATTGGGATGATAGTCAGTGGAATCAGCAAGTTGAGCAGCATCTATCGGAGGGGAAGGAATTATTGACATCATAGATCAAAACCCTACATCAGAGACAGAAAGCTGGAAAATATTCAAGTTTATTGCCATGGGCATACATACCCATACATGAAATTGAGCTTTTTGCAGCAACGGCAACACAGTACATTACAAACGTGACACACATAAATTGCATAAATTTAATTCAACATAAATTATGCAAAACTTACACCACAAAATAAACAAAAAAAATGAGTGCAAGTTGAGGGAACTATGGTCCAAGGTAGAGTTAGTTTTTTTTTAGGTCGGTTCAAGAACCTGGTGGCAGTGAGGAAGAAGCTGTTGTTGAACCTTGAGGTGTGGGTCTTCAGACTCCTGTACCTCCTGCCTCATGGCAACAACGAGAAGAGGTCATGGCTTGGATGGTGGGGGTCTTCAATGATTGATGTCGCCTTCCTGAGACATTGCCTCTTACAGATGTCCTCGATGGTGGGGAGAGCCGTACCCGTGATGGATCTGGCTGAGTCCACCACTCTTTGTAGCCTTTTGCATTGGAGTTTCTTTACCAGACCGTGATGCAAACCAGGCAGGTTGCCTTCCACCGTAAATCTGTAGAAGTTTGTCAGAGTCTCTGATGACGTGCCAAATTTCCTTAAACTTCTAAGAATGTAGAAACACCGATGTACCTTCCATTTGAGTTTTTTGAGATTGTAATTAGAGATCAGATTAAGGATGAACCAGTTGCTGTGGTGCATTTGGTCTATACCAGAGATTATAAAACAAAATTGGAACATCTGGTATTATACCAGCAAAGACTGAAGATTAGTGAACAGACAGAAGAGAGTAAATGGGTCATTTTTGAATTGGGAAGCTGTAACTATTGGTGCATCCCTGGGATTGGTGTTGAGGATCCAGCTGTTACAATTGAAAGGCAAGAATTGGATGAGGATATCAATGTGTTTTGCTGATGCAACATTAGGTGGCAGTGTGGCCTATGAGAAGGTGGCTTTAGGGACTATTAGCGAGTTAAGTGAGTGGGCACAGTTACAGCAGATGGGGTCTTCCAATTTGGCAGAAAACAGAAAAATAGAGTGGCTTGTGTTGGTGTTCAGAGGGACCGGGGGTCCTTGTACACTGAAAGTGAGCCGTGAAAGTGAGACCGAGAACGGAGATTCGGACTGTGGCGGGGAGGACGACAATGAGAGGGGTGGACAGACCCTGAGGGACAACAGAAAGAGGAACGAGGAACATGAGCAAGAGAATCGGCGGATTATTTCGAGACAGATCGAAAGATTGAGAGAGAAAGACACAAACAGACATTAGATCAGAGAGAGGGACACTATAGCGGTTAGCATGACGCTATTACAGCGTCAGCAACCAGGGTTCAATTCCCGCCGCTGTCTGTAAGGAGTTTGTACGTTCTCCCCATGTCTGCGTGGGTTTCCTCCGGGTGCTCCGGTTTCCTCCCACATTCCAAAGACGTATGGGTTAGGAAGTCGTGTTGGCGCCAGAAGCGTGGCGATACTTGCGGGCTGCCCCCCAAGAACACTCTACGCAAAAGATGCATTTCACTGTGTGTTTCGATGTACATGTGACTAATAAAGATCTCTGATCTGATCTGAGATAACGTGCAAATCCAGCATGCAATTTGGAAGGCAAATGATATGCTGGCCTTTACCATCAAAGGATTTAAGTACAAGAGTAGAGAATTCTTGCTTTAGTTTTCTTGGGTCCTGTCTAGACTCTGTGTAGAATGTTGTGTGTAAGTCTGGTTTCCCTACCCAAGGAGGAAGTGCTTGTGATAGAGAAAGTGCAATGAAGATTCACCAGTTGAGTGGTCATGGGCCAAAAATTCCCAGGAATCAGCGGGGATGTTGTGGTACATTAATAAAAAACTTTTGGTCAATTCATTTTGCTACCTGGTTGCTAACTACAGGCAATAATAAATTACCGTGGGAAAGGCTGAGGTCACTATGGATGCTGGAGAGGTATGGGCTTGTTGCTGTGGAGAGTAATACGAGCACCGGAGCGGGAAGTCTCGTTTGCCGTGCTAAGTGTCGCAAGAACTAGAGCGAGAACAAGAGCGAGAACGAGACCGAGAAGCAGCTTAAAAAGATAGGCCCGTTCTTGTAGGTCTTGTTGCTGTGGTGAGTTGATAGGCCTGTTGATTAGATAATTGGATGATTAGGCCGCAACTGCCAATAAAGAGAAGTTAGGGTCAAGTGGAGTGGCAACTGTGAAAGTGCAACAGTGTTAGAGCGGGGAATGGAGGCTTTGGCTCAAGAAGCTTTGGGGTAAAGATACGGAGTAGGTGAGTGGAGGCTTCTTCTGGTAGGTTCTCTTTCTTTCTTTGTTATTTGTTATTTTCTTTGTATAGAATAGTGGGAATGGCAGTCAGGGCAGAAATATGCTCCTCCTATAGCATGTGGGAAGTCAGGGAGACCTCCGGTGTCCCTGAGGACTACACCTGCAGGAATTGCATCCAGCTTACAGACCGCATTAGGGAGCTGGAGCTGCAGCTGGATGAACTCGGTCATTCGGGAAGCTGAGGAGATGATAGATAGGCGTTACCAGGAGGCAGTTACATCTAGGGTGTGGGATGTAGGTAGTTGGGTGACCATTTGGAGGGGGAAAAGGAATAGGCAGTCAGTACAGGACACCCTGGTGAGCGTTTCCCTTGTATATCATTTTGGATACTGTTGGGGGGGGGATGAATCACCCGTGCAGAGCCACAGCAGCCGGGTCTCTGGTGTGGAGTCTGGCTCTGTGCTCAGAAAGAAAGGGGGAGGGGGGTGAGGAAGAGGAGTGTGATAGTGATAAGGGATTCATTGGTTAGGGGAACAGGCAGGAGATTCTGTGGACGAGAACGAGACTCCTGAGTGGTATGTTGCCTCCCAGGTGCCAGGGTCAAGGACGTCTCAGATTGAATGCACAGTATTCTTAAGGGTGAGGGGGAGCAGTCAGAAGTCGTGGTGCACATTGGCACCAATGACATGGGTAAGAAAAGGGATGACGTCTTGAAGAGCGAATACTGGGAGTTAGGAAGGAAGCTAAAAAGCAGGACCTCAAGGGTAGTAATCTCTGGATTGCTGCCTGTGCCATGGGCCAGAGAGGGAAAGAATAGGAGGATAAAGCAGATAACTGAGTGGCTGAAGAGTTGGTGCAGGGGTCAGGGGTTCAGATTTGTGGATCATTGGGATCTCTTCTAGGGTAGATAGGACTTGTACAGAAGGGAGGGGTTATACTTGACCTCGAGAGAGACCAATGTCCTTATGGACAGGTTTGCTAGAGCTGTTGGGGAGGGTTTAAACGAGGTTGGCAGCAGGATGGGAGCCAGAGTATTCGATTAGTTGATGGATCAGTTTGTGTCGAAGTAGATGTGATGTGTACAGAGAATGTGAGGAAGGATAGGCAGAGGACAGGGTCAAATGCAGCCAGTTAGATGGGTTGAAATGTGTTTACTTTAATGTGAGACCTGTTAAGAATAAAGGTGATGAACTCAGAGCACGGATCAGTACATGGAATTACGATGTTGCGGCCATTACAGAGACTTGGCTGTTGCAAGGGCAGGAGTCGCTGCTTGAGGTTCCGGGGTTTAGATGTTTCAAAAGAGGTAGGGAGGGCGGTAGAAGGGGTGGGGGGCGGTGGCATTGCTAATTAGAGATCAGAAGGGAGCTGTTGGAAGGGAGGACATCATAGAGGGATCGTCTATTGAGTCAGTGTGGGTGGAAGTCAGAAACAGGAAGGGAGCAATCACTCTATTGGGTGTATTCTATAGGGCCCCAAATAGCCATCGGGACACTGAGGAGCAGATAAGTCAGCAGGTTTTGGAAAGGTGCAAAAATAACAGGGTTGTTCTCATGGGAGACTCCAACTTTCCTAATATTGATTGGCACCTCCTCAGTGCAAAAGGTTTAGATGGAGCAGAATTTGTTAGGTGTGTCTAGGAAGGATTCCTGACACAGTATGTAGACAAGCCGACTAGAGGAGAGGCCATGCTGGATCTAATACTGGGCAATGAACCTGGTCAGGTGACAGATCTCTCGGTGGGTGAGAATTTTGGGTATAGTGACCACAACTCCCTGAACTTTAGCATAGCCGTGGACAAGTATAAGAGCAGACATTATGGGAAAGTATTTAACTGGGGGAGAGCAAATTACGATGGTATTAGGCAGGAACTTGGGAGTACAAATTGGGAACAGATGTTCTCTGTAAATGCACTGCAGAAATGTGGAGATTGTTTAGGGACAACTCGCATGGGGTTCTAGATAGGTTTGTCCTACTGAAACTAGGAAAGGATGGTAGGGTGAAGGAACCATGTTTAACAAGAGAGGTGGAAGGTTTAGTGAAGAGGAAGAAGGAAGCAGGGGAGTATTCGACCTGGAGGTCTATGACTAGGGGTGTTCTGCAGGGATCTGTTCTGTGACCCCTGCTCTTTGTGATTTTTATAAATGACTTGGATGAAGAGTTGGAAGGGTGGGTTGGTAAGTTTGCAGATGACACGAAGGTTGGTGGTGTTGTGGATAGTGTAGAAGGTTGTCTGAGATTGCAGTGGGATATTGACCGAATGCAGCACTGGGCAGAGAAGTGGCAGATGGAGTTCAATCCAGAGAAGTGTGAAGTGATACACTTTGGAAGAATGAACTTGAAGACACAGTACATGGTTAATGACAAGTTTCTTAGCAGTGTGGAGGAACAGAGAGATCTTGGGGTTCTAGTACATAGATCCCTCAAAGTTGCTGCGCAAGCTTATAGGGTAGTTATGAAGGCGTATAGTGTGCTGGCCTTCATTAGCCAGGGGTTTGAGTTCAAGAGCAGAGAGGTAATGTTGCAGCTCTATAAGACTCTGGTTAGACTACATCTGGAGTATTGTGTTCGGTTCTGGTCGCCACATTATAGGAAGGATGTGGAAGCTTTGGAGAGGGTGCAGAGGAGATTAACAAGAATGCTACCTGGATTGGAAAACACGTATTATGAGGAGAGGCTGAGCAAGTTAGGGCTTTTCTCCGAGAGACAGAGGATGAGAGGAGACTTGATAGAGGTATAGAAGATTATGAGAGGCATAGACAGAGTGGACAGCTAGCACCTTTTCGCCAGGGTGGTAATGGCCAATACTAGAGGTCACCATTTTAAGGTGTGTGGAGGAAAGTTCAGGGGAGATGTCAGAGGTCGTTTTTTTTACACAGAGAGTGGTGGGTTCCTGGAATGCACTGCTGGGGGGGAGGGGGGGTGGTAGGGGCTGATACCATAGGGTCATTTAAGAGACTCTTAGATAGGCACATGGATGAAAGAAAAATAGAGGGTTATGGGAGGTGAAGTAGTGAGGGGTATAGATATAATGTAGATGAGGTTTATATAGGTTGGCACAACATCGTGGGCCGAAGGGCCCGTACTGTGGCTGTACTGTTCCAGAAACTCCCTTGATCCACCAGAGAGAATGGCAGAAAATTCACATGTTTAAAAAAATTGCCCATTTGGCTCCTCATTACAGGTAACCTACCGTGTTAAAGAGGGGTGGGGTGGGTTGCCTTTCGAGAAAACAGCCCGTAATGCAATTTTCTGTAATGCAAAACAGCATTTTCTGCACGTGTCAAGAAACGTGAGTTGAACAAAATAAATCTTGTGTTTTACTTTTTTTCACACATATTCTGTAAGAGCAAATTTTATTCCTTACCTCAAATTTTTGAGGAGCAGTTTGGGAATTCTGTGAGGACGAATTTCCATAAACTGAATAGACATAACGCGGGGGTTGCCAGTATTAAAATACTTCCATTTGTGTGTCAGATTGAAATTTCCTGGAATCCACAAGCAGTTGGAATTCCACTGTGGAATTGTGCAAAATCCATGTTCTGGTAACTAATCTCTGACATGGGAAAAGAATCTTGTTACTTTTTTCTTCCCCCAGTTTCTTTTACTTTGAAATCTTCCCACTGCTCTCCAGAGAGGCAAAAGAAATTGGTAGGAATTTACTTTCATACAGCGATCTCAATATCTCAGCATTTTCTGAAGTGCTTTGCAGTCGATTACATATTTTTGACATGGAGCCACTGCCTTAATATAGAACCATAACATCGTACAGCACAGAATTGGACCATTTGGCCCACATTGTCCATGCTGACTGAGATGTCTATCTATTCTAATCCCATTTGCCCGTATTAGGCCCATATCCCTCTACAACTTTCCTATCCAACTACCTGTTCAAACGCCTTTTAAACGTTGCAATCGTGTCCATCACCACCAGCTTCTCTGGCATCTCATTTCAGATATTCTCCACCCTCCTGTGAAAAATGTACCCCTCAGGAAACATCCAGAGTGTCCAGGAAAGGCCCCAAACATTAAAGGGATAATTTAGTCCTTCAAGCTATGAGACAACTCCTGGAAAGGGTCACATTTCTTGCCCACTCCTACCTGCCCTCGAGAAAGTGGTGGCAAGTCACCTTCTTGAACTACTTCAGCCCTTCTGGTGAAGATGCTCACACAGTGCCATTGCCATAATAAAGGAACAGTGATTCATTTCCAAGACAGGATGGTGTGAGACTTTGAAGGGAAGTTGCATGTGGCGATGTCCTTACCTTTCTGACCAATAGAGGTGGTGAGTTTGGGAGGTGCATTCAAAGAAGTATGGCGAGGTGATGCAATTCATCTTCTAGATAATCGCTGGTGCTGTCATGGAGTGTGGAAATAAAAGGAATTAATACTTATGGTGGTGGTTGTGTGTCTATCAAGAAGATGTTTCTAGTTTCTTGAGTGTTGTTGTAGCTGTACCCACACAGGCAAGTGGAGAATATTCCATTACACTTCTGAGCAGTGCCTTGAAGATTGGGCTTGAGGAAACCAGGTGGGATAATTATTGGTTAGGAGGTTGAGAAGAATCATCTGGGTTTTGTCTATATACTGCTATGGAATCTTTTAATTCAATCCAAGATGTTTTGGTTTAATGCCATGTCTGACAATGCAATAATCCTTCAACATTTCACCAGAGGATGAGGGAAGATCTTGTACTGAAATCTTTGGAGTGGAGCTCAAAATAAGAGAGGGATCCAGAGCTATGAATGCATCAAGAAGAATGTCCCCTCAGGCATGTATAAGATAAGATAAGATCTTTATTAGTCACATGTACATCGAAACACACAGTGAAATGCATCTTTTTGCACAGAGTGTTCTGGGGGCAGCCCGCAAGTGTCGCCATGCTTCTGGCGCCAACATAGCATGCCCACAACTTCCTAACCCGTATGTCTTTGGAATGCAGGTGGAAACCAGAGCACCCGGAGGAACCCCATGCAGACACGGGGAGAACGCACAAACTCCTTACAGACAGTGGCTGGAATTGAACCCGGGTGTCTGGCACTGTAAAGCGTTATGCTAACCGCTACATTACCATGCCTGCCCCTAATATACAAAGTTGACGCGTAGTCGGCAGGATAGAAGGTCGCATCAAGAAGTATGTAAAACTCTTCAAAGAGTTTGCCAATTATCAGATTTGGTAAGAAACATTGCGAATGCTAAGGCTGGATTTAGCCTTAGTTTTATAAGTATTCCTGTCTCCACTATTTTTGCTATTGTAGATAAGTAACCCTCCCCTTCCTTCCAATCCTGAAATTCCTGAATTTTGTCCTCAACCAATCCAGGTGGGTTAAACCGGCCAATGCTCACAAGGCAGTATTTTAATGGTTTATGTAATTACAAATGTTTTTCAAATACGAATCTGCCATTCCCTTTAAAACACCATTCCTTAAACTTTAAATATTACTTACTTTTACAGTTCTCTTTAACTCTGGATGAGTTGGAACATGTCACAATCTGGTGATTACGGAGGAATCTCTTCCCGTGTGTACAGGTGATCATATTATCTGCAGTTACTCTGTGATGGCAAAGTTTGGCCCCCAGCCAGCTTTTTCTTAATAGTACAGAAATCATGACTGTGACAATTTGATTGATGCAGTATATGATTTTACCATTGTTATCTTTATCTTGGTCACGATAAGTCAGTGAAATGTTCCTTCTCACTCTCAATGTTTTGACCACTATCACACAAGGCTTTGTTGATGGGAAGAGTTCTGGATTCATTATCATTTTGAAGGGCTGATGAATGGCTTCCACTCCATCGAGGTAACATGCCTTAATGACTACCGACCGGTGGCTCTGACATCCACCATCATGAAGTGCTTCAAGAGGTTGGTCATGGCACGCATCAACTCCAGCCTACCAGACAATCTCGACCCATTGAAATTCACCTACCGCCGAAACAGGTATACAGCAGACACCATCTTCCTGGCCCTTCACTCATTTCTGGAGCATCTGGAAAGTAAAGTCACCTACAGTACGTTAGACTATTGCTTATTGACTGCAGTTCCACCTTCAATACTATAATCCCAAGCAAACTTATCACCAGACTCCGAGAGCTGGGACTCACCACTTCCCTCTGCAACTGGATCCTTGACTTTCTGACCAACAGACGGCAATCAGTGAGGATAGGCAGCAACACCTCCAGCACGATTATTCTCAAAGCTGGTGCCCCACAAGGCTGCGTCCTCAGCCCTCTACTCTCCTCCCTATATACACATGACTGTGTGGCCAGATTCTGCTCTAACTCCATCTACAACTTTTGCAGATGATACCACCGTGGGCTGTATCTCAAATAATGATGAACCAGAGTACAGGAAGGAGATAGTGACATGGTGTCATGACAACCTTTCCCTCAATGTCAGCAAAACAAAAGAGCTGGTCATTGACTTCAGGAAAGGGGGTGGTATACAAGCGCCTGTCTACATCAATGGTGCTGAGGTCGAGAGGGTTGAGAGCTTCAGGTTCCTAGGAGTGAACGTCACCAATAGCCTGTCCTGGTCCAACCACATAGATGCCATGGCCAAGAAAGTTCACTAGCGCCTCTACTTCTTCAGGAGGCTAAAGAAATTTGGCATGTCCCCTTTGACACTCACCAACTTTTAGCGATGCACCATAGAAAGCATCCTATCTGGATGCATCATGGCTTGGTACAGCAACTGCTCTGCCCAGGACCGCAAGAAACTGCAGAGAGTTGTGGATGCAGCCCAGTGCATCACGGAAACCAGCCTCCCCTCTATGGACTCTGTCTATACCTCTCGCTGCCTTGGTGAAGCAGCCAGCATAATCAAAGACCCAACCCACCCAGGTCATTCTCTCTTCTCTCCTCTCCCATCAAGCAGAAGATACGGGAGTCTGAGGGCGCATACCAGCAGGCTCAAGGACAGCTTCTATCCCACTGTGATAAGACTATTGAACGGTTCCCTTATACGATGAGATGGACTCTTAACCTCACAATCTACCTTGTTATGACCTTGCACCTTATTGTCTACCTGCACTTCCCTGTAGCTGTGACACTTTACTCTGTATTCTGTTATTGTTTTACCCTGTACTACCTCAATGCACTGTGTAATGAATTGATCTGTATGAATGGCATGCAAGACAAGTTTTTCACTGTACCTCAGTACAAATGACAATAATAACCAATACCAATACCATCAATGATCTGCACATTAACAATTCCAAAGGTGTTGGGGATGAATCCAAACTTTGTGGAACCAAGGTTGTGGCTTCTTTGTTAATCTGAAATCTCATGGACAGGTAGACAACAAGGATTGCGAGGGAAACAGTTGCATTCCCACAAACACATAACAATATTTAGTCCACGTATTCCCCGTTCTCTTTGTGCTCCTCCAGTATTCTCTTCAGCCCACTACCACATAGAGTCATAGGGACACAGAGTCAGGCCCTTCAGCCTACCATGTCCATGCTGACCATTATATTTATCTATATTAGTCCCACGTACCTGCAATTAGTCCGTAGCCTCCTCTGCCTTGGCAATTCAAGTCCTTGTCTAGATGCTCCATAAATGTTATGAGAGTAATTGTCTTCACCAACTCCTCAGGCACTGCGTTCCAAATTCTAACCTTCCTATGTGAAAAACTTCCCTGCTAAACCTCCTTCTCACCTTAAACCAATGCGCTCTTATTTTTGATTTTACTATCATGGGAAAAAGATTTTGACTATCTACCCTATCTATGCCTCTCATAATCTGATATCCTTCTATCAGGCCACTCCTCAGCCTCCTTCGCTCTAGGACAAACAAACCCTGACTATCCAATCTCTCCTGACAGCTGAAATGCTCCAGTCCAGACATCATCCTGGTGAATCACCTCTGCACCCTCTCCAGTGCAATCACATCTGTTACGAACCAGTAACAAAAGAAACACACTGAGTCATGATTCAGTGTTAAAAACTATTTTATTAATCACTACTTATGATAATAAGAAAAATAAAAGTAAAAATGTTAGTATGTTAGAAGTAAAAATGTTAAACCTTGAACATTAACCCCAAAAACTAAACTCTTCATGTGTGTGTGGCAAAGTCCCAAACTCCAAGTCCAGGAATGGTTCTTAAAGTTCAGTTCAGCAAGCCATAAGGTGAAACATGAGCAAAGGCTTCGTTGACTGAAGATAAGACGTAGATGTAGAGAACATAGAGAGTAATTATGAAATCCAAATGTTCCACAATGGAAACCAAACAACACCTCAGTGTTTATTCGGTAGTGACTTCCTCACCCCGAAAAGCATCCGACTCGTGGTCGTCCACACAAATACCTGTTTCTTTCTACAGGTCAACAACAGAGTGAACTCCACTGGATTACTTTTCAATTTCCATACGTGGATTGTAGTGACAGACACAGTTATTGTTTCTCATCCATCGATAGAGAAACTAGCAGGCCGGTGTCTCTCTCCCTTCTCTCTCTCTCTCTCTCTCTCTCTCTCTCTCTCTCTCTCTCTGACCTCTCTCTCTCTCTCTGACGGCTCTCTCTCTCTCTGACCTCTCTCTCTCTCTCTCTGCCCGCTCTCTCTCTCTCTCTGACCTCGACTGACTTCTTCAACAATGTCATTACATCCTTTATCTTCTGTTGACGTAAGCACACCCCACCTCTCACACGCGCGCGCGCGCGCACACACACACACACACACACCCACACACACACACACACACACACACACACACACACACCCACACACACACACACACACTACTACTACTCTAAAAGGGACATTCACTGAGTCCATAACACCTAAAAAGAATTTTTTTCCAAGAAAAAATTTAACCGCGCATACAGTTAGTAATGTTAATAATTATCATGCTACACAATTACAGAATATCAGATTAGTGAAGATACATGTTTCCCATTTAACATCAGGAAAGACAATCAGCGATCACATTATCTTTGCCTTTAATGTGAGTTATCATGAGATCAAACTCTTGCAAAATTAAACTCCAGTTTAACAGCCTTCTGTTCTTGTTTTTGACTCAGCTCAGAAACACCAGTGGGTTAGGATCTGTACACACAGTCAATGGTTTCTGAGCGGTGCAAACATATATACTGAAATGTTGCAAGGCTAAAACAAGTGACAGTAATTCTTTCTCTATGGTGGAATAATTCTTTTGATGCTCATTAAGTTTCTTTGAAAAGTAAGCTACAGGATGGTCAATATCATCAAAGTCACCCTTCTGCAACAACACAGCTCCTGCAGCTTCATCACTGGCATCTACTGCTAATGAAAATGGCTTTTCAAAGTCAGGTGATTTGAGCACAGGATGGTAGCATAAAATGGCTTTCAGCTTCTCAAATGCTTCTTGACAAGGATCTGTCCAAACAATCTTTACTCCCTTTTTCAGAAGATTAGTTAGGGGAAGAGCAATATCAGCAAAATTTTTACAAAATTTTCGATAATATCCAACCATTCCCAAAAATCTTCTAACAGTCCTCGTACCCGTGGGAACAGGGAACCCAGATATTGCTTGAACTTTTGCCTGAACAGGAGCTAACTTGCCTTGACCTACAACATAACCAAGATACGTCACAGTGGCATGGCCAAATTCACTTTTAGCCAAGTTAACTGGAAGGTTAGCTTCGGAATGTCTTTCAAACAACCTTTCTAATGCAGAGATGTGATCCTCCCAAGTATCATTCCCTGTCACTAAGTCGTCAATGTAGGCATCTGTATGTTTTAACTCATGAATCACTGAATTAATCATTCTTTGAAATGTTGCCGGAGCATTTTTCATTCCAAATGGCAAAACATTGTATTCATACAATCCAGAAGGCTTTACAAAGGCAAAAATCTCCCTTCCTCTATCTGTTAATGGAACACACCAGTACCCTTTTAATGGGTCAATCTTTGTAAGAAATTTAGCCTTTACCACTCTGTCTATGCAATCATCCACCCTAGGAATAGGGTAAGCATCTGACTTCGTTACAGCATTCACTTTCCTGTAATCTGTGCAAAATCTAACAGTTCCATCAGGTTTAGGCACAATAACACAGGGTGAACTCCAGTTTGAAGCGGAACGTCTGATAATATCATTTTCTAACATGTATTCTATCTCCTGGTCAACAAGTTTACTTTTTTCCACATTCATTCGATATGGGTGTGGTTTGATTAGTTTTGCATCCCCAACATCAACATCATGGGTAATTATCGACGTTCTGTTTGGAACATCTGGGAACAGATTTTTAAATTTTAAAATTAATTCTCTCATCTGTTGTTTTTGCGAAACTTGTAAATGGTCCAAGTTCATTTCAAAGTTCTCCAGGATATTTTGTTTCTTCAGTTTTAATGGAACAATATTTGGCCTAAATTGGCCTTCCTCATTATCAACATCAGGCATTCCAGAAACAACTTTCATATCATCCACCATGGCCACAATTGAATCTCTCTCATAATAAGGCTTCAGCATGTTTACATGACACAGTTCTGTTTTCTTGCGTTGTTTTCAAATCAGTTACTCGGGATTCAATAACATATGGTCCAGAAAAACAAGATTGCAATGGATTGTTTTGGCTAGGGAAAAATACTAACACCTTTTATCCCACTGCAAATATCCTAGGCTGAGCACGTCTGTCAAAACATGTCTTCATTCTTATCTGACTGGTTTTCAAATTCTCTCTCGCCAGCTGGCAGACTCTCTCCAACCGAGTTTTAAACTTTTGGACATAGTCCAACAGACTC
Source organism: Pristis pectinata (assembly GCF_009764475.1). Lineage (NCBI taxonomy): Eukaryota > Metazoa > Chordata > Chondrichthyes > Rhinopristiformes > Pristidae > Pristis > Pristis pectinata. The sequence continues at coordinate 11,535,298 of NC_067415.1, forward strand.
AAATGCACTTCCTCATTAACCCATTGTTCTCTTAACAATTCTAAAGGTCCTCTCACCCGATGTCCAAATACAAGCTCAAACGGACTAAATCCTAATGACTCCTATATTGATTCTCTTACAGCAAACAAAAGTAAATGAACACCCTCGTCCCAATCCTTTGTGTTTTCAAAGCAATATGTCTTCAGCATATTTTTGAGAGTAGAATGAAATCTCTCCAGAGCTCCCTGAGATTCTGGGTGATATGCAGATGGTACAATCTGCTTTGCTCCCAGCGCATAGACTAGTTGTTGGAATAAATTAGACTTAAAATTACTGCCTTGATCAGATTGGATTTCTTTTGGCAAACCAACCAAAGTAAAAAATTTTAAAAGAGCCTTTGACACAGTCTTGGCCTTAATATTTCTAAGGGGTATTGCCTCTGGAAATCTAGAAGTTGCACACATGATGGTTAACAAATACTGATTTCCAGCCTTAGACTTTGGTAATGGGCAAGCACAGTTCACAATCACCTTCGAAAAGGGTTCACCAAAAGCAGGAACAGGTTTCAACGGAGCCACAGGGGGTTTTTGATTTGGTTTACCTACCATCTGACATGTGTGACAGGTTCGACAAAACATCACCACATCTTTTCTCTAACCAGGCCAATAGAATTGTTTCAAGATCTTCCCTACAGTTTTATTCACACCAAAATGACCACTCAAAGGCATACTATGGGCCAGATTTAAAATCTCATTCCTATAAACTTTTGGAACCACAACCTGATGAATACCTTCCCATTCCTCATTAACAGGAACATAAGGAGGTCTCCATTTCCTCATTAACACTCCATTTTTGACATTATATCCAATTGGCACTTCTTAAATCTCATCACAAGAGAGTGCTTTTTCTTTCAATTCTGTAAGCTCAGGGTCTTTCGTCTGTTCCACCATAAATTCTTTCTTCGACAAAGACAAATCTTTAAATTCAGGTTCACTACAAGGATTTTGATCCTCCAGCGAAGACAGAAAAGTCTCAGACAAGTCATCATAATTTTCTTCCTGTTTAGGACTGTCACAGGGAACCACATCGGGCTGCACAGGACTGTCAACCTTGGCTAATTCTTTAGCTCTAGCTCGAGTCACCGCACATGATGGGTAAACATCTGGATCATTCTCAGACTCGTCAATCCTTGGTTTGGTCGTTAACCGTACCATAGGGACACATTCTCCATCCGCAAGGTCATTTCCCAATAACAAAGAAACTCCTTCCACTGGCAACCTAGGTCTTATCCCTATCTCGACTGGTCCTTCTACGAACTTTGACTTTAAAATCATCCTGTGTAAAGGGACAGACATGGTGTCACCTGTAACGCCTCGCACTAGATTTACCTCACCAGTGTCAGTTTCTTCACCAAAACTTAAAACACTGTCCAGCAAGAGAGATTGACAAGCCCCAGTATCTCTAAGAATTTTCACTGGCACCTGGGGTGACTCATCATTCAGTGAAACAAAACCCTCTGATGCATAAGAACGGAATTCCTTTCTCACCTCCTCCAATTTTTCAGCTTTCACCTTTGGCAAGGACAGATCTTTAACAACATCTCCTAAACCTTTTTGATTTTTAACTGCCTGAAAGCAAGCATTGGGCATGGCTTCCTTCCTTTTCTTCAAAAGGGCACAATTAACTATTACATGGCCAGGTTTCTTACAGTAATAACAAGTACGCTCAACAGGTTTCTCCAGTACTGGCTTCTTTTCATCCTTCCCTTTTTGATTACCTCCCAATTTAATCCCTGGTTTACCTGGATTGTCTTTATAACTCTTTTGAAAGGTTTTAGGTGGTCCCCATTTGGATTTATGGATTAAAACATAATCATCTGCCAACCTAGCAGTTTCTTGTAATGTTTCCACCTCCTTTTCATTTAAATATGTTGTTATTTCAGCTGGAACATATCTTTTAAAGTCTTCCACTAACATCAATTCTGTCAATTTATCATAATCCCCAACTACATTTTTAGCCATGCACCATCGTTCAAAACATATTCTCTTTCCATTGGCAAATTCCATGTACGTCTGATCTGCAGATTTCTTCAAGTCTCTAAATTTTTGACTATAAGCTTCAGGTACCAATTCATAGACCTTCAACACAGCTTGTTTTACTTTTGTATAATCAGCTACATCCTCAACAGACAAAGCAGAATAAGCTTTTTGAGCTTTACCTTTAATTACACTCTGTAACATAAGAGCCCATCCTTCCTTTGGCCAGTTTGAACTCACAGCAACGTTTTCAAAATGTTGGAAATACTGATCAACCTGATCTTCCTCAAAAGGAGGGACAAATCAAACCTCCCTGCTGGCTAAAAAGCCATCATCAGAATCAGATTCCAAACTCTTTCGCTTCATTTTTAACTCATGCTGCCGCTGTTTTTCCTTCTCCGCCCTATCCAGCTCCATCCTCCTCAATTCCATCTGGGCCTTGCTTTCCTCTGCCTCAGCCTCAAACTTCAACCGAGTTAGTTCCCGTTCAGCCTCTAACTGTAGTTTCCTTCATTCGGCCTCTGTCTTTGCCAGCTGCACCTGTGCCTCAGAAATCGCTGGTTCACTGCCAGGAAACTGTTTTAACACCTCCTCCTCAAACACCTTCTTTTCCACATAATGGCCAGCTATCAGTCCCTGAATATCTGCCTTTCTCATAAATCGTGTTACTGCCTCAAGATGTAGCTCTGCAGCAATTTTCACCAAATCAGGCTTCCTCATCCCCTGCAATCCTCCAGGGGTGGGTTTTTTCAAAAATGTATCCATTGTTGCTGGTTTCCACACACACAAGCCAATTAAAAAGAATTTATCAGACCGACCACAATCAGTCATCCACTAAGACCCCACTTTGTTCAAACTCAGACCTCCCTCGTCAATCTTTGGATTGTATTCCGAACGAATCTCATTAACCTTGGGAACAATCCCGGATGAGCCCCCAATTTTGTTACGAACCAGCAACAAAAGAGTCATGATTCAGTGTTAAAAATTATTTTATTAGTCACTACTTATGATAATAAGAAAAATAAGAGTAAATGTGTTAGTATATTAGAAGTAAAAATGTTAAACCTTGAACATTAACCCCAAAAACTAAACTCTTCGTGTGTGTGTGGCAAAGTCCCAAACTCCAAGTCCAGGAATGGTTCTTAAGGTTCAGTTCAGCAAGCCATAAGGTGAAGCATGAGCAAAGGCTTCTTCAACAGCCACCTTTGTCTGAAGATAAGACGTAGATGTAGAGAACATAGAGAGAGTAATTACGAAATCCAAATGTTCCACAATGGAAACCAAACAACACCTCAGTGTTTATTCGGTAGTGACTTCCTCACCCCGAAAAGCATCCGACTCGTGGTTGTCCACACAAATACCTGTTTCCTTCTACAGGTCAGTAACAAAGTGAACTCCACCGGATTACTTCCAATTTCCATATGTGGATTGTAGTGACAGACACAGTTATTGTTTCTCATCCATCGATAGAGAAACTAACAGGCTGGTGTCTCTCTCCCTTTTCTCTCTCTCTCTCTCTCTCTCTCTCTCTCTCTGACCTCGACTGATTTATTCAACAACGTCATTATGTCCTGTATCTTCTGTTGACGTAAGCACGCCACACACACACACACACACGCACGCACGCACATATGCACGCACGCACGCACGCATGCACGCACACACACACTACTACTCTATCTTAAAGGGACATTCACCGAGTCCGTAACACATCCTGTTTATAGTCTGGTGACCAGGAATGCTGCAGACAATACTCCAGGTGTGGGTGAACCAATGTTTTATAAAGTTGGAACATGATGTCCCTGCTTTGATATTTTTCTGCTATGGCTGATGAAGTCACTTTCAAGGATTTATGGATTTGTACCTCAAGTCCTTCTCTCCGTCAACACTCCCTGTGGCTCCGCAATTTACTGTGTTTTAAATACTTATTCAGGGGCACCTTGGTTCCTTATCACATGCTAGAATGTGAAGCTTTTAACATTTTTTAATGTTAGGAAAGCACAAAACTAGCTTTACCCATTTAATGTTGATTTATTTTCATGAGCTGAATGCCTTTTTGCTGCTTTTTTTTTACACGCTGTTTACAGTTCTACATTGTCAACACTCTCCTCTAAGGAAAGCCCCAGCCTGAAATAATAAATGCATGGCAAAACAGTATGACAGGAAAGTATCTGTCAAAATGCCAGTGCAATCTAGAAAATTGATATGTCAGGCATTCATCCAATAAGCAAACTAATCTGCAAATTTTAGAAATCTCTTATCCATGTCTCATTAATAAACATCCTAAAGCCTTCTTGTTGTGCTTTCCTGTGTAGCTCAAAGACTGTAAATCTTAATAATTTTAGCCATGGGCTTCCATTATTCTTAATGAATTGCACAAGGTTGTTCAACTTCAGTGAAGTACAGTTGTTCAAGAGTCCAGAAGTACCCTGTTGACTTTCACCAATTTTGACAGATGCACCATAGAGAGCATCCCATCTGAATGCATCATGGCTTGGTATGGCAACTGCTCCGCACAAGACCGCAAGAAATTGCAGAGAGTTGTAAGCATAGCCCAGTCTATCATGAAAACCACTCTCCCCTCCATTGACTCCTGTCTACACTTCCCGCTGCCTTGGATAAACAGCCAACATAATCAAAGACCCCTCCCATCCTGGTCATTCTCTCTCTCCCCCCTTCCATCGGGCAGAAGATACAAAAGCTTGAGAACACATACCACTAAGCTAAAGGACAGCTTCTATCCCGCTCTGATAAGACTCTTGAATGGACCTCTTGTATGATAAAGATAAACTCTTGATCTACCTCGTCGTGGCCCTTGCACCTTATCTGCCCACCTGCATTGCATGTTCTCTGTAACTGTAACACTATATTCTGCATTCTGTCATTGTATACCTTTCCTTTTGTACTACCTCGATGTACTTATGTTAAGAATGCTCTGTCTGGATGACATACAAAACAAAGCTTTTCATTGTATCTTGGTACATGTGACAATAATTAACCAATTATCAATACACTGCATTTACTCCATCTCTCGAGTGGTGTGTGAATGCTGTCAGTCTGGTGACCCTTGTATCTTTGCTCAGAGCTTTGTTTTATCTTCACTGTGAGGCACTGAACTTGCTTCTTCCTGTTGATTCCCATGTGGGAAGACTGAATTAACCTACTGTCTTACTGATGGTAAACTGGGGATTTTGTTAACTCCAGACACTCACAGGCTGTTCCCCTGCTCCCCTGCACAAACTGGTTTCTCTAGATAACTCCACCCCGTTTTCCTGGCAGTCCTTCTGAAGCCAGTGTGTGTGCCAGTGAAGGGAACAGTGTCATGAGCCCTTCCCCTCAGCAGTCAACAAGAAAAATTCATACATACAGACCGTAAAATGAGGGGTGATCTCCATGAAACACACAAAAGTATCACAGGGCTTGACAGAGTAGATTTAGGTTGAATATTTCTCCCAGAGACATGACAGACTGCAGATGCTGGAATCTGGAGCATAGATACTGTAGACAACATCTACAGGAGGTGCTGCCTCAAGAAGGCAGCATCCATCATCAAGGATCTCCACTATCCAGGTCATGGTCTCTTTTCACTGCTGCCATCAGGCAGGAGGTACAGGAGCCTGAAGTGCCACACCACCAGGTTCAGGGACAGCTACTTCCCCAGAACTATCAGGTTCTTGAACTGACCTGCACACCCTAACCCTACCTCAGCAATGGGACACTACGGACCACCTCTCACACTGCAATGGACTTGTCTCTGATTGTGTCTTTGTTTTTTGCACTGAGGTCTTACTTTTGCACTCTTTCTTTTCCACTGTGTGGTATAATTTTACATATAATTTATGCATAAAATATATTCTGTATGTTGTCTGTACCTAGTACCTAGTGCCTGTGATGCTGCTGCAAGCAAGTTTTTCATTGCACAATACACAAAAGGTGCTGGAGGAACTCAGCAGGTCAGGCAGCATCCATGGAGGGAAATAAACAGGAGGGCTGAGACCCTTCATCAGGACTGGAAATTCTGCAGAATTTATTGTGTCTAAGTTTTTCATTGTACCTGTACCTCACTATTTTCGTGCATATGACAATAAACTAGACAATAAGACAATAAAATAAGACAATAAACAAACTGGTGGAGGAACTCAGTAGGTCAGGCAGCATCTGTGGAGGGAAATGGATAGTCAATGCTTCAGGTTGAGACCCTTCATCTGGGCCCTTCATCAAAGGTGTAGCCATGGGCAATCCCATGGCCCCCAGCTACATCTGCCTTTTTGTTGGCTACTTGGAGCAGTCCTTGTTCCAGATCTACCCTGGCATCCCTCCCCAACTCTTTCTCCACTCCGTCGACCGCTGCATTGGTGCTGCCTCCTGCATCCACACAGAACTTGATGATCTCATCACCTTTGCTGCCAACTTCCACCCTGCCCTTAAATTCCCTTGGACCCACTCCAGGTGAAATGTCTCAGCCTGAACCGTAGACTCTCCATTTCCCCCACAGATACTGCCTGACCTGCTGAGTTCCTCCAGCAGTTTTTTGCTCCATATGACTGGGTCACATAGAGTCACAGAGAGATACAGCATGGAAACAGGCCCTTAAGTCCAATGAGCCCATCAACCACCAACCATCAATCACCCATTTATACTCAGCCTAAATTAATTACATTTTTTAAATTTTGCAAAATTGTTTGTTTTTTAATTTTACATTTATTATTTATTTGGTTCTCATCAGCTTCCCCCAGATTCTACCACTCATCCACAAATAGGGGCGATTTACAGACACCAATTAACCTACCAACTTGCACATCTTTGGAATGTGGGAGAAAGCCCATGCAGTCACAGGGAGAATGTGCAAACTCCACGCAGACAACACCCGAGGTCGGGACTGAACCCCGGTCTCTGTCGTTGTGAGGCAGTGGCTCTACTAACTGTGCTACTGTGCTGCCCCTGGAACCAATGGTCACAGTCTCAAAATAAGGGGTCAGTCATTCAGGACTGAGATGAGGAGAAACTTCTTCACCCAGCAGGGAGTGAATCTTCCGAAATGTCTCCCCAGGAGGGCTGTGGAAGCTCAGTAGATGACTATTTTCACAATAGACATCAATAGATTTTTAGATATGAAAGGGAGACAAGGAATACAGGGTTATGAACACCAAACTTATGGATACCCCCACTTACCAATGAGCTCCCATAATATTATTAAATTCAAAAGTCCGATGTATGTACATACGTTCGTTCCTATGGATGGCAGAACTAGTTTCCTCTCTCTCTCCACTTTTAGTAATAGTTTTTTCTTATCAGTCCTATTTGTTTTTGATACCACAATACTGTGGAGGTATGGTTACCATAATTGAGTGATTTTTGTGTATTTTACAGAGAAGAATCGACTTATGGACATCTGTAAAGACAGAACCAATTCATTACCCAGGGATAGCCTGTGTGGGGTTACTGCAGAAAAGTGGTGCTGTGGTAAAATATCAGCCATGATCTTATTCAGTGCAAGAACAGGCATGAAGGGCTGAATGGCCTACTCTTGCTTCTTTCTTATATGTTTGTCACATAATGTTGAGGTACAAAAGCCAGAAAATTTAACCACCTTCACACATCTGAAGATCAACCAGCTTCTGAAGCTCAGCCAGACTTTGAAACCTTGGAGCACAATTGACCTGAGATGTGGTTCAAACTGAGATTGTCTACCTCCCTCTCCCCTCCTTCAAGAGAACCAAATGCTAGTTATTGCCTCAAACAACCCTCTTTGAAGCCTTGCATCCATTGACTGATACGAAGTATTGGGCAGAGATATTGAGAGAAACACAGTGTCTAGAACACAAGGAAGCAAATTCCATGTGTAAAACCAGTTTTGAAAATTTTGCTGTGCAGACTTGACTTTTTTCCATGAAAGTAAGCCTAACAAAAGTGCAGAGATGTTAGAAAGTCATTGAATTAAACGGGATTTTTATTCTGGTTACACTCCCTCTCCTGCCATGCAGGATAAGGATAGGGTTCCATTTGACCTTGTATTCACTCTCATCAGCGCATTCACGTTCAATGGATTGAATCCTCTGTAATTTTGCTTTAACATGTTTTCCACCACCCCTATACCCATTCACCATGGGAATGGTCATAGTCTTTTTCCCAGGGTAGAGGATTCTAAAACTAGGCAGCATTGGTTTAAGGTGAGAGGGGAGAGATTTAAAAGGGACTTTTTCACACAGAGGGTGGTGGGTCTGCGGAACGAGGAAATGGTAGAGGCAGGTACAATTACAAATCTTAAAAGACATTTAGACAGGTACATGGATAGGAAAGGTTTGGAGGGATAGGGACCAAATACAGGCAAATGGGACTAGATCAGGTAGACAACTTGGTTGGTGTGGACAAGTTGGGCCGAAGGGCCGGTTTTCGTCCTGGGTAACTCTATGACCATTCCAAAAGGAACATTTCCTTTCACAACCCTTTGATTCATCTTTCCATCTCCAGCAACACCCACTACCCTTTTCCTGGCACTTTACCATCAACTGCAGGAGATTCAACACCCGCTCTTTTACCTCACCCATTCTCACCATCCAGGGACCCAAAATTTCCTTCCCTGAGCCTGAGGTCCCTGAGGTTGAGCCTGGAGGAGCAAGGGGAATAAGTTGGCTCTCCAGAAGACTGATGCAGCAATTTATTTGCACTTCTTCCAATCTAGTATTTTGCTTTGTTTCTATGTGTTCTGCAGACATTAAAAACTGGCACTGGGGATGTTGACAGATTTCTTGAAGAATATTAATAACGTTCTTGTGGTAAGTTTGCAGGACCAAAACTGAATGTTTGAGACACACAGTAGTGGTAATGGACATTGCAGTTGACTTACCACTGGACTATTACATGCACCATGTTTAGCCAAATTAACATTGAATGGGACTGTCTGCCCATCTGTTTTGGGAATCTGTACATAAACAAGTGAAATTAAACATGTAGGATCTTAAGGGGGCTTGACAAGGTAGACGTGTAAAGATTTCACCAGTAGGACAGTCAGGAACAAGGGGACATAGCTACAAAATAAGAGACCAGTCATTTAAAACTGAGATGGGTAGAAATTTCTTCTCTCAGTGAGTAGTGAATCTCTGGAATTCTATGCCTCCGAGGTTGGTGGAGGCAAGACCATTAGATATATTTAAAGGTGGGGATAAATACTTGAAAGAAGAACTGAGGGTTATGGGGAACTGGAACAGAAGACGAATTGAGGCCAGCATAGATCAGCCATGATTATATTGAAAGGAAAGGCAGACTTGAGGGGTCTGGTGATCTCCTGCTGCTCCTATTTTCTTGTGTTCTTGTTAGATAGAGAGCCATTAAACTCACGCATTGAAGAAATGGGCATATTCCGTATAGTTAATAATTTCTTACAGATTGAAGAAGGCAGTTTGTTAGTTTATAAGTCAGTTTGGAAGATATGTTACAAGAGTATTAAAAAAAAGACTGCTGTAGACTGAGACAGAAGCATGCAGTCAAAACCTCTCAGGCCACAGAAGGTAAAAAATGTCTTGTACAAAGATTCATGCAGAAATTGGAAGACTGTTTTGACCAGAGGCCAGTAAAAAGTTCAAATTTATTGTCATAGCAATGCATACCCAGGGAATAAATGCCGTGAAAATTAGCTTTCTGCAGAAGCAGCACAGTACATTACAAGCATGACAAACATAACGTGAGCTGAAATTAACATAAATTGTACATAACTCACACAACAAAATAAACATAACAAAGTTAGTGCAAGTCGAGAGAGAGAAAGAAATATAGACTGAGGTAGTGTTAGGGTTTTTCAGGTCAGTTCAAGAACCTGGTGGCAGTGGGGAAGAAGCTGTTGTTGAACCTTGAGGTGTGGGTCTTCAGGCTCCTGTACCTCCTGCCTGATGGCAGCATCGAGAAGAGGGCACGGCCTGGATGGTGGGGGTCCCTGATGATGGATGTCATCTTCCTGAGACATCGCCTCTTCTAGATGTCCTCGATGGTGGGGAGAGCTGTACCCGTGATGGAACGGGCTGAGTCCACCACTCTCTGTAGCCTCCTGCGTTCCTGTGCATTGGTGTTTCTGTACCAGGCCGTGATGTAACCAGTCAGCATGCTTTCCACTGTACATCTGTAGAAGTTTGTCAGAGTCTTCGATGGCATGCTGAGATTCCTGAAACTTCCAAGAAAGTAGAGGCACCGGCTGCCTTCTTCATGGTTGCACATATGTGCTGGGCCCAGGATAGGTCCTCTGAGATGTTGACACACAGGAACTTGAAACTGCTCACCCCTTCCACTGCAGACCCTTCAATGAGGACTGGTGTATGTTCGCCTGATTTCCCCTTCCTAAAGTCCACAATCAGTTTTGCTGATCTTGAGTGCAAGGTTATTGTTACGACACCACTCAACCAGCAGATCTATCTCACTCCTGTGTACCTCTTCATTACCTCGAATAGCTAAATGCTGTAGATTTATGATAAGGAATCAAAATCACTTTGATAGGGTTATACTAAAGGTCTCCAAATAGTGGGAATCCAGAGAGCAGATACGTAGGTATTTGGTTCTTGAACCAAGTGACACAACCCTAATCACTACAGTATAGCAACACTATGACCACTTTAATCACTTTGCACTAAAATGGACTTTTTGTTGTTCTAATTGTGTTCCTTCTTGTAAAATTTGTGTATAATTCCTGTTTAATTTATGTTTTTCTTGTGAATGCTACTTATATGATGCTTTGTGTCTGTGATGCTGCTGCAAGTAAGTTTTTCATTGCACCTGTGCCCACATGTACGTATGCATATGGCAATTAACTGGCATTTGACTTTGAGATCACAGAAAAGTAGAAGAGCAACAGGGTTGTAATAGTGGGGGATTTTAAATTTCCAAATATTGACTGGGATTGCCTAGTGCAAGGGATTTAGATGGGATGGAATTTGTTAAGAGCAGCCAAGATAGTTTGTTTTGGGACAATATTTAGATAAACATACCAGAGAAGGGGCTGTGCTTGACCCTAGCTTAGGAAATGAAACTACGCAGGTGGAGGAAGTGTTGGCTGGGAAACACTTCAGAAACAGTGACCACAATTCTGTAAGTTTCTCTGTAGTATGGAAAAAAGATAAAGTTAGTGTCCTCAACGTCCTAAACTGGGGAAAGGCCAATTTTGCTAGTGCAGGAGAGGAGCTGGTGAAAGTACATTGAGAGCAGATGATTACAGGCAAAACAACATCTGATAAGTGGAATTTTTTTTCAAAAGAGAATTAGCGATTATTCAGGGGCAACATGTTCTGGTAAGGCTGAAAAGAAAAGATAGCAAGATGGGGGAACCTTAGACGACAAAGGTTATTAAAGATTTGATCAAGATTAAAAAGGCTGCATACAGCAGGTATAAACAACTTCAATCAAGTGAGAAGCAAGTCCCTTGAGGAATATAGAGTGTACAGGAGAGTAATTAAGAACAAAATTAGGAATGAAAAATATAGACAATGAAATATCCTTGACAGGTAAGACTAAGGAGAATCCTAAGTCATTCTTCAAGTATATTAGGAGCAAAAGTCAAGTTGAGTTTATTGTCATGTGCACAAGTACGGTAAGGTACGGGTACAATAAAAAACTTGCTTGCAGCAGCATTACAGGCACATAGGTTCAGACAACACACAGAATATAAATTATACATAAATTATACAAGACTGTGAAGAGAGAGAAAAAAGTCTGTGCAAAAACAAGACCTTAATGAAAAAAAAAACACAATCAGAGACAAGTCCATCGCAGTACAAGAGGTGGTCAGTAGTATTCCGTTGCTGAGGTAGGCTTAGGGTTGTGCAGGTAGGTTCAAGAACCTGATAGCTGCAGGAAAGTAGCTGTTCCTGAATCTGGAGGTGTGGGACTTCAGGCTTCTGTACCTCCCGCATGACAGTAGCAATGAGAAGAGGGCATGACCTGGATGATGAGGGATCCTTGATGATAGATGCAGCCTTCTAGAGACAGCATCTTCCATAGGTACTGTCAACGGTAGGGAGGGCTGTGCCCATGATGGACTGGGCTGTATCCACTGCACTCCGAGCCTCTCTTCTTCCTATGTGTTGGAATTGCCGTACCAGGCCATGATGCAACCAGTCAGGATACTTTCTACAATACATCTGTAGTAGTTTGTTGGACTATTTGGTGACATGCTAAATCTCTTTAAGCTTCTAAGAAAGTAGAGATGCAGGCATGCCTGCTTCATGATTGCATTTATATGCTGGGACCAAGGCAGGTCATCCAATATGTTAACGCCCAAGAATTCGAACTGCTAATTCTCTCCACCTCTGACACACCAATGAGAATTTACACTAAAATGGATTTGGTTTTTTTTTGTTCTAATTGTGTTGTTTCTTGAAAAAATTGTGTATAATTTATGTTTATAATTTGTGTTTCTCTTGTGAATGCTGCTTATATTACGCTATGTGCCTGTGATGCTGCTGCAAGTAAGCTTTTCATTGCACCTGTGCATACATGTACTTGTGCATTTGACAATAAACTCAACTTTGAAACTCGACTTTGACTTTGAGAACAGGCATGTGGTCAAATGACTTCCCCTTTCTGAAAGTGCTAAATGAAAAATTCTCATCTGTATTCACCAAGGAGAAGGGTGCGGAGGATGGTGAATTCAGGGGGTGAAGTGTTGATAGTCTGGAGCATGTCATATCAAGAAGATGGAACCATTAAATGTCTTGGAACACATAAAGGTGGATAAATCCTCTGCGCTGGATGAGATCTATGCCAGGTTGCTATGGGAAACATGGGAGGAGATTGCAGGGGTCCTGACAGAGATTGTTGCACCTTTGTTATCCACAGGTGTGGTATCAAAAGACTGGAGACTTTTATTTATGAAGGGAAGCAGGGATAAGCCAGGTAACTACATGCTGGCAAGCCTTACATCAGTGGTAGGGAAATTATTGGAGAAAATTCTATGCAGCAGAACTTATGTGCAGTTAGAAAGGCAGGGACTGTTAGGGAAAGTCAGCATGGCTTTGTGCAGGGGAAATCCTGTGTCACTTATTTGATTGAGTATTTTGAGGAGGTAACAGATTTTTAAAAGCAGAGTGGTAGATGTAATCTATATGGACTTTAGTAAGGCACTTGACAAGCTTCCACATGGTAAGCTGGTCTAGAAAGTTAAGGCACATGGAGCCCAAGGTGAGCTGGCTAATTGGATCCAAAATTGGCTTGGTGATAGGAAGCTGAGGGTAATGGTGGAAGGATGAAAGTCTGTGACTAGTGGTGTGCTGCAGAGATTGGTGCCAGAACCCTTGTTGTTTGTGATATATTAACAACTTGGATGTAAATGTAGAAGGTTTGATTAGTAAGTTTGCTTATGACATGCCGTGACAAGTTTGCTTATGCTTATGGTCACCTGCCTACGGGAAAGATCTCAAAAAGCTTGAAAGAGTGAAGAGAAAATTTACATGGATGTTGCTGGGACTTGAGGACCTGAGTTACAGGGAAAGGTTGAATAGATTAGGACTTTATTCCCTGGAACACAGGAGAATGAAGGGAGATCTCATAGAGGTATGCCACAGCCCAGCACATTACGGACACCAGTTTCCCCTCCTTGGACTCTGTCTTTACCTCTCGCTGTCTTGGTGAAGCAGCCAGCATAATCAAAGACCCCACTCACCCGAGACGTTCTCTCTTCTCTCCTCTTCCATCGGGTAGAAGATACAGGAGCCTGAAGGCACGTACCACCAGACTTAAGGACAGCTGCTACACCACTGTGATAAGACTATTGAACAGTTCCCTTATACAATGAGATGGACTATGACCTCACGATCTACCTTGTTGTGACCTTGCACCTTATTGCAATGCACTTTCTCTGTAGCTGTGACACTTTACTCTGTACTGTTATTGTTTTTACCTGCACCACATCAATGCACTCTATACTAACTCAATGTAACTGCACTGTGTAATGAATTGACCTGTACGATTGGTTTGTAAGACAAGCTTTTCACTGTACCTCAGTACAAGTGACAATAATAAACCAAAACCAATACCAATTATGAGGGGTATACATAGGGTGAATGCATGCAGGCTTTTGCCACTCAGGTTGGGTGAATCTAGAGGTCATAGGTTTAGGGTGAAAGGTGAAATATTTAAGGGAAATCTGAGGGGGAACTACTTCATTCAGAGGATGGTGCGAATGTGGAACCAGCTGCCAGCGGAAGTGGTGGATGCGGGTTCAATTGTAACATATAAGAGAAGTTTGGATAGATACATGGATGAGAGAGGTATGGAGGCCTATGGTCCGGGTGCAGGTAGATGGGACTAGGCAGAAAAACAGGCAGGCATGGACTAGATGGGCCGAAGGGCCTGTTTCTGTGCTGTAGTGATCTATGACATGAAAATTGGTAGTGTTGTGGATAACGACGAAGTTTGTCTGAGATTACAGCAGGATATAGATCAGATGTAATGTTGGATGGAGCATTGGAAGATAGAATTTAATCCTTACAAGTGCAAGGTGATATATTTTGGGAAGTTAGGTCGTGGTAGGACAATATATACAATATAAAGTAGAGCATGAAGAAATGTTGATGAATAGCAAGACCTGGAGTTCCAAGCCCATATCTCCCTGAAAATGGCATCACGTCAGTTGGGTGGTGAAGGAGGCATATGGTATCCTTTCCTTCATAGGTCGGGGCATTGGATATAAGTGTTGGGATGTTATGCTGCAACTGTATAAAACATTGGTTGGACTGTACTTGCAGTATTGTGTGCTCTTCTCGTCACAACACTATAGGAAAGATATAATTGCGCAGGAAAGAGTGCAGAGGAGATTCACCAGGATATTCCTTGGATTGGAGGACTTTAGTTATAGGGAGAGATTGGATAGCCTGGGCTTTATTTCCCTGGAGCAATGGAGGCTGACCTGATAGAACGATATAAGATTATGAGAAGCCTAATATAGATAGTCAAAATCTTTTTCCCATGGTGGTGGCAATATCAGAAACAAGAGAGCATAGATTTAAGGTGAGAATAAAGAGTTTTGAAGAGGACCTGAAGGGTCATTTTTTTTTGTTTCTTTTACTCAGAGTAGTGGATATCTGGAATATGTAGCTGGAAGTGGTGGTGGAATCAGATACCATTAAGAGGCATTTAGAGAGACACCCAAATAGGCAAAGTAAAGAAGGATAAGGACGGAATGAAGGCAAATAGAATTAGTGTAGATGGGCGCAAAGGTTGTCATGGACACGATGGCCAAAGGGCTTGTTTCTATTCTGTATGAATCTATGATCCTGAAGATGAGGGAGACAAATAGTGAGTGCATGTATTATTAAAGGATTTTACCATGTACTGCAGTTTTGATGCCTTTTTCAATCATGCCATTTATGAAAGGTTTGGGGGAATGAACAAATTTAGTCAGAACTTTTGAGCAAACTAAATCTGACTCTTAATCTTGCATACCACATTTCTGCGTCAAGGAAAATAGCATCCAAAGAAAACATCCAAATAGCACCGAAAATGAATGGTTTGGCTGAAGTCCAGAATCTAAAAGTCAAAGCTAAGTCTGAGTGTGAAGCAAGTTGTTATTGATGCAAAGGCCAACACTCACATTCCATATTTTCTTACAACATTGAAGGAGGCTATGGGAGCAATAGAGCCCATATCAGCATTAGGAAAATCCCATTAATATCCTTCACCTACCTCCCCGTAACTTGTTTTCTCCCACATGCCCATCAGATTCACCCTGATTCTCCTGTCATCTACATGAGGGATAGTTTACAGCAGCCAATAAATTGATGAATCCGTGTGCCTTTGGGATGTGGGAGGAAACTAGAGCATCCAGGAGAAACCTATAAGTTCAGAGGAAGAACTTGCAAACTCTGCACAGACAGCACCAGAGGACAGGATTGAATTGGAATCACTGGAGCTGTGAGGTAGAAGTTCTACCCATTGCACCAGTCATCCCAGAGATCATCACTTTAGAACAGGCAGGTTTCCTGGTTGCCTGAAGGAAGTAACATTTCAACAACCTGCAGACCTGATGTTAAGACAAGCAACAAAAGCAATTGCAGCAACAACCTAGAATACAAATGTATGGAAGGCTTCAGAGTTTGGCAATTCATTTAGACAATGACCAAACGGGTTTCTAGAGTACCTGCAGCAAACATGCAGAGACTTTAGAGTAAAAGGGTGGCATGCAAATTGATGCTACCACAGACAGTTCAGTAATGAGTCAAGACATTTACAAGCAATATCACCCAGATACCACTGAAGAAGAGTACCTTCAAACTGAAAATGAACTCTAGCGAGGTTTTACCGACATTAGGACAAGTGGAGTGCATAATTACACACAATGGATAGTGAGTATAGCTACTCATCATCGTTGAATATTATGAAAACAGGCCAACTTTACTGGGGCAGATCTGGATTACAATTTTCAGCCAAATTGCTCCTTGACACATTGTTGAAAGGATATGGCAATGTGTTGAAAGTCGGCTCTGCTGGCTTTACAGGGCACACTGGCATTACACCTTGAAAGCCCAACCAAGCCCATAGACATTAATAGGTTAGGTTAGGATAGGTTAGAACAAGATGGTGTGCTTGAGAAAATAGTCTGCAGTGAATGGGTTCCACCAATGGCGATTGTGCCTGAGGTAGATAAAGCTGTGTGAATGGAGAGAGTCTGCAAATCACATAAAATCAAACAGCAGATGATGAACAATATCTGCTACCTGCTTCACAAACCTCACACAGAGTGTTAGCAGATTCAAACATATTCATAAAATTGGACCATTCCTACACCTATAACTTTTACACAAAATTACAGAACGGAGTCAAGTCTTTGTCCAGGAATTTCCAGGATGAAATCTTGCAAGGAGTTTGTCAGTACACGAGTACAGTACAAGACAAGTCACTGTTTGCCATGAGAAAATTCAAGATTTTGGTGGAGGTGTGTAGGAGATTGCATGAGCATAGTGTTATCTAATGATGAGAGGTATTTTGCAAGTTGATGCCTGTGACCTAGAGCCAATGAAGAGACTGTACAAGCCATCACTGATGCAACATAGGGTTGTCCCTCGGGATTGTATGGTAATCAGAGCTTTGGTATTGGTATTGGTATATTTCTGTCACGTGTACTGAGATACAGTAAAAACCTTTTGCTTGTGTGCCATCCAGGCAGATCATGCCATACATAAGTAAATCGAGGTAATAAAAAGAAAACAGAATGCAGGATATAGTGTTGCAGCTCCAGAGAAGGTACAGTGCAGGTAAACAAATAAAGTCCAAGGACCACTACGAGGGAGATTGGAAGATCAAGAGTTAATCTTTAGCGTACGAGAGATCCATTCAAGAGTCTGACGACAACGGGATAGAAGCTCTCCTTGAGCCTGGTGGTAAGTGCTTTCAAACTTTTGTACCTTCTGTCTCACAGGAGAGGGGAAGAGAGTGAATGACCAGGATGGGAGAGATCCTTGATTATGCTGGCTGCTTTCCTGAGGCAGTGGGAAGTATAGAGTCAATGGAAGGGAGGCTGGTTTGTGTGATGGACTGGGCTGCATTCACAACTCTCTGCAATTTCTTGCGGTGTAACACTGGTTGGAAGAGAATGAGATAGGTATGGAGCAAGGAGCAACAAAGTGCCGATATTGAATGCAAGAGGAGATTAGCAGAAGAGAAGCTCTCCTTTTTCCTTGCAGTACACTTGCTGAGTTGAAGTTGGCATTGGATTACAAATGCCACATTATGGATGATGTGCAAAACAAACCCATCACTTCACTTCTTGCACTCTCCCAAAGAGTGAGTGCAATTGTGCACAAACTGACAAGAAAGCACTTAGAACAACGTTTGGAATCAAGAAACTATCAGTTTTTACTGGGCAGATCCTTTACCCAAGTGACAGATCATAAGACAGCACCAAATATAAGATTCCAGGTAGCAATAGCAAATACAGATACTGCCCAATATACAAGCATTGAGAATACAAACACCCACACTTAAGAACGGCTGAAGCAGCACGACCCTTTATCGTTTCAGTTGTTTGCAAGTGCAAGCATGTGCATTGAGGTTTCAACACACATAAAAATATCACTTTAAAAATAGCGGACAAAGTACGACAGCTCAGTGAAATCCCAGGGCTGCATCAAGTGGGGTTTGGGGCTGGGAATATTTATCATTTTGTTCAAATTTTATACTGAACATACAGGAATAGTCAGTCAGTGTGAAAGCAACTTCAAGAGGCTTTATTAACTGACCTTATCTTGGACAGTGATTTTGAATCTTTGGCGAGCAAATGTGGGATTTGACAAAGTTGTAGAAACAAGCCACCAAAAATTCCTTTACAATCAAGGTCATGGCCAATTAGACCTTCCCAGCGAGTGTGGCAAGGCTTTCGTGAAAGGGGGATTGGGAATTTCCTGGCACTGATCAGGAGTCACTCCTGAATGAAACACATGGGTTCAGGTACAACCATTGAACTGCCACCAATAGGTGAGTTGAAGTTTAGGCAGAGACAGAAGAGACTGCAGATGCCGACAAGCACACAAAATGCTGGAGAACTCAATGGATCAGGCAGCATCTATGGAGGGAAATGGACAGTCGACGTTTCGGGACAAGACCCTTCATCTGGACTCAGATGAAGTCTATATGCTTTACCTGAAGATATCATTTCTGAAAATGCCCCTCAGTTTTAATGTACTCCATTTACAAAAATGATGTAAGAGAATGGAATCAAACATTCTCTCGTTCCTTCACAACATCCAGTTTCAAATGGAGCAGCCAAGAAGTCAGTCTAAATGGAAGTCTCAAGAAGCAAATGTGGCAAGGAGAGTCAAAGCTCAGTGTGAAACATCACTTGGTCAACTTCTCGCTGAAGTGCAGAACAACCCTGCCCTCTACCACGGTGTGCACCCCTGCAGAACTCTTGATGAATAGAAGATTGGGAACACACTGAAGCCTTGTTCAACCAAATGTGGTTTCTGGAGTCGAGCAGAAATAGCTGAGCTAAAAATGTTATTATGACACCTCTGTAGGGCACATGAAGATTGTGCCTCCCTAATGTAGTTTCAATGCTGGGGATGCAGGTCTAGGCAAAAAAAACTGTTGTTGGTTTGCTCATTCTTCCAGAGAATTTGCAGGTTTTTGCAGAGACAGCATCAGTGGCATCTTTACAATACCTTGCCGTACCTGCTGTATGCCGATCTGGGATCACGGCTACCTGGTATACCACAGGTCGTGTTGCAGGTCAGAATTCCTGATCCTTAAATATCCTTTTCCTCAATCGACCAAAGACTGTGCTGGTGGATTTCATCATCAATGTCTGTCTTCGCTGAGAGGTGGCTCTGGAGATATGGGAAGTGATGCACATTTTCCAGGGTATTGGTAAGAACATTCAGTGTTGGAGGGCAATGTTGAGGCAGATTAGTTGAGGGTATTTGCAGACGTTCAGTGGAAGGCCCTTGATTCCAATCTCTCTCACATGTGGAGATTACCAAGTGGACAGAGGAAAAGATTGTAATTGGTTTATTATCGTCAATGTACTGAAATACAGTGAAAAGCTTTGTTTGCGTGCCACCCAGACAGATCATTCCAAACATAAGTTTATTGAGGTAGTACAAAAGAAAAAGCAGTAACAGAATGCAGAATATAGTGTTACAGTTACAGAGAATGTGCACTCAAACTAGTGAAGGGCCATTCAGGATGGTTTCAAGTCCATGCATCAGGAGCACGCAGATCACAACCACCACATGAGCAGCCACTTCCTACACCATCTGTGGAAGAGTCTGTGGTTCCCACGTTGGTCTCAACAGCCACCTGAGAAGACAGAAAGCTGGAGTGGAACAAGTTGTCCTCTATCCGGGGGGGATTGCTGCCCAAGTAGAAGAAGAGGAACCAAGATACCGATCGGTAAGAAAGCAGTTTCAAGAAAAACAAGCTCATTTGTGTCCGTAACTCCCCCGCGAGCTGACTGTGCAAAATGGGAGGTTGGAAACATTGCAGATATTTGTGGAACTAAGATGTATTTGGTTGATATTGAATCAGAATCAGAGTTATTAGCACTGACTCATATAATATGAAATTTGTTGTTTTACAGCAGAAGTACAGTGCAAAGACATACAATTACTATAAATTATGAAAATAAATAAATAATGCAAACCAAAAGCAGTAATGAGTTCGTGTTCATGGGTTATTGATAGAAGAGTCCAGTGTGTTCAAGTGATCTCTGTTAGATATGAACCAAGTCTGAAGGTTGATGCACTCAGTCATGGAGCTGTGTCTGGGTGGGATCGAGTACAGACTTCAGCAGGTGAAGCACAAAACCCAGGGCAAGTATCAAAAAAAAGAAACAGAACTTCTTTAAATTCAAATTCAGCATCAAAATGTCTGAAAGCAGATTTAATCTGTAAGGAAATCAGGATGACTCTGAAAACCATTTATTAGGCTATATTTACAATTATTGGCATGAAAGTATTTTGATAATTGTATTCACTCTTGTTTTTATTAAAAGAATGAGAAACAGAATATGTTCTTTCTTTAAGCATGGAAAATGTTGTTATCTCTTTATCTGTGTTTGTCTTCCGATTGGTCAGCAGAATCATGTGGTGTTTCTCAAGTAACATAACAGTTTCACAGTTACGCATGAGAATACCATTTGGAGGCCATTTGGACCCTCTGCTGATTGATAAAATCTTACCTCAGCATCACTTTCCTATACCCGCCCATATCTCTTTATTCTATTAAATATTCAATTTGCATCAAGTAACTCAACCCCAAAAATAGTAAACATGCTTTTTCATAAGTAAACTTCCATTGCTTATTTGCTCTGTTTCAATAATTCAATGCTTCAATGAGAAGATAAGGAAAGTTGTGTTTGTTTGTCGAGTGCTAAGCACATAAAATAGCAGGTACTGTTTGCAATAAGCATTTCTGCCTCAAAAGAAATGATGTGTGTTGAATGCAATTGACATAAGACTATTGAATGGTTCCCTTATACAATGAGATGGAGAATGACCTCACGATCTACCTCGTTGTGTCCTTGCACCTCATTGCACTGCACCCTCTGTAGCTGTGACACTTTGTACTGTTACTGTTTTTAGCTGTACTACATTAATGCACTCTGTACTAACTCAATGTAACTGCATTGTGTAGTGAATTGATCTGTACAATCGGTTTGTAAGACAAGCTCTTCACTGTACCTCGGTACAAGTGACAATAATAAACCAATACCAATGTGCCTTAATGCTAATGAACAAAGCAACAATTGTTACTGTTCATGTGAAGTTGTTTCTAATACACAATGACTGAATCGAAATAATGTTCTCGAAAAAACATCACACCAGAAAAATATACAGAGGTGAACATCAAAAGCATCTGCTTTCCACAACTATTAAGGTTGCAGTGAATAACAGAATACGAATAGTTTTTCTCATGGGCTCATAGAGCACAGATTGAAACTGTTAAACTGGCTGATTTGCACAAACAATTTGTTCAATTCACTTGCCCTTTCTCCAAAACACCGCTTCTCTCTGATCGGTTTCTGACTCCCTGGGCTTCAGGAGACTGGGTTGACCCCTTGACTGAATCATTCTCAGCTGTGGTGATGATTCTTTATTTGTAACCCATGCATTCATCTTCTTCCTGGTTTTGTGGTTGGACTGAACTTCCCCAGCATTGCCTTCCTCCAACACACCCAAGGTGAAAAGTTCACAGCTATTGTTATTCCCAACTCTGTGGCCATGGCTTGTTGCTTGTTGTCCCCTGCAGAATGAATCAGAATCAGGTTTACTATAACTGATACAGTATATGTCATGAAATTTGTTGTTTTCACAAGATCACACAAGATCACAAGACAAGGGAGCAGAAGTAGGACATTCGGCCCATCAAGTCTGCTCCAAAGAAAAGGAAAAAAGAAAAAGAAATGAGAAATTGGGGGAGGGGGGGCCAAAAAAAAACCTAACCCCAATTTCCGGCCTTATCCCCATATCCCTTGATACCCCGACTATTTAGATATCTATCTATCTCTTCTTTAAACGCCTCCAATGATCTGGCCTCCACTGCTGTATGTGGCAAGGAATTCCACAAATTCACCACCATCTGGCTAAAGAAATGTCTCCTCATCTCTGTTTTAAACCTGTACCGTCTAATTCCAAGATTGTGCCCTCTGGTCCTGGGCTCACCCACAAAGGGAAACAGCTTGACCACATCTACTCTGTCCAGTCCTTTCAACATTTTAAATGTCTCTATGAGGTCCCCTCTCATTCTTTTGTACTCCAGTGAGTTAAGTCCAAGAGCCGACAAATGCTCATCATACGTAAGCCCTTTCATTCCGGGAATCATCCTCGTAAATCTCCTCTGAACCCTCTCTAACATCAGCACATCTTTCCTAAGATATGGGGCCCAAAACTGTGCACAGTGTTCCAAATGAGGCCTCACTAGTGCCCCGTAGAGCCTCATCAACACTTCCTTACCTTTATACACCATACTTCTCGAAATGAATGCCAACACAGTATTCGCTTTCTTTACCACCGATCCGACCTGGTGGTTAACTTTTAAGGTATCCTGCATGAGTAACCCCAAGTCCTTTTGTACTTCTGTACTTTGAATTTTATCTCCTTCTAGATAATAATCTGCCCGTTTATTTCCATTTCCATAGTGTACAACTGCACATTTCTCAACATTGAATCTCATCTGCCATTTCCTTGCCCATTCTCCTAAACTATCTAGGTCTCTCTGCAACCTTCCTGTCTCCTCAATACTCCCTACTCCTCCACCTATCTTGGTGTCATCTGCAAACTTAGCCACAAAACCAATTGTGGCAGCAGTACAGTGTAAGCAATAAAGACATAAAAATTACTATAAGTTACAAAGCTAAATAAATAGCGCAAAGGTGGAATAACGAGGTAGTGTTCATGGGTTCATGGACCGTTCAGAAATCTGATGGAAGAGGGGAAGAAGCTGTTCCCGAAATGTTGAGTGTGGGTCTTCAGGCTCCTGTACCTCCTCCCCAATGGCAGTAACGTGAAGAGGGCATGTCCCACATGGTGAAGGTCCTTAATGATGGATGCTGCCTTCTTGAGGCACCGCCTCTTGAAGATGTTCTCGATGGTGGGGAGGGTTGTGTCCATGATGCAGCTGGGGGAGTCTACAACCCTCTGCAGCCTCTTTCAATCCTGTGCATTGGAGCCTCCATACCAGCCGGTGATGCAACCAGTCAGAATGCTCTCCACTGTACATCTGTAGAAACTGGCAGGCTTCTTTGGTGAGATACCGAATCTCCTCAATTTCCTAATGAAGTAGGGCCGTTGGCAATTTATGAGCGAGTTCAAGACTGCCTTTCCAAAATTTGGTTCTGTTGAATTAAATGTAACTGAGCTTCAGGAATAGAATTCAGCAGAAAGCCAAATGGATAGCACATGCAGAAGAAAATGAATTTCTCATCCATCTCTCTCTAGGTTATCCTGAGTTTCTCAAGTGGGATTGAGAGATTACAGAGGGAAAGAATCTCAGAATGTGCAAAACTTCAGAACATAGAACAGTACAGCACAGGAACAAGCCCTTCAAACCACAATATCTGTGCTGAGCATGATGCCAAATTAAACTAATCCCTTCTGCCTTCACATGATCTAATCCCTGCATATTCGTGCACCTATCTAAAAGCCCCTTGAACACCACTAATGTACCTGCTTCCCTTACCACCCCTGGCAGCACGTTCCAGGCACCCACCACTCTCTGTGAAAAAAAAACTTGCCCTGCACACATTCCCTTTAAACTTTCTCACTCTCACCTTGAAGCTATGCCCCCTGGTATTCTACCCTGGGAAAAAATATTCTGGCTGTCTACCTTATCTATGCCTCTCAGAATTTTATAGCTATTTTATAAACTTCTGTTACTTCCTTATACCCATCTTTAGCTGAAGCGTAAATCCTTGGACCATCTGTCCTCTCAGGTGAGCTGAAAAGACTCCATATGCATTACAGGTCCTCCCCAGGTTACAGCAGGGTTCCACTCGTGTGAACTGTTCGTAACCTGGACAGCTCGCAAGTGGAAATGTGGTCTCAAGATTTTTATTAATGACTTGGATGAGGGGTAGAAGGATGGGTTGGCAAGTTTGCAGACAACACAAAGGTTGGTGGTGTTGTGGATAGTGTATAGGATTGTCAAAGATTACAGAGGGACATTGATAGGATCCAGAGCTGGGCTGAGAAGTGGCAGATGGAGTTCAATCCGGAGAAGTGTGAGGTGGTACACTTTGGAAGGACAAACTCCAAGGAAGAGTACAAAGTTAATGGCAGGATTCTTGGTAGTGTGGAGGAGCAGAGGGATCTGGGGGTCCATATCCACAAATCCCTGAAAGTTGCCTCACAGGTGGATAGGGTAGTCAAGGGAGCTTATGGGATGTTAGCTTTCATAAGTCAAGGGATCGAATCTAAGAGCCATGAGGTAATGATGCAGCTCTATAAAACTCTGGTTAGACCACACTTAGAGTACTGTGTCCATTTCTGGTCGCCTCATTATAGGAAGGATGTGGAAGCGTTGGAAAGGGTGCAGAGGAGATTTACCAGGACGCTGCCTGATTTAGAGAATATGCATTATGAGGAGAGACTAAGGGAGTTAGGACTTTACTCTTTGGAGACAAGGAGGATGAGTAGAGACATGATAGACGTGTTCAAATTATTAAGAGGAATAGATAGAGTAGTCAGCCAGCACCTCTTTCCCTGGGCACCAATGCTCAATACAAGAGGGCATGGCTTTAAAGTAATGGGTGGGAAGCTCAAGGGAGATATCAGAGGAAGGTTTTTTACCCAGAGAGTAGTTGGGGCATGGAATGCGCTGCCTGGGGCAGTGGTGGAGGCAGGTACATTGGTCAAATTCAAGAGATTACTAGATAGGCATATGGACGAATTTAAAATAGTATTGTGCTGTACTATTCTATGTATCTATGTAAGCTTCCACATGGCAGAAGATGCCTACAGCCCTGCAGCAGCTGACAAAACCATCCCACTGGTCTCCCAGATTCTCGTTTGGATGTATGGGCTGTACATAAGTAACACAGGGAGGACTTTTATTCTGAAGCAAAGGGGCAATCTGCAGTCACTGCGTTCTCCCAAGTAACCTGGCAGATGTATATGTCTATTGTGATGTTTCATGAAAACCTCTGCTATGCTCAAGAGCTTCCTTAACTATTCTAACCTCACAGTTGAAGCTGGATGATATAAAGGAACAAGATTGTTTCGATGCAATTCCATTTCATAAAGTTTGTGAATAGATTTAATCAAAACCGAGGGCCATTGTCAGATGCACTGTAACTGTACAAATAAACCTCAATTAATCCTTAGTGTATTCAGTAGTGCCATATGGTGGTGGTTCACTTCAATCTATTTTGAATGATCAGTATCAGGATACTCTTATCCTTTCTTGCACAAACGTTGACAAATTCTCTCTGAAGTTTAGTTGGGTTTCACGTTTCAGAGCAGATTTTGGTGATTGTAACTGTAAAAGGAGCTTTGCAAATAGCTGCAGCATTGCAGTAATTGCTGTTTTCTGCAATTTTAGGGGATTAGGGGGAAAAAATTGTTCATGGTAGCTTGTGTCACTTGTGTGTACATGGATAAACTCCTCGTGAATGTAACTCTGTAGCTTTGGTTCCTTTGGATCCAAGCATGGAAGATGAATACAATTGGCAGACAATACTTGTGCTTGTATTTAACATGGGAAATCAAAGGTGAATTGATTCCTTGAAGTGCTTCATCCCTTTACTTGAACAGTTATATTTCTCATTAACAAGTTCAATTTCACCATTGTCATGTAGTGCCCTGTTGGATGACCTATCTTAAGTGCACCATCTAAAATAGAAATGAAGGAACCTGCATTCTTATTGCATTGTCTGGAACCTCAGAAAGGCCAAAAGCACTTCACTTTACAGCCTAAAAGGTATTTTTTTTGAAATGTGGATGCTGTTATAAATATTTTAATCTATTCGCACGGTGCCAAGTGTCATAAAAAAGCAATGTGGTGATAACTAGATAATTTAAAATAATTTCTTATTGGAGGGATATATATTACCCAGAAAAATGGAGAGAAGTCCCCTACTTTTTTGTTTGGGATCCTTAATCTTGGATTAACATTCAGTTCAAAAGTTAGCACAGATTGACATCAGCACACCAACTCAGAACTGCGCTACTTTTAATTTTCTAAACTAGAGGTGATACTGTTATCAACAAACGCATTTGTTTCAGCAAAATAGTGTGTCGACTGGTTCCATGTAAGTCACTCCAAACCTCCAATAATTAATAGTTAATCTTTAATAACCATGCTATTAGCAAATTTCAGGTAAATAAGCAAGCATTCGATAAGAACCTTTGGATAAAATTGTAGAAACGTCAGATACTAGAGGATATGTATTTAAACTGAGAGGTGAAAAGTTTAAAGGAAATGTGAGGGACAAGATTTTTCCCCCACACAAAGTGTGGTAGATGCCTGGAATATGTGGCCAGAGGTAGTGTTGGAAGCAGGTACAATA
Source organism: Pristis pectinata (assembly GCF_009764475.1). Taxonomy (NCBI): domain Eukaryota; kingdom Metazoa; phylum Chordata; class Chondrichthyes; order Rhinopristiformes; family Pristidae; genus Pristis; species Pristis pectinata. Next base: position 11,561,791 of record NC_067415.1, read on the forward strand.
GTGGTGCTTAAGAGACTTTTAGATGGACACATGGATATACAGGGAATGGAGGGATATGGATCATGTGCAGGCAGAAGAGTTTTAGTTTAATTTGGCATCGTGTTTGACACAGACATGGTGGGCTGAAGGGCCTGTTCCTGTGCTGTACTGTTCTATGTTCTAATTTGGTAAAAAATTCAGTGTTGCCTTCTGCATCAAGGATTACAGGGAATAAGATTCAGGGCTGAAGTTTGCTGGTGAGGTTGACACTAAGTTGGCAGTCTAAAGTGGAATGCAGGAATGGGGAATACTGAATAAAAATTAAACAGAACTCTTCACAAGAGCTTTGAAAAGGTATGTGTGATTTAATCTGTTTCCCCAAGTGACGAATCCAAAACTAAGCATCATAAGATTATCACCAACAGATCCGGTAGGGCAATCAGGGCAATTTCTTGACACAGAATGAGGGCTAGAACGTGCAGCTTGTCACCAAATGAAACACTTGAATCAAATAGCAGAGATACACCAAAGAGAAAGTTATACATGTATACAAGAGAGAAGAAAAACCCAGGTCATACCAATGGGTTTAGTTGATGAATGGGGACTTGGAAGCTTGTTTGGAGCGTCAGCATCAACAAGTAGGGGAGCAGGACTTGTCCCAAGCTATCCAATTCTGTATCATAAATTCATGTGGCATGAAGGCATTTTTGATGTTTAATTTTATATGATAACAGATAATGTTGGAATGGAGAAGTAACCTGATAGAAATGTACAAAATTATGAAGGATTTCGATGGGGAAAAATTAATAAACTTTATCCCCCCCAGCAAGGTACCTATAACCAGGGGGCATAATTTAAGGTAAGGGGTAAGAGGTTTAGAACGGATATCAGGAAGAAAAGTTTCACCGAGAGCTTGGTTGGAATTTGGAATTGGGTTCTTTTGAAGTTGTTCAGATGGCACAGTGACGCAACTAGCAGCGCTGCTGCTTCACAGTTCCAGCAATCCAGGTTCAATCCTGGCCTCCGATGCTGCCTGTGTGGAGTTTGCACATGGTCCCTGTGATTGCATGGATTTCCTTCTGGTGTTTCTGTTTCTGCCCATGTCCCAATGCCGTGCAGATTAGCAGATTAATTGACCTTAATTCGTAGCAAATTTCCTTAACAGGAGTTGAGGGGAATGTAACCAGAATAAAATGGGATTAGTGCCGGAATAGTGGAAATGGGTATTTGACAGTTAGAGTGGACTTGTTGGTCCAAGTGGCCTGTATTTGTGGGGTACAACTGTGTCCATAATGTATGACTCTATGATGAAGAACCTGAGGATATAGAACCAGACAACATAGTCTGAGGATAAGCTTCATTAATTTATGATTGTGATGGTGTTGTGTGAAAAAGTTCTTTTGGAATCTTAAAGATGGAGGACTTTGGACACAGGATTTGGAAAGGAAAGGAAAAATGCAGGGATCACAAAGGAAAATGCAGGGACAGAATGAATAGGAACAGATGCACACTCACACACACGCAGGAGACCGCGAACGTGAGGGGGGATCGCAACGAGGACGAGATATCACACACACACACACACACACACACACACACACACACACACACACACACACACACACACACACACACACACACACACACACACTAAACAAGGTACAGCTTATAAAGGGATAAACACTTCAATGCCTGAATACCTTGACCCAAACAAGCATTGGCCCTAACACTCCCTGGAATCCGACTAAGATGCTCCCAAACCATGTGGGGGTGCACACTCTTACCAGTGCTCTCTGCAGCATTGTCTCACTATTCCTGAGGTAGTTGAAAGAGGAAGGGCCAGGGAAGTGCAACACACTTTATAGTGCTGGAAGGCCAAGCCAGGTAATTTAGACAGGCCAGTGGCTTGGAGGTCAAGGACAAAGGTGCCTGCCAAGGCCAATGGTCAGGCAGCTTCAGGAACAAAGGTGCTCTCCTAGTCCAATCCCTATGCCCACACCTGATGGGTGGGGTGGAGCCACACCTTGATTGACAGTGGTGTCGCTTCCGATCCGAGGAGCAATGCTGTCCTCTGACCAGAGGGGTCAGTGTTGTTACTGTCACTTGACAGCTATGTGCTCTCCTACTACAGTTGAGGAGAAGCTTCTTTAATCAGAAGGTTTCAGATCTTTGGAATTCTTTCTCAAGTGGCCAAATGGGGTTCTCCCACCTCCAGTTCCCCGTGTGCTTATCATAACCAATGACACAACAGTGCTGATGGCAAACTTTTCAGTCCGTCATAGGTCCTGCCTTGATGAACTTTGTTCTAAACAGAAATTTACTTCAAGAGACCAAGATAGAATCAAAACAACATTGTGGGTGGAGAAGTTAACAAAGTTATTCTTAAAGGGAAGATACTAGTTATTTCTGTAAACAAATTAACAAGTGATAGTTTCCACTCGAGCCACAGAAACTATTAGTTCCAACTATAATTTTGCCACTTTTCCATCTCATCTGAATTACTTGTAATAGGAGATTTAAAGCTTAGAAACAAGGTAGGCTATCTGTCCCTTGAACCTCTTTCATCATGGTAGTTGAGTTGTGACCTTAATCTATAGCCTCCCCCCCAACAACCACCCATACCCTCCATGTCTCCGTATTCCTTAACAACTTCAACTATCACAAATCCATCAATCTCAGAGTAAAATTAACAATTAAGTTAACATTTTTACTTGCTAAAGGGAGCTCCAAAGTTCTACCATCCTCTATGTAGGAGTGTTCACTAGTGAAAACTTGGCTTTTGCTTCTGGACTCCATTCCAAGACTTCCCAACCAGTAAAACCTATCCCACTCACACCAAGGCCAATAAATCATTTTTTTTTAAATTCATTTTTTAATATTGGGACATTGCCAACCAAGCCTTCATTTGCTGCTAATCCCTAGGTGCCCTTGAGAAGATGGTGGTGAATCACCTTCTTGAATTGGTGCAGTCCTCTGCTGAAGGTGCTCCTGGTCTTGCTGTTGGGTAAAAAGTTCCAAGATTTCATGTTGCAGCTCTATAAAACTTTAGTCAGATTCCACTTGGAGTATTGTGGGCAGTTCTGGTTGCCCATTATAGGAAAGATGTGGAGACTGTGGAGAGGGTGCAGCGGAGTTTTGCCAGGATGCCGCCTGGATTAGAGGGTATGAACTATAAGGAAAGGATGAACAAACTTGGGTTGTTCTCCCTAGAGTGTCAGAGGCTGAGGGGAGACCTAATAGAGGTTTTTAAAATCATGGGAGGTATAGATAGGGCAGGCATTCAGAAATCCTTTCCCCAGGGTAGAAACATTAAACACCAGAGGACATGCTCTTAAGGTGAGAGGAGGGAAGTTTAAAGGCATCAAGAGGGGTAAGTTTTTTTATGCAGAGAGTGTAAAACTGTGTCCAGTTCTGGTCGCCTCATTATAGGAAGGATGTGGAAGCGTTGGAAAGGGTGCAGAGGAGATTTACCAGGATGCTGCCTGGTTTGGAGAGTATGGATTATGAGGAGAGACTAAGGGAGCTAAGACTTTGCTTTTTGGAGAGAAGGAAGTTGAGGGGAGACATGATAGAGGTTTACAAAATATTAAGAGGAATAGATAGAGTAGACAGCCAGCACCTCTTTCCCAGGGCACCAATGCTCAATACAAGAGGGCATGGCTTTAAAGTAATGGGTGGGAAGTTCAAGGGAGATATCAGAGGGAGGTTTTTTACCCAGAGAGTGGTTGGGGCATGGAATGCGCTGCTTGGGTGGTGGCGGAGGCAGGTACATTGGTCAAATTCAAGAGATTGTTAGATAAGCATATAGAGGAATTTAAAATAGGGGAATATGTGGGACGAAGGGGTTAGATAATCTTAGGTGAGGTTTAAAAGTTGCACAACATTGTTGGCCGAAGGGCCTGTATTGTGCTGTACTGTTCTATGGTTCTGTGGAGTGGTAGGTGCCTGGAATGTGTTACCAGGGGTAGTAGTGGAAGCAGGCAGTTTGGTGGAGTTTAAGAGGCTTTCAGATGGACACATGAATATGAAGGGAATGGAGGGATATCGATGATACACAGGAGGACGACATTTAGTATAAATTGGCATCAAGATTGGCACAGCATCATGGGCTGAATGGCCTGTCTAGTGCTGCACCATTCTACATTCAATGTACAGGTTTGTACCCAGTTTTGCAGGTGTTACTGAAGTTATATACTGTAGATGTATGAAGTACTTCCATGCCTGCTACAGTGTACTCCTGGGCAGCATTTCGTTTCATTGATTACAACCTGAGATTATTTGTGAATCCTTAATAACTTGTAATCATTAAATTCCAAGTCTTTTGAGACTCTTCAACTCAAAGAATATTAGGCTCTTGCAATGGAGGTGACTCCAGAAATAACTATTAATGAACAATAATGAATTAACTAACCATCGGAACTAATTGAACACCTCTTTCAAAGACATGGAAACTTGATGATTCTAGTTAGGACAGGGTTGATTGCATTCCAATTTTTGACTTTCTTTGCAGAAGCAAGGCAGAAATTTAGTTACATTGGCTAAAAATATCCAGATGTAAGGTATTTCCCCATTTAAATGAGTAATTTACACTAATTCAAGTGACATGACATTGCACACTAGGTGAGAAACATTCAAAGTGGCAAAACATAAGGAAAGGGCCAGAATTTTGGACCGTTTTCATCAGAGTCTGGGTAAAAAGATACTGTCTCTTAGTAAAGCACTGAATCTTCCAGTCAGCTGAATCCAAATGAAATAAATTTCTGAATCAAGAGTACAAAGAGCACCTGGAGGAAACCCACGCAGTCACAGACAGAGAACGCAAACTGTACACACACAGCACCAGAGGTCCCAACTGAATTTAGATTGCTCAAGCTGTGAAGTAGTGTACTTCCATACCTGGGCTGAATGGCGATGCAGTTTATTGGAACAGTCTTATTGGGCTCATGCCCAACACTTGCTCCTATTTCTTACATTCTCATGAAATAATCAGGAAAGGTTTTACTGCAGGCTTTCATAATGTGCCTTTGAATTAATGCCCTGGTACCGGAGCATCCGGGCCAGAACTACTAGACTGTACAACAGTTTTCTCCCCACAGGCTGTCAGGCTCCTGAATACCCTGGAGGCAGTCTCAGACAAATGCCGTGTCAAAAACCCTGGTAAGAACTCTGGCAGCTGCTGAACATGTTTATACAATTAGTGCAACACACTGAGTTCTGTATTTTTTTTGTCTAACTTGGTTTTGCACTAACTCTGCACTAAATTTGTGTTATGTATATACCGTTTTTTGCATTATTTGTACTTGCATAAGTTTTTTGTCTGCCTTTATTGTATGTCCTCTGTTTTATGTATGTCCTCTGTTGTGTGAATCTGGGGGAAATGACATTTCATTCCTCTATGTGTTTTTATGGCATATGGTGAATGACAATAAAGTAACTTGAACTTGAACTTGAATTGCACTTGTTTCCTTGAGCTCAGACACTCACAGGCATGTTTTAATCTGTTAAAATTTACTTAATTTACTAAAATGCTGACAAGTGTACGTCAATGAATATGGTTTTATTTTGGAATCGGACTTGGAAGGCTGGGAGTGTGGAAAGCACGGATTACAAATGCAACATGCAAGGTGCTGGAGGAACTCAGCAGGTCAGGCAGCATCTATGGAGGGAAATTACACCACTGTTGTTGGTAGAATCTCGGAGGTGTGCAGAAGTGAGATAGATTGGCTGGGTGAGTGGTGTTGCAACAACAACCTTGCACTCAATGTCGGCAAGACCAAGGAATTGATTGTGGACGTCAGGAAGGGGAAGTCAAGAGAACACACATCAGTTCTCAGCAGTGGAAAGGGTGAGCAGCTTCAAGTTCCTGGGTTTCAACATCTCGGAGGATCTATCCTGGGCCCAACACATTGATGCAATCATGAAGAAGGCATGCCAGCAATTCTATTTCATTGGGAATTTGAGGAGATTCGGTATGGCACCAAAGCTCCTACAAATTTCTATAGCTGTACGGTGGAGAGCATTTTTACTGCATCACAGCCTGATATGGAGGCTCCAATTCACAGGATCGCAAGAGGCTGCAGAGGGTTATAGACTCAGCCAGCTCCATCATGGACACAACCCTCCCCGCCATTGAGGACATCTTCAAGAGACGGTGCCTCAAGAAGGCAGCATCCATCATTAAGGACCCTCACCATCCAGGACATGCCCTCTTCTCATTACTACCATCAGGGAGGAGATACAGCAATGTGAAGACCCACACTCAATGATTCAGAAACAGCTTCTTCCCCTCTGCCATCAGATTTCTGAATGGTCCATGAATGCTACCTTGTTATTCCTTGTTTTTGTACTATTTATTTATTTTTGTAATGCATAGTAATTTTGTGCCTTTGCACTGTACTGCTGCCACAAAACAACAGTTTCACATCATATAAGTCAGTGATAAAAGTCGACATTTTGGGTTGTGACCCTACATCTGCAGTCTCTTGTGTCTCCATTGATTACAAATGCTTGTTCCCTGTGATAAACTCATTCCATGAACAAATGCAGTCACCCTGAGGCAGAAAATTCTAAATATTCACAAACCATGAGGAAATAGCTACAGCTGTATTGGTTGAGAAAATATGACAGCAAACGTCTTTTTTGTTAGTAGATGAATATGTAATAGGATCAGGGACAAACAGGAGTCATATTGAGCCTCTTTATGTTACAAAGTCCAGAGGAAGGTTGGCAACTTTGGTGTGTTGGTCCATAAAGGGTGACATGTATGGAACCAGCTCAATAAACTCCAACACTGAAGCATGGTGAATGGTGCCCTGGGATATTTTGCCATAGATCCTTTTGAAGAACTTCTGGATTTTGAACTAAGTAGGAATGAATGGAGCAAACTGTACTGCACTGAGATTTTCGGGTAAAGCCTCTTCACATCCAAAGGGTACATCACCTCTGAGTATCTTCTTCATTCAAAGGATATCCATCAATTCATAGCTGTAGCAAGATCTGTGTAACCTAGATATCAAATTACAGAAATTATTTTAAGAGAGAAATATGTGATCATGAAAGTGTAACCAGTTGTTGCCACTTTTAAAAACATCAACCGATCTATTTTATTTTAAAGGAAAGCAAAATAAACAACTGAGTTCATTGTGGTTTCACAATAGACTGCAGATGCTGGAATCTGAGCCACACAAAAAGCACTGAAGGAACCCAATGGGTCAGGCAGCATCTATGGAGGGAAATGGACAGTTGACATCTCGTCCCAAAATGTCGACTATCCATTTCCCACCATAGATGTTGCCTGACCTGCTGAGGTCGCCCAGCGCTTTTTGTGTTGCTCCATTGTGCTTTCCATCTAAATATCAGCGGAAAGTTGAGCTACACCGATCTCCAATGGGGTTTAAGCTATGGCTCCTGTTCCAAAGGGAATTTTCATCTGATTTCCAAAATAGAACCTATTTTCTTCAAATGTGTGTTTCTTGCATTTCTTGCTCAATACCTGCAGTTTTAATGAAAACTTATACATGACATCACAACAATACTGCTTCATATTCCAAAATATCTAAAGCATCCCAAGACATTTTGGAGTAGAATTATCCAACTACAACTGATGGCAAACTTCCTAAGAAGATTTTAGAGTGGATGACAAAGAGCTGAGTTTAAGGTCTGGGGTTCAAATGATCTCTTAAAGAAGGAAACAGATATAAAAGGGAGGGTGGAGATTTGCAGAGATTGGAAATGTAATACCTGAAGGTAGAACTACCTGTAGTGAACTGATTAAATGTAGGGATGAGGATTTGGCTATAAGTAATCAAAAGGAAATAACAGAAAGGGAGCAAGATGAAGTAGGGCATTGAGAAAATAGGTGCAGATTTAAAAATTGAGATGTTTCTTAAGCAATAGCCAATGCAGGTCTACAAGATAAGAGTGAGGAGTGAATGAGCCTTGATTTGATAGACACAGAGACAGAAAATCATGGTTAAGTAGTGGATTAGATGATTCAGGTTAAATTAGGGAAGTGAACAGTCTGCTGACAGCCCAGATATGAAGTCTGAAACTCAACTCAGGTTCAAATATGACACCAAGATTCTGTGAAAGATAGTTGACAGAAAGAGGGATAGAGATGGTGGTTAGAGAATGGAGTTTGTCATTGGACTAAAAGGAATTGGCCTTCCTAACATAGCATTGAAGGAATTTGCTACTTGACTGGTACACAGTAGAGAAAGCAAGAGAGTTGCTAGTGAGACAAGCCTGGGTGTTGTGAGTATGCTGCAGCCTCAAAAGAATGGAATTTAGGTCAGGCATGAGGTTTCCTCTCAGATGAATGTGCTGACTTTACACTGCTGTTTTTTTTGTCCTCAGGAAAGAACATCATAAACCACAAATGTGAAGCTTAGTTTCACAGTATGAGTGGTTTCTAACCATTGTATAAATGGCAGATTGAATCATGTGTTTATTTTCTACCTCTGTTTTCAACTGCTTGTCGGAATGCTCAGCATAATGATTTAAATTACTGAACCAGAAATCCCTGGAACTCAGTTAATGATCCATAGATATGAGTTCAATGCCCGCCATAACTACAGGGGATTTAAAATTCTCTTAGATGAAACTGGAATGAGGAAAAAATATCAGAAAAGTGGCTATGAAACGAGCAGCCTGCTGATAGTTCACTGATATCTTTACGAAAAGAAGATCTACTGTCTTTAGCTGGTCTCTGCTTTTAGGCAGTCCATCAAGGTTGAGGATGACTTGCTCCACCTCGCTTCTAGCCTGATTATTATCTGAGGTGAGATCAGCAGACTCTGCCACTAGTGGGACAGGTTGTGCTTGAATAGGTAACTTATTTGGTTACATTCTCCTCTGCTGTTTGTGCTTGCCCTCCATGTGCTCAAAGGCTATGAGCTTAATGCCGTGTTATGGCCTTGGTCTTCAAACACTCTTTTCCTCTGGCACATGAAGGTTATGCAGGCATATTAAAGGCAGTGGTGTATTTTCTCATTGATGACTGCCCTCTTTGAACGGCTCTGGAGATAATTGATCCATATTGTCCAGGATCTTGTCATAGGTCTTGATTGTTGGTTCCTCAGTATCATTCTCTCATTTAAGAGTTTTATGCTACATTACAATGCTCTGCCCTTGTGGCCAATGAGAAATAATAGCATCTTTACTTTTATTTGTTCTGGTTTATGTGCCAATGTCAGTTTAAGATAAAATGTAAATTCTTTTCTCCGCCTTCTCCATTCATTTGACAAGTTACTTGTCTGCTTGGCTGTCATTAATTGTTCCTACATGTATAGAGGCATAGAAACATAGAAAACCTACAGCACATACAGTCCCTTCAGCCTACAAAGCTGTGCCGAACATATCACTGCCTTAGAAATTACTAGGCTTACCCATAGCCCTCTATTTTTCTCAGCTCCATGTACCTATCCAAAAGTCTCTTAAAAGACCCTATCGTATCCGCCTCCACCACCATTGCCAGCAGTCCATTCCACGCACTCACCACTCTCTGAGTAAAAACTTACCCCTGACATCTCCTCTGTACCTACTCCCCAGCACCTTAAATCTGTGTCCTCTTGTGGCAACCATTTCAGCTCCAGGAAAAGCCTCTGACTATCCACACAATCAATGCCTCTCATCATCTTATACACCTCTATCAGATCACCTCTCATCCTCCGTCGCTCCAAGGAGAAAAGGCCGAGTTCCCTCAACCTGGTTTCATAAGGCATGCTCCCCAATCCAGGCAACATTCTTGTAAATCTCCTCTGCACCCTCACTATGGCTTGCACATCCTTCCTATAGTGAGGCAACCAGAACTGAGGACAGTGTATCAGGGTCATGGAGTCATGCAGCACAGAAACAGGCCCTTTGGCCCACTCTGTCCATGCTGACCACCATGTACTCTCTCAAATGAATCACACAGCTCCTCTCAGTGCACATTCTGAACGAGGAGAGACCATATCCAGTGTTCAATATTCTTGAGCCTTGAAGTTTAAATTTTGCAATTTTGTCAACTGGTTAAACCAAAAGGTTGACAACACATCTGGTGTTAGTGAAGATCAGTGTCAAAATCTGAACCTCTCCTCCAAGCTACAGCACTAACATGAAACTGTTCAACCAATATCTCCCCTACTCGAGAAACAAGGTCATCACAACACCAGTAGCTGAGCTGCAATAGACAACTGAAACTTGCTTTCATGTACATTTGGATGACAAACTCCAAGTCATCATCCGTTTATGCAATGAAGAATACAACAGGATGGGCTTTCTGGTCAATGTCCATGTGATAAGAATCCCCTACCAACCCGTCTGCACTGCACAACACTATCCAAAAACAAAGGTCCATAGTAAGACCTTTGGAAACTCAGGAAGCACCTCTTGATGAAGGCAGACATTGATGATGAAGTTCACCACTGTGTCAGCACACCCTTTTATCGATTGAGGGAAATCAAGACCCCACATCTGGCACAAAGCTCACACGAGGCAGCAGTGCTCCCAGACCTCCTATATGCTTTGGAAACCCACACTACTTACAGCAGGCACATCAGGGCACTGACAGGATGCCACCAATGCTGCATCCACAAGTTCCTCCAAATTCACCAGGAGAAGTAAAATAACAAAAGCATTTTCTCCCAGAGTGTTTCCAGCAGTTTCTGTTTTTATTTCAGATTTCCATCATCTGCAGCAGATTTCATTGCCTAGAGGACATAGTGAACCAAATGACCTTTTGCAAAGATCTGGTAGTTTCACGGGAATATGGCTTTGACTGAACACATTTTGATTACCTAGGTCCTGCGCGAAGATTTAGACTCATCTCTGGATTGGTAGCCCAGTAAGTTAAAAACTATGCTACCATTTTCCATTATCATCTTCCTTACTTATCATATTCCAGCACTGGTAGCCTTTGTGTCCACACTTATCACCCTCCAGCAGCTGTCTCCACCTTCACCCTCCCATCCCCCCACCTGGCTCCATCTGCCCATCATCCCTCATCCCCCCTCAGTCCACCCATCACCTACCGGCCCCTGTCCTCTTTACACTGGCTATCTTCCCTCTCCACACTGAGTCCTGATGCAGGGTCTCAACCAGAAACATCAGCAAGTCCTTCCTCCTCCACAGCTGCTGCTCGACCTGTTGAGTTCCTCGAGCAGTTTGTTTTTCACTACCATTTCAAATTTTATTACCATTTCAAAGTTTGTGACCATTGTAAAATTTCTATAGATGTATGGTGGAGAGCACTCTGACTGGTTGCATCACTGCCTGGTATGGAGGCTCCAATGCCTTGGATTGCAAGAGGCTGCAGAGGGTTGTAGACAGCCAGCTCCATCACAGGCACAACCCTCCCCGCCATTGAGAACATCATCAAGAGGCGGTACCTTAAGAAGGCGGCATCCATCATTAAGGACCCTCACCATCCAGGACATGCCCTCTTCACGTTACTACTATTGGGAAGGTACAGGAGTCTGAAGACCCACAGTCAACATTTTAGGAACAGCTTCTGGATGGCCTGTGAATATTACCTCATCATTCCTCTTTCACACTATTTATTTTATAACTTATAGTAATTTCTATGTCTTGCCCTGTACTGCTGCCACAAAACAACAAATTTGTATGTTCTCCCTGTGTCTGTGTGGGTTTCCTCCGGGTGCTCCCGGTTTCCTCCCACATTCCAAAGACATACAGGTTAGGAAGTTGTGGGCATGCTATGTTGGCGCCGGAAGCGTGGCGACACTTGCGGGCTGCCCCCAGAACACTATGCAAAAGATGCATTTCACTGTGTGTTTCCATGTACATGTGACTAATAAAGAAATCTTATCACGACATATATCAGTGATAATAGACCTGATTCTGATTCTGGGATTCTGATTTCCTGTACTTGGCCTGATTTCCTGTACTTATTTCAGCATGTCTGGCTGCAATGTTTTTTTTCTTTTTTTTTATTGATAAACAAAAAAGATATCAATTGATATTGATAAGTTTAGAATAATTTTATTATAAAAAAATCTAACCCCACTACCAAAACCAAAGTTGTTTAATAACATCTTAAAGACATAGTAGTATTGGCAAATATCTGTACATTAAGCACCAAATCAGTGGTTTTGAAAGTAGTTCAAAAAGGGTCCCCATAATAATTGAAAGTCCAGAACAGATCCAGAAATAGAGCAATGGATCTTCTCTAAATTTAGATATGACATAACATCCCATAACCATGGAGCATGAGTGGGAGGAATGGTTTCCTTCCATTTAAGCAATACAGCCCTCCTAGCCATAAGAGGAATGAAAGCCAATATGTGTAAGTCGGAAGTCTCCAAAATTATATCTTTTTCTCCAACAATCCCAAATAATGCAGTTAAAGGATTTGGCTTAAAATTTATTTTAAAAAGTATGGAAAAAGTTTGAAATATCTCTATCCAGAATTTTTCCAAACTTGGACATGACCAATACGTATGGATTAAAGAAGCCTCTCCATTATTGCATTTGTCACAATAAGGAGATATATCTGAATAGAAACGTGATAACTTATCTTTGGACAGGTGAGCGCTATGGACCACTTTAAACTGAAGGAGGGAATGATGCGCACATGATGATGAAGTATTAACCGGGCTAAAAATTTGATTCCAGGTTTCCTCAGAAATTGAAATCTACAGATCGCGTTCCCAAGCATTTTTAATTTTGTCTAAAGGGACCTTATTCATTCCTGATAATCTACCATAAATCTTAGATATTGAAGCATCATAAAAAGGCTTCAAATTAAAAATTACATCTATTAATTTCTTATCAGGACTTATAGGGAAAGTATATACTTGAGATCGGAGAAAATCTCTGATTTGCAAATATCGAAAAAAGTGAGTTCTTGGCAAATTATATTTAGTTGCCAATTGTTCAAGCATTAAAAAATTTCCTCTTACAAACAGATCCTGAAAACGAGGAATACCCAATCTATCCCATTCTTTAAAAACTATATCAGTCATAGAAGGTTTAAAGAAAAAATTAGCAAAAATGGGACTAGATGCAATGTTGAAAAACTGATAAAAGAAAGACTTTTTATCGCAGTTTTTACATTGCTCTGAATTATTTTATACCAACCATAAACCATTTCCATAATTGTAGAATTAATAAGTATAAAACAGAGTCAGTGGCATTATGGAGATTCATGCTCAATTTTACAGTGAGCTTTTATACATTTTCAGAACATGGGTATTGTCCATCCTAACTTGCCCCTTGAGAAGTTGGTGGCTAATCTTAAGTTTGACCATCTAAAGCCTGAAAGAATGCACTACCAAGCCCAAGGACAGATTCTATCCCACTGTTATAAGACCATTAAATGGACCTGTTGCATGATACTGATGGACTCTTGATCTCACAACCTACTCATCACAGCCTTGTACCTTATTGTCTACCTGCACTGCACTTTATTCTGTAACACTATATTCTGCATTTTGTTATTGTTTTTCCCCTGTACTACCTTGAAGTATTGATATTGTGAAATGATCTGTATGGATGGCATGCAAAATAAAAATTTTCTCTGTATGTGACAATAATAAACTAATTACCATTGTCTGAAAGGTGGATGTTCTCCCACAATGTTGCCGGGTTGCGAATTCAAGGACTTTTACCCAGCATGAAGGGAATCAATCTCAGTACTTGGGAGTGTGGTTACAATTGCAGTGTGGGAAACTCATGGAGTCATAGAATTGTACAATGCAGAAACAGGTCATTTGGTCTCCTGTCCATGCTGTGTTGTACCCATCTGAACTAATCCCCTTCACCCATGTGAAGTCCATATCCTTCTCTGTCTTGCTGACTTAAGTATTTGTTGAGATGTTGCTTAAAAGGTGAGAGAGTATTTGCCTCCACCACCTCTTCAGGCAGTCAATTGCAGACTCCATTCACTCTCTGTGTGGAAAAGTCCCTGCTCAGATACCTTCCTTCCTCTCACCTTAAACCTCTGCACCCCCACCATGGGAAAAAAGATTTTTACTTTGTACCCTATCTATCCCACTCACAATTTTATATCTATCAAGTCCTTTCCCCCATCCCCCACCCCACCATCCAACCTCCTGAACTTCAGGTAAAACAAATGCAGCCAATCTAGTCTCGTCTCATTAACACTACAGTTAATTTGCATCCAGCAAGCTCTCAAAGAGAGGAATGTGATGACGACCAGATATTCTAATTTTTGTAATGTTGATTGAATGATTAATATTTTTAACTTTTTTACTTAGATACAAAAAGAGGCCATTCAGGCCATTGGATCCATGCAAACTCCCAGCAGTCCTATTCTCCCTCTCCTGTATTCCTGCAACTCATTCTTTCTCATAAACCCATGAACTCCCCTTTTTACTCTTTGGCACTTACCTAACTAAGCAGCAATTTACAGCAGCCAATTAACCTACCAGTACATCATTCTGCTGTTGGAGTCAGCTGGAGCACATGGAGGAAATCCACACAATCACAGGAAGAACATACAGTCTCCATGCAGACAGCACTGGAGGTCAGGATTGAACCTGGGTCACTGGGGATGTGAGGTAGGAGCTCGAATTACTGTGTCATCCAGTGCGTGGGACACTGGAAAGAACTTTGGTTATCTTCAAAATAGTGTTGTTTGTTATATATACCTGAGAGGACACATAAGAGCCTTGGTTTAATACCACACCTAAAGATAGCACCATTCTCTGTTTGCAACAGACTCTCTCAGTATTTTACCAAGGTGTCAGCCTGGATAGTTCTGACAGTCTCTAATGTTTTTATTAATATATTTATACAAGGGATGTGGGCTTCACAGGCTTGCATTTAATTGCCCATCCCTATAGTTTGCCCTTGAGAGGTGGTGGGGAGCTGCTTCTTGAACTGCTGCAGTCCTTGCGGTGTGGTAGACCCGCAATGCTGTTACTGAAAGAGTTCCAGGATTTTGAACCAGCGATGGTGAAGGAACAACAATGTATTTCTAAATCAGGACGGTGTGTAGCTTGGAGGGCAACTTCCAGGTGGTGGTGGTCCCTGTGCTTTTGCTGCACTTGTCCTTCTAGCTGGTGGAGGTCATGGGTTTGGAAGGTGCTGTCTAAGGAGCCTTGGTGAATGGGATTTAAACTGGATTTAAGATAAGATAAGATCTCTTTATTAGTCACATGTACATTGAAACACACAGTGAAATGCACCTTTTGTGTAGTGTTCTGGGGGCAGCCCGCAAGTGTCGCCTTGCTTCCGGCGCCAACATAGCATGCCCACAACTTCCTAACCCGTACGTCTTTGGAATGTGGGAGGAAACCAGAGCACCCGGAGGAAACCCACACAGACACAGGGAGAATGTACAAACTCCTTACAGACTGTGGCCGGAATTGAACCCCGGTCGCTGACGCTGTAAAGCATTACGCTAACCGCTTGCCCTACCCTGTGAGTTTGTGATTTGGAGGTGAGTGAGACACCGACCGAACTGAGGTAAGATGAAAGCCGAACCAAAACTGGCTTGTGTGCTGCTTCGCTGCCTCCATGGACTTTGATATCACAGATTATGACAAATCAGAAGAACAGGAAGTTTTGTTGTTCATTAGAGCAGTGACCACAGCAGCAGAGCAGAGCAGAGAGAGAGAGAGAGAGAGAGAGAGAGGGACTTTCCGATGCATAAGCAGCTCTCATACTGAGCTGCGCAAACAGAACACACTGGGAGACAGAACAGATCTGTTCTGACAAAGAAGCATCTGACTTGTTCTTGGAGATAATCTTGACAAGGAAAGGGATGGTTCGATTCTCTCTTCATATGCAAACTGCTTCATAGAAACAGTAAGACTTTCATTGGATATTTCAACTCAAATGGACAAAAGCATTTGTTTTTAAGAAATTAGTGTTTGGTTATTATGACTTGTAATTTCTCCATTGTTTTAGCTTGATCTTAAGTGTATGTTTTGTGACTAAGCCACCACAAATGTCAATTATTGATTTTTTTCTTGATTTCATTTAAGCTATGCTGTTGAACTTCTTAGTTGTTTTTTCCAAAAACAATAGCAAGGAGTATTTTCTGACCTGGTTGATCAAAATTAGACTTCAGAGAAGCAGGGCAGAGACCAAGTGACTGACCTTTCCTGGGTTATTTCTCTGAAGGATACTGAACTAATCTTATAAACTGCCAAAGGTGCCCGGCTTGACATTGATGTCGAAGTCGCACTTCTCTCTTTATGGATCCAGCTGGCTGTTGGACTGTTATCATACATGAGTGCTTCTCCTTTTCATTGGCACAGTGGAGGACTATCCATAACCTTATACCAGTTAACACCTCAAATACAATACAGCAAAGCCCAATCCTGTCTCAAGTTGCTTGCTCATTCACAGAGCTGGTTGAGTAGGTAATTTTTGCTCCTTGTCCCTGAACCAAGAAGCTTTCTAGGCCAGTTCAGTTTAAAGACAAGGGTTTGGGACAAGAATCTTGGAGTGCATGTGAGCAGGACTTGGTAGTTTATAGATGACAGAGTTTTGGAAGAACTAAAGTTTACTGTGGAAGACTGGCAAGTATTATTGTGACTGGCAGTGTCAAATATATGGGTGAAGCATATATGATATATCGCAAATTTTGACTGGAAGATGTGAATACTAAGACAGAGACCAGTACCACAGAGAAAGATTAAATTGTCTTTATAACGGAGGTGCTAAAGGGTTAAGAAAAAGCTTGGGGTGGAATGGGAAAACTGCAGTCAAATGGGCAGACACGGTAGTGTAGCGGGATAAGAACCAGTCAAATTATATAGCAGACTAGGTAAGGATGGCAGATTTCCATCCCTGCAGGACATTCAAGAGCCCAATATTTTTAAAAGACAATTTGAGAGATTCAGGTTTATTTAGTTTACTTGAATTCAAATTTCCAGTGACGATGGTGGAAGCCCTGCCGAAATCATTCTATAATTCTATGAAAAGCTTTCATGACTCTGGATCAATAGTCCGAGCTTCAACAAACTAATAACAAACGCTTAACTACCATAACTCTCCAAACTTACTGAGCAGATGATGTTTAGAATTAGGACTGGGTTGTCTCTAATGTTATTCTGATCAGAGGCTGCAAAACAGGTTCCACATTGCCACGATAGATTCAGGGCTATGGGTGTCCATTTTGCTTCGTATTTATTCTGCGAATAGCATGTCACAATTGAGAAAACAGAGTATGCTGAATGTTCCTTCAAGCTTGCTGTGCCACCCAATAACAGCATTGCTGGATCTGTGCCTCAGAACAGCCCTGGAGTACAAAAGGAAAGAAGCCCTGTTAAAACTTATCAGAAATTTGTAGCCGTGGGCGCTAATCACCATTCAGGCCCTTTGCCAGCTTAAATGTGGGTAACAAGACCCTATTGATTTCAATAGAAATTCTAAGGCTTCATATCATATCAAGAGTTAAGAGGGCAGGTAAGTTCCTTTTACAAATTATCTTAAGTTTAGTTTATCATTTTTAACTATTTTTGTATTTTAACTTGATATTTTGCTTATAATGTTTTAATCATTTTAAATTTCTTCCATCCATTGCTGGTCAGACAGAGATGAGGAGGGATGGATTTAATTATGAGAAGGAGAGGTCTAAATTTAAGGCATTGAAGAAATGGCAGTTAATGTAGATCAGTGACAATGGAGTGCATGTGAGCAGGATTTGGTAGTTTATAGATGACAGAGTTTTGGAAGAACTAAAGTTTACTGTGGGAGACTGGCAGGTATTATTGTGACTGGCAGTGCCAAATATATGGGTGAAGCATATATTATATATAGCAAATTTTGACTGGAAGATGTGAATACTAAGACAGAGGCCAGTACCACAGAGAAAGATTAAGTGTTCTTTATAATGGAGGTGCTAAAAGGTTAAGAAAAAGCTTGAGGCAGAATGGGAAAACAGCAGTCAAATGGGCAAGCATGGTAGTGTAGCAGTTAGCATAATGCTGTTACAACGCCAGTGACCCAGGTTCAATTCCGGCCACTGTCTGTAAGGAGTTCGTATGTTCTCACGTCTGTGTGTGTTTCCTCCGGGTGCTCCGGTTTCCTCCCACATTCCAAAGATGTACGGGTTAGGAAGTTGTGGGCACGCTATGTTCGCGCCGGAATCATGGCGACACTTGCGGGCTGCCCCCAGTACACTACAAAAAAGATGCATTTCACTGTGTGTTTCGATGTACGTGTGACTAATAAAGAACTTATCTTAAATAAATCATTACAGGATGAATACATATTTGAAACATATTTGTAAGCAGAAGGACTTAGAAAATTAGCTTGAGCCAAGAAGAGAAAGAAAGCCTTTCTGTGTGATGCGTTAATTTATCAGATGTGATATCTGGGAAATCTTTCACAGTTTCCAGAAAGTGAATCACACTTCAGATCTTTCAATCTGATTCATACTATTGTTTTGATGATTTGAAGAGATGCAAGAGGAGTTTGATTAGTGAAGGTAATTTGTATTTTCACTTGCCCGAGCTCAATGTAAAACCAGTCTAGAACGCAGTCACTTCTGAAGTGTTTAGGGATGAGGTGAGAAAGACAAAGTCAAATGTAAGGTATGAAACAAAGGTCAAGGGAGGAAAATTTCTCTCATTTCTTCAAAAGCTGTGCTCCCCACTTCCCACTAACTGTTGCAACCACTGCCTGATTTGCACCTCTGATAACATAATTTAGATAATATAGTCTAAATTGATAATTTTGGTCTTCTTTCAACATTCGATTACGGAGCACTTAATTTTGTGCAATATGCAAACTTGGACATCTAAGGATATATAATGTTGACTCGCTGCCAGTATATGTATGTGTGCTTTCTTTAAGGAGATGATTGTACTGAAGAGGGTGGAGAGGAGATTCACCAGGATGTTGCCTGGGATGGGATGGGATGTTTCAGTTACATCGAGAGACTGCATAGGCTGGGCCTGTTTCTCTTGAAGCAGAAGAGACTGAGGAGGAACCTGATAGAAGTAGAAGAGGCACAGATAGGCGAGATAATAAGAAACCTATCCCCATGGCAGGGGTGTCTAAGACAAGAGGGTATAGGGTTAAGGTGAGAAGGAAGAGATCTGAAGAAGTATCTTTTTCACCCAGATGGTGGTTGCAATCTGGAGCACTCTGCCTGTGAAGGTGGTGAAGTCAGGTGCTCTCATAACATTTAAGTAACATATGAATGAGGACTTGAATCTCCAAGATATAGTAGGCTACAGACCAAGTTCTGGTAAGTGGGATTAGTAGAGATAGGATTTAATGGTTGTCATGGTGGGCCAAAAGGCCTGAATCACACCTGTACCTTTATGACTTATGAATACATTTATATATATTAATAATGACATGTATAGACATTAATGGACCTGAATTTCATAAGCAGAAGGCAGAGAATGGTGCTAGGTATCATAGTATGCAGAGTGCTAGTGACTGTGAATATATTATAATATGATAAATTCTCATGTCTCTGGGTCAATGGTCTAGGTCTCTGGGTATTAATCCAAAAATTTAATCATTGGAATTGGTAGGTCAAATATGTTGGTGGAATATAGTCTTAATGGTAGGACTCTTGGCAGTGTGGAGTATCGGAGGGATATTGGGGTCCGAGTCCATAGGTCACTCAAAGTGGCGGCGCAGGTTGACTCTGTGGTTAAGAAGGCATATGGTGTATTGTCCTTCATCAATCGGGGAATTGAATTTAGGAGCTGGGAGGTATTGTTGCAGCTATATAGGTCCCTCGTCAGACCCCACTTGGAGTACTGTGCTCTGTTCTGGTCGCCTCACTACAGGAAAGATGTGGAAGCCATAGAAAGGGTGCAAAGGAGATTTACAAGGATGCTGCCTGGAATGCGGAGCATGCCTTATGAAAGTAGGTTGAGGGAACTTGGCCTTTTCTCCTTGGAGAGACGGAGGATGAGGGGGGACCTGATAGAGGTGTATAAGACGATGAGAGGTATTGATAGGGTAGATAGTCAGAGGCATTTCCCCAGGGCTGAATTGGTGGCCATAAGAGGACATAGGTTTAAGGTACTGGGGAGTAGATATAGAGGAGATGTCAGGGGTAAGTTTTTTACTCAGAGAGTGTTGACTGCATAGAATGGGCTGCCGGAAATGGTGGTGGAGGCGGATACGATAGGGTATTTCAAGAGACTGTTAGATAGGTATATGGAGCTGAGTAAAATAGAGGGCTATGGGTAAGCCTAGTAATTTCTAGGGTAAGGGCATGTTTGGCACAGCTTTGTGGGACGAAGGGCCTGAATTGTGCTGTAATTGTTCTATGTTCTATGTTCTATTATTGGAATTGGTTTATTGCTGTCACATGTACTGAGGTACAGTGAAAAGCATCTCTTGCATACTTTTCCTACAGATCAATTCAATAGTGCATTGAGGTAGTACAAGGTAAAACAATAACAGAATGCAGAATAAAGTGTAACATCTACAGAGAAAGTGCAGTGCAGGGAAACAATATGGCACGAGATCATCACGAGGTAGATTGAGAGATCAAGAGTCCATCTTGTATTCTGCTACTATACCCATCTATCCTTAAATATACAATCAATGACTGAGTTTCCTTTATTGCCATTCCTTCTAAAATATAACCAGATAACATAATATATAAAATATATAATAAAATTTATATTACATATTAATACATTTATAGTGTAATATATTATAAAAGCTATATAATAAAATATAACTTGATATTAAGTTTATGAAATATAACTTTACATATTGATATTTTATGATTTTACATATATCAGCTGAAAATGCTGGAAGCATATAGCAAATAAGATAGAATATTATTCCCAGTTCTAATGAAAAGCAAATGATTTGAAGTGTTAACTCTGCTTCTTGCTGCCTGACTTGCTGGTATTTTCAGCCTTTCCTGACTTTATTTCAGATTTTCAGGCTCTGCAGTATTTTTTGCTGTTGTATTGGAATCTTACCCCGACCAACTTTCTAGAATTGCCAGTAAATCAAAAATTAATCTGAAACCTTCCAAAATTCCCAATGAGCAAATGTTGTTACGGAAAGTTTTTGAGATGGTTTTAATTCTTGTAATAGTAAGGAATAGCCTCTGTGTTTGAGCTGGAACATACTCATGTTTTGCTGTAAGGGGGGACTTCCAAATGCTCTTTATTTCTTGGAAGGTGCTGAAGACGTTTGCCATTTTTCTTGTTCTGGTCTGATCAGTTGGCACCCAACTGAAAATGGAAATTTTTCTAATATGCATTTTGCTTCAATGTTTCTTCACATCACTTTGATAATCCTTCCTGTTTTGTTTTTA
The DNA here is from genome assembly GCF_009764475.1 of Pristis pectinata. Taxonomy (NCBI): domain Eukaryota; kingdom Metazoa; phylum Chordata; class Chondrichthyes; order Rhinopristiformes; family Pristidae; genus Pristis; species Pristis pectinata. The sequence continues at coordinate 11,582,996 of NC_067415.1, forward strand.
AGGCATGGATTTGGTTACTTTTTCACATAGACCATGAACAGTCTAACATTCCTCCATGCACAGTAGCATTATGGTTACCAAACCAGAGGCTTATATTAATGGCCCAGGACTGTGAAGGAGCCTTTCCTTAAATTTCTTACTGTTCACTTCAACAGCTCTGTGGTATCGTCTATATTCTCACCATCTTTGGGTCAAAGTGTTTCTTCTCAATTCTCTGTTGGAGTTTCCAAGAAATATCTGATATCGATGGCCTCCGGTAATGTTCTTTCACATAAGTGGAAACATTTTCTCTGTTGGAACATGTGCAGGCAGATGGGATTAGTTTCACTGGGCATCATGGTCGGCACAGACATCATGGGCTGAAGGGCCTGTTCCTGTGCTGTACTGTTCTATGTTCCAGACACAAGAGACTGCAGATGCTGGAATCTGGCGCAAATAAAAATGAACTGCTGGAGAAACTTAGCGGATCAGGCAGCATCGGTGGAGGGAACTGGACAGCTGACATTTTGGGTTGAGAGAGAGAGAAAGATTGAGAGAGAAAGAGACAGAGAGACAGAGAAAGAGAGAGAGAGAGAAACAGACAGAGAGACAGAGAGCACCGACCATTTATTTGATTCTAAATGACATGAAAACCAAGTTTTGCACTTGTATCTTCCAAGGATCCTCAAATTGAAATGAGATTTGGACCAGTTGGGCCAAAGGGCCTGTTTTGTACTGTCTAACTCTATAAACTTTATTTATGGACTCCATGAGACAGAGGGTGCAGAAAATCACTTAATCCATGTTAATAAGAAGGGCATTGGTGGGAACTCTTTGCTAACTGGTAAAATGATGCAATGCCATTATTAATTAAATATGGTCAAATTTGGTGCTGGAAGTCTGAACTATTAGACAGTAAATATTTTAAAAAAAATTTAGGTTGCAGTATTTACAGTCAGTTTTTTGCGTTCTTTGGAATTGTAGTTCCTTAAAATCAGTGCTTTCTCAGCAGAATTCTTACATACATGCGAAAGCAAAAAGGGCTCGAAAGGAAATTACACTTCATGACAGAGTTGGCATGAAGGAATCAGTATTCAGCTTGTATCCTTCCTCTCTCTAAGTCACATTAATGTGTCCTGTCGAAACTCAGCATTTGTTAAAAGCAAACACCGCTATTTAAAACGAGCCTTTGTTTGAATTCATTCCCCAAACATTAGCTCGGTCCTTGGTGATGGATTTTCCAAATGCTGCCAACTCCCACCCTACTTGCAACTCAGATGTTTAATTTTTGAGCAAACAGTTAACTTAAATCATTTGTTGTCCTCTTTTTGGTTAGCTGGCATTGGGAGTTTTGCTCATTAGTACATAAGCCAAGAGAAATATTTCAACACACGCTGTTTCAGCATCAGTGTGTCCCTTATGAATATTCAAGACTGGAATCAACTTCTATAAAACTATAAACATTCCAGCTAAGAGACTGGCCAGAGCACACTCATTATGTTGGGAGGCATTTCTTTTGTCATGGGATCAAAGAGACATACAGCACAGAAACAGGCCCTTCAGCCTACCATGTCTCTGCTGACCATCAAGCAACCATTGATACTAATCCCATATATGTGTCTGTTATTCATCTTCACCTGTTCATGGTTCCCAAGCTCTGTGATGATCAGGGGCACTTAGTATCACAGAACATAGAACATTACAGCATAGTACAGACCCTTTGGTCCATGTTGTTGTGCCGACAATTTATCCTGCTCTAAGATCTATCTAACCTTCCCTCCCACATAGACCTCCATTTTCCTATCATTCGTGTGCCCATCTAAGAGTGTCTTAAATGTCCCTAATGTATCTGCCCCCACAACCTCTGCCGGCAGTGCATTCCAAGCACCCACCACTCTGTGTAAAAAACATCCCCCCTATACTTTCCTCCAATCACCTTAAAATTATGCACCCTCGTGTTAGTCATGATTGCCCTGGGAAAAAAGACTGACTGTCCACTCAATTTATGCCTCTTATCATCTTGTACACCTCTATCAAGTCACCTCTCATCCTCCTTCTCTCCAAAGAGGAAAGCCCTAGCTTGCTCAACCTATCCTCATGTGACATGCTCTCCAACCTAGGTAGCATCCTGGTAAATCTCCTCTGCACCCTTTCTAAAGCTTCTACATCCTTCCTATAATGAGGTGACCAGAAATGAACACAATACTCCAAGTGTGGTCTAACCAGAGCTTTATAGAGCTGCAACATTACCTCACGGCTCCTGAACACAATACCCCAACTAATGAAGGCCAACACACCGTACGCCTTCTTAACAACCCTATCAACCTGCACGGCAACCTTGAGGGATCAATGGATGTAAACCTCAAGATCCCTCTGTTCCTCTACACTGCTGAGAGCCCTACCATTAACCTTGTATTCTGCCTTCAAATTCGATCTTCCAAAGTGTATCACTTCACACTTTTCCGGGTTAAACTCCATCTGCCACTTCTCAGCCCAACTCTGCTATCAATGTCCTGTTGTGACCTACAGCAATCTTCTACACTATCAACAACACCACCAACCTTCATGTCATCAGCAAACTCACTAACCTACCCTTCCACATCCTCATCCAAGTCATTTATAAAAATCACAGAGAGCAGGGGTCCCAGAACAGATCCCTGCAGAACACCACTGGTCACAGACCTCCAGGCAGAATACGCTCCATCTACAGCCACCCTCTCTCTCTATGGGCAAGCCAATCCTGAATCCACACAGCCAAGTTTCTCTGGATCCCATGCCTCCTGACTTTCTGAATGACCCTTCCATGAGGAACCTTATCAAATACCTTACTAAAATCCATGTATATCACATCCACTGGTCTACCTTCATCAATGTGATTTGTCGCATCCTCAAGGAATTTAATCAGGCTCGTGAGGCACGACCTGCCCCTCACAAAGCCATGCTGACTGTCCTTAATCAGCCCATGCTTCTCCAAGTACCCATAAATCCTGTCTCTAAGAATCTCCTCCAGTAATTTGCCCACCACTGAAGTAAGACTCTCTGGTCTGTAATCCCCAGGTTTATCCCTACCCCCTTTCTTGAACAAAGGAACAACATTTGCCACCCTGCAATCATCTGGCACTACTCCTGTCGCCATTGAGGACGCAAAGATCACAACCAAAGGCGCAGCAATCTCTTCCCTCACTTTGCATAATAACCTTGGATATATCCTGTCCAGCCCCAGTGGACTTAACTATCCTAATGTTTTTCAAAAGTTCCAGCACGTCCTCTTTCCTCACATTGACATGCCCTAGCGTATCAGCCTGTTGTACGCCATCCTCACAAACATCAAGGTCTCTCTCACTGGTGAATACAGAAGCAAAGTATTCATTAAGGACCTCCCCTACCTCTTCCAACTCCAGACACGTTTCCTCTTATCCCTGATCAGTCTGACCCTCAGTCTAGTCATCCTCCTATTCTTCACATATGTGTAGAATGTCTTGGGGTTTTCCTTAATCCTACTTGCTAAGGCCTTCTCATGCCCCCTTCTGGCTCTCCTAAGTCCATTCTTAAGCTCCCTCCTAGCTATCTTGCAACTCTCCAGAGCCCTGTCTGATCCTCACTTTCTAAACCTTCGATAAGCTTCTTTCTTCCTCTTGACAAGATATTCTACATCTCTTGTCAGCATGGTTCCTTCATTCTACCATCCTTGCCCTGCCTCACTAGGACAAACTTATTCAGAAGCCCATGCAAGTACTCCATAAACAACTTCCACATTTTCGTTGTGCACTTCCCCAAGAACATCTGTTCCTAATTTACGCTCCCAAGTTCCTGCCTGAAAGCATCATAATTCATCTTCCCCGAATTAAATACTTTCCCATATTGTCTGCTCCTATCCCTCTCCAAGACTCTGGTAAAGGTCAAGGAGTTATGATCACTGTCTCCAAAATGGTCTCCCACTGAGAGATCTGAAATCTAATCAGGCTCATATATGGTTTTACTGTAGAAATGTCATGGCTGTAGAGGTTGGAGAACCATCAAAGCATTCAGGCACGGGAATCCGGGGGTCAGAGGGAGGCGGTTGACTGGCACAGATTTGCTGCACCAAGGCAGAGAGTTGGATGAGAGTGGCGGACAGATGGTCAATGGTTTCCTGCTGCATCCTGATCGTGTGCTCATGTCGGTGGATGACTTCCTTTAGGTGAGCGTACTCTGCTGGGTCAGTCGTTGGTTCACTCATCCTGTCACGATTGTAGAGGAGGCTTGACCCAAAAGCAGAGCAGTGGAGATGATTTAGCAGTGAATGATGACGCTAATAATAGACCGCAAAATAAGAAGCCACGAGAGGCCCCTATACAGAAGAGAATAGAAAGTAAACACCGCAGGCAACAAGATAACCTTGGGCAGGGAGAGTAAAGCTAGGAGCAACTGGTTGGGACCGACTGGTTCGATGAGTGAACAAGGACTGTGAATGAAAACTGGGGTTAAATAGGCTGCAGGCGATGAGTCTGGAAAGAGCAGCAGGTGAATCCTATTAGCTGGGCGAGACTGGGAGATGCCTGCACGTGCAGGCTGGGAGGTGTCCGTGGGAGTAGGCCTGACAGCGGCAAGAAAGTGGTGGATGGAGTAACATAAGATCAGATAGATAAGATATCTTTATCAGTCACATGCATATCGAAACACACAGTGAAATACATCTTTTGGCGTACAGTGTTCCGGGGGCAGCCCGCAAGTGTCTCCACGCTTCCAGCACCAACATGTGAGAACATGTAAGGTTAATTATTTTGTGGGAAGAGTGCTCAAACAGAATCCTTCTTAAATGATGAAATCCCAGTAAATAGAATCATAGAACATTACAGGTCAGAAATAGGCCCTTCGGCCCAACTCATCCATACTGACCAGGATATGTATTTACACTAAACCCATTTTCCCACGTTAGGCCTGTATCCCTCCAAGCACCTATACAAATGTCTTTTAAATGTTGTTATTGTATCTGCCTCCACCACCTCCTCTGGCAGCCCATTCAGATATTCACTACCCTTTGTGTGGACAACCTGCTCCTCTGATCTCCTTTAAATTTCTCTCTTCTCACCTTAATTCTGTGCCCTCTAGATCTAGACTCCTCTGCCCCTGGATAAAAGTTTGACTATCTATCCGGTCGATGCCCCTCTGAATTTTATAAACCTCTATAAGTTCAGACCTCAGCCCTCTATGTTCCAAAGAGAATAAACCCAGTCTATCAGACCTCTCCTTATAACTACACCCTCTAACTACAGCAACATCCTGGTAAATCTCTTTTGCACTCTCTCTATTGGTACCTCATCCTTCCTGTAGTTTGGCAACTAGAACTGTACGCAATATTCTAAGTGCTGTCGAGCAAATGTTGTACACAACTGCAATATGATGTCCCAACTCTTATACTCAATGCTTCTGAAGGTAAGCATACCAGGTGCCTTTTTCATCACCCGATCCACTTTCAGGGAGCTAAGGACTTGCACCCCAAGATCTCTCTGTACATCAATGTTGTAAGATCCCTGCCATTTACTGTCTATATCCCAGCTGAATTTAACCTCCCGACATCCATTACCTCACACTTGTCTAGATTAAATCCCATCTGCCACTGCTCCACTCAACTTTCCACCCCCACTGTACGCTTAGACAACTTTCTTCACTATCCATGACTAAATTTTCATTTCATCAGTACCACCTACATTTTCATCCAAGTCACTAATGGTCCCAGCAATGGTCCACCTCTCATTACACCCATGCACCACCACCCTCTGTATCCTATCATCAAATCGAGTCAGACAACAAAGGAACAAGCCCTTCAGCCTACTGACTCCAGACTGACTGTTGAGCATCCATATACTCTTTATCCTCGCCTAACCCCATTTTAACCTCCAAACTTTCCCATGATGGTATACAGTGAGATTTGTGTGTGCTTGTACACAATATAGAAAATAAACATGCAAGTATAACAAGCAATTAAGAAAGTAAACAATGGATTGGTCTTTATTGCAAGGAAATCAGAAAACAAAAGTAAAGAAGTTTTGCTATAATAGAACAATGATTTTGTAAGACAATATCTACAGTACTTTGTAAGATGGACTCTTGACCTCACAATCTACCTTGTTATGACCTTCCACCTTATTATCTACCTGTGCTGCATTTTCTCTGTAACTGTAATACTTCATTCTGCATTCTGTTATTGTTTTACCTTGTACTACCCCAATGCCTTGATGTAATGAAATGATCTGTATGGATGGCATACAAAAACCAAGTTTTTCACTGTACCTCAGTATATGTGACAATAATAAACCAACTTACCAATTTACAGTTTTGCTCTCTCTATACCAAGGAAAATATGAAGTTTCATGGGAGGAAATTCAGCAGAGGTCAAAAAGGTTGATTTCATGGATGAAGGGGGAATGTTTTGCCTTTACCCTGTGTAACTCTTTCAAATCAAACAAGATTCTGAGAGGGGTGGATAGTGCAGACAAAGAGAGATCGCTTGCTTTAAAATTATAGGTACACAGTCCCTGAATTCGGGTTGGAATTGAGATGAGGAACAAATCCAGTACTTAGCGGATTGGGAATCTTTAGAATTTTCCATCCCAAAGGGCTGTGTGGATGCTTGGTCATTGAATAATTTGCAGGATATCTGAAAACCTTTAGAATTAAGGGATATGGGCATTAGGCAAATAAAATGGTGAGGACCGTGCATGATATTGGACAGCAGAGTAAACTTGTATTGGTGTAATATCTCAGGTTTTTTATGCTCCCTGGGAGTGGAAAGCTGTTGCCTGGCTGGTATACAATTCAGTCCCAATTGTTCCCACATCAAGGTTTCTGAAGTCAGCTGACACTACGACTTATGAGCAGGCTACTGGTCGAGAGATCCCCGATTCTAAAAGAGTCATCCCTTCATAGTTAGCCATATAACATGATAACAAAGGTTACATTCTATCTACGTTATTTAGAAATAACCTGAGTTCAGAAAAAGTGTTTTATAAATGCAGGTCTTTTTTTGCTCTTTCATTAATATACATTTCAAAGCAACTCACAAACAATTAATTTTGATGCACAGTCATTGTTATGAAGGCAAACACAGCAGTCATGCTTGTCCAAGGCAAGGTCCTATAAAGGAACAATAATAATCTACATTGTGGATGGGGCATGAAAGTTAGCCAGGACTGGTGTTCTCCAATCAGTGACATGGAATGGAATCAACCTTTTCAAATTGTTCAAGCAGACATTTTTGATTTAACGTTAAGCTCCAAGGATCGTGCTTCTGACATTGCCATGCTCCTGTAGTACTGTATAGAAAATAACAATATATCAGGCTTATTTATGAAGATTTCTGGACAGTGATCAATGTTCTTGAAATATCAGCTTCATCAGTCAGTCATCTTGATTTGAGAATAACTCCTGTTGATTTCAATTCACAATCTAACTACATGTAAGATAAGATTAAGATATTTATTTATTAGTCACATGTACATCGAAACACAGTGAAAAATGTCTTTTTGCATTGCTAAGAATGTGCTGGGGGGCAGCCCGCAAGTGTCGCCACTCCTCAGGCGCCAGCATAGCATGCCCACAACTTCCTAACCCGTACGTCTTTGGAATGTGGGAGGAAACTGGATCACCCGGAGGAAACCCACGCAGACACGGGGAGAACGTACAAACTCCTTACAGGCAGCAGCAGGAATTGAACCCAGGTCGCTGGTGCTGTAATAGCATTACGCTAACCGCTATGCTACCGTGACGCCCCACCACTATGCTACCGTGCCAAAACTAATGCCATAAAATTGTTATCCTTGGTTTAACACAACATGTTAAATGATCACAAAAATTTAGACTGCAATTTTCAGCTGCGTTTTGGTGGGTTGTTTTAGCAGTGCCTCTCACATGTGCATCCTGTGATTTTAGAAATAGAGATTTATATTGGCTGGCCAAGGCTCAAAGGCATGACCAAGAAAAATAATTTTCAGAGTTAATCATGACCTGGAATTCACTGCTTATTAGATCAGTGGAAGCAGGTTCACTCTTCATTTTCACAAGTCTTGGCCAGTCATCATGAACCTCTATTTCTACAATCACAAGATAAATCTTCAAGGAGGAAAAATTTGTAGAATTGCTGGAAACAGAGGAAAATGTGATCAATTATATTGCTCTTCCAGAGGTTTGGAATGGGCTGGTTGAGTTTCCTTCTTTGCTGTAAAAATTTTGCAAATTTGTTATCTTATTCACGTGGCAAGATAAGCAGGCACTGTAGTGTAGCGGTTAGCATAACGCTTTACAGCGCCAGTGACTTGGGTTCAATTCCCGCCACTGTCTCTAAGGAGTTTGTATGTTCTCCCCATGTCTGCGTGGGTTTCCTCCGGATGCTCCGGTTTCCTCCCACGCTCCAAAGACATCCGGGTTTGGAAGTTGTGGGCATGCTATGTTGGCGCCGGAAGCATGGCGACACTTGCGGGCTGCCCCCAGAACACTCTATGCAAAAGGATGTATTTCACTGTGTGTTTTGCTGTACATGTGACTAACAAAGATCTTATTTTATCTTAAGATAATGGCAAAGGAGCAGCTCTCTTTATCAAGGACATATTCAGAGGCTTAGTCAAAAGCTAATGCAAACACTTTGCAGTTGTGAAACAAATTCACCAAAGGACAATTTGAATGAACTGCAATAAGTGCCTAATATTGAGTCTCCTCAATACTTTATACAATGATAATTGACAATGGAAACTTAGTGGCATCTCTGGAAATGGTTATTAGGCTGAACAGTTTTGGTTACGTGCTCCAGAAAGTATTAGAATCATAGCATAGAAACAGCATAGTACAGCATAGAAACAGGCCCTTTGACCCACTGAGAATATGATGACCATCATGCCTATCTATACTAATCTCATTTATCTGAATTAATTCAATATCCCGGTATGCCCTACTTATTCAATAGCTATCCAAATGCCTGTTAAATGTTGTTACTGTTCCTGCCTCCACCACCTCCTCTGGCAGCTCATTCCAGTACCAACTACTCTTTGTCTGAAAAAAATTACTGCTCAAATCCCCTTTAAACCTCTTTTCCCTCACCTTAAACCTATGCCTGCTAGTTTTAGACACCCCTATCATGGGAAACAGACATTGGCTATCAAACTGGTCTTTGCCTCTAATAATTTTACATACCCCTGTCATGTCATCTTTCAGCCTCTTTCACTCCAGGGAGTCAATTTCTCCTCAAGCCCTCCATCTAGTCTAAGTAACATCCTTGTAATTTTATTTTTTCACCCTCTCTAGTCCTTGTTATAGTGTGACAACCACAGCTGCACACAATACTGAATGCATTCTAACCAATGCTTTGTATAACTGTAACATGTCCTAACTCTTGTACTCAGTGCCACAGCTGATGAAGACAAGCACAGCATATGCCTTCATCATCACCCTGTCTACCTGTCTTCCCACTTTCAGGGATCTATGTACTTCTACCCTATGGTCTGCCATTCACTGGGTGTGCCCTGCCTTGGTTTAACTTCCTAAAATGCATTACTTTGCAATTGTCCAAGTCAAATTCCATCTACTATTCCCTTGCCCACTTTCCCCGTTGATCAATATCCTATTGTACTCTTCTTGGCTGTCCACTATACCAATAATGTTGGTGTCATCTGCAAACTTACTAACCATGCCATCTACATTCTCATCCAAATCATTAATATACATGATAAACAACAGTGGACCCGACATTGATCTCTGTATCCTCTAATCTGAAAAACAACCCTCCACTACCGCCCTCTGCCTCCTACCACCAAGCCAATTTTGTGTCCAATTGGCTAGCTCACTCTGGATCCCATGTGTTGTAACCTTCCAGACCAGCCTACCATGTGGGATCTTGTCAAAAAGGCCTTGCTAATGCCTACTGCCCTGAACTCATGCCTACTACCCTGAACTCGTCAACATTTTTTGCACCTCTTCAAAAACTCTACCAAATCCGTGAGATTATTTCCCAAGCACAAAGTCATGATAACTATTCCTGACCAGTCCTTGCCTTTACAAATGCAGATAAATCCTGTCCTAGCTTATCCCTACTGCCCTTCTGAAATCCTCGCTTTTCCTCCAGTCTTCCAGGACCTCACCTGTGGCTAATGAAGATACAAAAGTCTCTGCCAAGGCCCCAGCAATTGTTGGTGATATTTGTCAGTAAAGTTTATTTGTGGGATAGTTTAACTGAGGTGCTTCAAATAATCAAGGATCGTTTAATAAGAGCATTTGGAATTCATCCATTTTTTGCAAAAACTTGCACTGTTACTGTGGAGAGTCCCAAAGTGCTTCACAGAATTGTTACCAAACCAAATTTGATATTGAGCCGCACAAAGAGGAGCCTGGACAATGTGGTGGGATTTAAGAAGTATCCTAAAGAAGGAGATAGGGTTAAAGAAGCAGAAAAGGGTTAGGAAGGGCATTGCCTAATAAGGACAAATCAATTAAAGTTTGCAGTGTGTGCCAGACCAACACAGGAAAGAGTTCAGTTGTACATTTTCTTTATTTATTCACAGGATGTGATATCACTGGTATTGTCAGCACTATTCCTAATTGCCCTGAATTAAATGAGCCACTTCAAAGTCAATCTCTCTGGTGTGCATCCAGAGTCCTGAGCGTCATAGGGTCATACAGCCTGGAAAGACGACCTCGGCCCACTGAGTCTGCACCGACTATCAACCATCACATTAATCCCATTTTTTATTATTGCCCTCACATTCCTCTAAACTCCCCCCAGATTTTGCCACTCCCTACATATTAGGGGCAATTTGCTGTGGCCAATTAACTTACTAACCTGCACGTCTTTGGGATATGGGAGGAAACCAGAGCACCTGGGAAGGGGAACCCACACTTTCACAGGGAGAACGTGCAAACTCCACACAGACAGCTCTCAAGGTCATGACTGAACCCAGCTCTCTGATGCTGGGAGACAATGGTTTTACCAGCTGCACCACTGTGCTGGACAACATTACAGTCAAGTGGAGAGGAGAGACAATGGAGGGATGACACCTTTAGAATCAGGGGATCTCTCGACCAGAAGCCAGTGCAGGTCAAACACTGTGCAAAACCAGAGGCCAGTGAAACAAATTTTGGGCTTGATGCTTCTCCCTGCTGCACAAGCTTTTTCTGGGAAGGCTCTCTATTGACGACAGAAGCTCTTCAAAAGATGAGAGAAAATATAAACTGAGAAGACCGACAGCAAACCAGCAATGTCCAATGTTAACCATTCCTTACAACTGTACAACATGTGGTTGGATTCCGTACAAATGTAAAATTCACATTGTATTGAAGCTTCACATATTATTCACCCTTAACAGCTTTACTATGAATATCACTTGTGGGTTTTCTGAGTTCTTAATACTTTTTTTTTAAAGTCATGAGACTTGTTTTCCATGACAACATGGTTTTAAAGAACAGGGTCTTGACCTTAATGTCACCAGCTGATAGGGAAAGTAAATTATCTGAATTGGTATTAGAAATGACTAGTTCTGCTATTGGTGAGCCACCTGTAATATTGGCTCGTTTTCCCTCCCTCCACCAGCATGGCTTAACCTGTTGGTCATATCCTACAGCTCTTTGTGTCACAGACTTAAAATTCCTTTGTTCATTAAATTCTACAGAACTTTTTTTACTGAAACTAATTTGCTCTAATTCCTCCTTTTCACTTGACTCTTGGATCCCTCGTGTTTAGAGTCATAAATTGTTTATTATTGTCACATGTACCGAGGTAGAGTGAAAAACTTTGTTTGGCATGAATTATTTCATTACATCAGTATATCGAGGTAGTACAAGGGAAAAGCAATAACAGAATACTGTAGCGGCTAGCTACACACTATGAAGTGAAGACACAGAGTCGCTGGTTTCAAAATCAGAGGTCGAAAGCAGACTCGGGGCGCAGTGCGCCTTTAATAGCTGAAAACTTCCTGCACTACAGTTCCCTCGCTGACGTCACGCGTGGGTCACCTGACCTTCTCGCGCGCGAGCTTTCCCAGCCCAACACTGGGAAAGAAGGAGGGCCCCGTGCCATCTTGGATCAGGGCCTCCGACGACGTCGCGATGTCGGGAGCCGGTTCGAATGTTGGTGTGGTGAGTTGCTACAATACACTCAATATTACAGTTACAGAGAAAGTGCAGTGCAGGTAGACAGTAAGGTGCAAGGCCATGGCAAGGTACATTGTGAGGTCAAGAGTCCATCTTATAGTACAAGAGGTCTGTTCAATAGTCTTATAACAGTGGGATAGAAGCTGTCCTTGAACCTGGTGGTATGTGCTTTCAGGCTTTTGTATCTTCTGCCCGATGGGAGAAGGGAAAAGAAAGAATGTCCAGTGTGGGTGGGGTCTTTGATTATATTGGCTGCTTTACTGAGACAGAGAGAAGCGTAGACAGAGTCCATGAAGGGGAGGCTGGTGGCAGTGGGGAAGAAGTTTTTGCTGAACCTTGAGGTGTGGGTCTTCAGGCTCTTGTACTTCCTGGCCCCTGATGGTAGGGGTACTTAATGATGGATATCGCCTTCCTGAGATATCACCTCTTGTAGATGTCATCAGTGGTGAGGAGAGCTGTACCCATGATGGAACTGGATGAGTTCACCACTCTCTGTAGCCTCTTGCATTCCTGTGCATTGGAGTTTCTATACCAAGTATGGAATCTCCAATACCAGCTCTCCCAGTCAATAATTATAGAGGATTTAACAGTGATCTCAAGTGACACTTCACATCTACATCTGTAGATTTTGTCAGAGTCTTTGATGATATGCCAAATCTCCTAAAACTTCTCAGAAAATAGAGACTGGCATGCCTTCTTCATAGTTGCATCTATGTGCTGGGCCCTGGATAGATCCTCTGAGATGTTGACACCCAGAAACTTGAAGCTGCTCACTGTCTCCACCGCTGACTCCTCAATGAGGACTGGTGCATGTTCTCCTGACTTCCCCTTCCTAAAGTCCACAATCAGTTCCTTGGTTTTCCTGACGTTGAGAGCAAAGTTGTTGTTACGACACCACTCAACCAGCTGACCTATCTCACTTCTGTATGCCTCCTCGTCACCATCTGTGATTCTGCCAACACTAGTGGTGTCATTGTGTGTGATGACATTGGAGCTATGGTTAGCCACACAGTTGTAGGTATAGTGAGAATAGAGAAGGGGCTAAGCACACATCTCTGAGGTGTGCCTGTGTTGATAGTCAGTAAGGAGGAGATGAGGTTTCTGATCTGTGCTGATTGTGGTCTCCCAGTGCCAATGCTTCTCTCTCAAAGTCACTATCATCTCTTTTCCGTTCATGCAGTCTTGACCTATTCAAATTGATGGCCATTGAGAAGGTGCATTTGTGATTTGCTAAACGTGATAACAAAACTTAAAAGTCATACTTATCAGAACCATAATTTAAATGTATTGGGACTTGCTTTTGATCGGATTGATATGGAGAAGATGTGTCCTCTTACAGAGGAGACCAGGCATATAAATACAATATTCATTAATAGCTCAGAAAGATGTTCAGGAGAAAAGATTTTATCTGGATAGTGGTTATAATGTGGAACTCACTTTCACAGGTAGTAATTGAGATAACTTGAGAGATATGGTAGAGAAGTGGTTATGTTACTTGATTAGTAATCCTGAGGTTTGGCCTAAGATCTAGAGATGCAAGTTTAAACCCCAGTACAGCATACAAACATATACAATTAGGAACAAAAGTAGAATACTCAGCCTTTCAAGCCAACTCTCCCAGTCAATAATTATGGAGGATCTAATAGTGCTCTCAACTTCACAATCCTGTCAATCCCCAAGGACTTTTCTCCCCCTTGCTTATCAAGAGTCTATTAGACACTGTTTAAAAATACTCAAAGCCTCCGCTTCCACTGCCCTTTGAGGAAGAGAGTACCAGAGACTTGTAACCTCTGACAGAAGAGAATCCACTTGTGATTTAAATGAGTGAATTCTTACTTTTCAAAGGTAGACCTCAGTTCAACATTGTCCCACAAGGGGAGATGTCCTCTCCACATTCACCTTACAAAAACCCCTCAGAATCTTTTATAATACAATCAAGTCCCATTTCACCCTTTTAAACTTCGGCAGATACAAGCCTAATCTGTCAAACCTTTCCTCATAAGACCACCCACTCAGCTGGAGAATTCAGTTTATTAAACAAAACATGAAATAAAATGCCCGTGCCAATAGCAGTGACCACAGGTTGAAAGAATCTGCCAACTCTTAAAGGTTTCTTTGAAATTACAAGTAGTGTCAATGAGCAATGTGTAGGCATCAGTTCTGTACCCCAGTGTTATACAGTGATAGACCAGTCCCCACCAGTACTGTACCCCAGTGTTATACAGTGACAGACACGTCCCCACCAGTACTGTACCCTAGTGTTACACAGTGACAGACCCAACCCACCTGTACTGTACCACAGGTAATACAGCAACACACCCATCCCCATCAGTACTGTACCCAAATGTTACATGGTGATAGACCCCAGCCCTCTAGTACTTTACCCCAGTGTTATACAGAGACAGACTTACCTACACTAGCACTGCACCCCAGTGTTATAAAGAGACAGACCTGAGTCTGCCAGTACTGTACCATCGTGTTACAGAGACGGACATCCCCACTAGTACTGTACCCCAGCATTTTAAAGTAATTGACCTATCTTCACCAGTGTTGTACTCCAGTGTTATACAGTAATAAACTGATCACACCAGTTCTGTACACAGAGTAATACATACCTGGACCCACTTATTCTCCACCCCAGAGTTGTGTAGTGTCAGACTGATCTCCATGAGTCCTTTACCCTGGTGCTTTGTGTGACAAATCTGTGCTACCAGTATTGTATCCAGTATGGTAAAGTGACAAACCTGTACTGAGCAGTACTGTGCCGGAGCACCAGGTGGAGGCAAAACTGTACCACCAGTACAGAACTCTTGGGTTTGGACCTGCGTGTGGATTCAACCCTGAAACATAGAAACATAGAAAGCCTACAGCACAATTCAGGCCCTTCGGCCCACAAAGCTGTGCCGAACATGTCCCTACCTTAGAAATTACTAGGCGTACCCATAGCCCATTTTTTTTAAGCTCCATGTACCTATCCAAAAGTCTCTTAAAAGACTCTATCGTGTTCGCCTCCACCACCGTTGCCGGCAGACCATTCCACGCACTCACCACTCTCTGAGTAAAAAACTCTGACATCTCCTCTATACCTATTCCCCAGCACCTTAAACCTGTGTCCTCTTGTGGCAACTGTTTCAGCCCTGGGAAATAGCCTCTGACTATCCACATGATCAATGCTTCTCATCATCTTATACATTTCTATCAGGTCACCTCTCATCCTCTGTCGCTCCAAGGAGAAAAGGCCGAGTTCACTCAACCTGTTTTCATAAGGCATGCTCCCCAATCCAGGCAGCATCCTTGTAAATCTCCTCTGCACCCTTTCTATGGCTTCCACATCCTTCCTGTAGTGAGGCGACCAGAACTGAGCACAGTCATCCAAGTGGGATCTGACCAGGGTCCTATATAGCTGCAACATTACCTCTCAGCTCCTAAATTCAATTCCACGATTGATGAAGGACAATACACCTTATGCCTTCTTAACCACAGAGTCAACCTGTGCAGCTGTTTTGAGCGTCCTATGGACTCGGACCCCAAGATCCTTCTGATCCTCCACACTGCCAAAAGACTTACCATTAATACTATATTCTGCCATCATATTTGACCTACCAAAATGAACCACTTCACAGTTATCTGGGTTGAACTCTATCTGCCACTTCTCAGCCCAGTTTTGCATCCTACCCATGTCCTGCTGTAACCTCTGATAGCCCTCCACACCATCCACAACACCTCCAACCTTTGTGTCATCAGGAAACTTACTAACCCATCCCTCCACTTCTTCATCCGGGTCATTTATAAAAATCACAAAGAGTAAGGGTCCCAGAACAGATCCTTGAGGCACCGGTCACCGACCTCCATGCAGAATATGACCCATCCACAACCACTCTTTTCCTTCTGTGGCAATGTCCCCTTGGATCCCATGCCTCCTTACTTTCTCAGTAAGCCTTGCATGGGGTACATTATCAAATGCCTTGCTGAAATCCATATACACTACATCTGCTGCTCTTCCTTCATCGATGTGTTTAGTCACATCCTCAAAAAATTCAATCAGGCTTGTAAGGCAGGACCTGCCCTTGACAAAGCCATGCTGATGATTCCTTATCATATTATACCTCTCCAAATGTTCATAAATCCTGCCTCTCAGGATCTTCTTCATCAACTTACTAACCACTGAAGTAAGACTCACTGGTCTATAGTTTCCTGGGCTATCTCTACTCCCTTTCTTGAATAAGGGAACAACATCCGCAACCCTCCAATCTTCCGGAACCTCTCCCATCTTCATTGATGATGCAAAGATCATCATCAGAGGCTCCGCAATCCCCTCCCTCACCTCCCACAGTAGTCTGGGGTACATCTCATCTGGTCCTGGAAACTTATCCAGCTTGATGCTTTCCAAAAGCTCCAGCACCTCCTCTTTCTTAATATCTACATGCTCAAGCTTTACAGCCTGCTGCAAGTACTCACTACAATCACCAAGAATTTTTTTCATAGTGAATACTGAAGTAAAGTATTCATTAAGTACCTCTGCTACTTCTTCTGGATCCATACACACTTTCCCACTGTTACACCTGATAGGTCCTATTCTTTCGCATCTTATCCTCTTGCTCTTCACATACTTGTAGAATGCCTTGGGATTTTCCTTAATTCTGCCTGCCAAGGCCTTCTCATGTCCCTTTCTGGCTCTCCTAATTTCCTTCTTAAGGTCCTTTCTGTTAGTCTTTTACTCTTCCAGATATCTAACATTATCTAGCTCTCTGAACCTTTTGTAAGCTTTTCTTTTCTTTTTGACTAGATTCATTACAGCCTTTGTACACCACAGTTCCTGTATCCTATCGTAACTTCCCTGTCTCATTGGAACATGCCTATGCAGAACTCCACACAAATATCCCCTGAATATTTGCCACATTTCTTCTGTACTTTTTGCTGAGAACATCTGTTCACAATTTAAGCTTCCAATTTCCTGCTTGAGAGTCTCATAATTCCCTTTACTCCAACTAAACTCCTTTCTAATCTGTCAGTTCCTATCTCTCTCCAATGCTATTGTAAAGGAGACAGGATTATGATCACTTTGCTTGATCCCTATGTGAATGTCCCCTCCCTAGCCCTAGACACAGTCTGGTGCTTGTATCTTTGCAAATTCTTTGCTGCATCTGTTCCCTGAAGCTAGGCCTGGTCTGAGTCAATTTATGGCAGAGCCCAGGGATTGGGCAGAGAATGTGGGGAATACACGGTAAATTAGTTTATTATTGTCACATGTACTGAGGTACAGTGAAAAACTTTGTTTTGCATGCCACCAATACAGATCATTTCATCACATCAGTGCAATAAGACAGTACAAGGGAAAACAATAACGGATGCAGAATATGGGGTTACAATTACAGAGAAACTGCCGTGCTCGCAGACAATAAGGCACAAAGTCATGACAAAGTTGATTGTGAGATCAAGAATCCGTCTTAACATACAAGAGGCCCATTGTGGGCATGCTATGTTGGTGCCGGAAGTGTGGCAACACTTGCGGGCTTCCCCCAGAACACCCTATGCAAAAGATGCATTTCACTGTGTGTTTCAATGTACATGTGACTAATAAAAATATCTTATCTTATAATAGTCTTACAACAGTGGGACAGAAGCTGTCCCTGAGCTTGGTGGTACGTGTTTTCAGACTTTTGCATCTTTTGCCTGATGGGAGGGTGGAGAAGAGACAATGTCCGGGGTGGTTAATTACCCAGGTTACTTGCTAAATTTGGTCTCTGGACTCAAGGTGCCGCCAGTTGGCTCATTCCTAGCAATGCAAAAATTGTCCTTGGTTACCAGCTGCTTTTGATTGACAAATAACATCAGTTAATATTCCTGCTTCTTAGATTGCAGCTTAATGTGCTTTAGCTAGTTTGAAGTTCTCCCAGTACGATTCAGCTTTACAGTATTCAGGTTTTGTATTGCAGTTTGTATTTCTTATTAGGGATATTTAAAACAGACTCTTCCTTCACTGTAACTCAGATTGTTTGTATTTATGTATTTTTTACTCACAGAGAATAGTTATGTTTTCGAATTCACCATCTGCAGAGGTGTTGGAAATAATCAGTGGATATGCACCAGAGAGAAAATAATCTGCAGAATAGGGTAAAGGGACTGATGAGATACTCTTGGATGATAAGATGGACTCTTGCCCTCACAATCTATCTTATCATGGGCGCTTGCACCTTATTGATCTACCTGCACTGCACTTTATCTGTAACTGTAACACTCTATTCTGCATTCTTTTACTGCTTTTCCCTTGTACTACCTTGATATAAGATATTTATTTATTAGTCATGTGTACATTGAAACACACAGTGAAATACATCTTTTTGCACAGTGTTCTGGGGGCAGCCCGCAAGTGTCACCACGCTTCCGGCGCCAAAATAGCATGCCCACAACTCTTAACCTGTACGTCTTTGGAATGTGGGAGGAAACCAGAACCCCTGGAGGAAACCCACGCAGACACGGGGAGAACGTACAAACTCCTTACAGAGAGCAGTGGGAAATGAACCCGTGTCGCTAGCACTATGATAGTGTTATGCTAACTGATGTACTTATGTGGTGAAATAATCTGTATGGATCCATACTGATGGCATGCAAAGCAAGGTTTTTCAATGTACCTCAGTGCATGTGACAATAATAAACCAATTTACCAATTTTAGGAGTTGGCATAGACACAAAGGGCTGAATAGCCTCCTCCTGTGCTGTAACAATACCATGACTGCATGGTATTAAATTACATTACTGAGCATGATTCTTAACAAAAAACACTGATATAAAAACTGTAATCAGATCCAATGTACTCAGTGTTTACCAAACACTAAATCTTAAACCTAATGGATCTCTGTGGGTGAGTAGATATTTTGGGGCTCAAAGACTTTACTCCATTGTTGCACTACATTTAAGCTCCATTTTAAAGTCTGATGGGTATTGTAGTCCGCTGCCAGTGTTTGGGTAGGATCAGAAAAATAACATGGGCTGCCAGCATTGTTTGTGACTCCGTGTTTGGATTCATTCTGTGGGTTGGAGGTACCATCCTTCAGTTGTGTTGTTACACTGATGTCCAGTCTGCTGTCTCTGGGAGGCAGCACTGCAGCGCAGTGTTTGGAAGGTGAGCAGGTGCGTTATCTTGGGAGCCCAGCCCAATATTTACAGCAGAGTCAAGTCACAACATCAGACCATCCAATCATTACCGCTTGGTGGGATCCTGCTGTGCCACGCCTCCTCTGTTACGACAGTGACTGTGCTTCCTCACAGATCATGAAGTACCTTGCATGTGCACGAGGTTGTGAAGGCTGCAGCGCACATCCGAGTAAATTCTTCCTGATGGACTGGAGGGGAGGGTGGGAAGAGACAAGTGAGCATCAAGGAGAAGACTATTGTCAAGATTAAAAATACTGGCCTGGCCACATCATGCCATATCTTGTTGGCTCACAGGATGTAGACAGCACTGGCAATCCCTGATTGCATCGGGACTGGGCAAGTGGCTAAGAGTCAATTATATTGATGAGCTGGGAGTCGCATTTAATCAGACCAGAGGAGTACAATAGATTTCATTCCAGAAGGACTTCAGTGAATCAGGTGGGTTGTTACATCAGACCAGTTTCATGGCTTGTTGTACAACAGTGGCTGTTCCATGTACAGTTGTAAGTTTTTTTTCCCCTAAATGTCACTGAATCAATGGTCCAACATTCTGGCTCCCAGTTGTTCTAACTTAACCAGAAAAGGTCACCAAAATATAGTGGCTCTGTCACAGCTCCAGCTACCTGGGTTCAATCCTGACCCTCGGTGCTGCCTGTGTGGAGTTTGCACATTCCCCTTGTGACTGTGCGAGTTTCCTCTGGGTGCTCCGGTCTCCTCCCACATCGCAGAAGCATGTAGGTTGATGGGCTACTGGGGGGTAGATGAGTGGTAGAACCTAGGGAATATTGACGGGAATGTGGGGAGAACATAATGGGTTAGGGTAGGATTAGTGTGAAAATGGGTGCTTGATGGTCAGCACAGACTCAAGGGGTTGAATGTCCTTTCTCTGGGCTATATCACTCTATGACTGTATGACTAGAGGCAACTGACATAGAGAGTGCATTTCTAAAACAAGTGTTTGGAAGTTTTTGATGAATATTCCTCACTGTACCTCTGAAATTATGTTTATAAATGTTTAGCAACTTCTTTATTTTTTTACATATTCCAAGCCCTCTCTTCAATACCAAGTTAATAGACACACCAAAAGACAATACCGAGAATTCACGCAGTTTTCACACCAGCCGCTTGTGGAGATTAAGAAGAATGATAAGAAGTCTGCTACATCTTGTGTTTTCTTTTCTTTGTTATGCTTCAGGGTCATTGCACAGACTGTGCCAAAAAAACAAGAAACCACTCTAACCTCTCATCGTCTGAGGACCTGGGATCTTCCTTCCTTCACCAGACCACGAACCACCTTCCACATTAACTGAGCAAGTTTTACATGGTTAGCTCAGCATCACTCTGCCTTCCCTGCAAGACCTTCAGCTGCATGTCATGAGAATTAACATTAGGTGTCTGAAGGCATGAGTGGCATAGATAGCGCGAATGCACGCAGTCACTTTTGAAAAGGGAGTCAAAAACTAAAGGGAAAATGTTTAAGGTGAGCGAGGAGAGATTTAAAAGGGACCTGAAGGGTAACTTCTACACACAGAGGGTGGTGCATATACGGAATGAGCTGCCAGAGGAAGTGGTTGAAGAAGGTACAACACTAACATTTAAAAGACATTTGGACAGATACATGGATAGGAAAGGGTTAGAGGGATATGGGGCAAATGCAGGCAGATGGGACTAGCTTAGATGGGAATCTTGGTCGGCATGGATGAGTTGGACTGAAGGGCCTGTTTCTATGCTGTATGACTCTACAATGTTCATTACAGTCAGTTACACCTGAGAACATTCAATATTCCACATAGTTAATTCCCACTGAAGCCAAGTGTTTCCATCGTTGGTGTCAGAGGTTGTGCCCATTTCATTGAAATCTTCCATCAGTTGATATCACTGTAATGCAGTTAGTGAAAGCCCTTTCAGGATAAGTATTGGCCATTCATGAAAGCTATGGACAATACATCCATGAGAGTCCCATCATTTGTTACACTTTATTTGGCCCATTCCTGGGCACAAAGTGGCTTCTTTAACTCAGAAGGCATCTGTCTCACTGTTCCCCCGCAGAAATAGTTAAAATTACTCTAGAAACACAAAATGGTCAACACAGCAGAACAAAAAAACAGAACATTATAAGAACTCAACGGGTCAAGAAGCATATAGAAGGCAAGAAATGCAAGTCTACGTTTCAGGTCAAGACCCTGCATCATGACAGAGGGATCAAGAAAGTTGCCATAATATACCGAAAGACTTAAGACTGTGGGACACAGGCTGGTAGGTGATAGGTGGAACCAGATGGAGAGGGGATGTTGGGCACATGGAACCAGGTGGGGGGAGGGGATGAGAGGGATGAACAAAGGGAGAAGAAAACTAAGTAGACAGGTGAGTGTGTGTCAGAGAAGACCGCCACGAGTGTGGGATACCTGAAATTGGCAAATTCAACATTCATAGCCTTGGGTTGTAAGCTACCCAAGCAGAATATGAGACGCTCTTCCAATTTGTGTTTGGCCTCTCCGTAGCAATGGAAAAGGCCAAGGATAGACTGGTTGGTGTGGGAGTGGGAAGGAGAGTTAAAATGACGTGAACCGGAAGCTCAGGATGGCCATTGTAGACAGAGCAGAGATGCTCTGCCAAACGGTCACTAAGTCTATGCTCGGTTTCGCCAATGTGAAGGAAACCACGTCATAAGCACCGAATGCAGTAGACCAGATTGGAAGAGGAGCCTTTGCCACACCGGGAAGGGCTGATTGGGTGCCTGGGTGGTGGGGAAAGGAAGGTAAAGGGACAGGTATTACACCTACTTCAGTTGCAGGGTAAAGTGCCCTCAACACACAGCAGGGCAAGGAGAAAGAAAGAGAGAGAGAGAGTACGTTAACAATTCCATGCTCTGCTGAAGCAAACCATGAACAGACAATTATTTATCACTTGAGTCTGGCACAGAAAAGAAGATAGGTCTTAAAAAATAAGTTATTGCCTTAAAGCATACCAGCCCTTACACACAACTGCCAACTGCACCAAGATCGTCATGCATATGCCTTGAATGATATCGAGCAGATCATATTATCTTATCAAGTGCTTGTTAACCACCAACTTGTTACAGCCTTCTAGTAGCAAGTAGTGCTCAACAATTATACCGTCCTCCCTTCTCTCACATAATGCCTTCCAATTCCTATTCTTCCTCAACAAATGATACCACGGCTTCTAATTTTGATCAACTTCCCATTTTGATTCAAGCCAGCCAAATACTTGGAATTAATATTTTTTAAATTTATGTAGGTATATTGGCATGATTGACAGGTCCAGCTTTTATTGCTTATCCCCCAGCTGCCCTTAAGAATATGGTGGTGAGCAGCCTACTTGAACTATTTCTTGCCTCACTAGCACGTGGCATGGGTAGCAATCCTGAGATCACCACCCTAGAGGTCCTGTCTTTTAAATTAGCACCTAACTCCCTGAACTCACTTTGCAGGACCTCATCACCCTTCCTGCCTATGTCATTGGTACTGATGTGGATCACGACTTTTGACTGCTCCCCCTCCCCCTGAAGAATGTTGTGGATTCAATCTGAGACGTCTCTGACTCTGGCACCTGGGAGGCAACATACCATCTGGGAATTTCATTCTCGTCCACAGAATCTCCTATCTGCTCCCCTGACCAATGAATTCCCTATCACTACTGCACTCGTCTTCTCCTCCCTTTGCTTCTGAGCCACAGAGCTAGACACAGTGCCAGAGACCTGGCTGCTGTTGCTTTCCTCTGGTAGATCATTTCCCCCAACAGCATCCAAAACGACATACTCATTATTGAGGCGAACGGCCACAGAGGTGCCCTGCACTGACTGCCTATCCCCTTTCCCTCTCCTGATAGTCACCTAGCTACTTGCATCCTGCAACCTAGGTGTGACTGCCTCCCTGTAACTCCTGTCTATCATCCCTCCAGTTTCCCGAATGATTAGGTAAAGATTCAGTTGAATATTTGATTCAGATTCCAGTGTAGCACTCCTCATTACCACCCTCCCAACTCAATCTAGATTTTCTAAAAGAAAATTACTGCAGATGTTGGACATCTGCAATAAAATAGAACATGCTAGAAATACTGTGAATATCTGCAGAGAGAGAAGAGAATTCATTTGATTTTGTGATTTGTACTAAAAGTTTTCTGAATTCCTACAATCTGTAATATTTGTAGGCAGAAGTGAAAGTATATTGTTACGAGCTGGTGTAGGTACTGGTAAGAAAGTGGCTGATATAATCAGTATAGTACAATCTGCAATGTTAGTGATACAACCATCCCAGTAAGAAATGAAAGTCAGTTTCATCACTGCATGTAGACAATACCTTTTGGTTTCAATCTGATAACATTGATATCACCATAATAGGAGCAGAATGTGTAGTTTATTGCATGCCAGTCTTGTAGAGCTGGTGATTATTACAAAATCATAGAGTCACAGAATAGTTATGCCATGAAAAAGGGTGTTTTGATCCTATGAGTTCATCCTGGCCCTATGTAAGAATAATTCAGCTAGTCCATCTCAAACATCTATTACCCTGCAAATTGTTTCCCGAAATAATGGATGCTGCACTTGTTAAAGACATTGGTATAAAACTGCTGGCAATGCCCTGGTCTGGATTTTTTGCTTTAAATTGGTATATTAGTTTATTATTGTCACATGTACCAAGGTACAGTGAAAAACTTTGTTTTGAATGCCGTCCATACAGATCATTTCATTACAACAGTGCATTGAGGTAGTGCAAGGGAAAACAATAACAGAATTCTGTTACAGTTACAGAGAAAGTGCAGTGTGGGAAGACAATGAGCTGCAAGGCCATAACAAGGAAATTGTGAGGTTAAGAGTCCACCTTATCGTACTAGGGGACCGTTCAGTAGTCTTATAAACAACAGGATAGAAGCAGCACTTGAGCCTAGGGAAAGGTTCACTGGTATTTCAAGGCCCGTTTTCATTTTCTTCATTTCCATCCCCAAAGAAGAAAATGCTATTAAAAACAACTTTTAATGTTTGCATTACAACTGGACTTTTCACAATGGCTTCTGTAACTACTTTGTAAAGATGATATTTAAAGAATAAATGTAGTTTCCATTTCATTTCTCTTTGAAACTTCCTCTTCCTTTTACTTGAAAAGTCACTTGCTTATCTGTGGTTCAGTGGGTGGCATTCTTGCCTACTGAGTCAGATACCCGAGTACATAACCTGGCTGACATTCTAGGGTAGCACAACCAGAAATACCAACTTTCAGGTGAGATTTTACAATAAGTAACCCACTTACTAATTGAAAGTCAGTTTAACAAAAGAACAATACAAGTTAATTACTTTGAAACTGTGCTTGCAACTTAATAATATAGTTTTACTTTCCTTTATTTTCAGAATTTTTTATTACCTGAATTGGCATTTTAAACCTGGCAGTATTGCAAACGAAGATCTCCATCATGTTCCTTCTAGTTGCTTATCTTGCAATCCACTTTGCATTATCAATTGCATTAAGTAATAAAAGCCTAGACCTCCTAGAAAATCTGAGTAAGTACTGAACATTCATTTAATGCAATGATTGTTTACCCATTTTGTTTTAGCAATGTTTGTCCCTTTTGTTTAGTTCCATTCCTACATTCCTTAATAATCAGTACTTTTCCCTTCTTTGAATACCTCCTTGCATCATCCTTAATGGTCTTTGGAGTGGAATTCACACAAACATATACACTTTAAAGCTGTTGATACAACCTATTAAACCTATCACTCACTGAGAGTTGTTGAGCCAAACTATAGGGAGACAACACCTGGAATATTTCATGTGTTGAAACAGACTATGAGTTAAGATTAAGATGAGTTAGACTTCAGAGGGTCAAATCCTACTGGAAAAGATTAAAATGGGAAGAATTCTTTATGTAAAGGAGGGAAAGTCAGTGATATTTAAGAAGTTATGCTTTATCTTACTCATTTGTGGGATGTGAATATTGCTCAATTATCATCCATTCTTAATAAAGATGGGACATGTTTTCAAGGATTCAGGTATTTTATCTATTCTCCTGGTTATCATTTATTGTGGTGGAACTCAGAGTTGATTGACTCAATCAGAAATCCACTGCTAGGTGGCTGAGCTTAATCTTAATCCATTCTTAATTGCCCCTAAATTTGGGAGGCAGTTAAGGAAAAACTACATCATTCAGCCCAGAGTTACATATAGATCAGCCCAGATATGGTGCCAGATTTTCCCCTCAGAACATTTATGAACCAGATGTGTTGATGCATAATCATCATTTTTGATACAAAATTTTTAAATTGAGATTCATTTAATTACACAAATTTAAGTTCCCTATCTACCATTGTGGAATTTGCACTCACATCCCTGAATAAATGGTTCAGTCTTCCCAGATGCAAGTCTGGTGACTTCACCACTATGCTGTCAGAACCATACTTTACTCTGAGAAAGTAATATATCCAAGGAACAAGGACAAAACAGGAGGGTGAATAGGCACAGGTGAAAATAGAAGCTATGAGGACAAAGAAGTCTGACAGAACTCCAAGAGTAAATAGATGGAGCATGGATAAGTAATAGTAAAAGCACAAGATTGCTCAGAACCTTACTGGAAATACAAGAAACATAAAAGCAATCAGCAGAAACTATAAAGTGTACTTTATAGATATAAGGAACAGAGGAATGTTGGACCCCATTGGGGGTAACGGGGAGTGGGCAAGATAGAGAAATACTGAAGTTATAAAAATCATTTGTTTTATGAGTTTAGCCTCTGAAACAAAATGTGTGAAAGGAAATGTGGGAATGTGCAATGCCACACCAGAATGTAACAGAGATCAATTGAAGATGCTTAAAATAAAAAGTGTTGAGAACATTCATCCAAAGGTGTGCTGAAGGATGGTTGTGAGATCTACAAATCCCATCCCTGACATACAGAGCTGTCACCCAGTCTTGTTTGTAGAAGTCTTGCTTCTACAGTGGATGTATAAACCATTAATCCAAACCCTTAATCTGACAGCTCTCAAATTCCCTGATGGATCAAGAATATATCTACTGATTCTTTAAATACCCCATAACGCTCTGGGGTAGAGAATTCCAGAGATTCACCACCCTCTGCAAGAAGTTGTTCTAATGCATAGATTCGTGCTTGCTTAAGCCATGTTGATTCCTGTAGATAGTTCCAAGAGCATGCAGTCTTATCATAAAAAGATGTGGGCCCATCAACTCTCAAGTAAATGTAAACAATCTATTGCCACTACAGGAGGATGGAAGGATGATCATGTGCTGTGGAATTTTGCTGTATGCAGATTCCCCACCATGTCTAGGCTAATGTTATGGCAGTGTATCATTTTGTAGTCATGAATTATTTTGATTATTGACAATACACTTCAAAACTGACTTCATTTATGTTGGCATTGGTATTGGTTTATTATTGTCACTTGTACCGAGGTACAGTGAAAAACTTGTCTTGCATATGGATCGTACAGGTCAATTCATTACACAGTGCAGTTACATTGAGTTAGTACAGAGTGCATTGATGTAGTACAGGTAAAAACAAACAATAACAGTAAAGAGTAAAGTGCCACACCTACAGAGGAAGTGTAGTGCAGGTAGACAACAAGGTGCAAGGTCACAACAGGGTAGATCGTGAGGTCAGAGTCCATCTCATCGTATAAGGGAACCTTTCAATAATCTTATCACAGTGAGATCGAAGCTGTCCTTGAGCCCGGTGGTATGTGCCCTCAGGCTCCTGTATCTTCTGCCTGATGGGAGAGGAGAGAAGAGAGAATGACCCGGGTGGGTGGGGTCTTTGATTATGCTGGCTGCTTCACCAAGCAGTGAGAGATAAAGACAGACATTGGATATGTGTGATGCTGTAACATGTCATGGGAGTGTTGGGTCCAACTAAGTTCAGGTTCTTTCTTCAGAACTCAATTAATTAATGTGTTTCAAGAGCCAGGAACATATGTAGGTACAAGTGACTGCAGATTCTAGAACCTGCAACAAAAAAAACTGCTGAAAGTACTCAGCAGGTCGAGTAGCATCTGTGGAGACATGCTCCCTCCTCAGATGCTGCTTGACCAGCTGAGTTCTTCAGACAACACGCACAAAATGCTGGAGGAACTCAGCAGGTCATGCAGCATCTATGGAGGGAAATAAACAGTCAACGTTTTGAGTGGAGACCCTTCATCAGAACTGAGTTCTTCAGGCAGTTTATCTTTTACGAGGAATGTATGCCTTCAACTTTATGAAAAGAAGCAAGGAAAAATTCCTCAAATGAAAGAGTCAGACCCTTATCACAATTGTGGTGGAAGTATTGGAGCAGTGTTAAAGATATCACCAGGCATCATTTAGGAGTTCTAGGTACAATTAGAAAGAGTTACCATGAAATAAGAGTCAAGTCTGACTAAAGTGCAGAACTTTTAGATGAGGCTACAGTTTGAATGATAAGGAAGTTAGTATTATAAAAACATTTAAAAAAAACAGGAGGAGCAGTGGACCATTCTGCCCAGGCCTCATCTCCTCTGCCCTGCTAGTTCCCAATAGCCCTCAATTCCCTGATTGTTCAAAAATGTATCGACTGCCTCTTTAAATACCCCAAAATCTTCTGGCATCGAAAATTGTTCTATGTTCCAATTCCAGATATTCACCACCCTCTGGGTCAAAATACTCACCCCTCAGATCTCCTTTGAATTTCTCTCCTCTCATCTTAAACCTGTGACCTCTAATTGTAGACTCCCCTACCCTGGGGAAAGGATTGTGACTCTCTATCCTATTTATGCCCCCCATAATTTGATAAACCTCTACAAGGTCACCTCTCAGTGTCCTTTGTTCCTGTGAGAATAAACTCAGTCTATCCAATCTTTCCTCATAACTGCAGCCCTCCATTCCAGGCAATACCCTAGTGAATCTCTTCTGCACTTTCTCTATTGCTACCACATCCTTCCTACAGTGCGGTGACCAGAACTGTGTACAATACTCTAAACGCTGTCCAACCAGTGTTTTGTACAATGGCAACATGACATCCCAGCTCTTCTACTTGATGCCTTAGCCTATGAAGGCAGGCATATCAAATGCCTTTTTCACTACCCTATCCAATTGTGTCACCACTTTCAGGGAGCTTGCATCCCCTCTGCACATCAACGCTCCTAAGATCCATGCCGTTTACCCTATACATTCTACCAGAATTTGACCACCCAAAGTGCATTACATTACACTCTCACACACCTCAGTTTTAAATGACCACCCCCTAAGCTCTTAACCATGTCCCCTTTTTCAAGATTCTCCCACCAGCGGGACGATCTCAATATTTGCCCGGTCATGCCCCCGATATGTTTCAGTAAGATCACCCCTCATTCCTTTCAACTCCAAAGAATATGGATCTAATTTCTTTAGCCGCTCATGAAAGGACAACACTCTCATACCAGGAATTAGTCCAGTGAATCTCTTTTGGGCTGCCTCCAATGCCAGTATAAATGTCAATGTGATAAGGATTAATATTACATCCCTGGATCATAGCAAGGTATGTAACAGCATCCCATATGATTGACAGCCCATCTTCTCGCAGCTACAGTACAGGAGGTATAGAAACCTGAAGTCCCACACCATCAGGCTAAAGAACAGCTACTTCCCTTCAACCATTCGGTTCTTGAACTAACTGGCACAACCCTAATCACCACCTCAGTATAGCAACACTATGAACACCCTGATCAGTTTGCACTAAATGGGCTTTTCTTTTGTTCTAATTATGTTTTTTTTCTTGTAAAAATTGTGTATAATTTATGTCTAATTTATGTTTTTGTGAATGCTGCTTATCTGATGCTATGTGCCTGTGATGCTGCTACAAGTGAGTTTTTCATTGCACCTGTGCATACATGTACAATGCTCTTTTCTCTGGAGCAGTGGAGGCCATTGGAAGTGTATAAAATTCTGAGGGCATAGATAGGGTGGACAAGCAATATCTTTTTCCCTTTATTGAGTGATCCAATACCAGAGGGCATCCATTTAAGCCGAGAGGGGGTAGGTTCAGAACAGATGTGAGGGGTACGATTTTCACTCAGAGAGTGGCGGATGCCTGGAATGCATTGCCTGATAGGGCGGTGGAAGCAATTTCATTGGGGGCTTTTAAGAGGGGCTTGGATGGGCACATGAATGAGAGGGAAATAGAGGGATATGAGCATTCTGTAGTTGGGAGGGATTAGCTATGTCGGCACAACATTGTGGGCCGAAGGGCCTGTTCTGTGCTGTACTGTTCTATGTTCTATATGACAATAAACTCGACTTTGACTGTGGAAAGGTGATAAGAACTGATGCATGACGGAAAGCTATATAGTGAAGAGTATTTGGAGATGCTGGGGTGGAAACCAATTGTCAGTAGGACTACTCAAATGTTGACATTGATTACATTCGTTTGCAAGCAAGACCAAATTGGCTGCAATAGCTAATGCCAAAAATCAAAGAGGATGTTAACAATTTAAGCCAGTAGTTGAACAAAAAAGGCAGATAAAATTCAACAGTTATGTGTAAAATTCAGTGGAAGAAGCAAAAATGTGGAATATGTGTTATTTCCTGTTGTGCTTGATATAATCAGAAAGCAAAGCAGAATGGCTCTCCAACCATCAAATCAGGTGACTCCAGCCATCCAATCAGGTCACAGCTGATCCTGTGCCAACCAATCACTTTTTCAACCAATTCCCATATCTCCTGATGCCTTTAATAACCAAAATTTTGCTTCAGTCTTAAATATACTGAAATATTTAGAAAGAAGAATTCCAAAGATTCACAACCCTTTCTGAAAAAAAACTTAATCTTTGAACGAAATATCAGATACTTTATCTTCAGAATTTACCATAGGTAGATCACACATGGCGATCAATAGGTGGGTAACTAGATTAATCTTTTCATTTTTAAAAATCTCGTTGGGAATGTTGGAACTGTGTGTGTCATACAAGTTAAAAGGTTTAAACTAGATTGCGAGGGGGAAGGGAAACAGAGGAGTAGGTCAGAAGAGGAAGGGGACGGGGAAAAGTCAGATCTGACAGGTAGAGAGGCTTTGAGGAAGGAGAAGCAGAGTACAGGCTATAAAAGTAGTAAGGTGGATGGGCTAAATTGCATTTACTTAAATGCAAGAAGCATCAGGAATAAGGGAGATGAACTGAGGGCTTGGATTAGTACATGGGACTATGATATTGCAGCTATTACAGAGACATGGCTGACATCAGGACAGGAATGGATATTGAATATTCCTGGTTTTCAGTGTTTTAAAAGGGATGGGGGGGAGAAGAGGAGGAGGGGTGGCGATACTGGTCAGGGACACTATTACAGCTGCAGAAAGGGTAGATAATGTAGAAGGATCCTCTCTAGAGTCAATATGGGTGGAAGTTAGGAACAAGAAAGGGGCAGTTACCCTCCTGGGAGTATTCTATAGGCCCCCCCCAGTAGCAGTAGGGATAATGAGGAGCAGATTGGGAGGCAGTTTTTGGAAAGATACGAAAATAACAGGGTTATTATAATGGGAGACTTCAACTTTCCAAATATTGATTGACACCTACTTAGTGCCAAGGGTTTAGACGGGGCACAGTTTGTTAGGTGTGTCCAGGATGGATTCCTGACACAATATGTTGACAGGCTGACTAGAGGGAATGCGATATTAGATCTAGTTTTAGGTAATGAACCGGGACAGGTGACAGATCTATCGGTGGGTGAGCATTTGGAGGACAGTGACCATTTTTCCATAACCTTTAGAAGTGTCATGGATTGGAATAGGAGCAAAAAGGACAGGAAGATATTTAACTGGGGAAAGGCGGATTATGAGGCTCTCAGGCGAGAACTTGAGAGTGTAAATTGGGATGACATTTTTGAAGGGAAATGTACTATGGAGATGTGGTCGATGTTCAGGGGTCTTTTGCAGGATGTTAGGGATAAATTTGTCCCGGTGAGGCAGAGAAGGAATGGTAGGGTGAAGGAACCGTGGGTGACGAGAGAGGTGGAACAACTAGTTTGGAAGAAGAAGGCAGCATACATAAGGTGTAAGCAGTGAGGATCGGACAGGGCTCATGAGGAATATAGAGTAGCAAGGAAGGAACTTAAGAAGGGGCTGAGGAAAGCGAGAAGGGGACATGAAAAGGCTTTGGCGAGTAGGGTTAAGGAGAATCCCAAGGCTTTTTAATCGTACGTGAAGAGCAGAAGGATGGCTAGAGTAAAGGTAGGTCTGATTAAAGACAAAGGTGGGAGGATGTGCCTGGAAGCTGTGGAAGTGGGTGAGGTTCTCAATGAATACTTCTCTTCAGTATTCACCAAGGAGAGGGGTCTTGATGATGCTGAGGACAGTGTTGGTAATGGTAATGTTCTGGGGTATATAGATATCAAGAGAGAGGATGTGTTGGAGTTGTTAGAAAATATTAGGACAGATAAGTCCCCGGGGCCTGACGGAATATTCCCCAGGCTTCTTCGTGAGGTGAGGGAGGAGATTGCTGAACCGTTGGTTAGGATCTTTGAGTCCTTGTTGTCCATGGGGATGGTACCAGAGGATTGGAGGGTGGCGAATGTTGTCCCCTTATTCAAGAAAGGTAGTCAGAATAGTCCAGGGAATTACAAGCCGGTGAGCCTTACGTCTGTGGTGGGTAAGTTGTTGGAAAGGATTCTAAGAGATAAGATCTATGAGCACTTAGAGAATCATGGACTGATTAGGGACAGCCAGCATGGCTTTGTGAAGGGAAGATCTTGCCACACAAGCCTAATAGGGTTCTTTGAGGAGGTGACCAGGAAGATTGATGAGGGTAGTGCGGTGGATGTGGTCTACATGGATTTTAGTAAGGCGTTTGACAAGGTTCCGCATGGTAGGCTTCTTCAGAAGGTCAGAGGCCAAGGGATCCAGGGATGCTTGGCCATGTGTATTCAGAATTGGCTTGCCTGTAGAAAGCAGAGGGTTGTGGTGGAGGGAGTGCATTCGGATTGGAGGGCTGTGACTAGTGGTCTCCCGTGGGGATCGGTTCCGGGACCTCTACTTTTTGTGATATTTATTAATGACTTAACTGAGTGGGTGGAAGGCTGGGTTAGCAAGTTTGCAGATGACACAAAGATTGGTGGTGTTGTAGATAGAGTGGAGGGCTGTCGAAGCTTGCAAATGGATATTGATAGGATGCAGAGCTGGGCTGATAAGTGGCAGATGGAGTTCAATCCAGAGAAATGTGAGGTAGTAGACTTTGGAAGGACAAACTCCAACGTGGAGTACAAGGTAAATGGCAGGATTCTGGGCAGTGTAGAGGAGCAGAGGAATCTGGTGGTTCATATCCACAGATCACTGAAAGTCGCCTCACATGTAGATAGGTTATTTAAGAAAACTTATGGGATGTTAGCTTTCATAAGTCGGGGGATCGAGTTTAAGAGCCGTGAAGTGATGATGCAGCTTTACAAAACTCTGGTTAGGCCACATTTAGACTACTGTGTCCAGTTCTGGTTGCCTCATTATAGGAAGGATGTGGAGGCGTTGCAAAGGGTGCAGAGGAGATTTACCAGGATGCTGCCTGGATTAGAGAGTATGGATTATGAGGAGAGACTAAAGGAGCTAGGGCTGTTCTCATTGGAGAGAAGGAGGATGAGGGGAGACATGATAGAGGTATACAAGATATTGAGAGTTATACAAGATATTGAGAGGAATAGATAGAGTAGACAGCCAGCACCTCTTTCCCAGGGCACCAATGCTCAAAACAAGAGGACATAGCTTTAAGGTAATGGGTGGGAAGTTCAAGGGAGATGTCAGAGGGAGGTTTTTCACCCAGATAGTGGTGGTGGAGGCTGATACATTGGACAGGTTCAAGAGATTGTTAGATAAGCATATGGAGGAATTTAAGTTAGAGGGATATGTGGGAGGAAGGGATTAGATAGTCTTTGGTGTGGTTTGAAGGGCGGCACAGCATGGTGGGCCGAAGGGCCTGTATTGTGCTGTATTGTTCTATGGTTCTATGGTTCTAAATGATTTTGAACTTGTGGACAGTCAAAAAAATTCAGGTGCTGGAAATTTGAGATAAAACAAAATATTGGAAACATGCAGCAGGTCAGGCAGCATCTGTGGAGTTAGTATTTCAGGTTTCACACTGTAGGGTCTTCAACTTGGAACAGTATTGCTCTTTCCACAGATGCTGAATTTGTGTCTAGTATTGGTGGGACTTCATCTCAATGCTTAGTTCTTGTTTCTATATTACAGTAAAGAAATACAATTACTAGAAAGACTGTGGGGGATTGGTATGAGTCAATTTCCTCAAGAGGATGAGTCAAGACCGTGGTTTGTATTCTGGAAATGGAAAGAAGATAGGCATGAGAGGGCTTTTGAGATCTTTGGACTTCAGAGAAGTTAATTCTTGGCCGCAGAATTTAAAGGTCAGTTTTGAAGTGAAGAAAAGTTAGGAACAAAGGCTACTTCTTTTGCTTGACATGTGAAAGAAAGACTTGGCAAAACAAAGAAAGGACTTGAAATAAAAACAGAAAATGCTGGAGACACTCTGCAGATCAGGCAGCATCAGTAGAAAGAGAAACAGTTTTCATTTGAGGTCTGGGACCCTTTCGTTATGATTTATTTGAGATTTCAAGCTTTTTATTTTCAACCAAAGGATTTTGTAGGAATGTATAACAATAGCATCTTTGAAAATGTGGATAGATGAATTCCCACAAGGAAAGGGGGCACACAAGATTATCGATTACAGACTCCCAGTAAGGATTGTAACAGAAAGTTTTAAAGGGTGGGATATTTTTCTTAAAAAATAGACAAAATAAATACACAAGAAATACAATTGGGACACATTTCTTCACAGGAATTGTGCCATCCAATCTATATATTCTCTTGCAGTGCCACTCATGTTAGAGAGGCTGTTACATGCCCCTCAGTGACGAGTGATGACACAACCCTGGATTGTGGTCATTCCCCATGGAGCTTTTGTGGTGGCTGCTCCAAGCTCCACATGTCCTCCTGCCAGTTAGCAGCATTCGCTTAGGGACATCTGCTTACACGGGAAGACCAACAAGAGCGTCTTTCACCGAACTGATGATCTTCCAGCAGCAGTTGAAGTTTATCTCAGTTTGTCCCTGGAACAGCCCATAGATCAACACTTGTTATTCAGTGACGTGGGACTTAGAAGTGATGCGTTGGCCAAGGATGTTTTGGTAGCTCTCTTGTCACTGCATCAGAAGGTTGAGGATTCAAATCCTACTCCTGAGGGTTGAAGCAAATAGTAAGCAGACATTCCAGTGAAGCTTGGGTGCATTGTTGCAGGTGCTTTCTGCTGGATGTGACTCTCAACTCAGGTGCTATTGAAGAGATTATTGTTCTAGTGTATACCTACCTCCCAATCAATGAATTGTCTCATGTCTCCACTAAACATTCTAGCCTCTGTCTCTCCCTCTACCCTCCCTTCTCCCCCCACCTGACTCCGTATGCCTCTTTAATTCTCTCTCCATATCTGTCGCTACCTATCACCCACCACTGTTGTCTCCCAATGCCACCATCTTGCCCTCTCCCACCAGCTCCAGCTGTCCAACATCTCCCCCCTCACCTGGTTGGACCTATCACCTACCGGACCATGACTCACCTCCCCACCCTCTCACCTCTTTATACTGGCCATCTCCCCTCCATACTCTCAGTCTTAATGCAGTGTATTGATCTGAAACATCGACCAACCTTTAGCCTCTGCAGATGCTGCCTGACCTGCTGAGTTCCTCCAGCAGTTTGTTTTGTTGCTGACTGACACACATTAGCTGGTCGTAATGACTTTGGTGCCTGTGGGACCTTATATGGAAACTGGTGGCTGGAGAGGCAATGCAGGAAGGATGCTCTCAGCTAGAGAAAAACTCGATGGATGCAGAAGTCTTCCTTGGAAGTATTCTTAGTACTTTCAACATCTGTTCATGTCAAAGTGTAAATAAAGTATGAATTATACTGACACAGTTCTTAAAGGAAGATTGTAGGAATCAGGCAGGAAAGTGGACACCAAGATCAGATCAGCAAGGATTGTGTAGAATGAAGGAGCAAACTCAGGGTTGTATGATCTTTCCTTAATTTATTATGTTATCTACAGTCTTTGGCATTGTAACAAACCTCTGTCACTTATTAATTTTTAAATAGCTTATCTAAATCCACCGACGGACTTTAAGATTGTAGATGAACAGCTTGGAGAACTGACATTCTCTTGGAGTAGCAACCTCAGTGAAGAAATACAGAGTCGATTTCAAGTTAAATATGAGTTTGAATATAAATACTTTGATACGGACCTTTGGGAAAGTGTAAGTTTGATTTCAATTCTTGCTGATTATCATGTTAAAAGCTGATTTGTCAATATCTCTGATTCTTTGTACTATAAATTCAGAGAACCATTTCATGGTACAGAAGGAGGAGATTCAGCCCATTGTCTGCATGCTAGCCAAGAAAGAAATACTTAGGCTAGTCCCACATCCCCGCTCTAGGCCAGTAGCCTTTAAGTTAAGTAAGTTCAGAGCTCCTCTAGAGGCTGGTTAAATGATGGGAGGTTGAATCTCACACTTATTCAGATTATTTGAATACGTGGACCTTTAATTTAGTTGTAAAGACTGAGAACCATTATGCTTACTAATTATATACCTTCAAATGCCCCACCTTTCCTGTGAGAGACCAGTGACCAACAATTTCTAGAGAGGTAAGGGACTGCAGATGCTGGAATCTAGATGAGAAAAACAACAAGATATTGGAGGAACTCAGCAGGTCAGGCAGCATCAGTGGAGAAAAGCAGGTGGTCAACATTTTGGATCAGGATCCTCCTTCAGGACTGAAGATAGGAAAAGGGGAAGACCAAAGGGGAAAACAGAGCAGTTATTGGTGGACAAAAGAGGGGAGGTGGAGTGGGCACAAGGTGGTGATGGGTAGATACAGGTAAGAGATAGAGCTAGGCAGATGCTGGGAAGGAGGGGAGAGCAGATCCACCAGGGGATAGGTCAAAGGTATGGAGGCAGGTGGCATGGGGAAAAGGGAAGAGAGGAAAAGGAGAGAAGGAAAAATGGTGAGGAGAAAGAGAGATAGGCCAGGAAAGAAGAAAAGAAGAGGCAAGGTGGGGGGTGGGTGTTGGGTTACTTAAAGTGGTTAAATTTGATGTTCATGCCATTAAACTGTAGGATTTTTTCTACATTTTCCACAATTTCTACACCAGTAATCTCTTTCTCTTAGGTATTCGCTTTGGATTGGAGCTGACTTACTTCTGCTCCAGTTGTATAGGTTCTGAGGTGAAAGATTAGGTGTCTCCCAAACAAAGATGAGAATAACTATGGCCTCAATGCTGAGGATGTTGGCTTTTGAGAGGGCATTGATGTTGGTTCACTAAATTCAGTAAATTTGGAGGACTTTGTATAGACAGCATTGATGGTATCTCTCCTTGAGATACCAACCTTAGTGTTGATGCCCCACATTCCACTGGCAACTAAAAGACACTGTTCACCTTTATTTTTTAAAAGTTCAGTTAATCTCTGGAATGTAGCAGCACGAGGGAAACAAAGGTAGAAGAGTTATTTTTATACTTCACCAAACCTAATCTGTAACCTCTGCCTGCTGGGGACATAATGGGCAGACCATTGAGATGGTAAATTAGGGGTGTATTCTATTCCAAACCTCATCATCTTTCACTGTGCTGGAGTCAGATGCAGCAAGACAGCTCACCCCAAAGAAACAGGACCCCAACTAAAATGGTAAAGTTGCACCTTGCACAGCCTTCCCTATTGTGTGATTCAAACCGGCCATCAAAAACATGCTGAAGGAGTGATTCTGATCACCAAAGTATTTTTACTGGATCCAGAAGGTTACTTAGGAGCTATTTGCCTTGGATTCTGCCCCTCCACAGATGGTAAACTTATCTGTTTTCTCTTTGGTCCTTCCTTCCCTTGCTAAGGGACCACAACCCAGCAGTGCTCTCATCTCCTTTGCTGCTGATGACACAGCTCCGACCAGCTCCAGTGTTGGAGGTATTGAAGGGAGAGGTTTAATGGGACTTGACCCTCAGGCTACAGGACCTTTCTTTCCATTTATTCACTTATGGGATGGCTACATCACTGGAAATATTAACAATTTTTGTCCATCTTTTATTTCTTTGAACTGAGAAGGTGGTTAAGTGGGTAGTGTCGCAGTTAGCACAATGCTATTACAGCGCCAGGCACCAGGATTCAATTCCGGCTACTGTCTGTAAGAAGGTTGTATGTTCTCCCCGTGTCTGTGTGGGTTTCCTCCGGGTGCTCCAGTTTCCTCCCATATTCCAAAGACGTACGGGTTAGGAAGTTGTGGGCATATTATGTTGGCGCCGGAAGCATGGCGACACTTGCGGGCTGCCCCCAGCACACTCCACGCAACAGATGCATTTCACTGTGTGTTTTGATGTACATGTGACTAATAAAGATATCTTAAAGTGTCAACCATATTGGTGGACTGGAGACACAAAAGCCAGACTGGATAAAGAAGAGCAATATCCTCCTGGAAAGAAGGACACCAATAAACTAATTGTTCTTTTTTTAAATGACAATCTAATAGTTTTACGTTTACCATTACTGAGCAACCTTTATCAGATAAAGTTTCATCTTTAATTACTTTAAATTGTCTCACTACCCTGGTTGGATTCAAACTCATATTTTGGGATGAAAGGTCTCGAATTTTGGTTGCTGGTCCAATGAGTTAAGCACTGCACTTTCATATCCTCACCACCTGCTCAGCCCTTGCAGAGCCACCAGGCCAGCCCTGGGTTCAAATCACACGCTTCTCCAATTCTAATGCTCCTGTGGCACAATTTCAACCACCCTTGAATTTAAAGGATGCAATATTAATATCTGTTGCTTACCTGCAAGCAAAAGTGTGAAAATGGCACTTTATAATCGGCGCTAAATGGAGTCTGTTAAAGGGTGATCTTCACACTAATTGTTCTACCTTGTATCGCAGGGGGGCAGAGAATTAGTACCGGAACATGAAAACACATTTGAATTACACAGGGGTGTTTACTTACGAATTAAAAATGTGCTCCAAATAAATGAAAATGAGTTCAGAGAAAGCAAATGGACTACAAAGAAGATACAATTACCAGGTATGATATTGTGCATGAACATGCATATTTATGTATATGTCTGCAAAAATGTGAACAGATACATGTTCTGTTTATTATTTATGCAGTAGATAAGTAAACAGACAGGAGACAGACATATTCAAACTCAAATTTTATATGCATCGAGTTATTGAGGCCTGGTCACCTTGCAATGCAGAATTCAGGCCATTAATTCTTGGTGTGCCGTGCTACACCATCTCATTGGGGAGTTCAATCTGTGGTGGGGGATAGTGACCAGTTCTCTCTATGAACAGTACAACCTCAGTGAGAAAATACTGTATGTAAATCATCCCTTGTATGTTGGAGACATGAAGAAAATCAAGGATTCTTGATTTTCTTTGATTCAAAAGAAACTCAAAGATCGATTAATTGGCCATTGTAAATTGCCCCTCGTGTGTGTAGTAGAATCTGGGGGAAGTTGATGTGAATATGGGATGAATAAAATGGGATTTGTTTAAATAGGTGGTTGATCGTTAGTATTGACTAGCTCGGCTGAAGGGCCTGTTTCTGTGTTCTATGACTCTAACGATTGACAAATATTTTGCTGTTTTCTGCAAAAAGAGTTTGTTGAACCATAGGCCATAGCTTTTGTCAGATCATAAAGATCTTGGTATCAGGTGAAGTATTTACAAGACTGCTTTGAATCGGTGGACTGGACCATATTCAGGGATTCATCTTCAGATCTGAATGAATATACCACGGCTGTCACCGACTTCATCAAGACCTGCGTGGATGAGTGTGCGTGGTTGAGAACATACCGAAGCAACTGGATCCTCGACTTCCTTATCAGGAGACCACAGTCAGTGTGCATTGGTAGTAACATCTCCTTCTCACTGACAATCAACACAGTCGCACCTCAAGGATGCGTACTTAGTCCACTGCTCTACTCTCTCTACACTCATCACTGTGTGGCTAGGCACAGCTCAAATGCCATCTATAAATTCGCCGATGACACCACTGTTGTTGGCAGAATCTCAGATGGCAATGAGGAGGCGTACAGGAGTGAGGTAGTTCGGCTGGTTGAGTGACATCACAACAACGACCATGTACTCAACGTCAGCAAGACCAAGGAACTGATTGTAGACTTCAGGAAGGGGAAGTCGGGAGAACACACACCAGTCTTCACTGAGGGGTCAGCAGTGGAAAGGGTGAATAACTTCAAGTTCCTGGGCATCAACATCTCAGAAGATCCATCTTGGGCCCAACACATTCATGAAATAATGAAGAAGGCATGCCAGCAGCTCTACTTCATTAGGAGTTTGAGGAGATTTGGTATCTCACCAAAGACTCTTGAAAATTTCTACAGATGTACGGTGGAGACCATTCTGACTGGTTTCATCACCGCCTGGTATGGATGCTCCAATGTGCAGGATCGAAAGAGGCTGCAGAGGGCTGTAGACTCAGCCAGCTCCATCACGGGCACAACCCCCCCTTGCCATCGAGGACTTCTTCAAGAGGCGGTGCCTCAAGAAGGCAGCATCCATCATTAAAGGACCTTCACCACCTGGGACAACCCATCAGGGAGGAGGTACAGGAGCCTGGAGACCCACACTCAGTATTTCAGGAACAGCTTCTTCACCATCAGATTTCTGAATGGTCCATGAACCCATGAACACTACCTTGTTATTCCTCTTTTGCACTATTATTTTTGTAACTTATAATTTTTATGTCTTTATGTCTTGCACTGTACTGCTGCCACAAAACAACAAATTTCATGACATACGTCAGTGATAATAAACCTGATTCTGATTCGGGTGGTAGAAGAGGAATAAGTGAAGGGTACAGAACAAAATCAGAGGATTGGGAGCAAACTAATGGTGTATATAACCAACAGAGGTCTGGTGAGCTGAAAGACCTGTCCTTGTGCTGCAACCCAGGGTGGTCCAATGAGAAGTCTGTCTGTCAATCTCGTGTCAGGAGTGCTGAATGTAAAGTGCTTCTTTCTAAAATAGGGCATATTCCAAGTGTCAGCTCAGAGCCCCAGTGAATCTTCATCAGTGGTTGAAAGACCAGAAAGATTCCAGGTTCATTTTAGGGTTCATGAAGACCTCACTGAACTTGTGTAGGATACTAATGAGGCTTTTAAAATTATGCTCCATGTCTTCAACAGTTGGCATACATCACCAAAATACATGGTCTGGCCATTATCAGATCACTGACTGTGGGATCTTGCTGTGCCCATATTCCCATCTGAACCTCCTACCTTACAACATTACTCCACTTTAGGGTAGGGAGATCCACGGCAGAGGGGGCCAGAGGAAGATGGTGTGGGGAAAGGCCATGTCTGTTTGCATCTGTGTTAGCATGTGCGGTCAGAGTGCACCTATGCATTCATGTATGTGTGTGCATGTGTATTTATGCATGTGTGCACATTAGTGCAGTAAAGCCTGGTCTCTAATTGCCTTGGACTGCTCTACCACTAGATCAAGACATTGCTCCATCAAGTCTATGCAGTGGCTGATATTCTATGACCATCCCACATTAAAATTCATGCACAGATTTCCACTCTTCATGACAGTAGTGGACGCAAATCATTCTCAGTTCTAGCAGACAGTCTAAGCAGGAGAAGAAGACGTATCAAAAGTTCTTGCTTTGGTCTTACTTTGGAAGTATCAAATTATCCTCAAAGATATGCTGGTTGCTTAATTGGTCACTTAAATTAGCCCTCAAAGTAGGTAAGTGACAAAATGAATCCAAATGGGCATGTGAGAGAGAATAAATTGTCAGGGCGACAAGGAATGGGAGTGATGGGATTGCACCAGTGCTATTCAACCCGCTGAGTTCATCCATCAGGTTGTTTGTTACTCCAGATTCCAGCATCTGCAGTCTTTTGTGTCTCCTCTACCATAATTATGGTGCGTATCATCCACAGAATGCCATGGGCCACCTACCAGAGCTTCTTTGATAGAACGCACCATACCCCTGACTGCCTAAAAAAACAAGGGCACATGTGCCTGACTACCATCAATGCTAAGTTCCTCTCTTTACTTATGCATCAACTGGACTTGGACATATATTGTTGCCATTGGAATCTCCTTCACAACAGTTCTATGGGAGTAGCCACCTCAGAAGAACAGAAGCAGTTCAAGAAAACAGTTTATCATTACCTTCTTAAGGCAAAATATTTTGACATTGGCATCAATGCCCAAATTCCAAATATGAATATTCAATACAGGAAGCATTGTAAAGGAAGGTAGCAGAAGAGATCATGTTCTCTGAACTTCAGGGTTTAGATCTGGACTTCCCAAAATGAATTAGACAATTTCACTTGTGAAAATTTCACACGTTTTTGCACCATCACAACTTCAGCAAAAATAGTGTGGTTTAAAACTAGTTTTTAAAGCAAAAACTAAAAACGTTTAATGAATCTACTGCTTATATTATTGATACAGGTGATCCAGAAACATTAGCTTACAACTTTTCATGTGTTTTGTATGATCACTCGAACATGACTTGTAGATGGTATCCTGGCAACAACGTTCCGAATGGCACACAATATAAAATGTATTACAGGTAAGTGTGCAATTACACAATAATTTAAAACACTTCAAAATCTGATGATGAATTCTTTACATTAATTTTGAATCCTTTCCCTTTAAGACAGTATGGCACCACCAGGGAATGTGCTCACTACTTTACAGACTTGCAAGGGAGACAAAGTTGCCATACTGGTAAAGATATGGTTGATCCTGAGGAGGATATCCTAATATGTGTCAATGGATCAAATAATTCTTCATCAATTATGCCATATTACACAAAGTTTGATCCACAGCAGTTTGGTATGAGAAATCTTTCCCTAATGCGACATACCTCTTTGTGCTCTTTGCAATAAATACTCAAGTGATTGGGAATTCCTTTTCTGTTCTTGATTTTCAGAGAAGTACAATCCACCACGCAATGTTGAAATCTTTCCAAATCTGACTGTAAAATGGAAAAGTCTCCAGGCAACTCTGTTCGTAAAAGTAGTTGCTTTGAATATCAATTGCAACTCATGGAATTGACCGAGAATAACATTAAGGTAAAGTAAGCAAACATTAAATTAAAAGGCAGAAAAATATGAGGATATTTTCCCCTGTTCCTGATTTCTACCTTAGTTTCAATCCATACTGCCAAATAGTAACCTTTCCAGACCAATAGCTACCTAGAACTTGAGGGCAAAGAAACAGCTATTAGACCCAAATGATCAATGGTGTATTTCTATCCATTTCCAAGCCTCCTTTCACCTGATTTCATTCCACCCTATTGATATATCAGTGGAGTTCTTCTTATAAATGAACAAAAGAATATAATACCATAAGAAAAATGAGCAGGAGTTGACCATATGGTCCTGTGACTCTATAAGAATGTGTCTGATTGGATCATGGACTGAGATCCACCTTCCTGCACCTTCGTCATAACCCTTGACTCCTTGATAAATCAAAATTATGTCTAACTCATCTCTGAATATGTTCCATGATTCAGCCTCCACTGCTCCCTAGGGTGAAGATTTCCAAGAGTTCATGACAATCTGAAAGAAGAAATTCCTTTTTATCTCAGTCTTAAATGAGTTCCCCTTTATTCTGCAACTATGCCCTCAGGAGGATAGAGTCTCTCGGCATCTACCCTGTCAAGCCCTCCAGAATTATGTTTCAATAAAATTGCCTCCAAATTCTCTTGAATTTGACTGATGTACCTGCCTCCACCACTGCCCCAGGCAGCACATTCCATGCCCCAACTACTCTCTGGGTAAAAAACCTTCCTCTGATATCTCCCTTGAACTTCTCACCCAATACTTTAAAGCCATGCCCTCTTGTATTGAGCATTGGTGCCCTGGGAAAGAGGTGCTGGCTGTCCACTCTATCTATTCCTCTTAATAATTCCTCTTAATACATTTCAGTACACAAAATAATGCAAATAATTGCCATTGTTTTTCTTTCAGTTGTTCCATGTGAAAGCTGACACCAAATTTATTCTGATGAATATTAACTTATCTAAACGTTACTCAGTGAAAGTGCGAACAAAGCTAAAGTATTGCAAGGAAACCAGATACTGGAGTGACTGGAGCAATGAAGCATTTATTGGTAAGGCTTCTGAGCATTTTCTTCAACCACTGCCAATCATTATGGCCAAATCTTCCTTCATTTGGTAACAATCATTGAAGAGGTTAAAGAACTGACGTTTCCCCCCAGTGGTGCCAAAGAGTCTGTGGACTAATTTTTACTGACTTATGTTTCAAATAGGAGGCTAGTGAAACAAAACACCTGCGCTCTGTTCATAACCGCGATCTGCATCTCCCCATTGCCAGTCACTTCAACTCCCCCTCCCACACTATCACAGATATGACAGTCCTCGGCCTTCTCCACTGCCAGGAGAATTCCAAGCACAAACTAGAGAAACAGCATCTCATTTTCCATCTTGGAACCTTGCAGCCTAACTGCATGAACATTGAATTCTCCCACTTTAAGTAATCCCCACACCACCAGCACCCACCCCCCCCCCACCCACCCCCATCCATGCCTCTTCTTTTCTTCCCTTTCCTAGCCTCTCTCTCTCTTTTCTATCCCCCTTTTTTCCTCCTTACATTTGACCCATCCGCTGGTGGATCTGCTCTCCCCTCCTCCCCTGCTCCTGCCTATCACTATCTCTTACCTGCATCTACCTATCACCACCTTGTGCCCACCCCGCCTCCCCTCTGTTGTCCACCTTTCACTGTTCTGCTTTTCCCTCCTATATATTGGGCTTCCCCTTTTCCTACATTCAGTCCTGAAGAAGGGTCCTGACCCGAAACGTTGACCACCTGCTTTTCTCCACGGATGCTGCCTGGCCTGCTGAGTTCCTTCAGCATCATCGTGTTTTTCATCTAGGTTCCAGCATCTGCAGTCCCTTGTCTCTCTAAAAAAAGAAAAAGGGCATTCCTGAGTGTTGGCAGCCAACATCCCTCTAGGAGACAGTTAGGAGAATTATTGCTCTAGCCAGAAAAAAAATGTTTGTGTACTGTCTCCTCCTTCTTGTGTTGGTTCTTCAAAGGCAAGACCTTTGGGTTACTACAGATACTACAGAAGATGTGAATGGAATTGACACACTTTTGTAAGGAGCAGATAATAGAATCACGGCCAAACAAGGGACCATCCAACATCATCATCAACAACATGCCTATCCTTTGAATCTTCGAAAAAGTTTCTCATTTAGTCGTACTTCCCCATCAGCAG
This sequence comes from Pristis pectinata, assembly GCF_009764475.1. Lineage (NCBI taxonomy): Eukaryota > Metazoa > Chordata > Chondrichthyes > Rhinopristiformes > Pristidae > Pristis > Pristis pectinata. Next base: position 11,627,498 of record NC_067415.1, read on the forward strand.
TTTTTAATATTAACCGATATTGGTGAGACCCGTGGGCAGATCATTGGCAGACTGGATCAATTGACTTCAATGGAGACACAAGAGATTGCAGATATTGGAATTTGGAGCAACACACAAAATACTGGAGGTACTCAGTGGGTCAGGCAGCCTCTGTGGAGAGAAATGGACAGTCGACGTTTTGGGTCAAGACTTTTTATCTGGTCTGAAAGATAGAGGAGAGATGGCCAGTGTAAAGAGGTGGAGGGAAGGGGTGGATCAGAGCTCACAGGTGATGGGTGGATTTAGGTGGTGGGGGTGAGAGTGATAGTCAGATGGGGGAATGGAGAATGGGAATAGTGTCAGAAGCTGGAAGGTAATAGGTGGAAGTGACAAAAGGTTGAAGATATTGGAATCTGATAGGAGAGGAAGATGTAGCATGGAATAAAGGGAGGGAGGTGGGGAGGGCAGAGGGGGAGTAGTGGGGGAGGGGAACCAGTAGGGATGTGCGGGCAATGACTTAAATGTTGGCTAATGGTCTTGAAGAAGGTCGAAGAGCAAGAGGAGGTCTTTGTTTTCGGAAAAGGGAATCAAGTAATGATATTCAATAAAATTGCAGTTGCTGGAAATCTGAAATAAAACCAAAGTGCTGGGAACGTTCAGCAGGTCAGGCTGCAGAGAGAAACAGTTAATATTTCAGGTCCAAGAACCTTCATCTGAACTGGAGGAGACAGAAACCTGTGCTAAAAATCTGACCCCTCCCATCTCGGACATGCCCTCTTCTCCCCCCTCCCGTCAGACAGAAGATACAAAAGCCTGAAAGCACATACCACCAGGCTCAAGGACAGCTTCTATCCCGCTGTTATAAGGCTATTGAACGGGCCTCTTGTACAATAAGATGGACTCTTTACCTCACAATCTGCCTGCACTGCACTTTCTCTGTAACTGTAACACTTTAATCTGCATTCTGTTATTGCTTTTCCCTTGTACTACCTCGATGTACTGATGTGATGAAATGATCTGTAAGGATGCCATACAAAACAAAGTCTTTCACTGTACCTCAGTACATGTGACAGTAATAAACCAATTTACCAATTAAAATAGCAGAGAAGGTGGGGGAGGGATTGTTAGAGCAAAGGGAATATCTCTGCTAGGGTGACTTAATGTGGCAGTTCAAAGCCTACTTTGCTTCTTTGTCCATGTTATGTGTTGATAATAACAAGGCTGTGGGACATGCCCAGCAGACCAAACTTTGCTAATAGAAAGAGAAAAACTGAGCCAAACCAATGAGAGGCAGAAATGGCCAGTTCTGATGCAAAGGCAAAAATAGCACAAGTTCCTAAAGTTGGAGAATTCATTATTGAGTCCAGATGGCTGTAACGTGCCAAGTAATGAGGCCCAGTTGTAGTGTGCATCCCTCCTCTTCTTGACACCACAATAAATTAAGCCAACTTGAAACCTCTCCCTTGAAACTTTTCTCTAAGACCCACTGTGTACCAGAAAAAAACAAGCAAAGCCACACATGCTTTAGCTGTTCATTGTCCAACTAAGTAGAAGGTTGGACTGACATGGCAATGGACTTAACACCAGTTTGAGACCCACAAAAGAGTCTTAACCAATTTTTAGCATGAAATTCTTGTATGTTCCCTGTCCACAATATTGGTCTTTTTGTCACTTCTCATAACATTGGGCTGGCTGAGAGTGAGCCTCACTTATTTGAGAATTCTCATGCTATTTAATTTTAGTACATGTGTTATTAGCATTGTATGTACTTGACTTTTCTTTGCAGCAACTTTTGCTGAGCAAGAAATATCCTTCATGACTCATGATATTTTATGTTTATTTGCAGAACCCAAGGGGATGCTTAAAGTACGGGTAATGGTATTTATATTTCTTCTGATCGTTGTCGGGGCAGGGCTGCTTCTCAGAATAATTTTCAGAAGGTAATTCCATGACCAAAAAGTTTATTGTATTGTAACTACTTCCTGGTATATGCACCCACTCCTATCCTGATAGATTCTCACCATGATTCGGTTCCTGAGAATTGCATGGACACCCCCCCACCCCCACATGCCTTCATCAGAAGTTGACTCTAACACAGCTTCAGCACAAAATTGGCAAGACACCACACACCATCCAAGAACCATCTTGCCAATCTTCCATCGAAACTATGCCAAGAGTTACAATTATTTTGGTTGAGAGGCATTCAGGCAGACACTTGAATAAGATAAAGGTCATAGTGCGGGCAATGGGATTAGTGTAGATGTGCAAAAAAGTCAGCATGAAATAGTGGGCTGCTGGACCTGTTTCTGTGCTGTTCTTTTTAAGATAAGATGTCTTTGTTAGTACATGTACATCGAAACACACATTGAATCCATGAGAAAGGTTCGCCAGCATCCAGGTTGACAAGAAGGCTTGAAAGAATTAGGCCAACCTTCATTCTTGGCAAAATAAACTCAAAATCATTAGGTCTTTAAGTAACTTGTACTGCTGCATTTAACTTATTTGGCTGGGGAAGTTATTGAGAGAAAATAGTTTTTGAGAGCTGCCTGATCCCAAAGGCAATTATTAACTGGCTAAACTTACAATACAATTTTCATTTCAGGAGATTGAAATCACCAAATCTTTTAAAGTTGTGGCTCCCTGGAGCTTGTGGAACCAAAACATAATTTAAATATTGTAAACACTTCCAAAGCCATGATATGCCCTACACGGTAACACAGTGGTTAATATCCCAAAGACCTGGACCTAAAATATGACATCATGGGAGTTATGGAATTCAAATCTGTGTAGTTTAATAAATCTGGAATAAAAAGGCAGTCTCAGTAATAATAACCAGGAAACTACTTGACAATTAGAAACAAAAATCTCATTGACTGATGCCCTTCAAAGAAGGAAATCCACCATCCTTATCTGGTCTCAATGTGGTTGACTCTTAACTACCTCCTTAATAAATGGCAGTCTTTCCAGTGAAGTTTACATCCAATGAATCGAGAATAAATAAAAAACAGATGAATCCATTTCTTGCTCCTTTCCTCTCTCTCCCCCGCACCCAATTTGGGTTTCTGTCTTCACCTTTGCCAATTTTCTCCCCTAACCTCCTTGTTCAGAAAGTGTAGAGCCCTCTATGGGGTAGAATTCACTGTCTGCCTGTCTTCCTCTAATCCCTTGTAACAATGGCTATAAACTGGCCAAAGACATCAGAATCTTCCTACATCACAAGACATTATAATTCAACATCTTCATCTGGACAGCTGCAGAAAGAATCATTGCAAGGCAACTAATAGAGATTGTCCTGGTTTGTAATCCTTTCTTAACTCTGGAGAACTGAGACCAGTTACGGTAGCATTTTGGCAAAGCTCTCCTCACTCTGAAAATAATTGTCTTTACCCAAAAGAATGTGGTTGGAAGAAAATATTGAACCATATGCAAATTCCATATCCATGGAGAGGTGTATAAACTGCATTAATTGAATGTAGAATTTGCATTAACACTCAAAAGGGTGATCTTGACTTTGCATGACAGTGTTACAGGTATGTTGGTAAGTAGGCAGCCATTACATATCTCTCCTTTAGGCTTAAAAAGAAACAGAAGGAGGAAAATTTCTATCGGGCTGCCAACTGTCTATCAGACTATTTTGCTAACTCAAGACCTACTTCTATCTCTCTTCTGTGCCGATATGCAAAATAGTTCAAAATGTGGAGCAACAAACAAGATGTTGTAGGAACTCAGCAGGTCAAACAGCATCTGTGGAATGAAGTGGACAGTTGACGTTTGGGGTCCAGACCCTTCACCTGGACTGAAAGATAGAGGGGAGATAGCCAGTATAAAAGGGTGAAGGGGGTGAAGGGAAGGGTTGGAATAAGAACTGGCAGGTTAACTGGGGATCCAAGTGAGGAGGTGTGATAGGCAGGTGGAGGAAGGGAGAGTGGAAATGGAGCTGGGGAGACTGATCCACTGAGCTCCCCAGTATCTTGTTTGTTGCTCCAGATTCCAGCATCTGCGGTCTCTTGTGGATTCATTTATATATTTATAATTGCTTAGGTACAAAATCATTACATTCAGACCAGTCCCTGATCCCCAGAAGAAGTTCAAAGAATTGTTTGAGGAATACAATGGTGATTTTCAGGTAGGTAGACATTAATAAAATGCTTTATATTTCATAAATATTGAGTTGGGACATCATGTTACAGCCATACAAGATATTGGTAAGGCCACATTTAGAGTATGGCATACAGTTGTGGTCACGCTGCTAATAGGAAGGATGTCATTAAACTGGAGAGGGTACAAAAATGATTTACAAGGATGTTACTGGGGCTGGAGGGTTTGGGTTAGAAGGAGATATTGGACAGGATAGGAGTTTATTTTGTTTGAAGCATACAGTGGGAGACTGACAGGTGATGTTATAGAGGTATATAAAATCATTAGGGGCAGAGATAGGGTGAATGCACTCAGTCTTTTCCCATGGTTGGGGCATCAAGAACTAGAGGGGATAGGTTTAAAGGGAAAGGGGAAAGATTTAATAGGAACCTGAGGGCAACTTTTTTTTAAATAAACACAAAGGGTGGTATGTACATGGAATGAGCTGTCAGAGGAAGTGTTTGAGGCAAATATAATAATGACTGTTAAAAGGCAATTGGACAGGTACATGGATAGGAAAGGTTTAGAAAGATATGGACCAAATGCAGGCAAGTGGGACTAACTTGGATGGGCATCTCAGTTGGTATGGGCCAGTTGGGCTGAAGGGCCTGTTCCCTTGTTGTATGACGCTATGACTAACTGGCAGGGCAATCATCTGATCGGCCTACTCCTGGTAGCACCCTTTCTTCATCTCCTCCCTTCAGGAGCTGCTATTCCAACAGCCCTGCAGGGGTAACTCCACCAGAAGAACTGCAGTGGTTCAAGAAGGCAGCTCACCACCCCCCTTCTCAAAGGCAATCGGGGATGGGCAGTTAAATGTCAGCCCTGATCCCATAATTAAAAGAATAGTCCCCTTCTGTGTGTCAAACTCTGTGACAGCTAAAATAAACTGTGAGAGATATTAATCCAAGTTTTTCCTTGCTCAACAGAAATGGCTTGGCTATCAGATACCAATCTCTAAATATGAAGAGTGTTACACAGTTGTCATTGAAGAAAGCATCAGACCTGAAGCACCAGTTAAGAAATGTACTTCTTCCATCGCCACAGACCTTCGCGCACCTCAAGAGTATCATGTGATCCATAACAAGGGTATCATGTGATCAAAACAAATCAACCAGAATTTTTAATTACCTTCTTTGCCTTACCTTTTATAACCCTGAGGCACGGTTTCAACCAGAAACATCGACAATTCCTTTTCCCCCCACAATCTGCTACTCAACCCGCTGATTTCCTCCAGCAGATTGTTTGATGTTTAATATAAACAATTGTCATTGTCAATCAAGATTCCTCGTGAACACTCCTGTTGAAAGCTCACTGACCCGAAACATTAACTCATTTTTTTCTCTGAAGTGTCACCTGGATTGTTGAGTAACTTCAGCATTGCAAATGATTCTATTTAAGTTTCAACTCTGCCAACCATAAAATGAATAGAGAAGACATTTCAAGTACATCACCTACATTTGTTGAAACTGAGCCTCATTCCTTCAGATAAGACTTTTATACTTGCTCACTTTGTGTGGTCCCTGATATATCATACCCACCAGTAGATAATGAATAAATAACAGTGCGGATTAATAAGTTATTTTGCATTATGTCAGTTTGAAATACAGGGCACGCATTGCTAAAGAATTGTTAAAATAGGTAAGGAAATAATGAAACAGAGCAAATAATGTGAATATAATTCTAACTATTCTTATTTTTTTTACTACAGTGTTGTGTATATTTTTAGGTTTATATTGTATGAAATGTGAGACTGTTGTTCAAGAAAAGTGAACTAGTTAGCCTAACATCTTGTGCAGAGAAACTACTGGGGTATATAACTAGGGATATGCATACTGTAAGATTTCAACTGCTCAGGGAGAGTCAGCGTGGATTTCTGAGGAGAAGGTCACACCGATGAACGCAATTGGATTGTTGGAAATGGTAGTGATGGTGGTGGACATGGGATTCTGTGGATATTATATAGACTTCTTCAAGTCCCTCATAAGAGATCGTTAAAGTCATGAAATTAAAGGCAAATCATTTGCCTGATTAGGAGATTAGCCCAACAGCAGAATAGAGGGAGCAGGAAAAATGAATAGGTGCTTTAATTAAGCTCCAAATCTGCAGGTTGTGACCAGTCACGATCCACATTGATCTGTGCAGGGACCTCAACTAATCATGGTATTTATTATTGGCTTAGACAACAGGCTAGAGAGAGATATATATCCAAGGCTGCTATAACATGAAGAAAGGTGATAGTATAAAGGTAAGCATTAAATTACAAAGAAATATTCTTCTTCTTAGCTACTGCCTCAGAGTCAAGGGTAACCTGTTTCCAGTCCAGTTGCATTGGTTCTGAAGTGATTGAAGAGTCCTATGCAGAATTCACAGACTTTACCATAGATGGGGTAGGTGGTGCTTGACAGGGTGCGTGACGATGTTGTGCACTCCTTCTATTGTTTCTACATGGCCTCCCCGTGCTCTTGTCATTGAAACTCAACAACCTCCGTGCCTTCGGTATTGAATCTCTGGAATTCTCTGCCCCTGAGGGTGGTGGAGGAGGCCAGATCATTAGATGTATTTGAGGTGGAGATAGATAAATATTTGAAAGATCAAGGGATTGAGAGTTATGGTGAACTGGTACAGAAGAGGAGTTGAGGCCAGCATATATCAGTCATGATCATATTGAACGGCAGGACAGGTTTAAGGGGCCTAGTGACCTCGTCCTGCTCCTATTTTCTTGTGTTTTTGTGTGGCCCTGCTCTATTTTGAACAGAAATAGGCCAATGCTTTCCAAGAGTTGGTGAGGGTGTCCTATCTTTGTTTCATGGAGATCTAAGAACATCCTTAAAGCATTTACTCTGTCCTCCTGGTAATTTCTGACTGTGACAGGGTTCAGAGTAGGGTCCTTATTTTGGGAGTCCAGTATCACCATTGCAGACAATGTGGCTCATCCACTGGACGTGATTAAGCACAATAAGAGACAAATGCAGGGCATGTTGGCCTGGGAGGGAACAATGGCTTTGGTTTACCTATCCTTCGAATGGATTTGGAAAATGTTGTGCAGACACCATTGGTTGCATTTCTCCAGGTGCTGGCTAAGGATTATCCATGGAGTTCAGGAGGTCAGAGATTGCTACAGATCCGTACAATTTGATGTTACTGCAGGACTTGTGGTCTTTGACTTTGGAACCCCTTTCTCCTCAGTTGGCTGAAGGGTAAGCTGCTCTGATGGAAGCAGTGGCAGCTAGAAGGTGACCCATGTTTTTTCAGGGTTGTACAGTGTGTTTTGATTGTCAAGAGTTAGTAATCTAAGTGAGGACAGGTTGCTTTCCTGGAGGTTTTGTGTTAGGTCCATCTCTTCGTATACTCAGTAATGAAATCAACAATGATTTGGAGCTTAATTTAGGAAATGTACAATATGCAACAATAATTTAATGACTGAGGTTGGGATGATCTGAGTTTTAGGGTTGAGCCAATGATGGTTTTCTACTTGTTCTGTAGACTGAGTCCATTCCAGCTGCAAGCTTGTTGAAAACAAAATGTCTCATCGTAGAGAAGAAGAGTGAGAAAAGGATTGGAGAAATGGCACAGTTATTCTTGACTTTAGTTTGTATTGGGACTGGGTCTGTGGTGGACAGGTTGGTTAGAATCATGGCTTGCCTGTCATTGTGTAGGATGGTGATCAGTTTGTGAGGACAGCCCAGTTTGAGTTGAATTCTCCATAACCCCTCTCTATCGGCAGAATCAAGGGCATTCATGAGGTTGGAAAAAGCAATGTACAGTGGTTGGTGCTGTTCTCTCTCTTGTTGCTTGGTTTGATGTGCAGTGAAGGTTATGCCCATTGTCTCCATTGATGCACAGAATCCCAAATAGATCAGTGAATGATCACAATAATGGCAAATGAATTTCAAGTAATCATGTGTGACATCTACTTCAAGCCAAGGAGGACAGTTCGAGATTACTTTCCAAATTCTGAGCAGCTGGAAACAATGGAGATCTGAAAGAGACTTGGGGGTAGGAATAAAGTGATTATATTCAGATAGATAGATCATCAACAATCATCGCCAGGTACATAAATTAATCAACGACACTAATGGAAACCTAATCATTATGCCTCAAAGAATGGTTTTCTGTTTGTTAGTAGTCATCCAAAGCAGTGGGGTACTTAATTCCAAACACTACCTCTAAAGAAGGATATTCAGCCTTGGAAAGATGTGAAGCACAGATATGTCCAAATTGTATCTGTATTCTAAGAGTTAAGTGAGAGGAGGGTATGACAGACAAGGATATATTGTTTTGGTAATCAGATCATTAAGGGGCAATTTGATTGAAGTTTTCAAGTTGGTAAACAGAGAGAGAAAATATTTCCAGTGGTTGGGGAATGTCGTGAATGGGTCGTCGTTTAAAAAAAGAGCCAGAGCTTTCAGTAGCGAAGATTGGAAGCAGTTGTACACAGAGGGAGGGAGGAAGCTTGGAATTCTCTTCCACAAATAGCTTGATTGTTAATTTTAAATCCAAGATTTGTTGACCAGAAGTATTAAGTACTCTGGAGTAGGGTCATTGATCAGCCTGCATCTCTTGATTGGCAGAACAGGTTCACAGATCTAAAATGTCTCCTCCTGTCCCCAGTATATGTGACTGGAATTAATGTTCAGTCACTTGTTGGTCACCAATCATAGAATTGTAGCACTGAATCAACCAATGGGCGAATCACATCTGGGTCAGGTATTCTTTAAAAATCACAAACAGAAACTGAATAGTACAGTGAGTTATCAAGCCATCTGGACGTCACTGGTATAAACCAGGATTACTGGATAAAACATCCTCCTGTTACTTCCATTTCTGAAGATCATGAGCACATGATTTCGAAGATGTGGAGACACCCTTCTCTTTGTATTTCTGCGCATGACATCATTTGATAATATTGCACTCTGACCCTACCACAAAGAAGCTCTATATTCATTTGTGATCTTGAGTTTATTATTAACTAGCTTTTCATTACAGAAAGAGTGTTTACTTATTAAAAATGACAATGTACATTTATTCTCTGTAATTTTCTAATGGTTATTTTTGATATAGCGTGGACTGTTTAAACACATTTATCTTCTCTTTAGGTGAAAGTGTTGATTTAATTATCAGTGCATTTACTAGATAAGAGGAGATATTTTTAAAGTGTTTTTCTACTAATATTGCAATCATTTTTATTTTATTTAGAAGATCCTACTGTGGCAGCTTTCTTAGATTTTGTACTTGAATATTTTTGTGGCGGCATATTTGTTAAGATATTAAACCTTTGATCTGGAAAAATGAGCTCAAATCCCATCAAGACAGCTGGGAAATTTAAGTTCAATTAATTAAATAAATCTGGAATGAAAGGCTAGTGTCAGTAGGACTAGAAAGTCACTGATGTTCTTCACAGAAGGAAACCTGCCACCTTTACCTAGTGTGGTCAATATGAGACTCCAGATCTATCAGGTGTGTGATTACTTTTAAATGCTGGTTAAATTAAGAGGCAATTAGAATTGAATTATAAAGCAGGCTTTGTAAATGAATGAAAACAAATAAGTAAAAATTCGTTAGTGATTGCCATTCATCTGGTCACCAGTAAAAGTTTGCAGGCAGGCAATGGAATGATTTCGACCGCATTAAACAGTACCACATTAAAAACTCATTGTCACTTTTATTTTTTTTAAATGGCCTTTTGAACCTGCAAGTGAAGAAGTATGAGAAGAATGCAGAGTTTATGCATGATTTGAAATGTAGAAATTCGCAGTCATTTGTGAAAATGTCATAGTGCATTAAAGAAGTGTTTTATCAAAAGCTGAAAGAATGTATGTGTATCTTTTGTCAAATACTTTAAGCAAACAATTATTGCCAAGATGAGTTTGATTTCATGAAGGATGAATAGCATGGGGCTGATCATATGCATTGATTTGTATTAAGTGGTCTTCTTTATACAAGAACACAAAACAAAAAATAGAACAGGAAACAGGAGCAGGCCGGAGGGTTCTTTAGGCTTGTTCAGTCCATCAGAATGGTTATGGCTGATCTCACCTTGGCAACTCCAGCTTCCTGTCCAACCCATTTAACCCTTGATCCCCCAACAATTTAAAATTCCATCTCAATCTTGAATGTATTCAATGATTCCACCTCCACAACTCTCCAGGGTAAAGACTTCCAAAGATTTACATCCCTCCGAGAGAAGGAATTCCTCCTCTTCTTCATCTTAAGTGACTTATCCCTTATTCTGAGACTATGCTTCCCAAGCTCCTAACTTCCATACTTGTGTGTGTTTCATGACAGTTTCCCATCATGGGCATAATTTCCTGATGTTGTCTTGTCAGTTTCTGAGCAGCAATTTTCAGAGGATTCCAGGAAACAAGACTCTCTCTCTGCAATAAAAGGTCAACTTGTACACCCTGAGGTTGATGCCTCTTTCAAACCTAGAAGTAAAATCCTCATTGTTCACCACCTATTTAAGATGATGGACTGATCAACAAAACCTATTTTCTTCATGACTATCATTGCTCAGCTGGTTCCCATTTCACCCTCACTTTGACAAAGGGTTTCAGACCCAAAACGTTGACTGTTTTGTCAGCACTGCCTGCAGAGGTTGTGGGGGCAGCTACATTAGGGACAGTTAAGAAACTCTGAGATAGATACATGAATGATATAGAAATGGGGGGCTATGTGGGAGGGAAGGGTTAGATAGATCTTAGAGAAGGATAAAACGTCGGCACAACATTGTGGGCCAAAGGGCCTGTACAGTGCTGTAATGTTCTATGTTCTATGTTCATCCTTTCACAGATGCTCTCTGACCTGATGAGATTTTCCAGCATTTTCTGCTTTTATTTCGCTTTCTCCAATAATGTTAAAGGTATTTATATATGCACAAGTTAGATCCTTTCTTCAATATCTTCAGGGTATGTTGCTCAAATCTAGGTTGCTCTTTTGTCTGGTGACACTGATCTTTGGGCAGCCATGGAGTGGGAGTGGAGAGGAAGTGGTGTAGGCCCGGCCAGGCAAAGAACCACACTGTTGAACTGCCCCTGAGCCTGCAGATTGGTCCATCCGCTGGTTTCACTGTATATTGAGCTGATTTTTTAGAGTGCTGTAAATGTTATCCAAGAAAATGAATTATCTGTATGAACGGTATGAAAGACAAGTTTTTCACTGTTCTCGGTACAAGTGACAATAATAAACCAATACCAGTTTCCCACTCCTCTTCAAACTAACTTTGGATCTTTAACGTTCACCAGCAGAAACATGTCTCAATCAGAAGACTGCAGTCCCTACAGTGCAGCACTGCTTCAGTGGTGCACTGAAATATCAGCTTAGATCTTTGTGCTCAGAACTCTGGTGTAGGAATTGAATCCAGACCTCAAGGCAAGTGTACTTCCAAATCGTCCAAACTGATCCATGAACATCACAACCAGATTCATGGACATGAAGCAAGGATGGAAAATATAGTATTTAAGAAACAGGATAAGCTGTAGGCTATTTGAACTCTTAACTCCTGCTCCTCCATTCAATAAGGTCCTAAGAGAACAAAATGAATATTATGGTATCAACACATGTCCTATCTCATGGCATTCTGAGAAATAGTTGCACACAGATCTTCTGTTTCTGGAATTATGGTTTAATCTGAACATTCTCAACTTCACTTTACTGAGCAATTGTTTGCACAATGTTACAGTTATGCAAGCCATTTTTGCTGTTGCTGTTTCTTTAAACCCTGCTGTCTCATTTCCTCTACATGAACACAACAGCATTAATTTTAACATGCAAGATATTTGCAGGATATGTATACACAATTACATAGTTTGGCTTTCCAATGACCTTTCTTGTATAGTCACAGTAACAAGTATTCACTTCCCAAATGCTCGAGGCAAACATTAGGTTGAATTTGTAAATCCCATTAACTTAATAAGTGACAAGATTGTTGCAGTGCAGAAAGAAGTGATTCAGCCCATCAGAATCAATGCTGGCTTCCCATAGAACAATCACATCAGGCTCATTCCCTCATAGCCCCACAGATGAAGCCCTTCACAAGTGTCTATCCAATTTCTCCAAAGTCTGTGATCGATTCTGTTTCCACACCCCTACAAGCAGTGAGTTCCAAATCATCACCACAATCTGAACATTAGGAAGTATTTTTCATTGCACCCCCCTTTTACAACTTTTTGGCAACATTTTAAATATGATCCCTCTGGGCCTTGGATCATCTGCTATTGAAATCTGGTTCTCTTCTTATCTAAACAATACACCTCGATCAAATCTCCCAGTTGTATCCTCAGTCCCATCTGCTGGTTTTGGTATGGAGATTCTGCAGGCATCATGCACCAATGGGTGAACAATTTACTCATTGTGCACCAATGGGTGAATTATTTACTCAGCAGTCGTTTTATACATGGCACTTCATCTCTTCTTCTCAGGCAGTTCCTTAGGATCAGTTTACTTCCATTCACCCTGTAGTGTGTGGGTTTTCCCCGGGTGCTCCAGTTTCCTCCCACATCCCAACAATGTGCAGCACTGAAACACGCCCTTCAGCCCAACTCCTCTAGGCCGACCAAGGTGCCCACCTAAGCTAGTCCCATTTGCCCATAACTCTCTCAACCTTTCCTATCCGTGTACTTATCCAAATATCTGTTAAATGCTGATATTAGTAGGTGTGTGGGTGAATGGGAGTTGTTGGGAATGTGGGGAGGGTAAACATGGGACCACCATAGCATAAGTGTAAATAAGCAGTGGTCAGCACAGAATTGAAGGGCCAAAGGGCCTGGTTCCGTGCTGAATGACTCTAAACAGCTCTTGATATTAAGTAGTATTATCATCACAGTATATCCATCCACCCTCTCGTCAGCAACTACTTACATGGCTACCCAGAGATTTGCAGAGCATTTTCCGTACAGAAGCACAGTAATGGACCACTTGGCCCAGCTGGTCCATGCCTGTCTTTATGCTCCACACAATCTTTTTCCCACCATCTCACCCGACCATCTAGCCCTACAGTTCCTTTCTTCCTTATTTCCCCTGTGCTAAACACCTCCATTACTTACTGTGGTAGCACATTCTCACCACTTTTTTAAAAAAAATTTATTTACAGCGTGGTAACAGGCCCTTCCAGCCCAGCGAGTCCGCGCCGCCCATTTTAAACCCAATTACCTACCCGTACGTCTTTGGAATGTGGGAGGAAACCGGAGCACCCAGAGGAAACCCACGCAGACACAGGAGAACATACAAACTCCTTCCAGACAGCGACGGGAATCGAACCCTGATCGTTGGCGCTGTAATAGCGTCGCACTAACTGCTACGCTACCGTGCTGTACACTTGCTAACTGAACATTTTCTTTCAAAATTATACTTTATTCATAAACAGTAAAAGCAGCTTCGACATGTCTTTGTCAATGACCACTGCATCAATTCAATATATTCCAGGACATACATCAATGCTACACGTCCATAAACAGTGCATTATGAAATGTAAGAGAGGTGATTATACAAAACCCAGTCCCTCAGTTCTTGGTCCCTTCAATCCCTCTGACTATGGTTCTTCTCCACAGCGCTTTTATGGTGGTTGCACCAAGCTTCAATGTATCCCTCAGTATGAACTACTGCAATTTATCTAGCACATTCATAATCTGTTAGTTCTGGACTGGGCACAAGCAGAAGAATCTCACAGCTAGCCTATAAACCACGTCATTATTTCAACAACTTCTTGCAGGTACGGTAGTGTAGCGGTTAGTGTAACGCTTTACAGCGCCAGCCACCCGGGTTCAAATCCGGCCACTGTCTGTAAGGAGTTTGTACGTTCTCCTCGTGTCTGCGTGGGTTTCCTCTGGGTGCTCTGGTTTTCTCCCACATTTCAAAGACGTATGGGTTAGGAAGTTGTGGGCATGCTACGTTGGCGCCGGAAGCGTGGCGACACTTGCAGGCTGCCCCCAGAACACTCTATGCAAAAGATGTATTTCACTGTGTGTTTCGATGTACATGTGACTAATAAAGATATCTTATCTTATCTTATCTTATCTTAGGAGATCTCTCAGTCTTCTACTTTCAAGCACTCAAGCAGAGTGCTTGAAAGAACACTCAAAAGAACTCAAGCCTATTTAATCTTCCCTGCACCCTTTTTGATACTTGCACCTTTTCAGTTCCAACAATACGTTCTGCAATTTCTGTTCAACATTTTCTTTGGTGCTTCTACTTTTTTTAAAAATGGAAACCAGGACTCTGAACAACAGTCCAAATTTGGTCAGACCAAATGTTAACTTCTCCGTTCTTCCATTGCGTGCCTTTAATAATGCATCCCCACACTTCCACAAGACGTTGGCTTTTATTATCTGCATTGTTATGCCGAATGATTTATGAATCTATTGCCTTTGTGCCTAATCTAGGCCATTATTTATTTTTAAGGAATGTAAAAGGAGAGGGATGTACTTACAGACACATATTCTTATTGATTGGGGCATAGATAGGGTAGATAGAGTCTTTTCTCTAGGGTGGGGGAATCTAAAACTGGAGGGCACAGGTTTAAGGTGAGAGAAGAGAACTTCAAAGGGATCTGAGGGGCAGGTTTTCCACACAGAGTTTGGTGGTTATTATGGAAGTGGTGGAGGTAGATACAATTACAAACTGCTGGAGGAACTCAGGGGATCAAACATCATCTATGGATGCAAGGAAATGGTCAACGTTTTGGTTCAAGGCCCTGTATGACGGTAGTGTAGTGATTAGCGTAACGCTATTACAGTGCCAGCGACCCGGGTTCAAATCTGGCTACTGTCTGTAAGGAGTTTGTACATTCTCCCTGTGTCTGCATGGGTTTCCTCTGGGTGCTCTGGTTTCCTCCCACATTCCAAAGACGTACAGGTTGAGAAGTTGTGGGCATGCTATGTTGGCACCGGAAGCATGGCGACACTTGCGGGCTGCCCCCCAAATCACTATGCAGAAAGATGTATTTCACTGTGCGTTTTGATGTACATGTGACTAATAAAGATATCTTATCTTATCAGTCTTAATGGAGGTTCTTGACACGAAACGCCAGCCTTTCCTTTGCTTCCATCAAGGCTGCTTAACACGTCGTTCCTTCAGCAGTTTGGTTTTTGCTCCACATTCCAGCATCTATGGTCTCTTGTGCCACTACAGATATAATTATGATGTTTAAAAGTCATTTGGACAAATACTTGGAAACGAATGGAGTAGAGAGACACAAACCTAATGTGGGCAAATGGGATTAGCGTAGATAGGCATTATGGTTGGCATGGACAAGTTGGACCAAAGGGTCCCTTTCTGTGCTATATTGTTCTATGACTTTGAATGCTCTCAAATGGGGGGGGGCAATGTGGGAGGGAAGGATTAGATAGATCTTAGAGCAGGATAAAATGTCAGCACAACATTGTGGGCCGAAGGGCCTGTGCTGTGCTGTAGTGTTCTATGTTCTATGACTTCGTATGTACTCCTCAGAATGACCCAAGATTTTGCACCCATAAAACACTTTTCAATTGCTCTATGACTCTGTAAGACAAGCTACAGTGGTGATGGTAGAGACTCTGCTGGAAAATGCATGGAGATTTATAGTGTAATTAGATGAGAGCTAAATATTGGTTTCAGTAGCAGGATAATTCTACATTTCTCAAAGTAATACCATTGGACTTTTTTCTTTAAATAGGTTGACAAGGACTCAGTTTAACATAAATATAAACAAACTCTGCAGGTCAGGCAGCAACTGTGCAGAGGGAAACAGAGTTAATCTTTCAGGCCAATGATCCTTTCAGCAGAACTGGGAGAAATTAGAAATCTGATAAGTTTTAAGCAAAAAATGGAGATGGTGAGGATGGGGGGAGGTGGGAAGAGGAGGGAACTCTGTGAAAGAGTGGTTAACAAGAAGGATCAATTGACATTGCTGGTGGACATTAGGTACGTCTGGAAGAGCTACCAATAGGAAGTTCAAGTCCATTATCGTGACAAAGAGCTCAACTAGAACAGCACAATAGGTGCAAGAGAGCATTCAAAGTTCAATAATACTTGGGTCAGAGTTCCCCTTCAAATCCCTCAAAGTTTTTTCACCATCAACAACCATGTCAGATGGGTGATTGAATCTGTTTGCTGGACTGGATGGTTTTTGATTAGATGGCTGTTGGCTGGATGGGTGCTGATTGGATGGCTGACAATTGGATGCATGGTGACTGGTTGAATCTTGATTAGGTTGGGGTTGACTGGATGGCTGTTGATCAGATGGCTTGTAATTGGATGGCTGTTGATTAGTTGGTTGTTGAATGGCTGCAGAGGCAACAACATTCAAGAAGCTACATTCCCATTGGAGAAA
Source organism: Pristis pectinata (assembly GCF_009764475.1). Lineage (NCBI taxonomy): Eukaryota > Metazoa > Chordata > Chondrichthyes > Rhinopristiformes > Pristidae > Pristis > Pristis pectinata. The sequence continues at coordinate 11,643,921 of NC_067415.1, forward strand.
AATTCCTAAAGTGATCCGAGTTTTATCTGCTGTATTAGACACTCAGGAGATGATGAATGAAAAAAAAACCTGCAGTTTACTAAAAACAAAGTGCTGGAAACACTCAGCAGGTCAGACAGTTCTGATGGAATTCCACTTCCCATCCCCACACTGACATGTCTGTCCACAGCCTCCTCCACTACCAGGTTGAGGCTAAATGCAAATTAGAGGACCATCACCTCATAATCTGTCTGGGCAGTCTCCATGAACATCGAATTCTCAAACTTCTGCTAACCACTCCCCTTCTATCCCTCTTCCCTCATCACCCTATCTCTTTCCTCTCCCTCTGCTCATTCCCAACACACTCCATCCACAGGTTCCCCTCCCCACCTCCCTCCCTTTCTTCCACGCTCCCCATCTCTCCTATCAGATTCCATCATCCTCAGCCCTTTGTCACTTCCACCTGTCACCTCCCAGATTCTGACATCATTCCCACTCTCCCCCCTCCCTCATCTGCCTATCACCCCCTCCCCTCACCTGGATCCACCTGCATAACACTGCTTCAGGGAAGGGCAGGGGAAATTATGCATGGAATGCTGGCCAACGTTTATTCCTTCATCAGCTTCACAAGAAAAACACTATAGCTAGTCATTGACTTCAGGAAAGGGAGCAGTGCACATGCACCTGTCTACATCAATGGTGCTGAGGTCGAGAGGGTTGAGAGCTTCAAGCTCCTAGGAGTGAAGATCACCAATAGTCTGTCCTGGTCCAATCACGTAGATGCCATGGCCAAGAAAGCTCACTAGCGTCTCTACTTCCTCAGGAGGTTAAAGAAATGTGGCAAGTCCCCTTTGACACTCACCAACTTTTATCGTTGCGCCATTGAAAGCATCCTATCTGGATGCATCACAGCTTGGTATGGCAACTGCTCTGCCCAGGACCGCAAGAAACTGCAGAGAGTTGTGGACACAGCCCAGCACATCACGGAAACCAGCCTCCCCTCCATGGACTCTGTCTATACCTCTCGCTGCCTTGGTGAAGCAACCAGCGTAATCAAAGACCTACTCACCCGGGTCATTCTCTCTTCTCCCCTCTCCCATCAGGCAGAAGATACAGCAGCCTGTGGGTATATACCAACAGGCTCAAGGATAGCTTCTATCCCATGGTGGTAAGACTATTGAACGGTTCCCTTATACGATGAGGTGGACTCTTGACCTCACAATCTAACTTATTTGACCTTGCACCTTATTGTCTACCTGCAATGAACTTCCCTGTAGCTGCGACACTTTACTCTGTATTCTGTTATTGTTTTTACTCTGTACTACCTCAATGCACTCTGTACTAACTCAGTGTATCTGCACTGTGTAATGATTTCATCTGTACGAACAGTATGCAAGACAAGTTTTTCACTGTACCTCGGTATAGGTGACAATACTAAATCAATACCAATATGAATATGTTTGGTAATCATTTTTCAGATTGCTGTTTACGGGAGCTTGCTGTGTGTGAGACTGGATGCCTTGTTTTTTTATAACTAAACAGTGGTCACATGTCAAAGTCTACTTCATTAGCCTTAAATTAACTTGGACTGTTGTGACAGATACTATTTAATCTTTGTACAAGGTTGACTCCTAAGATGATGGGTTGCATAATAAGGAATGAAAGGAAAGCTGGGCCTATACTCAATGGAGTTTGGAAGAATGAGACGCGATCTTACTGAAACCTAGATTCTGAGGATGGCTTGAAAGGATGGATGATGAAAGAAAATTCCCCCTCATGGGGAATCCTAGAACTAGAGTATGTAATTTCAGAATAACTTGTTGCCCATTTAAGATGAAGAATTTTTTATCTCAACCGGTCATGGATCCTTGCAATTCTCTACCCAGTTAAGTTGAAATAATTGAATATATTCAAAACCAGGATAGAAAGATGTTTCAGTCAATGGTGGAGTCAGGCCAGAAAGTTGAGCTGAGAACAGTGTTGGATCAGCCATGATCTCATTTAGTGGCGGAAAAAGGTTTGAGAGTTGTATCTTCTTAATTACATTTGTGTTTCATACATTCTAATGCAAGGACACATTTGATAAGGTGTTGTGTAAAAGATTACTGCACAAGATGAGTATTCACAGGATTGGGGTTAATATATTGGAAAGGATAGGGGAGCGGTTAACTAACAGAAGTCAGAGTGTGGGATAAATGAGTGATTTTGGTACCACAGGGTGCCACAGGGATCAATATTAGGGTCTCAACTATTTATAAAGCATGCTGACGATGTGGATGAAAGGACTGAGTGTACTGCAGCCAAATTTGCTGATGATACAAAAATAGGCATTTAGTAAGTTTGTGAGGAGGATGCAAAAGGCTAAGCGAGCGGCCAAGAAATTAACAGACAGAATACAAGGTAGAAAATGTCAGGTTTTCTAAAAAGGTCAGAAAATGAAGGAAGTCCAAATAGAAAATTGTAATTAATGATTGGTTTATTATTGTCACATGTACCGAGATACAGTGAAAAGCTTTGTTTTGCATGCCATCCACACAGATCATTCCAAAATATAAGTATGCTGATAAAGGACAGAAAAGCAATAACAGAATGCAGAATATAGTGTTACAGTTACAGAGAAAGCACAGTGCGGGTAGACAAATAAGGTGTAAGGGCCACAATAAGGTAGATTGAGAGATCAAGAGTTCATCTTTATCGTACAAGAAGTCCATTCAATAGTCTTATAACAGCAGGATAGAAGCTGCCTTTGAGCCGGGTGATGCATGTTTTCAAGCTATTGTGTCTTCTGCCCTATGACGCAGTGGGGAGAGAATGACCAGGGTGGGAAGGGTCTTTGATTATGTTGGTTGCTTTCTCAAGGCAGCGGGAAATATGGACAGACTCAGTGAAGGGAAGGCTGGTTTTCGTGGTGGACTGAGCTGTGTCCACAACTCTCTGCAACTTCTTGTGGTCTTGGGCAGAGCAGTTGCCATATTGAGCTGTAATGCATCTGAATAGGATGCTTTCTATGGCGCATCTACAAAACTTGGTGATGGTCAATGGGGACATGCAGAATTTCTTTAGTCTTCCAAGGAAGTAGAGGTGCTGGAGTACTTTCTTGGCCATAGCACCTATGTGGTTGGACCAGGACAAGCCATCGGTGATATTATGGAATGAGACTACAAAATGTTGCCATACAAAGGGATCTGGGATCCTAGTACATGAAACATGAAAAATGAGCATGCAGGCACAGCAATTACTTAGGAAGACTTATGGTATATTGGCCACTGTTGCAAGACGATGGAATATAAAAGCAGGGAAGACTTGAGGCAACTTTACATACGCTGCTGAGACCACACCTGGAACACTGCATTCAGTTTTGGTCTCCATATTTAAGGAATGATATACTTGCTTTTGGAGACAATGCAGTGAAGAATCACCAATGTTGTGGTGAAGAGGGTTAACATTTGAAGAAGGGATGTGCAGATTGAGCCTGTACTCATTGGACTATGGAAGAATGAGAGAGAATCATTGAAACATTTAAAATTCTGAAGGAGATTAACAAGGAGGATACGGAGAGGATATTTCTTCCAGTGGAGTCATCTGGAACCAGGGATAAAGTTTCACCAATTTCAGACAGAGATGAGGAGTAATTTCTTCTGAGAAGGCCCTAAATGTATGGAGTTCTGTATCCCAGAGAGCTGTGGAGACAGAATCATTGAATGTATTCAAGACAGTGATTGACAGATAATTAAACCACAAGGGAATCAAGGGGTTCAGGGAGAGACCAGGGGAAGTGTTGTTGAGGCCAAGGATGGATTAGCCATGGATGACACAACAAGCATTAGGGATCAATTGGCCGACTCCTCTTCCTGTTTCTCATGTCAATATGCACTTAATGGGGAAGCTGCCTCTCCTATTGATGCTTAGATAACCGCTATGATGGTATTTTCAAAACCCCATCAATATATATATGGAGGAATCTCACTTTGTACATCCAGGGTACTTTGCCATATGCTCAGAGGAGCAGGTTATTATGAGGGAATAAGGAGTTTAACTGTTCACTGGGAGTTAAAACCCAGATAAATGGAAGTGATTCCTTACTGTGTTAGACTCACAACCAGGAAGGACATCTGCTCACCCATGTGTATCAATCCTGCACCACAGAAAGCATCCTAACTGCTTGGCGTGGCAACTGCTCTGCCTGAATCCACAAGAAATTGCAGACTGTTGTGAACGTAGCCCAGTCCATAACCCAAGCCCGCCTCCCCTCCATTGACCCTGTCTACACTTTCCACTGCCCCGGGAAAGCAGCCATTATAATCAAGGACCCCTCCCACCTTTGCTCCAGATTCCAGCATCTGCAGTCTCTTGTGTCCCCTCCCATCTTGGTCATTCTCTCTTCTCCATCCTCCCATCAGGCAGAAGATACAAAATCTCAAGAACACATATCACCAGACTCAAGGACAGCTTCTATCTCGCTGTTATCAGACTTTTGAATAGACCTCTCATACGCTAAATATGAACTCTTGTTCTCCCAGTCTACCTCGTTGTGGCCCTTGCACTTTATTTGTCTACCTGCACTGTATTTTTTCTATGACTGTAACACTATATTCCTTTCTACTACCTTGATGTACTTATGTATTGGAATTGGTATTGGTTTATTAGTCTCACGTGTACTGAGGTACAGTGAAAAACTTGTCTTGCATACTGATCATACAGGTCAATTCATTACACAGTGCAGTTACATTGGGTTAGTACAGAGTGATTGATGTAGTCCAGGTAAAAACAATAACAGTACAGAGTAAAGTGTCACAGCTATAAAGTGCAGTGCAATAAGGTACAAGGTCACAACAAGGTAGATTGTGAAGTCATAGTCCATCTCATTGTATAAGGGAACTGTTCAATAGATGCTTTCTATGGTGCATCGGTTCGTGATAGTCAAAGGGGACAAACCAAATTTCTTTAGCCTCCTGAGGAAGTAGAGGTGCTACGAAATGCAAAAGCGTTTCATTGCATTTTGGTACATGTGACAATATTAAACCAATATCAATACCAAAGATTGGGGTCCCTTAGCATACACATACAGCCTTCTGCTAAGAAGGGGATGGGAACTGCGGGACTTTCAGCAACAGAACTGAGATGAGAACATATGGAGGCAGGCCGAGAGAAAATTAACTCTAAGCATGTTTTCTTTGTGTATTGGTTCCATCAAAGGTCCACCAGCTGACATAGTGTTGGTTGTCCTGCGCTTTGCTGGTGAAGCTCGGAGACAATTGAGACTGAATGGGCAATGACAACAGACAGGATAATATCTAGCAATGAAGGGCAAAGTAATGGCAGGGGTGGGGTTGGGGTTTGAGGCTTGAGGCAAATGGATAGTAACAGTCATGTATCAACACATGGGAGTAAAATAAATACAGGGATTGATAAAGTTGAAAAACACTCTGAATCTGGATGAACACAGCAGGACAGGCAGCATCTGTGGAGAAAAGCAGGTGGCCAACGTTTCACGTCAGGACCCTTCCTCAGGACAGATAAGATAAGATAAGATTTCTTTATTAGTCACATGTACATCAAAACACACAGTGAAATGCATCTTTTGCATAGAGTGTTCTGGGGGCAGCCCGCAAGTGTTGCCACGCTTCTGGTGCCAACATAGCATGCCCACAACTTCCTAATCCCTATGTCTTTGGAACTTGGGAGGAAACCAGAGCACCTGGAGGAAATCCATGGAGTCAGGGGGAGAATGTACAAACTCCTTACAGACAATGACAAGAATTGAACCTGGGTCGCTGGCGCTGTAATAGCGTCGCGCTAACCGCTACATTACCGTGCCTGCCTGATAGGAAAAGGGGAAGCCCAATATATAGGATGGAAAAGCAGAGCAGTGATAGGTGGACAAAAGAGTGGAGGCAGGGTAGGCGCAAGGTGGTGATAGGTAGTTGCAGGTAAGAAATATTGATAGGCAGGTGCCTTGCTGCTTTTCTCCACGGATGCTGCCTGGCCTGCTGAGTTCCTCCAGCAGCGTTGTGTTTTTCATCTAGATTTCAGCATCTGCAGTCCTTTATTTCTCTGGGATTAATAAAGAACCTTGCTTAAGAACCAAAACAAATAACAACATATGTGTGCAGTGCTTCAATGCATCAAAACGTTCAAAGTCTCTTCATCACAGCTTTAAATGAGACTAAGCCACACACAAGGATATTAGGACAGTTCTAAGTCATTTTTAAGATGACTCCTGAAATGGAATTTAGAGGTTAGAGAGCTTTAGGAAGGGGATTCCAAAGCTTGGAGACATACCAGATAAAGGTACTGCCACCAAAGTTGACACAATCCAATTTGGAGACACAAGAGTTTGCTGATGCTGGAATCTTGAGCGACAAGCATATTGCTGGAGGAAGCATATGGGGATAAGGCCGGTAATTGGGATTAGAATAGGTTTTTTTTTCTTCTTCTTCCCCCATTCCCCATTTCTCATTTCTATTTCCCTTTCCTTGGAGCAGACTCGATGGGCCGAATGGCCTGCTTCTGCTCCCTTGTCTTGTGATCTTGTGATCTTGTGAACTCAGCATGTCAGGCAGCATCTGTGGAGGGAAATGGAGAGGAAATGTTTTGGGTCAAGTCCAGATGAAGGGTCTTGACCTGGAACGTCGACAGTCCCTTTCCTTCCACAGATGCTGCCTGACTCATTGAGTTCCTTCAGCATTTTGTTTGTTGCTCCAGTTCAACTTGAGATGCTCAGAAGGTCAGAATAGGGGAACACAGAAATCTCAGAGAGCTGCAGGCCTAGCGATGGCTGTGGCGAAAGGAAAAGATGAAGACAGCCAGGAGGCCATGAACCTCTGAGTGGAGATCCTTGAACTATGAGTCACAGGAACGACTTCATTCCTTTGAGGAATGAGATTGGGAGAAATTCCCAGTCTACTCACGGGGTTGTAAATCTTTGGAATCACTACTGCAATGCAGATTTAATTGGTGGATATATTAAAGACTGATTAATAGAACTATTGTTGTGAAAAGAATCACGGAAAGTGAGGACTATATGGAAAATAGATGAACTATTGATTTAGCCTTGATCTGACTGAATGGAAGATTGGGCTTGAGGTGCTCTATGGGCTGTTCCCATTGCCATTTCTCATATTCTTAAAAATGAAGATATTCTGTTAAAATTATGCCTCATATGCAATTGAATGTTTTGCTGATTCAAATGGTTGCGGGGTATTATGTAATCATAGAGTTGTGGGGGTCGGTACAGGATAAAAGAAGTCTATGCCAGCTCTCCGTAGAACAATCGCATCAGTACCTTTCTATACTCCCCAAATTATTTCTTTTCAAGTGCAGCTCCAGATCCATTTGAAGGAACAGATTGCTCCTGTGCAGGCAGTGAATTTCAAATCCCATCTCCTCTCTGTGTGGAATAGTTTTCCTCACTTCCTTGTTGCATCTTTTGCCTCATATTTTAAGTCTGTGACCACCCCCCAGCACCCCCCCCCCCCCGCCCCGTCCATGAACCATCTGCTAATGGGGCCAGCTTCCCTCTGCTTACCCCATCTAAACCTGTCATGACCTTGTACAATTCTATTAACTCTGCTCTCAACGTTCTTTTCTTGAAGAAGCACAACTCCAGCTTCTCCATACTACCCTTGCAGCTGAAGACCCTAATTCCTGCAACCGTGCTAATAAATCTCTCATACGCCTTCTCTGGAGTTTTCACATCTGCCTTAAAGTGTGGTAATCAGAGTTGGATGTAAAACTCCAATTGTTGTCTAACCAGTGTTATGTACTGGTTCAATCCCCAATGACTCCTGGTCTATTATTTGTGGAGGAAATGTGGGTGGTATTGATGCATTGTAAGAGAATAAAGTTTGGATACATGGGGTCAGTGGAGAATTGGCTGTGTGGATCCAGAACTGGCTTGCCCATAGCAGACACAGGGCGGTGGTTGAAGGGACTTATTCGGACTAGAGGGCTGTGAGTAGTGGTGTTCCGCAGGGATCTGTACTGGGACCTCTGCTGTTTGTGATGTACATAAATGACCTGGATGAGTATGTTGATAGGTGGGTTAGTAAGTTTGCAGGTGATACCAAGATTGGTGGAGTTGTGAATAGTGTAGAAGACTGGCGATGGATACAGCGTGATGTAAGTCAGTTGCAGATGTGGGCAGAGAAATGGCAGATGGAGTTTCACCCGGATAAATGTGAGGTTTTGCACCTTGGTAGGACTAATGTCAAGAGGCAGTACACTCTTAAGGGCAAGACCCTTAACAGTGTTGGAGAGCAGAGAGACCTTGGGGTGCAAGTCAATGACTCATTGAAAGTGGCCACACAAGTAGACAGGGTGAAAGAAGGCTTACAGAATGCTTGCATTTATTAATCGGGGTATTGAGTACAGGAGTCAAGAAGTTATGATGCATCTCCATAGAACTCTGGTTAGGCCCTATTTAGAGTATTGCATGCAATTCTGGTCACCTCACTATAGGAAGGATGTTGAGGCTTTAGAGAGGGTGCAGAGGAGGTTTACTGGGATGCTGCCTGGATTAGAGGGCATGTGCTATCAGGAGAGGCTGGACAAACTTGGGCTCTTTTCTCTGGAGTGGCAGAGGCTGAGGGGTGATCTGTTGGAAGTGTATAAAATTATGAGGGGCATAGATAGGGTGGACAAGCAATATCTTTTTCCCGTTATTGAGTGATCCAATACCAGAGGGCATGCATTTAAGGTGAAAGGGGGTAGGTTCAGAACAGATGTGAGGGGTACGTTTTTTACTGAGAGAGTGGTGGATGCCTGGAATACGTTGCCTGATAGGGTGGTGGAGGCAAACTCATTGGGGGCTTTTAAGAGGGGCTTGGATGGGCACATGAATGAGAGGAAAATGGAGGGATATGGGCATTCTGTAGGTAGGAGGGATTAGCTATGTCGGCACAACATTGTGGGCCGAAGGGCCTGTTCTGTGCTGTACTGTTCTATGTTCTTGACATATTAAATTGATGTTTTAATGAATGTAGAGAGAGATGTGTGCTGATTGTACTTACAGTTTATTATGAACAAACTCTATTTTTGAAATCTAAAACATGGGACTCTTGGTCACTCAAAGAGGAGAAAGAGCATTCAGGATGGTATATAAAACTTGTGGCTGTACATGGGGAGTACACAATGTCCTTGCTCAGTCACAAATTACTCCACTACCTGACCCATCAACCATCACCTGCTTCATCCGAGGAAGAGTCCATGGTTGCCACATTCATCTGAGGTTACCAACTCAGGCCTCCACATAACTGGAATGGAAATAAGTCTTCCTCAATTCGATGGAACAGCTTAAGAAGAAGAAGACCGGCTCATAATAACTTCCCTACTTTTGTGCCTGATGTCCATTACATATGAATCCCAGTGTCCCACATGCAATACTAACTGTACTCTCAACATACCATGCTACTTTCACAGATTTGTGCTTGTATACACTCAGGTCCAATTGTTCTCGCTCACCTTTAGAATGGTATCATTTTATCAATATTTTTTTCTAAAGGAAAGTCATTTGATGGTTCAGAAGTGAGAAAATATAGGCTACAGGAGTCAATGGCCACCTCAGAAATCTGGAGGGGAAAGCACAGAGAAGAAGATTCAAAACTTCCACATGTAGAGTTTAAAATGTGTTCTGTAAAGAGAAGTATTGAAAATATCCTCAGTGGAATGCTATGTCATTTGTTTAAACGTCAGAAAATAAAGAACTGCAACAGGATTTGTGGCTAACCATGAAGTTAAACCAGCCAGCATCTTCAAACCACATTGTGTACCAGCCGGAAGGGTTGGCTAAGCTCGATAGTTCTGACTCACTCAGTAGCCCGATTGCAACATGTGAAATAGGAGCTGGAGTAGCCCACACAATTTACGAGCCTGTCTTACTGTTCAATGACTGTAGCTGACTCTGCACTTTCAGTCCACTCTACGGATCACCGTCATGTCTGCTGATTCTCCTATTACCCAAAGTTCTCAGCCTTGAATATATTTAAGGATCGTAGAACCATACAACAGGAAAATAGGCCATTCAGCTCAACTCATCCATGCTAACCAGTGGGCACTTGCATTAACCCTATCACCCAGCACTTGGCCAGCAGCCCTCTATGTCCAAGCAATTCAACTGTTCGTCAGGACACATCTGTGACCCAGCTTCAACCACACTCTCAGTCAGTGTATTCCAGATACTTACTACTTTCTGGATGAAGAAGGTCCCCCTCATATCCCCTCTGAATCTTTTCCGCCTGACCTTAACCCTATATCCTCCAGTTTGATCTCCCTCTGACACGGGGAAAAGTTTCCTGCAGTCTACCCTATCTATACCCCTCATAAACTTATAAACCTCAGTCATGTTCCCCCTTAACTTCCTCTGCTCCAGGGAGAAAATACTAAGGTTCTTCAGTCTCTCTTCATAACTGAACTGGTCCATTCCAGGCAACATCCTGGTGAATCTCCTTTGCACCCTCTCCAGTGTTATTACATCTTTCCTCTAGCTTGGTGAACAGAACTATGCGCAGTGCTCCAGCTGACGTCTGACTTATGTTTCATAAAGTTGAAGTATAACCTCCCTACTTCTGTATTCAGTGCTCCGACTAATAAAGGCCAGTATTCCATATGCCTTCTTAAACATGTTATCTGCCTGTGTTACCTCCTTCAAGGATCTATGGACTTGTACTCCATGTTCCTTCTGTTCTTCAATACTCTCTAATACCCTACCACTCATGGTGTGTGTCCCAGCTACACTAGTGCACCCAAAATGCATCATCTCACATTTGTCTGGATTAAACTCCATCTGCCATTTTTCAGCCCATTTCGCCAACACATTGATATCTCTCTGCAGCCTGAGACAACCTTCCACATTATCAACAACTTTGGGAACCTTTGTGTCATCTGCAAACTCACTGATCTTGCCTCCCACATCCACTTCCAAGTCATTCATGTATATTACAAACTGCAAGGGTCCCAACACCAATCCTTGTGGGACACCACTAGTCACAGATATTCAATAGCAAAACAATCCTCTAACATCACTCTCTGTCTTCTATGGCCAAGTTAATTTTGGATCTAGTTTGTCAATTTATCCTGGCTCCCATGGGCCTTAACCTTTTGAACCAGTCTCCCATGTGGGACATTGTCAAAGGCTTTACGTCAAAGTCTATGTAAATCACATCTACTACCCTGCCTTCATCGATACACTCTGTTACCTCTTCAAAGAATTCAATTAAACTGGTCAGACAGAATTTGTCCTTGGTGAAGCCATGTTGGCTGTCACTGATTAGTCCCTGCCTTTCCAAGTGATCATTATTCCTCTCTGGGCAGGCACGGTAGTGTAGTGGTTAGCATAACACTATTACAGTGCCAGCGACCCGAGTTCAATTCCCGCCGCTCTCTGTAAGGAGTTCATACGTTCTCCTCATGACTGCGTGGGTTTCCTCCAGGTGCTCCAGTTTCCTCCCACATTCCAAAGACGTACGGATTAGGAAGTTGTGGGCACGCTATGTTGGCGCCGGAAACGTGGCAACACTTGCGGGCTGCCCCCAGAACACTCTACGCAAAAGATGCATTTCACTGTGTGTTTCAATGTACATGTGACTAATAAAGAGATCTTATCTTATCCCTCAGAATTTTTTTCAGCTTCTTCCTACTACTGATGTTAGACTCACAGTATCGTTACCAGGCTGTTACCTGCTAAGGCAATCCCAGTTAATGCTTAGGAAACTGCAATCTCTCAGCATGATTACCCTACCTTTATGATGTCTCTGTGATATCTGCTCCTCCATCTGCTGTAGGTCGCCGGGAGGCCTGTAATTCACCCGCAGCAAAGGGCCAACACTCTTTTTGTTTCTAATCTCTACTCACATGGTCTCAGTTGAGAAGCCTTCTAGGATGTCCTCCCTCAATACTGAGGTAAAGCAAACTTTGACTAACAGTCCAATACCTCCTCCCCTTTTACTCCTCTCTCTGTCTTGCCTGAAAATTCTATACCCTGGCTTTCTGAGTTGCCAGTCCTGCCCATCCTTCAACCATGTCTCATTGGTGGAAACAATAGCATAGACCCCTGCATTAATTAAAGCTTTGAGTTCACACACTTTACTGGTTCTACTCTGGATTGATCAGCCACAATCCCTAGGGTGGAGAAGTACAACTATTTATAGCATTTTGAATAAATAAATTTCCCTTCAATTCAGTGCTAAGAGGACACATCCTGAGAACAATTCTAGTTCCAGATACTCAGGACTGCGGAAGCAGTCTCTCAGCACCCACCCTGTCAGTCCTTCTCAGAACTACGGATATCACAGAGAGATCTTCTCTCATTATTCTAACTCCACTGAATAAAGAACCCTGCTGAGACTGCTGCTGCAATGTTGTGTACAGGTCATAGTCATAGCGAGATACAGAACAGAAACAGGACCTTCATCCCACTGAGACTGCACTGACCATCAGCCACTCATTTACACTAATCCTTCCCAAATCCTATTTTATTCTTCTCACATTCTCATCAACTCTCCCCAGGTTTCAACACCCACCTACACAATGGGGACAACTTATGACAGCCAATTAACCCACTGACTTGCATGTCCTTGGGATGTGGGAGAAAACCAGAGTACCAGAGGAAACCCACGCAGTCATGAGGAGAACGTTCAAAGTCCACGCAGACAGAGGTCAGGATTGAAAGTACCTACAGGATGCACTGCCTCAAGAAGGCAACATCTATCTTCAAAGACCCCACCAGCTGAGCCGTGCCATCTTCTCACAGCTACCATTGGGCAAGAGGTACAGAAATCTGAAGTCCGACACCACCAGGTTCAAGAACAGCGACTTCCCTTCAACCATTTGGTTCTTGAACCAACCTGCACAACCCTAATCACTACCTCCGTTTTGTGACCACATTGACCACTTTGCACTACTTTTTTCTGTTCTTATCATGTTCTTTCTTGTATAATGTTGTATAATTTATATTTCTAATTTATGTTTTTCTTGTGAATGTTGTGTATCTGATGCTATGAGCCTGTGATGCTGCTGCAAGTAAGTTTTTCATTGTAGCTGTGCACACATGTACTTGTGCAGATGACAATAAACTCAACTTTAATCTTGTTTCCCCTTTGTGATATTGTCACTCTGATTTCCCCTTCCAGAGAATAAAAATGTTCCCCTTTCATAGCAAACCCTAAGTCTTGAAGTATTTCCACTTAGACATATTTCAGATGGAAACTCAGTCAGTTGACAAGAATTTTTGAAAATCAAGTGCAGATGCTGGAAATCTGAAGTTGATGCAGAAATATTCAGCAGATCTGCGAAAGTGATTCAGAGTTCATATTTCAGACTGATCTTTTATGAGAACTGGGAAAGAAAGAAAAACAAGTCAGCTTAAGCTCCAGGGATGAATAGGACAAAATGAACCTCTCTGATAGGGTGGGCTCTGAGTTACCAAGGTGATTAGTTGGCACACTTGACTATATATGAATACTCCCCAGGGCGGAAAACTCAGAGGCCTCCAGAAGTTGCACTCATAATCTTTTCCCAAAAATATATTTCATTTATAAAATCTGTAGATCTATAATACAGTAAATCCATATATCACCATTCACAGTGAAAGACAAAATATTTCATTGATTGGAACTTTATTCATTGGATTGTGGGAGAATGAGGGGTGATCTTACAGAGGTGTATAAAATCATGAGAGGCACACATAGGGTGAATGTGCACAGTCTTTTTCACGGGGTTGGGGAATCGAGAACTAGAGGGCATAGGTTTAGGGTGAGAGGGAAAAGATTTAATAGGAACCTGAGGAGCAACTTTTTCACCCAGAGGGTGGTCAGTACATGCAATGAACTGCCAGAGGAAGTGGTTGAGGCGGGCAGATGAACAACATTTGAAAGGGACTTAGATGGGTACATGGATAGGAAAGGTTTTGAGGGTTATGGGCCAGAGGAAAGCTGAATATTCACTGCTGACATTGGAGTGATACACTTAAGAGATGGTTTGACGATGGCAACAGAGGGATGTGATGTCAGAACAGTAAGAGGTGCTTTGAGTAGGGTTGTAACACTGGCTCAAATTCTCCCCTTCCTTATCTGACTAATGAGGCACCAAAGTGACCTTTCTTGTTGGTAAGCATGCAAAGGTCATGGAAGTATTAACATTATGAAATACATGAAATGATCTAACTCGGTGCTATTTTTGAGACTGAGAAGAACTCAGAAATGTGCACAGTGTAGCTTCGAATAAATGTGATGAAATATTCAAGTGGGATTTGACTTTTAATGATATTAATGGGAAGAGAGGGACTTTAAAAAAATCATTTAATATTCAGATATAATTTTCTGGGATTATCTTGTAAACAGAGATGGAAGAAAGTAATAAAATAAATTTATAGCTGGCAAACTGATGGATGTTGAATGAGATTGTTCTTGGGTTTTGAAATCATTGGTGACTGGTGACAAACATGCACTCACTGCTTACCTATGTGAGAATCTGCATTACCTCGTGTTGATTCCCTGGTGAAAAAAAATCCCCAAAAGTAGGGAGTTAATCCTCAAATGATGGGGCCCTGTGCAGTGACAGACTCTTGTGGTCACAAGTGCCATCATGCAGGGAGGTTGATTCAAAGGGAGTGAGAACAGAACAAGTTCAATGCTAGAAAGTAAAACTTTGGCAGTCAGTTAACCAGGCTTAACCAGCTGTCGAAACAGTAGAATATTTCTGATATTAAGATTTAATAACACAACAAAACAATCATAAATATGTTCAAAATATTAACATTTTTCAATGATTTCAAATTTCAAGTAGATAAAAACACACACTTAAACACAAATAAAAACACTTAAATAAACCAAGAACTTAACATGAAATTGAAAATGAATTGTGATTTACATTTGTCCTTTGCAGCCATTCCTCTCCACTCATTCATTATGAATTGTTGGGTAAGTTTCCCAATACAGGTGCTGGGGATAATTCCATGACTTGGTGTCCTGGTGCTGACCGACTTAACGTTTTTGAAAAGTACTTTGGCTGGCTGGCAATGGCTTCAACACTTACAACATTTCTGTGATATTTCCCTTCAAAATCCGAGCCATCGTGCCAAGCTTTCTGGTTCCAGAGGCCAGGTATGCTATGACGAGTGACTCACCTCCTGACACCCAAACACTTTCCAGTCTCTCCAAGGCCTTCAAGGAGGGAGAGAGAGAGAGGGAGAGAGACTGACCGCTGGTCTCTGTATCTATGGATGAAGAACAATAGTTGTGACTGTCACTATACAATCCATGAATGGATTTTTGGAGAAATCTGTGGAGTCCACTTTGTCGTTAACCTGTACTGGAAAGCAGGTATATCTGTGGGCGGCCACGAATCAAGTGTCCTCGGGGCGGCAGATACTTCGGAACAAAGCAATGGAGATCGTCGGTGATTGAGGTGTTGTATGGGTTCCATCGTGGAATTTGTGGATTTTGTAAATTCTCTCTGCATTCTCTCTACATTTTCTCTACAATCTACTATGGTTTTCAAAAGCCTTTGCTCACTGTTCTACCTTATGACTTGCTGAACTGAACTTTGAGAACTATTCCTAGACTTGGGGTTTGGGAACTTGTCACACACACACTTCGAGTATATTTTTGGGGTTAATGTTTAATATCTACTGTTTTTATTTCACTTATTATTACAAGTGGTTATTAATAAATAGATTCTAACACTTATATATGGCTCGTTGTGTTTCTATTGTTGCTGGTATATAACAATACCAAAGCATTTTGTAATCATATCAAGGGCAAGAGTGTAACCAGAGAAAGAGTGGGGAGCAAAGAGGCAATCTGTGTCTGGAACCAGAAGACATAAGTGAGGTTATAAATAAATCCTTCTCCTCTGTATTCACCAAAGGATAGGACACTGTTGTTGGAAAATTCAGAGACTGGGGAAGCAGTGAAATTTTAAAAGACAATACTATTAAAAAGAGGAGGATATGAAGGTGGATAAGTCCTTTGGACCTGATGACGTGTCTTGGGCTGCTATAGGAAATAAGAGACGGGATTGTTGTGGATCTGACAGATTTTTAAATCGTCGCTGGCCACAGTTGAGATGCCAGGTAACAGGAGGACAGCAACTGCTCTACCTTTATTCAAGGGTAGCAGGAATAAAGCCAGGTAACTTAGAGACCAGTGAGTCTACCATCAGTGGGATAGAAATCATTGGTAAAAGTTCTGATGGATGGGATTCATCTACATTTGTAAAGGCAGAAGCTAATCAAAAATGGTCGTCAAGGCTGTCCGAGGGAGATCCTATCCGACCTATTAATATTGATGTTTCAACGAGATAATAAAATGTACTGATGAAGGCAGTGCATTTGATGCAGTCCACAGGGACTTCAATAAAGCTTTAGACAAGAGCACATATAGGAGAATGGTCCATTATGTTAGAACATAGAACATCAAACAGTACAGCACAGGAACAGGCCCTTCAAACCGTGATGTTCTACTGAACTAATTAAACCTGTAGTTAAATGCCTAACTAAACTAATCCCTTCTGCCTACACAATGTCCATATCCCTCCATTCTCTGCACATTCATGTGTTTATTTAATAGTCTCTTAAACACCTCAATCGTATTTGCCTCCACTACCACCCCTGGCAGCACATTTCCAGGCACCCACCACTCTTTGTGTAAAAAATTGTCCATCTCCTTTGAACTTATCCCCTTGTACGTTAAGTGCATGCCCTCTAGCCTTAGACACTTCGATCGTGCGGAAAAGATACTGGCTGTCTACTCTGTCTATGCCTCTCATATTCTTATAAACCTCAATCATCTCCCCTCAGCCTCCACCGCTCCAGAGAAAACAACCCAAGTTTGTCTAACTTCTGCTTAAAGCACATGCCTTCTAATCCAGGCAGCATCCTGGTAAACCTCTTCTGCATCCTCTCCAAAGCCTTCACGTCCTTCCTAAAATGGGGTGACCGAAATTGAGTGCAATATTCCAGATGGGGCTGAACTAGAGTCCATGGGATCTAGGTTAAGACTAGTTGGGAAATCGGATCCAAAACTGGCTTGGTAATAGGAAGCAATGGATTATAGTGGAGGATTGTTTCTGTGGTTGGAAGCCTATGATCAGTGATGAACAAGGGATAGGTGTTGGACCCTTACACATTAACAATTTGGATGCGAATGTCGGAGGTATGATTAGTAAGTGCGTAAATGATTTAAGAATTGGTGGTGATATTGAAGGTGAGAAGGGAGCTCTTCAGCAACAGAATGATATTTATCAGGGCAACATGTCCTTTCACCTCTTCTCTTCCCATCATCCAAGGACCCGAAAGTCTTTCCAAGTGCGGCAGTGATTCACCTGCACTGCTTCCAATCTGATGTACTGAATTCGCTGTTCGCAATGTGGTCTCTTCTACATTGGAGAAACCAAGCCCAGAGTGGGTGACTGCATTGTGAAGCACCTGTGTTCAGTCCGCAGCAATGATCATGAACTTCATGAACCTCCTGTTGCTCAACCACTTTAATTCTCCATCCCACTCTGACCTATATGTCCATGGCCTCCTGCACCGTTGTAACCAGGCCCAAAGTAAGCTCAAGGAATATCACCTCATCTATGTTTTTTCTCATGGAGCTGTATATCCTTTCTCTGTGATTTTACGACTTTTCCTCATATTTTGACACTAATTGCTGTCTCCTCTCCTATGGTACAGCAATTCAAAAGCGCAGGAACGTGAGAAGCTGCAACATGTAGTGGACTCTACTCAGTACATCACAGACATGTCCCTCCCCGTCATTGGTTGTATCTACAGGAGGCACTACCTTAAGAAGGCAACATCTATCATCAAAAATCCCTACCATCTGGGCCATGCCATCTTCTCGCAGCTACCATCAGGCAGGAGGTACAGAAGCCTAAAGTCCCACACTACCAGGTTCAGGAACAGCTACTTCCCTTCAACCATTCAGTTCTTGAACCAACTGGCAAAACCCAAATCACTACAGTTTAGCAACACTGAACAACTTGACCAACTTGCCTAAAATGGACTTTGTTTCTTTTGTTCTAATTATATTTTCTTGTAAAAAATTGGATATCATTTATGTTTAATTTATGTTTTTTCTCGTGAATACGACTTATTTGATGCTATGTGCCTGTGATGCTTCTGCAAGTTAAGTTCTTCATTGAACCTGTGCACACATGTACTTGTGCATATGACAATAAGCTTGACTTTGACGTTGATGTTCCAACAACCACACAGATTTTTATCCATTTTTGATCTTTCTTCATTGCAGGAGTTTTCTCGTATTTCTCATCCTCTTTGATAGGATCGATTGCAGCTCCAATGCTATATTCCCATTTTTCTTTCAGTAGTAATTACTCACCCAAGTGCTGCTCTATTCTACCTTCCATTTCCCCCCAACCAATAGCCTAAGTTGGGCATCAAACCTGTCAGTGGTTCAGGGAGCCTGTTCCCATCTGTACAAGTGATCACTGCTACCTGCAGTTCCCTTACAAGATGCCCTTTAACTCTCAATACCTCTCACTTTGTAACTCCAGATAATTTTGAACGTAACTCACTTCACTGATCACTCGGAGGACTGTGTTCCCTTGAGTTTAGGGCATCAGTCCTATCCACAGCTCCCTCGAAGTTTTGAAAGTTACCTTAAACCTCCCTTATTCTATAATGTAAAAGTCACAGCCATGACAACTTGATTGGTGGAGCCTGCTTTTGATTGTGTTGTGGTTGTCCTGTAGTTGTAAATCCATGAACAGGTTGATTTATTGGTATTGGTATTGGATTATTATTGTCACCTGTACTGAGGTGCAGTGACCGATCATACAGGTCAATTCATTACACAGTTGTTACGGACTGGGTGAATATCCCTTTAAGATAGAGTAGTAGTGTGTGTGTGTGTGTGTGTGTGTGTGTGTGTGTGTGTGTGTGTGTGTGTGTGTGTGTGTGTGTGTGTGTGTGTGTGTGTGTGTGTGTGTGTGGTGTGCTTACGTCAACAGAAGATAAAGGACGTAATGGCATTGTTGAAGAAGTCAGTCAAAGTCAGTGAGAGAGAGAGAGAGAGAGAGAGAGAGAAAAGGGAGAGAGACACCGGCCTGCTAGTTTCTCTATCGATGAATGAGAAACAATAACTGTGTCTGTCACTGCAATCCACGTATGGAAATTGGAAGTAATCAAGTGGAGTTCACTTTGTTGCTGACCTGTAGAAGGAAACAGGTATTTGTGTGGACAACCACTAGTCGGATGCTTTTCGGGGTGAGGAAGTCACTACTGAGTAAATACTGAGGTGTCGTTTGGGTTCCATCGTGGAACATTTGGATTTTGTAATCACTCTCTATGTTCTCTACATCTACGTCTTATCTTCAGACAACGGTGGTTGTTGAAGAAGCCTTTGCTCATGTTTCACCTTATGGCTTGCTGAACTGAACTTTAAGAACCATTCCTGGACTTGGAGTTTGGGACTTTGCCACACACACACGAAGAGTTTAGTTTTTGGGGTTAATGTTCAAGGTTTAACATTTTTACTTCTAACATACTAACATTTTTACTTTTATTTTTCTTATTATCATAAGTAGTGATTAATAAAATAGTTTTTAACACTGAACCATGACTCAGTGTGTTTCTTTTGTTGCTGGTTCGTAACACAGTGCATTTACATTGAGTTAGTACAGAGTGCATGGAGGTAGTACAGGTAAAAACAATAACAATACAGAGTAAAGTGTCACAGCTATAGAGTGCAGTGCAATAAGGTGCCAGGTCACAACAAGGTAGATCGTGAAGTTAAAGTCCATCTCATTGTATAAGGGAACCGCTCAATAGTCTTATCACAGTGGGATAGAAGCTGTCCTTAAGTCTGGTGGTACGTGGCCTCAGGCTCCTGTATCTTCTAACTGACAGAAGAGGAGAGAAGAGAGAATGTCTCGGGTGGGTGGGGTCTTTGATTATGCTGGCTGCTTCACCAATACAATGAGAGGTAATGACAGAGTCCAAGGAGGGGAAGCTGGTGTCCGTGATGCGCTGGGCTGTGTCCACAACTCTCTCCAGTTTCTTGTGGTCCTAGGCAGAGCAGTTGCCGTACCAAGCCATGATACATCCAGATAGGATGCTTTCTATGGTGCATCAGTAAAAGTTGGTGAGAGTCAAAGGGGACAAACCAAATTTCTTTAGCCTCCTGAGGAAGTAGAGGCACTGGTGAGCTTTCTTGGCTGTAGCATCTATGTGATTTGGCCAGGACAGGCTGTTGGTGATGTTCACTCCTAGGAACTTGAAGCTCTAGAAATGTCATTCTGTTTGGTGTTCAACCCTTAGCAAAACAAACATGTTTTGATGTGAAAAAAGCCTGAAGTTAACAACTTTCTGAAAAGTTGGTGAATAGGTTTCATGCTAATGATGATTCTGCTGTTTACCTCTTTTGTTGAGGACAAATTTAGAAATGGCCATTACTTAAGCATTACTTAAACCTTGTGACAACCACACCACAGAGATTCAGAGAAAGTTGCCAACTTCCAACTGCATCCTGCTTTTGTTTATGAGAACAATTTCTTCAGTATTTCCTACCAGCTCACAGCCTGTTTTAAAAGTTCATTACAAAGGCATTTTGTTCTTCAAAAGATGCTGGGAGAAAAAGGTCAACTTTTAATTCATTTAGATCCTGCACGGATCAGCTAGTAGGACTATTCATAGAACATAGAATATAGAACAGTACAGCACAGGAACAGGCTCTTTAGCCCATGAAATTGTGCTGAATTAATTAAACTAATGATTAAATGCCAAACTAAACTAATCCCTTGGACTACACAATGTCCATATCCCTCCATTCTCTGCACATTCATGTATCTATCTAAGAGCCTCTTAAACACCTCTATTGTATCTGCCTCCACCTCCACCTCCTGCAGCATATTCCAGGCACCCACCGCCCACTGTGTAAAAAATATTGTCCCCACATCTCCTTTGAACATCCCCTCTCTCACCTTAAATGCATGCACTCCAGTATTAGACATTTCAATCCTGGGAAAAGATACAAGCTGTCTACCCTGTCTATGCCTCTCATCATCTTATAAACCTCTATCAGGTGGCCCCCATAGTAAACAACCCAAGATTGTCCAACCTCTCCTTAAAGCACATGCTCTCTAATCCAGGCAGCATCCTGGTAAACCTGCTCTGCACCCTCTCCAAACCCTCCATATCCTTCCTATAATGGGGTGACCAGAATTGAAAGCAATACTCCAGATGTGGGCTAACTGGAGTTTTATAAAGCTGCAGAATAAGTTCCTGACTCTTGAATGCCTTGACTAATAAAGGCAAGCATGTCATTGCTGTCTTTACTGCTTTAGAGTCCATGGGATCTAGGTTAAAACAAGTACGAAAATCAGATCTAAAATTGGCTTGGAAATAGGAAGCAAAGGATTATAGTTGAGGGCTGTTAGAGAGCTTAGTATCATGGTGTCATGACAGCAACCTTTCCCTCAGTCAGCAAATCAATGGAGCTGATCACTGACTTCAGAAAGGGGTCAGTGTACATGCTCCTGTCTACATCAACGGTGCTGAGGTTGAGACGGTTGAGAGCTTCGAGTTCCTAGGAGTGAACATCACCAATAGCAAGGGTCACAAAGTGGGTCAGCCACTCAGGACTGGAATGAGAAGAAATTTCTTCACCCAGAGTGTTTGGAGTTCCTCCCCAAGAGGGCTGTGGGGGCACAAACTGAGTACATTCAAGATTGATAGCAATAGATTTTTAGATATAAAAGGAATTAATGGATATGGGGTTATTGTTGGAAAATGACATTGAGGTAAAACTTTATAAAACTCTAGTTAGGCCGCATCTGGAGTATTGCATTCAAATCTGGTCACCCCATTATAGGAAGGAAGTGGAGGCTTTGGAGAGGGTGCAAAAGAGGTTTACAAGGATGCTGCCTGGATTAGAGGGCATGTGCTTTAAGGAGAGGTTGGACAAACTTGGGTTGTTTTCTCTGGAGTGACGGAGACTAAAGGGAGACCTGACAGAGATTTATAAAAATATGAGAGGCCTAGACAGAGTAGACAGATGGTATCTTTTTCCCAGGGTTGAAATGAGTAATACTGGAGGGCATGCATTTAATGTGAAAGCGGTTAAGTTCAAAAGAGATGTGCGGGCCAAGTTTTTTTACACAGAGAGTGCTGGGTGCCTGGAAATGTGCTGCCAGGGGTGGGGGTGGAGGCAGATACAATGGAGGCATTCAAAAAGCTCTTGGTTAGACACATGAATGCGCAGGGAATGGAGGGATATGGACATTGTGTAGGCAGAAGGGGTTTGTTTAGTTAAACATTTAATTACTAGTTCAATTAGCCTGACACAACATCGGGGACTGAAGGGTCTGTTCCTGTGCTGTACTGCTCTGTGTTCTGTAGATCAGTCATGATCTCTTGAGTGGGAGAGGAGATCAGGTGCCAAATAGCCTCCACCTGCTTCTGATTTATAAATAGGCCCACTCTTCCTTATTCTTTCCTCATGGGACAACATTCAAGATTCAACCCAGTGAACAGTAGCCCAGATTCCACTGATCCCTTTTCATGGTCATTTGACTTGGAGAAAGTTAACTGGGCTGAAATGCAAATTGAAGTGATTTTACATTGTTTTGAATTGGGGAGCGTCAACTTGTCCAAATTATTGGATGGGAAAGGCAAGTGTTACGGACTCAGTGAAAGTCCCTTTAAGATAGAGAGTGTGTGTGTATGTGTGTGTGGGGCGTGCTTACGTCAATAGAAGATAAAGGACGTAATGACGTTGTTGAAGAAGTTAGAAGAAGGAGAGAGAGAGAGAGAAGGGAGAGAGACACCAGCCTGCTAGTTTTCTCTACTGATGGATGAGAAACAATAACTGTGTCTGCCACTGAAATCCATGTATGGAAGTTGGAAGTAATCTGGTGGAGTTCACTTTGTTGCTGACCTGTAGAAGGAAACAGGTACTTGTGTGTGGACGACCACGGTTCGGATGCTTTTCGGGGTGAGGAAGTCACTACCGAGTAAACACTGAAGTGTCGCTTGGGTTCCATCGTGGA
This sequence comes from Pristis pectinata, assembly GCF_009764475.1. Classification (NCBI taxonomy): domain Eukaryota; kingdom Metazoa; phylum Chordata; class Chondrichthyes; order Rhinopristiformes; family Pristidae; genus Pristis; species Pristis pectinata. The sequence continues at coordinate 11,666,907 of NC_067415.1, forward strand.
ACATTTGGATTTCGTATTTACTCTCTCTATGTTTCTCTACGTCTACGTCTTATCTTCAGACAACGGTGGTTGTTGAAGAAGCCCTTGCTCATGTTTCACCTTATGGCTTGCGGAACTGAACTTTAAGAACCATTCCGGAACTGGGAATTTTGGACTTTGTCACACACACACACACACGAAGAGTTTAGTTTTGGGGTTAACGTTCGAGGTTTAACATTTTTGAATTCTAACATACTAACATTTTTACTTTTATTTTACATATTATCATAAGTAGTGATTAATAAAATAGTTTTTAACACTAAATCATGCTCAGTGTGTTTCTTTTGTTGCTGGTTCGTGACACAAGAAATCAGCACACTTTTTCCAGGACAGATTTCAGCAGCCTATCTTTCCAATCTCGTTGTGTAAAGTATCAGCAATTTGTGATCCTTGTTTCTCCTATTCCTCTTATATTTGTCCCTCCACTTTAACCAATTCAGGAATTGCTTCTTGTCATATAAAATAAAAGAAAGTGCTGTGAATACCTGACTGATCAGGCAGAGAGAGAGAGAAAAAAAGTTGCAGCCATATAAAACTTTGTTTAAGCTGCACATAGAGCACTGTACGCAGTTCTGGTCACCCCATTATGGGAAGGACGTGGAGGCTTTGGAAAGGGTGCAGAAGAGGTTTAGCAGGATACTGTCTGAATTAGCAGGTATGAGCTATAAGGAGAAGTTGGACAAACTTGGGTTGTTTTCTCTGGAGTGTCAGAGGCTGAGGGGAGACCTGATAGAAATTCATAAAATCATGAGAGACATCATGACACAGTCAGGATCTTTTTCCCAGGGTAGAAATGTCAAGTACTAGAGGGCATGCATTTAGGTGAGAGGGGGAAAGTTTAAAGGAGATTTGCGAGGCAAGTATTTTACACAGAGAGTGGTGGATGCCTGGAACGCACTGCCAGGGTAGTGGTGGAAGCAGATATGATCATGGCATTTTGGAGGCTTTTAGATAGATACTTGAATATGCAGGGAATGGAGCGATATGGATCATGTACAGGCAGAAGAGATTTAGTTTAATTCGGCACCATGTTCGAAGAAGATGTTGTGGGCCGAAGGGCCTGTTCCTGTGCTGTACTGTTCTATGTTCTATGCTCTAAAAACAGAGCTAATGTTTCACATTGAATAACCAGTTTAACATGTCGTCCGAACTAATCAGATGGCAGGACATCACTCTTATGACTCCATGTTCAATTACAGTTTTGCCTGTCAAGTTTAAATTCCAATTTACCACAGCCAGATTATTTTTCATCTGAATGAAACTGTCCCTCTTATTTTAATTTGGAGTGGCCTGGATATTTTTCTTTAGCTGTACTGAATTTTGTATTATCATTACTCTGGTTAGGCAGCATTTAGAGTATTGCGTGCAATTCTGGTCACCTCACTATAGGAAGGATGTCGAGGCTTTAGAGAGGGTGCGGAGGAAGTTTACTAGGATGCAGCCTGGATTAGAGGGCATGTGCTATCAGGAGAGGCTGGACAAACTTGGGCTCTTTTCTTTGGAGCGGCAGAGGCTGAGGGGTGATCTGTTGGAGGTGTATAAAATTATGAAGGGCACTGGAATGCATTGCCTGATAGAGTGGTGGAGGCAAATTCATTGGGGGCTTTTAAGAGGGTCTTGGATGGGCACATGAATGAGAGGAAAATGGAGGGATATGGGCATTCTGTAGGTAGGAGGGATTAGCTATGTCGGCACAACATTGTGGGCCGAAGGGCCTGTTCTGTGCTATACTGTTCTATGTTCTATGCTCAGTTACCATGTTTCCCCCATTGACAAATGCTCCACTTGGCCTAGATGTTTGCTCAGAATGAAGCTCAAAGATATCATCTCCCTCATTGCACCAGCAACATACTGATAAAACTGATACTTAACTAACTCGCTGCTTTACCCATAATGAGTTCACACACGAAGAGACAAGTCACTGGTCTCCAGGCCTGATCACCATCATGCTAACTTACATCCATCCACTTCTTTGGGCGGGTTCCGATTCACGGAGTTTTTGATGATTAATTGCAGCTTTGGAGTACTTCATGTATTTTCTTGTGCTGCATTTGCCTTGAGGAGGGCATGTGATCACTCGTACAGCCTCAATTTGCTCTGGAGTTTCCCTTGCTAAATTTAACAATAATATTTCCTCTGGGGTTTGGTTCTGTTAGCCTCTACTTTCTCAGCATTACTGACAATTCAGTAATGCTGAGAAAGTTAACTATTTACACGTTAAAAGTTGATCTTGTATCCATTTTTAACAACTTTCAAATCTTCTGTAATTTCCATTTCTTTTGATCACAGCCCACATGAGTCACTGTAGCTTATTGATTGCTTGCAGGTCTTCCAGTGTGAAGTTAATCCTTGGTCTTCCTAGACTTTTACATCTTCCAAAATAATAATTTTCCTCTTAAATTCTGGAACTCCTGTTCACTCATCATCACAGTGCTCAGGGCCTGTGTTGGCTCTCAATTCTGAAATGCCTCGAGTTTGAAACTTTCATGCCTGTTTACAGGATTTCCCATGGCTTCACTCCCTTTCCTTTCTCCAAGGTATCCTTTAACAATACAACCCTCTGAAATATCTGTACCCCTCCAATTCTGGCCACTTGTAAGTTCCTGATATTAATTGCTCTGCCCCGTGGTGTCCATTATATTCAGCTACAGAAACCAAGGATCTGGAAGGCAGTTCATAAAACTTCTGAATTTATCTCCTCGTACCTTCACTCTATCCTGTCTCCCCCGTCCAGTCCCTTCTCACCTGCATCCGGGACACCTCGCATGCCCTCCACCATTTTGACAAATTCCAATTCCCTGGCCCCCACCGCCTCATCTTTACTCTGGATGTCCAGTCTTTATACACCACCATCCCCCATCAGGAAGGTCTTAAAGCCCTCCGCTTCTTTCAGCAACCAATTGCGGCATTTGCAGTCTCCTGGGTCTCCATAAACCTTCTGACATCTCCTTATATGCTTGACATCATATTTTGTTTAATGAACCTTTTGGGAAGTGCCTTGTGGAAGGAGGTAGAAAAATATACATCATTGTAATTGTCAGTTTTGTAAATACTGAGGGATATGCAGTGAAACTAAAAAATGACATAAGTCTCCAAACAGGCAAAGTACGTCCTGTCAGTGTTCACCTCTACTGAAATCAATAGAAGAAGTGATAGCAGAGTATATAATAGGACATGCATGACAGGAGATTCAGCAGATTTTAGGTCCTCTTCCTGGTCCAATTTCTACATCACGGTGCTTTGGCAACACTTGAAAAATCATCCTGAAGGTTTGAAGGACTTGCTGAGGAGACAGTTTACTGGTCACTGCTAATTTCACAAACACACACATTATAGGAGCTTCACATTATAGAAGTTTATTTCATAGACACATACATTATTTGAACTGGTTTCTGAAATAGAACATTTCACAGGGAAAATAATGGAAAAGAAAAGGATTAGTAGATGTCAGTACAAGAGGGTACAACGTGAATGGGACAGAGGGGCCAAAAATGAAGCGATATATAAAAGGAATATGTTTGCCTTGAGTTAGGTAGTAGTTTTTGTCAGATTGTTTAATAAACATATAACAGTTGAAAATTGGAGCTCTGAGCCATTAGTTAGGATATAACAATACCATTAATCCAGGACTGTAGAAGAGCAGCACAAAAATGAGGTGTTAAATTTATGAAGCTGCATAACAGGACATATACACTAATTAAGGTCATGTTTTCAATGAAGCTAAAAGATCAGGTGACCAATGCATCAGATCAAGGCTCTGCAATCCTGGTACATCCAATCATTGACTGTAAGAGATAATTAAACAATTTATGCATGGAAGTAGCTTCAGAACCATCTGCATTCTCCGCAATGTTTTAACCTGGTACATTAAAAGGCAGAAGCATTTGTAACCAATTAAATTGTCAAATGAAAGTGTCGGGTGAATGGTCCAATTTGGGCTCCTTTATCACTTTCAGAAACTAAGTTCAATTCAATTCACTTTGTATATAACAAGTGGATATCAGGTGGATAAATCCCCAGGGCCTGACGAGGTGTCCCCTCAGACCATGTGGGAGGCTAGTGCAAAAATAGCGGGGGCCCTGGCAGATATATTTAAAATGTCCTTAGCCACAGGTGAGATGCGGGAGGACTGGAGGATAGCCAATGTTGTTCAGTTGTTTAAGAAATGCTCTAAGAATAAGCTGGGAAATTATAGGTCGGTAAGCCTGACGTCAATCGTGGGTAAATTGTATTCTGAGGGACAGGATATATAAGTACTTGGATGGACGGGGCCTGATTAGGGATAGTCAACATGGCTTTGCGCATGGCAGATCATGTTTAACCAATCTAATAGAGTTTTTCGAGGAGGTTACCAGGAATGTTGATGAAGGGAAGGCGGTGGACTTTGTTTGCGTGGACTTTAGCAAGGCCTTTGACAAAGTCCTGCATGGGAGGCTGCTCCAGAAGGTTAAGACGCTTGGCATTCAGGATGAAGTAGTCAACTGGATTCAATGTTGGCTTAACAGGAGAAGCCAGAGAGTGGTAGTAGATGGTTCTCTCTCTGATTGGAGGCCTGTGACTAGTGGTGTGCCACAGGGATTGGTGCCGGGTCCATTGTTGTTTATCATCTATATTAATGAGTTAGATGATAACATGGTGAACTAGATCAGCAAATTTGCAGATGACACCAAGATTGGGGTGTAGTGGACAGTGAGGAAGGCTGTCAAATCTTGCAAAGAGATCTGGACCAGCTGGGAAAATGGGCAGAAAAATGGCAGATGGAATTTAATGCAGACAAGTCTGAGGTGTTGCACTTTGGGAGGACAAACCAGGGTAAGACTTACACAGTGAATGGTAGGGTACTGAGGTGCGCGGAAGGGCCTGTTTCTGTGCTGCAGTGCTCTGTGATCCTATGACTCAACAGCACTGAGCAGTGAAGGCTGTGGGACCAGGTGGCTTAAGCAGAGTTGATCTCAGAGTGCACAGTTCTGGTAAGTGAGGTAGAGGTGATAGTGAGCAGGGTTGGCAGGACTGACAATGGTGGGATCAGTTTGAAAGTGTGCCACAGTTCAGAAGTGATGTCAGTGCAAGTCAGGTCACCGATCGGTGAATTGTTCGTGAGCATTTTCAAACTAATTTCTGTTATCGGTTACCACAATAGCTGAGCATGTGGCAAGGCAGTTCAGCTGAGTGTGGTGTTCACCTCCTGCTTTCTTGGAGGTCATGGGCATTCCCAGTCACCTAGACAACCACATGTGCAGGAAGGGTTTCCAGCTACTGTGATTTCAGTGCCCAAGTGGTGGCTGGAGTCATTGTGGAGCATCCGTGAGGTGGAGAACTCTTGTGGATACCATGTTTAGGGTAGTGGTCACACCTGCAGCTTAAGAATGTGCAGACAGAGGGGGAATGAGTGACTGTTAGGCAGTGTAGGGGGAACAGGTTGGTGGTCCAGGAGATCCATCTCGGTCACTCAGAATTTCCCTTTTACATAGAACTCAGCCAGAGCTGGGAGCATGGTACCATAAGTGGCTCAGCAACACAGGAGGGCAGGAAGAAGATGAGGCAGTACTGATAGGGGATTCGGGAGTCAGAAGACAGACAGGTCCTTCTGTGGCCAAAGATATGACTCCAGGATGGTATGTTCCCCATCCCTGGTGCCACAGTCAAGGAAGACTGTAGGGAAATGATAAAGAATCCAAGGTCTACATTGTGTCAATGATGTAGGTAAGATGAGGGATGAGATCCTGCAAACAGAGTTTCGGTGCTAAAGGAAAGGTTGAAAAGCAGGACCTCAGGATTATTGAATTGAATTGGTTCATCATTTTCACATGACAATAAGCTTGACTTAACTTGATCTATTTGCTATTACAGAAGTGCAGTGTCCAAATATTTCAGGATGTTCAGCATCCAGAAACGACTGGCAAATAGAAAAAGTTGGGGTGGCTGATAGAGGGATAATGCCAGTACAGTTGTCAGGAAAGACCTTGGCAGATTGTGATATAAAGTCAGTTTCAATGGAACTAAGAAACAGCAAATAGGCAGAAAAAAAGTGTTAGGAGCTGCTAACAGAACTCTGAATGGTAGTGATGTAAAATGTGGTATAATGAAGAAAATAAAGGTGCACATAATAGGAGTAATACAGTAATCAGGGGATTCTTTAATCTACATATAGATTGGGCAAATCAAATTCATAAGGTAAAGGATAAATATCTGTAATGCATACAAGATGGATTTTTGGATTAGCATCTTGTAGAGACAACTGGAGAAAAGGCTTCTTTGGATGTAATATTTGTTATGAGGTGCTCTGGTGAAATAGATGTAATGAACACCTGCACAATGGAAGATGTCTGTGGTTATTGGGGGTTGATCATCTCAGTCCCAGAATATCACACTTCTTCCACTATTTCATGTGTGGCAAAGGTTGCTCTAAGCTCCTCTTCTCTGTGTTACATGGAGTTGTGTGGCCCAATGTGCCTTAGTATGAATCATTTTGAATGGCACGCAATCAATTCTAAAAGACTCGAGTTCTGACAAAAGGTCTTTGACCTGAAATGTTGATTCTGTTTTTCTTGCCACAGATGTGGCCTGACCTGCTGAATAGTTCCAGAACTTTTTGTTTCTATTTTTATTTCTAAAAGGTTGTCCACACTGTTTTTCACTATAAGCTGCATGGACTCACTGCAATGGCCTTGGAAGTTACTTCCTCACCTGGAGTGATTGGTAATTGTTTTATTACTGTCACATGTACAAAGGTACAGTGAAAAGCTTTGTTTTGCATGCCATCCATGCAGATCATTTCAAGATATAAATACATCGTGGTAGTACAAAGGGAAAAGCATTAAGAGAATACAGAATAAAGTGTAACAGTTACAGAGAAAGTACAGTGCACGTAGACAATAGGTGCAAGGGCCATGACAAGGTAGATTGTGAGATCAAGAGTACGTCTTTATCGTACAAGGGGTCCATTCAAGAGTCTTATAACAGTGGGATAAAAGCTGTTCTTGAGCTGGTCGTGGTGGTTTCGAGCTTTTGCACCTTCTGCCTAAAGGAAGGGGGGGGGGGGGGGAAGTGAGAATGTCCAGGGTCTTTGATTATGTTGGCTGCTTTCCCAAAGCAGTGGGAAGTGTGGACAAAGTCAATGGAGGGGAGACTGGTTTTCATGATGTGCTGAGCTTTGTCCATAATACTGCAATTTCTTGCTGTCATGGGCGGAGCAGTAACCACACCAAGCTGTGAGGCATCCAGATAGGACACTTTCTATGGTGCATCTATAACAATTGGTGAGGGTCAACAGGGACATGCCAATTTTCTTCAGCCTTCTGAAGAAACAGAGGTGTTGGTATGCTGAAATAAACAGGTAAAGATTCAGCTCAACATTGGACTGTGCCTGGAAATAATTGGAGCTTAAAAACATTTTCAAATTTTACATGTCTGATAATGGCCTCAACTCGCTCTTTAACTGGCTGTAGACATTTTCATCCACTAACAGACCAAATAAATCACTTAACTTCTGCACAAAGACAGATTTGCTTTTTATAAGTTTGACATTTTGTTGATGAAATCTTTGGAACACTTCCTCAAGTATCTGAAGGTCTTCCTCCTCTGTTATACTTAGAACATAATCTTGACTGTACAAACAATGTTGGACTCCAGCAGCATCTTATCCATAGCTGCCTGGAATACTTTTGCTGATGATTTTACCCCATCTGGTACTTGATACATGTAGGTATTAATTTTCTAATAGGGTTGGTTTTCTACATTTATGTTATGCTGAATATTGGGATGAGATAGATCTGATTTCATAAGGACCGTAGACCCTGGAAAATTTAAATACAAATCTTCAGACATGGCCTCAAGATATTATTCATTACCCATCTATCATGAGTCAATTTATAATTTATAATTTCAGAAGAAGCAGATGGTCTTATTTGCCAATGGGTATTGCCCATGATGGGTATTGCCCAATCACTCTGTGACGGCTTGACCAATCACCCGTGTTGTTTGGCTTGTTTTTCTACTTGGGCTTTTAGCCCATATGTTAGTCTAGGTTTAGAATAGATTGGGTAGGTATTGGTTAGGTATGTATACGAGCTTGCTGCCGCTGAATATCCACGTGTGAACCCTTAACAATACCTTCCTGCCGTTCCAAAATGTTTTTTGATAGATTTGCACTATATAATATTTTGCACTCTCTCCTCACTCTACAGCCAATGTTTCCCCAGCAGACCTAGTTTGTTCACATAATCATCTACCATAAGCTATGATTTTGCCTTTTCCCCATTATGGAAAAGAAATATTCTACTTCTGCCAATATCTGCCAGGATCTAAAGAACAAGTTCTTCAATATACTTCTTACTAATAGTACCCTCCTGAACTGTTGGTTCCCTTGTAGTGGTGCAGTTGTGTCAATATTCGTATTACCGTCTTGAATATTAATCTAGAATTGTATAGCAGAGTAGCAAGCCCTTTCGGCCGACATTGTCAATACCAACCATGATGCCTATCTCGGCTCATCTCACTTGCTGCATTAGGCCTCTATCCTTCTCCATATTTCCGATTAAATCTCTGTCCATTGCCTTTTAAACATGGCCTCTATCACCTTATCTGGCAGCTTATTCCACATAGCCACCACCCTCTGTGTGAAAAACTAACCCCTCAAATCTCCTTTGAATTTCTTCCCTTAAACCTGTGCCCTCTAGCTATAGACTGACTGTCTTATCTGTGGATCTCATAATTTTACAAACCTCTACAAGGTCACCCCTCAGCCTTCCATGGTCCAGTGAGAATAAGCCCAGCCTGTCCAATCTCTCCTTTTAACAACAACTCTCGATTCCAAGCAACGTCCTGGTGAATCCCTTCTGCACTCTCTCTATTGCTATTATATTCTTCCTGTAGTGTGGTGATCAGAACTGTACATAATAGTCCAAGTGCGATCTATCCAATGCATCCTGATGCCCTTTGTACTCAGTGCCTCGGGCTTTGAAGGCAAGATTACCAAATGCCTTTTTCATGTCTGCTTGTGTCACCACTTTCAAGAACTATGGACTTACACCCCAATGTCCCTCTGTACATCAATGCTCCTAAGGTCCCTGCCATTTATTCTATATGCCCTACTGGGATTTGACTTCCCAAAATGTATTACTCACACTGGTCTGGATTAAATTCCATCTGCCACTGCTCCGCCCGACTTTCCAGCTGGGTCTATATCCCACTGTATCCTTAGACAACCTAATATAGAACATAGAACACTGCAGCACCAGTACAAGCCCTTCGGCCCACAATGTTGTGTCAACATTTTATCCTGCTCTAAGATCTATCTAACCCTTCCCTCCCACATAGCCCCTTATTTTTCTATCATTCATCTGTCTATCTAAGAGTCTCTTAATATCCCTAATGTATCTGCCCCACAACCTCTGCTGGCAGTGTGTTCCACACAGCCACCACTCTCTGTGTAAAAAAACTTATCCTTGATGTCCCCCTTATACTTCCTCCAATCATCTTAAAATTATGTCCCCTCGTGTTAGCCATTTGTCGCACTGGGAAAAAGTCTCTGACTGTCCTCTAGATCTATGCCTCTTATCATCTTGTACACCTCTATCGTCCCCTCTCATCCTCCTTCTCTCCAAAGAGAAAAGGCCCAGCTCGCCCACTATCCTCATAAGACATGCTCTCCAATCCATCCTTCTTCGCTATCTATGACTCCATCAATTTTCTTGTCATCTGCAGACTACTAATCAAGAACACCTACATTCCCATGACAAGCAAAGGTCCCAGCATTGATTCCTGTGGACACCACTTATTGCAGATTTCCAGTCACCATTCACCATTCACCATTTCCTCCTGCCTTCTATTACCAAGCCAGTTTTGGAGCTACTTTGTCAACACATCTCAGATTCCTTGTGCCTTAAGCATCTGGACCAGCCTATCATGTGGGACCTTGTCAAAAGCCTTAGTGAAGTCCATGCAAAACACTTCTCCCACTCTGCCTTCATCTATTTTCCCAGTTACCTCCTCAAAGACTCATCAGATTTATGAGACACAATCTCCCCTGCATAAAACCATGTTGATTCCTCTAAATCAGTTCATGCCTTTCCAAGTGAACATCAATCTTGTCCCAGGATCTTCTCCAGCACTTCTCCTACCATTGCTGTAAGGTTCACCAGCCTGTAGTTTCCAAGCATGTCCCTACCATTCTTTTTGAACAAGGGGCCAATGTTCACTATCCTCCAGTCTTCTGCGACCTCACCCATGGCTAACAAAATTGCAAAAATCTCCATCTGAGCTCCAGAAATCTACTGCTTTGCTTCCCTTAGCAAGCTAGGATAAATCCCGACGGGCTCCGAGGATTTATCCACCCTAATGTGCTCCAATGATACCAACACATTGTCCTTTCTTATACAAACATGCTCCAGAATATCAGCATACCCTCTTTTCTTAATTCTCCATCCTCCACATCCTCCTTTTTGATGAATGCCAATGAGAAGTATTCACTTTGGCCCTCACTCATATCCCCTGGCTCCACAGATCGATTACACCTTTGGTTCCTGAGGGAACCTACTCTTTCCTTAGCTCCCATCTTGCTTCTAATATGCATATCAAAGTTGTTGCAATTAAATGCAGCAGAGGATAAAACAGACCAGACAATGACTTTGCCCAATAACTATACTTCTTTATTAATCATAATTGGTGCAAATAACTCAAAGGTTCACCACAAAGTTCCAAACAAGACCCATTAACTTGAGACACTACAGACTGCAGAGTTTCAACCTGAAACCTCAACAATTCCTTCACCCCCCCATAGATGCTGCTCGACCCACTGAGTTCCTCGAGCAGATTGTTTGTTTCTCAAGACTCATTAACTCTTTAGTTATACAACTCTTTTGTGATTTTCACAACTTCCAAAGCCCACTACTTGTATTTAGATATTACCTGCTCTAGATCAACCTGGGACTTGATGCAACAAGTTCTTCTCCTTGTTCCTGAGTCAGGGTCTTTTCCTGTAATTGTTAGTCTCTGGAATTATTGCACCTGGTTATCCTGTGAGGAACCTTTTTTTCCATTTCTTTGCAAACCACTTAGACATTGCTTTGGTTTTCTGGCCAATGCTTCTTCTTTTTCCGCTCTCTCAACTTGCACTAATGCTAACTTGCACTCTCAACTTGCACTAAAGCTAATTTTCATGGCAATTATACCCTGGGTATGTATGCCTATGACAATAAACTTGAACAATGAACAATAAACTTGAATTGTATGTTCATAAGTCCATTACTTTCCTTATTGGTAGAATGGTTTATTATTGTCACATGTACCTAAATACAGTAAAAAAACTTTGTTTTGCATACCATCCATATATAAGAACATAAGAAATAGGAGTAGGAGTAGGCCATCTGGCCTGTTGAGCCTCCTCTGCCATTCAATAAGATCATGGCTGATCTGGCCATGGACTCAGCACCACCTACCTGCCTTTCCCCATAATACCTTAATTCCCCTACTATGCAAAATCTATCCAACTTTGTCTTAAATATATTTAATGAGGTAACCTCCACTGCTTCCCTGGGCAGAGAATTCTACAGATTCACTGTTCTGTGGGAGAAGCAGTTTCTCCTCATCTCTGTCCTAAATCTATTCCCCCGAATAATAATCTGATCTTCTATTTTTCCTTCCAAAGTGGATGACCTCGCATTTACCAACAGTGTACTCCATCTGCCAGACCCTTGCCCACTCACTTAACTGATCTATATCTCTCTGCAGACTCTCTGCATCCTCTGCACAGTTTGCTTTTCCACTCAACTTAGTGTCATCACAAACTTAGATACGCTACACTCGGTCCCGTGTTCCAAATCGTTAATGTATATCGTGAACAGTTGTGGGCCCAGCAACGACCCCTGCGGCGCCCCACTCACCACTGATTGCCAACCAGAGAAGCACCCATTTATCCCAACTCTCTGCCTTCTATTGGTTAACCAATCCTCTGTCCATGCTAATATATTACCCCCAACTCCATGCATCCTTATGGATAAATCTTTTATGCAGCACCTTATCGAACGCCTTCTGGAAATCCAAGTTTACAACATCCACCTGTTCTGCTCTATCCACTGTGCTCATTATATCCTCAAAGAACTCCAGTAAGCTTGTCAAACAGGACCTGCCCTTCCTGAATCCGTAAAGAATCATTTCATTACATCAGTGCATTGAGGTAAATCAAGGGAAAACAATAACAGAAGATGTACTTGTTTGTTTCAATTCTTTCAAATTTCTGCTGGCTTCCATAATCATCTTAGTCACCCGTTCCACAGTTATCAGGATGTCTGGTTCCACTTTTGCAATTTTCCAGTGCTTTAAGGATAGTGGGATGTTCACAGGACTATAAATCTGTCTCAGATATGCTCCCACGCCGACACTAACCAGATGTCCAAACGTCAGCATGGCCCCACTTCACACTCTCCCACTTCATGTTGACGAGGTATCTTGCTCTTTTCCTTATTTCAAAAATAACATTTATTCATTTTTTCTTGTTTCAAAAATAAAATTTATTCATAATAAAAAAATATAGACAAAGGGAGACACAGTGCAAAAGACCTCTACATTCATGGTCATTACATTCAGTAGTGTAAGCTTTTAAAGAAATAAAACACAAACAAACAGCAACATTGCCACTCACATGGCTCCCTGAGGTGATGCCCTTTCATTGTTTGAGGGGCTTCCCCACCTCACTATGCCCCTCCGTGTGGGGTAGCAGAAGGAGCCTAGATTGAGGTCCTTCCCCACAGAGCCTTAGCATTGGCTGCACTGAGCTTCAGTGCATCCCTCAGCATGTACTCCTGCAGCCTCAACCGTGCCAGTCAGAGCATTCCCTTACAGACAGCTTGTTTCCAATTCTTCTACTTAACTCTTTATCTCTCTCTCTCTCTCTCTCTCTCTCTCTCTCTCTCAACTGTAACAGGCTGTTCTGTTACATGGGGTAACCACGATGGCAGCACCTCAAGGTTTCAGGGAGCTGTGTGATCACGCGAGGTAAATGTGCCTGCAGAGTAGTGCTTGGGGTGCACTGATAGCACAGGGTGTTTCATGTATGATTCAGGCCAGTGCATACCCAATACACAAGGGAAAAAGAGATTGAGAAATGATTTGTTTTCTCAATCTGGGTCAAGCTTAGATCGCTTTAGGGGAACTCATTGTGTCAAGGTTTCTTCGACATGCTTCCTGAAATGAATGGAGCTTTTACAAGGAAGTGATAATAAGAACTTCCATATTAAAAAGCAAATTTTACTCATTTCATGCAATGTCAGTATTTGAAATTAGGTAAACCGATCTGCACATTACAGTGCATTTATTCAGGTCCTATAAAATCACTTTCAATATGAGCCATTTTAATTCCCTTCTGCAAACCATTCTTGGTGTGTGTTAACTGATCTTTGTTGGCTACCAGCTACAAATGTTAATAATACCGTTTTATTTGGCCCGGGGCAAATCAGAATGGTGCTAGATTTGTAGGTGAAGCTCTATGTGATGGTTTTCCCAGAAACCTGTGTCCATGGAGCTCCAGAGAGTGAACAAGACGCACATGTGTGGAAGGTAGGTGGGGCACAATCAAACTCAGATTAGGACGGTTCACAATGTCACAAAGAAAAAGATAGGTCTATACTCAGAAGTGTGCAGAAGAGTCATTGAGTCAGAGAGAGACACACCACAGAAACAGGCCCTTCGGCCCATTGAGTCCAGGCCAACCATCAAGCACCCATTTACACTAGAGAAGGATGAGAGGTGATCTTATTGAAAATTATAAGATTCCACTGAGGTTAACAGGATGGTTACTGAAAAGATGTTTACTCCAATGAGGGTTTGTAGGACTAAGAGGCATATTTTCACAATAAGGGGTTCTCTCAAAGGTTTGAGAAGCTTCAGAACCCCAGCCCCTGCCCAGAAATCTATGGAGGTGAACCACTGACTATATTTAAGGATAGTTAAGGAGTTAAGGGTTACAGTGAAACCAATATACAAGGGATGTTGGTGCCAGACCAGCATATTTTCCAGACTGTTGAATATTATTTTGGTTAATATCCCATCCCACTTAACATTTACTTTTTTTTTAGATGTCGTATTAAATTAAATTTCCCTGTGAACTAAGTAAGTTTTTTTGGAGAGAGCATAGGAATGGTGAATGGAAGGGGAACAAGGGAACCAGAGCCCCTTGGCGATGGAAAGAGAGTGTGGGTACCAGGTCTCCCCGAAGTGGAAAGGGGAGCGCAGGAACTGGGGCCCCAAGGAGTGCAAAGAGAGCACAGGAAACATTACCTCAGGGGCCAGGTGCCAAAACAAACCATTGGCATTTTCGAATAATTGGATAGCAGGTTATCAGAGTTTTTCTCTGTTGGCAATAGACAGGAATGTAGAGCTGGGGACAAGATCTGATCACCTGTGAGCTTACTGACTGGTACAGCAGGTTTGAGGTGTGTTATGTTCTTGGGTGGTTCTCTTTCCTGCTCGACAGAAGACCTAACGAGATAGTGGTGAAGGCCCAATCCCTGGATACCAACACCAGTCAGTACAGCATCAGCTCCCCTCAGGACCAGCTGATGGTGAAGTGGTGAGGAAGGAGGGCTTGTCATAATATAGAAAGCCTTGCTGCATTGTGTTAAGATAAGTTGTTCTTCATTACAATGGAGCTGCAAATTAAATTAGGGCTAGTCTTACCATCTAGCTGGAGTGCTGCACTCATAGAACATAGAACATAGAACAATAGGCCTACAATGTCTGTGCCAAACATGATGCCAAAGCAAACTAATCCCTTCTGCCTGCACATAAGATAAGATAAGATATCCTTATTAGTCACATGTACATCAAAACACACAGTGAAATACATTTTTTGCATAGAATGTTCTGGGGGGCAGCCCGCAAGTGTCGCCACGCTTCCGGCACCAACGTAGCATGCCCACAACTTCCTAACCCGTACATCTTTGGAATGTGGGAAGAAACTGGAGCACCCGGAGGAAGCCCATGCAGACACGGGGAGAACGTACAAACTCCTTACAGATAGCAGCTGGAATTGAACCCGGGTCGCTGGCGCTGTAATAATGTTACGCTAACCGCTACACTACAGTGCCTGCCTGCATGATCCAAATCCCTACATTCCTGTATGTTCAGGTGCCTGTCTAAATACCTCATTAACGCCACTATCATGTCTAGTTCCACCACCACCCCTGACAGTGCATTCCAGCCACTTATCTCAACAGCTAGTGAAGTTCAGAAAAGCTCAGCAAAGGGAAGCACAAAATGTTGAAAATTCTCAGCACGTCAGGTAACACCTGAATGGAGAGAGACAGATGCAATGTTTCAGGTCTAACATAAAAGCAGAAAATGCTGGAAACACTCAGCAGCTCAGGCAACTACTGTGGAAAAAGGAAGTGTTTATGAATTATTGAATGGCAGAGCAGGCTTGACGGGCCAGATGGCCTACTCCTTCTCCTATTTCTTATGTTCTTACACATGGATGGTATGCAAAATGAAGTTTTTTTTCACTGTATGTAGGTACATGTGACAATAATAAACTATTCTACCAATGAGAAAAGAGAACGAGAAAATGTGTCAGGTCAGAGACTGGGAAAGAGAAGTAAAAAAAAAAGTAATTTTAGTCTACAGAGACGGATGGAGAGGATAAAGGCTGAGGCCGTGAAATGGGAAAAGTTAGAGGGTGATCACCTATCGCTGTCTGTGTTACCTGTTGCTAGTAGACACTTGTGAGAAATGCCCAACAGGTCACCTGTACTAACGGAGAGACAAACAAACATTGATGACAGGTGCTGCGATTGGTTTATTATTGTCACATGCTCCGAGATACAGCGAAAAGCTTTTGTTTGCGTGCCATCCAGACAGATCATTCCATACTTAAGTACGTCGAGGTAGTAAAAAGGAAAACAGAATGCAGAATTACAGAGAAAGTGCAGTACGGGCAGACAAATAAAGTGCAAGGGCCACAATGAGGTAGATTGGGAGATCAAAAGTTCATCTTCTAGCGTATGAGGGGTCCATTCAAGAGTGTGATAACAGCGGCATAGAAGCTGCCCTTGAGCCTGGTGGTGCATGCTCTCAACCTTTTGTAACAGGAGATAAAAGAAGCTTGTTAGACGGGGGTGGGGGAGGGAGGGATGTCCCTGAAAGGACAAAACCGGGGTGACTGTGGGGATAAGCTGTAAACAAGGTTATCTGGCCAGTGTGTGATTGGGAGCAGTTATAGAGTGAGAATATTGACAAGCGAATGTAGCAGTTGAGAAATGCAGAGCTGGCAGACGTGCCCAGCAGGTCAGGCTGGGTGTGTCCTCTACTCCCAGAGAGGGGGGAAGAAATACCAGAGCTAATATCACAGATGGATGACTGATACAGAGAAATCATGTTAGCTGAAGTTGTAGAATTCGATAAAGGGGAACAGAAGGCTGTAGTGTGCCCAGGTGAAAGAAGAGGTGCTGTTCCTCGAGCTTGTGTTGAGCCTCATTGTAATGGTACAGGAGGTCACAGACCAACAGATCAGAGTGGGAGTGAGACAGAGAATTCAAGTGGCAGGGAAAGGGCAAACTCAGAGTCGCCCCTGTGGACTGAAACATGTGCTCTGCCAAACAAGCACACAATTTCACTGTGTGTTTCGATGTACATGTGACTAATAAAGATATCCACACTCGGTTTCTGTCCAACCTGCACAGGGAGAAGAGAGAATGACTGGGATAGGATGTTAATCTATCTCTCTTTCTGCAGATGCTGCCCGACCTGCTGGGTATTTCCGGCATCTTCTGCTTCTAATTTGGATCTGCAGGTTCTTGTTCTTGTTTTAACATTTCAGGTCAATGGCTTTTCATTCGGACTGGAAAAAAAATGAGATACGTAACAGTTTTTAGATAGCCCAGAGACAGGAAAAAAAGCAGAAGGAAGGTAAGAACAAAAGGAAAGTCTACATGAAGGTGGAAGACACCAAACAGAACCAAAAAAGTTAGTGTAAGGGATTATGATAGGTCCAGTAAGTTTACAAGCGGTGGGATGTGAAAATTGGAGATACTGGATTCAGTATCAGCAGCTGGAAGGCAGATATGACGGAGGTTTTTAGATAGACATGTGAATATGTAGGGAATAGAGGGTTAGGGATCATGTGCAGGACAAAGGGATTTCATTTAATCTGGCATTATGTTCAACACAGACATTGTGGGCCGAAGGGCCTGCTCCTGTTCTGTACTGTTCTATGCTCTCCAAAATCAATGGGAGCAGGATCCGTGAAGTGAAATTATTAAACACAATGGTGAGTACAAAACGTTGCAATGAGCCTCTGTGGAAGATTAGCCATGAGAAGAGGTTGGACAAACTTGGATTGTTTTCTCTGGAGTGTCAGAGACTGCGGGTCGACCTGACAGAAGCATATAGAATTTTTAAGTTTTTTAAAATTAAAAAAAAATTACTTACAGCATGGTAGCGGGGCCTTCCAGCCCAATGAGTCCGCACCGCCCATTTTAAACCCCCAAATTAACCTACCCGTACGTCTTTAGAATGCGGGAGGAAACCGGAGCACCCGGAGGAAACCCGCGCAGACACGGGAGACAGTGACAGGAATCGAACCCCGATCGCTGGCGCTGTAATAGCATCGCGAGGCATAGATAGATTAGATTCTGAGAATCTTTTTCCCAGGATGGAAATGTCAAATACTAGAGGGCATAGGTTTAAGGTGAGAGAGGGAAAATCTAAAGGAGTTATGTGAGGCAAGTTTTTACACAGAGAGTGTTGGGTACTTGGAGCAGGCTGCCGGGGGAGATGGTGGAGGCAGATACGGTAACAATGTTCAAGAGGCATTTAAACAGACACATGATGAACGTGATGATTGGTTAGATTGGCATCTTGGGCCAAAGGGCCTTTTCCTGTGCTATACTGTTCCATGTTCTATTGTTCAGACTCAAAGTGAATTGGGCCAGGGTTGAATGAGTTAGATTCCAAGCTCAGTTTGCGTGAACTGCTCATCTTCCATTGAGGATGATCTGACAAAGGCACTTAAGGTAATAAAAAGATTGAATTTGGTTGCTGTAAAGAAACCACATCCTCTGGCAGGGGATTTCAAATTGTGAAGCCACAGCCTCAACATTTGAGACAAGTTATTTTGGAATGAACACAGAAACGAAAGAAACAGAAGCAAGAATGGGAAAATCTACCTCTTGAGTCTGCTCTGTCAATAAGAGTATGACTGATCCAATCTGAGCAGCAACACCACTTCCATACCCCTCAAGTCAAGTTTATTGTCATATGCACCAGTACATGTGTGCACAGATGCAATGAAAAACTTACTTGCAGCAGCATCACAGGCATGTAGCATCAGATACACTACATTTACAGGAAAACCATAAATTATACAAAAATAAAACAAGAAAGAACACAATTAGAACAAAAAAAAGTCTGTTGAAGTGCAGGTGGTCAAAGTGGTCATAGCGTTGCTATACTGAGGTAGTGGTTAGGGTTGTGCAGGTTGGTTCAAGAACCGAATGGTTGAAGGGAAGTAGCTGTTCTTGAACCTGGTGGTGTGGGACTTCAGGCTTCTGTAACTCATTCTGGTTTAAATTATTGTCAGTCTCTGCTTTTCATATATTTAATGATGTTGCTTCCACACCTTTCTGAGGTAGACAATTCCAAAGATTCCTCATCTTCATCTGAAATGGGGGATCTATTATTTCCAATTTTAGGTTCCCCCAGCAGGGGAAACTTCCAGTCAGCACTCACCCAGCTTTAGAATCTTATATATTTCAATGGTCAAGTCTCACTTTTTAATATATTCCAATGTGTGTACACTCAACCCCATCATTCCAGGACACAGCCTGTAAACCTTCTCTGTACTGTCTCAAATACAAGCACATCCTTCCTTACATATGGAGAGCAGTTATCTGAAAGGACAAGAGAATACTCTTCTCTTCAGAGCAAGGAAGGTGAAAGGAAAACGTAATAGAGCTGTTCAAAACCATGAAACCTTTGAAAGAATTTCAGTAGCAGAAAGTTCGTTTGTTTATTTTTGTCATAGGCATGTATACCCAGGGTATAAATGCCATGAAAATTAGCTTTTTGCAGCAGCAGCACAGTTCATTACAAGCTGAGAACAAACATAATTTAATACAAACTTAAATTAACATAAATTGCATATAACTTACAAGTGTGAAAAATAAACATAACATTAGTGCAAGATTGAGAGAGAGAGAGAGAGAGAGAGAGAGAGAATAGTCTGAGGTAGTGTTAAGGTTATTCAGGTTGGTAACCAAAGGGAACTAAGTTAAGGTAATTGGCAAAGGAGCCAGAGACATGAGGAGAATTAGAGTGATCTGCTTAGATCCAGAATGCAGTGTGTGAAAGCAGATTCAATGACTTTGATTCAATAGGCGAAGTGTTTGCATTAAGATGAAAGAGCAGTGGAGGCAGACAAATTGGAGGGCTCTTTCAAGCAGCCAGCACAGACTTAATGGGCCGAGTGGTCTCATGTGACCCTCAGTCATCTAGTGCAACAAGTATGTTACTGGGATTGCAGGGCTTGAGTTATAAGGAGAGACTGGATAGGCTGGGGCTTTCTTTTCCTGGACCGTAGGAGGCTGAGGGGTGACCATATAGAGGCGTATAAAATCCTGAGGAGCATAGGTAGAGTGAGTGGTAACAGTCTTTACTCCCAGGGTGGGACGGTGTCTAAAATTAGAGGGCAAAGATTTAGGGTGAGAGAAGAAAAATCCAAAGGGGACCTGAGGGCCAAGTTTTTCACACAGAGGGTGATGGGTGTCTGGAATGAGCTGACAGAGGAGGTGGTGGAGGCAGGAACTATTGCAGTGTTTTAAAGGAATTTAGACAGGTAATGGATAGAAACAGTTTCAAGGCATATGGGCCAAATGGGACTAGCTCAAGTAGGCAACTTGGTCGGCATAGATGAGTTGGGCTGAAGGGCCTGTTTCCGTGCTATGTGACTCTGTGACTAATATCACTGTTATACTTTGCAATCCACTTTTGAAATCTTCTTGCAGCTGATGAATACGCATAGCACCTACCATAAAGTGTGTTGAGCACCTGAGAACATGGACAATTCTTATCCCTGTGATTCTAAGGTTTTCAGTATACGTTTGATAGCTTGTGTGACCCGTATTCTTCTTGTGCTGTGCTGAGCAGGTGACTGGTCTGCAGTCAAAATGTAGGGAGATTATGCCCTCTGCTGTCTGGACAAATATACTGCATGGTTGAAAGAAGTGATAACCCCGCAATAAAGTCGGGTTCAATGGATGACTGCTTTGTGCAGGGGAGCGCTTTGCATCAGTATCACAATTCACAAGTCAAGGCAGACCACTCAATTCCAAAAAACTTTATTCATGGTGAAAGACACCTTTGTTTCCACTGGTGGGAGAGTTCAACTGAGGAAACAGTTAAAAAGTAAGAGGGCAGTCATACAAAATGACATGCGTCAGAATTTCTTTTTGTCAAAGGTGGTGAATTTTTGGGCTTCTCGACACCAGAGGGTTGCGGAGGCTAGGTCACTGGGGGAGGGGGGTGTTTAAAGAGGAGGCAGATAAACTTTTGAAAGATTGGAGAACTGAGAGCTGTGGGGAAGTGGAACAGAAGAAAAGTTGAGACCGAGGGCAGATTGGCAATTGTCATATTGAATGGTGGGCGGACTGGAGGGGCTGATTCACCTAATCATGCTCCAATTTCCTTTTGTTTAAATTCAGCAAACATTTGGAGTTACGAGCTGATATCAGTTATGCTGATTATTAAAATAATCTGATTGTCATCACAAAGAATGTCACTTTTAAATGAGATACTTAAAAGTGCTCACATCAAGAGTACTGATGAAAGATCGCTAATGTGAAATGTGAGCTTCTTTCTCCTCGATGAAGACATTGCCTAATCTGCTGATTACATTCAGCATTCACTGTTTTTATAATAGTTTGATGTTGACCTTGTTAGATATGGACTGGGTGGACTGGGCTAGCTATATTTCTGATAGCATTCATGATTATATAAAGAAAATGAAATCAAGACCTTCTTTGGATTTAGAACATAGCACAGTACAGGCCCTTCAGCCCACAATGTTGTGCCGAACTATATGAACACCTCCTCCATGATCAATCTAACCCTTCTCTCTTGCACAGCCCAAAACCTTCCATTTTTCTTACTTTCATGTGCCTATTTAAGAGCCTTTTAAATGTCCCTATTGTATCAGCCTCTACAACCACCCCCAGCAGTGCGTTCCAGGCACCCACCAGTCTCTGTGTAAAGAACCTACTTCTGATATCTCCCCTGAACATTCCTCCTCTGACCTTAAACTGATGTCCTCTGGTATTGGCCATTGCCGCCCTGGGGAAAAGCTGCTGACTGTCTACTCTATCTATGTCCCTAATAATCTTATACACCTCTATCAAGTCGCCTCTCATCCTGGGTCGCTCTAAAGAGAAAAGCCCTAGCTCACTCAACCTTTCTGCATAAGACATGTTCTCCAATCCAGGCAGCATCCTGGTAAATCTCCTCTGCACCCCTTCTAAAGCTTCCACATGCTTCCAATAATGAGGCGACCAGAACTGAACACAATACTGTAAGTGTGGTCTAACCAGAGCTTCATAGAGCTGCAACATTACCTCGCGACTCTTGAACTCATTCCCCTGACTAATGAAGGCCAGCACATCACAGGCCTTCTTAACCACTCCATCATCTTGCGCGGCAACTTTGAGGGATCTATGGACTTCGACCCCAAGATCCCTCCACACTGCTCAGAATCCTGCCATTAACCTTGTACTCCGCCTTCATGTTCATTCTTCCAAAGTGTATCACTTCACGCTTTTCCGGATTGCACTCCATCTGCCAATTCTCCACCCAACTCTGCATCCTATTGTAACCCACGATGATCTTCTACACTATCCACAGCCCCTCCAACCTTCTCCAACACAAGATCTCTGCTGTGGCTGGTTCCCAATGATAAGGAGACACAAGAGACTGCAGATGCTGGAATCTGGAGCAAAAAGAAACAAAATGCTGGAGGAACTCAGCGGGTCAGGGAGCACATGTGGAGGGAAATGGACAGTCAACGTTTCGGGTCGAGCTTCTACATCTGGACTGAAAGAAAGAGAGGAGTTGGCCAGTATAAGGAGGTGACAGGAAGGGATGGAGCAAGAGCTGGATCCAGGTGAGGAGGGGTGATGGGCAGATGGAGGGAAGTGTGGGACTAGCGACAGAGGCTGGGAGGTGATGGGTGGAGGTGACAAAGGGCTGCAGATGATGGGAATCTGATAGGAGAGGAAGGTGGAGCATGGAACCAAGTAAGGAAGGTGGGGTGGGCAGATGGGAACAGTGGGGGGAGGGGACTCGGTGGGAGGAGTGCGTGTGTGGTTGATGACAAGGTGCTGATCTGAGGACTCTGAATCTTCTGAATAGGCTGCAGCTTCTCCAAACACAGACAAAATGAGAATCTGGTTTAGGCCCAGAAGAAGAAAAAGTCCCAATTTTTGTCCACTTTCACCTCATTTTCTGTTGTGAGTCATATGGTAGCTGGCTAAACTACTGGGGGCCACACTTGGAGTACTGGGTCCAGTTCTGGTCGCCTCATTATAGGAAGGATGTGGGAGCGTTGGAAAGGGTGCAGAGGAGATTTACCAGGATGCTGCCTGGTTTAGAGAGTTTGTATTATGAAGAGAGACTAAGGGAGATAGGGCTTTACTCGTTGGAGAGAAGGAGGATGAGAGGAGACATGATAGAAGTGTACAAAATATTAAGAGGAATAGATAGAGTGGAGAGCCAGCGCCTCTTTCCCAGGACACCAATGCTCAATACAAGAGGACATGGCTTTAAATTAATGGGTGGGGAGATATCAGAGGGAGGTTTTTTTACCCAGAGAGTGGTTGGGGCATGGAATGCACTGCCTGGGGTGATGATGGAGGCAGGTACATTGGTCAAATTCAAGAGATTGCTAGATAGGCATATGGAGGAATTTAAAATAGAGGGATATGTGGGAGGAAGGGGTTAGATAGTCTTAGGTGAGGTTCAAAGGTCAGCACAACATTGTGGGCCAAAGGGCCTGTATTGTGCTGTACTGTTCTATGATTCTATGATAAAGCAACTGCTATGTTACTTAGAGGACAGTCTCATTCTTTACAAGCAGGCCTTAGTTCAGACAGCCTACAATCCTGCTGGAAACATCCAGGACCCCATCCAATTTTCTCTCTCCAATTCCAGACATTTAGACAGGTACACAGATAGGAAAGGTTTACAGGGATATGGGCCAAACACAGGCAAATGGGACCAGCCTTGGTTGGTATGGACAGGTTGGGCTGAAGGGCCCTGTTTCCATGCTGTATAGCTCTATGACCAGTGTGCAGTGTGTACCATCCACAAAATACTCTGTAGTTATTCTCCCAGGCAAGTCCAGAAGCACCTCCCACATCCACAACTTTGTCACCAAGGAGATGAGGGCAGAGGCTGCGTGGGAATTCCACCAGCTACAAGTTCCCCTCCAAGATGCATACCATCCCAACTTGGAAATGTTTGTCATTGGGCCTGAATCCTGGAACTCCATCCACAATGACACTGTGGGTACACCTTCAACAGAAGGATTGCTTCTTAAGAGGGCAGTTCACCATCACCATCTCAACAGTAACTTTAGACAAATAATGACAGTGATATCCAGATCCCCTGTAATGAATGTAAAAAGGATATCTCAGTTCTGATGCATAGTCACAACAGTGATCTAAGACAATGTGGAAGCTATGCACAGCTGAGATCTTCTGCACAGAAAGGAGGTAATGTTTAGACAATTTCCTTTAACCAAACGATAGTTAGAAGCCATGATGTTGGGCAGAAATTCCACCTACATTCCTTAGAAGTAATGCTGTGTGTGTTTTTTTCTCACATGATCCCAAGAGTCCAGACAAGGACTTCTTTAACATCTTACGAAAACAACCTTGGTATTGGTATTGGTTTATTATTGTCACTTGTACTGAGATACAGTGAAAAACTTGTCTTGCATATCGATTGTACAGGTCAATTCATTACACAGTGCAGTTACATTGAGTTAGTACAGAGTGCATTGAGGTACCATTCAATAGTCTTATCACAGTGGGATAGAAGCTGGGAGAGGGGACAAGAGGGAATGACCCAGGTGGGTGGGGTCTTTGATTATGTTGGCTGTTTCACCAAGGCAGCGAGAGGTATGGACAAAGTCCATGGAGGGGAGGCCGGTTTCCGTGATGTGCTGGGTTGTGCCCACGACTCTCTGTAGTTTATTGCGGTCCTGGGCTGAGCAGTTGCTGTACTAAGCTGTGATGCATCCAGATAGGATGCTTCCTGTGATGCATTGATAAAAGTTTGTTCTTACTTATACCATCAAGCCTACCCTGATTAAAAGGCAGGGCCAACTGTTCTGTTACAACAGCTTTTACACCAACCCACAACAACATCTCAATTGCCATAAAAATATTCTGCAACCTTACAACTAGATTCTGCATAAAAACACTGTAGATCCAAAAGCTAAATTCTGATAATGCCGGAAATCTGAAATAAAAACAGAAAATACCAGAGATACTTAGCAGGTCTGGCAGCATCCATGGAAAGAGAAACAGTGACTGTTTCAAGTGGATGACCTTTCATTGGGACTAGGAAAATTTAGGGATATAACAGGCTTTGACCTCCTGAGAATGAGGGGGAACACACAAGGAAGGGTCAGTGAGAAGGTGGAATGCAGTAGAAATTAAATGACAGAAGGAGCAATAGTGTTGACTGAAAGACTGTGGTAAGGGGATGAGTGGCTAACAGCAGATGGGTCTAGAGGAGGTAGAAATCGGAGGAGGTGAATAAAGATGTGAAGTTAGAAGAAGCCAAAAAATACTGAAACTTCCAAATGCAAAGCAAAATGAATGGAATTGCAGACTGTCCGAAACTGTTTAAGTTTTCGCTGAGGCAAGAAGACTGTCATATACCTAATCAAGCTGACGCTTGAGTCATGACAAAGGTCAAAGCTGGAGTGATCAGAGGAAGTTGAGAATTAAAATTACGGTTAATTCTGCAGAGTGCGCATGCTTATAGATGGAATGGAAATGCCCCGCAAGAAGTATTGGTATTGGTTTATTGTTGTCACTTATACCGAGGTACAGTGAAAAAGTTGTCTTACAAACCGATCGTACAGGTCAATTCATTACACAGTGCAGTTACATTGAGTTAGTACAGAGTGCATTGATGTAGTACAGGTAAAAACAATAACAATACAGAGTAAAGTGTCACAGCTACAGAGAAAGTGCAGTGCAATAAGGTACAAGGTCACAACAAGGTAGATTGTGAGGTTGTAGTCCATCTCATTGTATAAGGGAACCATTCAATAGTCTTATCACTGTGGGATCGAAGCTGTCCTTGAGCCTGGTGGTATGTGGCCTCAGGCTCCTGGATCTTCTGTCTGATGGAAGAGGAGAGAAGAGAGAATGACCCAGGTGGGTGGGGTCTTTGATTATGCTGGCTGCTTCACCAAAGCAACGAGAGGTAAAGACAGAGTCCATGGAGGGGAGGCTGGTTTCCGTGATGTGCTGGGCTGTGTCCACAACTCTCTGCAGTTTTACACCTGTGTTTTATTTTTCCCATGTGGAAGAGAACACAGAATTCTCCACATTCAAGGTGCGGCCTGATGATATAATATCCTCTTGATACCCAGCCTGACTAGAATCCAATAGATATACCTGACCCAAACCCATCAGGCTACATGTACTCTCCCGGCTCCTCACTGACAGTCAACCCAATCATGTAACACAGAACTGAACTTCAGTGCATTTGAGCACATGAGAATTAGGAGTGGGAGTTGGTTATTCAGCTCCTCAAAGCCTGTTCTACCATTCAGCTCCATCATAGCTGATCTCCTACCTCTTCACCTCTCCCTGTCCTAACCCCATATCCCTTGGTTCCTCTACTATCAATCTTGTTTTTACTGCAGTCTATGGCAGAGCCTCCATATCCTCCAGGATAGAGAATTCCGAAGATTCCCCATTCTTTGAGTGAAGAAATGTCTCCATATCTCAGTCTTATTTTGAGACTGGGACCTCTCATTCCATACTTCCAACCAAGCAAAAGTTTCTCTCACCATCTACTCCATTGAGCCTTCTCAGAATTTTATACTTTTAAATGAGGGCATCTCTCAGTCTCCTAAAGGTAGGAGAATGGAGACCTATCTCCTCAACGTATGCAATCCCACCATCTCAGGAACCAGTCTGGTGAATTTCCTCTGGAGAAATTTGTCCTTTATTTATAAAGAACAGGCCCAGCCCAAACTGAACCAAGCCAAAGAAATATAGACATTCCCATACCTGACCCTACCTGTAGTCAGGTCCCACCAGGGTCAGGTTAGGTTGTGCTTGGGCCAAGATTTTAATTTTTTTTTTAAATCTGGAGTAGACCTCTAATTTGCAGTCTTTACACTGGTGATGGTGAGCTCTCTACTTCTCAGGAGGCTAAAGAAATTCGGTATGTCCCCTTTGACACTCACCAACTTTTATTGATGCACCGTAGAAAGCATCCTATCTGGATGTATCACGGCTTGGTACAGCAACTGCTCTGCCCAGGACCGCAAGAAACTGTAGAGAGTTGTGGACACAGCCCAGTGCATCACGGACACCAGCCTCCCCTCCTTTACCTCTCGCTGCCTTGGTGAAACAGCCAACATCATCAAAGATCCCACCCACCCGGTTCATTCTCTCTTCTCCCCTCTCCCATCAGGCAGAAGATACAGGAGCCTAAGGGCACGTACCACCAGGCTCAAGGACAGCTTCTATCCCACTGTGATAAGACTATTGACCAGTTCCCTTATACGATGAGATGCACTCTTGACCTCACAATCTACCTTGTTATGACCTTGCACCTTATTGTCTACCTGCAATGCACTTCCCTGTAGCTGTGACATTTTACTCTATATTCTACTATTGTTTTTACCCTGTACTACCCCAGTCTACTGTGTAATGAATTGATCTGTACATACAGTATGCAAGACAAGTTTTTCCACTGTACCTCAGTACAAGTGACAATAATAAACCAATACCAATACCAAACAGCCCACTAGAATGCTCTCTTAAAGAGAGCAAAGTCACAGGGTTGTAACAAAGGCATTGGAATGTTCATAGCAATTAAAGGTGATAAGTCAACCATAAGGGTATGTCAAGCAAGGTAATGCATAAGGAGGATTTAATTGACCTGTTAGAACTGACAATAGAACAGCTACAAAATGGAAAAGAGATAGAGGGGACACATGGTTGTTCTGAAGGTAACTAACTTCTGCAAGAATGCAGGAAGTGGTGATAGGCTTATGAACACAGAAGGTCAATGGAGGGAAATGTGGCTGCTAATAACAAGCCTGTTGACGACAAGTGACCTGTCAAGGGATGTGATATGGATTGATTGGTTGAATCAAGGGAATGCTTTGTTGTCATTGGATACTGACCATGGGTGGTCAAGAAAATACTTGTGTATGATGTGTAACCTTATGATACATATAACATGAATTTGTAGTAAGGATATGATAATCATAGTCTGAGTTGTGATTTTTAAATCATCGCAATACTTTATACGTGGCAGACTTCTTTGCAAGTGCTTTGAATTCACCAGTGCACAAAGGAGATCGAGTTTTGTCTGATTACAGGGAGATTTAGAGAATGATTAAACTCCTATAAAACTGGTACAAAATATTCTGTTAATTGCAGTCTGCACATTGTTCTGATAAGAAAATTTTACAAATTTCTGATCGCAGAAAGATAATTTCTTTGATTTATGTATCATGACATCCTGCTCAAAATGGGTACTGGTAGACGCAGTCCACCCACACACAGGAAAAGCTATTTGTTCTGGGTTTCCTGTACTTTTCTCTCTACTCCCTCACATCCTCTCTGTTTACAGTTCTCTGTCAATATCTTTGTCAGAGGGAGATTATGTTGAATTTGTCTAAAACTCTAATTGGACAACAACGTATCCATTTCTGATCTCCTCACTTTAAGAAGGATGTTATCAGAGAGGATACCGGAAACAAAAATAAATCCCGGTGATTGCAAGGATTTGAGATTTTAGTGAAATTGAACATAAAGAGACTTACCAGGATGCTGCCTAAGTGAGAGGACATGTGCTATAAGGAGAGGTTGGACAAACTTTGACTGTTTTCTCTGGAGCAGCGGAGGCTGAGGGGAGACCTGACAGAAGTTTACATAATTACGAAAAGTATAGATAGAGTAGACAGCCGGTATCTTTTGTCCCAAGGGTCGAAATATCTAATACTAGAGGGCATGCATTTAAGGTGAGAGGGGCTAAATTCAAAGGAGGAGTGCGGGGCAAGTTTTTTTACACAGAGAGTGGTGGGTGTTTGGAATGTACTGCCAGGGGTGGTGGTGGAGGTAGTTAGATAGAGGCATTTGAAAGGATCTTAGATAGAAACATGAATATGCAGAGAATGGAGGGATATGGACCATGTGTAGGCAAAAGGGATTAGTTAATCAGGTGTCATTAGTTTACTTAATACAACACAACATGGTGGGCTGAAGGGCCCATTCTTCTGCTGTATTGTTCCATGGTTTATGTTCTAAAACTGAGGATTTTCTCCTTGAAACAAAGAAGGTTGAAGGTAGAGGTGTGCAAGGCAATGCAGGAGGCATACAGGGGTGAGATAGGTCAGCTGGCTGACTGGTATCATAACAACAGTCTTGCACTCAATGTCAGGAAGACCAAGGAATTAATTGTGGATTTCAGGAAGGGGAAGTGGGGAGAACACACACCAGTTCTCATTGAGGGGTCAGTGGTGGAAAGGGTGAGCAGCTTCAAATTCCTGGATGTCAACATCTCAGAGGATCTATCCTGGGCCCAACATATTGATGCAATCACGAAGAAGGCATACCAGTAGCTCTACTTCATTAGGAGTTTGAGGAGATTTGGTATGTCACCAAAGACTCTTGCAAATTTCTACAGATGTACGGTGGAGAGCATTCTGACTGGTTCCATCACCGCCTGGTCTGGAGGCTCCAATGCACAGGATCGCAAGAGGCTGCAGATGGTTGTAGACTCAGCCAGCTCCATCATGGGCACAACCCTCCCCGCCATTGAGGGCATCTTCAAGAGGTGGTGCCTCAAGAGGCGACATCTGTCACTAAGAACCGTCAACATCCGGGACATGCCCTCTTCTCATTACTACCATGAGGGAGGAGGTACAGGAACCTGAAGACCCACACTAATCAATTTAGAAACAGCTTCTTCCCCTCCACCATCAAATTTCTGAATGGTCCATGAACCCATGAACACTTTATTTGAATTCCTTTATTTTGTGCTTTTTTTTTTACTTTTGTAATTTACGGTAATTTTATGTCTTTGCACCAAGCTGCTGCCACAAATCAACAAATGTCACTTCTTATTAGACGGTGATAATAAATCTGATTCTGATTCTGATTGATTTAGATAAATAGCTGGAAGCTGGTGCCATTAATGGATGGCTCAAGGATCTAGGCACAGGTGGGAATGTGTACAAGGAAAGGTTAGGAGAGTAAAAGATTGTGAGCCCTGAGACGTGAATTAAAGGGTACATCACTCTGGCTGTAATAGACTGCTTGAAATAGCTGTGCTTCGCTTTGCAGTGCCTTGCTTCAGAGATTTTGCTTGCTTCAGCTAGTTTTCTTCAGCCTTGAGGTATGATGATACCAAGTCCAATCAGTTCCTGTCTCAGCAAGTCTGCACAATTGACTCTTGCTCCACTAAACTGACCCTAAGCCCACCATGAGAAACCTTATGTATACAAAGATAACCGGTGGAACAAGATGGTCTGAAAAGATAAAGGAACTATAGCTTTAGTAACTTTTTTCAGGTAAATTCCTTTGTCTGTAACCAATCACGATGTAGAAAATAAGTGCCATGCTGCCTGACTAATGCATGATCATTCCTTGTATGGTAATTGTTTGCACCTCTGAAAAAGTATAAGAATGTACGTAGATCAACATATCTCAGAGACCGCCTGGTCCGGGACATAGGTGCCTGTCTTGGTGCTCTCTCCTCGGATCAAGTAATAAAGAGATTGAACGAGAACAGTGGTCTTTTGAGTCCTCTCCGACCGAGTTCGACACAGGCTTAGGTGAGACACAGGAACCAGATGCAGCAGGATTTCAGACAGGATCAAGCTCTGGCAGAGTTGTGTTACTGTCAATGAATGTGTGATTTCCTCCAGGACAAGAGGTCACCGATCTAAAATTCTGGGTGACAGAAACAGGAGAAGTGTCAGGGAAATCATTTTTCACAAAGAGTGATTTAATCTGGATCTCATGGCTTGTGGGAGTGGTGGAAACAGAATCAACCAGGGCTTTCAAAAGGAGTTGGATGGGCACTTGAGAGAGAAAGTAATGTGCGAGAGCATGGGAATGGGAATAATGGGATTGGACTATGCTGAGCTGGCAGAAACTCCATGGGCTGATGGTCTCCTTCTGTGCCTTAAAAGCACTATGGTTGTATGATGTTAGGGATGTAATCTCCTTGGGAACAGCATAAAAACATACATAGCAGAAATGAAAAGGAGTGGGTTATTTAGCCCATTGAGCCTGCTTTACCACTGAACATTATCATGGTTGAATGTTCTCTGTTCCTGCCTTCAGCCCATTTCCTTGACCTCTTTAGTATTAAGAAATATATTCACCTCATTCTTTAATGTATTTAGTGACCTCGCCTCCACTGCCTTCGACGGTAAAGAATTTCACAGGTTCATCAGCCTCTGGGTGAAGAAATTTCTCCTGATCTTGGTTCTAACTGGTATACCCTGTATATACAGAAGTCGAGATTAAATGAAATCCCTTAGCCAAATGCAGTCTGTTAACCGGTTGGGAAAAGTATAAGCTCCAAGCTTCATCAACCCATGCATAAATCTGCCTAGAATATGACTGACTGTTCTATCAATATTACCATACCTAATTATGGAAAACGAATTAAATCTTTTGGTGATCTAAGTTATAGTTACTTTATTCTACATATACTTTGCTTGTGCTTTATTACGACATGGCAGTGGTGACTACACTTCAAATGTACTTCATTGAGTGTGAAGTGCATTGGCACTTTCTGAGGTCATTACCGGCACCCTAATAATAGACATTTTTTCTATATTTACAAAAAGTGAAATATTTCCACTAGTTACCCTGTGGTACAGATGAGCTACTCTTGAGAACCCAGGTATCCATGCAGTATTCAATCTTCCTGGACAATTGACTTAACCTTCCTTCCCAATTTTCCAAAGCATGAAATCTTCTCCATGCATTGAGGGAGAAGGAGAGAAAAGTTTGACCTTTGTGTCACGAACCAGCAACAAAAGAAACACACTGAGCATGATTCAGTGTTAAAAACTATTTTATTAATCACTACTTATGATAATACGTAAAATAAGAGTAAAAATGTTAGTATGTTAGAATTCAAAAATGTTAAACCTTGAACGGTAACCCCAAAAACTAAACTCTTCGTGTGTGTGTGGGTGTGGCAAAGTCCAGAACTCCCAGTTCAGGAACGGTTCTTAAAGTTCAGTTCCGCAAGCCATAAGGTGAAACATGAGCAAGGGCTTCTTCAACAACCACCGTTGTCTGAAGATGAGACGTAGACGTAGAGAAACATAGGGAGAGTAAATAAGAAATCCAAATGTTCCACGATGGAACCCCAAACGACACTTCAGTGTTTACTCGGTAGTGACTTCCTCACCCCGAAAAGCATCCGAATCGTGGTCGTCCACACACAAATACCTGTTTCCTTCTACAGGTCAGCAATAAAGTGAACTCCACCGGATTACTTCCAACTTCCATACATGGATTTCAGTGGCAGACACATTATTGTTTCTCATCCATCAATAGAGAAACTAGCAGGCTGGCGTCTCTCTCCCTTCTCTCTCTCTCTCTCCTTCTTCTAACTTCTTCAACAACGTCATTACATCCTTTATCTTCTATTGACGTAAGCACTCCCCACACACACATACACACACACTCTCTATCTTAAAGGGACTTTCACTGAGTCCGTAACATTTGGAAAGCTATCAGGGATGCCAAGAGGCAATACCGACTCAAAATAGAGTCCCCGACCAGCCGTCAGTTATGGCAGGGCTTACGGGCCATAACAGGCTACAAGACGAAGCCGGGTTGCATTACTAACAACAATGCATCCCTTCCTGATGAACTTAATGCATTCTATGCGCGTTTTCAATAGAAGGGAAGTGGATTGTCACCATCCACCCTGACAGCCTCCAATGCAGCTAAACCTGTGATCACAGTGGAGGACGTAAGATCAGTCTTCCGGAGAGTGAACATGAGGAAAGCACCTGGCCCAGATGGTGTCCTGGGCCCTGTGCTCAGGTCTTGTGCTGATCAGCTGGCATAAGTATTTGCAGACATATTCAACCTCTCCCTGCTTCAATCTCAGGTTCCCACCTGTTTCAAGAAGACCACTATCGTCCCGGTACTGAAGAAGAGCAAGGTAATGTGCCTCAAAGACTACCAACCAGTGGCTCTGACATCCACCATCATGAAGTGCTTTGAGAGGTTGGTCATGGCATGCATCAACTCCAGCCTATCAGACAACCTGGACCCACTGCAATTCGCTGGAACAGGTCTACAGCAGATGCCATCTCCCTGGCCCTACACTCAGCTCTGGAGCATCTGGACAGTAAAGACACCTACATTAGACTTTTGTTTATTGACTACAGCTCTGCCTTCAATACAATAATCCCAAGCAAACTTATCACCAAACTCTGAGACCTAGGACTCAACACTTCCCTCTGTAACTGGATCCTTGACTTTCTAACAAACAGACCACAATCAGTGAGGATAGGCAGCAATACCTCTGACACGACTATTCTTAACACTGGTGCCCCACAAGGCTCTGTCCTCAGCCCTCTGCTCTACTCCCTATACACTCATGACTGTGTAGCCAAATTCTGCTCTAACTCCATCTACAAGTTTGCAGATGATACCACCGTTGTAGGCCGTATCTCAAACAGCAATGAGGCGGAGTACAGGAAGGAGATAGAGAACTTAGTGGAATGGTGTCATGACAACAACCTTTCCCTCAATGTCAACAAAACAAAAGAGCTGGTCATTGACTTCAGGAAAGGGGGCGGTGTACACGCACCTGTCTACATCAATGATGCTGAGGTCGAGAGGGTTGAGAGCTTCAAGTTCCTGGGAGTGAACATCACCAACAGCCTGTCCTGGTTAAATCACATAGATGCCACAGCCAAGAAAACTCACTAGTGCCTCTACTTCCTCAGGAGGCTAAAGAAATTTGGTTTGTCCCCTTTGACTCTCACCAACTTTTACTGATGCACCATAGAAAGCATCCTATCTGGCCGTATCACTGCTTGGTATGGCAACTGCTCTGCCCAGGACCACAAGAAACTGCAGAGAGTTGTGGACACAACCTAGTGCATCACAGACACCAACCTCCCCTCCTTTGACTCTGTCTTTACCTCTCGCTGTCTTGGTGAAGCAGCCAGCATAATCAAAGACCCCACCCACCCAGGACATTCTCTCTTCCCTCTTCTTCCATTGAATAGAAGACACAGGAGCCTGAGGGCATGTGCCACCAGGCTTGACAGTTTCTACCCCACTGTGATAAGACTATTGAACGGTTCCCTTATACAATGAGATGGATTATAACGTCATAATCTACATTGTTGTGACCTTGCACCTTATTGCACTGCACTTTCTCTGTAGCTGTGACACTTTACACTGTTATTGTTTTTACCTGGGCTACATCAATGCACTCTGTACTAACTCATTGTAACTGCACTGTGTAATGAATTGACCTGTACGATCGGTATGCAAGAGAACTGTTATGAACTGGGTTACTATTGGTGAACGTCCCTTTAAGATAGAGCATAGTGGTGTGTGTGTGTGTGTGTGTGTGTGTGTGTGTGTGTGTGTGTGTGTGTGTGTGTGTGTGTGTGTGTGTGTGTGTGTGTGTGTGTGTGTGTGTGTGTGTGTGTGGCGTGCTTACCTCAACAGAAGATAAAGGAGTAATGACGTTATTTTAAGCAGTCAGTTGGAGTCAGTCTGAAGAAGAGAGAGAGAGGAGAGGGAGAGAGAGAGAGAGAGAGCGAGAGAGAGAGAGCAGCCTGCTTGTCTCTATCAATGGATGAAAAACAATAACTGTGTCTGTCACTACAATCCATGTATGGATTTTTGGAGTAATCCGGTGCAGTTCACTTTGTCGTTGGCCTGTAGAGGGAAACAGGTATTTGTGTGGATGGCCACATCTCAGATGTCTTTCGGGGTGGAAGATACTTCGGAACAAAGCAGTGGAGTTCACTTTGTTGTTGACCTGTAGAAGGAAGAAGGTATTTGCGTGGACAGCCACAATTCGAGTGCCTTTCGGGGTGAGGCAGATGCGGTGGAGTGGTCACTGCTGAGTAAACACTGAGGTGTCGTTTGGGTTCCATCGTGGAACATTTGGATTTTGTAATTACTCCCTATTTTCTCTCTACATCTACCTTTTGTCTTCAGTCAACGGTGGTTGTTGAAGAAGCCTTTGCTCATGTTTCACCTTACGGCTTGCTGAACTGAACTTTAAGAACCATTCCTGGACGTGGAGTTTGGGAATTTGCCACATATACACACTACGAGTATAGTTTTTGGGGGTTAATGTTTAAGATTTAACATTTTTACTTCTAACATTCTAACATTTTTACTTTTATTTCTCTTATTATCATAAGTTGTTATTAATGAAGTAGTTTTTAACACTGGATCATGACTCGGTGTGTTTCTTTTGTTGCTGGTTCGTAACACAACTTTTTCACTGTACCTCGGTACAAGTGACAATAATAAAACAGTACCAATACCAAGTTACCATTTTGTTAAGCTTTTGCTAGTCTTTTGCCACCTTTATTTCATAGGGGTTAATGAAAGAAGATCAAATTCTGATTTCCTCAGAAAATCTGAATGAACTGCTCTTTATCATATTTCATTCACTGTGAGGTGTTAAGGTTGTGAATGGTCTGAGATTTTGAAACTTGCTTTATAAATGTAAGTCTGTTTTCTTTTCCTTTCTTTCTGTCTACTCTATAGCTGAAATCTAACCTCATACATCCTTGACTTGCCATGATATCGAGATAAAATATACAGAATAATGATAGAAATCAGATTGATTGAACTGTTGGTTTTAAGCAATAACACTCTAAGATCTGTTTGGACTCCAGAAAATAAAAGGATTAACCTTGCACTGGATTTTATCTTAGATTTTGACTTCCAGACAAACATAGTAAGTAGCAATCAAGCAATAGATACTAGTTTTACATGGTATATATGAGAACTTTTGACATTTACCACCTCACTGGTGCATGGAACATCATCACCAACAGGTTTCTCTCCAAATTCTGACTTGGAAATAATATCACCAACTCCTTCACTGACACTCCCTACCCAACAATATTGTTGAAGTACCTTTGCCACAAGGACTGTTCAAGGTGGTTCACCATCATGTCTGAAGGGTGATTAGGGATGGGTAATACAGGCTGCCTTTGCCAATGATGCACATATCCTCTAAATTATTATGTAAAATATGTTATTGTTCATAAATTACGCCCAAGCTATATTATAATTTTTTACACAATTGCCATTTGGTCATCTTGAATTTGCTTAATTTTAGTTTTTGAGTTTCCATCAAGAATCCCAGATCAACACTCATTAATTTCAAAATCAGTAACTCATAAACCCAGCTGAAAACAAAAACATTACTCCCAACAAGAATATTAATTCAGAGCGCAGGTAGAAAATGCTGGACAGCATCAACGGAAAGAGGAACAGAGTTAAGGAACCTTCTGCAGAACTGGAGAAGCAAGATGGCCAGCATGTTTTAAGTTGTGGAGACGGGAAAGGGGAAGGAGAAAAGATGGAATGCCTGTGATCGGGTCCAGGCCAAAGTTGTCAAAGTAAATCCTACTTTAAATCAGGAAGTTGGAGATAGGGAAGAAAAATAAAAACAAGTTGAAACAGAAAAGAACAAAAACAAACTGCTGGATGAACTCAGCAGGTCAGGCAGCATCTGGGGAGGCAGAGGGATGGTCAGCGTTTCAGGTCAGGGTCCTGCATCAGTGATCCGAAACACTGACCAATTTTTGCCTCCACAGATGCTGCTCAACCTGCTGAGTTTATCTAGCAGTTTATTTTTTTTGCTCCAGATTCCAGTACCTGTAGTCTCTTGTATCTCCATTGAAACAGAAAGGTACAGTCACATTAGTGGAGAGAAAAGAAAGGGGGGTGACCTGAAACTGTTTAATTTAATATTAACTCCAGAAGTTTGCAACGTGTGTAGGTGGAAGGTGAAATATTGTTCCTTGAGTTTACATTGGACATTGTTGAAGGAATGTAGGAGGTTAAAAAAAAGAGATCAGGGTGGGAGTGGGAGGGAGAATTAAAGTGATCTGCAACTGGAAACTCAGGGTAGATCTTGAGAACTGTACATAGGTGCTGTAAAGTGGTCACACAATAATAAACCAATTCCATTTCCAATCTGTGTCTATTCTAATCCCAGTTTCCAGCACTTGGCCTGTGGCTTGGTGATTCAAGTGCTCTTCTCAAATGTTGTGAGGACACTTGCCTGCAACAGCCCTTGAGACGTGCATTCCAGATTTCAGCCACCTTCTGGGTGAAAAGGTCCTTCCTCATATTCCCTCAAATTATCCCATCCCTTACCTTAAACCTAAGCCCTGAGGTTATGGACACCTCTGATAAGGGGAAAGTTTTATCACTATCTACCCTATCTATGCCTTCATAATATTATACCTCAGTTAGATCCCCACCCAGCCTTCTCCACTCCATGGAAAATACTCTCAGCCCATCCAATCCCTCCTCATGGCTGAAACCCTCCATCCCTGGCAACATTCTGGTGAGACACCTCTGCACCCTCTCCAGTGCAATCACATCCTTTCTCACCAACGTTAGGAGCTCTTTCTTTCTTGCATTGCCCATTGAATTTTGCAACCACTTAGTTCAATAGGTGTAGTTGAAACTATCACAGTCGTAACAATGATGTAGTTGTAACCACCCTGTACAAGATTTGGATGATGGGATTTTGGGGGCAGTGTGAGGTGTGAAGTTTGCAACGTGCCAGAAAATTAAATACTGAGGATATTAAGCAGTTATTACAAGTTAGTAGGTAGATATTGTGAATGTTTTATCACCAAGTTGCTTCTTTTCTCTGTGATTAATATTACAAACAGAATACTGAAGTCAAAATACTGAACTTCATTGTAAAACTTCTTCATTCATAGTCAAGAGAGAAATAAATTAATTTGCCATAAAACTTAGTTAACATTTGAATCCTGAAAGGCAAAAGAACTAAATTGCATATTTAAAGCCTCTGGTGCTCACCAGAACCTCTCAAGGTCCTTCATAGACAATGGTTTATATATAAATAGTAGTCAATATCATAATGTAAGATAATGTAAGATAGAAAGTTGTTGATTACATTTTGCAAACTCCATAAACCCTAACCTGATGATAGATAATCCATCTTCAGGTATTGGTTGGGAAATAAACATGGCCAGGACAACAGAGTTATACCCTCTCCTCTTCTTCAAAAAGTGCATAGGATTGTTTATGAGGACTTGAGAGGGACCTCAGTGTAACATCTAAAAAATGGCATCTTCATTAAGTTAATTTCTGTGCACCCTTTTTGACTGCAGAGATCTGAAAGATTCTGATGATATATGTGACGTATTAACTGAAGAGTTAAAGATAAATGACCTTTACTGATTACAGAGAACTTTTGTCTGGACCACTAAATACAATTTCTGCTTTTATTTCTTACAATCATCTTCCTGCTGGTTGTTTGCCTCTTTACAGGTTGTTGTCTAAAAAGCACATCACCAGCCCACCCCACCCCACTTCCTGTTCCACACTTCCAGATCGTCAGTCACCCCCCTCCCCCCCCATGACCCACCCTCACCTCCTGACAAGGCTTCAAACTTCAGATCATCTCCTGATCACTCCCCCACCTTACCAGACCATGACATGTGACCATGTGACCATGTGGTGATGAGACCATGACATGCACATAAAATGGACTATCCAGTCCCAGAAATAATGCCAAGTGGCCAACTTGACTGCAGGTATAAAACTGAGAGGGTTAGGGAAATGAGGAAAAGGATCTCTCAAATAATTCGAAATGGATATGTTTAGGCAGATATTGAAAGTTCACCAGGATGCAAACTCTTAAGGGTGGCATTAGAAAAGCAAAGCATGAAGATAAAAGGAACTGGCCAGCTTTATTGACAATAACTCCAAGGAATGTAGAACAGCAATGTACAAAGCCAATTGTTCATTGAACTGTATAACTAAAATATCAGTCAGAGCACATTTCAGGGCAGTGCCTACCTCACATCTTTGCCATGGATAGTCAAACACTGAAGATAGGAACTATAACACTGAGCATCAGTACTGACTGTCTGGAATATGACCTGAACCTCTGAAGATCTTAAGCTCGGAATGGGGGCAGCTAAAGATGATTTAATTGAGATATATGGCAAGTGTTGATATGAACAAAGTTAAATTAATGGTAATTTAGTGTAGGTCCATCCAAGTAATGTGAACTGGGCATCTGTGAACTGGTGAGAAGGGTATCACAGGTTCAAACAAATAAAAGGTGAATTGAAGATGATGATACAATTATCTTCTTCACAGGAGTATTGATTAACATATTCCACAGTGGCATCAATGATGTTGCAATGGCAGAGGTACAGGTATGTTTATTGGATGTTTTAGAATCATCCCAGATAAATAGCTTCCAGCTAACATGACCATGTGACTTCAGCTTAAACGTTTTTGATATAAAGAAGTTAAAGAATGTCACTGATGACAATCTTCCTGCCTTATTAGCGGTTAGGGTTGGAAATTTACTTAATTGTCATTTGGTGATTAAGTGATGCACTACCTGTTCAGATTGGTAGAAGGAGACAGATTATAGATATCTCAAAGATTCCGATGATAAATGTGACCTATTAACTGAAGATTTATAGATAAATAATTTCCACTGATACAAAAAATTGATGTTTGGACCACAAATTACAACAATTAAGAAACTGAAGAGTAATATTACAGTTCATAGTTCTGAATTCTGTTGATATTATTATTCATATTCCTAATTATTTAGAATTATGAAGGTATTATAAGGAATTTAAGTTCTTAAGAACTTGTGAAATCTTTTTCATCTTTTTTGTTTGATTTCTTCTTACTGTTTTCTTCTGTACATAATTTTGAGAGTGTGTTAAGAAACCTTTGGATGGTTAATAGAAAAATACAGAATACTGGAATGCAGAATACAATCTCAAACTATGCTGATGATATAAGCTTGGAGGTTCATCAAACAGTGAAGATGATACCAATCATAGTTGTACCTATGATGTAGTTGTAACTATCTGTTCAAGATTTGGATGATGGGATTTGGGGGCATTGTGAGGTGGGGAAGTTACTTACTGCCAGAAAACAAAATACTGGGGATATCAAGCAGGTATATTACACGTTAGTAACTAGCTAACATGAAAGTTTTGTTGTCAAGTTGCATCTTTTGTCTTTGATTAACATTGCAAACAGAATACTGAAGACAAAGTATCAAACAATATTGTAAAGCTTCTTCATTCATAGCCAAGAGAGAAACAACTTAATTTGCCATAAAACCTAAAGTTGAAAACTGAAAAGG
The DNA here is from genome assembly GCF_009764475.1 of Pristis pectinata. NCBI lineage: Eukaryota > Metazoa > Chordata > Chondrichthyes > Rhinopristiformes > Pristidae > Pristis > Pristis pectinata. Next base: position 11,706,606 of record NC_067415.1, read on the forward strand.
CAAAAAAACTAAATTGTCTACTTAAAGCCTCTGGTGCTCACCAGACTGTCACGAACCAGCAACAAAAGAAACACACTGAGCATGATTCAGTGTTAAAAACTATTTTATTAATCACTACTTATGATAATACGTAAAATAAAAGTAAAAATGTTAGTATGTTAGAATTCAAAAATGTTAAACCTTGAACGTTAACCCCAAAACTAAACTCTTCGTGTGTGTGTGACAAAGTCCCAAACTCCAAGTTCCGGAATGGTTCTTAAGGTTCAGTTCCGCAAGCCATAAGGTGAAACATGAGCAAGGGCTTCTTCAACAACTACCGTTGTCTGAAGATAAGACGTAGACGTAGAGAAACATAGAGAGAGTAAATACGAAATCCAAATGTTCCACGATGGAACCCCAGCGACACTTCAGTGTTTACTCGGTAGTGACTTCCTCACCCCGAAAAGCATCCGAATCGTGGTCGTCCACACACACAAATACCTGTTTCCTTCTACAGGTCAGCAACAAAGTGAACTCCACCGGATTACTTCCAACTTCCATACATGGATTTCAGTGGCAGACACAGTTATTGTTTCTCATCCATCGATAGAGAAAACTAGCAGGCGGGTGTCTCTCTCCCTTCTCTCTCTCTCTCTCTCCTTCTTCTGACTTCTTCAACAACGTCATTATGTCCTTTATCTTCTATTGACGTAAGAACGCCACACACACAAATACACACACACTCTCTATCTTAAAGGGACATTCAATGAGTCCGTAACAAGACCCTCTCAAGGTCCTTCACAGCCAATGGCTTATATATAACTGATAGTCATAGTCATAATGTAAGGTAGGAAGCTGTTGATTACATTTTGCAAGCTCTACAAATTCTAACCTGATGACAGATAATCTACCTTTAGGTATTAGTTGGGAGATAAACACCAGCCAGGGGAACAAGGTCCTATCCTCTTCTCTTTTTCAAAAAGTGCAGAGGATTGTTTATGTGGACCGGATAGAGACCTCAGTTTAACATCTTATCTTAAAAAAATAGCTTCTTCATTAAGTTAATCTCGATGCTGTCATGATACAAAAAAGAAACCCATGTCATTCCCAATCCTATCTTTGGTGAGATCTCAGTTAAAAATGTCAGCAAATCACTCACCAACCTACTTGACTTCTAGCTTTCTGCCATTTTTAAGCAATAAAGCACTGGGGAGGCTTAATAGACTATAATCCAAGTAATGTAGAACAGTATCCTATAGAGCCAATGATTCATTGAACTGTATAACTAAAATATCAGTCAACGCACATTTCAAGGCAGTGCCTACATCAGAACTTAGTATCATTGCTTTGACATGGATAGTCAAACACTGAAGATAAGAACTATAACACTGAGCAGCAGTATTGAACGTCTGGAATATGACCTGAACCTCTTAGAATCATAAGCTTGGAATGGGGGTAGCTAAAGATGATTTAATTGAGATATATGACATGTAATTTCATATTGGTCCACACAAGTAATGTGAACTGGGCATCTGTGAACTGGTGAGAAGGGTATCACAGTTTCAAACAAGTAAAAGGTGAATTGAAGATGATGATACAATTATCTTCTTCACAGGAGTATTGATTAACATATTCCACAGTGGCATCAATGATGTTGCAATGGCAGAGGTACAGGTATGTTTATTGGATGTTTTACAATCATCCCAGATAAATGGCTTCCAGCTAACATGATCATGTGACTTCAGCTTAAATGTTTTTGAGATTAATAAGTTAAAGAATGTCACTGATGACAATCTTCCTGCCTTATTAGCGGTTAGGGTTGGAAATTTACTTAATTGTCATTTGGTGATTAAGTGATGCACTACCTGTTCAGATTGGTAGAAGGAAACAGATTATAGATATCTCAAAGATTCCGATGGTAAATGTGACCTATTAACTGAAGATTTATAGATAAATAACTTCCACTGATACAAAGAATTGATGTTTGGACCACAAATTACAACAATTAAGAAACTGAAGAGTAATATTACAGTTCATAGTTCTGAATTCTGTTGATATTATTATTCATATTCCTAATTATTTAGAATTATGAAGGTATTATAAGGAATTTAAGTTCTTAAGAACTTGTGAAATCTTTTTCATCTTTTTTGTTTGATTTCTTCTTACTGTTTTTTTCTGTACATAATTTTGAGAGTGTGTTAAGAAACCTTTGGATGGTTACTAGAAAAATACAGAATGCTGGAATGCGGAATACGATCTCAAACTATGCTGATGATATAAGCTTGGAGGTTCATCAAACAGTGAAGATGATACCAATCATAGTTGTACCTATGACGTAGTTGTAACTATTTGTTCAAGATTTGGATGATGGGATTTGGGGGCAGTGTGAGGTGGGGAAGTTACTTACTGCTAGAAAATGAAATACTGGGGATATCAAGCAGGTATATTACAAGTTAGTAGCTAGCTAACATGAAAATTTTGTTGTCAAGTTGTTTCTTTCATCTTTGATTAACATTACAAACAGAATACTGAAGACAAAATATCAAATGATATTGTAAAGCTTCTTCATTCATAGTCAAGAGAGAAACAACTTAATTTGCCATAAAGCTTAGTTAACAGTTGAAACCTGAAAAGACAAAAGAAAACTAAATTGCATATTTAAAGCCTCTAGAGCACACTAGTGCCTCTCAAGGTCCTTCATAGCCAATGGCTTATATATACATGGTAGTCAGAGTCATCATGTAAGATAAGAAGATGTTGATTACATTCAGCAAGCTCCACAAACCCTAACCTGATAACAGATAAATCACCTTTGGTTATTAGTTGCGAGATAAACACTGGTGAGGGCAGCAGGGTTATATCTTTTCCTCTTCTTCAAAAACTGCATACAATTGTTTATGAGGACTTGAGACTGACCTTAGTGTAACCTCTTATCTAAAAAATGGCATCTTCATTAAGTTAATCTCTGTGCTGTCTTGAAGCAAAAAAGAAAGCCAGGTCATATCTACCCCTAGCTCTGGTGAGATCTCAGCTAAAAATCTTAGCAAGACCTATTTGCTAAGGATGGGTTGCATCTAAACTCCAAAGGGTCCAATATCCTGGCGGGAATGTTTAATTTAGTTGTAGGGGAGGGTTTAAACTGATCTGGCAGGGGGATGGTAACCAGGATGCTAGGTTACAAGATGCTAAGGTGAGGGAGAAAGTGTATAGAAACGAATCCATTGAGGATGGCAAGAATGACAGGCAGGTGATAAGTCAGGATAATTTACTGAATAATAGAAGTACAACAAATCAGGATGTTAGGATACAGAATGTTAGGATTGGGGATGAGGATGTTCGGATACCGAATGTTAGGACAGGGGATGAGGTCTACACGAACATGTCTAAGATAGTAGGTAGCGAAGATAGTAAGAAGGATGGACAGGTAGAAAGTCAGAATAATCTGCTGATCAATAGAAGTACAATAAAATCAATAGCAGATACCAGTCTAAACGTACTATATTTAAATGCACGTCGCATCAGGAATAAAGTAGATGACCTAGTGGCACAACTACAGGTTAATAAATATGACATCGTTGCAATCACTGAGTCGTGGCTTCATGATGGATGTGATTGGGAACTGAATGTCAAGGGGTATACAGTATATAGGAAGGATAGGCGGGTAGGCAGAGGGGGAGGTGTGGCCATGATGGTTAGTAGCGATATAAAATCAATAGAAAGGAAGGACATTGGGTCAGAGGAGGTGGAATCCTTATGGATGGAGCTAAGAAATAGCAAGGGTAAAAGAACAATAATAGCAGTCATATATAGGCCCCCGAACAGCAGTCAGGAAGAGGACCATAAGTTGCAGATTGAGATAGAAAAAGCGTGCCAGAGTGACAATGTGAAGATAATTATGGGGGATTTTAACATGAAGGTGGACTGGGAAATGCAGCAAGGCGGTAGTACTCAGGAGAGTGAGTTTGTGGAATGTCTAAGGGATGTTTTTCTGGAGCAACTTATTGAGGAGCCCACCAGGGGATCGGCTGTTTTGGATTGGGTGCTGTGTAGTGAACCCGAGGTGATTAGGGAACTAAAGGTAAAGGAACCACTGGGAACAAGTGATCACAATATGATTGAGTTTAGTTTCAAGTTTGAGAAGGAGAAGCTGATAACTGGTGTATCGATATTTCAGTGGAATAAGGGAAATTACAAAGGTATGAGAGATGAGTTGGCCCAAATTGATTGGAGGAGTAAGTTAGCTGGAGGGACGGCAGAGGAAAAATGGAAGAAATTTCTACAGGAAATAAGGACAATGCAGGACAGATATATTCCAAGAAAAAAGAAGGTTTTGAATGGAAAAAAGGCACAGATGTGGATAACGAGGGAGGTGAAGGATAAAATAAAAGCAAAAGGGGTGGCGTACAAAGTAGCAAAAATTAGTGGGAAAACAGAAAATTGGAACGATTTTAAAAATCTGCAGAGACAAACTAAGAAGGTCATTAGGAAAGCAAAGATGAGTTACGAAAGGAAGCTGGCGGACAACATTCGGAAGGATTCTAAGAGTTTTTTTAAATACATAAGGAATAAAAGAGAGACACGGGTTGACATAGGACCAATTGATAACGGTGCAGGAGGTATTATAATGGATGATAGTGAGATGGCAAGGGAATTGAATGAATATTTTGCATCGGTCTTCACCGTGGAGGACATAAGCAATGTGCCCGTTAGTCAGGAGTCTCACGAATTGGAACTGAGTTCAGTTGAGATTAATAGGGAGAAGGTGCTAGGAAAACTAAAGGGGCTTAAGGCTGATAAGTCTCCCGGACCGGATGAGGTGCATCCCCGGGTTCTGAAGGAGGTGGCTGTAGAGATAGCGGAGGCATTGGCGATTATTTTTCAGGAATCGATAGATTCTGGCATGGTTCCGGAGGACTGGAGGGTAGTGAATGTAGTTCCGTTGTATAAGAAAGGTGGGAGGCAGCACAAAGGCAATTACAGACCTATTAGTCTGACGTCAGTGGTGGGAAAATTATTGGAATCTATCCTCAAGGAGGAGGTTACCGAATACCTAGAGGTGCAAGGCAAGATTGGACCTAGTCAACATGGTTTTGTGAAGGGGAGGTCCTGTCTGACCAACCTATTGGAGTTTTTTGAAGAAATCACAGGTAGGGTGGATAAGGGAGAGGCGGTAGACGTTGTGTATTTAGACTTTCAAAAGGCCTTCGATAAGGTGCCTCACAAGAGACTGATTAATAAGATGAGAGGTCATGGAATTATGGGCAGGGTAGCAAAATGGGTGGAGCATTGGCTGGTTGGCAGGAAGCAAAGGGTGGAAATAAAAGGATCTCGTTCTGGTTGGTTACCGGTTACTAGTGGTGTGCCGCAGGGGTCAGTGTTGGGGCCGCTCCTTTTTACCTTGTACATCAATGATTTGGATGATGGAATAAATGGTTGTGTGGCTAAGTTTGCGGATGACACCAAGATAAGTGGAGGAGTAGGGAGCATAGAGGAAATAGAAAGAATGCAGAGGGACCTAGACAGTTTAGGAGAATGGGCAAGGAAATGGCAGATGAGATTTAATGTTGAGAAATGTGCAGTTGTACACTTTGGAAGCAGAAATAAGCGGGTAGATTATTATCTAGAAGGAGAGAAGATTGATAGTGCGGTAGTACAAAGGGACTTGGGGGTACTCGTACAAGATACCTTAAAAGTTAACCACCAGGTTGGATCGGTGGTTAAGAAAGCGAATGCTATGTTGGCATTCATCTCGAGAGGTATAGTGTATAAAAGTAAGGAAGTGTTGATGAGGCTCTACGGGGCGCTAGTGAGGCCTCATTTGGAATACTGTGCGCAGTTTTGGGCCCCACATCTTAGGAAGGATGTGCTGACGTTGGAGAGGGTTCAGAGGAGATTTACGAGAATGATTCCGGGAATGAAAGGGCTTAAGTATGATGAGCGTTTGTCGCCTCTTGGACTGTACTCGCTGGAGTACAGAAGGATGAGAGGGGACCTCGTAGCGACATTTAAAATGTTGACAGGTAAGGATAGAGTAGATGTGGCTAGGCTGTTTCCCTTGGTGGGCGTGTCCAGGACCAGAGGGCACAATCTTAGAATTAGAGGGTACAGTTTCAAGACAGAGATGAGGAGAAATTTCTTTACCCAGAGGGTGGTGAAATTGTGGAACTCCTTGCCACGCACAGCAGTGGAGGCCAGATCAGTGGGGGTATTCAAGGAGGAGATAGACAGATATCTAAATAGTCAGGGTATCAAGGGATATGGGGATAAGGCTGGAAAATGGGATTAGAATAGTTTTTTTTTCTTTTTTCTTTTTTTCTTTTTCTTTTCTTTTCTTCTTTTTTTCCCACCCCATTTCTTTTTCCCTTTTACTTGGAGCAGACTCGATGGGCCGAATGGCCTGCTTCTGCTCCCTTGTCTTGTGATCTTGTGATCTTGTGATCTTGTGAAATCACTCACCAACCTACTTGACTTCTAGCTTTCTGCCATTTTTGAACAAGAGGACTAGAGAGGCTTAATAGACTATAATCTAAACAATGTAGAACAGCAACCTACAGAGCCAATGGTTCACTGAACTGTATAACTAAAATATCAGTCAGAGCACATTTCAGGGCAGTGCCTACATCACAATCTTTGCCATGGATAGTCAAACTCTAAAGATAGGAACTACAAGACTGAGCAGCAGTATTGAATATCTGGAATATGACCTGAACCTCTTAAGATCTTATGTTTGGAATGGGGGCAGCAAAAGATGATTTAATTGAGATATATGACTAATGTTGATATGAACAAAGGTAACATAATGGTAACGTAATTTTGGTCTATACTAGTAATATGAACTGGGCAACTGTGAACTGGTGACAAGGGTATCACAGGTTCAAACAAGTAAAAGGTGATGATACAATTACCTTCTTCACGGGAATATTGATTAACACATTGCATGAAATGGCATCACTGATGTTGCAATGGCAGAGGTACAAGTGTGTTTATTGGATGTGTTACAATCATCCCAAAAAATGTCTTTCAGCTATCATAATATGTGACTTCAGCTTAAACCTTTTTGAGATAAAGAAGTTAGAGGATGTCACTGATGACAATTTCACTGCCTTGTTTGCGGTTAGGATTGGTAATTTACTTAATTATCATTTTACGATTAAGTGATACAGTTCCTGTTCAGATTGGCAGAAGGAAACAGATTACAGAGATCTTAAAGATTCCAATGGTAAGTGTGATCTATTAACTGAAGATTTATAGATAAATAACCTCCACTGATAGAAGAAAGTTTTGTCTGGACCACTAATTACCATAATTAAGGAAATGAAGAATAATATTACTGTTCATATTTCTGAATTCTGATGGTAAATTGGTTTATTAATGTCACATGTACCGAGGTACAGTGAAAAACTTTGTCTTGCATGCCGTCCATACAGATCTTTTCATTACAACACAGCATTGAGGTTGTACAAGGGAAAACAATAACAGAATGCAGAATAAAGTGTTACAGTTACAGAGAAAGTGCAGTGCAGGTAGACAATAAGGTGCAAGGCCATAAGGAGGTAGATTGTGAGGTCAAGGGTCCATCTTATTGTAATAGGGAACCCTTCAATCATCTTATAACAGCCGCATAGAAGCTGTCCTTGAGCCTGGTGGGAAGTCCTTTCATGCTTTTGTATCTTCTGCCTGATGGGAGGGGGGAGAAGAGAGAACGTCTGTGGTGGGTGGGGTTTTTAATTATGCTGGCTGCTTTACTGAGGCATCAAGAAGTATAGACAAGAGTCCATGGAGGGGAGGCTGGTTTCTGTGTTGTGCTGGGCTGTGTCCACAACTGTCTGCAATTTCTTGCGGTCATGGGCAGAGCAGTTGCCATACAAAGCCATATGGCTATTGGTGATGTTCACTCCTAGAAACTTGAAGCTTTCAAACCTCTTGACCTCAGCACCGTTAACGTAGACAGGAGCATGTGCACCACTCCCCTTCCTGAAGTCAATGACCAGCTCTTCTGTTTTGCTGACTTTGAAGGAAAGGTTGTTGTCATGACACCATGTCACTAGGCTCTCTCTCTCCTTCCTGTACTCCGACTCATCATTATTTGAGATTACGCCCACTACAGTGGTGTCATCTGCAAACTTGTAGATGGAGTTCTAGCAGAATCTGGCCACGCAATCGGGAATGTTCAGGGAATAGAGTAGGGGGCTGAGGACACATCCTTGTGGGGCACCAGTGTTGAGGATAATCGTGGTGGAGGTCAGAGAGATGGCACTCACCGTGGACCTGTTGTGGAGGTAGGCGAATTGCTGTGGGTTGAGGTTGTCTGGGAAGCTGGAGTTGATGTGTATCATGACCAGCCTCTCGAAGCACTTCATGATGGTGGATGTCAGAGCCACTGGTCGGTAGTCATTAAGACACACCACCTTGTTTTTCTTAGGTACTGGGATGATAGTGGTCTTCTTAAAGCAGATGGGAACTTTAGATTGAAGCAGGGAGACATTAAAAATGTCTGCAAATACCTCCGTCAGCTGATCTGCACAGGATCTGAGGACACAGCCAGGGACACCATCCGGGCCAGTTGCTTTCTGTGGGTTTGCTCTCCAGAAGACTGATTTTGCGTCCTCAATGATTGACCTTCGGTTCAGGTTCATTGGAGGCTGTCGGGGTGGGTGGTGACAAAACAATCCTCTTGTGTTCAAAACATGCATAGAATGCATTAAGCTCATCAGGAAGGGATACGCTGTTGTCAGCGATGCAGCCCGACTTCGTTTTGTAGCCTGTTATGGCATGTAAGCCCTGCCACAACTGACACCTGGTCTAGGACTCAATTTTGGATTGGTATTGTCCCTTGGCATTTCTGATAGCTTTATGGAGTTCGTACCTTGATTTCTTGTACAGGTCAGGGTCACCTGATTTGAACTCCGCAGTCCGGGACTTCAGTAGGGAGTGGATCTCCCGGTTCATGCACGGTTTCCGGTTTGGGAACAACCGGATTGACCTTTTTAGTACACAGAGGTCAATCTGGGTGTGTTATTCTTTGATTATATTATTCTTCATATTCTTAATTATTTAGCATTATGAAGGCACTATAAAGAATTCAAGTTCTTTAGAACTTGAGAAGTTGAAGCCTTTTTCACCTTTTTTTTCTTTGCTTTCTTAATGTCTTCTTTCCATTATAGTGAGAGTGTGAAAAGAAACCTATGAGATGGTTAATAAAATATAGAGAATGATAGAATGCAGAATAAAATTTAAAAATTTGCCAATGATACAAGCTTGGAGGGTCATCAAACAGTGGAGATGATACCAATCAACTGCACCCAGGGCATAGATTGGCAAGCAGATTGGGCAGACAAGTGGCAGATGGAATTTAAAAAAGAGGCATGTGAGGAGATATATTTTGCAGAGTTCTAAAGAGTGTGCAGGAACAGGCAGTCCTGGGGATCCATGTGTATAGATCTTTGAAGATGTTCGAAAATATTGAGAGAGTAATTAGCTAGGCATATTCGATCTTGGGCTCATGAACAGAGATATTGAGTACAAAAGCAGGGAAACTATGTATAAAGCTCTGTTAAGGGCACACAAACAGAATTTGTATTACTGGTATTGGTATTGGTTTATTATTGTCACTTGTACTGAGGTACAGTGAAAAACTTGTCTTACAAACCGATCTTACAGGTCAATTCATTACACAGTGCAGTTACATCAAATTAGTACAGAGTGCATTGATGTAGTACAGGTAAAAAAAGCAATAACAGTACAGAGTAAAGTGTCACAGCTACAGAGAAAGTGCAGTGCAATAAGGTGCAAGGTCACAACGAGGTAGATCGTGAGGTCATAGTCCATCTCATTGTATAAGGGGACCATTCAATAGTCTTATCACTGCCCTTAAGTCTGGTGGTACGTGCCCTCAGGCTCCTGTATCTTCTACCCGATGGAAGAGTAGAGAAGAGAGAATGTCCCGGGTGGGTGGGGTCTTTGATTATGCTGGCTGCTACACCAAGACAACGAGAGGTAAAGACAGAGTCCAAGGAGGGGAGACTGGTGTCCGTAATGCACCGGGCTGTGTCCACAACTCTCTGCAGCTTCTTGCGGTCTTGGGCAGAGCAGTTGCCATATCAAGCTGTGATACATCCAGATAGGGTGCTTTCTATGGTGCATTGGTAAAAGTTAGTGAGAGTCAAAAGGGACAAACCAAATTTCTTTAGCCTCCAGTTCTGCTCAACACATTTTAGAAAAGATATCAAGATCCTTGTGAGTTGCAGTGGAGATTTACTAGAATGGTCCCAAGAAAACCCTGGTTAGACCACACTTAGATATTGTGTTCAGTTCTGGTCGCCTCACTATAGGAAGGATGTGGAAGCTTTAGAGAGGGTGCAGAGGAGATTTACCAGGATGCTGCCTGGATTGGAGACCATGTCTTACGAGGATAGGTTGAGCGAGCTAGGACTTTTCTTTTTAGAGCGAAGGAGGATGAGAGGTGACCCGATAAAGGCTTACAAGATGATAAGAGACATAGATTGAGTGGACAGTCAGAGACTTTTTCCCAGGGTGAAAATGGCTAACACAAGGGGGCATAGTTTTAAACTGATTGGAGGAAAGTACAGGGGGGATATGAGAGGTAAGTTTTTTTACACAGAGAGTCGTGGGTGCGTGGAATGCAGTGCCGGCAGAGGTTGTGGAGGCAGATACATTGGAGACATTTAAGAGACCCTAGGCACATGGACGATAGAAAAATGGAGGGGTATGTGGGAGGGAAGGGTTAGATTGATCTTAGAGTAGGTTAAAAGGTCGACATAACACTATGGACCGAAGGGCCTGCGCTGTAATGTTCTATGTTCTAAAGAGGTTACATTGAAGAAGCTGGGCAAGTGTGATTGAAGAGAGATTTCATGGTGTACAAGGTTATGATATGTATACATAAGATATATAAATGGTCAAATTTAAGGTTTCAGACAAGGGATATGGTTGGGATGAGGAAGAATGTTTTTACGCAGTGTATGGTAATGACTTGGAACTTGCGGCTCATGACTGTGGTGGAATTGGTGACGTTCAGGGGTTTCGAGAGGTAATTGGGTCTGCACTTGTGGGTAGAATTTTATTTGGCTGAGAGAAAAGCTACCACTGGCCTAATCAGGAAGTTCCAAATGAAAAAAAAGGCTTGAGATTAAAGAGGTTCAAATGTGATGACAGTGGGATCCATTCAATCAAAGCCAGATCAACAAGTCTTGAGGAGGTGGTGAGGGCTGCTACCCTCACAACTTTTAAGAAGATTCCAGAAGTTCACTTGAATCACCAAGGCACAGTAGGTTACAGACCAAGGGCTGATCAATGGGATCAGTATAGAAGGTCACTTAATGGTTGGCATAGACATGGTGGTTAGCAGGGCCTGTTGGTCTTTTGTGTGACTCTCTGACCCTACGCTGTGTCAATTAAAAAATATATGATTCATTAAGACCTTTTGATAAGGGGCCTATGGATCAGAGTAATTCAGAATAATGCAGAAGATTAAGGAAGCAAAGATTTCCAACCATATTTCATGACTTTTCAGACCTCATTTCAAAATGTCCCTTTTAAAAACAAAGTACAAGCAGTTCCCGGGTTCTGTTACCAGGAACTGTCCGTGAGCCAATTTCTTCTTAAGTCAGAAACCTCCGTTTTCTGTAGAAAACCATATCATGTCACTCTACATACACTGCTGTAAATGTTTTATTTCATTCAGTAATCACCCTGACATTACCCATCATTAAACTAATGGAATACTTACCATATCCAGTCACTAATGGATACCTTGAAACAGTTTATTATTATTACTAAATGGAAAAATGTTTAAAAAGTGTATGGAATTTGTAAAAAGTCAGGTTTCCCTAAGTTTGGTCATTCATAACCTGAGGAGCCCCTGTACTGCAAAGCTTGGGTACATTAGAACAGTTGATAAGTTCTGAAACTAACATCCAGAGGCTTGGACTATTGATCTAGCAATGTGAGTTCAAATCACAGTCGCTGGGATACTTAACTTCAAGTAGCTAAGAATTTAGCAGCCACAATGATAACTATGATGCTTGTGGCTGAAAACCATCTGATGTAAACTTGTCATCCCAAGGAAGAAATCAGATCGGTACCTGGTCTGGCATACATGCACCAATGTGGCTGACTCTTAATCAGAAGATTAGACGTGGGCAATAACTGCTGGGCTTGCCAACAAAGTCCTCATCTCATGAATAAACAAAGTAAAGCAAAAAGAAATCATGAAGGAGTAAAACCCCATGAGAGTTATTTCATCTTTTTCTTGAAGGAAGGGTACAATTTTTTGTGCGTGTGTGCGTGTGTGCGTGTGTGCGTGTGTAGTGAAGTTTCCATTCAGCCTGAATTCCTGAATTCAAGACACAACTTCACATTACAGGAGATAAATGATTGCACTGGAGAAGATGCAGAAGAGATTTTCAAGGATGTTGCCAGGAATGGAAGATTGTACATATAAGGAAAGATTAGATGAACTAGGGTTGTTTTCTTTGGAACAGCAGAGGCTGAGGGGAAATGTATAGATTCATGGAGAGAAACGTATGATAGATTCATAGAGGAGATTTACTGATTCATTCAGCAAGGAAATGGGCAGAAGATACAAAAGCTTGAAAACACACACCACCAGGTTCAAGGACAAGTTCTATCCTGCTGTTATAAGACTCCTGAACAGACCTCTTATATGTTAAAGATGAACTGTTTTCCTTGCAATCTGCCTCATCGTGGCCCTTGCACCTTACAGTCTACTTCCACTGCACTTTCTCTGTAACACTATATTCTGCATTCTATTATTGCTTTTCCCTTGTACCACCTCGATGTACTTATGTTTTGTAATTATCTGGCATGCAAAATTAAGTTTTTCACTGTATCTTGGTACGTGTGACAATAAACCAATTCCAATTCCTTTACAAGAAAAAAATGACACATATGGAAGAAGAAAGGGAGGGAAGAGGGGAAGGGAGGGGAAGAGGGGTATCTCTCCATACATAACCATTCTCCCCAATCCTTCTTACAACTTTATATAACAATGTTCACCCCAACTCTTCTCTTTCATTTTTTTTCTAAATTCCAGAGAATGTTAGCCATTCCAGCAAAATTGTTTGCTTAAATGTGATTTTGCAATTAGCAGGATACTTCAACAATGACCCGAAGGTTTGGTCTTCAGCCACCAGAGGGCACCATGGAGCACAATAGTCGCGATTGAGCTCTCCAACATTGGATTACAATTGTCGCAGGTTTTAGCTTTTAAGATCAGAATTTTAATCTCACAAAATTATCTTTTTTTTATTGGAATTAGAAATATTCTCCCTACCGATCATTTTTTAATGGTTCTCTGTGGGGCTTTTGCTGTCGTTATCTCCCTGTGTCGGACTAGGTTAGTCTTTGTCTGGAGAGGAGACTGGGTCTTTCTGTACACATGCAGCTTCCTTCACCAGTGCATGCTCCTGCATGTATGTGACTGTATCTTTTGTAAGTTAATCGGAGTCTATTGACTGGACTCAGGGCAAGCAGTTGATTGCACAGTAGTAATTAATTATAGGAAATTGTGGAGACACAGTTGAGAGGGTCTGCCAATCAATATGGAGGGGAAGCCATGGTTAAAAGGAAGACTGCGCGGCAAACATTTACTCAGTAAATGTCCAAGGCCATAAGAACTAGGAGCAGGCATAGCTCATTCAACACCATTGGGGAATGAGGGGAGATCTTAAAGAGATGTATAAAATCATGAGGGGCCTAGATAGGGTGAATGTGCACAGTCCTCTTCCCAGGGCTGGGGAATCAAGAACTAGAGGGCGTAGGTTTAAGGTGAGAAGAAAGAGATTCAAGAGGAACCTGAGGGGCTACTTGTTCATCTAGAGGGTGGTCAGAGGAATCTGAGAGGCAACGTTTTCACCCAGAGGATGGTCCGTATATGGAATGAGCTGTCAGAGGAAGAGGTACATTAACAACATTTAAAAGGAACATGGACAGGTACATGGATAGGAAAGGTTTGGAAGATATGGGCCAAGCGCAGGCAAATGGGACTAGCTTTGATGAGTGTCTTGGTTGGCATGGACCAGTTGGGCTGAAGGACTTGTTTCCGTGCTATGTGACACTATGACTGTATGACCTCGGGCCTATACCACCATTCTATAAGATCAGGGCTAATCTGATCCATCAGCTCCATTTTTCCATTGGTTCCCCACAATCCTTGACTCCCCTATACCACCAACTTGTGTCTGGAAAATATATTGAATAATTTCACCTCTAGAGAATTCCAAGGACTCGTGACTCTCTGGGAGAAGAAATTCATCCCCATTGCATATTTTGAAACTAGTTCCAGATTCCCCATGAGAGGAAACTTTCCCTCAGCATCTATCAAGTCTCATCAGAACTTATATGTTTTAATAAAACTATAGAGTCAGGGAATGGCTACAGCAGAAAAGAAGTCCATTCAGTCCATCATACCCATGCTAGCTCTCTACCATAGAAACAACTCAAGTCCAAACCCCTCCCAAACTCTTTCCCAAAGCCTTGCAAAGTGTTGTCTACTATATATTTATCCAATTTCCTCTAAAAGGCCACAATAGAGACAGTGTATTCCAGATTCCAACCACACCCTGTATATAAAACATTTTTCCTCATGTCTCTTTTCTCTTCTCCTTTATTTTATACCAGTGACCTCTAGACATTGACTCCTCCACCAATGGAACAGCCTTTCACTGTACATTCTGTCCAGTCCCCTCAACATTTTATAAACATTTATCAAATCTCCATTCAGCCTTTTCTTCTCCATAGAGAACAGTCTCAGACTCTCTAATCAATCCTTGCAAGTATTGTCCCTCTTCCTAGGAATCCTTGTCGGCCTTTTCTGGATCCCTGATAATGCCTTCAAACCCCTCCTATAACGAAGCAACCAGAATTGAATCACAATACTCCATTTGAGACTGAACCGGTGTTTTATACAGGTTCAGCACGACTTCCCTTTTTATGCCTCTATTTTAAGAGAGATACAACTTGGAAACAGGCCCTTCAACCTACTGAGTCTGTGCCAACCATCAACAATCAATTTATGCTAATCTGACTTTAGTCCCCATTGTCTGTTCTCCCCACATTCTGATTAACTCTCCCCAGATTCTACCACTCACTGGGGGTAATTTACAGTGGCCAATTAACCTACCAACTCAGATGTGGAGGGAAGCTACAGAGAGTAGTGGACTCAGCATGGGCACATCCGTCCCCACCAACGGTAGTGTCTACAGGAAGGCAACATTCATCATCAAAGATCCCCACCATCTGGGCCATGCCATCTTCTCGCAGCTACCATCCGGCAGGAGGTATAGAAGCCTGAAGTCCCACACCACCAAGTTCAAGAACAGCTACTTCCCTTCAACCTTGAATCAATTTGCAAAATCCTAATCACTACAGTTTAGCAACACTGTGACCACTGATCACTTTGCACTAAAATGGACTTTATTTTTGTTCTAATTGTGTTGTTTTTCTTGTAAAAGTTGTGTATAATTTATGTTTAATTTGTGGCTTTTACATGTATTGGTATTGATTTATTATTGTCACTTGTACCGAGGTACAGTGAAAAAACTTGTCTTGCCTACCAGTTGTACAGATCAATTCATTACACCGTGCAGTTACATTGAGTTAGTACAGAGTACATTGAGGTAGTACAGATAAAAACAATAACAGTACAGAGTGAAATGTCACAGCTACAGAGAAAATGCAATAAGGTGCAAGGTCTCAACAAGGTAGATCATGAGGTCAAGAGCCCTTCTCGACTTTGACTTTGAGCCCACATGGTCATAGGGAGAACATGCAAACTCCACACACACAGTCCCCAAGGTCAGGATTGAACCCGGGTCTCTGGCGCTGTGAGGCAGCTGCTCTACTAGCTGCACCACTGTGCCCCATCACTGTGTTATTATTACTCCATGCTTTTCTTGCTAAAGAACAGAATTGTGAATGTTTTATTAACCTATTTTTCAAGCTGCCATGCCACATTCAATAACTTCCACACACATACCCCCAGGTCCCTCTGCTCCCGCACACCTTTTAGAACAATATCCATAATCATATATTGTCTCTCCTCATTCTTCCTACCAAAACCCATCATCCCATATTTCTCCCCTTATTTTTCAAAATAACAATTATAGATTCTGCCTAGTTAAACCACTTTATTCTGGGAATCAACATGAAGAATCTCATCCAAACAATCTCTAATACAAGTATGTCCCTTCTTAAGCAAGGAGGCCAAAGCTTAATGGAGTACATCAGGAGTGATCTCACCAACTCTCTGTTAGAGTTGTACAACTCACTCTGCTGAGAGTGGACGAATCAGAACTTGTGATTGAAACTACAGCAAACTCGCCCAGTAAAAGCAGGCTATTTCCTCCAGAAGAATGCAGTGTGTGGAGGATTAGCAGATACAAGAGAAACAAAGGACTGCAGATGCTGGGATCCAGATGAAAAACACGATGATGCTGGAGGAACTCAGCAGGCCAGGCAGCATCCGTGGAGAAAAGCAGGCGGCCAACGTTTCGGGTCAGGACCCTTCTTCAGGACGGAAGATAGGAAAAGGGGAAGCCCAATATAAAGGAGGGAAAAGCAGAGCAGTGATAGGTGGACAAAAAAGGGGAGGTGGGGTGGGCACAGGGTGATAATAGGTAGGTGCAGGTAAGAGATAGTGACAGGCTGGTGTGGGGGAGGAGGGGAGAGCAGATCCACCGGGGGATGGGTCAAAGGTAAGGAGAGAAAGGAAAAAAAAGGTAGAAAAAAAAGAGGCTGAGAAAGGGAAGAGAAGCAGCGTGTTGGGAGTTAGTTGTGGGGAAAGGGGTTGGGGATTACTTAAAGTGGGAGAATTCAATGTTCAATGTAGCAGATACAACATGTGTTCACAAACATCGCAGTACGATCACTTGACTTGATTGACAGAATGATCTACTTATTTCTATTCTATCTGTGAATAGCAGTGTGCATGGCCTTTTGAATGCACTCTAGTTATATTGAAACTACTCATCAAACTTTCTTGCCAAAGACCCCATTACAGTCGATAGCCCACTGTCCAGTTTTCTTTCGACAGCCACCCACCAGTATCTGCTTGCCACAACCCAGGACTACCCACTTGCATCATCACTGGCCTCAGGGCTTATAAGCATGAAGTAAAAACCCAGGAGAATGCAGGTCAAATAAATATGAGGATGGACCCTTTAACAATCAGCATTTCATGGTTAAAAGCTTAGAAAGAGATAATGTGGAAAGAGCAACCACAAAGAAATGGAAAGTTTGGTAACCTCGCATATTCTGCTTAAATATCAGGGGATTTCCACTTTGCCCAAGGGCAGACAACCACCTTCATTATCACCTTCATAGAATCAGCACACTACATCCTATTTGTTTCCCAGCTGCGTCTGGTGACATTTCCCTCTGTGTCGGTAGACCCCCTTTTATTTCAGTTAGGTCTTTTTTTGCCGAGGCCAGCATTTATTGCACACCCTTAATTGCCCTTGAGGAATTGCTGTTGAGTTGCCTTCTTGAACCACTGCAGACCTTCTGGTGAAGGTACTCCCACAGGGATTTCCAGGATTTGTGACAATGAAGGAATACTGATACGTTTCCAAGTCAGGATAGCACACGGCTTGGGGATTAAGCTGCATATGGTGGTGTTCCCCAATGCCCATCACTCTCGTCTTTGTTGGTGGTAGGGGTGGCTAGTTTGGGAAGTTCTATCAGAGTATTCCCTGTTCCACGCCGTTCCATAGGAGGAAAAAGCTTAGAAATAAATCCCATTCTTCCCCTTCCCTTGGACACTAAATGATCTTCTATTTTAATCAGATACAAGTCTTAAAGATGTGGCCTTTAATAGACCAATAACTTTTAAATATTTTTAAACATTGCTGCTTTCTGTCATCACTAATTGTCTTCCTTTCACTGGTCTCTTTGACCAGACTAGAAATTAGACTGATCAATACTTTGCAAATTCATCTGAAATATTTGATTTATGAATTCCTTGATGAATATTTGATTTATGAATTATCTCTATAATGCCATTGATGCTGGAACAAAAACTCTTTGTGCTTCAAATACAACTGTACCAAAATGTCCATAGTGCAATTTGCCCAGCCTTGTCAACTTATAAAATTTCACTCAACAAAGTTTTCCTGGAATGCCAGTCTTTCATGAAATGGAGGAATAATTGTATTTCAGTTTGTTTACTTAAAGTTACTTAATATGTTTGTTAAAATGTCAAATTTGTTAAAACCCCCTTTGCCCAATCTTTACCAAGTGCTGTCGACCATTCCTAGGGAACGCTCTTTCCATTTACCTTGTAATTGAGCACCCGGGTCATTCTGTCTTCTCTCCTCTTCCATCAGGTAGAAGATATTGGAGTCTGAGGGCATGTACCACCAGGCTTAAGGACAGCTTCTACTCCACTGTGAGAAGACTATTGAACGGTTCCCTTATACGATGAGATAGACTCTGACCTCACGATCTACCTTGTTGTGACCTTGCACCTTATTGCACTGCACTTTCTCTGTAGCTGTGACACTTTACTCTGTACTGTTATGGTTTTTACCTGTACTAGCTCAATGCACTCTGTACTAACTCAATGTAACTGCACTGTGTAATGAATTGATCTGTACGATCAGTATGCAAGACAAGTTTTTCACTGTACCTCGGTACAAGTGACAATAATAAACCAATACCAACACCAATCTATAAGAATAAGCACAGGAAAGGTGCATGTCCAATAAAGACTCTTTTAACAATTATTGTTTTAAATCTAAATATTGCAATTCCTTATTAAATTATAGTACCACAATATACTATTTGGTCCATCATGGCCATGCTAACTCTTTGGAAGAGCTATTTAATGACATGCAACCCCCCGCCCCTCCCCGTCCCCCCAACCTTCCCTTCCCTTTTTGTGCTGAAACTGGTTTCTCTTCGAGTATATATCCAATTTCCTTTTGGAAGTTACTATTGAATTTCCTTTTTTCACCCTCTCAGGAAATTTTATTATCTTAGATTTTTCCCTGTTGATATTCATTTATTAATGAAATATTTGGTTTGGGGGCAGTTTCTCATGAAAGAGACTCTGTTTCCTTTTTGTGCACTCACGTTAGATGGTAATATTGTGATGAGGGATGGTTTTTATAAGGCAAGCACTCATCCGGAGGCATGAAGTTGAATCCCACCACAGCAGCTGAGAAATTTCAATTCAAGTAATTAAATAAATCTGGAATAATGGTAACCATGAAACTGCCAGATTGTCATAAAAGCTCATCTTGTTCACCAACGTCCTTCAGGGAAGAAAATCACTCACCCTTTCGCACTCTGCCTGATATATGACCCATCAATGTGGCCTACCAAGCTATTTAGTTCGGGGGTGATAAGGAATGGACCTCTTCAGCAACTCCCACATCCTGTGAATAAAGAAAATAAAACATGTAAAGCGTTAGAAAAAGGCAAAGCTATAACACAAAATGCTAGGAACTTCCACTGTGAATAGTCAACGTCTATTCCTATCCTTCGCTTTTTGCCTCGAAGCCAAATAGAGATTTAACTTGCTACATCCCTGACCTTGCATTTTTTGACCTTGTTCATTCGTCTTATGTAGAGTACTCTATCAAGGGCCTCTGAAAATCTAGATAAGTTATATCTATTGGATTATCTTCTTAAAATATTTAGTAACGTTGGGTCAAACAAGATCTACCCACTCAAAATCCATGCAATCTATTTATTATGATAGACTTTTGGCTTCCAGATGTTCTTCAATCTCCTTTAGTAGGAGTTGCATTGTTTTTCCTACTACTAATGCTAAACTGACTGGTCTACTATTTCCTGGACACCTTCCACCTCCTTCAAATATAGAACAGTGAGTTCCTTGTTGTTAGAGTTAAAATGAACAACCCTGTTTGAAGCTTCAGTGCAAAGTAATTGTAATTATAAGTAGAGGTTAACAGCTCTTAAATTCACCTTAGGATGCTTTACAATTGGAGACACAAAGGATTGGCAGCAACAAGAGTTGTTTGAAACCTCCTCCCAAAAAAAATTGCAGTGGCGACCTTAAAGAACTGTTCTTACGCCATGGATTCTGTAAAAACTCCCTGCCGCAGAGCAAGTCCCCACAAACTACCATGTGCCAATGAAAAGATAAACGTTGACTGAGAGAAAAATGTTGGTCAGGATGCAAGTGATAGCTCCCCTCTTCTTCGAAACAGTGTTGTGGGATCATTTGCATCCACAGAAGACGGGGCCTCAAGTTAAAATCTCCCCCCAAAGATGTGTGTGGTGTAGCATTTTACAAACAGGTCGCTGTGGTTTCTACATTACGACAGTAACTACACTTCGTTGGTTGTAGAGGGCTTTTCATTTGCTAAAGATATGAAAGTCAATACATGAATGCATGAGGACGCAAGAGAATGTAGATGCTGGAATCAGGAGCAACAAACAATCTACTGGAAGAACTCAGTGAGTTGAGCAGCATCTGTGGGAGGGAAAGGAATTGTCGATGTTTCGGATTGAAACTGCATCAGGACTAAAAGTGGAGAGGGAGGATAGCCAGTATAAAGAGAAGAGGAGGAATGCTGGGACAGGAGATTCGCTAATGTCTCAGGTCGAAACCCTGCACGGTTTCCTTTTATTCTTACACATCTGAAAATATGAAATAGTTAATGTTGCATTGCACGGATTATTTGGAAGGGACTCTAATCATGGTGCTGACTGCTCCAGCAATGGATCAACTTATTAGATGAGAGTACCGTAAGATTTTGAGGCTCTGAAAAATTCTTATTAAATTGCTCCAATGAAAACTGGTGTGTAGTGCACTCATAGAAATTTATTAAAAGAAATAATACTTTGTTATTGCAGTAAATCCACAAAATATGTATCCAATCTTTCATAAGACTGAACACAATAAAAAGTTTTGTAGCGGTTGCTACCGCGATGGGAAAATAAAGACGTTAGCCCGTGAACTGTTGAACAAGACTGATTTATTTTCGCGCCTTCGCGGGCCTTTTAAGGAGCACGGTTCCCGCCCTCCGAACTCGGAAATGACGTACGTGCTACGTCATCAACTTCTCGCGCGCGCAGGTTCTCCCCTGTTGCTCAGGGAAGACGAAGGCCCAGTGCCATCTTGAGCCTCACCTTTGCGACGACACGTGCCCTGACTGCCGAACTGGTTCACTTGCTCAGATGGTGAGTTGCAACACAAGCACCCCCCAGTACCGGCAATACGGTCCCCAAAGTTCACAGGCTGCGCTAGCCGTTGCTTGGGTGGTCGGCCTCTGCATCGCGGTGCCGGGACCTCGACCAGTTGTTGTAGGTCCAAATGGGCCGGCTTGAGGTGGCCCATCGTGAAGGCTTCTTCCTTGCCCCCAATGTCCAAAATAAAGGTGGACCCATTATTTCTGATGACCCGAAACGGCCCCTCGTAGGGTTGTTGCAATGGTGCCTGTGGTGTGCCCCTGCGAACGAAAATGAACTTACAGTCTCGGAGTTCTTTGGGCACACATGATGGGGACTGACCATGTCACGAAGTGGGAATCGGTTCCAGGCTGCTGAGCTTCTCGCGCAGCCTTCCCAGGACTGCCACAGGTTGTTCCTCTGGCCCCCTAAGGACGGGTATGAACTCCCCTGGGACAACCAGGGGCGCACCGTACACAAGTTCAGCTGACGAAGCATGGAGATCCTCCTTGAGGGCAGTGCGTATGCCAAGCAGGACCCAAGGCAGTTTGTCAACCCAGTTAGGACCTGTGAGGTGGGCCATCAGGGCTGATTTCAGCTGGCAGTGGAAACGCTCTACCAACCCGCTTGACTGAGGGTGGTAGGCTGTGGTGGTGTGCAGCTACATCCCTAGCATGTTCGCTAATGCCACAGTCAAAAAGAGAACTCTCAAGGAACAATATTAATTCTGAAATAAACCCTCAAAGGTTTGGAAACAGTAAGACAAACAGCATCTAAATTGAGGAACAAACTGGGGTTGTTGAGGTGAATTCCACTGGTATCTCATCAAAGACAAGAAGGGAAACAGAAACCATGAAGGAGAACAAAGCACTTCCACACCTACACTCACCTACCAGCTTTAGAACTTGTAACACTCATTAAGAGCCAACCCTGACATTGTTACTAAACTGTTGAATAGGGTTGTATTGTTGGAGACACAAGAGACTGCAGATGCTGGAATCTGGAGCAACACACAATGTGCTGGAGGAACTCAACGGGTCAGGCAGCATCTCTGGAGGGAAACGAACAGTTGACATTTTGGGTTGAGAGTCCAGAGGAAGGATCTCGACCCGAAAAGTCGACTGTCCATTTCCCTCCGTAGATGTTGCCTGACCCGTTGAGTTTCTACAGCATCTCGAGGGCTGTCCTGTTGTTTTGCAAGCTGACCACCACCTTACAGAGGTTGAACTCCAATCCCTTTGCACTTCAAACATAACAGCATGGGAAGCCCTCTTACCTACTCTAAGGAATTAATTATGACAGCTAGTTAACATGCCAGCATACCTTTGGGATGTGGGAGGAAACCGGAGCACTGGCAGAACTCCACACAGATATACAAATGTGCAATCTCCATCCAGACAGCATCAGAGGTCAGGATTTAGCCCAGGTCCCTGGGGATGTGAGACAACTGTATTATCTGATGCACCAGAACGCCATCCATTCTGTGCCACCTTGCCATTGACACAGAGATCTATATTGGGTTTTCAAAATTACTTGGTAGTCTTTTAGTTGTCCATCCAGCAGAAAGCCACAGAACAATTTTTGTGAGCACATTTTTTACCCGGAGTTGTCTCCAGACAAAAGAGCTGGCCATTGAGTTCAAGATAGGGGGCGGTATACATGCACCTGTCTACATCAATGGTGCTGAGGTCGAGAGGGTTGAGAGCTTCAAGTTCCCTGGGACAGTGAACATCACCAACAGCCTGTCCTGGTCAAATCACGTAGATGCCACGGCCAAGAAAGCTCATCAGCACTTCTACATCCTCAGGGAGCTAAAGAAATTCAGTTTGTCCCCTTTGACGCTCACCAACTTTTATCAATGCACCACAGAAAACATCCTATCTGGATGTATCACAGCTTGGTGCTGCAACTGCTTCGCCCAGGACCTCAAGAAACTGCAGAGAGTTGTGGACACAGCCCAGCGCATCACAGAAACCAGCCTCCCCTCCTTGGTCTTTACCTCTCGCTGTCTTGGTGAAGCAGCCAGCATAATCAAAGACCCCACCCACCCGGGTCATTCTCTCTTCTTTCCTCTTCCATCAGGTAGAAGATACAGGAGCCTGAAGACACGTACCACCAGACTTAAGGATAGTTTCTTCCCCACTGTGATAAGACTATTGAACGGTTCCCTTATAGGATGAGATGGACTCTGACCTCACAATCTACCTTGTTGTGACCTTGCCCCTTATTGCACTGCACTTTCTTTGTAGCTGTGACACTTTACTCTGTACTGTTATTGTTTTTACCTGTACTACCTCAATGCACTCTGTACTAACCCAACGTAACTGCACTGTGCAATGAATTGACCTGTACGATCAGTATGCAAGACAAGTTTTTCACTGTATCTCGGTACAAGTGACAATAATAAACCAATACCAATACCAGTTACCGAATGACTATACTAGCCTAATGATTGAGTTATTACCTACCAGAGTTCTGGGTCACTGATCCAGAGAAACAAGGTTGAATTCCATCACAATAGCTGGGGAATGTAATTTAAATTAATTAAATAAATCTGGAATTTTAAAGTGAAAATCCAATCTCAGTAACGGTACTTTGAAACCCATCTGGTTCACTTTCAGAAAAAGGATGGGCACTTTCCCTGACCAGTCTCGACCAGACCCATCAATGTAGTTGCGTCTTAATTGGGTGATCAGTTCAAGAGCAGTTAAGGATGGACAATAAATGCTGGCTTTACTGGTAACATCCTGTGAAAGGACAGAAATGTTTCCATTTTGAAGAGAATTCCAAGAAAAAACACCCCAGACACCAACTTGCGAAAACATTTCTTTTCACTGTTATCTCTGTGCTGGCAATAAACATAAACCCGGTAGGATTGACTTTCTTCATCCATTTTGATCTAAGAATGTCACACGTAGCATTAACTCAGGTGGTCAGTGGTTTGAGGATGGTGAGAAACACCGGTGAAAAAACTGAGGGCAAATATGGAGTGAAGAGTAAAAGAAGTTCATGATTATATGGAAGATTTTTTTTCCAAGAGGCGAAGCTTGAATTGCTCTGTGATTGTTATCCTTACCAATTTTGATTTAGTTGCAGTGAGAGAGACTTTTAAGCAGTTTAAGGAGACAGTTTTAAAGATAACCAACAATGCCAAATTTTGTCAAACACTACTAAAAGCATCCAGAATCTAAAGCAAAAGTAGAAACAAAAAATGCAGACTTTAGTCATGAAAGGAAATAGCTTTGAAAACAGCTCCCAAGCCTAACTTCACAGCAGCTTTGAGTTAAGTGTGGCTTCTGTGATAAAATCACTTCTCTCACAACTCTTACAGGATCATCAAGGTTTGTATTCCTGCCAAGTAAATTGACGATCAATGAAGGCTTTAGAAAGAACTGGAGAGTGGGACTGAATAGAGTTCTCCACAAGGAGTCGACAATCACTTATTGGGCTGAATGGCCTTTTTTGTGTGGTAATAATTCTATAATTCCATTTGTTGGTTAAACAACAAGGAGCAACTTGCCATTCTGAGGGGAAACACAAATGTCAAATCCTTCTTTTAGATTCATTGCTTACATAACAATGCCATAACTTATTGCATAGATCCTCACATCCCCTGAGCTCTGTCTGGATCTGAAGGCAAATAAACTTGTAACTGCAATATTCCCAAACAGATCATAGAATTACAGAATCATACAGCACGGAAACAGGCTATTCAGCCCAACTCATCCACACTGGCCAGTGGGCACCCTTCTATATTAAATCAGAGACTGAGGGGTAGCCTGCTCCTCAACTGTGCACTGGCCCTAGAACACTGAATGTTGCTCCAGAGATTCCTCAAGGAGTTCAACAGGGCAATGTAAACTCCTGCACATTTCCCATCTCTCAAGCTGGGACCTCCACCCACTGAACCCACACAGGGTTAAGCCAGTACAAGTACACTCGGCCCATTGAAATCTGTGGGAGAAATCAGCTGCTGGGATAGAGGTAATTCGATTGTAATTTTTAAAATGTTTTTAACTGTTTTCAAATAGTTGTGCAAATTTTTAAAGTGTTTTTGCATATATTTTTGTCTTTTTTTACCATAAGTATCATTGAATCATGGACTCAAGAAACAGGACCTTCAGCCCACCATTTTGAAACAGATCCTTAATGATCTTGAATATCTATGAATACAAAAGGCTTTACCATCCAATGACTGTGGAGCTTTAGAGAGGGGAAGGGCCCATATTTGACAGTGATTCCATTTCCATCATCCACCACCCCTTTCTGGTATAATCTGTCATCACTCACTAATGCTAACACAAGAGACTGCAGGTGCTGGAATCTGGAGCTACAAACAATCTGCTGGAGGAACTCAGCGGGTCGAGCAGCATCTGTGGAGTGGAAAGGAATTGTCGACATTTCAGGTCAAAACCCTGCATCACCCTGCACGTTTTTCTAAGTACCCATTTATTCTTTCGTATGACTCAAAGGAGATCTGAAGTTAACTGCCTGAGCTTTGTGAAACCTCACTTTCACCACACTAACAGATTACAATTTTAGTATCTGCAGGATTCGTTTCTTCAGGACCTGATGCAGGGTTTCGACCCAAAACATTGACAATTCCTTCCTTCCCTACAGATGCTGCTTGACCCGCTAAGTTCCTCCAGCAGATTGTTTGTTATTCAGTAATGCTCATTGGCTCTGATGGATTTTGGCATACCCTGTAGCCATGAAAAGTGCTATAGAAAGGCCAGTGACAGCGCTCATTGGCCGTAGTGAACTTTGGGAGAACCCTAGGCTATATAAGGTCAAGTTTTTCCTTCCTCATTAACAACACCCATTGCTACCATTCATTAGGATAAGGACATGGGAACACTGTCTCCTCCAGGTCATACACTGTTTTGATCTGTTTTCCTTCATTGTCCCCTCACCAAATTATTTGCATCCCGTCTAACAGCAATGGCAGGGACACAGGTATAGCAGTGGTTCAAGAAGATATCTCTCCAAGACCAGTATTGTGCTCGAAGTGCCATCCTTGCCAAAAATGTCCATGTCCCAAAAAACAATTGAAGAAAGACCAAGGCAAGGAACAGCAATTGGGTCCAAAATATTGGCTGTATTGGTATAACTTCATTCCCAATGCAAGACATCATCAGGAGGGAGAGAACAAGACTGAAGTGTGAAACAAAAGAAAGACACAAGAAACTGCTGATACTGGGATCTGGGTCAAAAAAACAAACTGCTGGAGGAACTCAGTGGGTCAGGCAGCATCTGTGGAGGGAACTGCACAGTCGACGTTTTCGGGTCGAGACCCTTTATCTGTGAAACTGAACAAAAGCTGCCTGAAGTCAGAGGGGAAAAGAAAGGTTGAGCTAATCTGCAAGTTAGTGGAAAACTAATTCTGCAGATATTAAGACTGGAATTTGTCAGTGTTGTGAAAATGATGTTTCACAAAGCTCAGACAGTC
Organism: Pristis pectinata; assembly: GCF_009764475.1. Classification (NCBI taxonomy): domain Eukaryota; kingdom Metazoa; phylum Chordata; class Chondrichthyes; order Rhinopristiformes; family Pristidae; genus Pristis; species Pristis pectinata. The sequence goes on from NC_067415.1 coordinate 11,733,214, forward strand.
TTAACTTCATATCTCCTTTGAGTCATACAATCCAAAATAATAAATGGGTACTTAGAAAAAAGGATTGTAAATTTCCAAGCTGAGAGGCCTGTGAAGAGGAATGCAAATTGTGTTATTGTTCTAGCTGTCAAAACCTTGTTCAAACTCCACTGGCTCTGATTGTGTAATGCTCCCTGCAGATCTCTTAAGAGATTTTAACAGCTTGTTCAGTATCGTGACATTCAGTCAACAAATATATACATCACTTTGGGAGTGCTCTGTTTCATAATTGTAGCAAACAAACCTATTTAACTTGAGTGAAGTAAATGCTTAAATATAAGCAGGCCATGGTTTTATGAAATGCTGTCGAAAACTCAGGTGCACATAATTACTGTACAAGCAGGGAAAAAATACTGCTTTGATCCAACGATCAAAGCGATGAGGAATTACATCAGTCACTGCAAACTGACAATACCCTGAAAGAGAAGCATTCAAGTTGAGTCCCAAACATGAAACGATACCTGGACAACTCCTTCTGACTGAGATAGTCCAGTGTCATGTGGCAGGCCAAGTTAAAAGCGCCCTGAACTGGCTTTAAGAACAGAACCAGTCAGGCCGTCAAACCTGCTTCCTCATTCAATAAGGTCATGGCTGATCCAATCTTGGTTTCAATGCTGCTTTCCCTCTATCTCGTTTTACCCCATTGAATCCGCTCTCTTTTGAATATTTGTCAGTCTCTGCCTTGCATGTATTGAATGATTCTGCCTCTGCAGCTCACTTGGGGAGAGAACTCTAAAGATTCACAACCCTCTGAGAGTATAAATTCCTCCACAACTCTCTCTGAAGTGGGAAACACCTTCTTGAGCTCTTGATCTCCCAGTCTACCTCGTTGTGGCCCCTGCACTTCATTTGATCTACCAGCACTGCACTTCCTCTGCAACTGCAAAGCTATATTCTGCATTCTGTCTTCTTCTTACTACCTCAGTATAATTATGTATGGTATGATCTGTCTGGATGGCACGCAAAACAAAAGCTTTTCACTGTATCTCAGTACAGGTGACAATAATAAACCAATGCCAATGTTAGCCCCCAACTTCAATTTAGGAAAAATGATCCTCTCTACATCCAACATATCAATCCATCTTAGAAGCCTATACATTTCAATAAAACATCTCTCATTCTTCTAAATTCCACTGATCTCCACGTTCAATCTTTCTTCATACATTAATCCCTTAATCCTAGCCATCAAGTAGTGAATATTCCCTACACGGTCTCCAGTCATTCCTAGATAGAGAGACCACCCCCAGTACATATTACTCAGTGCAATCTCAACAGTGTCCCATAAAGTTGCATCAAAGCTTCCCTACTTTTATACCCTGTGTCTCTTGCGATAAAGGAGAACACTTCATTAGCCTTGCAAATTACTTGCTTCACCCGCATGCCAATGTTTTTCTTTCTTGAACCAGAACCACAGATTCCTCTGTGCTGCAACATTTTGTAGTCTCACTCCATTTCAATAATAATTTGCTCTCTCGTTTTCCTTCTGAAATGGATAGCCTCTCATTTTCCCACATTGTATTCGATCTGCCAACTTCTCGCTCACTCTCTTAATCTTTAGCATGAAGCATGAGAATGAGCATTGGGCTTTCCAAAAAGATACAACTGAAAGAAAGTTAAAATTTCACTGGTTTCCCTGCCTTTCATTTGCAATATTAGATAAAAATTGCACCATATTTTTCTATTTCTTTCTTAGAAGCACTTGGGGATGGACAATAAATGCTGACATGACCAGTTACATGAATGAATTATGATATTAGAATGAGTAACCAAAAGCTTGGTCGAAGAATTAAGGTTCAAGGAGAGGTCAAAGTAGGAGAGCTCAATGGAGAGCTTGAGGATGAGATGAAATCTTTGATGGTCTCAGTAAATAGAAGCTCAGATGCAAGTCGTGGGAATTGAGCACCGAGCAAAGGCTAGAACTGAATGCAGTGCAGAATCGTGTGAGGGGGAGCTTATTTGACACTGCCAGCATGGTATGGTATGGTATGGCTTGGTATGGCAACTGCTCTGCCCAGGACCACAAGAAACTACAGAGAGTTGTGGACACAGGCCAGTACGTCACAGAAACCAGCCTCCCCTACATGGACTCTGTCTATACCTCTCACTGCCTTGGTGAAGCAGCCAGTATAATCAAAGACGAGACATTCTCTCTTCTCTCCTCTCCCATTAGGGAGAAGACACAGGAGCCCGAGGGCACATACCACCAGGCTCAAGGCCGGTTTCTATCCCACGGTGATAAAACTATTAAACGGTTCCCTTATACGATGAGATGGACTCTTGACCTCACAGTCTGCCTTGTTATGACCTTGCACCTTATTGTCTACCTGCAATGCACTTCCCTGTAGTTGTGACACTTTACTCTGTACTCTGTTATTGTTTTTACCTGTACTACCTCAATGCACTCTGTACTAACTCATTGTATCTGCACTGTGTAGTGAATTGATCTGTACGAACGGTATACAAGTTTTTCACTGTACCTCAGTACAAATGACAATAATTAACCAATACCAATGCTGTCTTAGTCATAGTCATGGAGTCATACAGCATAAAAAAAGGCCCTTTGGCCCACCATGTCCATGCCAACCATCAAGTATCCATCCATTTTAATCTCATTTACCAGCACTTGGCCCTTACATTTCTAATGCCTTGGCTCATTCAGATAATTTTTAAATACCTGCCTCCACCCCCTTCTCAGGCAGTGCATCCCAGATTTAAACCACCCTTTGAGTGAATTTTTTTCCCTCCAATCCTGTCTCATCCTTTCACTCCCCAACTTAAACCTATGTCCTCTGGTTTTAGATGTCTTCCTTATGAAGAAATGCTTCTCACTATGTACTCTAACTATTCCCCTCCTAACTTTGTACCTCTTTCAGGTCCCTCTTTGACTTGCTCTGCTCTGAGGAAAACAAGCCCAGCCTCTCTATTCTCTGTGGTTACAGCAGAGCACTCCCAAACAAGTGAGAGGATGTGGGATTTTTTTTTTATTTGATGACTTGTGGAGGGACTCAGACATCTGTCTGTATTGCTATGAGGCAAACATGTGCATACTTTTCCAGAACTTAATTTGGGTAAGGTTGCTGGTGGGATGTCAGTGCTAGATTGTAAGGGTTTGGAATATCTGTGCCCCCTGTACATTCCTAGACTGAGTTAAGTTACCACGTAAAAAAAGAACTCCACCATTAACCTCAAAGAGCAGTTAATTATTACCAAAATCTAAGAGTAAGCAATGCTGCTTATAAATGCTTGAAACAAATAAGTACAATTGGCTGCAAAGTCCAAAAATATATTGGGTGAAGCTACTAGATTAAGGATAAGAGGGTAAGAGAATGCAAATTTCCCAAGTGCAGCAAACCCAAGTTCCACAGATGATTGAGAGAGTTGTGGCCTTTAAATTAATTTTATTCTTCTGAATGTAAAGGAATTCTTCTGAAGTGAGGAACACTCAGTGCCCTAGTTATCAAAATGGGACAGAATCTGGAATGTGTTACATCTCATCCTAATAATAGCACACTGGTTAGATACACAAACATTTCCCTTTTAAGCATTTAACAAATGAAATCTCAAAATACTTCAGTGGAAGGGAGATGAAAAGCAAGGGCTTTGTGGTCAGCAACTCCAGACTGAGGAGAGAAAGATCAGAACATTTTCTAACTATGGAATTCTGAAAGAACTGAAGTGAAATCTCTGAGTTGCGAAAATAATTTAAAGTGCTAATGAAATGTTATCTTTCAATGAAAATGTTAAGAATTGGCAGCCCCAATATAGCTCCGGTTAGAGAACATCTGTAGTACTTCATTTTAGAGTTCTGAATACAAACTGGAGTTCCAGGCATTGAACTCAACACTATAGCGAAGATCCAGATGAAGGATCTCAACCCAAAATGTCACCTGTCCATTTCTCTCCACAGATATTGCCTGGCTCCCTGAGTTCCACTAGCTTCTTGTGTGTTGCTCCAGATTCCAGCATCTGCAGTCTCCTGGGTCTCACTATGATGGCCCTGCAGTGTAGACTCATTCAAGTCATACTGGGGCTAGTTATGAGGACAAGATGCATTGACTAAAGGTTTAGGCTGACATCTCAGCAGAGTACCATACCTTCAGCAATGTTCTCTGTCAAGGGAGCAGTTAATCCAGGTGCCATCTGCTCTATCGGATCTAGAAAATTCCATAGCACAATTCTAAAGAAGAATGTTTTGATGTATCATACTTTCTTACCACAAAGGAGGATGTCATTCAGTCCATTGAGTTTATGTTGGTTCTCAGATGAACCCCGATAGTTCTCCCGCTTATTTCACTGTAACCTATTCTCTCTGATGTGCCCACTAACTCTCCCCTGATTCCCCTACCACCTACCTATACTGCCGGCAACTTACAGAAGCCAATTACTTACCACCGTACGTTCAGTTCTCCCAATGTGGCCTCAGCGAGGCTAAGTGCAGATTGTCGATTGGTTTGCAGAGCACCAGCGCTCTGCAAAGCAATGGCCATCCTGAGTTCCTGGTTGCATGTCATTTTAATTCCCTGTCCCACTCCCACACCAACCTGTCCCTCCTTGGCCTTCTCAACTGCCAGGGTGAGGACCAATGCAAACCAGAGGAACAACACCTTGTATTCTACCTGGGTAGTCTGCAGTCCCAAAGGTACGACAATTCCAATTGTGCACACCCTCTCTTTCCTTCTGATCCATCTCCTGTCCTCTAATTTTTGTTCCCTTTCCAGCACACCCTCCGTCACCCATTTTTGTCCTCTTACCCCTCCTGGTTCCATCCACCTACTGCCCGCGCACTTCACCCACCGGCTGCCCGCCCCCGTCCGTATCCATCTGCCCTTCACCTCTCCCCTAACGGTTCCCATTATCACCTCCTTATCATATTCCAGCACTGGTAGCCTTTGAGTCCCCACTGTTGGATTCGACTGTTTTAAGTAGTTTTTTTTAACAAGTATAGTGTTTAATACACCTCAAGTCGCTGTACAAGGAAAGGCTGCTGCTTAGCTTATTGGTTCATCCATCAGGCGAATACATGCTTTCTTATTGCTTGGTTTTGCCACAGGTATCTAATAAGTTTTCTGATTGGACTGTTGTTAGCTAAGGAGTACCTCTTATCTCAGGTATAAAAGGTGTCTTTTTTTTTGTTAATCACTCTCTTGCTTATCTTGCTCTCTCTCTTGCCTCTATCTCTCTCTTGCCTCTCTCTCTTGCCCTCTTCCCCCTTCCCTGAGCTCATTTTAGTTTCTTTTGTCTCGGCTCATCTCCTAGTAGTAAAGCTAGTGCCATGAGCTCTGTGACTGTTCCCTTGTTTTAAACTTTTCCAATAAAACTTTGTGAAGCACCAAGTTGTTTTCAATTCATTCTTGGACTCCTGAAAGAACCTGCGGATTTGAAAGTAACCAGATCTGACACCACTTACCACCCTCCAGCCTCTGTCTCCATCTTCACCCACCTCTCCCCAAACTTGGCTCTATCTGTCTTTTATCTTGTCTGCTTCCAATTATTAGCCCACCAGTCCTCCCCCTCCCGCTCCCTCTCCCCCACCTGGCTTCTTCTGCCCAGCATCTCTCACTCCTGCTCAGTTGACCAATTACCTCCTGGCCCCTGTCTCACCCCTTTCCCTTTCCTCTTTTTACTGGTGATCTTCCCTCTCCACTCTCGGTCCTGAATGCAGGGTCTCGAACCGAAACGTCGACAATTCCTTCCCCCCTCCCCCCCCCACAGTGCTGCTCGACCCTCTGAGTTCCTCCAGCAGATTGTTTGTTGCTCCATTTCCGGCATCTGCAGTCTCCTGTGCCCTACGAGTGTGTCTTTGGGATGTGGTAAGAAACTGAAGACCCCAGAGGAAGCCCAGTGGTCACAGGGAGAACGTGTAAAATCCATGCAGACAGCACCCGAGATCAGGATTGTACCTGGGACTCTGGAGCTTAGTGTGAACTGCTGCAACCCTATGCTCTATCTTGGCAGGGTCCATCCGGTATCTGAGCCAGCATTTATCCCTCAACTTACATCAAGCTAACAAATTCTTTGGTCATTATTTACTAGGATGCTGCCTGGATTAGAGGGCATGTACTATCAGGAGAGGCTTGACAAACTTGGGCTCTTTTCTCTAGAGCGGCGAGGCTGAGGGGTGATCTGTTGGAAGTGTATAAAATTATGAGAAGCATAGATAGGGTAGACAAGCAATATCTTTTTCCCATTATTGAGTCATCCAATTCCCGAGGGCATGCATTTAGGAAGGACATTGGGTCAGAAGAAGTGGAATCCTTATGGGTGGAGCTAAGAAATAGCAAGGGTAAAAGGACAATAGTAGCAGTTATATATAGGCCCCCTAACAGCAGTCAGGATGTGGACTATAAGTTGCAGTTAGAAATAGAAAAAGCGTGTCGGAGTGACAACGTTAAGATAATTATGGGGGATTTTAACATGAAGGTGGATTGGGAAATCCAGCAAGGCAGTAGATCTCAGGAGAGTGAGTTTGTGGAATGTCTATGGGACGGCTTTTTGGAGCAACTTGTTGATGAGCTCACCAGGGGATTGGCTGTTTTGGATTGGGTGCTGTGTAACGAACCGGAGGTGAGTAGGGAACTAAAGGTAAAGGAACCATTAGGAACTAGTGATCACAATATGATTGAGTTCAGTTTCAAATTTGAGAAGGAGAAGCTGATAACTGGTGTATCAGTATTTCAGTGGAACAAAGGAAATTACAATGGTATGAGAGAGGAGCTGGCCCAAATTGGTTGGAAGGGTAAGCTGGCTGGAGGGACGGCAGAGGAGAAATGGATGGAATTTCTACAAGAAATAAGGAAAATGCAGGATAGATATATTCCAAGAAAAAAGGTTTTGAATGGAAAAAAGACACAGATGTGGATAATGAGAGAAGTGAAGGCTAAAATAAGAGCAAAAGGGAGGGCATACAAGGAAGCAAGAATTAGTGGGAAAACAGAAGACTGGGAAACTTAAAAACCTACAGAAAGAAACTAAGAAGGTCATTAGGAAAGAAAAGATGAATTATGAAAGGAAGTTGGCAGATAACATTTGAAAGGATACTAAGAGTTTTTTTAAAATATATGAAGAGCAAAGGAGAGACACGGGTTGATATAGGACCAATTGATAACGGTGCGGGAGAGATTATAATGGATGATAAAGAGATAGCAGAGGAACTAAATGAGTATTTTGCATCAGTCTACACTGTGGAGGACATCAGCAATATACAGGATAGTCAGGGGTCTCAAGGGATGGAACTGAGTTCAGTTAAGATCACTAGAGAGAAGGTGCTAGGAACGCTAAATGGACTAAAGACTGATAAGTCTCCTGGACTAGATGAGGTGCATCCCTGGGTTCTGAAGGAGGTGGCTTTAGAGACTGTGGAAGCACTGGTGATAATTTTCCAGGAATCGATAGACTCTGGCGTGGTTCCGGAGGACTGGAGGGTTGCAAATGTAGTTCCGCTGTATAAGAAAGGTGGGAGGCAGCATAAAGGAAATTACAGACCTATTAGTCTGACGTCAGTGGTGGGAAAGTTATTAGAATCGATCCTCAAGAATGAGGTTATGGAATACCTAGAGGTGCAAGGCAAGATAGGTCCAAGCCAGCATATTTTCGTGAAGGGAAGATCCTGCCTGACCAACCTATTGGAGTTTTTTGAGGAAATCTCAGGTAGGGTGGATAAGGGAGAGGCTGTAGATGTTGTGTATTTAGACTTTCAAAAGGCCTTTGACAAGGTGCTGCACAAGGGGCTGATTAATAAGATGAGAGGTCATGGAATTACAGGTAGGATAATAGAATGGGTGGAGCATTGGCTGGTTGGCAGAAAGCAAAGGGTGGAAATGAAAGGATCCTGTTCTGGTTGGTTTCCTGTTACTAATGGTGTTCCGCAGGGGTCGGCATTGGGGCCACTTCTTTTTACTTTGTACATTAATGACTTGGATGATGGAGTAAATGGTTTTGTGGCTAAGTTTGCAGACGACACCAAGATAGGTGGAGGAGCAGGGAGTATTGAGGAGATACGAAGGTTGCAGAGAGACCTAGGTAGTTTAGGAGAATGGGCAAGGAAATGGCAGATGAGATTCAATGTTGAAAAATGTGCCATTGTACACTTTGGAAACAGAAATAAACGGGCAGATTATTATCTAGAAGGGGAGAAAATTCAAAATACAGAAGTACAAAGGGACTTGGGAGTCCTCTTGCAGGATACCCTAAAGGTTAACCACCAGGTCGGATCGGCTGTAAGGAAAGCGAATGCTATGTTGGCATTCATTTCGAGAGGTATAGTGTATAAAAGTAGGGAGGTGTTGATAAGGCTCTAAGGGGCACTAGTGAGGCCTCATTTGGAATACTGTGTGCAGTTTTGGGCCCCATATCTTAGGAAGGATGTGCTGATGTTGGAGAGGGTTCAGAGGAGATTTACGAGGATGATTCCCAGAATGAAAGGGCTTACACATGACGAGCATTTGTCGGCTCTTGGACTGTTCTCACTGGAGTACAGAAGAATGAGAGGGGACCTCATAGAAACATTTAGAATGTTGGAAGGACTGGACAGAGTAGATGTGGCCAAGCTGTTTCCCTTGGTGGGTGAGTCCAGGACCAGAGGGCACAATCTTGGAATTAGAGGGTACAGGTTTAAAACAGAGATGAGGAGAAATTTCTTTAGCCAGAGGGTAGTGAAATTATGGAATTCTTTGCCACGTACAGCAGTGGAGGCCCGATCATCGGAGGTGTTTAAGGAGGAGATAGATAGGTATGTAATTAGTCAAGGTATCAAGGGATATGGGGATAAGGCTGGAAATTGGGGCTAGAAAGGAAGAGTGTTTTTTTTTAGCTCATGGAGCAGACTTTTTGCAGCCATTTATCATTTCTTTTTTCTTTTTCTTTTTCCCTTTCTTTTCTTTGGAGCAGACTCAATGGGCCAAATGGCCTACTTCTGCTCCCTTGTCTTGTGATCTTGTGATCTTGTGATTTAAGGTGAGAGGGGGTAGGATAAGAACAGATGTGAGGGGTACATTTTTTACTGAGAGAGAGTGGTAGATGCCTGGAATGCGTTGCCTGATAAGGTTGTGGAGGCAAATTCATTGGGAGCTTTTAAGAGGGGCTTAGATGGGCATGAATGAGAGGAAAATAGAGGGATATGGGCATTCTGTAGGTTGTAGGGAATATGTTGGCACAACGATGCGGGCCAAAGGGCCTGTTCTGTGCTGTACTGTTCTATGTTCTATGTATTATCACATTGTTGTTTGTGGGAGCTTGTTGTGTATAAACACCTCATTTCCTATATTGCAACAGTAACTACACACCAAACCCCTCTGAAGTAAATTGAACTGTCATGAAGCTGTGCAAGGTGCAAGAGAAACAGGACTTTATACTTGAGAAACAAAGGACTGCAGATGCTGGAATCTAGATGAAAGACACGATGATGCTGGAGGAACTCAGCAGGCCAGGCAGCATCCGTGGAGAAAAGCAGGTGGTCAATGTTTCAGGTCAGGACCCTTCTTCAGGATGAAGGTAGGAAAAGGGGAAGCCCAATATATAGGAGGGTAAAGCGGAGCATTGATAGGTGAACAAAAGAGGGGAGGCGGGGTGGGCACAAGGTGGTGATAGGTAGATGCAGGTAAGAAGTAGAGATAGGCAGGTGCAGGGGAGGAGGGGAGAGCAGATCCACCAGAGGATGGGTCAAAGGTAAGGAGAGAGATAAAAAAAAGGTTGAGAAAAAGAGGCTAGGAAAGGGAAGAAGAGAAGAAGGATGGTGGGGGGCTGGGGATTTGGGGAAGGGTGTGGGGATTACCTAAAGTGGGAGAATTCAATGTTGATGCCGTTAGGCTGCAAGGTTCCAAGATGGAAAATGAGGTGCTGTTCCTCCAGTTTGCACTTGGAATTCTCCTGGCAATGGAGGAGGCCGAGGACTGTCATATCTGTGATAGTGTGGGAGGGGGAGTTGAAGTGACTGGCAACGGGGAGATGCAGATCACGTTTACGGACAGAGCGCAGGTGTTCTGCGAAACGGGCACCCAGTCTGCGTTTGGTCTCACCAATGTAGAGGAGGCCACACTTGGAGCACCGAACACAGTAGATGATATTAAGGGAGGTGCAGGTGCATCTCTGTCTCACCTGAAAAGACAGTTTGGGTCCCTGGATGGAGGTGATGGAGGTGGTGTAGGGGCAGGTGTTGCACCTATGGCGGGGGCAGTGGAAAGTTCCCGGAGTGGGAGCAGGATGGGTGGGGGGGGGGGGGGGTTGGAGGAGTGAACTAGGGAGTCGCGGAGAGAGCAGTCCATGCAAAAGGCAGAAAGGGGCGGGGAGGGGAAGATATGCTTGGTGGTGGGGTCCCGTTGGAGATGGCAGAAGTGGCGGAGAATGATGTGTTAGATACGTAGGCTGGTGGGATGAAATGTGAGGACAAAGGGGGCCTTATACCTTTTGGGTCTGGAAGGGGTGGGGGTGAGAGAGGAGGTGCGGGAAATATAAATGTTACTGATTTTCCTTGTAACCTATTCTTACCTCATTCCCATCAACTCTTCCCAGATTATACCACCCGCCTCCACTCCAGGGGCAAGTTAGTGGGCAATTGACCTGCCACCCTGTATATCTTTGGGATATGGGAGGAAACCAGAGCACCCACTCAGTTACAGGGGGAACGTGCAAACTCCACACAAACAGCATCGGAGGTCGGGATTGAACCCGGGTTGCTGAGGCTGTGAAGCAGCAGGTCTACCACTGGGCTGCGCCTCGAGTACGAGAGTACTCCCTCGACTTCCCTCAAGCACAGAGCCTTGGGTTTCATTATGACCCATTTTACACCAATGAACAAAATCAATATCTACCCCAATACCTAAGTTCACCAGATAGAGGAGAGAATTCTGGTATAGCTTTGATATAGTTAATTGAAATTTAAAGCTCAGTAAGAAGTCATAGAAATACTTTAAACAAATGTCAGCAGTTTTTTTTATTTAGTCGTTTGTAATTGGGAAATAAAAATGAGATAACTTCTATCAGACCCCAATATCAATAGACTATAGAAATCCAAACAGCACAACAGCATAGTTCAGATCAATATCTAACAGATTGTGCACTTTAGAGCATATTTCATGCAGCAAACAACAGTTACAATCTGATAAGAGTCCATATCAAATGGAAATTGTATAAACAAGAAAACTGACAATTTGACTGATCTTCATCAAGTTAAAACAAGTGAAAGTTTCAATTTAACTATTACATTTCCAGTGATCAGAAGTGTTATGGAGTCGTAGAGTCATAGAGCTGTACAGCCCAGAAACAGGCCCTTCGGTCCAACTCATCCATGCCAACTGTGATGCCTATCTATGCTAATCCCATTTTGCCACATGAGGCCTGTATCCCTCTACTCATTTCCTACCCAAATAACTATCCCAATGCCTTTAACCTATTGTAATTGTGTCTGCCTCTACTGCATCCTCTGGTAGTTTGTTCCATATAACCACCACCTGCATGTGATCTTTAAATTTCTCTCCTCTCACCTTAAACCTCTACTTGCTAGTTCTACACTGCCTTACCCTGGGATAAAGGGCTCTATCTACACCCCTCATATTGTTATAAACCTCTATAAGGTCACCCCTCAGCTTCCTATGCTCCATTGAAAATAAACCCGGCCTATCCAATCTCTCCTTGTTACTAAAGCCCTCCATTCCAAGCAACATTCTGCTGAATCTCTTCTGCAATCTTTCTAGTGCTACCACATCCTTCCTGTATGTGGCAACAGAACAGTACACAATACTCGAAATGCGGCCGAACCACTGTCTTGTACAGCTGCAACGTTACGCCCAACTCTTAAACTCAGTGCCTCAGCCTATGAAGGTAAGCATGCCAGATCCTTTCCTCACTATCCTATCCAACTGTTTCATCATTTTCAGGGAACTACGAATTTGTACTCCATGGTCTCTCTGTACATCTACACCCCTAAGGTACTTGCCATTTACTGTATACATCCTGACAGTGGTTACTGTTCCAAAATGCTTTACGTCACACTCATCTGGGTTAAGTTCCATTGGCCACTGCTCTGCTCAACTTTCTAGCTGACCTACATCCCTCTGTATCCTTGGACAATCTTCTTTGCTATCTACAACTCTGCCAATTTTCGTGTTGTCAGCAAACTTACTTATCAAACCACCTACATTCTCCTCCAAATCATTTATATGATCTGGAGTGAGTGGCCGGAATTGAACCCGGGTTGCTGGCGCTATAACAGCGTTACGCTAACTGCTACACTTTCGTGCCTGGCCGTATTTGCAGCAACACTAAAGATATCCTCAGCAACCACATTGGTAGTGAGTTGGGATGTTGCCACCAAGAGATTACCAGGAGACAGGAATCCAGAGTAATGAAACTAGAGAATCATGTTCTCTCAGTAGATGTGGTGAGGGCAACAGGAGATGGATGTGTGAGGAACATCGGGAGATGGGGAGCATGTGCAAGCATATAGGATTAGTTAGGTTGGCATCGTGGTCAGTGTCGACACAGTGAGCCGAAGGGCCTGTTCCTGTGCTGTACTGTTCTATGTTCTAAGCTGGAGCTGTATGAACAGCTTCAGCCATTCAACCTGTATATAGACTTTGTGAGGTTAGTCTTCAAATTGGACAATGTCATCAAAAGCCCCAGAACAGAAGTACATGATAATACTTGAGGAAAGAATCAGAATCAGATTTATTATCGCTGACATATGTCGTGAAACAGACATAAAGATAAAAAAAATTACTATAAGTTGCAAAATTAAGTAAATAGTGCAAAAGAGGAATAACGAGGTGGTGTTCATGGGTTCATGGATCATTCAGAAATCTGATGGCAGAGGGGAAGAAGCTGTTCCTGAAACACTGAGTGTGGATCTTCAGGTTCCTGCACCTCCTCCCCGATGGTAGTAATGTGAAGAGGGCATGCCTTGGTGCTGAGGATGATATTGCTGCTGGTGGGGTGGTCAGATGCAAATTTGTGAATCTATTGGTGTCTCAGGCTATTGCCAAGGTATCAGATAATGACACGGTGCAGACCTTAGAAAGAGCTTGTGAATTGGGTTAATACAGTGGACCTCAAGCTCAAGGGTGCCTGCAGGAAGACCACCAACAGGGAGGTGGTGAGTCAGGACGTGAGGCAGAGACCCTCAGGACATGATACCAAGATACCTGTGGGGCTGGTGTCTCCCCCACCTACCTATGTTTACAATGGGCCATTAATTGACTTACTGCCATCTTTACTAAATGCCAAATTTCCTTATCCTGTGGTGAAATACCTTCACTTGAGGTTGAGTGATTACAATAGTAGAACATAGAACAGCAGATAAGATACCTTCTTTAGTCACATGTACATCAAAACACACAGTGACATGCACCTTCTGCGTAGAGTGTTCTGGGGGCAGCCCGCAAGTGTCGCTACACTTCTGGCACCAACATAGCATGCCCACAACTTCCTTACACATACGTCTTTGGAATGTGGGAGGAAACCGGAGCACCCGGAGGGAACCCACACAGACACAGGGAGAACGTACAAACTCCTTACAGACAGTGGCCAGAATTGAATCCGGGTCACTGGCACTGTAATAGCATTCTGCTAACCACTACACTACTGTGCCTCAGCACAGCGCAGGAACAGCCTTTTGGCCCACTTTGTCTGCACCGACCATGATGCCAATTTAGATTGCACATCTGCCTGCACATGGTCTGTATCCCTCAACTCCCTGCCTGTTCATGTGCCTGTCTAAATGACTCTTAAACTTTGCTATCGTAATCTTAATGTAACCATTGATACCAGGTCTTGCTTCCCTTTCTCTCTACCACTCCTTATTCAGAGCTGAACCCTGCTCACGGTTCAGCACAAGACCCACATCTGACCACTTCTCCCCATCTGACTGCAGTAAGTCTATGCTTGAGAGGTCCTCCTTTTAAAGTAATGCAAGTCAAATCTATGCCATCAGTAAATAGGAAGTTCCCATACGTTGGTAACTCTAAACACTTCTCAGGACAAAGCTCAGACACAAGGAGCCTTTATTTCAGAGCAGCTTTGAGACTGGTACATGTCTCTGCCCAGCCATCTTCAGTTGTTTTGTCAATGACCTTCCTTACATCATAAGGTCATGGCAAGTTGGAATATTGGTTGATGATTGTTCAATTCTATTCACAACTCACACCATGCCTACATGCAACAAGACCTAGATAACTTTTAGGCATGGGCTGATAATTGACAAGTAATATTTTCCCTACAGAAGTGACAGGCAATAACCATCTCCAACAAGAGAAAGTCTAACCATTTATCCTCGTCATTCAATGGCATTAACTTTGCCAAATTCTCCACCATCAATATCCTCTGGATCACCATTGACCTGAAGTTTAACTACTAGCCACAGAAATACTGTGTCTGTCAGGGCAGGTTAGAGGTTGGGTCTCCTGTGGCCAGTAACTCATTTCCTGACACTTCAAGGATATAGATATAGATATTTCTTTATTAGTCACATGTACATTGAAATACACAGTGAAATATGTCTTTTTGCGTTACTGAGAATGTGCTGGGGGCAGCCCGCAATTGTCGCCACTCTTCAGGCTCCAATATAGCATGCCCACAGCTCCTAATCTGTACGTCTTTGGAATGTGGGAGGAAACCGGAGCACCCGGAGGAAACCCACACTGACACAGGCAGAACGTACAAACTCCTTAGAGACAGCGGCAGGAATTGAACCTGGGTCACCGGCTTTGTAATAGCTTTATGCTAACCACTATACTACCGTGCTGCCGTACTACCATGATGACTTTCCACATCTACAAGGCACAAATCAGGAGTCTGGTGGAATATTCTCCACTTCCCTGGATAAGTACAGGGCCAACAACTCTCAAGAAGTTCAACACACAGAAAGCAGCCTGCTCGCCCGGCACCCTATTCACCATCTACCACTCCCTCCTCCACCAACACACAGTGGTTACCATGGGTACCATCTACACAATGCACTACAGTTACCTATCCAGGCTTTTCCAACACCACTTCCCAAACCTGCGACCTCTGCCATTAAGAAGGACAAGGGCAGCAGAAGAATGGGTTAACCACCAGCTGCAGGTTCCCCTCCCTGCAAGTTACACATTATCTTGGCCTGGGAATACATTGCTGATCCTTCATCATCACTGGGAAGCTTTCTCCTTAAAGACACTGTGGGAGTACCTTCAGCAGAAAACTTACAGTGGTTCTAGAAGGTGTTACCCATCCCTAACTGCCCTTCAGAGGGTTCACCACCACCTTCTGAAGGACAGTTAGGGATGGGTAATAACTTCTGGCCTCCTCAGCAATACCCAGATTCTGAAAATGAATAGGCAAAACAAATGAGCAGGTAAATGAGCAAGGCAATGCTTCGGAGAAGCAAGATGAAATAAAGCTCATGCACTTGGGAGACACGGTGAAGAAGGAAGGTTTCAAGGAGCTTCAAGATTAATGAAGGTTCCCAGCAGAGAAGCCTGCCCAGGGAGAGGTTACAGAGCTTTTAGGCTCTTGAGATAGAACATAAGGAAATAAGATCGAGAAGTAGGATTAGACTACTCAATTATCATGGTTGATGGTTTACCTTGGTTCCAGTTGCCTGAAGTAGTTCCTTGATTTCCTTACATCGTCAAACCTATTGATCCTGTCTTGAATACTCTGAGTGACTGGGCTTCCAAAACTCTCTAAGGTAGAGGATTCCAAAGATTCACTTCCCTCTGAGTATTCAGGTCTCAAAAGAAAAAAAAAGCAGTGGATGGATTCATGGGAAAAGCTAAAAAATGAGGAAAAGGGGGTGGCAAAGTTTAGAAAATGGGAAAAAAAGAAAAATCAGGATGCAAAGCAGCATAAAAATAAAGGCAAAAAAATGGAGAGTGTGAAAAGGCAAACCAAGTGGAGACTAACTATTTGTGGTATTTAGTAGTGTGCCAAATATATTGTCTAATTGTATCTGTTGTAGTTATTAATTAGACTTATTAGAGGTCAGTGCTAAGGTTTACATAAACAATGTACTGCATACAGGTGGTATTAAGCAAATGGTGATCAAAACAACTGAAACAATGTGTTTACAGTTATGGAGGTAATTATGCTAATACTGCAATTATAGGGCAGGATACCAGACCAAATGTGCAAGAGACCTACATGAAGAAGTGGTTAACTGAAATCAGTGGTGCCTCAGTAGACATTTCAGAAACATTAAGTACAACTCAGAATGTTTTGCAGTCAAGCAAACTAAGAGACCAATTGAATTTATGTTTGTGATAATTAATAACTGTATCATTGTCTTTGTAAGCAATTGGATAATTGTATAATTTCATTTATCTACTAAATTAACTGATAGTATAGTTTTATGTCGATATTTGATGGTTTGTATGAGTTTATTATTTTTCAAAGGGGAGGCAGTAGAGTGAATATAAGTACACGTGTACCATTAAGAACTGTGTACTGCATGGCATGACCTTGCTATGTTGCTCTTCAGTTCCAAATGGCTGCCTTCAATAAAGAATAATCTGTTGTAGGCTCTGTATAATTGAACGATGGTATTTGTAGCAACATCAATGAAGTCCACAGACAATGCAGCAACATGTTTTATTTCTTACCTCATTGAGATGGACAGTATTAAATGAAGGATAAGAACTCGGTTTACACAAAAATACAGAATGGTGGAAACGGAACCACCCTTCAGTATAAGAACATATGAAATAGGTTATAATGAAATTGCAGTTTTATAAAACTCTGGTTAGGCCACATCTGGGGTATTGCATTCAATTCTGGTCGCCCCATTATAAGAAGGATGTGGAGGCTTTGGGGAGTGTGCAGAAGAGGTTTACCAGGATGCTGCCAGGATTAGAGAGCATGAGCTATAAGGAGAGGTGGGACAAAATAAGGTTGTTTTCTCTGTAGCGGCAGAGGCTGAGGAGAGATCTGATAGAAGTTTATAAAATTATGAGAGGCATAGATAAAGTAGACAGTTGGTATCTTTTTCCTAGGGTCAAAATGTCTAATACTAGAGGGCATGCATTTAAGGTGAGAGGGGGTAAGTTCAAAGGAGATGTGCAGGGCAGGTTTTTTTACACAGGGAGTGGTGGGTGCCTGGAATGTGCTGCCAGGGGTGGCGGTGGGGGCAAATACGATAGTGGCGTTTAAGAGAGTTTTGGAAAGGCACATGAATATGCAAAGGATGGAGGGAT
The DNA here is from genome assembly GCF_009764475.1 of Pristis pectinata. Classification (NCBI taxonomy): domain Eukaryota; kingdom Metazoa; phylum Chordata; class Chondrichthyes; order Rhinopristiformes; family Pristidae; genus Pristis; species Pristis pectinata. Next base: position 11,750,409 of record NC_067415.1, read on the forward strand.
ATGGACCAAGTGCAGGCAGAAGGGATTCATGTAATTAGGCATCATTAGCTTAATTAGTTCTGTGTAACATTATGGACTGAAGGGCCTGTTCCTCTCCTGTACTGTTCTATATTCTAAGTTCAAGAGTAGTCAACACAGGCTTTTGCGAAATTTCACCATTCAGTAAGAACATGACTGAGCTGATCTTGGCCTCATCTCCATCTTCTTGCATGTTCCCCATAACTCTTGCCCCTGCTTGATGACAACAATCTGTCTCTCTCAGTCATGAATATATTCAGTGGAGGAACATCCACAGTTGTATGGACTGGAACATTTCAGAAACATAACCTCAGATTGAAGAAATTCTTCCTCATTGTTGTTACAGAAAGGTGATCCTTATTTCTGAATTTGAGAATTTAAACTACCCCATCCCTAATTCTAGATTCCCCCATGAAAGAAGGTATCCTCTTTAAGCCCCTTCAGATCATTTATCATTCTTCTAAACTCCAAAAAGCCCAACTGCTCAACCTTTAAGATGTCAGCCCCTTCAGTCTATGAATTAATCCAATGATCCTTCTCTGAACTGCCTCCAAAATTTCCTTTTGTAAATAAGGAGATCAAATTTCAGATCTCTTGTTCAGGTGGTCTCATAGTGCAGTATAGTTGTAACAAGACTTCCAAGATTCTCTACTTCATTTCTCAGTAACAAAGACTGACTTTCCATTTAGTTTCCTATTTATTTGCTGTATCAGCATGATAAATGTCTGTGTTTTGTGTACAATAAACCTGTACTAGACTAAAGCTGCTCTATAAACACAGACTTCATGTTCTGATAAGCCTGTAGATAGATGAGCTTGGGTGCATGTTTCTGAGAGCAGAAGATTTACATTTACCCTTTTTGTCTGACTTGAGGAATAGCCCTGACACACAGGTTGGCCTCACAGGTCCACAGAGCTGACTTGCAGTTGGTCACTACAGAACAGACAATTAAACATGGGTGGATGGTCTTGGCACACAGGCCTTGATCCAGTACTAGACCTGGTGCTGTGCAGCCTGATTCCATCTCTGGTTTCTACCACTTAAAAAGAGTAGACAACTATTTATTTAGACTAATTGTTTCTTAAAGGGCGCAATCATTTCCAATCGTTGGTGGAAAATCTGACCATCATGGACTCATACAGCATAGAAATGAGCACTTTTGGCCCACCTTATCCATGTTGACCATGATGCCTACCTACATTTGCCTGCAGTAGGCCCGTATCCCTCAAATCCTTCCCTAAGTACCTGTCCAAATACTTCTTAGATGTTGCATTTATATCTACATCCACCACTTCCTCTGGCAACTCATTCCAAATAACCATCACCCTCTATGTGAAAAAACCTACCCCTCAGATCTCCTTTACATTTCTGCCTTCTCGCCTTAAACTTATGTCGTCTAGTTCTAGACTCCACTGCCCTGGGAAAAAGACTCTATCTATCTTATTTATGCCCCTCATGATTTTATAAACCCCCAGAAGGTCACTCCTCAACCTCCTACATTCCACTGTGAATAAGCTCAGCCTATCCAATCTTTCCTTTTGACTACAGCCCTCCATTCCAGTCAACATGCTGGAGAAACTCGTCTGCATTTTCTCTATTGCTACCAGATCCTTCCCGTAATGTGGCAACCAGAACTGTACACAATATTTCCAAGTACGGTCTAACCAACGTTATTTTACAGCTGTATCGTGACTTCCCAACTCTTATACTCAATGCCTCAGCCTATGCAGGCAAGCACAAAAGTTGCTCCTTCACTACCCTATCCAACTGTGCCATTACTTCCAGTGAACTATGGACTTACACTTCAAGGTTCCTCTGTACATCAATGTTGAAGGTTCCTACCATTTTTTCTGTATGTCCTACCAGAATTTGACTTCCCAAAGTGCATTACCTCACAGTTGTCTGGATTAAATCCTACCTGCTACCACTTCGCCCAACATTCCAGCTCATCTATGCCTCACTGTATCCTGAGACAACCTTCTTCACTATCTACTACTGCACCAATATTTTTGTCATCTGCAAACTTAATCAGATCACCTACATTCTCATTCAAATCATAATAAGTCCTCTTGTGGAGGATGGTATATTTGCATTGAAAGAGACTTATTTTGCATTAAGTTCCTAATGTTTTTTCTTGCTTCTGGCTTGCAGTTGCAGATTAACTTGTTACAAAGTGCTGATGCTTTGAATGCTTTGGACCTTCCCATTAATTTCATCTATCAGGCCCCACATTGAATGCTAAATCTGCAGACTGGACCCAAGGAAGTACTGACAGAGAGATCTTGAGATACATGTCCAAGATCCCCAAAGGCAGCAGCACAGGTAGAAATGGCAATGAAGAAGACATATGGAATTTTTGCATTTATAAGTCAGGGGGCCCAAAATATAAAAGTCATTGATTTACGCTACAACTATTTAAAACAGCTGGAGTACTGGGTGCAGTTTGGGATTTGATTTCCTTGGAGAGGCTGCAGGGGAGATTCACCAGGATGTTGTCTGGGATGAAGTATTTCAGTTATGAGGAAAGACTGGGTGGGCTGGATTTGTTTTCCTCAGAGAGGAGGAGGCTGCGGGGGGGTGGGGGGGTGGTTGGGTGGGGATGGTGGTTGGTATTGGTATTGGTATTGGTTTATTATTGTCACTTGTACCGAGGTACAATGAAAAACTTGTCTCTGATTGAGGTATACAAAACTGTGAGGGACATAGAGAGCGAGAAGCTTTTAATCTTAATAGAGTTGTCCACAACCAGAGGGCATCAATTTAAGATAAGGTAGAAGAGATATGAAGGAGAATTTTTATTTCACCCAGAGGGTGGTTGGAATCTAGAACTCACTGCCCGAAGGACTGGTGAAGACAGGTACTCTCACAACATTTAAGAGGTAGTTAGAAAACCATGGCATAGGATGATTGCTGGAAAATGGGATTTGATTGGTACTCAATGACCAGAATGGGCAGAGTTGGCTGACAGGCCTGTTTCCATGTTGTGTGACTCTGTGACTCTAACAATACGAGGAATCAATCCTGTCTGCAGCCTCCTCACAACTTGTTAAAGTTTGCCCTGGATCCTCCTTGTTTTATAATACAAAAATCACAAGTAACAATTTGATTTATTTTCCCTCACCCCACCCCATCCCTACTATTTATTGCACCTTCTTTATCTTAAGCTTCTTCTGTAAGTTTGTGATTATTTTTTGGTCACTCCTGAGAGAGAGAATTAGTCTATTGTCCTCTCATGGGAACATCATCCTGTTTGATGTGTTGACCATTAACATGCCAAGTTGGACGGGAAGAGTTGTGCGTTAACCAGCACTTTTTGGGAAGTTGAGGAATGGGTTTCATTCCACAGCAAGGAACTGAGTGTTTAACATTCCCAAAGGCTTTGGTGGGATGAAACCAGGACTGGTCAAGCCATGGTTGCCAATTCTCTGTGGGTTTTGTGAACAATCGGATCACAGTGGTTCAGAGAAAGAAATCCTTCAGTTCACAGCCTGCTTTAAAAGTTCATGTTAAAACCATTCAGTTCTTGGTTGGTGTTTAGACAATGCTGGTTTATAATGAAGAAAATGCATTCCTGCTGCAGGTCTGACGACACTAGTTAGGCCACTTCAGTACTGCCTGTCATTCTGGTCACAACGTCACAGGAGGGATATAATTGCACTGGAGAAGATTCAGGAGATTCATAATGATGTTGCCGGGAACAAAACTTTTAGTCATGATCAAACTTTGCAACAGAGAAAATTGAAGGCTAACAGAATTGAGGTGTGAAAAACCATGAGGCATAGCTGGGGAAAAAAAAAGTAGGACTTACAACCCTTACAAAAGAGGTCACAAGACCTATCCTCTGGGGTTCCTGATCTCTTTACAAGTTCTTGATCTCATATTTTCCTCAAATCATTGGTTCCACTGTTAATCATTTGCTTCTCTTCCGAAAATGACAGAACACTGGAGCCTCAGCTTTGGCTGTTGAAAAGACTGTAGCTACCCTTCTGTTGTGTGAAATCATTCTTTACTGTCTTAAGGATCAAGGACTCTGAACACAAGCTTTGTAGACCAAAACTAGTTTAATCACAAAGGCAAACGCGGGAAAGAATGGATGGGAACCGACACAAGCTCACTCATGCACAGGATATCACAAACACGAGAGGGACATCGCAACTAGAGTAAAATATTCTCACACACACATTGATACAAACAAGCACACAATAACAACGTACAACTTCAGGATATAACACTTCAATGCCTGTCCCACACTAGCATTGGCCCTTAATGCTCCCTGAGTCTGAGTGAAACGTTCCCTGACCATGTGGTGATGCATTCTTACCAATGATCTCTGCAGCATTGTCTCACTACTCCTGGGGTCATCAAAAGAGGAAGGGCTAGTGGACACAGCCCTTTTTATGGTGCTAGGAGGCTGGGTGGAGCCTCACTGTTGTGATTTAAACGAGACAATGGTGTGGGAGTCAAAGACAAAGGTTCATGCCACAGCAAATGGTCAGGCAGGTTCAGAGACAAAGGGTACTAGTCAGGCAAGTTCAGAGTGGTCAGGCAAGTTCAGAAGCAAAAGGTACTCCCAAACCTGAGGGGTAGGTGGAGCCGCACCTTGATTGACAGTAGTATCACTTCCGATCAGAGGAGCAATGCTGTCCTCCAGTCAGTGGGGGTCATTGTCATTACTGTCATGTGACAGCCATGTGGATTTCTCACAACACCTTCTAATGATGTGTTCCCATATTCAACATTATCAACTCTTCTATTTGGGTAATCATTTGTTCAAAAGTACCCGTGAGTTCCCTTTATTGAGTCATTGTTATCTACGTCTATTAGACCATTTCAGATCCACAGAGAGGCAATGACTATTATAACTACACCTGTGACTTTATAATTCAGAAGCTGGAGAGTTACTGACTGACACTTGAAACAGCATGGAAGTCAATGAATTGTGCATTTCAATGATAGTGGACATGGAAGCAAGGGAAAGAACAGTAGCAAAGTGAATAAGTTACTGCTCTATGGGTCCAGAGCCCAGATTTCAATCCCACAACAGCTGGATAACTTAAATTCAGTGAATTTAATAAATTGGAAGCAATGGTGCTGTCAATAATTGTGACCAGCTGAAAAACACAACTAGTTTATTGATGCCTTATATATTTTGTTTCTCATATTTTCTAATGATAATGAAAGAGGCTAATCAGCCCATCAAGTCTATACTGGCTCTCAGACCAATTCCATTTCATCACTTATTTCCCTGTAACTTATTCTCTTTTACATCACCATCAACTGCACCTTGATCTTCCCACCACTCTTCCACACTAGGGGTAATTTACACTGGCCCACCAACCTACCAGACCGTGAGATCGGGGACAGCAATACATTTGGGGTCGACTAATACTGGTTGACATACAGAGGACCTTTGGATGCGAGTTCATAGCTCACTAAAAATGACAACACTGTTGGATAGGGCACTGTAGAAGGAGTTTAACTTGCTTGCCTTTTCAGGCAGGGGCAGTGAGTTAAATAGTTAGGACATCATGTTGCAGCTGTACAAGACATTGTCAGGCCATAGTTGGAATATTGTGTGCAATTTTGGTCGCCACACTACAGAAAAGATGTGGTAGTGTTAGAAAGTGTGCAGAAGAGATTCGCCAGGACGTTGCCTGGAATGGAAGGCTTTAGTTACAAGGAGAGATTGGATAGGCTGGGACTGTTCTCACTGGAGCACAGGAGACTGAGGGGTGATGTTACAGAAGTTTATAAAATTATGAGGATCATATATAAAATAGATAGTCACAGTTTTTTTCCAAGGGTATGGGAGTTTAAAACTAGAGGACGTAGGTTTAAGGTGAGAGGGGAAATCTTTAAAGGAGATCTGAGGTGCAGGTTTTTCATACAGGGGGTGGTGGGTGTATGGAACAAGCTGCCAGAGGACATGGTAGAGGCAGGTACAATCACAGTGTTCAAAAAGCAATTGGACAGGTACATGACTAGGAGAGGAATAGAGGGATACGGGCCAAATGCAGGAAAATGGGATGAGCATAGATCGGCATTGGACCAAAGGGTCTGTCTGTCCATGTTGTTTGACTCTCTGACTCTTAAGTTTGACCGGAGCACCCAGAGGAAACTCGAGCTGTCACAGGGAGAATGTGCAAACTCCACATAGATAAGCAGCGGTCAGGACTGAACCTGGGCTGCTGGAGCTTCAAGCCAGCAACACAACCTGCTGAGCCACTGTGCTGGCCATGAATTATTTAGTCCCCCACATTATCCTCATAATTTCTGTTTTACACTTTTTCAGCAATTTTTGTGTTCTGTGATCCAGTGGATCTGCAAATGACTTGGTTAATAAACTCACATACGACACACAAATTGGTGGAGTCGCTGACAGTGAAGAAGGTCGTCCAAGGGTACCGCAGCTAATGATCAGTTACAGTCATGGGTGAGAAATGATAGATGGAGTTTACTCCAGGCAAGTGTGAGGTGTTGCACTTTGGAACGTCAAATGTGAAGGGAAAATATACAGATAATGGCAGGTCCTTCAACAGCATTGATGTACAGATGGATCTTGGGGTCCAAGTCCATACCTTCCTGAAAGTGGCAACGCAAGTAGATAGAGTGGAAAATAAAAGACATATATGGCATGCTTGCCTTCATCGCTAGAGCCACAGAGCATAAGAGTCGGCAAGTCACAATGAAGTTGTATAAAACTTTGGTTAGGCTACACTTGGAGAATTGCATACAGTTCTGGTCACCTGTTACAGGAAGGATATGGAGGCTTTGGAGAGGGCTCAGAAGCGGTTTACCAGGATGTTGCCTGAATTAGAGGGTATCAGCTATAAGGAGAGGTTAGCCAAACTTGGATTGTTTTCTCTTGAATGTCGATGAGGGGAAACCTGATAGAAGTTTATCAGATTATGAGAGCCATAGATAGAGTAGACAGCCAGAATCCTTTTTTCCAGGGGAGACAGGTCAAACACTAGATGGCATAGCTTTAAGGTGAGAGGGGGAAAGTTTAAAGGGGATGTGCGGGGCAAGTTTTTGTGTTAGGCAGAGAGTGATGGGTGCCTGGATCGCACTGCCAGGAGCGGTGGTGGAAGCAGATAAGACAATGGAGTTCAAGAGGCTTTTAGATAGACACATGAATATGCAGGGAATGGAGGGATATGGATCATGTGCAGGCAGAAGGGATTTAGTTTAATTTGACGTCCTGCACGGCACAGACATTGTGGGCTGAAGGGCCTGTTCCTGTGCTGTACTGTTCCATGTTCTGTATTCCAGAATTTTTTTACCCTTGTTCTCTTATTAATTACACCTCCATCAGACAGATTAGCTGTATTTAACAAGACTTCGGCAAGTTCTCCAAATCAAGGTTATTATCTTTCCAAACTCTACAGATTCTGGAAAGGTTTGTGTGGTTTGGAGAGTGAACATTATGTTACTGCTGCTGTTAGACCCAATGTCGAGTACACCTTTCTCCCTCAGTACTGAGGCTTAGGAAGGATATATTAGCCTTGGAGGGGAGTGGATGGTTCATGTTCACCAGAATGTTACCAAGGTTATAATGGTTAACATGAGGATAGGTTTCATTCACTTGCTTTTCATTCCTTTGAATGTAGAAGACTGACTTGTGAAGGATTTAGTAGACTGGAAAGGGGACATAACTACACAGTGAGGACAGGGCCATTCAGACTGATGTTGGACAAAGGATAGTGAAAATCTGTCCATCAAGAAAACTGTAAAACCTGAGGGTCAATTATCAATTGCAAAAGTGTGATTAAGGGATGTCTTTTGTTTGGTGAGGGTACTGAGGGTTACAGTGTTACAGTGGGTACAGTAGAACTTACGATGGCATGGCATCTGGTTCATTGGGTTAGGTTTCCTCTGCTCATTTTAAACTCACCAGAGCCCTATTTCCTGCACTCCGATTAAACTTACTGGGATACCATTTGCCATGCTCCCTTTAAACTCACCGGGGTCCTGTTCCCCCGCTCCCTCTAAACTTATGGGGGCCCCACTTCCTGTGCTGATTTTAAGTTTAATGGGTTCACTGGAAAGTTTATGATACCACTGTGTGACATCAGAAAGAAAAATGAATTAATTGTGTGTCGAAGTATTAAAGAAGTAACATCCAATGATCTGGAAAATCTGCCAGTCTGTCAGAACCAAAGTCCCAAGTGCACTGGATTAACAGAGTTTTACTGTTTTTGGAATTAAAAAAAACAGAACAGCAATGATCAAATTAAAATAAAATGGATTGCATTTATATAGCATCTTTCATGCCCTTTTAGGACATCCCCAAGTGTTTTACAATTGGTCAGTCGGTGAAGTACTTTGAAGTACATTCATTGTTGTAATGCAGGAAATGCAGCAGGCAGTTTTCATTCAGAAAGATCTCACAATCAGCAATGTGATAATCACCACTTAATCTGCCGCTGGTGATTTTTGTTTAGAGGTAAATATTGGGTGAGACATCAATGGCAACTCCATTGCAAAATAACATCACAGAATCTTCTCCCTCAGAGAGCAGACAGAATCTTGGTTTGAAGTCTCATTCAAAATACAGCATAGCCCAGAGAAGTCTCTGTCCAGATATTTACACTCACAGCTCTATATTATAGAATCTGAACCAACACTCATCTGACCCAAAGGCAAACACACCACCAAGTGAGCCACACCTGATGTTTAGCTGAGTGGAAGAATGATTTGAAGGCCTTAACATCCGACATGCCTGGTCCTAAGTGTGTGCCTCTGACAGCTTACATTAAAATCTTCATGAGAATGTGGTGATCTTTATTCATGGGCCCAGGCATCTGACCACATCAGGCCCAAAGCAAAGAATTTAATCTTTATCAAGATAAATCTTGCTATCTCAGTTACCCATGGAACATGAACAGAGAGTTGACTGTTCAGTTGCACAGAGAACATCTATCTAATGTAGCATTAAACAAGGATTTAAATGGCTATATAAATACAAATTATAATACAAATATGTTAAATGATGTAAAATTGCAGTAATTCATCAAATGATTTACCTCCTGAGGCAAGTTAAATTAAAGTCATGATGGAATTATTTCCTTGCAATGGCTTCGATATTGTGTTCCAGATGTTCCCTGTTACCATAAAAGCATTCAGTTGAATTCTCCAGTAATGACTACTGGAGGTGGTTCAGCACTGATCAGTTACATGCCTGTTTGCTCCCAAGACATTGGTTGCATTTGTATAAAACGCACAAAAGGAAATGCCCAGGAGAAATTTGCAATGCGAAGATTGTAACGCAATCAAGGTATTGAGATGATGTCCCAGGCTGACAGGAGTGAGGCTTTGGTGATTTATTGGGATTGTCTGAGCCCTGAGATTGAACTGCGACCTTTAACTTGCTCCTAAGGTAGCTGTTATTTTACAAAGAGACAAGCATATTTTTGAATACATTAAGTGCCAAAGCTTGAAGTCAGATGGTGAGTGGGGGGTGAAATAGCGGCAGGTTAAGATCACTGTTGTTGGATCGAATGTGTTTTGGAATCGGAGTCAAAGAACCAGGCAAGCTCGAGTTGAGTACTTCATCTGCACACTCTTCAACCTTTATTCTCCTGTTTTGCGGGAGAGAAATTCTCCTCTCTGTTTATTCAATCATAACAATTTCTTACAAAACTATATTCTCGATTCAGATCATGAGTGAACCAGCCATTCTATAGAAATGCTCTGGTCAGTAAATCCCTATGTATTTCAACATGGAAGTCAGGAATATGATTGAGGTCACGTATTGATATTGATTTATTATTGTCGCTTGTACCGAGGTACAGTGAAAAACTTGTCTTGCATACCGATCATACAGGTCAATTCATTACACAGTGTAGTTACATTGAGTTAGTACTGAGTGCATTGATGTAGTACAGGTAAAAACAATAACCGTACAGAGTAAGGTGTCACAGCTACAGAGAAAGTGCAGTGCAATAAGGTGCAAGGTCACAACAAGGTAGATGGTGAGGTCAGAGTCCATCTCATTGTATAAGGGAATTGTCCAATAGTCTTATCACAGTGGGATAGAAGTTGTCCTTAAGCCTGGTGGTACATGCCCTCAGGCTCCTGTATCTTCTACCTGATGGGAGAGGAGAGACGAGAGAATGACTCGGGTGGGTGGGGTCTTTGATTATGCTGGCTGCTTCGCCAAGGCAGCGAGAGGTAAAGACAAAGAGTCGAAGGAGGGGAGGCTGGTTTCCGTGATGCGCTGGGCTGTGTCCACAACTCTCTGCAGTTTCTTGCGGTCCTGGACAGAGCAGTTGCCGTACCAAGCCATGATGCATCTAAATAGGATGCTTTCTATGGTGCATCGTTAAAAGTTGGTGAGTGTCAAAGGGGACATACCGAATTCCTCTAGCCTCCTGAGCAAGCAGAACCGCTGGTGAGCTGGTGAGTAGAAGTGCCAGTGAATCTGACTTCCCTTCACTCCTGGGCTCAGTCTGAAGGCTCGGGGTGGAGCTCTGGTGCATACACCTCGTCTTCATCCCCTTAGTTTCACACATCCAAAGGGCAATGAGAGCAGGTGCATGGGAACATCACCACAGGCAGATTCTATCCAAGCCACACACCATCCTGACATGGAAATATATCACCAGTAGCACACCCCCATTCATTCAAACAGGGTTTATGACCTGGATTAAAAAGGTGTCTTTTATTTCTTATTTTAATACATTTTATTAAATTCTATGACTTAGACATGTATACAGCACATTTACTATTTTCATATTTTTGCATTAAAAAAACAATTATTTCAATACATTTCTGATTTAAAAACCTTTATAAAGGCCTTTGATAACCGTGAGAGGGGAGTGAGGAATGAGCAATTGACACAGGTCAACTACACTTTGTGTTTGTTCATTTTTGGGATCTGGGCAGAACTGAAAATGCCAGCACTTATCACCCATCCCAAATTCCCCTTGAAAAGGATGTTATCAGCAGCCCTTTGGAATGTTGCCATCCTTCTGGTAAAAAGTGCTAGGACAGTGCTGTTAGGTAGGGAGTTCCTGGATTTAGAGCCAGTGGTGATAAAGGATCACTGATAAATTTCCAAATCAGGATGATGTACAATGTTAATGGAACTTGAAAGTGGTGGCATTCCTATGCAGCTGCTGCCTATGCCCTTCTTTGGAGTAAAGTTTGTTGGTTTGAGAGAGCTGTCGGAATAGCCTGGGTGAATAATTGCAGTGCATTTTGTAGCCTGCAGCCACTGTGCACCAGTGGTGATGAATACTCAGGGTGGTAGATAGGGTGCCAATCAAACTGTTGCTTTGTCCTGCAGGACATTGAGCTTCTTGAGAGTTGTTCGCGCTGCACTCACTTGGACAAGTGTATTCTATCACATTCCTGATTTGTACCTTATAGATGATGGAAAGGTTTGAGATGTAAAGAATTAAGTCGCTCACTTCTGGATACCTCAGCTCTAACCTTAACAGTTGGCATAACACTATTACAGCGCCAGCGACCCGGGTTCAATTCCGGCCACTGTCTGCAAGGAGTTTTTACATTCTCCCCATGACTGTGTGGCTTTGCTCTGGGTGCTCCTGTTTCCTCCCAGATTCCAAAGACGTACGGGTTAGGAAGTTATGGACATGCTACGCTGGTGCTGGAAGAGTGGCGACACTTGCGGGCTGCCCCCAGAACACTCTACACAAAGATGCATTTCACTGTGTGTTTCGATGCACATGTGACTAATAAAGATATCTTATCTTATCTTAGTTGCCACAGTATTTATGCAGCTGGTCCAGTTGAGTTTCTGGTCAATAGTGACCCCAAGGACATTTATGGTAGGGAGGTGTGGCACATTGTCTTTAACCACAACTATTTCAGGCTGTTGGGTCACCTCTCAGTGGTCACCCCTCCCAGTTTAAACTCCACTCCCCTGATATTTGTGAGGAGGACCTTGACCAGACTGGGAGTTACTTTGCTGTGCATTGGGTGATTCTGGAATTCTCTATCCTGGAACGTTGCCCCTGAATCAGTGGAGGTAAATAACGAGGAAGTAGATACGTAATGGAATTGAGGGCTCTGGGTAACTGGCACAGAAGAGGAATTGAGGCCTAGAGTAGATCAGTTGTGATCATATTGAATGGCAGGGCAGGCTTGAGGAGCCAAGTGGCCCACTCCTGCTCCACTTTTTATGTTTGTGTGCTGGATGATTTGTCTTTTTATTTCTTCTTCTTTTAATACAGCAGTAAGTACAACAGAGTGGATTACTTGGCCACTTCATTCAGTATTTAAGAGTCAACCACAGATGATGTTTAGGAGCCAAATATATGTCAGACCAGGTATGAACGGCAGATTTCATCCCTGAAGGACATTGGTGAACCAGATAGTTGTTTATGTGACAATCTGGTAGATATAGAGTCATAGAGTAATATTGTGCAGAAATTGGCCCAACTGGTCCATGCTAACCAGATGCCCATCCAAGCTAGTCCCGTTTGCCCTTCTAAACCTATCTTATTCATGTACCTGTCCAACTAACTTTTAAAAGTTGTTAATATACCTGCCTCAACCACTTGCTCTGGCAACTCTTTCCATATATTCACCATCATCTGTGCAAAAAATGTCCTCCCTCGGGTTCCTATTAAATCTTTCCCGTTTCACCTTAAACCTATGCCCTCCAGTTCTTGATTCCCTTTCCCTGGGGATAAAGACCTATCTTTGCCCCTCATGATTTGATACACCTCTATAAGATCACCCCTCAGTCTCCTACACTCCAAGAAAAATGTCATAGCCTGTCCAACCTCTCTCCATAACTCAGTCACTCAAGTCCTGGCAACATCCTTGTAAGTTATTCATGATGTTCATTGCTTAGACAAGTTGGAGTTTTTTTATTTGCTAAATTCTAGATTATTAACTGAATTTTACAGACAAAGTCCATGACGTGTCCCTGTCGTGCTGGGATTAGAACTAAGGTCTCTGGATTTATTTGTCCAATTCTCTGGATCATTTGTCTGGTAACTAAACCACTGCATTTAACCAAAATTAAACACAGAATTATAGAATCATAGAACAGTACAGCACAATACAAGCCCTTCAGCCCACAATATTGTACTGACCTTTAAACCTCACCTAAGACTATCTAACCCCTTCCTCCCACATGTCCCTCTATTTTAAATTCCTCCATATGCTTATCTAGTAATCTCTTGAATTTGACCAATGTACCTGCCTCCACCACCGCCCCTGGCAGCACATTCCAAGCCCCAACCACTACCTGGGTAAAAAAACTTCCTCTGATATCTTCCTTGAACTTCCCACCCATTATTTTAAAGCCATGCCCACTCGTATTGAGCATTGGTGCCCTGGGAAAGAGGTGCTGGCTGCCCACTCTATCTCCTCTGTATCCTTTCCAATACTTCCACATCCTTCCTACAATGAGGCAACCAGAACTGGACACAGTACTCTAAGTGTGGTCTAACCAGAGTTTTGTATAGCTGCATCATTACCTCGTGCCTCTTAAACTCGATCCCATGACTTATGAATGTTAACATCCCATAAGCTTTCTTAACTACCCTATCCACCTGTGAGGCAACTTTCAGGGCTCTTTGGATATGGATTCCTAGATCTCTCTGCTCCTCCACACTACCAAGAATCCTGCCATTAACTTTGTAGTCTGCCTTGGAGTTTGTCCTTCCCAAGTGTACCACCTCACACTTCTCCAGATTGAACTCCATCTACCACTTCTCAGCCCAGCTCTGCATCCTATCAATGTCCCTCTGTAATCTTCGACAATCCTCCACACTATCCACAACACCACCAACCTTTGTGTCGTCTACAAACTTGCCAACCCACCCTTCTACCCCCTCATCCAAATCATTAATAAAAATCATGAAAAGCAGAGGTTTTATTTAAGAAGCATTTTCCAAGCACCTTAAAATGCTCTGCACCCAATTAAGAATGATTGGATTGTGGTTGCAGTGGCAGTGTAGGAAGGACAAGAGCCCATTTGTACACAGAACGCTCCCACAAACAGAGATGTGACAGCTAATTTTTATTTTCATATTGGTTAAGAGAAAAAAAAAGGTGGTTCAGACACCTCAGAGATCGCTACAGCTCTTTGTTGAAATAGAGCTCTGTGATCTTTTACATGCACCTGAGGAAGCAGGGTGAGCCTCAGTTGGACACGGTGTTTCTGATAGTGCAGTGCTCACTCAGTACTGAGCTGCTTTCACAGATCTCGTCTTTAAAGTTGGGCTTGAACTCACAACTTTCAGAATTGGAAGGGAGAGTCCATTCAATGAACCAAGCATGTCTCAGAAGTAGCACTCTGGTTTCTGTATCAATGGATAACCTTAGCCAACCTATGAATGGTATCATCACCCTATCATGGTGTTATCAGTGAGGATAGCAATCAGCTGTGAGTAATTTAACTGATCTGTCCCTATTACAAGGGTCTGGGTCCAATCGTAATTCCTCCACTTGTGTCTGTTCAGGGAACACAGGAAGAGGAGCCCGACATTCCAGCCCTCAAGTCTGTTCTGTTTGCTCTCCCTTCATTCCCATCAACTCCTCCCAGATTCTACTGCTCACGGACACACTCTGGGTAACTTACAGCAGTCAATTAATCTACCAACTTGCACATCTTTAGGATGCAGGAGGAAACCAGAATACCTGGAGGAAGCCCACAAGTTCACAGAGAGAACTTGCAAACTCTACACAGACAGCACTGGAGGTCAGGATCAAACCCGGGTCACTGGGGCTATGAGTATTGCTTCTGCAGTTTGTGTTATAGAAGAGAAACTACTGTTAGTTTCATTCATTTAGTGCAGATAATGTTGAACAAAATATTCATGGAGTCCATGGACTAGCACCAGGGGCTATTGGAAAGATGGACACTTGTCACTAAGACAGCAGATCCTGCACTGAATCCATGCCAACCATCAACAGCACATACGTACACTCATCCAACATTAAACCCATTTTTATTTGACCTCCTTCTTGTCCTCTCCCTACCCTCCAGATTCTCTCATAAACACTCAAGCCAGTCAACCTACCACCCCGTACCTCATTGAGAAGTGAGAGGAAGTCAGAGCACCCGAAGGAAACCCATACTGTCACAGGGAGAATGTGCAAGTTCCACACAGAGACCACTTGAGGTCAGGATTGAATATGGGTCTCTGGTGCTGTAAGACGATGGCATTCCTAGCTGTGCCACTGGGCTTCCTACATTCGGTGGCAAAATGGCATCAGGCTGACAATGAATGGGCAGCCCGGCTGACAATGAATGGGCAGCCCAGCAGACAAACACCAGCTCATCGCAGAGTGTGTCAGAATTTGAAGCACAGAACTTCTGACCATTAACTCTGCCTCCAGAGCAAGTCCAGCTGTGGGACTGATGACCCCTCAGCTGTACACTCACCAGCTGTGGTTGAAGCACCAGCTATAGGCTCATTCACTTAAATGAGAATCATTGACCCTCACTAAAGCTAAATCACTCCCAAGGTTGGTATGAAGGATCTTCAACCTGAAACATTGACTCTGTTTCTTTTTTCACAGATGCAGCCTGACCTGCTGAGTTTTACCAGCATTTTCTGTTTTTAATTTCAGACTTTCAGCATCTGCAGGTTTCTTTTGATTTTCAGTAAAGATAAGTAGATGGATTTTTAACTTTATTTAAAAATTAAGATTAATGTTTTGAATGAACTTAGGTGTAATATGATTGGGAATGAATTTAATTTTTTTAAATTTGTTTACTAACTTTTAAAAATAATAATTTAACTACTTAGAAACCAAGAGAAAAGGTAGCCTGGGGGCAGAGTCTTTGTTTGTGTTTCCACTCACATACTGTTTCACCTCATAGAACACCCTCAGCAGTGAGGTTAGGAGGTTGTTGGGAAATGAAGGGTGAATGTAACTGTGGGCATCTCACAAGAGGAGAAGGACTAGCTGGCTCCCATCATTAATTTTACCTTCTCACTTAGCAAGGCAACTGATTTGTTAGCAAGATAACAGCAGTTATATATCCAACAAAAGTTGGAATTTAATGCATTTATTTTCCAGTATAAACTATGACATGCCAACAGCGCCACTTTGGGTTTCAAACTATTTCTAGTGATAAAGCAGGGTTACACTAAGGAAAGATCTCAGACGCATTGCAGACGCAGTTCATTCAATTGATTTTAATCTAGGGATCGGCAAAAAGATTATGGTTCACTGCATGCATTTTGACTTTGAATTTTGCACTACCCCTAATCTGATATAGGTAGTAGCAGCCATTTTGTCCATATGGGTTGATGAAGTTGATAAGGATGATGAGGTCAGTATGCTGAACTGGTTGTATTCTGAATCATAGCCATAATGGCTAATGCTTTTGACAGAACGTGGATCATTTGAATTGGCCCTCCAGTATTCTTACAACGCACAGATCAGTTGTGAATATTCATGACTACATGGCCAGATTCTGCTCTAACTCCATCTACAAGTTTGCAAATGACACCACCGTAGTAGGCTGTATCTCAAATAAAGATGAGTCAGAGTACAGGAAGGAGATAGAGAGCTTAGTGACATGGTGTCATGACAACAACCTTTCCGTCAATGTCAGCAAATCAAAAGAACTGGTCATTGACTTCAGGAAAGGGGGCGGTGTACATGCACCTGTCTACATCAATGGTGCTGAGGTCGAGAGGGTTGAGAGCTTCAAGTTCCAAGGAGTGTACATCACCAATAGCCTGTCCTGGTCCAACCATGTAGACGCCATGGCCAAGAAAGTTTGCCAGTGTCTCTACTTCCTCAGTAGGCTAAAGGAATCTGGCATGTTCCCTTCGACACTCACCAACTTTTATTGATGCACCATAGGAAGCATCCTATCCAGATGCATCATGACTTGACATGGCAACTTGTCTGCCCGGGACTGCAAGAAACTGCAGAGAGTTGTGGACACAGCCCAACACATCCCTCCATGGACTCTGTCTATACCTCTTGCTGCCTTGGTAAAGCAGCCAGCATAATCAAACACCCCACCCAACCAGGTCATTCTCTCTTCTCTCCTCTCCCATCAGGCAGAAGATACAAGAGCCTGAGGGCGCGTACTACCAGCCTCAAGGACAGCTTCTATCCCACTGTGATAAGACTATTGAATGGTTCCCTTATATAATGAGATGGACTCTTGACCTCACAATATATTTTGTTATGACCTTGCACCTTACTGTCTACCTGCAATGCACTTCCTTGTAGCTGTGACATTTTACTCTGTATTCTGTTATTGTTTTTACACTGTACCACCTCAATGCACTATGTAATGAATTGATCCGTATGAACGGTATGCAAGACAAGTTTTTCACTGTACCTCAGTACAATTGACAATAATAAACCAATACCAATACCAAATTTGGGGGTAGAAATTGTAGATGGAATTCAATTCGGACAAGTGTGAGGTGATGCATTTTGGGAGGTCAAGAGTAAATAGTGGGACCCTTGGGAGCATTGATATGCAGAGGGATCTTGGATGCAAGTTCATAGCTCCCTGAAAGTGGCAACACAAGTGGATAGGGTGGTAAAGAAGGCATATGGCATGCTTGCCTTCATCGGTTGGGGCATTGAGTAGAAAAGTTGGGAAATCCTGTTGCAGCTGTATAAAACATTAGTTAGGGCACATTTGGAGTATTGTGTACAGTTCTGGTCGCCACACCATAGAAAGGATGTGGAGGGTTTGGAGAGGATGTAGAAGTTGTTCACCAGAATATTGCCTGGATTGGAGGATATTCGCTGTAAGAGGTTGGACAAACCTGGATTGTTTTCTCTGGAACAACAGAGGCTGAGGGGTGACCTAATGGAAGTCTTTAAATTATGAGAAATAAGATAAGATAAAATATCTTTATTAGTGACATGTACATAGGTAGGGTAGATAGTCTTTTTCCCAGGATGGAAATGTGAAACACTGGAGGGCATAGGTTTATGGCGAGAGAAGGAAAGTTTGAAGGAGATTTGTGATGCAAGTTTGTTTTTACAGAGAGTGGTAAGTGCCTGGAGCACACTGCCACGGGTGGTGGAAGAAGCAGATATGTTAGCAATGTCTAAGAGGCATTTAGCCAGGCTTTGGAAGGGTTTGGAGCATGTGTAGGCAGATGGGGTTAGTTAGATTGGCATCATGGTCATCACAGACGTCATTGGCCAAAGGGCCTGTTCCTGTGCTCTACTGGTCTATGCTCTATGAGTGATGTGTTATTGCAGATATTATTCTTGAAATGAGACTGCAAAACAACATTAGAAATAGAAATAGGAATAGCTATACAATCCATGAGTATGTCAGTCATAAAATAGTAGATAAAGATTGGCAGACAATATTGTGACTATTAGTGGTAAGCTGGAAGGTTGGGAAAATGTGGAAACCTGTAGAGGAAGACAAAAAGATATAGAGAGAAAATAAGACCACAGATTACCTGAACTACAAAAAGAATATACTCAGCAAGTTGGGTGGCACCTGTAGAGAGAAAATAGTTGTTTAACTGCTCTGTTATTTCTTTATTTCCCTTTACCCTGGACTCATCCTCCAAGGAACCAAATGTTTCCCGTAGCTCCTTGCTTCATTTTTATGTGTTTGCTAGAAGTTTATTTTTATGTTTCTTGCTAACTTACTTAATTTATTTTCTCCCTATGTTTTTAGTCTTGCTCTGCTAATAATTTTTTCTTGAGTAATCCTTTACTGCAAGTTAATCCTTTATTAACTCAATCTCATTACACATGACTAGATCTAGGCAAACAGGAAATTATTCAGCCTACACTGCCTCCAGTCCAGAACCAGGGTCACTCCAGAACCTGGTTCACCCCAGAACCAGAGCCATTCTGGAACCAGTCTCACTCTAGAACCTTGGTCATTCCAGAACCTGGTTCATTCCAGAACCTGGGTGACTCCAGTTCATGGGTCACTCCAGAACATGGGTCAACACAGAATCTGGGTTATTCCAGCTTCACTTCTACAGTTGCCGTCAATGATTATGTATGTGTATGCTCATGGACTTGTTCACTGAAGTACATGAGACAATGGGCATTATATATATATAAATGAAGCATCCTTTACCAACCTGCCTCCATTGCACAATATCATCCTCCGACAATTAAAATCCATGACGCGTCCCCGGAAAACATAAAATTCTCCCCAGCTATCAAGAGTTATCTCTCTACAAAGGCAGACATTGTTGATGAAATTCACTGTTGCCTTTGATGCACGAACATTGCCTTCAGTGAGCTGAGGAAAAGAGTGTTTGAAGATCAAGACATCAAAGTCAGCACAAAGTTTGTGGTCTACCAGGCATCTATAAACACTGCCCTCCTGTACAATTCTGAGACATGGGTTATCTACTACAGGTAATTCAAAGCACTGGAGAGATCTCAGCTAAAAACCTTCCAAAATCACTGGCAGGGTAAGTGAACTAAAGTCAGTTTTCTCCCCCAGTCACTTTCCCCAGTATTAAAGCCCTAGTTATACAGTACTTAATCTGCTTCAATGGACAGGCCACAATGTTTGCATGCCTGACAACATATGCCAGAAACAGTCATTCTTCAGTCACCTCTGTCATGGCAAGAGAGTATCAAGTGGACACAGGAAATGATTCCAGGATGTTCTCAAAGCCTCCTTGAAAAATTGTAAAGATCCTACTGACTCCCTGGTCCACGCCTACTTCAAATGGAGAAAGAGCATTCTGATTGGCATTGAGAACCTCGCGAGGGCTCACAGAAGCAGAATTAGTACATCACCTCATAATCTACCTAAGCCGATGAGGGGAAAATAAAATGGGAATAGTGTAGATCTAGTGGAAACGGGTGTTTGATGATAATCTCCGACTTGGTGGGCCGAAGGGTCCGTTGCCATGCTGTACGAACTCTATGACCTCTTCTCCCATGGAGGGGCAGCTTGCAGGTCCCACATTGGCCTCATCAGTCACCTCAAATGAAACTGAGTGAAAGTAAACCATTCTTGATCCTGAGGAACCCTCAAAAGTAGAGGATGAGATTTTCTGGTCTACCCACCATGCCACTGTTGTAGTAATAGAGCACAATGCACACCTATTCTTATCTGGACACTTCTCAGATAAATAGCTTTAATGGGAGACTTGACACAAAGCTAGAATTGCCTTGATAAGAGAATGTAAGAAATCAGATGTGAACATGCTAAGTGAAAAACTGTAGTTTTGCTAATTCAATGCAT
Organism: Pristis pectinata; assembly: GCF_009764475.1. Classification (NCBI taxonomy): domain Eukaryota; kingdom Metazoa; phylum Chordata; class Chondrichthyes; order Rhinopristiformes; family Pristidae; genus Pristis; species Pristis pectinata. The sequence goes on from NC_067415.1 coordinate 11,770,582, forward strand.
TCTGAAAGTATTTACTTTGCAATATTTCTGAGAGACGTGATAAGATGCATACCTGCATGGCAAACACTGTCTTTATTCAGCTTATCTACTTCCGCCATGTGCTTCTTGGAAAGTAATCTGAATTAAATCTCCAAAACTGATCTAAATATTGCTGCTAAAATATGACACTGTCCAGGTGACAAATTTTAGCCCCATTTTCTGCAAAATATTGGAATCCACTATCAAAATTAGTTACAGTGAGGTGACTGATGAACATAAAGGCATGAGATAATGAAATAGAAGTGGGGCATACAGCCCCTCAAACCAGTTTTACCAATCACTAAGATCATAGCTGATCCAATACCTAAAATTCACCTTCTTGTCTGATCAGCGATTTGGGCAATGAACTATGAACTATTTCACCAGGACATTGGCTGGGATAGAGTCTTTCAGTTGTGATGAGGGACAAGAGAGACTAGGTCTGTTCTCCCTCGAGTGGAGGCGGTTAAAAGAGGACATGATTGAGGTACATGAAGTTATGAGTGGTATAGACAGGGTTGACTGCAGGAAACTTTTCCCCATATCAAAGGTAGATAAAACTATAGCTTTGAGGTAAGAGATAAGAGACTTAGAGAGAATTTGAGGGGAATCTTTTTAACCCACAGAATTGTGATTCTCTGGAATAAATGGCTAAAGAGTGTGGTGGAAGCAGAGACGCTGATGGCATTTATGAAGTATCTAGATGAGCACTTGAATCCCCGAGGTATAGAAGGTTACGGGGCAAGTGTTGGAAGGTGTGATTAATGTGAATAGGTGCCCATTTATCAGTATGGACAGGGTGAGCAGAATGGCCTAATACCATGCTGTATGACTCTCTAACATTTTAGAATGGGTGGGTGCAAGCTTGCTTCTATCACAGTCACTGAATTCATTTGCGTAGGTACTATTCAAGAAACCACCTGGCCATTTACTGCGGAACAGGTGAAAATTTTTCTTGAAAGTCTGAACTCAGAATTTTTTTTTTTATTAACCCTATCTATCTACTGTTGCTGGAACGCTGGGAGTAAATCTTGTCTTCAGCTGAGTGGGATCTTGTGTCCAATAGCGTGGGAGTATATATCATCCATGCACCAACCACTCTCTGGGTGAAGGACCTCCCTCTGACATCTCCCTTGAAATTCCCACCCATTACCTTAAAGCCATGCCCTCTTGTATTGAGCATTGGTGCCCTGGGGAAAAGGCGCTGGCTGTCCACTCTATCTATTCCTCTTAATATTTTGTAAACCCCTATCATGTCTCCCCTCATCCTCCTTCTCTCCAATGAGTAAATCCCTAGCTCCTTTAGTCTCTCCTCATAATCCATATTCTCTAATCCAGGCAGCATCCTGGTAACTCTCCTCTGCATCCTCTCCAACACCTCCACATCCTTCCTGTAATGAGGTGACCAGAACTGGACACAGTACTCTAAGTGTGGTCTAACCAGAGTTTTGTAAAGCTGCATCATTACTTCGCGACTCTTAAACTTGATCCCACGACTTATGAAAGCTAACACCCCATAAGCTTTCTTAACTACCCTATCTACCTGTGAGGCAACTTTCAGTGATCTGTGGATATGAACCCCCAGATCCCTCTGCTCCTCCACACTGCCCAGAATCCTGCCATTTACCTTGTACTCCACCTTGGAGTTTGTCCTTCCAAAGTGTACCACCTCACACTTCTCTGGATTGAACTCCACCTGTCATTTGTCAGCCCAGCTCTGCATCCTATCAATATCCTTCTGTAAGCTTCGACAGACCTCCACACTATCCACAACACCACCAATCTTTGTCATCTGCAAACTTGCTAACCCATCCTTCCACCCCCTCATCTAAGTCATTAATAAATATCACAAAAAGTAGAGGTCCCAGAACCTATCCCTGTGGGACACCACTAGTCACAGCCTTTCAACCTGAATGCAGTTCCTCCACCACAATCCTCTGCTTTCTACAGGCAAGCCAATTCTGAATCCACACGGCCAAGCCTCCCTGGATCCCTTGGCCTCTGACCTTCTGAAGAAGCCTACCATGAGGACCATTGTCAAACGCCTTACTAAAATCCATGTAGACCACATCTACTGCACTACCCTCATCAATCATCCTGGTCACCTCCTCAAAGAACCCTATCAGGCTTGTGAGGCAAGATCTTCCCTTCACAAAGCATGCTGGCTGTCCCTAATCAGTCCATGATTCTCTAAATGCTCATAGATCCTATCTCTTAGAATCCTTTCTAACAACTTACTCACCACAGATGTAAGGCTCACTGGTCTGTAATTCCCTGGACTATCCCTACTACCTTTTTTGAACAAGGGGACAACATTCGCCACCCTGCAATTCTCCGGTACCATCCGGACAACGAGGACTCAAAGATCCTAACCAACGGTTCAGCAATCTCCTCCCTCACTTCTCGAAGCAGCCTGGGGACTATTCCATCAGGCCCCAGGGACTTATCTGTCCTAATATTTTCTGACAGCTCCAACACATCCTCTCTCTTGATATCTACATACTCTAGAACATTACCCTTACCAACACTGTCCTCAGCGTCATCTAGACCCCTCTCCTTGATGAATACTGAAGAGAAGTATTCATTGAAAACTTTGTCCACTTCCACAGCTTCCAGGCACATCTCCCACCTTTGTCTTTAATCGGACCTACCTTTACTCTAGCCATCCTTCTGCTCTTTACGTACGAGAAAAAAGCCTTGGGATTCTCCTTAACCCTATTCACCAAAGCCTTTTCATGTCCCCTTCTTGTTCTCCTCAGCCCCTTCTTCTTCCTTGTTACTCTATATTCCTCACGAGCCCTATCTGATCCTTGCTGCTTACACCTTATGTACGCTGCCTTCTTCTTCCTAACTAGTTGTTCCACCTCTCTTGTCACCCATAGTTCCTTCACCCTGCCATTCCTTCTCTGCCTCACCCGGACAAATTTATCCCTAACATCCTGAAAGAGATCCCTGAACATCAACCACATCTCTATAGTACATTTCCCTTCAAAAATATCATCCCAAATTACAGTTGCAGGTTCTCACCTTATAGCCTCATAATTCGCCTTTCCCCAATTAAATATCTTGCAGTCCTCTTTGCTCCTATCCCTGTCCATGACAATGCTAAAGGTTATTGAGCAATGGTCGCTATCCCCCAAATGCTCACCCACCGATAGATCTGTCACCTGTCCCGGTTCATTACCTAAAACTAGATCTAATATGGCATTCCCTCTAGTCGGCCTGTCAACGTGCTGTGACAGGAATCTATCCTGGACACACTTAACAAACTCCACCCCATCTAAACCTTTGGCACTAAGCACTGCAACTAAACAAGTCTACAAAAGCAGGCAATATGGTTTCAATGCAAAAAAAAATTGATATTTTTAGCCAAATGCATCAATTGATCTTGATGCTGAAGTTACACAATGTCATGGTAAGAATGTGTTGACTCATTCCCAGCACATCCCTTTGCTGTTGCCTACTTGAGCTAGTCCCATTTGCCTGCATTTGGCCCATATCCATATCATCTGTTCCTATCCATCAACCTGTCCAAATGTCTTCTAAATATTGTAATTGTACCCACCTCTGCCACTTTCTCTGGCAGCTCGTTTCACATACCCACAACCCTCTTCATGAAACATTGCCCCTCAGGTCCCCTTAAATCTTTCCCGCCTCATCTTCAACCTGTGCCCTCTAGTTTTAGACTCCTCTACTCTGGGAAAAAGACCATTACCAACCACCTTCTCTATGTGTCCCATGATTTTATATACCTATGTAAGGTCACCACTCAGCTTCCTATGCTCCAGGGAAAAATGCCCCAGTCTGTCCTCTCTCTCCTCTTAACTCAAGCCCTCTAGTCCTGGTAACATGCTTGCGAATCTTTTCTACACTCTATCCAGCTGAACAACATCCTTCCTGCAGCTTGGCAACCAGAACTGTACACAATACTCCATGTATGGTCTAATTAATGTTTTGTACAACTGTAACGTGATGTCCCATGCAAATTCTCACACAGTAATGAGATAATTGACTGGTTATTAGGAATTTAGAACATAGAACGTAGAACTGTACAGCACAGTATGGGCCATTTGGCCCACGATGTTGTTCCAACCTATACAGTATAAATCTACTCCATGATCAATCTAACCCTTCCTCCTACACAGCCCATAACCCTCCATTTAGAATTTAATTTAGTATTATGGATTGAGAGAGCAACAGTTGTTCAGAAATGTCTTGTATTCTCATCTGAGTAAAACCCTGAGAACTTTAACATTCATTTGAATAACCTGATCCTGCAAAAGGTTTCACTTTTTGTCCATAAGATGGAACTCTGACAAAACAATAACCCTTGAATTTTGTGTTACTTTTCCAAGTGAAACTTAAAGGCATCTACCTACAAATTCAATTGCATACACTTTTTCTTTCAGTGTTATACCTGATTCAAAATCAATTATTTCCAGAGTGAAATGCAGTGGTGACCATTTCTAGCTCATCTTATGCCACTTCAGAAGTTAATCTCCCCTGTGTTCCTGGCACGTTTTCTGGAATGATGTATTTCTCCCGCAAAGCTCCACCAACCCAGACCAAAATGGTCCTTGGCCATCCACAGATAAACTTATCTAGTGCATCTACAGCACAAGTATTCATAGCCAGTCATCTTTTAACACAACAGTGAATCAAGTACCAGTTAAGCTATATCTTTGCTGGTTTCATTTTTGATTGAAGGAGTTTTGATTCCATGAATTTTTAAAGCTTGGATTGGTATTCCTCCACTTTCTTCCATATTGAAGCTCATGGAACATGATTTCATTACTCTTCTCACGTCAAGCAAGCCATGCCTTGCATTGTGCTATCACAGATGTGACCCTTCAGGATCAGAATCAGATTTATTATCACTGACGTATTACATGAAATTTGTTGTTTTACGGCACCAGTACAGTGCAAAGACATAACAATCTATAAATTACAAAAATAAATAAAAAGTGCAGAAAAAGGAATAATGAGGTAGTGTTCATAGATTCATGGACCATCCAGAAATCTGATCGAGGAGGGGAAGAAGCTGTTCCTAAATCATTGAGTTTGGGTCTTCAGGTTCCTGTACCTCCTCGCTGATGGTAGAAATGAGAATAGGGCTTGTCGTGGATGGTGAGGATCCTTAATGATACCTTCTTGAGGCACCACCTCTTGAAGATGTCCTGGATGGCAGGGAGGGTTGTGCCCGTGATGGAGCTGGCTGAGTCTGCAACCCTCTGCAGCCTCTTGCAATCATGTGCGTTGGAGGTTCCATACCAGGCGGTGATGCTACCAGTCAGAATGCTCTCCACCGTACAGCTATAGAAATTTGTAAGAATCCTTGGTGACATACCAAATCTCCTCATCTCCTAATGAAGTAAAGCCTTGTACCTTTCAGTTTGAGTACTTGAAAGGTTCTGAAGCAATGAACCGTTCTGAGTAGATTATTAACAGTGTTTAGGTCGCTAAAGTTGCTTTCATACTGTGGTCTCATACTTCCTTAATTTTCCATATGTTTGTTGAACGTTGTATATTTCATGTGCTATGTGCTGCATTTTGACTGAGAGCCAAAGTCAAAATAGGTATTTACTCCCTTGCTTCTTGTCTGTTTTCTCTTCCTAGCAAATTCTAGACATTATTCCAGAGCATTGCATTTTGTACAGATATTTTGCTATTGTTTGCTCTCCATGAACTATTTGAATAGCATTTACTTTTTCACGATAACATTATAAAGATTATAATCTGCTGTGGCTGGACCTGTGGCTGCCTTTCCCATTCACGTCAGCCCTTTCATTTTCTTTTCCCATGGCATTGCCTCTTGTAGATGTTAGAAACAAGCAAATGTGGTAACTATAGTATGTAGAGATTGTTCTATTTCAGTAAAGCTAGCAACAAGAAAAAGCTTCTCACCAGGCATCCTGTAATGAAGTTGAACAACACTGAACAAACAATAATGCATTAAAAATCATACCAAATGATGGAACTGTTCTTAAAGATACATAGTTTAAGTGTTGTCTGAGCAAGGTTCTGTACATATATCTTCCCACATCTTCAATGCAATGAAAACATAAGAAAATGAACCAAGAGTAGGTCATTCATCCCCTTATTCCTTTTCTATCATTCAGTAAGGTCATGACTGATTTTAAATATTAAGGTAATCAAGGGGTATAGGGTTAATGCAGGAAAGAGGCACTAAGATAAAAGATCAGCCATGATCTTATTGAATAATGAAACAAACATGGGGGTTGAATGGCCCCAAGATCACGAGAAAGACTACAGAGAGTTGTGAACACAGTCCAGTCTATCATGGAAACCAACCTCCCCTCCACTTACTCTGTCTACACTTCTCGCTGCCTTGGTAAAGCAGAAAACATAATCAAAGACCCTCCTACCCCGATCATTCTCTCTTCACCTCTCTCCTGTCAGGCAGATGATACAAAAGCTTGAGAACACATACCACCGGGCTCAAGGACAGCTTCTACCTTGCCGTCATAAGACTATTGAATGGTCCCCTTGACCTCATATTCTACCTCGTTATGACCTTGCACCTTATTGTCTGCCTGCACTGCATTTTATCTGTAACTGTAACACTTTATTCTGCATGAGAAACAAAGGACTGTAGGCGCCAGAATCTAGATGAAGAAAACAAGATGCTGGAGGAATTCAGCAGGCCAGGCAGCATCCGTGGGGACAAGCAGTCAACGTTTCGGGTCAGGACCCTTCTTCATTCTGACCCGAAACACTGACTGTCTGTTTTTCTCCACCGATGCTGCCTGGCCTGCTGAGTTCCCCCAGTATTTGTTGTTTCTTTCATCACTTGAGTCTGCATTCTGTTTTGTTTTCCCTTTGGTACTACCTAGATGTACTTACATATGGAATGATCTGTCTGGATGGCCCACAAACAAAGTTTTTCACTGTATCTCAGTACATGTGATAATAATAAACCAATTACCAATTGCCTACTCCTACTTTTGCATGTTATGTCCTTATAGCATTGAAGTTAAAGGAAGATGTGGTGAACATATACAAGTTGCTTGGACAACATTTGGAGTACTCAGTATGTGCTATGCTAACGGTAAACCTGCAGTGATGTAATGGTCCAATTTGAGTCACCTTCAATGGAACTGAAACTACATTGAGTTTCAACATGTTTGTGGCACATAGACTGGCCATGCAGCCCAACTCACTTCCTAACTGCTCTATGTTGGTGTTTGTGGTCTACTTGATCCCCTCTTTTTCAGGTTCAATTCCGGCTGCTGTCTGTAAGGAGTTTGTACGTTCTCCCCGTGTGCCTGCGTGGGTTTCCTCCCACATTCCAAAGACGTACAGGTTAGGAGCTGTGGTCATGCTATGTTGGTGCTGGAAGAGTGGTGATACTTGCGGGCTGCCCCCAGCACATTCTCAGTAACGCAAAAAGAAGCTTTTTACTGTGTGTTTCAATGTGCATGTGACGAATAAATAAATATTTTATCTTTTTCCAACAGCTTACCTACTTTCCATTCTCCATCGTGTGCTTGTCCAGCTTCATTCTTAAACACACGAATGCTATTTGTTTCAACTTAAAGTGGTGCGCCACACAAGCTCACCATTCTTTGCACAAATAACAACTGTTTATCCTAAAGATGTCGGTTAGGTCACATAATATCTTTCTAGGGAGACTCATCCTTTTTAACCATGCCTGATGCTTTATCCTCTCATTTCTAGTGTCATGGTTGTGAATCCTAGCTGCACCTTCACTGATGCGCGGGGCTAAGGAGATGGTGCAGGGGGGAGGGCTTCATATTGCTGGACAATTGGGCTTTGTTCCAGGGAAGGTGGGATCTGTTCCTACGGGACGGTTTGCACCTGAACTGGAGGGGACTAACATAATTGCAGGTAGGTTTGCTAGTGCTGCTCCGGGGGGTTTAAACTAGATTTGCAGGGGGAGGGGAACCAGAGTGTTAGAGCAGATAGTGAAGTGGAGGAGGTTAAAGGTCATGCAAGGACGGCATGTTCTGATGGAAATCAAAGGTTTGTACATGTTAGAAATGTTCTCAGGTGCATCTATTTCAATGCAAGGAGTATTGTTGGTAAAGCAGATGAGCTTAGGGCATGGATTGGCACATGGGATTACGACATTATTCCTATTAGTGAGACTTGGTTGCAGGAGAGGCAGGACTGGCAGCTTAATGTTTCGGGGTTCCGTTGTTTCAGACGTGATAGAGGAGGAAGGATGAAAGGGGGAGGAGTGGCATTACTAGTCAGGGAAAATTTCACAGCTGTGCGTAGACAGGACAGCCCAGTGGGCTCATCTACAGAGGCCATATGGGTGGAGCTGAGGAACGAGAAAGGATTGACCACACTAATAGGGTTGTATTATAGACTTCCCGATAGTCAGAGAGAATTGGAGGAGCAAATCTGTAGAGAGATGGCAGACTGATGTAAGAAACAGAAAGTTGTAGTAGTAGGGGATTTTAACTTTCCACATATTGACTGGGACTCCCACACTGTAAAAGGGCTGGTTGGCTTGGAGTTTGTCAAATATGTTCAGGAAAGTTTCCTAGATCAATATATAGAGGTACCAACAAGAGAGAATGTAATACTTGATCTCCTATTAGGGAACTAGACAGGTCAGGTGACAGAAGTATGTGTAGGTGAACATTTTGGGTCCAGTGACCATAATGTCATTAGCTTCAAGTTAATTATGGATAAGGATAGGTCTGGTCCTCGAGTTGAGGTTCTAAATTGGAGAAAGGCCAATTTTGTGGAAACGAGAAAGGATCTAGGAAGAGTGGATTGGGATAAGTTGTTTTCTGGCAAGGATGTGTTCAGTAAGTGGAAGGCCTTCAAAGGTGAAATTTTGAGAGTGCAGAGTTTGCATGTTCCTGCCAGGATTAAAGGCTAAACTAACAGGCATAGGGAACCTTGGTTTTCAAGGGATATCGGCCATCTAGTTAAGAAAAAGAGAGAGGTGTATAGCAGGTATAGGCAACTAGGAACAAACAAGGTACTTGAAGAGTATAGAGAATGTAAGAAAATACTAAAGAAGGAAATCAGGAAAACAAAAAGAAGACATGAGGTTGCTCTGGCAGATAATGTGAAGGTAAACCTGAAGGGTTTCTACAAGTATATTCAGAGTAAAAGGATAGTAAGGGACAAAATTGGTCCCCTAGAAGATCAGAGTGGTTTGCTAGGTGTGGAGCCTCAGGAGATGGGGCGAGATTTTAAACAGTTTTTTTGCATCAGTATTTACTCAGAAAACTGGCATAGTGGATATGGAAGGAAGGGTAACAAGCAGTAGTGTTATGGAACATATAGAGATTAAAGAGGAGGAGTTGCTTGCTGCCTTACAGCAAATAAAAGTAGATAAATCCCCCAGGCCTGACATGATATTTCCTCGGACCTTGAGAGAGACTAGTGTAGAAATTGCAGGGGCCCTGGCAGATATATTTAAAATGCCCTTAGCTACAGGTACAGTGCCAGAGGACTGGAGGGTAGCTCATGTTGTTCCATTGTTTAAAAAAGGATCTAAAAGTAAACCAGGTAATTACAGGCCGGTGAGCCTGACATCAGTAGTGGGTAAATTATTGAAAGGTGTTCTGAGAGTTCGGGTATACAGGTATTTAGAGAGCCAAGGGCTGATTAAGGATAGTCAGCATGGCTTTGTGCGTGGTAGATCGTGTTTAACAAATCTTGTAGAGTTTTTCGAGGAGGTTACTAAGAAAGTAGATGAAGGAAAGGCAGTGGGTGTTGTCTACATGGACTTTAGTAAGGCCTTTGACATGGTCCCACATGGGAGGTTAGTTCAGAAGGTTCAGACACCAGGTATCCATGAAGACGTTGTAAACTGGATTCAAAATTGGCTGTGTGGGAGAAGACAGAGAGCGGTAGTGGATGGTTGTTTCTCATACCGAAGGCCTGTGACTAGTGGTGTACCTCAGGGATCTGTGCTGGGTCCATTGTTGTTTGTTGTATATATCAATGATCTAGATGATAATGTGGTAAATTGGATCAGCAAGTTTGCTGATGACACTAAGATTGGAGGCATTGTGGACAGCGAGGAAGACTTTCAAAGCTTCCAGAGGGATCTGGATCAACTGGAAAAATGGGCCAGAAAATGGCAGATGGAATTTAATGCAGACAAATGTGAGGTGTCGCACTTAGGAAGGACAAATCAAGGTAGGACATACATAGTAAATGGTGGGCACTGAGGAGTGCAGAGGAACAAAGGGATCTGGGAGTTCAGATACATAATTTCCTGAAAGTGGCGTCACAGGTAGGCAGGTTTGTAAAGAAGGCTTTTGGCAACCTGGCATTCATAAATCAAAGTATTGAGTATAGGAGTGTGGATGTTATGGTGAGGTTGTATAAGACATTGGTGAGGCCAAAATTAGAGTATTGTCTGCATTTCTGGTCATCTAACTATAGGAAGGATATCAGTAAGATTGAAAGAGTGCAGAGAAGATTTACTAGAATGTTGCCAGGTCTTCAAGAGTTGAGTTACAGGTATGAGGGGTATAGACAGAGTAAATGCGAGTAGGCTCTTTCCACCTAGATTAGGAGAGATAAGTACAAGAGGACATGGCTTTAGGGTGAAAGGGGGAAGATTTAGGGGGAACGTTAGGGGGAACTTTTTCACTCAGAGAGTGGTGGGAGTGTGGAACGAGATGCCATCTGACGTGGTAAATGTGGGCTCACTCTTCAGTGTTAAGAATAAATTGGATAGATACATGGACGGGAGAGGTCTGGAGGGTTATGGACTGGGTGCAGGTCAATGGGACTAGCGGAATAAAGTTTTGGCAGAGACTAGAAGGGCTGAATGGCCTGTGTTCTGAGCTGTAGTGTTCTGTGGTTCTATGATGCTTCTATATCCTTTTTTATAGCAAGGAGAAATCTGACCAGTGTAGGTACTACAATAGTTGTCCACACAAGGTTCTGTACAGTCATTATCTTTCCTCTTCCTCAATGCTATCAGAAGGTAAGAGCATAGGAAACAGAGACAAGAGTAGGCTTGTGATCATTCTGTCATTCAAAAAGATTATGGCTGATCTTTTACCTCAGCACAATTTTCCATTACCATTGCTTGCTGATCTTGCAGGTTACATTTCTATGATTTGTGTACAATGATACACAGGTTGTTCCTAACATCAACATCTGCCATAGAGTTATTGATTTACCTTGCACGGAAACAGGCCCTTTGGCTCAACTAGTTCATGCTGACCAAGGTGTCTTCCTGAGTTAATCCCATTTGCCTGCATTTGGCCCGTATCTCTCTGAACCTTTCCTATCCATGTGCATTCAACAATCTGCTGGAGGAATTCAACAGGTCAAGCAGCATCTGTGGGAGGAAAGGAATTGTCAACATTTTGGGCTGAAGCCCTGCATCAGGTCCTGATTCAGGATTTCAACCCGAGACATCAACAATTCCCTTCCCCCCACAGATGCTACTCGACCCGCTGAGTCCCTCCAGCAGATCATTTGTTGCTCCAGATTCCATCAGCCACAGTTTCTTGTGTTTCCTATCCGTGTATCTGCCTTTTAAAAGTTGTGATTGTTCTTTTAAACGTTCAAATACCCATTTTTAAAAAAATAATTGCCTTTCTATCCCTCTGGAAAAGACCATAGTGATGGTTACTCTTCATCAGCATGACTACATCTATTGATTTGTAAGTCTGTTCACTTAAAACCCTTATTCCTCAATTCTTGTCTTCCTTGGCTTCTCCGTCAACATGCACTGCCTCACACTGAATTTGGAAATTCATTTGCCAAATAGACTGAAACTTTGCATGTTTATTAAAGTCTTCTTGTATTTACACATAGTCCTTGTTTGTATTGAGGACCGCATACTGGCACAGCAGTTGATGCTGTTGCCTCACAGCTCCAGATGCTTGTGTTCGATCATGACCTCAGGTGCTGCCTTAGTGGAGTTTATACATCCTCCCTGTGATGGCATGGATAGGTAGGACATACAGGCATGCTGAGACCAGACCTGCTGACGTGACACCACTGTCAGTAGAATTTAATAATTCAGACAACTTGCTTTGCTGTTTGTATCAGAACTGACCAGCTCTGCTGTGAGGTTATCCATCTGTAGTACTATCTCAGTTTTTTCACTCTCCATGAACACACAATCACCAGCTGATCTGCCAAGCATTTTTGCTGTTCCCCTTTGGTTTCAGATCTCAATAACACCATTTCACTGCTTTAACGTGGCCATTCATTTCCAGTGATTGGATATCAGGTTGTTCACTAGGGGAGGGCTAAACACTAAACAAGAATGCTTATTGTGAAAAGCTGATATTTGCTTGGCTTAATAAAGCTGGATTGAATACCACTAAGGAATTCAAAAGGAACTCTTTATCCAAATAGTGGTGAGAATGTGCAGCTCACTGTAGCAGGGAGTGTGTCATAAAGAAGCATAGAGTAGTACAGCACAGAAATACTTGTACTCAAATCCTCTTACAATAACAGGGAACAGAGGGTTTGCCTTTATCACTGCTTGCTGTACCTGCTTGTTAACTTGCAATGATTCGTGTACAATGACACACAGGTCATTTTTAACATCAACATCTTTCAATTACCCGCCTTTAAAAATATATTTTGCTTTTCTCTTCCTCTAGGAACAACAACAGTGATTGTTTACTTTGGCCCACAACGTCCATACTGATCATAGTACTTATCTGTACAAGTCTCATTTACCCACATTTCATCTTTGTATCTAGTGTAGATCCACTGTCTTGGATAGTGTAGATGTAGATAGTGTAGATGGTCAATCATATGAGGAAGATGGGAACAACGGGCTATGTAAAGAGATTTTGATGAGAAGAACAGAAGGAATTTTGAGAGAAGCATAATTCCTAGCATGGATTACATGAATAGTGTGTTTTAATGCTGAATATCCCAAGTATTCCAATGCAAATCCTTTCCATTGTTGATTTTCAGAATGTGAGTTTAGATGGCAATGCTACTAGTCAATGAATATCTCTTAAGCATCCTTGAAAAGACAGTCAAGAGCCACTCTCTTGAAGTGTTGCAGTCTTTGTGGTGAAGGTATTCCAAGATTGTTGTTGAGTTTTGGAGTTTTAAGGATCTGGAGAGTCAGCTTTGATGAATCAGAATGGTGTGACCTGGACAGGGACTTGCAGGTCATGCTGTTCCCTTGTGTACAGGAAATATTTTCTTAAGGCAAAGAAAAAGAGCAAATGATTCATGTTTTATTGCACTGCTTGATTGTGTCTTTTCATGAAAGATTTTACTTTTGAGAATATGGAACTACATTGTAGTTGCAACTTGAACTTTTACTGAACAAGTGCAATTTCTCTTCAACTTCCCCTTCCCCATTACACATGAAACACTATTTCCTCTATTCTGTTTAATGCTAAAGTAATCCCAACCTTATCACTATTATTTTACTAATTTTAATCCAAATATAAAGTGTTAGATTTGTTAGATCATAGTTCAAACTGCAATTTATGATGGGGTTCTAATAAATGTATGTTCATGAAAAGCTTATAAATGAGTCAAACTAGTTGCATGTTCTCAAATGTGTTATGGGCTTTCTACGACAGAAACCACAGCCAAAGCATTAAAACAGGTGCCCAGATGATTAAGGTGACTAGTTCTTACAACAGGAAGTGAGTTCAGGAAACATGACTTGCACCAGTTTATAAATTAAAGGCACACTGACATTCAATGAATTCGGTTCCAAGCCACAAAAAAAAATCAATGAGTCAAACAAATAATTACAGAAGGAGTGTGTCGTGCTCGGCTCGTAAATCATTTCAATTTCCAGAAATGGACTTAATACTTGCTATCGGTGTGGCCATGGTTGTCAGTCTGCAGGAGGTTGACGGTCATTCTGCAAGGGAAGGTGAGTACAGAAAGAATTTTAAGACAAGGATCAAGGTAAAACAATTGGTTACAGCCCAACTGGTATTCAGAGTTGGGGTTCTTACGTGATATTGGTTTGACATAATTTGATGTCCGTTGATGAGAAAATCCTTTGCGAAAGATTAACAAGCTAGTAGTCCTGATGATCGGTTAATTAAATATTCTTTAGGGAGAATATTTGGATATTAGTAGTTGGACCTTCTGTTTAACATCACATCTAATAGTGCAGCACTCTCTCAATACTTCACTGAAGAAATCCATTCTGACTCAATTGGCAGCAATCGTATCTCTACAGCAGATGTTTTGGGGTTCAAGTCCCGTCTGTAGCATGAAAGCATGAAAAGATAAACTAGAATTTCGAGTACTGACCAAGCTCTGCAGTGTTGGAGGTGCTGTCTTTTGGATGAGATGTTATAAAAATTCTTGTGCCAATTTTTTGAAGTTATCCCTGGTGGCATGGCCTCTGTTTATCAATCAAACTTATTATAGCAGGCTGTTTGGTCATTTTCACACCGCTGCTTGTGGAAGCTTGCTGTGCATGAATTCACTAAGACGTAACGATGACTATATTAAGGTACTTTGAGACAACATGAGATGCATTGGTAAGCTCATCTTTTCCTTACTCTGTAACATAAGCTGATGATGTAATATTGGGTGCAAATTCAATCAAGAATTGTATTATGTGGTCAATTGTTCTTGATATACATATTGTTGAATGGGATGATTCTGGTTTGGCTATCTGGGAGTAGGTACTCAGGAAAATGCCCTCTCTAAGTTCTATTGTTTAACAAATCGTTTTGTTACTGTAACTTACTAACTGCCCTGCATTATCTTATAGGGTGATACTGGCACACTGAATGATTCAATGTGTTTTGATTTTTTTCTTTCTGGTTTCAGGATGTTTAAGATGAGATCAACATTTTTATAATTGGTCTACAGAGAAAAGGGAATAATGAATCACTTTCTAGTTAAGCTGATAACTATCTGCAGAAATTATTAATATGTTGTCAGAATTTTCCTTTGTTAACTCATAGCTGTCTCATTTTGCATTAGGTAAGTTTTGTTAATTGGGTGGTGTGTTTCAGATGTCATGAGATTATATCATTGAAGCACTTTTGAAATGTAGCTACTGACATCGGAAATACTTGCAAATTATAAGCTCTTACAACCAGCTCTAAATAAATGGATGGTTCTCATACATTTTTAAGGAGTGGGAAAAGAAAGGGAAAGGAAGGAAAGAGAAGGGAGGGATTCTAATTAGAGTAGTTGTGGGCCAGGAATTCCCACAAGTTAGTGTGGATGTTACACTTTTTCAAGGGAATTTTAAGAATGTCCTTGCAGTGTTAACAGCAACAGGGCTCAGAGTACGGTGCTTGATCAGAGAGTCTTGTGCCAGCCATACAGAATATCAGTCAACCCATCAGAGGCAGTTGTGGTGATCAGAGCCTCATTGCTGGAGATGGTGACCTGGGATTGGTTTACCTAACCTGCACGACAGATTTGGAAGAATTTGTGGAAACAACATCGGTGAAATCTCTCCAGTACATTGAAATGCCTACTTCAGGGCTCTCCATGACTAAGCCCTGCAGGACAGTGACAACACCTGCATGTCAGACCATAAACTTAGTGTTGGGTCTGATGTCTTAATTTTCAAACACTCTCTTCCTCAGTCATCCCAGGGCTACACCAAGGCTCTGAAGGTGAAGGTGAATTTTGTGACCAATATCTGGCTGGCAGGTGGCTCCTGAGATATGGAAAGTGATTCATAGTTTGTAGGGTCTTGCCACAAATCTTGTTGGGGCTATTGTTGGACAATAGAATGGTAGAGGATCTTTGTCTTCTGGATTGTTTAGCATTCTTGCACTCTTTACTTAAAGAGTCATCAGTGGCTTAGACTCAGCCTTCACGTGTGCAAAAATGCAAGCATTTTCTATGTGCTGTAGCTTGAAGAATAAAGTTGGAGTTATTCTGTTTCTGGAGCAGAAACACTGAAGGTTAAACAGTTTACTGCCGGTCGGTAGATTAACACCATCCCATTAGGAAGCTTGTTGGGGATGAGTTGCAGTATTGCAGTTTGGAGGATAGAGAAGAGAGTTTATGCAATGATGTAGCCTTGCTTGATCTCAGTCTGCAGAGGTGGACCCATCGATTAGGATCACAGCTGGTAGGTCATCAGATGTGGAACGGTAATCAATTTCTGAGGACAACTAAATTCAAGAAGGATTCTCCATAATCCTCAGTTAATGGAATTAAAAGCTATCTTGCTTCCAGAATGGCCAGGTACAGTGTTGTGCTGTTCCCTAGTTTCTGTTTCCTCCTGGAATTCTCTTGCCATGACAGAGCTTGGAATGGGATATTAGCCTGGGAGTCATTGACCATGGGGATAATTACAGCCTGCCCATTCATTCTGGGGATGTTGGCCTGGGAGATGTTGCTCTACATTGGCATTGTGTACAGTGGCATAGTGATCAAGTTACTGGACTATTGGTTGAGAGACACGAGTTCAAATGTCAGCATGGCAACTGATAAATTAAAACTCATTTTGTTAAATAACTCTGGAACATGGCATAATGGTGATCACAAATGAATTATAAATTGCTAAAAATACCCAAAGGTTCACCACAGAAAAGGATATCTACCATCCTTATCTAGTCTGGTTTTTACGTGATTCCAGACCATCACAAAGGTACTATTTGGTATACATAAGCATCAACTTAATTAACACTCACTGTTCCATAGTTTTTACCCTGTGCCTGTCTACGTATGAAGTTGTTTCATTCTGTGATGTCATCTGATTATAAGGGGAGAGTTGATAACAAAATTGCAAAATCTCTTAAAGGAACCTCTCTCAACAAAAATAACCATGTAGACCCATAGAAATGAAATTCACTTTGCTCTCTGAAATGGCCCAGGAGTCCAATTTGTCAAGAAGGAAGCAATGGTTGTTGAGGCCATGCAGTGATACCCACATTCTATGAATGAATAAATTAAAACTAAATGTTTTGTTGTGGAAGAGAGGGCTGGCAACACCATATTTACACAGTGTTCAGAGACAGAAAATTAAGGTAGAGGTACAGGTACTGAATGGATGTGATTGTAGGGGTTCCACAACAGGAATAAATGTACATAGCAAACAGTAATGGTCCCAGTACTGATCCCTGCAGTACATCACTGGTCACAGGTTTTCAATCACAAAAACAACCCTCCAACATCTCCCTCTGCCTCCTGTTACCCAGTCAATTTTGGATCCAATATGCTGAACTTGCCTTGAATCCCATGGGCTCTTACTTTTGGACCATTTAGGATCTTGTCAAGGGCTTCACTGAAGTCAATGCAGACTCATCAACTCCATTACCCTCACCTGCACACTTAGATACTCACTGAAACATTCTATCAAAGCAGTCAGACAGAAGTTTCCTGTAACAGAGCCAAGCTTGATAATCCCTGCCTCTACAATTCCCCCCTCAGAATGCTTTCCATACCATACCTATTGGACTCAGCAGGCCAATTATCCCTGCCACCCTCTTGAGTGCAGCTACCACATTTTCTGTGGGATGTTATTGATGTGTGAACATGTCTGGCGGTAAGCATTGGTGCACTTCTGATTTAGAGACATTGCTTTAGTGCCTGAAAATAAACCACTTGTGCTGCACCCCTCAGAGTTTTCTGAGTTCATCTGTAAGAGAAGGGTCAGAAACTTATTTCCGCAGCCATAAGATGATGTATTTAGACATAATACAATTCCCTTCTTAAGTATGTTCTTGGAGAATATAATCATATAAATTCAAGAAAATTATCCAGCTTCCTCTCATGAGGAGAGATTCTCAATTTAAAAAAAGTCAATTAGCAATGAGCGGAGTCCACATTAAAGATATTATACATGGTCTCTGCAATGAAGAAGTTGGAAGGGGCAGATTTTCATGTTGTATTCTATGCCCCTGAAGATAAGAAGGAACCTGCAGATTTTCCCCATCCTTTGTATAAAGAAGTACTAAGGAGTATTTTTCTTGCACTATTTATTTACTTTTGTCATTTATAGTAATTCTATGTCTTTGCACTGTACTGCTGCTGTAAGGCAAATTTCACATCATCTAAGTCAGAGATAATAAATCTGATTCAGATTCGGATTCTGATTCTGAAGTCTCTGATATCTCACTAGGATATAATCGCAACCAGATGCACCCCCTTTCATTCTCTCTGAGACTGCCACATCCAAGAGTGAGCTGCATGCAAGACAAGCTTTCAGGAATGTTTATTTAATCTGCTCCCAGTTATCACGATATAAAAGCTTTGAAAGTATGTGCATTGTATTTACAGAGAGTGTCTTTAGTTCTTGGGAAGTGTGTGAGAAGATCTGACTGATGACTTTATCAAACCACACTCCTTGTAGTCCCAGATAGACTTAATATGTGTCTTCAGGAGTCAGGTCAAATGTAACTTCACAGTGTGCCTACAGCTTAACCCTTTACATCAAGATTGTGGCATTGACCCACCAAATGCAACTTAAATTTGGTACCTAGTGGAAATACAACATAGGAAGTCTTGAGTTTAGAGAAACTAAGGACTGCAGATGCTGGAATCTAGATCAAGGCCTGAAGAAGGGTCCTGACTCGAAATGTTGACTGTCTGCTTTTCTCCATGGTTGCTGCCTGGCCTGCTGATTTCCTCCAGCATCTTGTTGTTTTTTTCAAGTCTTAAGTTTATATGGTGCCATTCACGTTCCTTTCAGGGATCTAAAGAAGTTCAAGCACTCTGAAGCCAATGAGGTACTCTTGATTGTAGTCAATATTGAAACATGGCAGCCAATTTTCTGCAGTAAGCTCCCACAAACAGCAATGTGTTAGTGACTGGATAACCTATTTATTTTGGTGATGTTCATTGAGGGATAAATGTTGGGTAGAATGCCAGCAATCTCTCCCTTACACTTCTTCAAAATAACATCATGTTATCCTGTAAGTAATGATAAACCTGTTGCAAATTTCTCAGAAATAAATATCATGGTACATGTGGGAGTGCCTACAACCTTCACTGCTTTTGTAACACTATCAAGTGATACCTTCCGATACCCAGCTTAACTGCAAATCTACCAAACTTTGTATGAAACTCAGGTTGTGTGAAATATCTGTAACAGGTGGTTTCACACTTCTTGATGTAGTGTGGGCCACAGTCAAATTACTTCCTTAAATCGTGAGTCATGTTGTTGATAACTTAAAGGCACTCAAACAGCGTCATTTGAGTTCATCGAATACCTGGTCAGTATACTGAGTTGCAAAACTTTGTTTTAGAAAAATCTTTTTAAAAATTGCTGTTCTTTAAAGAATTGTAAGAATGGTGCTGTTACTTTATGAGTTTTATTTCTGTTGAATTACGTTTACATCACTTACATGTAAGGTTTAACACTCCCTTGTGTCTTTAATATTGGCAGGGAAAAGTGAGGCTTCCAGTCAAATAGAATGTATCTATCACAACATGGAGCACGTAAACTGTAAATGGAAGCCAAATGAAGAGGCAGCTCATGGTGTTAATGACCAGTTTTTTTATTGGTATGTTGTCATCTTGAATTTGTGCACAAAATTCTTATATTGTCAGAGATACAGCACAAAAAAAGGTCCTTCAGCCCACCAATTTCATGCTGATTCACCACCCATCTTTACACTAATCCTTTCCTAACCCATTTTATTCTCCCCACATACTCATCAACTCCCCTCTCCCTAGATTCTAACATGCATCCACACATTAGGGGTAACTTACTGTGGTTAATTAACCCGTCACCCAGCACATTTTTGGGAGGTGGGATGAAGCAGGAGCACCTGGAAGAAACCCATGCGGTTAAAGGGAGAACTCCGCACAGACAACAGCAGAGGTGAGGATTTGAACCTGATCACTGGAGCTGTGAGGTTACTGCTCTACGAGCTGTACCACTGTCCTCATTGTTTGCTTTTCTTAACCTCCCTGAAATCTCATGTTGGGTATATAGGCAACTCTTCTCTAAAGTTCAATCTCTTTTTGATATGGAAGTTGTCTTTATTGGCAATGATTCTATTATGGTCTTTTTTTTTCTTTAACTTTTATTCACCTCTACTTACAAGGTGCTCAAGTGAAACATTTCCATTTTCAGGTGGCTCAAGGTGAAGGACAGAAGATTAAAGAAGACCGAGAAAAAGTTCTAGGCAGAGTGATCTGTAAATCACTCCCATTAAGATGCTGGCAACAGAGTCAATCAGAGCTTTCAAAAAGGATGTAAAACACTATGGTGCTGGAGGAACTCAGCAGGCCAGGCAGCATCCACGGAGAAAAGCAGGAGGTCAATGTTTCAAGTCAGGACCCTTCTTCAGGACAATTCTTCAAGATGTCAACGTTTCGGGTCAGGTCCGTTCTTAAGAAGGGTCCTGACCCGAAACGTTGACTGCCTGCTTTTCTCCACGGATGCTGCTTGGCCTGTTGAGTTCCTCCAGCATCATTGTGTTTTTCATCTTGATTCCAGCATCTGCGGTCCTTTGTTTCTCTTTCAAAAAGGAATCGGATAGGCACTATTACCAGCATATTGGGAAAGAGTAGGGAGAATGGGACTGATAGGAAACAGCATAGACTTTAGAGAAGCCAGCATAGAACTTTAGAGAAGGATTCAGATGGGCTGAATGACCTCCTTTTGTCGTGTATTTCTTTTACGACTCCATGAACTCAGACCTAGCCCATCCACTCCTTTTTCTTCTCTCCAGCCATTCAAATTGAGAGTCATCGTATTCTTTACTGAAGAACCTGGGGTTTGTTGTCCTGCAAGCAATGAAGGTTAAAGGAACACTTCGTAAAAGTGTTGAAAGTTATGACAGGGTTTGATGGAGCAGAGAGGGAGAAATTAGAGGAGTGACTCAGGAGCCTCCTGACATTTGCCATTTGAACCCTCAGTGGAAGTGGTCACACTGCTGACTTCGGACAGAATTGCCATGCCCTTTCTAAACATAGCAAATTATGGAGCAGGAACAGGACTGAAATCTTGACAGGAAATCCAGAAACAGTTGGATCCACAAGTTTTCTTGTTGACAACGTGCCTGCAAATTGCATTACATGAACACTGCAAAAACTTCAAACCATATTGCACAGGAGGATGCCATTGAGAAGTTTGTAAACACTCTGAAATTAGTTCCCCTGCCCTTTCCTAAATGGCCTACAAATTATCCGTCTTAAAGTGCTGGCTTAATCGAGAAACAAGTATCAATGGACTCTGCTGCCACCATCCTTTTAGATATTCACAATATAACAACTCATTGGATTAAAAAAAAAATCACCTTATCTTTCCAATGACAATTTTACCAACTATTTTAATCCTGCGTGTTTTATTTATGTCCCTCCTTCCAATGGGAAAAGTCTTTCCCTTTCTACTTGCCTCATAATCTTGAACACTTGTGTCAAATCTCTCCTTACCTATCCCAGAACAAGCCTGGGTTCGCCAACCAAGTAGCTTGAAACTTCTCCCATCTGCCACAGGACCATTGACGTTAACTCTGTTTCTCTCTCTACAGATGCTGCCTGACCTCCAAGTGTTTCCAATATTCTCTGTTTTGATTTTATGTTTGAAACTCTTTCCCGACACCTTTCCAGTCAAACTCCTTAGCACCTTGATAGAACAATGCTGAACATTTCTGATTCTTTCCACTGCATGAATGCAATAAAAAAATATGTACAAAGTAGTAGGCTAATACAATTCTCTGCATAAATAAATGTTCTCACAGGTTTACGAAGGAAATGCATGTGAGTTGGTGCAGCCCAATTGAAGGGAAGCAAAGATGTGAATTGATAAAAAGAAAGAACATATCTAACTGGTTGTGCTTATACATAGACACTTCAGACAATCAGACAGTGATGCCAATGAACTGCCTCCAACTGCAGGAACATGGTATGAAGAACACACCTATATTGTTTGTTGGATGACTTTGATATTAATGGCTCACGAATATCCAGTTTTTGCTCTTTGCACATCATAAGTGTTATTGATGTTTGGGAAGAACCAATAGATTGATCCCAAATTTAGCTACCAAATTAAGCTTAAAAGAAAGAGGAAATGCCCCCTTTAGTGAACCCTAACACTGAAGGTGATTTGATGCAGCTTATAAAATGATTAAAGGACTAACGCTTTTGTGCAAACTGCTCCTTTTGAACAACAAGGTCAGGCAGGGCCAGGGTCAAACTCTTATGTCACATTAGGCAGGGTGTCAGGGAGTAATTCTTTTCCAAGGGAACTATGGAACAGGTTGACAGCTCCAGCTGATTTATTTTTGGCTCTTGGTCGCCTGCTGGCCTGCTACTGGTTGAGGCAGAGGATGCCTGGTAGGAATGATCAATGTGGCAACAGTAGTTAGGGTTGGAGCTGTCTCCTGGAGTAGCTTGGGTCACTCCAAGGTAGGAAAAGAGAATGTCCGGGGTGGGACTTCTCCCAGACGCTTTCATATGATTAGGGTGTGTGTTGCAATCCAATTGTGTGGGACAGGATCAATGTGTCTTTTCCTGACCATCATGCTATTTCACTGGTGTTTCAGAGGTTAGGTTACTACCCTGGACAGGTGAGGCTTCAGTCATACACCTTGGTACTCAACAGATAAGAAAAGTGTTTGATAATTAGCAGGGCACTCAGGGATAATTGTTATATTATTCCCAAAGAGCCTGTGGCCAAAATGAAGAGGCTATGAAGAGAGGAGCTATTCAGAGACCCAGAGAATAAACAAGGCATTGATGCTTCCATTAACATGCTAAGAGATGTTCACGTTAATTAGTTGCCCATTGTTAGATGATGGCAAACAACTTCTGACAATTTTTCAAGTATATAGTGGTGTCTTTTGCTCCGCTTCAGAGATTCGCACCCATTGAAGTCACTGGACACAAATGTCAAACGTGATGCACAACACACAACTACTTATGCATTTGTTAAAGGGGAAAATAACATAATCCAAACTTAGCCTTATCATTTGCATTCTTGGAAAATTGGTTTATTATTGTCACATGTACCAAGGTACAGTGTAAAACTTTGTTTTGCAAGCCATCCATACAGATCAATTCATCACATAGGTAGTACAAGACTACAGTGCCAAGATTGAAAAGGACAGCAGAAGACAAAGTAGAGTCAAAGAGTCATTCAACACAGAAACAGTATCTTTGGTCTGCCACATTCATGCTGACATTTTTCCCCATCAATACTAAAAATTGATTGAGAGAGTTTTGATGACATGGCTTAAAGCTCAGTTTTAGTAGATTGTGGGCCGATGAGCTGACACAAAGGTCTTTGGAAAGAAGGAGTTATAAAAGGAACCAATGCAATGCACTGAGGAGGAAAAGCATTGAGAACTCAATTCAGGAAAAAGTCCTGCATGCCACTGAGACTATACTGGTTGTTTTGAAGCGAATGGGAAAGATAGTCAGAAGTAAATTTTTGAGTTACTTTGAAGAAGTAATGCTTTCAGAAGCTTCAAAACCGGGCCTTAAATTTATGAAAGGAAATGGGAAACAAGGTAAGATTGAATTGACAGCAGCGAAAGACAATAGAAACAGGTCATTAAGCCCAAATGGTCCATGCTGTTATTAAAACAAATCTAAATGCTGGAGAAACTCAATGGGTCAGGCAGCATCTGTGGAAGGAAATGGACAGTCAATGTTTCATTGGATGAACAGTCTTGATCTGAAATGTCGACTGTCCATTTCCCTTCACAGCTGCTGCCTGACCTGTTGAGTTCCTCCAGCACTTTGCTTTTTACTCCAGATTTCTGCCTCTGCAGTCCCTTGTATCTCCACACTGGTATTTATGCTCTAAAGAAACTTTACCCATCTATCTTCTTCTAACCCCATTAGCCAATCCCATTCCTTTATTTTCTTATTTCCTTACTTAGCTTCCTTTTAAAGATATTGATTTTATTCTGCTTAACCTTTCAGTCACTCCTGGAGTAGAGAGGTCATGCCTTTATCCTCTAATAGATTTATTGATTGTCCACCAAAGGCAGTTAAAGCACTTTTGGAATTCCTGCTTTATGTTGTATATTTCATTGTATGTCTGTGATACCTGCCTAATGCAATGTTCTTTTATCTCACACTGCTCTACAGGACCGCATAGACTGGTGCTTAATAAAACAGGTCCTTCTGATTTGGACTGCCTATATTCTGATGATAACTACCTAAACTGTTCATGGGAGCAAGACAAAGACAAAAGACAAAATATAAATTATTACGTTTATTATATGTAAGTCTTCTTTGGAGTCCATGTGCAAAAGGTCAGCAAAAGAGTAGGTAGTGTGAATAGTGTGAGACGTTTATGACAACAATAAGGAATGGGGCTATGAAAAGATGATAGAGAAGTGAGGAGCTGGTTGGCTCATTTCAGTGGTGTTGTACTGCGATAATTCAGCCTGGGCTAGGAGCACAAAATATGTGTTTTGTGTGTGGGAGTCAGCAGAAAGAAATACAAGAAAAAAAATACAATGTTACCAGCTGCTACAATAATCATGCATTAAGCATCGCTATTCCAAGGGTAAATTCCTATGAATAACAATGAAATAGGCATGGAATGAATTAAATTTGGCAGTGTTTGTATTCACGGTCAAATACGGCCAGACTTAATTGGTTCTATGCCTGTTATTGTTATTCAAAGAAATTCATTATTATTCAAAGATCATGTGATCATGGACCGAAAATGCCTGAGGTTAATATTTCTATAGACTACTGGCTGGGCATAGGAGTGGCCATTTATTAAAGAATTCCATGAGTCCCTCTGATTGCCTGTCCCTTGCATTTACATTGAAACTTGGAGCATTTGCTTATAGAATAGGGAGGGTCATTTTGTATGAGGTTGCAATCCCAATCTGGAACCCCAATAGACAGGAGCACATGTTACATAAAATGACTCGAATGTATTACAGCTTCACTTCTGAGCCTTAATCCCATTTAATGACCTTCCACACCAGGAATGGGATCTTGCAGATTCACTCTTCATCCTTTTTAGAAAGCATTTGATGAAGAATATGAGACAGAGGTTAATGAGATAACAGCGCATAGTGTGCTGTGCTTACTTACTTTATTATATAGGCTGTGGCTCAGTGGAATCACTCTTGCCTCTGAGGTACATTGTTAAAGGCACAAGTCTAGACAACTTAACTCATAATCTTAACACGTAACTATATAGGAAACATGGCACCATCAGAAGAACCAAAACCTCAGCAATTCCCATGGGTATGTGGAATGATCTCATTGATGTATTTCAGAGAAGAGTAGGGAAGTCCCTTCTATTGCGTTAGCATATATTTACCATTCAGCTAGTTATCAGTATCCGATTCATTAATATTTGTTGGATCTTGCTGTGAATTTATTGGCCTGGGACTATCTTATCTACAACTATTTCAGGAACATTCCATTAGCTGTTTTGAAACGTCCAGAGGTAGCTAAATATGTCATTCAAATGTTAAAGCTTTCTTTCCAATTTAATAATTAATTTGAAAACTCCAAAATATTGGTTGAGAAATTACCATCCCCAGCATGCAGTCTAATATGGTCTCAGTAATTGCCTGCATGTTATTGAGACATAAGAGACTGCAGAACTGGAATCTGGAGCAAACAACAATCTGCTGGAGGAACTAAGCGGGTCAGGCAGCATCTGCGGAGGGAAATGGACAGTCAACATTTCAGGTTGAGACCCTTCATCTGGACGGAAAGAGTTGAGGGAAGATAGGCAGTATAAAGAGGTGAGGGGAAGGGGCAGAGCAAGAGCTGCCAAGCGATAGGTGGATCCAGGCGAGGAGGGGTGATGGGCAGATAGAGGAGGGGAGAGCGGGAATAGCGACAGAGGCTGGGAGGTGATGGGTGGAGGCGATAAAGGGCTGCAGATGATGGAATCTGATAGGAGAGGAAGGTGGAGCGTGGAACCAAATAAGGGAGTTGGGGTGGGCAGATGGGAACAGTTGGGGGAGGGGACCAGTGGGAGGAGTGCATGGGTGGTGGGCAGGTGGATTGAGGAGGGAAAATAAACAGGTTGATTGGGGGTGGGAGGGGGTGTGGCGTGATGTGTGTGTAGGAGGAAGTAGGTAGATCACATTGAATTCTCCAATTTCAGATAACCTGCTCCCCTACCTCCCCTCTACTCTTTCAGTCCAGATGAAGGGTCTCGACCTGAAATGTCGACTGTTCACACCTTTCCACAAATGCTGCCTGACCCACTGAGTTCCGACAGCAGTTTGCTTTTTGCCTGCATTTTACAAATCAGGTTAAAAAGGTAAAGCCAACTGTTGTGAGGTGTGATTGGAAGGGCAATGGTGGCCCCTGGGAATGCATAACTTTACATCCAGCTTACATGAAAGATGCAATTCTCACCTTCCTCCAGGTTCTCAAGAAGGGTGTCCGTGAAGCAATGCCAACAATATTTACGGGATGGAAGTCGCAATGTTGGCTGCCACTTGACTGTCAAATCAGCCACTGCCGATTATAAGTGGCTCTATGTCTATGTTATGGATAACAACCACGTAACAAGAGTAAGACCTCAGAAATTTCTGCTTGGAGATCACGGTATGCTAATGTGTATCAGGATTTTTTATCGAAGTCGGTTTATTGTCATGTCCATAAGTACAAGTATGCACAGCTGCAATGAAAAACTCACTTGCAGCAGCATCACAGGCACATAGCGTCAAATAAGCAGCTTTCACAAGAAAAACAAAAATTAAACATAAATTATACACAATTTTTACAAGAAAGATCACAATTAGAACAAAAAAAAGTCCATTTCAGTGCAAAGTGATCAAAGTGGTCGTACTGTTGCAAAACTGTAGTGATTGGGATTTTGCCAGTTTGTTCAAGAACCAATTGGTTGAATGGAAGTAGCTATTCTTGAACCTGGTGGTCTGGGACTTCAGGCTTCTGTATGTCTGCTCTTCCTATTACATTACCTCCATTGTGGACAGTACAACTTTATACTTGCCATGTTTTTCTCTCCTGGTTAATTTACTCAGGAGATTGCATTGCTGTGAAGAGGGATGGAGGGATTAGGTAATCTAGTCACAATACTACAGCCTTCCTGATTGTGGTACGGTCCCGAGGAACATAACTGAATAGAGCATATTTCCAACATCATTCATAAATTTCATTCCTGACCCCGAACTTGGTTTGCACCAATCTTCATTTCTTTGCATTTGACAAAATCTAGATACAGGCAACTGCATAAAATATCATGATTATTGGGTTGTACTAAAAGTACTTTGGTGTCAACATGTTCTATTCTGAAACATGGGCAAAGTGAATGTGGTTTTGTCAAGGGGAAATCATGTTTGATCAATTTATTGGAGTTATTTGAAGAAGTAATTTATGCAGTTAATAAAAGGGAACCAGTGAATGTACCATGTTTAGATATCCAGAAGGATTTTGATAAGGAATTTTCTGTTTTTATTTCAGATTTCCTGAATGAGCAGTTTTTTTTTATTTTTAATTGTGTTTGATAAAGTGCTGCCTCAAAGGTTATTGCAGAAAGTAAAAACTCATGATACGTGGGGTAATACATCAGCAAGGATAAAAGATTGAGTGGCTAACAGGAAACTGATAAGAGGCATAATTGGGTCTTTTACTGGAGCAATGCAAATACATGGTGTGACAGGAGCTGGCACCTCAACATGTTACAATATATATAACTGATTTGGATGAACAAAGTGAAGGAATAGTTGCTAAATTTGCTGAAGACACAACAAAAGGCAGGAGAGTAAGTTGTGAAGAGGCTACAAGGACACAGAGGGATATGGATAGGTTAAGTGAGTGGGCAAAGATCTGGCAAATTGAGTACAACATGGGAAAATGTAAAATGGTAGGAAAACTAAATTAGATGCATATTATCTAAATGGTGAGAAATCAGAGTTTTGAGATGCAGAAGTGATATGGATGTTCAAGTGCAAAAGGTTAGTATGCAGGTACAGCGAATAATTAGGAAATCTAACAGGATATTTTTGTTTATTGTAAGGGGAGCTGAATTTAACAGAAAAGTAGGGAGATACACCTGGGGTAATGTATTTGCCCTCCAGTTTGAGAAAGGATGTTTATGTGTTGGAAGCAGTTCACAGAAGTCTTACTAGACTTATGCTGTATTGATCTTATGAGGAACTGTTAAAAAGGCTAGTTTGTATATGCAGGAGTCTCAGAAAGTGACAAGTGATGATTGAAATATACATGATTCTGAGGGGTCTTGACAGGGTGTAGAAGTTCCTTCTAGTTCCCAGAGAATCTCAAGCTAGGGATCTTACTTTAAAAATAAGGAGTTTTCCTTTTAAACAGAGAAGAGGCAAAATGTGTTCTCTCAGATGATTGTGTGCCTTGGAAACTTGCTTCCTCAAAAGATGGTGGAAATTGAGGCAGATAGATTCTTGATAAATAAGGGAATGAAAAATTACCATGGGTAGACTAGAATTTGGAGTTGAGAAGATAATTAAATCGGCAATTATTAATTGACAGTGCAGGCTTGAGGGGTCAAGTGTCCATATTTTGCAACCAATTCATATTCTGCCAAATTCGATGAATTTTGCAGGTAGAGTGGAGTACATTTTCTTTAACATGGAAGGGAAGGCGAGATCACAACTTTCTATTAATTGTCTCCAGATATTATTGTCAGCCATTTCTCTTCCCACTACAACACAGCTAAGATGGGTGGGAGTCAAACAGCAGTGATACAACTGAACTAATCATCCAATGTCCTAGAATATTGATCTGGTGATGTGGGTTCAGATCCCACCATGGCGTTAGTGGGAAGCTAAATTCTTTTAATTTGATAAATCTGGAATTACGATCATGCACCAGTTGTAAAGGGCTCACTAATATGCTTAGGGTTGTATGTGTGTCTCCAGACTTATAATAATGTGGTAGTCTCTCAATTGCTCTCTGAAATGGCTATTTGAGCATAGAGTCATGCAGCATGGAAACAGGCCCTTTGGCTCTCTGAAATGGCAATTTGAGCATAGAGTCATGCAGCATGGAAACAGGCCCTTTGGCTCTGCTGGTCCATGCTGACCAAGATTCCCATCTAAGCTAGTCCCATTTGCCTGCGTTGGCCCATATCCCTCTAAACCTTTCTTATCCATGTAACTGTCCATGTACCCTTTAAATGTTGTCAATGTACCTGCCTCAACCACTTCCTCAGGCAGCTCATTTCATATACTGACCACCCTCTGGGTGAAAAAGTTGCCCCTCAGGTTCCTATTAAATCTCTCCACTCTGACCTTAAACCTGCTAGTTCTTGATTTCCCAACAGTGGGAAAAAAGACATTTGTGTCTTCAGATGGGGTGTGCATTTACCCTATTTATGCCATGCCCCTTATAATTTTATATACCTCTACAGGATCATCCCTCATTCTCCTACACTCCAATGAAAAAAAATCCCAACTTGCTCTCCATAACTCAGTCCTTTGAGACCTGGCAACATCCTCATAAATCTCCTCTGCACTCATTCCAGCTTAATGGCATCTTTCCTATAACAGGGCGACCGAAACTGAACACAATATTCCAAATGTGGCCTCACCAACACCTTATACAACTGCAACATAACATCCCAACTTCTTTACTCACTGCCCTGACTGACAAAGGTCAGCGTGCCAGAAGCCTTCTTCACCACCCTTGTGATGTCACTTCCAGGAAATCATGTATTTGTACTGCTAGGTCCCTCTGTTCTACAACAATCCTCAGGGACCTACCAATCACTGTGAAAGTCCTACATTCATTTGTCTTCCCAAAATGCAACATCTCACACTCATGACCCATGAAAAAAAATTCAGGGGGTTAGTGAAGAAAGAAAATCAAAGCCGTGACCTTTGGCTTCATTAGGCCACTATTTCACAGCCTGATCTCCTTTTCCTAACACCCAGTTAATTACATTTTGGTTCTTCATTTGTAAATTAGGTTCAGTCAGTCCCTTCCTTCCAATGTAACATTAGCTCAATTACCTTTCTTAATCTGATGACATTAAATTGTTAATCAGTAAATGGGAATGTGATTAGCCTTTTGTGAACTTCCATTCTTATAAAGAACGGTTGGGTGACAAATGTTTGATTGTTGCGTTCCTTGTTCTGTGTAGCCTGACACCATCCAGGACAAAGCATTCTGTGCTCATTCACAGCCCAATCACCACTTCAATCATCCATTCCTTCCACCACCAATGCAATAGAGCTGCAGTGTGTCCCATCTACTTCTCACACAACTCCTCCCAAACTCATACTATGGTGTTAGATTATTATTACACAGTAGTGTAGCAGTTAGCGTAATGCTATTACAGCGCCAGAGACCCGGGTTCAATTCCGGCCACTGTCTGTGAGGAGTTTGTACGTTTTCCCTGTGTCTACATGGGTTTCCTCTGGGTGTTCCGGTTTCCTCCCACATTCCAAAGACGTATGGGTTAGGAAGTCGTGGGCATGATATGTTGGTGCCGGAAATGTGGCGACACTTGCGGGCTGCTCCCCCCCAGGCCACTCTACACAAAAGATGCATTTCACTGTGTGTTTTGACGTACATGTGTCTAATAAAGATATCTTATCGAGAAACAGCGAAAAGGTTTTGGTTTGCATGCCATCCAGACAGATCATGCTATACATAATTACATTGAGGTAGCAGAAAGAAAATAGAGTGCAGAATATAATGTTACAGCCATGGAGAAAGTGCCATATGAGTAGACAAATAAAGTGCAAAGGCCATGATGAGGTAGAGTGGGAGATCAAGAGTTCACTTTTTACCGTTTGAGAGGTCCATTCAAGAGTCTGATAACAGTGGGATAGAAGCTGTCCTTGAGTCTGGTGGTTTGTGCTCTCAGGCTATTGTACCTTTTGCCTAAAGGGAGAGGGGAGAAGAGAGAATGACTGGGGTGGCAGGGATCCTTGATCATGTTGGCTGCTTTTCTGAGGCAGCGGGAAATGTAGACAGTGTCAATGGAGGGGAGGTTGGTTTGTGCAATGGACTGGGATGCGTTCACAACTCTTCAATTTCTTGTGGACTTGGGCAGAGCAGTTGCCATAGCAAGCTAAGATGCTTTCTATGGTGCATCTATGAAAATCTGCAGACACAATAGGCAAACACAAGGAGTACCACCAACTCCCAATTCCCTTCCTAGTCTCACGGCTTTGCAAAGGTACATCACTGCACCTCAATCATTTATTGGGTCAAAGTCCTTCAATGCCATTTCACCCACATGGACTGCAGCAGTTCACTGCCACATTCTTGGGAGCAATGAGCTACTGTGGCATTAAATGCTATCCTTCTTAATGTTGTGCCAGAATGAATGAAATGTTCAACAGCCTGCTGGCTAAGTAAGGCAGAAAACTAAATACAAGCCATCCCTAGGTTATGAATGCACAACCTATGGCCCCCTCTACATAAGAATGAGCTCCCATTATATTATTAAATTCAAAAGTCTAACGGACGTACTCATGTTCGTTCCTATGAATGGCAAAACTAGTTTCCTCTCTCTCTCCACTTTTAGTACTTGTTCTTTCTTATCAGTCTTATGTGTTTTTAATGCCATTCATTACAATATCATAGAGGTATGGCTACCATATCGAGTGATTTTAGTGTATTTTCTGACATGGACAAAATTGATTTAATGACATTGATAAAAACAGAACCTGCTCATTCCCCAGGAATGGTTTGTATGGATGATAAGTCTATGACAAGTCAGCTCCCTGTCCTTCACAGGGGGCACTCTATCTTCTACAATAGAAGCCAGGGCTACATTTTGCGAATATTCTAATTTTGTACTGTGTCTTATTATCTCAGTGAAAATGAATCCACCACAAATCCTGACAGCCAAACTGACTGGGAAGGAAGAGATTTTGTTGGAATGGGACAAACTGAAGAATAGAAATTCATATTTTCTTCAGTATGAGATGAAATACAAAAGCAACTTGGACTCAGACTGGCAGGTATGTATATCGTGAGTTCTGGTGCTGGAGCCTGTCACAACCTTACTTTCAGCGTTATGTGGCTTATGTCCCTTGTATCCATTCATCCCTTATATCCTTTCCTCAGTTTCTATGTCTCTACAAATCTCTCCCCCATTGAGCTCTCTCTTTCACCCAGTCTGTGCTATTGTCTCCACATGTGGTTTCATGTCATCTTTGTCTGATAACACAACCTAGGAGGACCGTGGGATATTTTATTAACCATGTTACAGTCACTATATAAATGCAACCTGATAAATGGACAGAAAATAGACAGCTGGAGGAACTCATTGGGTTAAGTAGCATCTGTGGAAAACAATGGCAAATGTTGACATGTCAGAATCACAGTTATTGAAATAAACTTTAGGAGTGAGAATGATGGGGGAAATAAAGTGGTACAAAAGCTTTTGAATAAGTGCAGGTAGATTTATAAAAAGTGAACGTTGTAAGATACTTTCAAATCTATTACATTTTAATTCAAACTGAACAAGGTTTATTCTAAATGAAGGGAATTTAATATGATTCATAAAATCCATCACTGAACAGGGAAGAGGGCTTAATTTCCCCTGGTTAATGTATTTGCATAAAACTCCTTTGTATACTATTTTAAGATTTAAAATAAAATGAATCCCTATCCCAATGTGTTTAAGAAATGGCTGGCCCTTAACACCCTTACTAATTCTGCCTCAGCTCTGCCTGTAATTCTTCCTATAGGCACTAGATGATTGCATAAAGAATACAAAAGACCACGAGGATAAAGTCCAAAAGATTCAATTAGTTTGGAAAGAGTAAAAAAAAGTCTGTTGAAATTCAGCCCTTGAGAAGGGCTAAGTTCACCACAGACAAAAAGAGTTGAATGCCCTCTTACTGTACTAAAACCTTTGGGTTTCAAAATCTACCAAATCTCTTCGCCTGCTGTGTTCGTCTCAAGGCACAACAGGGTTAATTTTGTTTTTAAGTGATGGCATATAAGACGGGTAATTTCGATGCAGTCTATCTCTTCTGATTTCCATTTCCAAATGGCAGTGAAATTTGGAAGAGATATTTAATTGGTGGCGAACTAATGTTGCTCATTTGAAAGTACCACCAACCCTGCAGGGAGCAGAAACAAAGGTTGCTGCCTGGGCTTAGTGACTACACATTATACAATAGAATATTTTCTGATTCATTCTGTGAAGCACCAGGGGAGATCCAAGAGTGTCCGGGAACTAAAGGCCATTATGAGACTGCAATCTAATCATGAGTTTTGGCAGCCAATCATAAGCACCTCTGCTATCCTTCAGCATTTATGCTAGAACATTGTTTGAAACTCCTGATGATTCTACAGCTTCATTCCCCTCCACTCATACTCCATAATGTTAGATTTCTCTTCAGAGAATTCTGGAATGAGTGTTGGTGAGAAGTAAATATCAGCTGACTTGCACATTCGTAGCCCAAGATCATAAGTTTTTGGATGGAAAAATCACAGGCAAGATGCAAGCAATTTTGCAGTACTTCTTCCTGGGAGCTTTCAAGAAGATTTACGTGAATATTGCCAGGAATCGAAGGCCTGAGTTACGGGGAGAGGTTGGGCAGGCCAGGACCTTATTCCTTGGAAAGTAGGAGACTGAGGGGTGACATTATAAAAGTTTTTAAAATCATGAGGGGCACAGATAGGGTGAATGGTCACAGTCTTTATTTCTCAGGGAAATGAACAAAAAACTAAAGGGCATAGGTTTAAGGTGAGAGCAGAAAGATTTAAACTGGACTGGAGGGGCAACTTTTTCACTCAGTGGGTGTCACGTATATGGAATGAGCTGCCAGAAAAAGTAGTTGAGGCAGGTGCAATAACAATGCTTAAAAGACATTTGGACAGGTACATGGATAGGAAAGGCTTAGAAGGATATGGGTCAAATGCAGGCAAATGAGACTAGCTTAGATGGGCACCTTGGTTGTCATGGATGAGTTGGGCCAAAGGGACTGTTTCCTTGCTGTATTACCCTATGACTCTAAGTGCTTCAATGGGATTTGTAGCCCTTCCTTCCTATTCTGCACTGAGATCATTATGGTGGCAGTAAAGGATAAGATAAGACAAGATATCTTTATTAGTCACATGTACATCGAAACACACAGTGAAATGCACCTTTTGTGTAGAGTGTTCTGGGGGCAGCCCGCAAGTGTCGCCACGCTTCTGGTGCCAACATAGGATGCCCACAACTTCCTAACCCGTATGTCTTTGGAATGTGGGAGGAAACCGGAGCACCCGGAGGAAACCCACTCAGTCATGGGGAGAACGTACAAACTCCTTACAGACGGCGGCGGGAAATGAACCCAGGTCGCTGGTGCTGTAATAGCGGTACGCTAACTGCTACACTACCATGCCTACCTGGAGAAATAATTGGACTCTTCTGGGGCTAGGGTAGTCCACAGGTGACAAGGGTAAGAGTAACTGAGCTACCGACTCATAAACCTACTTATACCTGGTAGCCTGTGCAGCTGATGCAAAGGCGTGGTCTACAATGTCCTCTTCAGCGTTGAAGTTTGGTTATAAATATTTTCTGTCAGAAAGTTGTTCATAGGAGTGAGCTACAGTGTCCTCTTCGGTCACACCCAATCACTCACTTACCCCCATACTCTTGAGCTTTGGTTAAATACTATCTCTCAAAAGATTGTTCATAGATAGTGCCCATGTTAGAGAGCAGATGGTGACTGGTACCTGTAAAATACCGACACTCAGTGTCTGGAGGACAAGTGATGAAGCAAACATTATAAATGCAGTACAATCTTGGCACCATTCTGCTGTTTTGCATCCATTGCTGTATTCAAAGTTAAAGTCAAATTTATTGTCATACGCACAAGTACTGTACACGTGTGCGCAGATGCAATGAAATACTCGCTTGCAGCAGCATCACAGGCAGGTATCGTCATATAAGGAGCATTCACAAGAAAAAAACAAAGAGTAAACATAAATTCAACACAAATTTTACAAGAAAGAACAGAATTAGAACAAAAGAAGACAAAAGTTCATTGTAGTGCAAAGTGGTCAAAGTGGTCATAGTGTTGTTCTACTGAGGTGGTGATTAGGATTGTGCAGGTTTGCTCAAGAAGCGAATGGTTGAAGGGAAGTAGCTGTTCTTGAACCTGGTGGTGAGGGACTTCAGGCTGCGAGAAGATGGCATGGCCCAGATGGTGGGGATCTTTGATGATGGACGTTACCTTCTTGAGGCATTGCCTCATGTAGATACTTTCAATGGTGGGGAGGCGATATGCCCGTGATGTATTGGGCTGAATCCATTACTCTCTGCAGCTTTTTACTTTCTTACATAAATACCCTGTATTTATTGCTATATTTATTATTTCTATGTCTACTGTTTACTCTGTTAGCTTCATACAAGCTAGGAATTTCATTGCACTGTGGTGTAAATGACAATAAACTGACCTAATCTCAACTTCCCTAATGTTGATTGACACCTCCTTAGTGTAAAGGGGATAGATGGGGCAGAGTTTGTTCGGTGTGTACAGGAAGGATTCCTGACACAGTATATGGACAGGCTGATTAGAGGAGAGGCCATACTGGACCTGGTACTAGGCAATGACCCTGATCAGGTTTCAGATCTCTCGGTGGGAGACCATTTTGGAGAGACTAACCATAACTCCTTGACCTTTGCCGTAGCCTTGGAGAGGGATAGGAGCAGATGATATGGGAAAGTTGAGTGAGCTAGGACTTTTCTCTTTGGAACGAAGGAGAATGAGAGGTGATTTCATAGAGGTGTACAAGATGATAAGAGGCATAGATCAAGTGGATGGTCAGAGACTTTTTCCCAGGGCAAAAATGGCTAACACAAGGGGGCATAATTTTAAGGTGATTGGAGGAAGGCATAAGGGGGATGTCAGAGGTAAGCTTTTTTAAACAGATTGTGGGTGTGTGGAACGCACTGCTGGCAGAGGTTGTGGGGGCAGGTACATTAGGGACATTTAAGAAACTCCTAGATAGACACATGAATGATAGAAAAATGGAGGGCTATATGGGAGGGAAGGGTTAGATCAATCTTAGAGCAGGATAAAATATCGGCACGACATCGTGGGCCAAAGGGCCTGTACTGTGCTGTAATGTTCTATGTTCTATGTAATCTAAAGTTGCTTGTTTTTAATGTGATAATTCAGTCACTCTCCAACATTGTTCTTCTTTACAGACAGAATTAATTCATGATCTATCATTTCGTTTGCCAAATGTTGATCCTGCAAAATGCTATTTCTTTCATCTAAGATCCATGATTTATGAAAATTATGCCACTGGAGGCCATTGGAGTGACTGGGGACCCATACTTATTTGGAAAGAAAAGACTGTAGTAGGTGCTGAATTTTTTGATCTTGATCTAGAAATCAGTTCTATTTTACAGGCAGTAAATTGTCTTCTGAACTCCTATCAATGCATGTCAGAACTGTAACAAAACACAAAGTGCTGGAGGAACTCAGCAGGTCAGGCAGCATTTGTGGAGGGAAATGGACAGTCGATGTTTCTGGTCGAGACCCTTCACCTGGGCTGGATGAAGGGTTTCGACCCAAAACGTTGAACATCCATTTCCTTCCGCAGATGCTGCCTGACCTGCAGAATTCCTCCAGAAGATTGTTTTTTTGCTCCAGATTCCAGCACCTGCAGTCTCTTGTGGTCTAGGTCAGACCTGTGCACTTACTTAAACCAGAAATTCACCATCGCAAGCCACTGTATTCAAATTTGCAGTCGGCACAAAAATTGGAAGCGTAACGAACTGTGAGGAGTGCGATAGTCATTGCTTCAGGGAGAAAGGTACAGGCTGGTGCAATGGGAGGAGAAATGAAATGAATGCAAGCAAAATGAGAAGAGTTTTGGTAGAACACATGATGAAAAGCAATGTAAACAAGAGAACACAATTCTAAAAAGTTGCAGGAGGTAATATCATCATATATTATTGAAAGTTGTAGGGCACATTAAAACACAATTAAGAAAGCACGGGCTTTATAAAAGAGTTAAAGAGGAAGACACAAGAGACTGCACATAGATAAGAAGAATTTTTTTAAAGGTGTGTATTTGAATATTTAAAAGAACAATTATAATGTTTAAAAGACAGTCACATTGATAGGAAACACAAGAGACTGCAGATGCTGCAATCTGGAGCAACAAACAATCTGCTGGAGGAACTCAGCTGGTCAAGCAGCATCTGTTGGGGTAAATTGTCGAGTACAAAATGGGTGAAGTTATGATGAAATCACTGGTTTGGCTGCAACATGAGTATTGAATCCAATTTTGGGTACAATGCTCCAGGAAAGATGTGAAGGCCTTGGAGAAGGTGAGGAATGGATTTACTAGATTGATTACAAGGACAGAAGCATTTGAAATACCAAAATAAAGTGAGAACCTGTGGTTGTTCTCCTAAGAAGAGAGAAGATTGAGAAGGGATCTGATGGAAATATTTTAAATAATGAACTGTAGGCAGAGAGAAACACTTCCCATAGGTGAACGGGTCATAAACCAGAAGACAGAGAATAGAACATAGGACAGTACAGCACAGGAACAGGCCCTTCGGCCCACGATGTTGTGCCAAACTAATTAAACTTGTAATTAAGTGCCTAACTAAATGAATCCCTTCTGCCTACACAATGTCCATATTCTGTCCATTCTCTGCACATTCATGTGCCTATCCCAGAGTCTCTTATCGTATCTGCCTCCACCACCACCCCTGGCAGCGCATTCCAGGCACCCACCACCCTCTGTGTAAAATGACTGCCTCGTACATCTCCTTTGAACTTTCCCCCTCTCACCTCAAATGGACTGCCTCTGAAATCAAGGTCATTGGCACACAAATAGAAGAGCATGAGGAAGAACATTTAGTGCAGCTGGTAGGGCTGCTGCTTTACAACTGGGTTCAATCCTGGTCTTTGGTGCTGTACTCCTTGCCTCTGCATGGGTTTCCTCTGGGAGCTCAGGTTTCCTCCTGCATCCCAAAGACATGCAGGCTCGTAGGTTAATGGGCCACTGTAAATTACTCCTTCTGTGGATTGATAGAAATACAGGGAGAATTGATTACAAGGAAACTTAGTAGAGGAATGGGAATGCTCTGAGCACCAGCACAGACTGGATGGTCTTCTTCTGAACTGTTAGGAAATAAGGAAATTGTATTTTTTGAGTGGTTCAGATCTGGAATGCGCTACCAGGTGTGAGAGATGAGGCAAGTGGTGAGGTTCAAAGGGGATACATTTTTGAAATAAATATACTTACAGAGCTCTGGGGGAAGACTGGGGTTTTGAACTGGCTGGATCACTTTTACAGGCGATCCCTGCATTACAGCCGTTCAGGTTACGGAAATTTGTCCTCACAGAATTCACAAGTGACTGCTCAAAAGTTTAAGATAAGGAATAAAATGCATTCTCTTTGCTTGAAAAACAAAGTAAATAAATCAACAGAAAATTTATTTTTGTTTCATTTTATGTCTCTTGACAGTTGCGTGTGTGATTAGCTTTCACATTAAGATAAGATTTCTTTATGAGTCACATGTACATGGAAATACATAGTGAAATGCGTCTTTTTGCATAGAGTGTTCTGGGGGCAGCCCGCAAGTGTCGCCACGCTTCCGGCGCCAACATAGCATGCCCACAACTTCCTAACCTGCATGTCTTTGGAACGTGGGAGGAAACCGGAGCACCCGGAGGAAACCCACGCAGACACGGGGAGAACGTACAAACTCCATACAGACAGTGGCCAGAATTGAACCCGGGTCACTGGCACTGTAATAGCATTATGCTAACCGCTACACTACTGTGCCTGCCCCAAAAATGTTCAGCTGAAGAATAGCAGAGGATGGTTTCGATGTGGAAAGTTGTGATACAGCCTGTTTTATGGGAGTGCAACCCACCCACTCCACCCCATAACACAGGGGTCACCTATATAGAGTCAGCAGAGACTCAATTGACTGAATGCCCTCCTTCTGTGGTGTAACTTATCCCTGAATTTGTGTGTGTCTTCCACCATAATGGCAAAGAACAAGGTATTGGCATGGAGTCCTCATCTGCATTGGGAATTAGACCCCTTCACGAGGGGTGAGAACCCTGACAGTAGATTGAAGGACACACTTTCGGAAAGGCATGCCTGAAATTTTAGGAAGCGATTTTGGTGGATGATGTTATTTAATGTGATTCTTCATCTTCTTCCCCCAGACTCATGCCCCTCACCTAGGATAAAGGCACTTTTTCTGGTTTTACTGCCAGTAGCAATTCTTGTTTTGGTCATATTTGTGTGCGTGCTTTATAGAGTGAAGAGGTAAGTGGTGGATTTCTCAGCAGGGAGCTTAAACCTGGAAGGGTATAGTATGTTGGGTTTTTGATCGAGAAAGTGTGAAGATAATGTCAACAATAGTGCCACACCCAAAGTGTGTCATCAACCACAGTAATCTGAATAATATCGGCCACTGCTCACTCACAGTGGAGCCAGCTTTTATTGATGCTGAAGGCTTAGAAACAAAGGACCAATCACATTAAACTGCAGCTGCTTCCAGACTGATGCTTGCCCCTCTCCCCCTAACAGCTCACTCCGCTCTCCCTGAGGGCTGAGCCTCATTCACTTATTGAAACATAATGCTGCAAACCAAAATTGCCCACTTGTCCAGATCTGGCGCTCCTCTTTATAGGTGACATGGGGGTATAAAAAAACATCTCCTAGGCAACACAAGGGCCCAAAAGGATGAAATCAGAGGAAGCAGAAGAGGGTTCATCGGCCATCACCTACCCAGGCTTTGCTGGGAACCACTCCTTACCTACACCTCGGAGGACTAATGTGTACACAAGTTACCCTTCCAGAAGATGGTCCTCACTCACATCCATGGTCTCATAGAGTCATGCGGCACAGAAACAGGCCCACCCTGTCCATGCCAACTGTTGTCCCCATCCACATAGGTCCTAATTACCCATATTAAGTCTTCTATGCCTTGGCATTTCAATGCATGACTAGATACTTCCTAAAATATTGTGAGAGTGTCTGCCTCCACCACCCCCTTAGGTAACACATTCCAGACTCTGTGTGGAAAAAATTCCCCCTCAGATCCCCCCGAAACCTCCTACTTCTCACAAACCTATGGGCTCTTGTCTTTGGTACCCCCACCATGGAAAGAATGGCTGGGTACCTCATAGAAACATCTTGAATGTTGAAAGAACTGGACAGAGTAGATGTGGCTAAGTTGTTTCCCTTGGTGGGTGAGTCCAGGACTAGAGGGCACAGTCTTAGAATTAGAGGGTACCCTCTGTTTAGAACAGAAATAAGGAGAAATTTCTTTAGCCAGAGGGTCGTTGATTTATGGAATTCTTTGCCACATGCAGCTGTGGAGGCCCATTCATTGGGGGCATTCAAGTAGGAGATTGGTAGGTATCTAATTAGTCAATGTATCAAGGGATATGGGGAAAAGGCCAGAAATTGGGGCTAGATAGGAATAGTTTAGATTAGCTCATGGAGCAGACTCGATGGGCCAAATGGCCTACCTCTGCTCCTTTGTCTTGTGATCTTGTGAAAAAAGATTCTTACTATCTACTTTATCTAAAACATTACATCAAGCTAGTTTCACAGTTGAAGTTAGACCACCCTATTTCTCACTTTATTGTGGGCTGGTTCTGGATAGTAAAGAGGTTATTGACACTCTCTACTCTCCAGTACCAGCCCACAGGATCATGGATACTTGCCCCACGCCAGACTTCCCCAACATACAGGACTTCATAACCATATGTCTTGATAATGACCTTCCTGGCATTTCTTGCTAGGAACTTCCCACTGTAACTCTAGGGGCCCTCATGTCTCTCATCCTGTGGGTGATGTGATCTCAAAGTGCCTCTCTGTAAACCTGGGAGTATGCCCCCTGCTCTCAGGAATGACTTATACTGCCATGTGCAGGTAAACAGAAAAGATGGAAACGGAAAAATATAACTGGAGTTAGCAATTGCATTCCTTGGGTCTGCTCTACCATTCAATGTTATCATAGCTGCTCCTGGTAACTGGTAATTGGTTTATTATTGTCACATGCACCAAGATACAGTGAAATGCTTTTGTTTGCATGACATCCAAACAGATCATTCCATACGTAAGTACATTGAGGTAGTACAAGAGGGAAAAAAATACAGAATATAATGTTACAGTTACAGATAAACTGCAGTGCAGGTAGACAATAAGGTGCAAGGACCATGACAAGGTAGATTGAGAGATCAAGAGTTCATCTTTATCATATAAGAGGTCCATTTAAGAGTCTGCTAATAGCAGGGTAGAAACTGTCTTTGAGCCTGGTGGTGCGTGTTCTCAAGCTTTTGTGTCTTCTGCTCAGCGGGGAGAGGGAGAAGAGAGCATGCCTGGAGTGGGGAGGGGGTTTTGATTATGTTGGCTGCTTTGCCGAGGCAGCGGGAAGTGTAAACTTAATGGAGGGGAAGCTGGATTTCATGATAGACTGGGCTACATTCACAACTCTCTGCAATTTCTTGCAGTCTTGGGTAGAGCAGTTGCCATACCAAGCAATGATGCATCAGATAGGATGCTTTCTATGGTGAGGGTCTTTGGGGACATGCTGAATTTCCTTAGCCTTCCGAGGAAGTAGAGGCCATGTGTTTTCTTGACGATAGCATCCATATGACTAACCTCTATCTCAATATGATATTCCTGCTCCGTCCTAATACCTCATGATACTTGATGTCCCTTTCTCAGATATATTCAGCAACGTGACCTCCACATCCTTATGTGGTGGAGAATTCCTCAAGTTCACCACACTCTTGAGAAAAAGTTTCTCTCCCTAACAGTCCTAAGTGTCTTAACCCATATCCCAAGACTGGGACTTCTGGACTTAGCTCCATCCACCCCTAACCCAACCTGAACCAGAAGAAAAAGCATCCCTGCATCCAGCTTTTTGACCCCTACTAGAAATTCGTACATTTCAATGTGATCTCCCCGCATAAACAATCGCGCACCCAAAGCTGTAAGAGTGCCGGTGGTGTTGTAACTTGTGCCTTTAAGAGGTGGTCATTGGTAATCGTAGCTATGTGTCGCACTTCTGGCAGTTGTGAGAAATTTAACACCCGCTGTTCCAAAGCAGCATGGAATTACCACAAGAAGCCTGACAACACAGTTTTTTTTAATTGGTGCAATTGAATCTCACAATACTTTTAGAGCATTGTAAACCAGCATGAAGGAGACATGAAACAGTGCCACACCCAAACACTGGGATAGACCAAATTCCGGGCTGACCTTTTATTTTAAACTCCCTTACATTTTGAAATATTCATGGGATAAAATTACAGATCTGTTGTTTATTGTCAAGTTTATTGTAAGTTTATTGTCATAGGCATACATACCCACGGTATAAATGCTATGAAAATGTGACTTTTGCAGCAGCAGCACAGGACGTTACAAACATGACACACATCAGTTAGCATAAGCTTATCATTGGTTTATTATTATTGTCACATGTACTGAGGTACAGTGAAAAACTTTGTTTTGCATGACGTCCATATCTGCACATGGTATGTCGAGCTGCAGCTCCTAAGGGACCGTGTTAGGGAACTGGAGATGCAGCTCGATGACCTTCATATGGTCAGGGAGAGTGAGGAGGTGCTAAAAAGGAGTTATAGACAGGTGGTCACACCAGGGCCATGGGAGAAAGACAAGTGGGTCACAGTCAGGAGGGGGAAGGGGAAGAGTCAGGTACTAGAGAGTACCCCTGTGGCTGTACCCCTTGACAATAAGTACTCCTGCTTGAATACTGTTGGGGGAGACACCCTACCTGGGGGAAGCAACAGTGGCAGTGCCTCTGGCACTGAGTCTGGCCCTGTGGCTCAGTAGGGTAGGGAAAGGGAAAGGAAGACAGTAGTGATAGGGGACTCTGTAGTTAGGGGGTCAGACAGGCAATTCTGTGGAGGCAGGAAAGAAACTCAGATGGTAGTTTGCCTCCCAGGTGCCAGGGTCTGAGATGTTTCAGATCGCGTCCAAGATATCCTGAAGGGGGAGGGAGAACAGCCAAAGGTCGTGGTACATATTGGTACCAATGACATAGGTGGGAAAAGGGATGAGGTCTAGAAAAAAGACTACAGGGAGTTAGGAAGGAAATTGAGAAGCAGGACCACAAAGGTAGTAATTTCAGGATTACTGCCGGTGCCACGTGACAGTGAGTATAGGAATAGAATGAGGTGGAGGATAAATGCATGGCTGAGGGATTGGAGCAGGGGGCAGGGTTTCAGATTTCTGGATCATTGGGGCCTCTTTTGGGGCAGGGATGACTTGTACAAAAAGGACGGGTTGCACTTGAATCCCAGGGTGACCAATATCCTGGCGGGGAGGTTTGCTAAGGTTACTGGGGAGAGTTTAAACTAGAATTGTTGAGGGTTTGGAACTGAAGAGACTGGGCAAGAGGTGGTTGGGTCTCAAATAGAGAAAGCTTGTAGAAAGTGCGAGAGGGAGGATAGGCAGGTGATAGAGAAGGGACGTGCTCAGACCGACGGCTTGAGATGTGTCTACTTTAACGCAAGGAGTATTGTAAACAAGGTGGATGAGCTTAGAGCTTGGATCAGTACTTGGAGCTCTGATGTGGTGGCCATTACAGAGACTTGGACGGCTCAGGGACAGGAATGGTTACTTCAAGTGCCAGGTTTTAGATGTTTCAGAAAGGACAGGGAGGGAGACAAAAGAGATGAGGGTGTGGCACTATTGATCAGATATAGTGTCATGGCTGCAGTAAAGGTGGACATCATGGAGGGATTATCTACAGAGTCTCTGTGGGTGGAGGTTAGGAACAGGAAGGGGTCAATAACTTTACTGGGAATTTTTTATAGGCCGCCCAATAGTAACAGGGATATCGAGGAGCGGATAGGGAAACAGATCCTGGAAAGGTATGAAAATAACAGAGTTGTTGTGATGGGAGATTTTAATTTCCCAAATATCGATTGGC
Organism: Pristis pectinata; assembly: GCF_009764475.1. Classification (NCBI taxonomy): domain Eukaryota; kingdom Metazoa; phylum Chordata; class Chondrichthyes; order Rhinopristiformes; family Pristidae; genus Pristis; species Pristis pectinata. The sequence goes on from NC_067415.1 coordinate 11,814,305, forward strand.
ATCTCCCTAGAGCAAGGGGTTCAGATAGGGTGGAGTTTGTTAGGTGTGTTCAGGAAGGTTTCTTGACACAATATGTAGATAAGCCTACAAGAGGAGAGACGGTACTTGATTTGGTATTGGGAAATGAACCTGGTCAGGTGTCAGATCTCTCAGTGGGAGAGCATTTTGGAGATAGTGATCATAATTCTACAATAGCATTGGAGAGAGATAGGAACAGACAGATTAGAAAAGAATTTAATTGGAGTAAGGGGAATTATGAGGCTCTTAGGCAGGAAATTGAAAGCTTAAGTTGTGAACAGATGTTCTCAGGGAAAAGTACTGAAGAAATGTGGCAAAGGGGCCATGAGAAGGCCTTGGTGGACAGGATTAAGGAAAACCCCAAGGCATTCCACAAGTATGTGAAGAGCAAGAGGATAAGACACAAAAGAATAGGACCTATCAGGTGTAACAGTGGGAAAGTGTGTACGGATCCGGAAGAAATAGCAGAGGTACTTAATGAATACTTTACTTCTGTATTCACTATGGAAAAAGATCTTGGTGATTGTAGTGATGACTTGCAGCAGACTGAAAAGCTTGAGCACGTAGATATTAAGAAAGAGGATGTGCTAGAGCTTTTGGAAAGCATCAAGTTGGATAAGTCGCCGGGACCGGATGAGGTGTACCCCAGGCTACTGTGGGAGGTGAGGAAGGAGATTGCTGAGCCTCTGGCGATGATCTTTGCATCATCAATGGGGAAGGGAAAGGTTCTGGAGGATTGGAATGTTGTGGATGTTGTTCCCTTATTCAAGAAAGGGAGTAGAGATAGCCCAGGAAATTATGGACCAGAGATTCTTACTTCAGTGGTTGGTAAGTTGATGGAGAAGATCTTGAGAGGCAGGATTTATGAACATTTGGAGAGGTGTAATATGATTAGGAATCGTCAGCATGGCTTTGTCAAGGGCAGGTCCTGCCTTACAAGCCTGATTGAATTTTTTGAGGATGTGACTAAACAAATTGATGAAGGAAGAACAGATGTAGTGCATATGGATTTCAGCAAGGCATTTTATAATGTACCCCATGCAAGGCTTATGGAGAAGGTGAGGAGACATGGGATCCAAGGGGACATTGCTTTGTGGATCCAGAACTGGCTGGCCCACAGAAGGCAAAGAGTGGTTGTTGAAGGGTTGTATTCTGAGTGGAGGTCGGTGACCAGTGGTGTACCTCAGGGATCTGTACTGGGACATTTACTCTTTGTGATTTTTATAAACGACCTGGATGAGGAAGTGGAGGGATGGGTTAGTAAGTTTCCTGATGACACAAAGGTTGGAGGTGTTGTGGATAGTGTGGAGGGCTATCAGAGGTTACAGAGGGACATAGCTAGGATGCAAAACTGGGCTGAAAAGTGGCAGATAGAGTTCAACCCATATAATTGTGAAGTGGTTCATTTTGGTAGGTCAAATATGATGGCAGAATATAGTATTAATGGTAAGACTTTTGGCAGTATGGAGGATCAGAGGGATCTTGGGGTCCGAGTCCATAGGATGCTCAAAACAGCTGCACAGGTTGACTCTGTGGTTAAGAAGGCATAAGGTGTATTGTCCTTCATCAATCGTGGAATTGAATTTAGGAGTCGGGAAGTATTGTTGCAGCTATATAGGACCCTGGTCAGACCCCACTTGGAGTACTGTGTTCCGTTCTGGTCACCTCACTAGAGGAAGGATGTGGAAGCCATAGAAAGGGTGCAGAGGAGATTTACAAGGATGTTGCCTGAATTGGGGAGCATGCCTTATGAAAACAGGTTGAGTGAACTTGGACTTTTCTCCTTGGAGTGACGGATGATGAAGGGTGACCTGATAGAGGTGTATAAAATGATGAGAGGCATTGATTGTGTGGATAGTCAGAGGCTTTTTCCCAGGGTTGAGATGATTGCCACAAGAAGACATAGGTTTAAGGTGCTGGGGAATAGGTATAAAGGAGATGTCAGGTGTAAGTTTTTTACTCAGAGAGTGGTAAGTGTGTGGAATGGGCTGCCGGCAATGGTGGTGGAGGCGGATATGATAGGGTCTTTTAAGAGACTTTTGGATAGGTATTGGTATTGGTATTGGCTTATTATTGTTACTTGTACCAAGGCACAGTGTAAAACTTGTCTTGCATACCAATCATACAGGTCAATTCATTACACAGTGCAGTTACATTGAGTTAGTACAGAGTGCATTGATGTAGTACAGGTAAAAACAATAACAGTACAGAGTAAAGTGTCACAGCTGCAGAGAAAGCGCAGTGCAATAAGGTGCAAGGTCGCAACAAGGTAGATCGCGAGGTCTTAGTCCATCTCATCGTATAAGGGAACCTTTCAATAGTCTTATCACAGTGGGGTAGAAGCTGTCCTTAAGTCTGGTGGTACGTGCCCTCAGGCTCCTGTATCTTCTACCCGATGGAAGAGGAGAGAAGAGAGAATGTCCCAGGTGGGTGGGAGCTTAGAAAAATAGAGGGCTGTGGGTAAGCCTAGTAATTTCCGACATGTTCGGCACAGCTTTGTGGGCCGAAGGGCCTGAATTGTGCTGTAGGTTTTCTATTTTTCTAGATCATTTCATTACAACAGTGCATTGAGGTAGTACAAGGGAAAACAACATCAGAATGCAGAATAAAATGTCACAGTTACAGAGAAAGTGCAATGCAGGGAGATAATAAGGTGCAAGGCCATAATGAGGTAGATTGTGTGGTCAAGAGTCCATTTTACCATACTAGGGAACCATTCAATAGTCTTAAATTAAGATAAATTATACAGGGGAGGCTGGACAAACTTGGTCTCTTCTCTCTGGAGCTGCAGAGGCTGGGGGGTGATCTGTCAGATGTGTATAAAATTATGAGGGGCATAGATAGGGTGAACAAGCAATATCTTTTTCCCATTATTGAGAGATCCAACACCAGAGGGCATGCATTTAAGGTGAGAGGGAAGAGGTTCAGAACAGACATGAGGGGTATGTTTTTTACTGAGAGAGTGGTGGATGCTTGGAATGCGTTGCCTGATAGGGTGGTGGAGGCTAATTCATTGGGGGCTTTTAAGAGGGGCTTGGATGAGCACATGAATGACGGGAAAATGAAGGGATATGGGCATTCTGTAGGTAGGAGGGAATAGATATGTCAGTACAACACTGTGGGCCAAAGGGCCTGTTCTGTGCTATACTGTTCTATGTTCTATGTATGTTCATAACTTACACAACAAAATAAGCACAATGACACTCGTGCAAGTTGAATGACACTCCAATCCAAATCCACGACAATCCAAATACATAAGATTTCAGGACGGTAGAGATCTACTTTTTTGGTCATTTATAAAAGATTGCCAACGAAGTCAATGCTTCATTTGTTATCCATCCCTAATTGTGACTGAACTGTGAAGGCAGTTAAGAGTTAAGCTCATTTGTAGGTCTAGCATCACACTTAGGCCAGAGCCAGGAAGGATGGTAGATTTCTAAGGACGTTAATGAGTTAAATGGATTTTAGCAACAATCCAGCACTCACAATTACTGATTTTAGTCTTTTTATTTGCAGATTTGTTTAATAATTTGAATTAAAATCCCCTAAGAGGCTGCTGAATCAATTTGAAACACAGGAGACTGCAGATACTAGAATCCATAGCAAAAAAAAAACAATTTGCTGGAGGAACTCAGCAGGTCAAGCAGCATCCGAAATGTTAACTGTCCCTCAGCCATGCTTGGATGCTGCTTGAGCAGCTGAGATCCTCCAGCAGTTTGCCTTTTGCTGTTGAATCAATTGCCCTGGTTGCTGGATGCTAATCCAGTAATTTAACCTCTGTGCCACCATCCCACACCGTCAAAACTTACTCAGATTTCATGCAAACTAATGTAGAATTTTCAGACATTTTGCAGTGGGACTCATTCTTAAATACATGCTTCTTGCATCATTTTCATCAAAGAAGGTTGTAAGTTGTGCAGCCTATGTGGATGCTTCTTCTTAGGCAGTCCCTCAGGATTGAGGATGGCTTACTTCCTCGCCAGTACTGGGAGCTCTGCAGTGACAGATGAGGCCAATGTGGGAAGCAGAGACTCTTCCATAGGTGAGGCAGGAGCTGCCTGAGAGGTGGGCAGTCTGTGAGGTCTGCCACATGGAATTACTCACCAATGCTGAGAGATCCAGATTAAACCACACAAACACGCACATGCACACACACACACACACACACACACACACACACACACACGCACACGCGCACACGCACACGCACACACACACACACATATTCATGGAAATCCCAAAGTTGTCAGTTTCAGTGATGAAATGGCGGTGAGCATTAGTGGTTATCACCACAAAATCTGGGCAATTAATTTATTCTTCACTTTGTGAATTCTGGATTGTTAGGCTGATGAGGCATACATCTGACACGTAAGCCCAATAAACCCAATAAACCTTGAATGCTTAACTGTGGCTTTAACCAGAAACCGGTGCTTCCTGTTTTGTTGACATTGAAGTGCAGAGAAATCTCATGTGTCACTCTGTTTTTAAGACAAGTGCACTCAAATGTTTAAATAACAGCTGCATTATGTTATCTTTCATAATGCAATATATGGTAAAAGGCTCTCACGCAATCTTTATCACCTGCTGAATGGCCAGATTTCTGTCTGATACTCAACAGCGTTGTGCAATGAACATGAATCTGTGGGTATCGCTTGGAATAGACAGGGTTGTCAAACTCTCAGATAAAATCCTCTCTTTGACTAATTTTACTGGTGAAATTTCAAAGAAAACGAGGACAGTATATGGTGGTATGACAGTAAACACAGATGATGTTTCAGTGATATCAGAAAGCATGATGTGTGGGGCTAATTGAACAGCTCTTTCAAAGAGACAACACAGTCACGAAGCATCTAAGCCCTTTGCACGGAAGAACTTCTTTCTGTCCACATTGCAAACCCCTACCCTAACACAATGCACCCTCACTCTAAGAGACTGTTGTAATGCAGGAAACATGGGAGCCAATTTGTATACAGCAAGCTCACACAAACGTCACAAAGGTAAAGACTAATTAGACTGTTTGACTTTGTTTAAAACATAGATACTGTATAGGTCACAGGCTAAATCTTCCCTGTTCTTTGAAATAATGAAACAAAATCTTTTATGTCAGTTTGAGAGAGCAAACAGAGCCTTAGTGTTACATTTCATCTAAGCACTGGCATCTCTGAGATTGCAATATCCCTTCATATCTGAATTGAAGTGGCAGCCAAGAGTATGTTCCCAAACCCCCTAAGTATGACTTGAATTTACAAACTTCTGGCTCAGAACTGAAGTTTAATTAATCATTAATTTTCTAACATCCCTTTTTCTTCCTTGATCAAGGATTAAGTACTTGGCACACTCCATTCATTTTGCACAAATCATGTTCGTGACATTTGGTAAATTTTACATAGTACTTTCACTGTTCCTCTTCCGGTCTCCATCATTGTCCAAGTTTCCAACCAGCTGACCTGTTAAACTTTCTCGCTTTAATCCTATGCTCTGTGTTTTCCTCCTTTTCCCTTTTCTTTAGCCTGGTACTTAGAGTCATGGAGTCAAACAGCTTGGAAACAGGCCCTTCGGTACACTGATTTCACACTGACCATCAACTGTCCATCTATACCAATCCTCAACCCACGCAGAGACAGGGAGAATGTAGGAACTCCACACAGTCAGCACCAGAGCTCAGTATTGAATCCGTGTCTCTGGGACAGTGAGGCAGCAGCTTAACTCACTGCCCCACTGTGCCACCCATGTTTCAACATCGTTTTCAATACAAAAACTTGGGGCATATTTTAAAATTATACCTTATTTGAAAATTTAATTCAGAAATTCCACCGCATTTTTATAGTGATAATATAGACAAAGCCTTTTTCTACCTTTGATCTGAAAGCCAGCTCCTCCAACGTTATAGCCCTTCGATGGGACTGCACTGTATCATGACAGAGGTGATGCTTGAGAGTGGGGCTTGTACTGATACCGTGTCTTTCCAGCCATCAAATTCCAACTGATACCAATCCCATTTTCCAGCGCTTGGCCCACAGCCTTTCCAAGCCAGGGTGTTTCAAAGAGCTCATCTAAAGACGTTTTAAATGTTGAGAGAGTCTCTGCATCCACCAACCCCTTAGGCAATGTGTTCCAGATTTGAACCACCCTCTTGGTAAAAAAAATCTTTCTCAAATCTGCTCTTAAGCTTTGAACCCCCAAGGCAAAGGCCATTGAGCCACTGTAGTATGAATACGCAAGAATGAACACAATTAGTTACTTCTCTCTTCAGTTAAATGTTTCCTTTTTGTGTATACTGGTACCATCTGCCTCTGAATGTAGACTGAACATATTTATCTCTTTAGGGTAAGGATCCTGGTTTTACCAGGAATACCAGATCCAAAACATGTATTCATTGACCTCTTTGATGACCACAATGGAAACTTCCAGGTAATATGTGAACCATAACAATTGTTTTAAGTTGTACTTTTACACTCGAGCCTTTTTCCCTGCTTACTGGACCCAGGCTGAAGTGTGGTATTATAGAAGCTCCCCGTCAGTTTGATAGGGATCCTTGCTGATGTGAAATTTTGTGGTTGGTAAAGTAAGTAACGGTGCAGTAAAGATCACTGTGTAGTACAGCAAAGATCTTTGATAGTAATCTATTGAGCAAGTGTTGGCTAATCAATTTTTATTCTTTCTAGAGATATAAAGCATCCATACAGTGTCTTATAGCAGATTAAATGGCCCTCCAGCCCAAAAAGTCTACACTGGAGAATGTAAACCATATGAATCCCCTCCCGTTCCACTTACTGTATTTCTTTGCCTTTCGGCATTTCTTTTTATTCCCTACACCCTCACATATTCATCTGGTTTATTTCTGAAAGCAATTAAGGTTTTAGTCTCAAAAGCATCTTGTGGGAGAGAGTTCTATTCTTGGTAAAGAAAATTCCCCATATCCCACATTGGATTTACTAGTTACTATCCTGTATCATGGAGACATGGATGAAGATTTCATTGACCAATGAACTGAGATTGATTCCAAGGTAGATACTATTCCATTAGAGATGTAAAGTGGGAATTTTTGATGAAGCAGATTATGGAGTTGGAACCTCAAAAATATGCTGAGGATGCATCTGATTCAGCGTTACAGAGTGTCTAGGAAGAAATGCAACTGCATCTAAAGTGTGTAGAGAACTCAGTCTCCCAATTTTTAGCTGGCAAAAGTATTGAATTCATTTAAGGTATGGTTGGACAAGCATGTGAGGGAGAAGGGAATATAAAGTTATTTTAAATCAGGAAGGATGGGAAGATGTTGGAGTAGAAACTAAACACCCATTGGGACAAATGGTCTGTTTCTATGTTGGACATCCCATGTGATTCCATGTAATCATTCTGTCAATTATTTTACCTCATGCCCCTGTACTACAGTGGGTTTGCAATGGATTCAGCGTCTGAGTTTTGACCACTCCAGCTCTGCTTCTCAAAACGTTATAAACAATTAAATCTTCCTTCAGCCTCCTTTGTCCTGAAGAAAACAGCCACAGTTTATCCAAACCCTCCTGATTAATTTCCTCCACAATTAACTTTTTTCCTCATGTTTAAAGCTCTCTATTCCTTATAAATCCACTTTTTACCCTGTCAAATGTTGCAATCTAGTATCCAGGGAAGTTCTCAGTGTTTCATAGAACATAGAACAGTATAGCACAGTACGGGCCCTTCGGCCCACGATGTTGTGCCGACCCATATAAACACCTACTCCATTATCAATCTCACCCTTCCCTCCTACGTAGCCCATAACCCTCCACTTTCCTTACATCCGTGTGCCTATCTAAATCTTTTAAATGTCCCTGTTGTATCAGCCTCTACCACCACCCCCGACAGTGTGTTCCAGGCACCCACCACTCTCTGTGTAAAGAACCTACCTCTGACATCTCCCCTGAACGTTCCTCATCTGACTTTAAATGGATGCCGTCTGGTATTGGCCATTGCCACCCTGGTTTCAGCTCTGGTTTAACCTGATTCTTTCCTTGTACAGTGTGTTCACTCACACAAACACCTAATTGACTGGACTTGCAAACCCTGGCTAATTTTACCCCATTACCATCTAGAACTCTTATTCCAATAGTAGTGTATCATAACATACTAGTTTTATTTGGTATTAGTGCAATATTATTCTTTTAATTCAAAATTTGCAATGCATGCAGCCTAACTATGATGTGAAACCACTTGAATAATGGTATAGCAATGGATTCAGGCCTCAAGTCAGTAGCTAACTGCAAGTGGCATAAGAAAGGTTGCAGGTGATCTCTAGAAGTTACATACTTTCACACTGTAATAATGAGGAGTCAATGTCAACAATGAAGTGGGCTCTAACAGAGCTACAAGATTGTTTTAATCCCTTCTTCACACATGTGTATGATTATAACATGCAACCAGGAACAAGCATCAGTTAGGAAGGCCAAGTTCATTCAGAATGGCTCCCCCAACAGCGACTCACTCATATGGACTACAGTGAACTCAGGAAGGATTGGACAACTATTTTAGAGTGGTAAAGAACTTAATCTGATTCTTTCCTAGTACAGGGTATTCACTTGCAAAACACCCCATTGATCATACTTTTCAAGCCGTGGCTAATTTTACCCCATTACCATCTGGGAACTTTAATTCCAAAAGCAGTGTGGCATAAAATATTGGTTAAGTATAGACAAACTGACCTATCCTATGCTTATCAAGTGATATTTTGAATGGGATGAAGTAGTGAATATAATTCATGACCATGGCTAGTTCCTGGTCTTAATATACCTAACCTACTGCGAGTATGCCTTAATAAATAACATGTCAAAAAATCCTTGTTTACAAAAGGAATGGATTGGTGTTTCTAAAGATCTACATATGGACTGTCAATCAAATTGTTCTCCAGTTGAATGCCAAATTGAAGAGGATTCAATGGGAGTGAATATAGAATGTGAGGATTCTCCAGTGGTTATGACCGGAAGCACTGAGCCAGCCCAAGAAAATATTAATGGAAGCAGTGAAAACTCCGGAGGGGATACACCAACTTCCCAGTTGCTGGTTCAAAAGCCTGCCACCATTGACATGTCCAAGTTTGTTATGGATGGAAGCGCGTATATTAGACTATGAAATGAAATCTAATGAATATGTCTTTTAACATAAGATACACGATGGATGTCAATAAGAAACAGAAGGAAACTGTAAGATCAATATTGATGGCTTTATTTGTAAAACTAATGGTTTAGAATACACTTGCAGATTAGCTGCCTCATCTTTCAAGAGAGTAGCCTGCTATTCATTGTACGTCAATAATGTCTCCTGTTTCAAACACTGTTTAAATCTTGTGTCAGTAACTGAGAGATATTGGTTGCAAAGTCCCTTGGGTTGTTTCTGCTTTGATGAGATTACATCATCAGAAATAATCTTGCTTACAACTGGTTGGACAGAAACCAACACTGAGGAATTTCCTAGTTTATTAGCCGGACTGGACCACAGCAATAACTTGTATTCATACAGCATCTTGAAAGCACTTTCAAAAAAATTACCAAGTTAATTTTAGAGGATTAAATATTATTTCACTGATACTCAACTTTAGGACTGATAACTTAAAGTTTGGTCAAAGAGATGGATTAATTCATTCAAAGAGATAGTTTTAAAAGATAATCTTCAAGAAAAAGAAACATTCCCTTCACTGATATGTCACCTATCACAACTTTAAGACATCCCAAACTCTACGTTTTAAAGTGCCGCCACTAAAATAGGGAACACAGTAGTCAAGTCACCACAAACCATGGCAAACTGCAATGTAATAATAAGCAGATGATTTATTTTAGTGATGTTGAGGGATAAATATTGCTTGAGATGTCTGCTTGTCTTTGAACACCATAGGATCTTTAATGCCCTTCTGAGACTGTAAATGAAGCCTCAGTTTAATAACTTAGTCCAAAACATAAATCTACCAACAGGGCAACACTATACTTTATGCTTAGAGTCATAGAGTCATACAGCATGGAAAAAGGCCCTTCATCCCAACTCATCCATGCCATGCTTCTGTCGTGGGACTTGAACTCACAACCTCCTGATACAAAGTTGGCAAGCTTTACCTACTGAGCCACTGCAAAGATGAATGTAGAGAGGCTGAAAGTGTGACAGGCCAAGGACGGAATGATGAAAATCAAGAATACATAAGAGACCAAAATCAGGATCTTACAGGTTTGGAGAGCCAGGAAGGGTTACAGGCCACAGAGGAAACTGAAAGTAAGGTTAAGATTAAGGGCAGCACGGTAATGCTACTACAGCACCAGCGATTGTGGTTCAATTCCCGCCACTGTCTGTAAGGAGTTCTCCCCGTGAACGCATGAGTTTCCTCTGGGTGCTCCGGTTTCCTCCCACATTCCAAAGATGTAAGGGTTAGTAGGTTAACATGGGTGTAGTTGGGCAGCACGGGCTCTTTGGGCCAGAAGGGCCTGTTACCGTGCTGTATAAATAAAGTTTCAGTCTGTTTAAAGAAAAGTCTTTTGAATTGAAATCGAGTTGATACAGAAGGGAGAATCCTTATATGCTGATCCACATGTCAGTTATTATATTGAATATGCAGTGGTAAACATAAGCTCAATCACTTGACATATGACTCTTGATTAATTATAATAAAATATTACTCTGCTGAGATGCTAGTATGAACTGTGCCAATTCAAATACTTCAAAGAACTACATGTGAATGTTGATTCATGTGGTTTAATTTCACAACATCTCACTGAGATTTGCAAAACAACTGCATCTTACTCAGAACATAAAAATGCTGAATTAGATATTACAGAATATGCCTGAGACTTTTGCTGAATAAATAATAATCTGTGCCAAACCGTTCCTCTCCTTTGATGAACGTATCTGACAACATTCTCGGTGGGCAGCACTAAAGATGTTATATCCTCCATCTACACTCCACATAAAATGAAGAAGTTTGCCTTCAACAGATCAAACAATGCACAACACAGCTGATGAGGTATTTTTGAAAATCTAGGCCTCGATGTAATGAGAGAAGAACAGCAGTAAAATCGTTGCCATAAATAATAATCGTTACTGATGGGACAGAATCAACACTGAGAAATTCCCTGGGTTATTGTCCACATCACAGCAACAATAGCTTGTATCTATGCAGTGCCTTCAACATAGCAAAACACCCCAAGGTGGTTTTGCAGGGACAAGCATTATTTGACTGAACCTCAAGAGGAAACCTTAGGGGTGACGAGCAAAACTTTGATCAAAGAGGAAGCTTTTAGATAAGGGGTTTCCAGTAAGTTCCCACAGTTTTAATGTATTTTAGAAGTTGGTTTAGCAATAAGATTCACCAGCAACTAGGTGAAGAAATTTATTCTCATCTGTCTCCTTATTTTGTGATTGTGAACCTTGGTTCCTGCATCGACCCTTTCAGGCTCTGTAAGAGTTTTGTAAGTTTCAGTGAGGTTACCTCTCATTCTTCTAAACTCAAGGGAGTACTTTCTGATCTGCTTAATCTCTCCTCATACAATAAACCTGTCATTCCAGGGAACATCTGTGGAGGGAAATGGACTGTCAGCATATCAGGTTTAGACTCTCATCTGGATCTGGATCTCGACACAAAACGTTGACTGTCCATTTCCTTCCACAGATGCTGCCTGACCCGTTGAGTTCCTCCAGCATCTTGTTTGTTGCTGCAGATTCCAGCATCTCTTGCATCTCCATCCCAGGGATTAACCTGGTTAGCCATTGCTGTGCTTCCTCTGTTGTAAGTGTTTTCCTCCTTAAGTAGATCCTCATCACAGGCTAAAACAGGAAAGGGGATAAAGGGGAGAATCATGGTTTTGCGAAATGAGAAGGAAAATCTGGATGTAAAACAGCTTGAGGTCTAAGGTAAACAACTGGAAGGTGATAAGAGGCAACCAAAATGGAGACTGTTACTGTTGCCTGTAGTAACAGTTCTATCAAGTACATTGCTGTTATTATTAATTAGCTTCATTAGATATTTGTGCTATGGCTTATGTACTCATACAGGTGGCATAAAGAAAATGGTGATACAAAGTAACTGGAACAATGTGTTCCCAGTTATGGAGGCAATTATGTTAATGTGGCAATTATAGACAGGATACCAGACCAAACATATATGAAGAGGCAGTTAACTGGAGTGCCTGAGGTAGACACTCCAGAACTATTGATGCAGTTTGTGGTGAAGAGTGGAAGAAACTAGGAGTCTGCTTTTGGATCAGCTTAGGTTGGATCACATCGGGTCTGGCTGTCTCAGCTCGGGTATTAACATGGATAGAAAACTGGTTGGCGGATAGGAAACAAAGGGTAGGGGTGAATGGATGTTTCTCAGAATGGCAGGCCGTGACTAGTGGGGTGCCACAGGGCTCGGTGCTGGGTCTGCAGCTGTTTACGATCTATGTTGATGATTTAGATGAAGGCATTGTGAATAACATTAGCAAGTTTGCTGATGACACAAAGTTGGGTGGCAGTGCGACATGTGTAGAGGAAGTTAGGAGAATTCAAGGTGATTTGGATAGGTTGGATAAGTGGGAAGATACTTGGCAGATGAAGTTTAATGTGGATAAGTGTGAGGTTATCCACTTTGGGAGCAGGAACAGGAAGGCGGATTATTATCTGAATGGTGTGGGGTTAGGTAAGGGGGAAATACAAAGGGATCTAGGAGTCCTTGTTCATCAGTCACTGAAAGTGAATGAGCAAGTGCAGCAGGCAGTGATGAAGGCTAATGGAATGTTGGCCTGTATTACAAGGGGAATTGAGTACAAAAGCAAAGAGATTCTTTTGCATTTGTACAGGGCCCTGGTGAGACCACTCCTGAAGTATTGTGTACAGTTTTGGTCTGCAGGGTTAAGGAAGGATATCCTGGCTATAGAGGGTGTGCAGCATAGGTTTACGAGGTTAATTCAGGGGATGTCGGGACTGTCTTATGCTGAGAGGGTGGAGAGACTGGGATTGTACATGCTGGAATTGAGAAGATTGAGAGGGGATCTGCTTGAAACATACAGGATTATTAAGGGATTGGACAAGATAGAGACAGGAAATATGTTCCAGATGTTGGGGAGGTCCAGGACCAGGGGGCATGATTTAAGAATAAGGGCTAGGCCATTTAGGACAGAGGTGAGGAAAAACTTCTTCTCCCAGAGGGTTGTGAATTTGTGGAATGCACTGCCTCAGAGGGCAGTGGAGGCCAATTCTCTGGGCACTTTCAAGAAGGAGCTAGATAGGTTTCTTATAGATAGGGGAATCAAGGGATATGGGGACAAGGCAGGAACAGGATATTGATTGTTGAGGATCAGCCATGATCTCAAAATGACGGTGCAGACTCGAAGGGCCGAATGGTCTACTTCTGCTCCTATTGTCTATTGTCTATTGTCTATAATACTTTATCCGGGTTAGGATGATGTGGTCATTGAATGTGCTCCCTGGGATTTGTCAATAACAATGCATGTATAGCAGGGCAAGTCTTTCTGTCAGCAAATACCTTCAGGTCAGGTGAGGCTGGGTCAGCCAGGTGTGGAAAGGATTATGAGTCTTCAGGCTCAGGTAGGGTTTGGATTGGCAGTGCTCAGATTAGATTGGATTTGAGTTGTGTGGCCCTGTTGCTCAGATGATCAAGCAGTTCATACCAGCATGTGGGGAAAACAGGCAACATTCTGGCTTGGATCCCTAAGTGGCAAGTAACATTTGCCCCCCACAGGTTCTGAATGATGACCATCGAAAGCAAGTCATAGTCATACAGCAAGGAAGCAGGCCAACTAAGTGAGCACCAACCATCAAGCAATCTTTTCCAAATCCAACCACCTTAACACGGCCTTAGAAGAAAGACAGAAAATCTTGTTGAAACTTACAAAATTCTTACAGTTCCCCCTGGTTAAGGAGTCTGGAGCTAGGTCTGAAAGTCTCAGACAAAGGACAGGGATTTAGAACTGAGATGAGGGGAAATTTCTTCAGGCAAAGGGGTTTGAATCTTTGCAAGTAACTACCTCAGAGGACTGTGGAGCCTTGGACCTATTCATTCAAAACAAAGATTGATAAGTTTCTGGATATTCTGGACATGGGCATAGTGCAGGTGGTGTTAAATTAGAACATCACCTTCAACTGTGGCCAGGTTTCGATCAAAATGGCCTCTTTACTTTTACTTCGAATGTCCTTACATCAGGATGTCACCATAATAACTGTATTTGGATCAAAAAGGTAACTTACTGTCAGCCTCTCAAGGACATTTGGGGATGGGCAATGATGCTGGCTTTGCCAATAATGTCCTCATGATATATATATGAATGAAAAAAAACTTTGTTTTCTAATTCTCCCTCCTCTAATCCTGAAAATATTGTCATGTGCAGGAACTGGGATCTATCAGCTTCAGTTTTTGCCGATGGCTTTTTCCAAGTTGTTCATTCCTCATTTATTAGATGACATGGTGAGTATCTGTGGCTCAAACCCTACCAAACATCTGTGCAAGCACTCTTTTTAATGTGGCTCTGTCTGCACATCTGGGTGAATGGCAAATTACATGCCTTATAGGAGTCAGGAGACTCATTTCCTGCTTAATAAGTTGTAATCCTGTGGTTACCTCAGCTGAACTCAGTGTGGGCGGCTTAAGCTAATAGTGAAGGTAGGTATCAGGTTTCCCTTGTGTATCTTCACATTTGGAAATTTTGCAGTTTGCAAGACTAATTCGTTCCATAGAGGCCTTGAAACACAGCCCCAGAAAACTTATTGCACCAGTATTGTGGAATATGTCCTTGCACAGGCAGACTTGTAACAGTAATACTGTGGTGATTCAGCAGTTAAGTACCTGAGTGTGGCGACTCACCGTCTAGTCAGGCGAACCGGCTCGGCAGTCGGGTCGCGCGGCGTCGGAGCGACGAGGCCCAAGATGGCGGCGGGCCTCGTCTTTCCGAGCGACGGGGAGAACCCGCGCGCGGGAAAGTCCTGATGACGTAGGACTTACGTCATTGCCGGTTTTTTTGGGCGGGAGTTTCTCTCCCTTAAAGGGCCCGCACAAGGCGGGAAAATAAACCAGTTCTGTTTGGCAATCCTCCGAGTAGAGTCTTGTTTTATTCCGCGGTAGCAACCGCTACACGGGTGACCAGCTGTGCTTCTACCATCAGAGGTGGGGTGCGGAGGCCCGTCGATGCCGCCCACCCTGCAAGTCAGGGAAACGCCAGGGCCAGCCGCCGCTGATGGCTACGGCAGCTGGCCGCCGACAGAGCCTCCTCTTCGTTCAGGACAAGAAATCTGGACGGCATTTCCTCGTTGATACTGGAGCGGAGGTCAGTATTTTGCCCCCGACAGGCCGCGACACTCGTGACAGGCCACCAGGTCCTCTACTCAATGCCGCCAACGGTACAACGATACGGTCTTTTGGCACCCGTACGCTTCAATTACACTTTGGCGGCAGCCGTTTTACCTGGACCTTTACCCTTGCCACCGTCGCCCGACCACTCCTAGGCGCCGATTTCCTTCGGGCCCACAACCTGTTAGTCGACCTGCGAAGGAAGCGGTTAGTCCACTCTAGCACTCTCCGGACCTATCCCCTGGGAGAAATCAGCCCACCAGCCCCGCGCCTGGACTCCATTACCCTTTCTGGCGACGATTTCGCCAAGCTCCTAGCCGAATTCCCATCGATTTCCTCGGCCACAAAATCACCAGCGACGGGGCAACACCCCTACCCGCCAAGGTGGATGCTATCCGCCATTTTGCCCGCCCCGACACAGTCAAAGGCCTACAGGAATTCCTTGGGATGGTCAACTTTTACCATCGTTTCATCCCTGCAGCAGCCCGTATCATGCGCCCTCTGTTCTCGCTGCTGGCTGGTAAGGGCAAGGACATCACCTGGACTGACGAGGCTGCGGCTGCTTTCGTTAAGGCCAAAGACGCCCTGGCAGACGCCACGATGCTGGTACACCCTAGGACTGACGTCCCGACTGCCCTCACGGTAGACGCGTCCAACACCGCGGTGGGTGGGGTACTGGAACAGCTACTCGAAGGCCGCTGGCAACCCTTGGCGTTTTTCAGCAAACACCTTAGACCGCCCGAACTGAAGTACAGCGCTTTTGATCAGGAACTTCTAGCGCTGTATCTGGCGGTCTGGCATTTCCGATACTTTCTAGAAGACAGGCCTTTCACCGCTTTCACCGATCATAAGCCTCTGTCCTTTGCCTTCTCCAAAGTCTCCGATCCCTGGTCAGCTCGTCAGCAGAGACATTTATCCTACATTTCCGAGTTCACAACTGACATCCAACATGTCTCCGGAAAGGATAATGTCGTTGCTGATGCACTTTCCAGACCAACCATCCACAACCTATCCTTGGGTGTCGACTACACGGCCCTGGCTGACGCACAGCAAGCCGACGACGAACTGCCCAGCTACAGAACCGCAGTCTCGGGTCTGCAGCTCCGAGATTTCTTGGTTGGTCCAGGTCAGCGGACCCTACTTTGCGACGTTGCGACTGGTCAGCCCCGCCCTATTGTCCCTGCAGCCTGGCGGAGACGCGTTTTTGACTCGGTACATGGGTTGGCACACCCATCCATCAGATCTACTGTCCGACTGGTCGCCAGCAAGTTTGTCTGGCATGGCCTGCGCAAACAGGTCAGTGAGTGGGCCAGGACTTGTCTGCACTGCCAGACGTCAAAAATCCAGCAACACACCAAGGTCCCACCACAGCAGTTCGAGCCTACCCGTAGGAGGTTCGACCACATACACGTCGACCTCGTGGGCCCTCTGCCGGTTTCAAGAGGAGCCCGGTACCTCCTTACCATCGTGGACCGGTTCACGAGGTGGCCTGAGGCAACCCCCCTGACTGACATCACAACTGATTCCTGCGCCCGAGCGCTGCTCACAACTTGGGTCTCACGTTTTGGCGTTCCGGCCCACATCACTTCAGACAGAGGCACCCAATTCACTTCCAGTCTCTGGGCTGCATTAGCGAACCTGCTAGGGACGCAGCTGCACACCACCACGGCCTACCATCCTCAATCAAACGGGTTGGTGGAACGTTTTCACCGCCATCTAAAATCGGCCTTGATGGCCCGCCTGAAGGGTCCTAACTGGGTTGACAAGCTGCCTTGGGTCCTGCTCGGCATACGCACTGCCCCCAAAGACGACCTCCGCACTTCGTCAGCTGAGCTTGTATACGGGGCGCCACTAGTTGTCCCCGGGGATTTCATACCTGCCCTTCAGGACCAAGGGGAACAACCCCCAGCAGTTCTACAAAGACTGCGCGAGAAGCTCGGTGCCTTGGCCCCGATTCCCACCTCATGGCACGGTCAAGCCCCATCCTGCCAGCCCAAGGAACTACGGGACTGTAAGTTTGTTTTCGTTCGCAGGGGCACACCTCGGGCGCCATTGCAACGACCATATGAGGGACCGTTCCGAGTCATACGGAATAACGGATCCACTTTTATTTTGGACATTGGAGGCAGGGAACAGGTTTTCACGGCGGACCGCCTCAAACCGGCCCATTTGGATCTGCAACAGCCTGTCGAGGTTGCCACGCCACGACGCAGAGGCCGCCCCCCTAAGCGGCAGCTGGCACAGCCCACGGACCTTGGGGACTGTCTCGCCGGTTCTGGGGGGGGTTGTGTGGCGACTCACCGTCTAGTCGGGCGAACCGGCTCGGCAGTCGGGTCGCGCGGCGTCGGAGCGACGAGGCCCAAGATGGCGGCGGGCCTCGTCTTTCCGAGCGACGGGGAGAACCCGCGCGCGGGAAAGTCCTGATGACGTAGGACTTGCGTCATTGCCGGTTTTTTTGGGCGGGAGTTTCTCTCCCTTAAAGGGCCCGCACAAGGCGGGAAAATAAACCAGTTCTGTTTGGCAATCCTCCGAGTAGAGTCTTGTTTTATTCCGCGGTAGCAACCGCTACATGAGTTAATGGTCCAAAGTTCTGAGTTCAAATCCAACCATGGCAGCTCTAGAATTTAAATTCAGTAAATAAGTTAGAACTTGGAACCAAAACACCACTAAGACAACTGTGAAACAACTGGAGTATTGCTCATTAACCCATTCTGACTCACTAATGCTCTTCAGGAGAGGAAATTTGCTGTCTTTGTGGTATGGCTGATATGTAACTTCACAGTTCAAAGCCCTCTGGTCAAGAAAGCCAATGACTTCAGGGGCAATTAGGGATGGGCAATAAATGCTGGCCTTGCCAGTGAGGGCAAGCACTGAAAAAAATAAATGAGAAAAAAGATCTATGCTTAGTACTTCCACATTTTAAGACTTCTTTCTTGAAGGCACCTCTTACTTTAGGATGATTTTCTTCTGCATTGACAGCTACAGCAGAATCATAAAATTGTTTCTGGATTTCATCCTATTGAGCCAATTCCAGCTCTTAGCCCAATCCCTGCAGTACAATTCTCCTTCTGTTCTCCATAGTTTTACAAATGCTCTAATTCAAATACCGATCCAATTGGGATTTGATACCATTCTAATAGTTTAAATTGATAAATTAGTTTACTATTGTCACATGCACTGAGGCACAGTGAAAAACCTTGATATTGGTATATTATTATCACTTGTACCGAGGTACAGTGAAAAACTCATCTTGCACACCGTTTGTACAGATCAATTCATTACACAGTGCATTGAGGTAGTACAAGGTAGAACAATATCAGAATACATGATAAAGTGTCACAGCTACAGAGGAAGTACAATGCAGGTAGATAATAAGGTGCAAAGTCATAACAAGGTAGATTGTGAGGTCAAGAGTGCATCTCATCATATAAGCCTTATAACAATGGGAGAGAAGCTGTCCTTGAGCCTGGTGACATGTGCCCTCAGACTCCTGTATCTTCTGCTTGATAGGAGAGGGGAGAAGAGAGAATGACCCGGGTGGATGTGGTCACCCAGGTGATAATGCTGGCTGCTTTACCAAGGCAGTGAGAGGTATAGACAGAGTCCATGGAGGGAAGGCTCATTTCCGTGATGGACTGGGCTGTGTCCACAACTTTCTACAGTTTCTTGCAGTCCTGGGCAGAGCAGTTGCCGTACCAAGCTGTGATGCATCCAGATAGGATGCTTTCTATGGTGCATCAATAAAAGTTTGTAAGTGTCAAAGGTGACATGCCACATTTCTTTAGCCTCCTGAGGAAGTAGAGGTGCTGGTGAGCTTTCTTGGCCATGGCATCTACGTGGTTGGACCAGGACAGGCTATCGGTGATGTTCACTCCTAGGAACTTGAAGCTCTCAACCCTCTCGACCTCAGCACCATTGATGTGGACAGGTGCATGTACACCAACCCCTTTCCTGAAGTCAATGACTAGCTCTTTTGTTTTGTTGACATTGAGGGAAAGGTTGTTGTCATGACACCATGTCACTGAGCTCTCTATCTCCTTTCTGTACTTCAACTTTAAAATACGGCCTACTACAGTGGTATTATCTGCAAACTTATAGATGGATTTAGAGCAGAATCTGGCCATGTAGTCATGAGTATATAGGGAGTAGTTTAGAGGCCAGAGGACACAGCCTTGTGGGGCACCAGTGTTGAGAATAATCATGCTGGAGATGTTGCTGCCTATCCTCACAGATTGCGATCTGTTGGTCAGAAAGTCAAGGATCCAGTTGCAGAGGAGGTGTTGAATCCCAGGTCTCGGAGTTTGGTGATGAGTTTGTTTGGAATTATAGTACTGAAGGCACAGCTGTAGTCAATAAACAATTTGCATACCATCCATACAGATAATTTCATCACATCAGTACATCAAGATAGTACAAGTGAAAAGCAATAACATGGTGCAGAATATCGTGTTACAGTTACAGAAAAAGTGTAGTGTGGGTAAACAGTAAGGTGCAAGGCCATAATGAGGTAGACTGATAGGTCAAGGGTCGATCTTATTGTGCAAGGTATCTGTTCAATATTCTTATAACAGCGGGATAGAAGCTGACCTTGAACCTGTTGGTACGTACTTTCAGGCTTTTGTATCTTCTGCCTGATGGGAGGGGGAGAAGAGAGAATGACCAGGGTGGGTGGGGTCTTTGATTATGTTGGCTGCTTTACCGAGGCAGTGAAAGTGTAGATAGATTCCATGGAGGGGAGGCTGGTTTCCATGATGTGCTGGGCTGTATCCACAACTCTCTGCAGTTTCTTGCAGTCCCAACCAGAGCAGTTGCCATACCAAGCCGTGATGCATCCAGATAGGATGTTTTCTATGGTGCATTGATAAAAGTTGGTGAGTGTCAAAGGTGACATGCCAAATTTCTTTAGCCTCCTGAGGAAGTAGAGGCGCTGGTGAGCTTTCTTGGCCGTGGCGTCTACGTGGTTGGACCAAAACAGGCTATTAGTGACGTTCACTACTAGGAACTTGAAGTTCTCAACCCTCTCAACCTCTGCATGATTGATTTAGACAGGTGCAATGTACACCACCCCCTTTCCTGTAGTCAATGACCAGCTCTTTAATGCCAAGCTGTGATGCATTTGGATAGGTTTGTATCAAGAATGCTGAGGTGAAGATGGTTGAGAGCTTCAGGTTCTTTGGTATAAATATCACCGGCAATTTGTCGTGGTCCAGCCATGTGGGCCCTATGGCCAAGAAAGCACACCAGTTCTTCTACTTCCTCAGAAGACAATGAAAATTCAGCATGTCCCTGTTGACCCTCACAAATTTTTCCAGATGTACCATAGAATGCATTCTATCCAGATGCATCACAGCTTGGTGTGGCAACTGCTCTGCCCAAGACCACAAGAAATTGCAGGGAGTTGTGAACGCAGCCCAGTCCATCATGCAAACCAGCCTCCCCTCCATTGACTCCATCTGACATTTCCCACTGCCTCGGAAAAGCAGCCAACATAATCAAGGACCCCTCCCACCCTGGTCATTCTCTTTTCTCCCCCCAACTAATTACCAATTAATGTTAATAATACTTCCTTTCTGTCCTAATTCTAATTCCAACATGCAGCTGTAAACCCATTGTAGGCTCAGCCAAAGTCACAGGCAGTCAAGTTTCAGCTTCAGACATTTGCAACGGAGCTTGTGCTGAAACCAAAGATAATGGCTTTGATCTTCTGAATACTTCAGTTGAAGAAATTTCTGTTCATCTACTACTCTGTGTTCATCATGCAGTTTTAATAATTTAGAGGCAATAGATGCTGGGGGTGTGAGATAACAGGTTGTTGCAATGACTCACTTGAAGTATTTCAGTAACTGTAAAAGGCTTTAAGATGTCCAGAAATTGTGAAAACTACCATATGAATACATTTGCTTTGTTCATTTGTTCATTGGAAAAATAATGGGTTTTCATTCCTGGTCTATCATCAGATAAAAACAGTCAGTTGCAAACTTTTACTTCATTTCCCCTTTATCTAAACCACATCGGGCTTACCTGAAACTCCATAGTTACACATTTCCTGCATTATTGATAAAAAAGGATGCATTGATAAAGACTTGTTGCAATTTATCAGGCACTTATCCAGTCAAAATGCCGTCAATCTGTTATCTATGTGAGAAAAGGGTAATGGAAAGATACATTGAAAACAACAAGTTTCCAAGCTATTAAGTCCTCGCGGTTTGTTGTGCACATTCTGCTAAGAATCCAAATTCTAATTCCAAGTATACCTGCAAATGTTACATCATGTGTTTAATTCTCTCCTAAATACTTTCATTGACTTGCTTTTTTTTTCAGTTCTGTGGACATTTCTTGCAAGCTGTCATTTACTATCCATCCCTAATTAGCCCTGAAATGAGGAGATAGTTAAGAATCAACTATATTGGTGGGTCTGGACTCGCATTTGAACCAGATTGGGTAAGGGTGGCAGATTTCCTTCCCTCAAGGATATTAGTGAACCAGATGGGGTTTTAAAGCAATCCGGTAGCTTCATGGTTATCATTACTGAGACTGGCTTTTTTTAAAAATGAAAACTCCAGATTTATTTAATTAGGTGAATTCAAGCTCCCAGCTACATGGTGAGATTTGAATGCATGTTTCTGGATCACTGACTGTGTCATGGAAGCTGCTCGTCTAATAACTTTACAATGTTATCATACTCTTCAACACTCCAAGTGTGTTCAATTGACCAGCTATTTGTATGAAATCTCTTTTGTGTTTTTAGTATTAATCCCAAATTTATCCTTACTTATCTGTATACAAATGCAAATAATTGTCACTGTAAACAACCTCCCACTATTTAGTTCTTGTTAACATCTGCAAACATCTATTACTTGCTTCCTAACCATCTTTGCTTAATGATTACAGATCTCGTTCAGCATCATATTTTCCATTTTCCTAGCTAGCCAGAATTACTTGTCTTAATTTCCCCAGGAAAGTCAGCTGGTACATCACTGTAACCTGCCCAAGGCCTTATAATGAAGGTGCTTCCCACAGTATGGTTATGTAGGGCTACAGAGTTTTCCTCCAGTTACAGTGAAAGAGTGGTGATGTATATGTGAGGCCTTTGACAACGTCCCGCATGGCAGGCTGATCTAGAAGGTTAGGCCGCATGGGATTCAAGGGGAGCTAGCGAGGTGGATTCAGAATTGGCTCAAAGATAGGAAGCAGAGGGTGATAGTTGAAGGTCAATTCTCTGACTGGAGGTTTGTGACTAGTGGTGTGCCCCAGGGGTCAGTTTTGGGACCTCCGTCATTCATTATGTATGTAAATGATTTGGATCTAATGTACATGGCATGATTAGCAAGTTTGCTGATGATACTAAATTAGGGGGTATTGTTGATAGTAAAGCAGGTTACAATGAATTACAAAGAGATCTTGATCAGTTGAGGAGATGGGCTGAGGAATGGCAAATGGTTTTCAACTTAGATTAGTGTGAGGTGATGCATTTTGGGCATTCAAACCAGGGTAGGATTTATACAGTGAATGGCAGGGCACTGACAAGTGCTGTGGAACAGAGGGACTTGGGAGTACAAGTACACAGTTCACTGAAGGCGGCCGTGCAAGTAGCCTGGGTGGTGAAGAAGGTGTTTAGCATGCTGGCCTTCATCAGTCAGGGCATCGAGTTTAGGAGTAGGACCATTATGTTGCAGTTATATCAGTAGTTGGTGAGGCCACACTTGGAGTAATGTATACAAGTTTTGGTCACCCTGTTATAGGAAAGACTTTGTCAAGCTGGAGAGGGTGCAGAAGAGATTTACGAGGATGCTGCCTGAACTAGAGGGCCTGAGTTATAGGGAGAGGTTGGCCACACTGGATCTTTATTCCTTGGAGCATAGGAGAATGAGGGGTGATCTCATAAAATTTTATAAAATCATGATGGGTACAGATAAGGTAGACAGTCATCATCTTTTCCCCAGAGTCCAAAACTAGACGGCACAGATACAAGATAAGAGGGGCGATATTTAAAAGAGACCCGAGAGGTAATACCTTTACACAGAGGATAGTGAGTACCTGGAATGACCTGCCAGAGGAAGTGGTCAATTTTTAAGAGGCATTTGGATAGGTACATGGAGGGAAGGGGCTTAGAGAGTTATAGACTGAACATGGGCAACTGGGACTAGCAGGGAGAATGCTGTGGTCGGCATGGATCCTTTGGGCCAAAGGGCCTGTTTCTGTGCTGTATTACTCTATCACTCTAAGATTGGTTTGGAACTTCTCAATGATGGCTTTTCCATTGGTAATTGGTTTATCATTGTCACATACACCGAGATACAGTGAAAAGTTTTTGTTTTCATGCCACCCAGACAGATCATTCTATACATACTGTAAGTACATTGAGGTAGTACAAAAGGAAAAAAAAAATACAGAATATAGTGTTACAGGTACAGAAAATGTATAGTGCAGGTAGACAAATAAAATACAAAGTCCATGATGAGGTAGACTGAGTGATCAAGAGTTCATCTTTATTGTACAAAAGGTCCATTCAGTCATCTTATAACAGTGGGATAGAAGGTGTCCTTGAGCCTGGTGGTACATGTTCTCAAGCTTTTGCACCTTCTGCCCCATGGGAGACTTACTGCCATTGGCCTGCTGGGCTGAGGAGGTTAAGTGGTTGTGCCTTGTTAGCAAGTTTCTCAAGTGAATCCTGATGCAAGTCTTTCTGTAATGGGGTGACAAAAGCTGCCTTCTTTGCTTGCTATTGTCCAACCAATGTTTTGTACAGTTTTGCGGGCACTCCTTTATTTAAGAAAAACTTCAATTGGGCATTCTGCTTTCAATCCTGCGCTTAAATGTCTCTTTAATTGTCGTAATCCGTCGAGTCATGGAGCATGGAAGCAGGGTCCAAAGCCACCATTAAGCATCAATTTACAGCAATCCAAGAGACTGGAAATGCTGGAATCTGGAGCAACAAACAAAAAGCTGGATGAACTCAATGGGTCAGACAGCATCTATGGAGGGAAATGGACAGTTGATGTTTTGGGTCGAGTTCCTTCATCTGGACTGGGCATTAATCCGGTATTAATTCAGTTTTATTCTCCCCACATTCCTATCAACTTTACCCAAATGCTACCACTCACCTACTCTCTAGGGTTAACTTACAGTGGCAGTTAACCACTCAGCCCACATTCCTTTGGATGTGGGAAGAAACTGGAGCAGCTGGAAGAAAAATACGTGTCACAGGGAGAACCTGCAAACTCCACAGTGGCAGCACCAGAGGTTAGAATTGAACCTGGGCCACTGGAGCTGAGAGGCAATAACTCTACTAGCTGCACCACTGTGCTGCCCCTTATTGTATCCAGAAGACGATCACAGCAACTTGCTTTTATTGTCTTGAACGTTGCAAATCTAGGTTAGTGCAGATAACCTTCTACACTATAAAGGAATCAGAAGTTATGGGAACCAGGCATGAAAGTGGCGTTCAGATCCAGATATGATCAACCATGATCTTATTGAATAGCACAGCCAGCTCAGGGGAGGGCATGGCTTACTCCTGTTCCAATTTCTTATCTTCTAAAATACGCTTGCTTTTCCTTTGTAAATTTGACCATTTAGAAGATATTTCATTGCCTACTTAACTTCTCAAAATGTAATGTTTTCCAATGCACAAGTTGTGGTTATTTTTCAAATAAGAAGGAAGTCAATATTGATTAAATATTTAAACTGATATCTTAATGTCTGTGTTGCTATCTTTTCCAAACAATGGACATGAATAAAAGGGTCACATTAAAGTGGGATGGAAATTTGTCCTGGTTGGCATGTGCTAAATACACAATATTATAGTATAAGCATGTTGAAATTCAAGGACAGAATTCAGTTCCATTGAAGTCAATTTAACCAGGTTTTGGAAATGGACCTCGATGTGCATAGTCTGCTACACTTAGTGCATGTGATTACTTTCTATCACAATAAAATAAGGTATCTTTATTAGTCACATGTACATTGAAACACACAGTGAAATGCATCTTTTGCGTAGAGTGTTCTGTGGGCAGCCCACAAGCGTCACCACACTTCCATGCCCACAACTTCCTAACCCTTACGTCTTTGGAATGTGGGAGGAAACCGGAGCACCCGGAGGAAGCCCACGCAGACACGGGGGGAATGTACAAAGTCCTTACAGACAGCAGCCAGAATTGAACCCAGGTCACTGGCGCTGTAAAGCGTTACACTAACCGTTACACTACTGTGTCTGCCTAATAGTTACTCCTGAGAAGAATTTCCTGTAATGCCTCTGCTGAGAAGGTGGTGCACCACAGGTGGACATGGGCAGAGAGTTTCTTAGGTAGTTAGACTCACTGTGGAGGGAACCAGGGTGGATTTTTGTCAATACCTGGTCCCAGATGCAGAGGCAGAAATACAAATTAGCCTGAACTGGGAACCCAAATACCCTCATGAACTTTTGCGCCACTGTGGTCTAAATAATTTGGAGCAATTGCCAGAACTTACATAGGTAACTCGGTCCTGCCACACTGAATGTCAACCAATCTACTATTGGTACATACATGCGGACAAGTTGGCAAGAGCAGAGACCAACAGCGAATCCAGTTGTTCCTGGCTCCCTGACATAGAATAAGTTTTTAATTGGAATTGTTGCATGCCAGCTATTAAACAGACACATCTTGAGCGCAGCTCAATTTCCTGGTGATGTCTTAAAACAGATATCAGGCTCATCATTGTGAGACACAAAAGGCTCAAGAACTGTTTTCAATGGCTGCCTCCCACCCTTAGGCCAAGGAGCACTGGGGTCAGAAATTGCCCCCATTGTACTGATTGTCGTTGTCGGATCTGGAGATGATGCTGTCCAGAAGGCTCTTCGGAAGTCAAGAATGAGACGTAAATCTTGTCGTTACAGCTGTTTTGTTAGATGTTCATCAAAGTACAGGTCGGCTTTAAACAGTAAGTAACATCGGAGAACAGCAAGCAAGTAACGCAACAGTAAGTAACAAAGAAAACTCTCCTCATGCCCTTCCTTTATATTGAAAACTATTCAAGCTGGATAGATTAGGGAGTCTTCTCTGATAGGGACAACAAGGACAGTTTTGATTTATGCTGCCATAACATCTCAGGCTTACAAAGAAACTACAGAAGTACAGAACCAACTATACTACAAGTTACAAAAAGTCTACTGAAAATTTACAGACAAACAGGTGATTATACAAACATATAAGCAAGCCTAAAGAGAGTTAAACTACAAGAAAGATAACAATTTGAATGGCAGTTTAGACCCTAATCCAACATAAATATAACAAGCACTTGGAAACAGATTGTAGTTTTTGGTTCACCACCTAGTCTGGTGTGTGAGGGAAAAGAAAGCATTCAGTCAGAGTTATTATCACTGACTTATATGATGTGAAATTTGTTGTTTTGTGGCAGCAGTATAGTACAAAGACATAAAAATTATTATAAATAGTGCAAAAAAAAGAACTAATGAGATAGTGTTCGTGGACCATTCAGAAATCTGATGGCAGAAGGGAAGGAGCTGTTTCTGAATTATTGATTCAGGCTCCTGCACATCTCTCAAATGTTAACCTTGACTTTCATGGCCACAGCAGACAATGTCAGCAAATGGATACATAAAACCACATCAGAGGTTATTTTCTTTATATTCTTTGCTGGCTGAGGGGGAATGTACTTTTTCTGGTTTTCAATATTCATGTACTTTGGTACTCAAAGTTAAAAGCAGGACTTTGGGTAGAATCTAACCCAAGCTGCTTTACTGAAGTTCTACATCTTCCTTTCCTCATATACCAGAACACCAGAGGTAATTCTATGAGCAGGTTTCTGTTTTGTTACCACATCCTAGGTTCTCGAACATGGAACAGTACAGCACAGGAATGGGTCCTTCAGCCTACAATATCTGTGCCAGCCACAATGCCAATTTAACCCACACATCTGCCTGCACATGATCTATGTTCCTCTATTCCCTCTTGTCGTGTGTCTAAATGCATCTTAAACATTGCTATCGTATCTGCTTCTACCATTCCCCCTGGCAGCAAGCTCCAGGCAACTACCACTTTTTATGTGAAAAATCTTGCCTTCTTTACCCCTCTCACCTTTACATCCTCCAGGCAGCAACACCTCCAGCACAATTATTCTCAACACTGGTGCCCCACAAGGCTGCATCCTCAGCCCTCTACTCTCTACATAATCATGACTGTGTGGTCAGATTCTACGCTAGTACCATCCACAAGTTTGCAGATAATACTACCGTAGTGAGTCATATCCCAAATGACAGTGAATCAGAGTACAGGAAGGAGATAGAGGGCTCAGTGACATGGTTTCATGACAACCACCTTTCCCTCAATGTCAGCAAAAAAAAAAAGAGCTGGTCATTGACTTCAGGAAGTGGGGCAGTGCACATGCACTTGTCTACATCAGGAGTACTGAGTTCAAGAGGGTTGAGAGCTTCAAGTTCCCAAAGTGAATATCACCAATAGCCTGTCCTGGTCCAACTACATAGACACCACAGCCAAGAAAGCTCACCAGTGCCTCTACTTCCTCAGGAGGCTAAAGAAATTTGGCACGTCCCCCTTGACACTCACTCACTTTTGCCAATACACCATAGGAAGTATCCTATCTGGATGTGTCAGCTTGGTATGGCAACTGCTCTGCCCAGGACCTCAAGAAACTGCAGAGAGTTGTGGACATAGCTCAGCACATCACAGAAACCAGCCACCCCTCCATGGACTGTCCGTACTGCTCACTGTCTCAGTAAAGTAGTCAGCATAATCAAAGACCCCATCCACTCTTCTCCCTTCAGGCAGATGATACAAAAGCCTGAAAACACATACCACCAGGCTCAAAAATAGCTTCTATCCCACTGCCATAAGACTATTCCCTTGTATAAGATGGATGCTTAACCTCATAATCTACCTCATTATGATCTCACACCTTATTGTCTACCTGCACTGCACTTTCTCTGTAGCTGTGACACTTTACTCTGCTTTCTATATTTTACCTCATACCACCTCAATGCACTGTGTGATGAATTGATCTGTATGAATAGTATGTAAGACATGTCACTCATTGTACCTCAGTACAAGTGACAATAATAAACCAACTCCAATTAGGAATTGACATTTCCACCCTGTCAAGAAGACTGAGTCTAGAGATTAATAAGGCAAGATGCTCAAATCCCTTTCCTTCTGCAGTATCACTATGAAGCAAATATATTGATTGCCTTTTCTTTGATCCAAAATAGATGGCATCTTAGTTCCCCACCTTGAACTATGTCTACAAGAGAGTTGCAAGTTGCCCAATCTCTTATATTCTATTGCTAATAACCCCCATCTTACTGTGCTTCCAACACAGTATACTCATCCCCCAGTCCTTCCTTTGCATCATCAATATATACTGAATTCGTTGGTCACCTGTAAATGGGTCACCCAATGAGATAAAAGCTTTGTTAATTTCTAATCAACTGCCTATCTTATTACTTAACTAGGGTTTAATAGGGGCTTAGGGATGGAAGTGAGCTTCAATTCCAGGATGTGATTGTCCTGTGTGGGTGCAGAGGCAATTCACCAGAATATTGTTGGGGATGGTGTGCATCGGTAATGAGGAGAGACTGGATAGGCTGGGTTTGTTTTCCTTGGAGCTGAGGGAGAAACCTGAGAGAGGTATATGCAATTATGAGAGGCATTTACAGGGTAGATAGTAAGAAGCTTTTCCCCATGGCAGAGTTATCTGAGACCAGAGGGCTTAGGTTTAAGGTGAGGAGTATGAGGTTTAGAGGGAGTCTGAGGCAGAATTCTTTCACCCAGAGGGTGGTTGCAATCTGGAACAGACTGCCTGAGAAGGTAGTGGAGGCAGGTACTCTCATAACATTTAAGAAGCATCTGAACAAGCACTTGAATTGTCATAGAAGGCTATGGGCCAGGTGAAGGGAATGGGATTAGTATAGATATGTATTTGATAGTCATCATAAACATAAGGGTTATAGGGCCTGTTTCTGTGCTGTATGATCAGAGACTGCTACTGGACATTGGGGGAGGAAGGAACTGGGGTCAGCTGCAATGTCCTTCATTCCAAACAACCTACTCGTGTTCACTATCCAGGCCCATGCACGATTTAGTGTACTGGAAAATGGGAGGCCATTGGGGAATTATGGCCCAAGGAGCACTTAGAAAAGGAATAAAATGGAAGAAATAGTTCATTATTTGACAGGAGCAATTTGTTGGTTCCATAAATACAGTCTAAAGAAGTCATCCTGAACTCAGTGCACCTACAGCCAACACCAGAGCTGAATGGGCCTGACTGAATCCTGAGATGGAGACACAAGAGTCTGCAGATACTGGAATCTGGAGCAACACACAAAACGCCGGAGAAACTTAGGGGGCAGGCAGCATCTGTGAAGGGAAAAGAACAGTCGACATTTTGGGCTGAGACCCAAAATGGAGACCCGAGAGACGGCAGCTGCTGGAATCTGGAGAAACACACAATGTGCTGGACAAAATAAAGACACAAAACGACAATTGTCCATTTCCCTCCATAGACATTGACCTGTTGAGTTCCTCCAGCATTTTGTGTGTGAATCCTGAGATAGCAGGACTGATGTATGGGGAGAGATTGGATCAGTTAGACCTATGTCCAATGGAGTTGAGAAGGTTGTGAAGCAATCTCACAAAATTCTTACAGTACTGGGCAGATTAAATACAGGGAGATGTTCCCAATGGCTGGACAATTCAGAACCTAGGGTTGCAGCTTCAAGATACTGGGAGTGTCATTTAGAACTGAGATGAGGAGAAATATCTTCACCCAGAGGATGGTGAATCTGTGGTGTTCTCTGCTGCAGAAGATAATGGAGGCTAAGTCAATAAATGAATCCAAGAAAGAGGTAGATATATTTCTTCATGCCAAAGGATAAGGGGAGAAGATGGGAACAAGGGGATTGAAGAGGATGATCAGCCATAATTGTGTTGCATGGTGGAGCTGGCCCCTGAAGGGCTGAATGGCCAACTCCTGCTATTTTCTAGGTTTCCTTGAAAAAAGCACTTGGCCACACCTGCAGGGTGAAAGTCAGATTCCCCAGTAGTTGGCCGACCTGGGATTCCAATGTTGCTCTTTCCCAAGTGTCCAGTATGATTGAGAATGGATAAGATAAGATATTTATTTATTAGTCACATGTACATCAAAACACACAGTGAAATGCATCTTTTGTGTAAAGTGTTTCTGGGGGGCAGCCCGCAAGTGTCGCCACGCTTCTGGTGCCAACATAGCATGCCCACAACTTCCTAACCCATACATCTTTGGAATGTGGGAGGAAACCGGAGCACCCGGAAAAACCCACGCCGTCACGGGGAGAACGTACAAACTCCTTACAGACAGCGGCGGGAATTGAATCCGGGTCACTGGCGCTGTAAGACCGTTATGCTAACTGCTACACTACCGTGCCTGCCAGAATTGTACAATCGTAGAATTGTTGCGGCAGGTCACTTATTCCATCAGTACTGTGTTTGTTGCTCGTGGTGCATTGCCATCAGTTCCATTACCTGCCCTTTCCCCACAGCCATGCAGTTTATCTTCCAGCTATTTTGCTGGTTAAAAACTTTTCAGCAGGTGAAATGTTATAAAAATCCCTTTGAAAATCAAACTGGAAATAAATGTTTCCTGAAATGAGTTTTTTGCTGGTTTGAGCAAATGAGGTCTTTAGAACAGATGGCAATTTTTTTCTGATTAAAAACGTACCATTTTATTTTTGTACATCGTAAGAAATGAAACATCTTTAATAGATTAGTCATGGCATGTGCTATTTGATTTACTCCTCAGTCAGCTGTTTCTATAATTGCTTTATTGTTACAGGGAAATGAGAGCACAAAAAGTGAAATGGAGAGTTATTGCAACGGAAACCTCTATTACTTTCTCCTTTCTCAGCAGAGTTTGCTAATTATATGTTAGTAAATGTTTGTGGAACTTTACTATTGATGTAATGTTCATATTAGAGACTCCATAAGATTTTGTTCCATTTTCTATGAGAAAAATATTCCATTTCTCTATCTGGATTAGGTTGTCTGTCTAAATATTTTGGTTAGTTCAGCAACTTTTCCTCCATTGTGGGTTGTATAGTGGTGAACATCTGATTTCCTCTCCTGAATATTGTGGAGTGAAAATTGACTCTTTGTTGTATGTGCTAAATGCATGATGTAGTACATACATCTGTCAAAGTCCACTTCTAAAATTGGTTCTATTAACTTCCGTGGGATGGAATGTGTTTTCTTTATGGGTGTCAGCATAGAAAGAGGCCATTTAGCCCATCGTGTCCAAGGTGGCCAAAAATGATCTTTACACCAATCTCACTTCTCAGTTCTTTGTCCGTAGCCCTGCAGGGTATGGCTCTTTAAGAGTTTACCCTGGTGCTTTTTAAATGTAGTGAGAGTTTCTGTCTTCATTGACCATCAGGCAATGTCCCAGATCCCCTACCAATTGGTGAAATAATTCTCTCTTTCATAGACCCATAGAGTCATACAGCATGGAAAAAGGCCCTACGGCCCAACACATCCATGCTGACCAATGTGCCCACCTAAGCTAGTCCCATTTGCCCGCATTTGGTCCATATCCCTCTAAGTCTTTCCCATCCATGTACTTATCCAAATGTCTTCAATGTTGTCATTGTACCTGCCCCAATTACTTATTCTGGCAGCTTGTTCCATAAACGCACCACCTTCTGTGTGAAGAAGTTGCCCCTCAGGTCCCTTTTAAATCTTTCCCTTCTCACTTTAAACTTGTGCCCTCTAGTTTTTGGTTCCCTTTCCCTGGGAAAACTATTGTGTGCATTCACACTATCTGTTCCCCTTGACTATTTCCACTTGTTGGATGATAAAACTTTTCCTCAATTCTCCTCTACTCCTGCCACAACTTAACTTCAACCCCTAACCCTCGCGATGGACTTCACTGAAAAGGACTCTGGATCCTCCCTGCTTACTGTGAGTCAATAATAAAAGGACCATCAATATTATTCCTTTTACTTATGAAGAGAGGTTCTGAGAGATTGAGTTTGATAAATGTTAGGTTTCAGGGGAGGGAGAGGTATCGTTTGTAAGTTATTTGTGGTGGGCACGATGACAAGAGGATATGGAAACAATTTTAATCTAATTCATCCAAATGAAATCTCATTGGAAATGGCAAAAGGCTGGACTTACATTTTTCCCACCTGTTATAGAGTTGGCTTAAAAGAAAGTGGAATAAGGAAACTGTTAATCCAAGCTTCCAACTAATTCCAGTTTCCTGACTGATGAGTTTGATGAGCAGGTCCTTGCTGGAGAACCCAACAAAGACTAGACATCATGGAGTTGTTATTTTCTTTCTGGGAAGTGCTGACCACTTGCACCGATTACGTAAGGTCTAGGAAACTCAGCAAGCTGCAGAAAGAAGATGAGATCTCCACTCACAGAGTTAGGACGGCTTCTACCCCACTGTGATAAGACTATTGAACAGTTCCCTTATACAATGAGATGGACTATGACCTCACAATCTACCTTGTTGTGACCTTGCACCTTATTGCACTGCACTTTCTCTGTAGCTGTGACACTTTACTCTGTACTGTTATTGTTTTTAACTGTACTACATCAATGTAATGGCACTGTGTAATGAATTGACCTGTACGATCGGTATGCAAGACAAGTTTTTCACTGTACCTCAGTACAAGTAACAATAATAAACCAATACCAATGCCAATAGCTGTGATTGTGATGTCAATAGCAGAGGAGGACTCCTGAAGCTGGAAGAATCAAGGAGTCATTTTGTAGAGTTGCATCTCTTGTAGATTTGTTTCCCTTCTGCCAGCCTTCAACCGGTCAACCAGGAAGGGAGAGAAGGGAGACAGGAAGGGAGTCATATATTGATGGGGCAAGCTGGAAGAAAAGCTCATGTGAACCACAAACACTGGCATAGACAAGTCAGACTGAACCAGAAGTACAATGTCAAATCATATGTGAAAGCTTGGTGCGATATTAAAGAATCCGCGCAATGTTTAATTTCCACTTCTTTCAAAGGAAAGGAATATCACACTGGGGGCGACTTACAGCTAACTAGCCGCACGTCTTTGGGATGTGGGAGGAAACCGGAGCATTTGGTTACATGGAAAATATGCATTCGGACAACACGGGAGTCAGGATTGAACCTGAGTCACTGGAGCTGTGAGGCAACTGTTCTACTGGCTATGCCACTGTGTCATCCAGTCAGGGTGATATAAGAAAGCACTTCTTCAATCAAATGTAATCTATTAATGTCTGGTAGAGAGACAATGAAATCGAAGGAGGATGTTCAACTGTCCACAACCTGTTCTTGCCGTTCAATGAGATCGTAGCTAATCTGTGGCCTAGCTCTATGTACTCACTTATGCCCCATATCAATTCTGGAGTAACAACTGG
Organism: Pristis pectinata; assembly: GCF_009764475.1. Taxonomy (NCBI): domain Eukaryota; kingdom Metazoa; phylum Chordata; class Chondrichthyes; order Rhinopristiformes; family Pristidae; genus Pristis; species Pristis pectinata. Next base: position 11,848,010 of record NC_067415.1, read on the forward strand.
ACCTGGTCAATACTGGTGCTTGTGGAAAATATTTTCATATGTCTACCACACTTTGCATTTGAAGGTTTTCCTGACTTCATCTTTTGAAAAGCCCAGCTATGATTTTTAGGCTACTTTCCCTGATGGTAGGCTCATTAGCCAACAGAAGTAGTTTATCTTACCTGTAAGTTCCCCTTGGAAGAGGGGAATTGAAGAACTTCAATTAAATCATCCCTTAATTTACTGAGACACAAGAGATTCTGCAGATGCTGGAATCTGAAGCAACACATACAAAATGCTGGAGGAACTCAGCAGATCAGGCAGCATCTATAGAGGGAAATAAACAGTTGACGTTTCGGGTCGAGACCCTTCATCAGGACTGGAAAGGAAGAGGGCAGAAGCCAGAATGAAGACTAATTTGCTTAAGTTCCTTAATTTACTGAATTCTAATTTGGCATTTGTGCCTGTAACTTATTCCTTGATATCAAATTATCATTTGTTAAAACAAAAACAGAAAACATTAGAAACAATCTGTCGGTCAGGTAGCATCTGTGGAAAGAGAAAGAGAATTAATGTTTCAGATCAAACTGAGTACTTTCCCAGTTCTGACCAATGGTCTCAGAACCAAAACATTAACTCTTTCCACAGACACACCCTGGCCTGCTGAGTGTTGCCAGCATTTTCTATTCTTGTCTCAGATTTCCAGCATCTATATCTTTTTACATAGAACATAGTACAGCACAGGAACAGGCCCTTCGGCCCACCATGTCTGTGCTGAACACATTGCTAAATTAAACTAAATCTCTTCTGCCTGCACATGATCCATATCCCTCCATTTCCTGAATATTTATGTGTCTATCTAACAGCCTCAAGTGCCACTATGATACCTGCTTCCATCACTACCTCTGGCAGCCTGTCCCAGGCACCCACCACTCTCTGTGTAAAAGAAACTTGCTCAGCACATTTCCCTTAAAGTTTCCTCCTCTCACTGTAAAAATGCATGTCCTTTAGAATTTGACCATTTCTACCTTGGGAAAAGGATTCTGACTGTCTCCCTATCTATGCCTTTTGATTTTTAATTGTTTTATTAAAGCCTGACTGCACTTACTCAGACCCCAATTTATCCTTGCCGGAATGTTTTGCCCAGATGTATTCATAGTAGGCAATGACATTAAGGGATACAAACCAAGGCTGGTGGATGGAAAGCCCAACACATCACGGAAACCAGCCTCGCCTGTCTATACTTCTAGCTGCCTCGGTGAAACAGCCAGCATAATCAAAGACCCCACCCACCCGGGACATTCTCTCTTCTCCCCTCTCCCATCAGGCAGAAGATACAGGAACCTGAGGACATGTACCACCAGGCTCAAGGACAGCTTCTATCCCACTGTGATAAGACTATTGAATGGTTCCCTTACATGCTAAGATGGACTCTTGACCTCACAATCTACCTTGTTATTGACCTTGCACCTTATTGTCTACCTGCACTGTTCTTCCTCCTTAGCTGTGACACTTTACTCTGTATTCGATTATTATTTTACCCTGTACTACCTTAATGCACTGTGTAATGAATTGATCTGTACGAGTGGATTCAACAAGACAAGTTTTTCACTGTACCTCGGTACAAGTGACAATAATAAACCAATTCCAATAATAAACCTATACCAAAGATATGGATGAGCTACAATCCAATTGAATAAACGAACTGAATGGTCTCATTCTGCCACATCTCCCTGTTCTCCAGCACCAACTTTACCAATGGGTATCCTGCAATCTCCACAAAATCTTCCAAGTACACTGGAAGGATTAACAAATCCACATTAGTGTCCTCTTCCAAGCCAACATTCTCAACATTGAGGCCGTTATTACACTCAGTCAGCTACCTGAGGCAGGTCCTGCCATTTGCATGCCTGACACCAGATTCCTGAAACAGACTCTAGACTCCAAATTCTGTCACCAGAGATTACCAGGTCAACACAGGGAAAGGATCAAGGCTCGATGCCTCCACAAGCAATGCAACAATCCTCACTGATCACTGGTTCATGACTGCTCATAGTGGAGGAGGAGCTAGCAGGATGGTATTGAGAACCTCAAGGAACCACACAGAGGCACAATGCAAATGGCAGAAGGAGAAAACACCACGTCACAAAATGCCCCTCCACTGCCCCATTGTACTCCATCCGTAGAAGAGTCTGTGGTTCCCAAATCAGCCTCATTAGCCACCTCAGAACTCATGATAGCGTCGCCAGCGACCCGGGTTGAATTCCTGCTGCTGCCTGTAAGGAGTTTGTATGTTCTCCCTGTGTCTGTGTGGGTTTCCTCTGGGTGCTCCGGTTTCCTCCCACATTCCAAAGATGTACAGGTTAGGAGCTGTGGGCATGCTACAGTATACTGGCGCTGGAAGAGTGACGACACTTGCGGGCTGTCCCCAGCACATTCTTAGCAACACAAAAAGACGTATTTCACTGTGTGTTTCGATGTTTATGTAACTAATAAGTAAATAGCTTATCTTAAAATTGGAGCAGAAGCAAGTCCTCCTCAGTGATAGAGTCATACAGCGTGGAAACAGGCCCTTCAGCCCAACTGGTCTGTGCGCATCCAAGCTAGTCCCATTTGCCAACATTTGGCCCATAACCTTCTAAACCTTTCCTATCTGTGTACCTGTCCAACTGTCTTTTAAAACTTGAGTTTGTACCTGCTTCAATCGCTTCCTCTGGCACCTCATTCCACATAGATACCATCCTCTCTGTAAAATCAGTTGCCCTTCGAGTTCCTATTAAGTCTTCTCCCTCTCACCTTAAACCTCTGCCCTCTAGTTCTTGACTCCCCTACCCTGGTAAAAAAGGCTGATTGCATTTACTCTTTCTGTGCCCCTCATGATTTTATACATGAGGGACTGCCTAAGAAAAAGAAGAAGGCACAGATCTGGAACTCACTGCATGAATGAGTGTTGAAGGCAGAGCCCCCTCACATTTAGAGGAGTATTCCTTTGGGTGCTTGAAGACCTGCAGATTACAGATCTTTTGCTGGAAGGAGTGGGTAGGTTGAATAGCTGTTTTCCAACTAGCCCAGGCGTAATGGGCTGCATGGCCTCTATCTGCGTCATCAGTTTTCTATGATTCTATAATTTGCCATCTCCAACAACCTGTACTAAGCCCTCACTAGCTACTGTTAAATCACTCCCACAATACAACCCCTACCATGAATGGATACCATGGAGGTGAATGTTCACAGTCTTTTTCCCAGAGTAGGGGAATCTAAAACTAGAGGGCATAGGTTTAAGATGAGAGAGGAAAGATTTAAAAGGGACCTGAATAGCAACTTTTTCACATCGTAAGTGGTGGGTGTGTGGAACAAGCTGCCAGAGGAAGTGGTAGGGGTGGGTACAATTACAATGTTTAAAAGACATTTAAACAGATACACGCGTAGGACAGAGGAAAATGGGTGATACACAAGTGAATGGGACTAGCTCAGCTAGGCAACTTGATCGACATGTTAGGCTGAAAGGCCTGTTTCCATGTTTGACTCTATGGCTCTATGACAATACGAGAGCCATTCTTTGCTTGGGTCCCACACTCTACAGTAAATCAAAGGAAAGATCTTAGAGTCTTCCCAAACTTCCCACACTCTCAAGATATCCCAAATTGTTTAAAGGGAAATACAATATTTTTCATTGTGGTAGTGTAGGAGCTCGAACTTGCGCACAGCAAGCTCCCATAAATAGAAATAGAAGTTGCTGTAAACACTCAGCAGGTCAGGCAACATCTGTGGAAAGTGAAACAAAGTTAATGTTTCAGGTGTGGGACCCTTCATTAGAACAAAGAAAGGGAGAAAAATAAGATATTCAGAGAATGTGGCTGGAGGGATGGATAGGACAAAGGGAAGATCTGTGATAGAGCAAGACCAAGTCAAATGACTTAACAGGGCCCTTAGTGGTTGATTCTGCTTCCTTGTCCGCATGATGTGTTGTTAATAGTGGGGCTGTGAGGTGCCCTTCAGGTCAGACTGTACTACTAGAGAGAGAAAAAACTGAGCCAAAATAACAGATAGATGACTGGCAGGAATGACCAGTTCTGTCTCCATCTCCACACATGCTGCCTGACCTGCCGAGTGTTTCCAGCACTTTATTTCAATCTTTCAGCATCAACACTTTTTCTTTTGATTTTTAGGTTCCTGTAAATGTCAATGCCATAATGATATTTGGTATCTTCATGCAGGAAACATTGGCCAGCACATGAGGAACAACCTTTTCAGAACCGTCCCACACATTTCCATCCAACAGCACTGTAAAGTTCTCATCTAGAAGACCACACCTCCAACACCGGCGCTGTCACCTCAGTACTGTTCCAGAACACCTGCCCATATTTTTATGTTGAAGTCTCTGGAGTGGAACTTGAACCCAGAGCCTTCTTCCTCAGATACAGTGGGGGCCATCTCCGAGCTGTAGCTGATGGTTATAATTTCCTGAGGTTGTCCTGACCTCATAGAAGCCTGCACTGACAACAATCATCTGAACCTCAATTTATTCGGTGGGCTGCGTCAACTAGTTAGCTATCTAAAAAAGCAAATCCAAAACGCATCTCAGACAGTGATCTCAGAAGTGGATTTACAACCCGCAAATAAATAAATAAGCCGCCATTTGTTCATCCACACCTCACTATTGATGCTATAGTTAACTGGGGCAAAGTATGACTTTGTTGTAATAAAAGTAAAGTTAATTCATTAAATTGTTTTCCAACATCGAGTCATTATGGCACAGGAGAAGGCCACTGACTCCTTGATAATTAGCAACCAAGGGTTAATTCATTCAACTACAGTTTGTGAGGATCTTTTTGCGGGGATGAACATGGAATTACAAACGTAATCTGATGAAAGGTCATCAATGTGAAACGTTAACTTCCTTTCTCCAATGATGTTGGCTAACTTGCCTAGTTTCATTGTGTTCTGTTTTTATTTCAGATTTGCAACATCTACATCTTTTTGAGTTCCTATAATCTGAACAAGTTGCTTCAGGAGAGTTGGTTAAATCTCTGAATGGGAAACATAGCCACTGACCAGCACACTGGAGGTTTCACTAGCCCTGCTTCAGAATAGTGCCACAAATGTCCATCCAAGGATGGACGGTGTTTAAATTGTAGCCACAGATAAGAAAACTCTTTGTTGAGGAATTAAGAGGGAAATTCAAAGATTCAACTAGTTGTCTCGTGCATATCTGGAACCAACTGCTGAGGGGTTTCCAGAGTGATCAGGAGGTTTGCTAATCACAAGAAAGAATTCCTTTCCAAAATGTTGTATTCATTTTGCCCTACAATTCCCAAAAAACTCCCATCCTTAAATCTTTGAGTGGCATTGCCCTTTCCAATCTCCGCAGTCATATAGCCCTCAAAGGTTTCTATGTTCCTTTCAGCTCTGACTCTTTGCCAATCACCCACTTCTCCTGCCCAACCAATGACGGTGCTGCCTTCAGCTGGCCAGTCATGTTCTCTGGAATGTTGTCCCTCAACGTCCTCATCCTTGTCCTTTCCAAAATAGGAATACGGGGAAATAAGGGAAGGGGATGTGTGGAATCAATGGGAGCTATCATGGAGACAATGGATTGAATGGCCTCCTTCTGTGTCATTATCAGTATAAAATTAGTATTGGATAGTGTAGGTTAGTGTCAGGCTTTAAGGAGAATCTTATACCTCAAGGATTACCAAATCAAACAAGCATTTTGTCACTTTTTAATTTATTCATTCACAGGATGTTGCTGGCAATGTTGTGATGTATGGTCTATCCTTCATTGTCTCTGAATTGACGGGACAGTTAAGAGTTAAGCACCTACCCCAAAGTTGTTTTCTTTGGGTTGCAGACAGCTTTTTTACTTGATGATGCTCCCATGAAATGCCTCTGGACTGTTAAACTTGCCAAACAAGTCAGGATGTTGAGTGAAAATGAGCTGCTGGAGCAACTCATCGGATCAGGCAGCATCTGTGGAGGGAAATAGACAGTCGACATGTCGGGACAGTTCATCTGATAGTACAGATGAAGGAACTCAACCTGAAACATCAACCATCCATTTCTCTCTATAGATGCTGCCTGGCCCACTGAATTCCTCCATCACCTCCAGCAGGCACGGTAGTGTAGCAGTTAGCATAATGCTTTAAAGTGCCAGTGACCCAGGTTCAATTCCAGTTGCTGTCTGTAAGGAATTTATACGTTCTCCCCATGTCTATGTGGGTTTCCTCCAGGTGCTCCGGTTTCCTCTCACATTCCAAAGACGTATGGGTTAGGAAGTTGTGGGCATGCTATGTTGGCGCCAGAAGCGCGGCAACACTTGTGGGCTGCTCCCAAGAACACTCTACGTAAAAGATGCATTTCACTGTGTGTTTCAATGTACATGTGACTAATAAAGATATCTCATCTCTTTTTTGCTCCAGAATCCAGCACCTGCAGTCTCTTGTGCCTTCTTGTATACTCATTAATAAAATATTTGGCACCTAATCTAAAAGGAAGAGTAATAGTTTGGAAACACCCATGGAAGGATCCTCACCCTGAAATGTTAACTTTGTTGCTCTCTCCACAGATGTTGTCCGACCAGCTGAGCATTCCCTGCATTTTTGGTTTTTGTTTCAGATTTCCAGCAGTTCTTTGATTTTCAAATAGTAGTTTGGGCTTTCAAGAACCTAAGATCAACCAATAGTCCAAGATCAACCTCAATGGTCACGGCTCCCAGCCCTTATACAGTTCACAGGCACTCCATCGGTCTCACATCTCACACCCAGAGGAACCACGTCCTCTCCAGACTCAAGCACTTCCTTCAATCTCCCAAAGATCATGTTGGCTCTCTCCTTGCCTCTGCAACTCCCTCCTCTTCAATTCTATTTGATGAACTTTGACTGTCATCTTGATTTCATGCTGGAAATGTTTCCAATCCTGCTCCATGCCCTCAAAGAATTTTTGAGCAAGTTTCTTTTATTTATTAAGATAAAGTTCAGCTTCAAAGCATGCAGCTGCTTAATAGCAGTTTCTAATGTCAGGAAGATAACACAAGCCAGGAAGCCAATTTTAATTGAAAATTAATAAAACTGCAGATGATGAAAACCTGAAATAAGAACAGAAAGTGATGGAAACACTCAGCAGGTCAGACAGAATCTGTGGAAAGAGAAACAGAGCTAATGTTTCAGGCCAAAGACCATTTTCAAAGAACTTTTCCAGTTGTGGCAAAGCATTTTTGGCCTGAAATGTTAACTCTGTTTCTCCTTCCACTGACATTGCCTGACCGGCTGAGTGTTAATTCTTTGATAGGCAGATGTGCAATTCTAGACTGGGTGAACTGGGTTGGACCACTGCAGTCTGGGCTGGGATCAGGAAACATAGGCTAGTCCAGACTGGTCTGTGTTGGGTAACTGAATTGTTATATACAATGCAGTAATGCTTCTTCCATCTCCTGCCTAACTTCAGTGCAGATGCAGGCCCTTCAGTCCACTGAGTCCATGCTGACCATTGAGCACCCACTTACACTAATCTTACACTAAACCCATTTTGTTCTCCCCCACATTCCAATCAACTTCTCCAGATTCTACCGGACCAATTAATAGTGGTCAACTAACCCAGCAATCCACATATCTATGGGATGTAGGAGGAAACCGGAGAACCTAGAGGAAATCCATTTGGTTACATGGAAAATAAGCAAACTCCACACAAACAACACGGGAGTCAGGATTGTATCTGAGTCACTGGAGCTGTGAGGCCGCTGTTCTACTGGCTATGCCACTGTGCCATTCCTTTCAGGGTGATATCAGAAAGCATTTCTTCAATCGTGCAGTACATTAGTGTTAGGTACAGTGATAATGGAATTGAAGGACGTTTAACTGTCTCAACCTGCTCTGTCATTCAATGAGATCATGGAAGATACAGGAGCCTGAGGGCATGTACCACCAGGCTTAAGGACAGCTTCTATCCCACTGTGATTGAACGGTTCCCTTATACGATGAGATGGACTCTGACCTCACAATCTACCTAGTTGTGACCTTGCACCTTATTGTCTACCTGCACTGCACTTTCTCTGTAGCTGTGACACTTTACTCTGTACTGTTATTGTTTTTACCTGTACTACCTCAATGCACTCTGTACTAACTCAATGTAACTGTACTGTGTAATGAATTGACCTGTATGATTGGTATGCAAGACAAGTTTTTCACTGTACCTCGGTACAAGTGACAATAATAAACCAATACCAATATCACTTTGCAGTCTCAGGGAGAACATGCAAACTCCACATTGACAGCACCAGAGATCAGGATTGAAGCCATGACCCAGATGTTGGCAGAGGTGAATTACTGACTGGACCATACTGTTAAGTTAACCAAGGAATGTGTTGTCACATTGGAGGAATCAGCCTTGCATGTGAGATATAGAGGGAGAATACCCACAAACCTGGTCAAAGTGGTGTGACAATGAACTGGTGGCTCCATCTGGTGGTAAAGTAAGGGAAACAAGAGAGAACAGTGGGTCGGAGGCAGTTATCACTATTTCCAGTTGGGGAAATTTTCTAAGCAGTGGGAATAATGGCAGAGACAAAAAGTGTGACGATCTGTGCACTCCCTTGTGTCAGAATGCTGCCACTGTACAAAACACACAAGTTAATGAGCAGAAAGAGGTCATTTCCCTCAAGTAAGAGGGGTGACTTGACATGGCTGGTGGGCATTGTCGTCTGTCAGTCATAGATTAATACAGCATAGAAACAGGCCCTTCGGCCCACCAAGTCCGTGACGACCACCAAGCACCCATTAACGCCAGTCCTCCACCAATCCCGTTTTTTTCATTCTCCCCACATTCCCATCAACTCCCCCCAGATTCTACCACTCACGTTCGCAATTTACAGCGGCCAATTAACCGACCAAACCGCACATCTTTGGGATGTGGGAGGAAACCGAAGTGCCCAGAGGAAACCCATGTGGTCACAGGGAGGTGGTTCAACTTCTCACAAACAACATCAGAGGTCAGGATTGAACCCAAGACTCTGGAGCTGAGGGAGCAGCTCTATCAGATGTGCCATATATGTTTTGATCAAATGCAGTAGTCGGAGACCACCCTTACCCCAGTAACTTTATGGTTAGGCTCAGCTCCAGCCAGGGAGAGTTGGGTACAGACAGATACGCCATCCATTTAAATAGGTTTTCTGATGCTGTGAAAAAGGTAAATGCAGGTAAGCATGATTTTACTTTATTAGTTTTTGAAAGTGCTTCTCATTTTTTAACAATTGTTTTAAAAATGTTTTGCACCTATCTGAATAGTTTTTAACTGACTCTATCAAAGGCATTTAAAAATAGTTCAGAGGCCTTTGATGACTGCAAGCTATCAAAGGCCATTGGGCTATTGTAGGCAGGGCCTCCGCGATAGGCTGTCTGAGGCCTAGTTACTGTCCAGAGCCTGGGCAGTTAGTTCACCCAGCCCCCTGGTAAAGGTAAGCCTTGACGGGCAGATGCAGCAGCCAATGGCCAGGTCTATCACCAGTGTTATGACTTGCAAGTGTAAAGCCTTAGACCAAAAGGCATGGTGAGTGAGATAAGCTGAAGGTATAATAAACATTTCAGCAATCTAAGGGCAAAAAACTGCTGGAAATCCAAAATCAAAGCAGAAAGTGCTGGAAATAGCCAGCAGATCAGGCAGCATCTCTGGAGAGAGAAAAACATTCCTCTTTCTCCACAGATGCTGCCTGACCTGCTGAGTTTCCAGCGTTTTCTGTTTTTTTTTTATTTTGGATTGCCAGCATCTGCAGTTCTGTTTTCGTTTCACACATGTGGACTAGAATGGGTAAGGAAGGCAGGTTATTGGTAAACTGGAGCGATTTTAACAGTCAAGGAGTTTCATGGTTACCATTATGGATTCTGGCTTTTTTTCTCTCTTAAAGTTTCAGATTTATTTAACTTCTTGAATTTAAGTTCCTCAGATGCTATGATGGGATTTAAAATCTTGTCACTGTCGTAATGGTCTGGAACTCTGGCTGCTAGTCACGTGACTTAACCACTACACGAACCACAGCCTTGACAAACCCAGCACAGACCTTCAACACCAGCCCTGGCCGCAGCTGGTGAGCTGATGCACAGCTGTACTCTGGACATTGTCATTGTCCTCACTTGAAAGACCTCTGAGTTTAGAAAGCTGACATAAACCAGGCAAGCGATTCCTGGGGAATTGTGGTAAACATGTTAATTGGGAGGAATATTTCCTTTGGTCAGCATATTAGTTGTCTTGTAAAAACAGTGGGAAGTTTTCCTCTCTGTTTTATTTCTAACAAACTATAAAAGTGTCAAAAGGAACAGGTTTATAATTTCATGAGGGGAGAACTTCCTCCTTTATTAACAGTGGCCCAGAATTGCCACGTTGCTTTACAGAAGAACTTAATTGTAAAATGGAAGCAATTGACTTATTTGCCAGCAAAAATACCCTTTAGAACATAGAAAGGTACAGCACAGGAACAGGCCTTTAGGCCCACCATGTCTGCGCTGAACACGTTGCCAAATTAAACTAAACCTTTTCTGCATGCACATGATCCATATCCCTCTGTTTCCTGCATATGCATGTGTCTTATCTAACAGCCTGCTAAAAGCCACTAACGCATCTGCTTCCACTACCACTGACAGCCCGTTCCAGGCACCCACCACTCTCTGTGTAAAAAAACCTGCCCTGCACATCTCCTTTTAACTTTCCCCCTCTCATCTTAAATGCATGTCCTCTGGTACTTGACATTTCTACCCTGGGAAAAAGATTCTGACTGTCTACCCTATCTATGCCTCTCATAATGTTACACATTTCTATCAGGTCTCCCCTCAGCCTTCAGCGAGCCAGAGAAAATAACCCAAGTTCGTCCAACCTCTCCTTATAGCTCATGCCCTCTAATCCTGGTAAACCTCTTCTGCACCCTCTCCAAAGCCTCAACAACCTTCATGTGATGGGGTGACCAGAATTGCACACAATACTCCAAGTGCTGTCTAACCAACGTTTTATGCAACTGTAACATGACCTTCTTGCTCTTAGTGCCCTGACTAATGAAGGCAAGCATGCCGTATACCTTATCTACTTGTGTGGACACTTCCAGGGAGATGTTGCTGGTTCAATCCTGACCACCCGGTGCTGTCTGTGTCGAGTTTGCACGTTCTCCTGGTTTCACCTGGTTGCTCCGGTTTCCTTCAACGTCCTAAAGACATGCAGGTTGGTAGGTTAACTGGCCGCTGTAAATTGCCCCTGGTGTGTGTACGTGAGTGATTGAATCTGGGGAAGTTGATGGTAGTGTACGGACAGTAGAATTAATGTAAATGGGTTGGCATGAAGTCGATGGGTCAAAGGGACTGTTTCCTTGCCCTTGACTGCATGGGTCAGGCTGTGGGTATTTATTGTCCCTCTCTAATTGACCTTTGAACTGAGAGCCCTGCTAGGCCATTTCAGTGGCAGCTGAGAGTCAACTACATTACTATGGGTCTGGAGTGACATGTAGGCCAAACTGAGTAAAATGGGAGATTCCCCTCCCCAAGGAATATTAGTGAACCAAGTCATTTTAGTTTTTAAATGTTGATCCAGTATTTTCACAGTCACCATTGCCAATGCTAAACTTTTATTTCCAGATTTTTTTAATGCACTGAATTTAAATTCACCATTTCCTATGGTGGGATTTGAACTCATATCGCTGGAATGTTAGTGAAAGAAGAAGGAACATGGGGAGAAAGAGAGCACTTGAACCTACAACTATCTGACCCAGAGGCAGAGAGTAAAAAATGTACCAAAATCAAATCATATTGTCATATTTTCTTATGGCACAGGAGAAAGCCCATTGAGTCTATGCTAGTTTTCAGAGCTACCCCATTAATCCTAATCTCCCACTTATCTCCCTGCAATTTATTCTCTCTCACAAGTCTATCAATTTCCCTGATACTCTTACCACCCACCTACATGAGGGATAATTTATAGCAGCAATTAACCTACCAGCATATCCTTGAGATGTGGGAGGAAACTGGAATAGCCAGGGGAAACCCTCTTGGATACAGGCATAATGTGCAGACTCTACACAAAGAGCACCTGGGATTGGGATAGAACTTGGGCCACTGAAGCTGAAGCCTTGCAGTAGGAGAAGTTGGCCTTCAGTGCTACTATACAATACTATGCAATGGGTTCTCTGCAAAGTTAACTAAACCACATCCTCTCCTTCATCCCAAGACACCCAGCCCACAAAGAAATCAGCAATCGATGAAAACAATGCCAGTTTACTCCTGCTCCATTTCCTTCTGCTCAGTTGATTGAATTTTTTTTAGGAAGTAACAAAGAATGTCAGTGAGGATGCTGTATTTGATGCCATCTACCTAGACTTCGGTGGGACTTTTCACAAGGTTCCACATAGCAGGCTGGTCAAAAATGGAGGCAAGAGAGAGTGGCAAATTGGATCAAGAAGCAAGAAGAAAAACATAATAAACAATCTGCTGGAGGAACTCAGTGGGTTGAGCAGCATCTGTGGGGGGAAAGGAATTGTCGATGTTTCTGGTCTTGACCCGAAATGTTGACTTACTTCTCTTGGCTCCATGGATGCTGCTTGACCTGATGAGTTCTTCCGGTGTTCTGTTTATTTTGCTACAGGACAGATCTGATTACCTTGGAGAAGGTGCTGTGGAGATTTATGAGGATGTTCTCAGGAATGGAAAATAGTATCTCCGTGGAAACATTGAACCAGTCAGGATTGTTTTCTTTGAAATGAAAAATGCTGAAGCGTACAAAAATATAAGATGCCTAAATGTAGCAAATAGGAAGGACCGATTCTCCTCAGCAGAGGGGTCAAAAACCAAGGGCAAAGATTTCAAGTGACTGGTCAAAGGATCAGAAGGGAGAGGAGGAAGACTATTTTCAGCTGGAAGATGGCTGGGGTCTGTAACTCACTGCCTGAAAGGGTTGTAGAGACAGAAGCCACCATTTCGACAGTGCTTAGATGTGTACATGAAGAGCCATCACTTGCAGGGCTGCCGACCTAATGCTGGAAGGTGAGATAAGGATAGGGATCCCTTTCTCAACCCCACGCACATAATGGCAGAATGATCTCCTTCTCTGTCACAGGTTTTTCACAATCCTTCTCTGATCTTATGAAGCAAGATCCATTTAGGCCCATGAGGTGGCAGCAGAACTTTCTGAATCTCTGTTGGTTGTGCAGAATGTTTCATAAGGAGTGTTTGGCAAGATAAATGCACACCCTACCTCTTCATAATGAAAATCTGTCTGTCCTCTGTTAATAATTTTACCTCACTATTTGTTTCATGTCTGGAGTTTAATTTCTCAATGTCAGTCTACAGACCCCCATTTCCGTCTCTGAAGACAAGAGTCATCTCTAATTTAAAATGTTTTGCAATTATCCACAATGACGATGTGCCATTTAAAGGTGCATTAGACCTGCATATTTTTTTGAAGAAAAATAACTCAAGGGGAAAATTACTCAGGGACAAGGATCATAAGGGCCTATTTTTTAACGTTGAATGGTTTTGCTGCTCTCGTTAGCTTTGGCCTTCCTTGTGGGATGGGTGAGTTGTGGTGATGGAGGGGATGTGGTCAAGTTGGCTTTGCAAGGAGCCGATTGCTAAATTGGCATTTAAAAGCAGCATCAAAGGCTCACATCCCCTGGTCGATGCACAGACCACATGCGGTGCTGTGGGTAACTCTCTGCCCCAGGTTAGATGGTTGTGGGTGCAAGCTCGCACTTCAGAGCCTCAAGCATCATATCTAGAATGACACCACTGCTCTGTGCTGTGTTGGCTGTCTTCCTCAATGAGGCCTTGTCTGTCCTCTCAAGCACACCTAACAAGTTCCCTTGTTTAAAACAGGCATATTTTTCCCTGATGTCCTGGCCAACGTCAAATCCTCAATCAATGTCACAACAGAGCTGGTTATCCATCCATCCTGTTTGTGGGATCTCGCTCTGCGCCAATAGTTTACATTAAAAGCTGACTATAAATGCTTTGGTATGTCACAACAGGTGCTATGTAACATAGAATAGAGAACATTACAGCACAGTACAGGCCCTTCAGCCCACAATGTTGTGCCAACATTTTATCCTGCTCTAAGATCTATCTAACCCTTCCCTCCCACATAGCCCTCCATTTCTCTACCATTCTCGTGGCTATCTACAAGTCTCTTAAATGTCCCTAATGTATCTGCCTCCACCACCTCTGTTGGCAGTGTGTTCCACGCACCCACCACTCTCTGTGTAAAAATCTTACCCCTGATATCCCCCTTATTCCTTTCTCCAATCAGCTTAAAATTATGTCCCCTCATATTAGCCATTGTCACCCTGGGAAAATGTCTCTGGCTATCCACTTGATCTATGCCTCTTATCATCTTGTACACCTCTATCAAGTCACCTCTCATCCTCCTTCTCTCCAAAGAGAAAAGCCCCAGCTCACTCAACCTATCCTCAGAAGACATGCTCACCAACCCAGGCAGAATCCTGGTAAATCTCCTCTGCACCTTCTCCCAAGCTTCCACATCCTTCCTATAATGAGGCAACCAGAACTGAACACAATACTCCAAGTGTGGTCTAGCCAGAGTTCTAGAGAGCTGCAACATCACCTTGTGGCTCTTGAACTCAATACCCCGACTAATGAAGGCCAACACTCCATACGCCTTCTTACAACCCTATTGACCTGCATGGAAACCTTGAGGAATCTATGGACATGGACCCCAAGATCCCTCTGTTCCTCCATACTGCTAAGAGTCCTTGTATTCTACCTTCAAATTCCAGCTGCACATGTTCCTTTTATTTCCTTCTTACATCAGTAGACTAAGAAGTCAACTGCTGTGTCTCATCCTATAGCACCCTAACCCCTGACCCTCTCTTGACCCTAAATGACTAGGCTAACACACCAGTGTTGAATGGAGGAAATTGCACTGTAAGAGGTGAGATGTTGACTTAGGACCCAGTCTAGGGCAGGAAACTGGCCAGTATTTATTAGTCACCTGACTTTTCTGAAACAGAGTATTTGGTCACTGTCATATCAGTTTTGGCTTTGGAGGAACTTGCTGTGCATTAATTAATGGTTGTACTTGTCTCAGAATTACTTTTTTAGTTTTGAGGCTTCTTGGGGAGTAAGGGGTGAACAGTGTTATTGAAGTATAAACCTAGAAACCTCAGACTTGGATGTGAGAATGTTACAACTAAGCCAAGCCAATAATATTAATAAGTGAGGTGGATTCCAGGGGAACAGGGGAGCAACTTGATCTTTACTCTTGGCCAGGTGAAGCAGATTGCTGGTGAGGTGATCTTTTATATAAATTGGTAAATTGGTTTAATATTGTCACATGTATCGAGGTACAGTGAAATACTTTGTTTTGCATGCCATCCATACAGATCATTTCATCACATCAGTCCATTGAGGAAGTACAAGGTAAAACAATAACAGAATGCAGAATAAAGTGTTACAGCTACAGAGAAAGTTGAGTGCAGGCAGATAATAAGGTGCAGGGCCATAACAAGACAGATTGTGAGGTCAAGAATCCATCTTATCATACTAGAGGACAGTACAATTGTCTTATAACAGTGGGATAGAAGCTGTCCTTCAGCCTGAGGGTATGTGCTTTCAGGCTTTTGTATCTTCTGCCCGATGGGAAAGGGGAGAAGAGAGAATGTCCGGGGTGGGTGGGGTCTTTCATTATGCTGGCTGCTTTACCAAGGCAGTGACAAGTGTAGACAGAGGTTGGTTTCCGTGATGCGCTGAACTGTATTCCACAACTGTCTGCAGTCTAAGATAAGATAAGATTTCTTTATTAGTCACATGTACATCGAAACACACAGTGAAATACATCTTTTTGCATAGTATTCTAGGGGCAGCCCGCAAGTGTCGCCACGCTTCTGGCACCAACTTCCTAACCTGTACATCTTTGGAATGTGGGAGGAAACCTGAGCACCCGGAGGAAACCCACACAGACACGGGGAGAACATACAAACTCCTTACAGACAGTGGCCAGATATGAACCTGGGTCGCTGGTGCTGTAAAGCGTTACGCTAACCGCTACACTACTGTGCCTCTTGAAGTCATTGAGCCTGGTGTTTGGTTAAACATGCAACAGAACTTCCTGCTGCACTGGGTGCCTCTTTAATGCCTATGTGGTTAGATTGAAGGATGTATTCTGCTATAGTTCACCATGAATTGACAGGAAAAACAGAGATTACTGCAAGACAACAGTTCTGTAATTCAATGCAGAGCACAAATCAACTATCCCTCTCCCTCACCATCACCCTCACTTTGGGAATCCAATAAATGTCATTTATTACACAACATTTTTCTCACAGCTAACAAGTTCACATTGGTTCTATATTATTAATGGAATCCACTGCACCTATTAATATTATCGGCTTAGCTTAGTTGTAACATTCTCACGTCTGAGTCTGAGGTTTCTAGGTTTATATTTCAACAGCACTGCTCACCCCTTACTCCCCAAGAAGCCTCAAAACTAAATAAATAATTTTGAGAGAAAGGCAATGACAAGTACAACTGTTAATTGATGCACAGCAAGCTCTTTATCTTCGGGAAGACATTATAGTTAGAATAGGGCAAATACTAATTTGACCGTGCTAGGGCTTTTCTCTTTGGAGAGAAGGAGGATGAGAGATGACTTGATAGAGGTGTACAAGATGATAAGAGGCATAGATCGAGCGGACAGTCAGAGACTTTTTCCCAGGGCGACAATGGCTAACATAAGGGGGCATAATTTTAAGCTGATTGGAGGAAGGTATAAGGGGGACATCAGGGATAAGTTTTTAACACAGAGTGGTGGGTCCATGGAACGCACTGCCTGCAGATGTTGTGGGGGCAGATACATTAGGGGCATTTAAGAGACTCTTAGATAGACACATTGATGATAGAAAAATGGAGGGCTATGTGAGAGGGAAGGGTTAGATAGATCTTAGAGCAGGATAAAATGTCAGCACAACATTGTGGGCCGAAGGGCCTGTACTGTGCTGTAGTGTTCTATGTTCTATGTTCTAGAATCTGTTACTAAGGAAGTAATGGTAGGGTACTAAGGAAATAATGACACCAAGAGTCATTGCAAGAAACTCTAACAGATTTGTCAAAAATGATTTTCCTTTCACTTCGCCCAAACCCTATTGTTATTTTCTAAATGCCCTGCTACCACATCCTGTGTAATAGATTCTTGCATACGCCCTACTACTGGTAGGCAGGGTGGTGAAGAAAGCATCTGGCATGCTGGCTTTCATCAGTCAGGGCATTGAGTATAAGAGTTGGGAAGTTATGTTGCAGTTGTACAAGACATTGGTGAGGCTGCACCTGGAGTATTGTGCACAATTTTGGTCACCCTGTTTGAGGAAAGACATCATTAAGCTGGAAAGAGTACAAAGAAGATAGTCGAGGATATTGCCAGGACTCAAGGGCCTGAATTATAGGGAGAGTTTGGGTAGGCTAAGACTTTATTCTTTGGAACATAGGAGACTGAGGGGTGATCGTACAGAAGTGTATAAAATCATGAGGGGCATAGATAGGGTGAATACGCTCAGTCTTTTTCCCAGGGATAAAGAGGGCATAATTTAAAGTAAGAGGGGAGAGCTATAAAAAGGACCTAAGGGGCAACTTCATCATGCAGAAGGTGGTTTGTATGTGGAACAGGCTGACAGACAAGTGGTTGAGGAAGGTGCAATAACAACATTTATAAGACATTTGGATCCAAGGGCTTTGGAGCGATACAGGCCAAATGCAGGCAAATGGGACTAGCTTAGGTGTGCACCTTGGCTGGCATGGACAAGTTGGGATGAAAGGCCTGTTTCCATGTTGTATTACTCTATGATGTTCTTGCTTAGTGAATGGGTACAGACACGGCAGTTCGGTGTCATGTAGAATGGAATGGTTACAGCACAGAAAGACGCCATTTGGCCCATTATGTCCACACTGGCTTGCGACCAGAGCAGACCTCTAGTTCCAGCCCCTAGCCCTTTATCCAGAGCCTTGCCATTTTTCCTTCATCCTCTTAAAGGCCACAATGGAACCTGCCCCATGACATCTGCAGGCAGTTCATTCCCAATTCCATCTACACCCTGGGCAAAAAAGTTTCTCTTCATGTCATTCTTAATTCTCTTTTCCTTTATGTTATACCTGTCCTTGACCTCTCCACCAAGAAACTACCTCCCATTATCCATCCTGTTCAGACCCCTCATCATGTTACATGCTTCTATCAAATTTTCTCTCAACCTCCTCTTCTCCAAGGAACACTGTGCCAGTCTCTCGAATCAATACTTGTTACAGATGGGACAGGTGAAATCAAAAAGCCGAGTGTTTTTAAATGATTAGAAAATTAAAGGTATTGGTGTTCAGAATGACCTAGGTGTCAAATAACGGAAAGATATGTACAGGTACAAAAAACAATGAGGAAGATAAATGGTAAGTTGGCCTTGGTTGCAAGAGGATTTTAATACAATAGTAAAGGTCTCGTACTGCAATTATATAGGGTCTCGATGAGACCACTCCTGGAATATTGTGTACAGGTCTGGTTTTTCAGCCTCTGTCGCTGTCTCCTCCTTTCCCTCCCCCACCTGATTCCATCTGCCAATCAACCTGTCCTCACCTGGATCCACCTATCACTTGTCAGCTCTTGCCCCATGCCCTTCAGTTCTTTATATTGGCTATGTCCCCTCTACTCCTGCAGTCCAGGTGAAGGGTCTTGACCTGAAATGTCAACTGTCCATTTCCCCCAACACTTGTTGCTTGACCCACTGAGTTCATCCAGCAGGTTGTTTATTGCTCCAGATTCCGGCATCTGCAGTATCTTCTATTTCCAGGTCTGGTCTCCCGACTTAAGGAATGATCTACTAGTGATCTAGGATTGATTCCTGGGGTCAGAGGTTTTATTCTGATCTTGAGGAGAGATTAGGCAGTAAACTCTGTGAAACATAAAATTCTGATGGAGCTTGACAGGGTAGATGTCGGGATAATGATTCCCCTGGCTGGGGTGTCCAGAACCAATGGTCACCGTCTTAAAAGAAGGTGTCAGCCATTCAGGAGAGAAATGAGAAGAAATATCGACACACAGAGAGTGGTGAATCTTTGGAATTCTCTACACAAGAGGGCTATGGAGGGTCAGTCACTGAGTACATTTGAGAACGAGAGCTATAGACATTTGGATGTTAAAGAACTCCAGATATAAGGCAGTTAGTGCAGGAAAGTGCTGCTAAAGAAAAAGAACAGTCATGATCTATTAAATAGTAGGCACAAGGTACACAGTGGTCTAAACCAGCTTCTACCATATGTTCCTATGTATTCTGCCTTGGGAGTCTCCAACATGATGGCTTTAACATCGATTTCTCTAACTTCCGGTAACCCCACCCCTTCTTTATCTTCCCCCCCCCCCAGTCCTTTGTCTTCCCTTATTCCTATGGCTCCCTTCCCCCGCCTTGATGACCTGCCCATCTCCTCTCTTCTCCTCTCCTCCCCCATCCTTTATTCCATGGTCCACTGCCCTCTCCTCCCAGATTCCTTCTTCTTCAGCACTTGGCCTCTTCTACCTATCATCTCTCAGCTTATCACATCTTGTCCACCTCCCTCACCCACCTACCTTCCGCCTCTCACCTGGACTCACCTATCACCTGAACTCACCTATCCCCTGCCAGCCTATGCTCCTCTCCCTCCCCCCACTTTCTTATTCTGGCTTCTGCCTTCTTCCTTTCCCGTCCTGATGAGGGTTCTCGACCCGAAACATCGACTGTTTATTTCCCTCCGTTGTGTATTACTCCAGATTCCAGCATCTGCAGAATTTCTTGTGTCTCTGTGGTTCCTATATTCATAGGAACATAGGAACAGTAGTGTAGTGGTTAGTGTAACGCTATTACAGCACTAGCGACCCAGGTTCAATTCCCACCGCTGTCTGTAAGGAGTTTGTACGTTCTCCCCGTGACTGCGTGGGTTTCCTTTGGGTGCTCCGGTTTCCTCCCACATTCCAAAGACGTACGAGTTAGAAAGTTGTGGGCATGCTATGTTGGCGCTGGAATCATGGCAACACTTGCGGGCTGTCCCCAGAACACACTATCCAAAAGATGTATTTTACTGTGTGTTTCAATGTACATGTGATTAATAAAGAAATCTTATCTTATGTTGTCATGGAATTTTCATTGACATAGTCAGCTCTTCAATGGTGGCAGACCATTGTCACCTCAGTCAGTTACCTGTCTGTTCTTCTGAAATCATCCAATAATACATTGATTTACCAATCAACCATGTGCTCATTGAATGGGAGTATGGGTGCAAAGTACTGAATGGCCTTTTCTGCTGTTCCTTTGTGAGTATAGGTCAGACCCATTTGCTTTGGATAATCTGGGGTGAATTCTAACTCTATGGCAGTGGTTCCCAACCATTATGAATGAAAGTCCCATTTGTTCAGACTCAGTAAAATGCAGGCACAACCCCTTCCCCACAGAAATACCTTTTGATGTCATGACCTCCCTCCTGGGTGTACCCAGGGATTACTAGTAGCCCGAGGGCTAAGGGAGCTTGCACATTAGTATATTTTTTTTATTTATTGTTGCTTTTGTTGTGAATTTTCCAACTAAATTGCCTTGATTTTCCTGAAGCCTCATGGACCCCTATAATCTCTGGTATCTGCACTTGAAGAGGTCCTAGATCCAGGGTAGGATCTATTTCTCTAAGGGGAAAGACATCCCTGTCAGGAATGGGACTTTTTCTACATCTGCACTCAAATATTCCTGTGTCCAAGTTACCTACAAGGTAAAGGTTTTTAATTGCCAGTAATTGTACCACTTCTTTCTTCATGTCTGTCTTGCATTCATTCTCCCTTCCTCAATAACTCCAATCTCTAAATCCACCTAAGACAACTTCACGAGTTTTACAGCTTGGACATACCAAGGAGGCAAGGCAGTGATGCTTCTGCTTGTTGTTTCTGTTGTAGTTCAGCATCAGCCTCTTGAGTCAAACGATAGTGGGCTCATATGCCATTCCAGAGGCTTGAGCACATCTGCAAGAGTAGATGTACAGGCATTCCCTGGGTTCTGTTTTTACAGACATCCTTAAGTCAATTTTGTCTGCAAGTCAGAAAAAGCACTCAGTTTGGTAACCATACCTCCACAGTGTTGTGATGAATTGCATCAAAAACACATAAGATTGATAAGAAAGAACAATTACTCAATGTGGAGATAGGAAACTAATTCTGCTGTTCATAGGGACGAATGTATGTACGTACATTGGACTCTTGAATTTAATAATGTTATGGGAGCTCCTTCATTTTTGCATAGTAGGGGAATTAAGGGTTATGGGGAAAAGGTGGATCTGAGTCCATGGCCAGATCTGCCATGGTCTTATTGAATGGCAGAGCAGGCTCGATGGGCCAGATAGCCTACTCCTGCTCCAATTTCTTATGTTCTTTCATATGTTCATATGTACCGGTGTCCATAAGTTCTGCATTTGTAACCCAGGAATAAACTGTGGGTGGATTATCCCTGGTGTTTTGGCCAGTGTGTATCCTGCAATCATTATCACTAAAACTGATCATTATCATATTGCTGCCTGTGGGAGCTTATTGTTTGCAACTTGACTGCCATGTTCCTGCATCACAACAGTGACCACACTTCTAAACATACTTCATTGATCTGGAATCCCCTCAGTGAGCTTGCGAAAGAGGAATTAGAAGTTTAAGTCCTTAAACTGATGTAGCAACATGAAATTTGGAATGGGAAAAAACAGTCTGGCTTTCCAGCTACAAGGACCCAATTGCATATTCCATATTTCATATCTCCTTACAATATAAAAGGAAGCCATTTGGCCCATCAAGTCAGGAAGACGGGTGGTGAACACGTTCCTGTTTATAGAATCAGAATCAGAGTCAGAATCAGGTTTATTATCACTGGCATATGACGAGAAATTTGTTGTTTTGTGGCAGCAGTACAGTGCAAGACATAAAAATCAATAAATTACAAAAATAAATAAATAGTGCAAAGAAAATGGAATAATGAGGTAGCGTTCATGGGTTCATGGATCATTCAGAGATCTGAATGGCGGAGGGGAAGAAGCTGTTCCTAAATCATTGAGTGTGGGCCTTCAGGCTCCTGTACCTCCTCCCTGATGGTAATAATGAGAAGAGAGTATGCCCAGATGGTGAGGGTCCTCAATGATGGATGCCAGCTTCTTAAGGCACCGCCTCTTGAAGATGTCCTCGATGGTGGGGCGGGTTGTGCCCGTGATGGAGCTGGCTGAGTCTATGACCCTCTGCAGTCTCTTGTGATCCTGTGCGTTGGAGGCTCCATACCAGGCTGTGATGCAACCAGTCAGAATGCTCTCCACTGTACATCTATAGAAATTTGTCAGAGTCATACCAAATCTCCTCAAACTCCTAATGAAGTGGAACCACTGGCGTGCCTTCTTTGTGATTGCATCAATGTGTTGGGCCAGGATAGATCCTCACCAGGAGACATCAACGGTGCTGAAGCTGAAAGAGCTGAAAGCTTCAAATTCCTAGGAGTGAACATCACCAATAGCCTGTCCTGGTCCAACCACAAAGATGCCATGGCCAACAGAGCTCATCAGTGCCTCCACTCCCTCAGGAGGCTAAAGAAATTTGACATGCTTTTTTTGACCCTCACCAATATTTATCAATGCACCACAGAAAGCATCCTATCCCAATGCATCACAGCTTGATACGGCAACTGCTCTGCCCGAAACCTCAAGAAACTGCAGAGAGTTGTGGACACAGCTCAGCACATCACGGAAACCAGCCTCCCCTCCATGGTCTCTGTCTACACTTCTCGCTGCCTCGGTAAAGCAGCCAGCACAATCAAAGACCCCACCCACCCTGGACATTGTCTCTTCTCCCCCCTCCCATTAGGCAGTAGATATAAAAGCCTGAAAGCATATACCGCCAGGTTTAAGGACAGTTTTATCCCACTGTTATAAGATTATTGAATGGTCCCCTAGTGGGATAAGGTGGACTCGACTTCACAATCTACCTCATTATGGCCTTGCACTTTATTGTCTTCCTGCACTGCACTTTCTCTGTAACTGTAACACTTTATTCTGCACTCTGTTACTGTTTTCCCTTGTACTACCTCAGTGCACTGTGTAATGGAACTATCTGTATGGATGGATTGCAAAACAAAGTTTTTCACTGTACCTCAGTATATGTGAGAATAATAAACCAATTTACCAATTTAGCTCGCAGTGCAGTCCTTAGCACTTTCTCCCACTAATTTTCCCTGCACCCTACATTTTCATCTACTTTCCCCAGATTCTACTACTCACCTACAGATTAATAGATGACTTACAACATCCAATTAACCTACAAATCAGCAGATCTTTGGGACATGGTCACAAGGAGGACATGTAAACTCCACACAGACAGCGTCAGAGGTCAGGATCGAACTGGATTGCTGGCACAATGAGGTGACAGCACTACTAGCTGCACCACTGTGGTGCCCAGAAGAATAGCTTAGGAGAGACACTGGAAGGAAAGGTTTTGTATTCTCTTCCCCTCACACCTCACGCCTACACCAGGTTAAAAATCAAGGAACGTCTCCCAGCACTGAACGTATCATCCATTCTTGAACAGGCAGGTAGAACAAGTGTGAGCCTGCTTGGATGCACAGCACTGATTCTTTCACCAGTCCATCATCCACACAGCAATCCTTCTGCTCCTCAGTTGTTGATCTGCTGAGGTCCCTCAGGTTTCACTTAAATCTCCCCCCTTCTCACCTTAAACCTACATTCTCTAGTTCTTTATTCCCCATCCCTGGGAAAAAGGGATCTGACATAGGATCTGTTTCTGTGTTGTATGATTCCATCACTCACTAGTTTGTCCACAGCTGGAGAACAGTGTTTAGTTCTGATCCCATACTGCAAGAAGGCTCCATGAACAGAAGACTCCACGAACTGAGTCCCCTTCACACTGAAATTATCCTGCAATTCTGTCACCTATTTTACTTAGCAGGGAGGTTGATAACTAAGGGACCCAGATTTAAGTTAATAAGCAGGAGGATTTTAAGGGAACTGAGGGAAAATCTTTTCACCCAAGGAATGGCAGAGCTCTGGAACTCACTGCCCTACGTGGAGGAGAGAGAAATCTTTAGAACATTGAAAAAGTACTCAGATGTGCACTTGAACAGCTGTGAGCTATAGGCTTGTGGACATGTGGAAAGTGGAATGAATCTGAATAGCTCTATTTATGGCTGCTATGGATACAACAGGCTGAAAGGTCCTCAGGATTTAAAGGATGGAGATGATGTGACCAACATAATGGTGGCGTTCATTTGACAGATCAAAAGCCCAAGCAGTATTGCAATTTTCCCACCCAAGCACACACAGACTTCGATTAACTTGCCTCTCATATCCTGTGCTGTGGATTATAGAATGAAATTTAAACCTCCAGCATCAACATCCCTAACACACCACAGATCCATCTCTACTTGACACAAAAATGTCATTTGAAGGAAGCATAACCTTAAATTTGCCTCAGTGCAAAAGGGAACTCAGCTCTATTTAAACACGAGTCTTTATTGTTTGGGCTTGATGTTTTTTTCCTTCCCACACACACTCTTCCAATAACCCAGCAGGCAGGCCCATTTTTAATTATTGTCAAAGCGAATGCCATTCTTCTGAGCCTCCCCCTTCATTCTTAAGTTACAAAACACCTACTTTAACATGTTTGTTCTCACAAGAAGCTACACAGAAATGGAACATGTCTCTGCACATAAATAAACCACATGAGGTTCTTGTAAAAGAAACACAGAGGAACTATTAAACTTAACAGCTAAGTGTTGGAGGACGATTGTTGACTCACCTAATGCGGGCAAAGTATATAGTTCTGTGTAGGATATGTAGGGTTTTACTGCTCCATGTTTTAATAATGGCTTGTGCAGCGATCCTGGGAACTAAATCAAAGGAATATGGCAGTAATGACGAACTCATTACCAGTAACCCAACAAAGTAACCTTGCAAATGTTACACCCCTTTGTAAAATGAGGGGGGAAGGGACAAACTGAACAGCAAAAGACACTGACCCACTGTGATAGGAAAACTGTGAGGGACTATTGTCTGGGGGCTAAAGAAGCAGCAGAGGCTCTATTACACATGTAACTAGGTTCATTAGAAAAGTGGAAATCATCAAAGGATTGCCAAACAATTAATGTAATTCTTATACTTAAAGAGAATGGAGAGTAAGTTCCATGAACTATAGAGAAACAAGAGACTGCAAAAGGAACAATAGACAACTTTGCTTATTGTCAGTGATAGGCAAGGTAATAAAATACCTACTCAAAGATGTAGTGGGAAAGTATCTAGTAATGTTTACTTAAAAGCTCATCCTTGGTTGGTACAACACAGTACTGTCACATTAATATGTTTTCACCTGCCCCTGGTATTTAAGGAGAGGGAAGATACATTTTTGAAAGATAAGGGAATTAAGGACCATCGGAAACCGGCACAGAAGTGATGAGGCCTGAGTAAATCAACCATGATCATATTGAATGATGTGAAGGTTTGATGGGCCAGGTGGTTGACTCCTTTTCTCAGTTTCTTGCACCCTTGTGAAATTCCTTCCATTCCCTTCAGTGGGGTGAACGTCAGGAATAAGGTATGATGAACTATAAGGCCAGTTTAGTGCTATTGACTTTGAGAAATTTCTCAACATTACAATGAGCAATAGTAATCACCCTTCATGAATCCTCTGAGATAATAGAAAGAATAGATAAGTGCATTGTCATGAACGGAATAGATCTCCATGAGGCTTTCAGTAAGATGCCGTGGAGGGAACTCATAAACAGGGTCAGAGCATTTAGTGTCAGGGGTCCAGGAGCAAAGTGGGAAGCAAGCTTCCTATAAGACAGAAAGCAGAAAGCATGGGCTAAGGATGGTTCTTCAGACAGGAAAAAAGGCGGAAGGCAACATTCCACAAGGATGGGTGCTGTCAGCCTTCATTTGCCTGGGATTAAAAGGATTT
The DNA here is from genome assembly GCF_009764475.1 of Pristis pectinata. Lineage (NCBI taxonomy): Eukaryota > Metazoa > Chordata > Chondrichthyes > Rhinopristiformes > Pristidae > Pristis > Pristis pectinata. The sequence goes on from NC_067415.1 coordinate 11,873,945, forward strand.
GGATTTGGCAACTGGAGGTAGAATTTCAAAGTTTGCAACCATGTTAGGGGTGTAATAAAATTAAAAGAATTACTGCAAAATGATGAATAGCTTTTATAAATGTAGGAATGGATGTGAAATGAGCAAATGAAATTCATTAGAAATAAAATCAGTTTTAGTGGCAGGAATATAGAACATAGAACATAGAACACTACAGTACAGTACAGGCCCTTCGGCCCACATGTTGTGCTGACATTTTATCCTGCTCTAAGATCTATCTAACCCTTCCCTCCCACATAGCCCCCTATTTTTCTATCATTCATGTGCCTATCTAAGAGTCTCTTGAATGTCCCTAATGTATCTGCCCCCACAACCTCTGCAGGCAGTGCGTTTCACGCACCCACCACTCTCTGTGTAAAAAACGCCCCTGATATTCCCCTTATACCTTCCTCCAATTACCTTAAAATTATGTCCCCTCGTGTTAGCCACTGTCGCCCTGGGAAAAACACGATGGAGCTTAATAAAGGAAGCAAACTTAACCACTGTAGTTCCTTTCAAGTGGGATAGACTTGAATAGAGAGGAAGAGGAGCTGGAAATCTTAGTGCATCAAATTTCAGTGGCACAATTCAAAAAAGACATCTCCATGCATCTTGGAAGTTCTGGAACATTGACTGCCTGAGGTTGCCCAGTATGCCTCCCATTTCTTTATGGCACATCAAGGAAGCCATCACATCTAAGCTTGAAAGTCTGCTGAGGAAGAAACTCAGTTCAATGCATATTCTGAGCAGCATGACATCGAAGGGAAAGAAGGAGAGCTGAATGGAAATTCATTAGCAGGAGGTGCAGTCTTAGGTGTGAGAGCCCACGGGACAATGAAGTCTCATACCTATGGAACTCAAGTGTAAGCACCTTGAGTCAGCAGAAGACCAGTTTACAGCTTTGAAAGTTACTGTCCTATTGCTTTACAAGTAATAAATTTGCATTTGGACAATATACTATAGCCTGAATCATGAGAAAGTATTTCAAAATGCTTAAAGACATGCATGACTCTGTCTATACCTCTTGCTGCCTTGTTGAAGCAGCCAGCATAATCAAAGACCCCACCCACCCGGGTCATTCTCTCTTCTCTCCTCTCCCATCAGGCAGAAGATACAGGAGCCTGAGGGCACATACCACCAGGCTCAAGGACAGCTTCTATCCCACGGTGGTAAGACTATTGAACGGTTCCCTTATACGATGAGATGGACTCTTGGGCTCACAATCTACCTTGTTTGACCTTGCACCTTATTGTCTACCTGCAATGTACTTCCCTGTGGCTGTGACACTTTACTCTGTATTCTGTTATTGTTTTTACCCTGCACTCTGTACTAACTAAATGTATCTGCACTGTGTAATGAATTGATCTGTACAAACGGCATGCGAGACAAGTTTTTCACTGTACCTCGGTACAACTGACAATAATAAACCAATACCAATACCAATTTTTTATCTTTACAAACTTAACACCTCTGATGTAAAATATGCTTCAGTCAAAAAGCATTTCTGTTCCCTTGACTTGCCAACATGGTTAGCTCAGTGAAGCTGCCAATACAGTACAAAATAGTGATGGCAAATTCCTGGTTTAGACGGACAAGAAAATGAATTCAGATTATCCAATCTCCCTGCACATCACAGAGGTAGATATCTTCATCCATTAGTTTGCATTTGGTTTGAACCCGAGTTCCAGAGGTGAAAAGGTGGAGGTGAATGTGTTGCCAATTCCCCGACAGGTTGTTTTCGCTGATCCCACCAGCATTCAGGATGCCACTGCAGAAAGCATTTGCTTCCTAATTAACCTCAGAACAGTGCAGTGTTCTGGGAATAGTAGTTTGCAGCTCACAGTTAACCCAATTCAGAAGCAAACAGACTTGTTAACAAGTACTTGTGTACGTGGCAATTCCAGTGGGAATATGTATGTAGCATTCATACCACTTAGAGCATGTACAGGTCGTGTGACTGACAGGAAGGTGAGAGTCAGGGCAGCAATCTGGGGTGGGGCCAGTAGGGATAATGAATTTTATCTTTATATCACAAAGCATAACATGGTACAGATATTTGATGTAAGCAATGAAAATGTCAATGATGGCTGAAGAAAATGGAAAATTTATTTTGTGCACAGATTATTAAATTATGCCTGAGGAAGGAAAGAATTGGAGCAGTACCATTTTGTTTAACATGCTCACCCAATTTGTAAAGAACAAAACATACATGATATGCAAAGATATTCTCCAATCTTCTCGGAAAACCTATCACCAACAGAGATTTGTTAGCACAGCTTTGTCATCACAGTAAGTTTGACACCTACCCCACAGAAGGGGACAGATGACTTTACTGATGAACGGCAATGTCCATTGAAACCAACAGATGAATTCTCATGTTGAGATACCCAGCTCTGAGAAAGATCAGGGCTCGCTGGCGGGTTCAAGGTCACGTACCCAAACCTGGGACACCTTTAGTACACGCACCAACCACAATTTTTCAAGATTATAAACCTTTTTAAAGTGATGGGGGAAAAGATTCAGGGCGAATTGTGTGGAAAACCTTCCATATGCAAAGAAAAGATAGCATCTCGAGCCTGACTGATGGAAACAGTCAATTGGGGATTTCAGAAGGGAATTGGATAGGGACTGCAGGGAAAATAATTGGCCGGGCCACGAAGAAGGATTGAGGGAATGGGACTAACTAAAATGATCCACGGGGAGCACGTATGAGCTGAATAGCCTCCTCATTTGTTGTAAAGACTTTATAGTTCTTCTCTTTGGTAAAACAGGGTAATCAGCACAAGAAATATGCCACAGAAACTCTCCACCCATCACCTTGCCCTCCTTAAGTTATGCAGTGAATAATAAAACCACAAGAACAGGACGACACAGTGCCACAGCTGGCAGAGCCTCTGGCTCACAGCTGCAGTGACTCGGGTTCAATCCTATCCTGGATGCTGTCTGCGTGGAGTTTGCTCATTCTCCCCTCGACTGTGTGATTCTCCTCCGGTTGCTCCAGTTTCCTCCCACACTCCAAAAACATGCAGATGGTAGTTAACTACCCACCGTAAATTTCCCCTGCTGTATAAGTAAGTAGTGGAATCTTGGGGTTGGGAATGCGGGGAAAATAAAATGGGATTAGCATACAATTGGTGTAAAGGAATACTGTTTGGTCGGCACGTACTTATTAGGCCAGAAGGTCTGTTTCTGTGCTGTATGGTTCTAGAACTCTGATTAAGCCGCATTTAGAGTATTGCGTGCAATTCTGGTCACCTCACTATAGGAAGGATGTCGAGGCTTTAGAGAGGGTACAGAGGAGATTTACTAGGACGCTGCCTTGGTTAGAAGGCATGTGCTATCAGGAGAGGCTGGACAAACTTGGGATCTTTTCTCTGGAGCGGCAGAGGCTGAGGGGTGATCTGTTGGAAGTGTATAAAATTATGAGAGGCATAGATAGGGTGGACAAGCAATATCTTTTTCCCATTATTGAGCGATCCAATACCAGAGGGCATGCATTTAAGGTGAGAGGGGGTAGGTTCAGAACAGAAATGAGGGGTACTTTCTTTACTGAGAGAATGGTGGATACCTGAAATGTGTTGCCTGATAGGGTGGTGGAGGCAAATTCATTGGGGGGCTTTTAAGAAGGGCTTGGATGGGCACATGAATAAGAGGAAAATAGAGGGATATGGGCATTCTGTAGGTAGGAAGGATTAGCTCTGTTTGCACAACATTGTGGGCCGAAGGGCCTGTTCTGTTCTGTGCTGTTCTATGTTCTATGTTCTATGTTCTATAACTCCATAAAACAAAGCCTGCATTTATGAAGGGCTTCAGAAACTGTTAAAAAAAATCCCAAGTTGCAGGAGCATTAATAGATGATGTTTAATACCTACCCCAAAGAAGAGGATGGCCAAAAGCTTGGTCAAAGAAGTTGGTTCAAAGAACCAGTGCTAAGGAATAGAGAGTGGTAGAGAGGTTTGGGGACTGAACATAGCAACACTGCTACCAGAGTTGGAATAAAACAATGCACTGCAAGTTAAACTTCCATGTGGTAGGAAAGGCCTCATTAACAATGGCATGGTATGTTTTACTCACTCAGAATTATTAGTTTGTCCTCCTGCCCTTTAAGCTTTAAAATGCCTAACATGCTTAAAATGAAGGTTGACACCTCTTCAGTTTCGAACGTGGACCACCCGGTTTTTATTAAGTAGGATACCCGATATTTGAAAAAAAAATGTAAACCAGGCACCAAACTCTGACACTTAAAATGGACATCTGTTGTTTTTTTAACCCTGTTTGAATTCTGCCTGTTATCAAATGGTGACATTAATGTTAGTAAAGGTTTTAAGTTATTTTTTTAGATCAGCTGTGAAGAAAATCTTTAAGACAGGAGACAGGATGTCACACTCTGCCTCAATCTTTAAGGGCGACACAAAATCCCTGATAAAGGCAGCTTGGGTTAGTTTTCCCATTCATTCCAACGTGCATATTTAATTGGTTGCAAAATCAGGTGGGTCTGAATTTTTTGATAAGCAGTGTCATTGATTTGAGCTCCCTGAAGTTAAAACATGTGTCTGTGACAACTGACACAGTTTGGAGAACCCATCTGTGATAGCATCTGAGATTAATCTGAGTGTGATTAATTTTACACACTTAATTTTATACCTAACTGAGCTCAGCTTAGTGGAATAATCACCCTATTTTCCTTAATATTGCTATAATTTCACTTGCGATTTGCTTAGTTTATAGAGCTGCTTTACGCAGGCTCAGAGGAATGTTTCAGACTTCTGTTTAAGGAGACGCTGTTTGCTGAGTGCATAGACACTGTTTTCTGCAAAGTAGATGATTTGCTGTGAGACTCACCCTAAATCCTGCCAACTCATTGGCTGACCAAAGGGTGTCAATAACTCTTAAGAAATAACCCAGCACGCCTTTAGGGAAGAATACTCTTTTCCAGCTCAAGGCCTGGTACATGTCGAGGTACAAATCCCTTGGTCATTAACATGACCAGTGGAATAAAGTCGCTGATGATTTGTTTTGGATACAGTGACTTCTACAAAATGATTCAGAATAACATATAAAGACAACGTCTGCAAATCCAGCATGAAAGATTTTTTTTCTTTTGGGAAATGAAAAGATAGATGTGGAGAAAAGATTGGCTTATGTCTGTGACTTCACCTTGGCACATTTTCTTCAATCATGTTGATTTTAATAACCATAGGGGTACAGTGTAGACAGGGACGTTATAAATTGCTTTGAGGAATCCAGGGGTTGGGAAAGACCATAAATAAATATAAATTTTCTCCTTCTTCAATTATAAAAACCACCTTTAATAGAATAGGTTTGCTCCAAGCAAACTTTTGCCCAAGGTAAGGTTAGTTCAATTACATTGGAAATAAAAAGTGATCAGAAACGCTTGCAGGGAGTGACTTTTGCATCTAACATGGATTGGTAAGAACACAATGCAAGTCTAGTGGCTGCATTAAGATACCATACATACGAACATATGAAGTAGGAGCAAAACTGAACCACTCGCCCTCTCAAGTCAGCTTTGCCATTCAATAAAGTCCTGGCTGATCTTGCTGTAACCTCAACTTCACATTTCCTGCTATCCCCAGTAATTTTTTACCTCCTTGTTTGTTTAGAATCTAGCTACCTCTGCATTAAACTATTCAACGACTCTGTTCCCATTGTCCTTTGAGGAAGAAACTTCCAAAGGCTCATAACCCTCTGAGAGAAATAATTTCTTCTCATCTCTATCTTAAAGAGGTGATCCCTCATTTTTAAACAGGAAGCCCTACTTCTAGATTCTCCCAGGAAAGGAAACATTCTCTCCACATTCACTCTGTCAAAACTCCTCAAGATTTAGTCACTCTTTTAGATTCTTGTGGACACCCCAAGCTTAATCCAATCTTTACTCATAAGATATCCCCCTCAAGTGTAATATGTGTTATATCTCCTTTGTAAGAAGAAATCCACAAACCAGAAGACCAATGTAATCCAAAAATTGAGATGAGCCTCAGTTATGTGACTGAAGTTAAAGGTTAATATTTTAAGCCAGTAACATAACCTTATAATTATACTTGCATCTCTGTAAGCACAGAATGATACAAGGAAGGAGATCCATGGTCTTTGGTAAGACTATCCAATTAGACTTTGTCATCTACTCTTTACCCATATCCTTTGAATTTCTTTCCTTTTAGTCAATGGAACTGCATTTCAGAAGCAGATTATAACTAACTGCCTTTACAGCACAGAACATATACCGAACGGGGAGGAACTTCCAAACAATAGTTTTTATCCCAGGCAGCCTGAAGGAGTGACTACTTTGCAGAAAACCTGCATTCACTCTGCATGTGAGGCCACCAGCTATTTTAATTACCTTGGTAGTGTAGCAGTTAGCGTAACGCTATTACAGCGCCAGAGACCCAGGTTCAATTCTGGCCACTGTCTGTAAGGAGTTTGTGTGTTCTCCCCGTGACTGCGTGGGTTTCCTCCAGGTGCTCCGGTTTCCTCCCACATTCAAAAGACGTACGGGTTAGGAAGTTGTGGGCATGCTATGTTGGTGCTGGAAGTGTGGCGACACATGCGGGCTGCTCCCAGAACACTCTACGCAAAAGATGTATTTCACTGAGTGTTTCGATGTACATGCAACTAATAAAGATCTTATCTTACCTTATCTTAAAAGGATACCAACAATAAAGACATATTATTCTATTAATTAATTCTATCTGTGCATGTTAAATTATGCAATTAATCAACTTTTTATGAAACCACGCTGGCATAAATGACAGAGAAACAGGCCCATCCACCAACAGTGACCATCAAGCACCCACTTACACTCAAACTTTCTCTCACGTCCCCAACAGTTCCATCTTCGTCCCCATTCTTCTGCCACCAACCTGTACTCAGGGCAATTCACACTGACTAATTAACCTAATAACCAGCACATCTTTGGGATGCAGCAAGAAACCAGAGCACCTGGAGAAACCCACACAATTGCAGGGGGAACATGCAAACTCCACACAGTCAGCACAGGAGTTCAAGATCAAACCCAGCTCTTGGGAACTGTGAGAAAACAGCACTAATCTCTGTGCCACCACACTGGCACATATTTATACAATTCTGAGATTTAACTAAACATAGACCCACTCTCCTCAATGCAAACTCCACACTGTAAATTAAACCTAACATCTTACATTATCTGCTCCTCTTCATCCAACTTCTTATATAACTTTATATTCTTTTCCACAGTTGTTATTGTGACAACCTAGAATAATACATTGTACTATGCATTTTATCAAACATTAATTGTACCGCCAAGCTTTCTACAGGTCAATATGCCCATTAACCTTCACAGTAGATAAAATTATATATTCTATACAATTTGTGCCCAATTACCATAAATGATTTTTCATCATTTTATTCCATCTTATGACCTGCCTTCTGGGTATCTGTGCACACTCTGTCTCCCACTTTGGTTTTAACATTGATTTTCCAACGACACTGGACATTTTCCTATCTCCGTTGTCCTCTTTAGAAAGCCTTTGCCTCTGTCTTCCCTCTCTGGGTTGTCTCCAATGCTGGTTCTTTGTTTCCAATGGTTTTCAGCCTCTCTTGGTGCACTTTGCTTGTATTGCATTGAGCCAGCATTAGTGAGCCCTGGCCCACATAAATCACTCTGCATTCGTCACTCCAGTCATCCAGCTCAGTCTATACTGATTCAACCCATGATCAACGGAGGCCTGGTAGACTCCATGCTCTTCCTCTGGACTTGTGCATCCTTACCCACTGCTGCAGCGTTACCTGACGATCAGAATGGTCTCACGACCAAACCCTGTGCTGCACCTCTCAGCTTCCACCTTATCATTGAATTCTTGCAATGATACAACCATAGTCTCAAGACTCCAGTAACCGGCCATCTCCTATCACCCAAAAAAGAATCAACCCCCTTTCCAAACTGCTTGCAAATGGGGACTGTGAATATTTCCAAAAAAATAAGATCACCATCCAAACAATAGTCTGTTCAAAATGAATTATCCTCCGTGTTTGGAAACGGCATGGTCCACTTCCCTGACCTGTTGATTCTTTGCTCTGCATCTTTCCGCCTTGTGGTGACATGTGCAGGTACTTCCACGGTGCCACACTCTGCTCAGTTATCTCACTGCCATTGTACCCCAGTATTTGCTTTCATTCTGCCCTCTGGCAAAGTGAACATGTGTGCAGCTCTTGCTGGCCAACACCTGAAAAGTCAACACTGTAAATCCTCTGGGTTTTGAAAAATGCTCTTAAACTTCTCTTAATATCCTGAAACGTGTATTTTGTGTTGATGTTACCACCTCACACCAGCCCACTTCTGGGAGTATCACCATTCCTACACCACATTCAAACTTGCCACAGCCCTTGGCTCTATATCACTCAATGTTTTTGCAGTTTCCTTGGCCAGCAACCATTGGCCTAACTTTTGGTTTACTTCCATCCAGGAATATCTCATACTCAGCTGCTTAATTTGCCTTTTAACTTCACAGTTCTCTTCAAATGGGCTTTCCCCAAACTATATCTACGATGCTTCCTGTCTACACCATGCTCTCCTCCCAAGTTATGCCTTCTCTTGCCATCCAGGGTAATGGAACAGAGGCCACCAATCGCTCGTTCTCCAGCATCACCCTGCAGATGGCCACCCTGGTAGCCAGTGTTTGTGAGCTTTTGGCCTCTCTCAAGCCCACCTGACCTGTGATCTGGTACTGCTATGGCAATGTGAGGGAACAGGAACATAAGAAGCTGCAGAGTGGAGTGGACTCTTCCTAATACATCACGGGCACATCCCTCTCCACCATTGGTAGTACCTACGTGAGGCACTGCCTCAAGAAGGCAACATTCATCATCAAAGATCCGCACCATCTGGTCCATGCCATCTTCTTGCAGCTACCATCAGGCAGAGGGTGCAGAAGCCAGAAGTCTCACACCACCAGGTTCAAGAACAGCTACTTCCCTTTAACCATTGAATCAATCTACACAACCGTAATCACTACCTCAGTATAGCAACACCATGACAACTTTGACCACTTTACTCTATAAAGGACTTTGTTTTTTTTTGTTCTAATTGTGTTCTTTCTTGTATAATTTTGTTTAATTTATGCTTAATTTATGTTTTTCTTGTGAATGTTGTGCCTCTAACGCTATGTGCCTGTGATGCTGCTGCAAGTAAGTTTTTCATTTCACCTGTGCATACATGTACCTGTGCATGTGACAATAAACTCGACTTTGACTTTGAATCTGGGTGGAACCAGCACTACTTATAACTTGAGTGGCTGCTGGATCTCTTCACTCAATGCGGCAATCCCATTCATACCGACTGTCACTGGGACACAGCTCTGCCCCATAACTCTCCACACCAACTCTCCGCCATAACTCTCCACAGCACCTGCTCTGGGAAAGTTCCAATCTGATAAAGGCTCTATCTTTTAGCTTACAGCAATTCACTAAGCATTTCCTCTAGCCTTCGGTTATCTGTGCCAAGCTTCGAACTCTCAAAAATATCTGAAGGTGTTGCATTAAAGTCTTCCTTCAGGACTTTTTCAAGGTCCTTTCAAGAGACCTTGCCTGTGGTTTGTGGTGCTAGTAAACTCACCAACTTCTTGTAAGTGACATGCCTTACTGCCAGCAACAATGTCCCTCTGACTATGGCCACGTTCCTCTGTTGTGTTCTCTTCCATGATCTCCACAATATTGTTTGCTATCAGGAGCATCTTTCCTCACTCCAGATACACTGTAAATAGCCGAGACCTCTTGTACTTCTCCAGTTCACCTACATACCCAACAACTGCCATCGACAGGTCCTTTATCTATCCTTGCAGCTACACTTTCCTAGTCCTGGCAACATTCTCAAAAATCTCCCCTGCATCTTCCCCAGTGCAGTCACATCTTTCCTATAATGACCAGAAGTACATATGCTGTGGTCTGAAATTGCATACAGATCTAATAAAACCACCCTGCTCTTATATTCAATACCCCGGCTAATAAGTTATTCCCTGCATCCTTTTTTTAACATAAAGATCTGTTGACATACACTTCAAGGTCACTTTTTACTTCCACACCACTCAATACACTGCCATTTACGCTGCAACAGCCAGGACTTTCTGATGGCCACCCACTTCAATTCTACATCTCACTCCCATACTGACATGTCTATCCATGACCTCCTCTACTGCCATGTTGAGGTCAGGTGCAGGTTGGAGGAACAACACCTCTTATTTTGCCATGGTAGTCTCCAACCTGACGGCCTCAACATTGATTTCTCCAACTTCCAATAACCCCACCCCTTCTTTTTATTCCGCCCCCCACTCCTTTTTCCCTTATTCCTGTGGCTCCCTTCCCCCACCTTGATGACCTGCCCATCTCCTCTCCATCCGTCCTCCTCCCTTTATTCCATGGTCCACTGCTCTCTCCTACCGGATTCCTTCTTCTTCAGCCCTTTGCCTCTTCTACCTATCAGCTCTCAGCTTATTACATCTTCTCCCCTTCTCCCACCCACCCACCTTCCCCCTCTCACCTGGACTCGCCTATCACCTAAACTCACCTATCCCCTGCCTGCGTGTGCTCCTCCCCTTCCCTCGACCTTCTTATTCTGGCTTCTGCCCTCTTCCTGTCCAGTCCTGATGAAAGGTCTCAGCATGAAACGTTGACTGTTTATTTCCCTCCATGGATGCTGCCCGACCTGCTGAGTTCCTCCAGCACTTTTTGTGCATTGCTCCAGATTCCAGCATCTGCAGAATTTTTTGTGTCACCATTTACTGTTTATTCTCTTGCTTTGTTGAACCTCTTCAAACATATCAGCTCAGATCTCTCTGGATTAAACTACACTCGTCAGACCATCTCTCCCTTCCTATAGTCTAAAGCATTCCTCCTCACTGCCAACATCCTGATTAATTTTTGTATCACCTGCAATCTCCTTGATCACATTCCCTACATTGAACTCTAAATCTTTAATTGGTCTGGGGATCACACCAGCTCTGCTTTTACAGGAAACCCATCCAAAGTTTATTTTATTTCTTTGTTCACTCATAAGGCAGACAAACATTGTTCATCTCCTAATTACCATTTCAGAAGCCAGTTAAGAATGGGTATGGAGTCATATATCCACTGTATCATAGAGAGCATCCTATCCAGATGTATCACAGCTTGATATGGCAACTTCCCTGCCCAAGACCGCAAGAAACTGCAGAGAGTTTTGAGCATCACGCCAACCAGCCTCCCCTCCATGGACTCTGTCCACACTTCCCGCTGCCTTGGGAAAGCAGCCAATATAATCAATGGCCCCTCCCACCCCAGACATTCTCTTTTCTCTCCCTTCCCGTCGAGCAGAAGATACAAAAGCTTGAGAGGACATATCACCAGGCTCAAGGACAGCTTCTATCCCGCTGTTATCAGACTCTTGAACGAATCTCCCGTTTGCTAAAAGTTGAACTCTTGATCTCCCAATTGACTTCATCATGGCTCTTGAACTTTATTTGGCTACCTGCACTGTACTTTCTCTGTAACTGTAGCAATATATTCTGCATTCTGTTTTTCCTTTTCACTGTCTCAATGTACTTATGTATGACACGATCTGTGAAAAGCAAACAAAAGTTTTTCACTGTATCTCGGTACACGTGAAAAAATAAACCAATTAGAACTCCAATTCCAATATACAGGACAAACCAGCTAAGATTTGCAGATTTCCTTCCCTGAAGGACAATAGTGAATGAGGTGGATTTTTACAACGGTATGGGCGTTTCGTGATCACTACTATTGATACCAACTCTTTCCACCAGATTTATTTAATTTAAGCTCCCTCGCTGCCATAGTGAGATTCATACTCATTCTTCAAGATCAACTGTGCCCAGGTCTTATGAACTCTATCACACAGTAAGACACGGGCAGCAGGGTGCATGGGAGATCCGTCACTTGCAAGTTCCCCACTGATGCAGCTGGCTTTCTTGAGTTAGTGTATGAGGATGCTAACTCTAAACATTAAAAATTAAAGACATGTAGAGCATCACTTATGAAATGACTTTAGGCCAGCAAATGAATCTAGTGCATGATAAATGGCAGAAACTTCACATGGGAACATCAAAGCGATGACAGTCAGATAATTTTATTTTTAGGTGTCTTTTGAGGTGAGAGGGGAAAGATTTAAAAGGGACCTGAATTGCAACTTTTTCACACAAAGGGTGTTGCATATATGGAACAAGCTGCCAGAGAACGTAGTTGAGGCAGGTACAATAACTACATTTAAAAGACATTTGGATAAGTACATGGATAGGAAAGGTTCAGAGGGAGATGGGCCAAACACAGGCAATGGGACAAACAAGGTGGACACCTTGGTCGGCATGGATGAGTTGGGACGAAGGGTCTGTTTCTATACTATATGACTCCATGACTCTATGATCCAATGACTCTATGATGATGACATCGGTGAACAGTGAGTTTATATGATAGTTAGTGTCATGCTTACCCTTACCAACATTAGCACTTCAAATCCATATTTATTCACTTAAATTTATTCATTATTTGAATTTAAATTTCCTCAGCTACAATGGGAAGATTCAAACCCTTGTCTCTGGGTTAACAATCCAACTCTGCAGCAACTCAACCACCATGTAATGACTTCATTTTATATATGGGTTTTCATGACCTCAAGAACAAAGGACCTCATGGCCTCAAGAACAAATGATTGTGTTCAGTTCTGGTCACTTCATTATAGGAAGAATGTGGAAGCTTTAGAGACGGTGCAGAGGAGATTTACCAGGATGCTGCCTGGATTGGAGAGCATGTTTTATGAGGATAGGCTGAGTGAACTAGGGCTTTTCTCTTTGGAGAGAAGGAGGATGAGAGGTGACTTGATAGAGGTGTACAAGATGATAAGAGGCATAGATCGAGCGGACAGTCAGAGACTTTTTCCCAGGGCGAAAATGGCTAACACGAGGGGACATAATTTTAAGGTGATTGGAGGAAGGTATAGGGGGGATGTCAGAGGTAAGTTTTTTACACAGAGAGTGGTGGGTGCGTGGAACGCACTGCTGGCAGAGGTTGTGGGGGCAGATACATTAGGGACATATAAGAGACTCTTAGATAGCCACATGAATGATAGAGAAACGGAGGGTTATGTGGGAGGGAAGGGTTAGATAGATCTTAGAGCAAGATAAAATGTCGACATAACATCGTGGGCCAAAGGACATGTACTGTGCTGTAATGTTCTACGCTCTTACAACCAAAAAATCATTCTTTTATGTACCATATATTTCAATTAAGAATTTCAGCAGCTGATTTATACATAGCAAGCTTCCGCAAAAAGAAAAGACCAGGTAATCTATTGCAGTTGGTTGGGCGATAAATGCTGGTGGGGAATCCTATGAGAACCTCTCCAATGAGGATTCCCCCCTGTGTAGGACAGTTACTTTGTAATGCCCCATCCAGCCCTCAGTGCTGCCTCCTGCACAGCATCCCATTGGTGTGTCAGCCCAGGTTTGATAACCTGGAGTGGAACTCGAACCCGTATTGAATCATTTTGCTGAGTACTTGGCTTTGCCACTTGTGTTTTCAGAAGAGTGCCTCAGTGCATAACCCAGAACAATTCCACATTGTTTCAACTGAGCCTCTGTACTGTTGTGTCAGGCCATTTATCTTAAACACAGGAGCTTCTGACAGGGTCTCTGGCATGCTGGTAGCATAACCTCATGGAACAGAAAGAAAGCAAATTCCAAATGATGCTTGACAGCTCAAGGAGTATGAAGCAGATTAAGGAGTTATTGGGTAAGCAGTTAATTGTGTGGCAATAACAGGGGAAAGATCACTTGGTCATTCTGGCTCTTATATTTTATTTTCTGAAGCTAAATCATATTGAGGGGACTTCTGAGCAACAGTCATGATTTAATGACAGCATTCGCATCTCTCAATCACAAGGCTGTGGACCCAAGTGCCAGTCCACATTTTATAAAGCCGAGGCTGATTCACCAGTGGGACTGCGCTGCTGGTGGTCTCCATGCCAGTTGAGGTGATGATCCTCTTTCATGGAGGTAAAACATTTCATGAGCTGGAACAGGGTAGTTGTCACTGGTTTCCCAGCTAGCATTTATCTCCCAATCAATTAAAACACATAACTGGTCTTTCTTCCTTGTGGGATCTTGCGATGCACAAATTGACTCCTATGGGCTTATGCAAAACAAGTAAATTATTGGATTAGTTGGTATTTATTGCTGAAAGGCACTATACAAATGCAGGTCATTACTCGCTGCCTACAACTGGACAATGATCGATATATTTAATTGCAATGACGACATAATCCACCAGTTATATCAGTGTTTACTTCGGATAATAACTGCACTCTGTTTATTTGCAAGTATTTGTAAAGAAATGCTGGCTCATGAAAAATTTTAAATGAGTTTTAAATTGATAAAAACATGCAATTAGCTGGTGTTTAAATATAATACATGAACATTGAGACTGAAGCTTATTTCATTCTTAATCTGTACTTGGCTTATTTTCCACTGGAAACTATTGCTATCTTAAATAGACAGGAAACATCTGTATGCCATTCCAGGTTGAGGTTTTGATATATGCACTTAACTACTTCCCGATTAATTATTTAAACAATTAAGTTCGCTCTTCCTGCTCTCCTGAGGTATTAACCGTCGTCAGGGTAAAGATCCTGAGCTCCGGTTGTTTTTTGCAAATCTGCACAAATGGCCTGTGATTATGTATCAGCTTAGATGTGGAATGCTGATTGGCTAATCAATTGTGAGGGCCATCACAACCAAACCTAGTTGTAACTTTACTTGGTGTCTCAGCACAGGGTTGAGCCTCCTGTTCCGTTGTCTGTGTTAAGCAAGCAATGTGGTGAAATGTATTGCTGAAGTCTGCTTCTAAAATCATTGGCATGATTGAGTTTCAGAAACAGTGCTCTACCGGTATATGCTGCTACATTGTGCCATAAGCACACAGAAGAGCATCAAAACATGTCAGACTGAAGGAAATCAGTGTAGTTAAGAAGGCAAATGGCACGTTGGCCTTTATTGTGAAGAAGATGAAGTTTAAGAATAAAAGGTATTTTTACTGTTGTACAGAGTGTTGGTGAGGCCACACCTGGAATACTGTGCACAGTTTTTGGTCCCCTTACTTATAAAAATATTATGGTAGCCTTGGACCCCATCTAAAGGAGATTCACCAAACTAATTCCTGAGATGAGAGGGCTGTCCTGTCTAGAGGGTGGACAGTTTGGTTCTGTATTCCTTGGAACTTAGAAGAGTGAGAGGTTTGGCAGGGTAGGTGTTGTGAAGATTTCACCAGCAGGAGAGTCACAAACAAGGGCACATAGTTACAAAATGAGGGACTGGTCATTTAAAACTTCCGGTGTGTAGAAATTTCTTCTCACAGAATATAGTGAACCTCTGGAATTCTCTGACCCCAAGGGTGGTGGAGGCCAGATCATGTAGCGGTTAGCGTAAGGCTATTACAGGGCCAGTGACCCGGCTTCAATTCCCGCCACTGTCTGTAAGGAGTTTGTACGTTCTCCCCGTGTGTGTCTGCGTGGGTTTCCTCCGGGTGCTCCGGTTTCCTCCCATATTCCAAAGACGTACGGGTTAGAAGTTGTGGGCATGCTATGTTGGCGCCGGAAGCGTGGCAACACTTGCGGACTGCCTCCAGAACACTCTACGCAAAAGATATATTTCACTGTGTGTTTTGATGTACATGTGACTAATAAAGATACCTTATCTTATATTTAAGGTGGGCATGGATAAATATTGGAAAGATTGAGGAATTGAGAGTTCTGGGGAACTGGAATGGAAGAGAAATGGAGGCTAGCACAGATGAGAGATGATCATATTTAATAGCAAGGAAGGCTTGAAAGGCCTAGTGGCCTACTCTTCCTGCTATATTCTTATGTTCTTGTGAGTAGGCCATTTAACATACTATATTGCTGGTGAAATGTGGTTCCATGGACTACAATGCTAGTTTCAGTAGTGGAATACAACGTAATTGTAGAAATAACACAAGCACCTTCTCCAGCACATACATCCATCGAAGCAGCTGATTTTTTAAAAATCTTTTACAAGTGCAAGGAATCAAGGCCAATTGGCAAGATGATGATTGCACCAAATGTTGTGCTTTCTCCACACAATCTGTGTTCTGTACCCTGAACTTTTTGTTTGGCTCAGCCACACTGTAGTAAGTGAGCCACCATGGGAGTTAATAACAAGGAGTTAACTCTACTAACATACAACTGTGCCACTAATGGCAAGTTGTGAGATGCATTCAGTCCTGAACTTAATCAACCTTTCAATCTTCTCTTGCATTGCAAGCCTTGCTTACTCAGTTTTATTCTTAATACAAGATTTAGTGGTAAGTCCAGCATTTATTGCCCATCCCTCATCATTCTCTGTACTGACTGGTTCATTGGGCCAGCACAGTGATGCAGCTAGTACAGACACCACCTCACAACAACAGAGACATGGGCTCAATTCTGACCTCAGGTGCTGTGTGTGTGTGTGTGTGTGTGTGTGTGTGTGTGTGTGTGTGTGTGTGTGTGTGTGTGTGTGTGTGTGTGTGTGTGTGTGTGTGTGTGTGTGTGTGTGGAGTTTGCATGTTCTCCCTGTGACCACATGGGTTTCCTTTAGGTGCTCCGGTTTTCTCCCACATGCCGAGGGCATTGGATTGGTAGGTTAACTGCCCTAGTGTGTAGATGAGTGGTAGAATGGGGGGAGGAGGAGCTGATGAGAATGTGGGGCGAATAAAAATGGGATTAATATAGGATTGACATAGATGGGTGTTTGGTGTGGACTCGGTGGGCCAAAGGGCCTGTTTCCATTGTGTGTCTTTTTATGACTCTATAACTCTCTGACTTAGGCTGCTTCAGGAAGCAGTTAACCATATTTGCCTGGATGTGGAGTCATATAAATTCTAGACCAGGTTAAGGCAGCAAGTTTCCTTCATTGAATAACCTTAATGAACATCATGGCTTTTTTCAGTTATCTGGTCCATTACTGCTTGAATTTATTCCAGATTGATTTAAATACTTAGTTTTGCAAAAGACAATTCCAAACTTTGGCAGTACTTTGCATGTAGAAGTTTTCATGTTCACTAATGAAAGGGCTGGTTATAACTTTAAGACTATTCTTCCTGGTCTTTTTCACTGCAACCAGCAGAAATAGTTTCTCTCTATCTATCCACTTCCACTAAGCTTCCTGAAAGTGTTAAAAAAATCACCAAATAGCAGAGAATACAACCTTAGGGTGTCCAATCTCCCCTTGTAATTTACTTCTTTCTGTCAAAATTATGAAGTATTCTCTCCAATAAATTCTTCCTTAGGTATGGCACCCAGGACTGCATTTAACTTGGGCTAACCAGGACTTTGGCTTGCTGCAGTATAACTTGTACCCCTGTGCTCTTGATATAAAGATCAGCATTCCAATAGCCTTTATGGTTATTTATGCACCTGTCTGTAGTGAATCTGGGTACCTGGACTCCATGTTTATTAGGACTTATGCTACTCTTAGCTTGTCTCAGGATTTGGTGTTAATTGGCAACCTTGTTCAGGACGGTGGGTACGAGGAATAGAAAATGCATTCCTCTGGGCCTGACTGATATTAAACAGGGAGAGTATGCTTCCACTGCAAGTGTGAAATGGATAGCATTCAATTGCCCAGGACAACTATACCTTACAATGATGAGCACAGAATTCATACAAGAAGTAATAAATAAAAAAAAAATTAACCACATCCAGCTCTCTGGAGAGTATGACACAGGGGCTTCCTGTGGACTAATTGGAAGCTAAAGCAGTTAAAATAGACTGTGAATATTAATTTTGAATAGGTTCCAGACATGATGGAGTGCTAATTAAAATATTAAAATGGCTGGGTACTTTGATCAGAGGAATGTCTCCACTGGGGAGAGAAATAAAACACAGTAAATGCAGTACTGTTAGGTGCAAGTTTTCAAACGTAGTCCTGGAATGAACCAGCCCAAGATTTTTTTATGACCCAGGTCTTTTCCTGTAAGTGTCAGGTTTAGCTGGACATGGATCCACTGGCATCCTTATGTTCATCTGTGTATGGACAAAAAGAAAGCCCTTTATCAAGGTTGAATCCACCTTGCCCATGTCCTCAAGAGACTCTTGTGAGTTTACGCTTTCTGGCAAGGTACTGATTAAGCCTTGAGACCAAATCCTCAAACTGAGAAGTGCTGAGGCAGGATTTAATATGGTCAGCTAACTCAGCTTAGATCAAGAATCAAACTGCTCACCTATTTATCTTACTGATTTTGAGCTACAGAAGGAATTGCCCTTGACAGCTTGGCTATTAGAACAGCTAATGGGCATCTGTGTGGATTCTATGTCCAATGGGTAGGAATCCAGCAATAACATTGCAAGGCACTTTAGTGACTTCACTGAATCTTAAATTCAAAGCACTTGCCGCAGCATTTGCTATGCCAAATTTCACACATATTCTAGTTATGTAGGAGGATAAGAATTAATCCAGCCAACACTTTTATAAGACTAAAGATTTTCTGGTCCATTAAAAGTGGGGAAAGGGTGGAGAAGCCTGTCCTGTTTAAATGAAGTCTTGTCTGTTTCTAATTACCTCACTGGTAAAGTGATTTTCCTTTCCATTTTCAGATTCATTTTAAAGGTGTTTGTGAACTGTGTCAGAGTACTCTGTAGATGTCAATTGACTTAAATCAAAGGTAGATCGTAATACAGCAAACAGATGTGTGACTGAAAAAGTCAAATATCAAGACCAAGGTTGTAGGCGAAAGCTAACCCAGGCTAAAATTAATATGAAACTCAATTTTGGCTGGTTAAATTATTATCAAAACTAATCAGTTCTAATTTCAGATAATTTCCTAAATTGCCAGAATTAAAAAAATAATGGATGCACCTTATACCTTGATATTTTGTCCAACAACTGCAGAGAAGTTACGTAATGGTACACCAACACTGCAGCTCGATCTCCGGAATAACTTCTCAGATAATTTCTCCTGCAGAGGTTATGATAAGGTAGCTGTAACTTCAGCATAAAGCAAGAAAGCAGAATTGATGAACAGACTCATAATAAATCTATGACAGTCTGCTTTAAATAAAAAAAACTGTCAATAAATGAATTTGCATGAAACAAAGTACAGAAAGCAATATGGTTGGGAGAGCACATTGTTCTCCACTTTGAAAATTTGATTCCATTAAAGTCAATGCAACCAAATTTCAGAAGCAGAGTGAAGCATGAAGTCACTGCTATTGTTCCAGCTAAGTACTACCAATCCATAAATGTATTAGATTATTTTTAATGGGTATTGCTTCCATATTGTTAAGCAGTGGATTTGTGGATGCTGTGAATAATTTCTTCGGTACCTAAGGCTACCTGTGAGGTGTGATTAAGAAGTGTGGTGTGTTGGCGACAAGGAACATTCAGCTAAACCAAGGAACTGATAGTGGTCTTTCAGAAGGGGAAGTCAGGCAAACACACACCAGTCCTCATTGAAGTCTTTGTGGTGGGAAGGATGAGCAGCTTCAAGTTCCTGGGTGTCAACATCTTGGAAGACCTATCCTGGGCCCAGCACGTAGATGCAACCATAAAGAGAGTGTCTCTACTTTCCCAGGAGCTTACGGAAATTCGGCATGTCATTGAAGACTCTGACGAACTTCTACAGATGTACAGTGGAAAGCATTCTGACTGGTTACATCACGGCCTGGTACGGAAACTCTCAGTACACAGGAATGCAAGAGGCCACAGATAGTGGTGGACTCAGCCAGTTCCATCACAGGTACAGCTCACCCCACCATCAAGGATATCAACAAGAGGCGATGTCTCAGGAAGGTGATGTCCATCATCAGGGAGCCCCACCATCCGGGCCATGCCCTCTTTTCATTGCTGCCGTCAGGCAGGAGGTGCAGGAGCCTGAAGGCCCACACCACAAGGTTCAACAACAGCTTCTTCCCCACTGCCATCACGTTGTTGAACCGACCTGTAAAACCCTAACACAGACCCTAACACTACCTCGGACTCTATTTCTTTTCTCTCTTTCTCAACCTGCACTAACGTCATTATGTTTATTTTGTCGTGTAACTTATGTATAACTTACTTTAACTTAAGCTTATGTTAACTTCTGTTTGTCGTGTTTGTAATGTACTGTGTGCATTTATACCCTATGTATGTATGCCTGTGACAATAAACTTGAACTTGAACATTCAGGATAGAACCTCAAATCCATGCATTGGGAGCACATAGATTCTGTGGCTCCTGCATCGGCCTCATCAATCACCTCAAAACCGCCAATACCAGAGTGGAAATAAGTTATACTCCATCCCGAGGAACTGCCTTAAAAGAAGACTGACTGTAGTAAGTAGTCGTTGCTTTAAGGCTATTAAGATAAGATAAGATAAGATAAGATAAGAGATCTTTATTAGTCACGTGCACATCAAAACACACAGTGAAATGCATCTTTTGCGTGGTGTTCTGGGGGCAGCCCACAAGTATCGCCACGCTTCCGGCGCCAACGTAGCATGCCCACAACTTCCTAACCCATACGTCTTTGGAATGTGGGAGGAAACCGGAGCACCCAGAAGAAACCCACTCAGACACGGGGAGAACGTACAAACTCCTTACAGACAGTGGCTGGAATTGAACCTGGGTCACTGGCGCTGTAATAGCGTTACGCTAACCACTTATTTAAGAATTGTGTTATATGATAACTGCCCTCTATGTTGCAGCAATGTTTATAGAAATTTCTAGAGAAGTCATGAGTGAAGAGCACCTGAATAAAGAAGAAACTTGTTTTGAGCTCATTGTATCTCATGTATATTTGTCTGAGCACTCTGCAAATGGACTTTGTTGTACGTCAGGAATCCACAGAGAACACATAATCCACAAATAGAATGGGCCAATAATCACTGGCATTTAGAAAGGTAAGAGGTGATTTCACTGAAACAACAATTCATTGAATGGAACTGGAGAAGAAATTCCTTCCAGCAGCAGTATCTAGAACTGGATCCAAGTATCGGGATAAAGGTTTGGCCTTTTCAGACTGAAATGAAGAGATGTTTATACAGAAAGCTACAACTATTCCAGAGGTTAATGGATCTGTGTATATTTAAGATTGAAATAAAAAACTTTTAGACATTAATATCATTAAGAGGATCGGGTGGAAAGTAGATTTAATTGGGTGTGATCTAATTAAATGGTGGCGAAGGGCCAGAGGACTGTGTGGACCCCTCCCTTCCTACTTTTATTTCTCATGTTCTTGCTATGCAACAGCCCCATCCTTCAGACTTTCCCCATTAATACATTTTAGCCTTTTTTGTTAAGGACATTTTTAAGCCCTTCTCCTAAAGAGGACCTCGGGATAGAGATCTGCCAGGTTATAAATGGACCTGAAGATGGCTAAAGAAATGGACCTGGCCCAGGATGTACAGGGTGATTGCTTGATAGAAGAGCATAATTATTTGTTAAAATACACACAGCAAATATAGGATAATACATGCGCAATTGATGCAATCAAAACAAAATTACAGCCGGAGCAAATTTACACAAAGGAACAGTACTTTGGTACAGTGGTCTACAGGGAAAGGTGGAGCAAGCACAGAAGGACTTTGTGCTGATTTAAGTGGTGTCTATCTGTCTACATAGATGTCTATCTACATAGATTAGCTGCTGACAGATATGAGTGCACTAACCATCAATGGATGTGTGTGTTCCGAGCTCCAGATTCCTCCCACATTCTAAAGATGTGCTGGGTGGTAGTCTCATTGTAAGTTGCCACCATGGTAAGTGGATGAAAATTGGAGGGAGTTGACAGGGATACAGGAGGAAAAAAATGGGATTAGTGTATGATGGGTATAGATGGGTGCTTGATGGTCAGCCCAGATGCAATGGTGTATGACTCATACACTAATCCCATTTTTTTCCTCCTGTATCCCCATCAACCCCTTCCAATTTCCACCCACCCACCCACCTACCCTGATGGCAACTGTTTGACTCTGTTTCCTCAAGCTTTTTACATTCCTTCTCATCACTCCATTGTCTCTACAAATCGGGACTCATTCGACTACCTAGCTCAAAGTTACACAATCCCTAATGTGCAGCCAGTGATTCAGCTGATGATTTCCCAAAGATTGTTAATGCTGTGGTAACCAGTCGGGTCTCTCACCAGAGGCCAACACACTACCCTTCACATTCCAATCAAAACCAGACATGGATCTGGGATTAATATGTCACATCACCTCGTGTGGAGCTGGTGCACATGTCACAGAAGTTGAATGAAGATCCTGAGATGGTTGTTTTGTTTTAACAAAAGGAAATAAAAACACAAAAGGGGTGTTTTATTTTCCTTCAATCTCAGTTTATTGTTCAGAGCTGAAGCAGAAAACTGTAGGGGCAGGAAATCCACAACAAAAGCAGAAAATGCTGGAAACCCTCAGTGGCATCCATGGATGAGGAAAAAGACAATATTTCAGGTCAATGATCCAAAACTGAGTGGTCCCAACATTTATTACCCACCCCTTGTAAAGTGATGGTAAACTTCCTGACCTATTGCAGTGCTTCTAGTGATGATACTCGCACAGTGTTCTTGGGGGGATTTCTAGAACTTAGATGCAGCAATGACAGAAGATTGTAAGTGCCTAACGCACTCCTGAATATCGAGTACATAAACTAGGCTGCCAGGTGGTACTGAGGGACTGTAGGAGGAATATTCATCAATGAGGCTTTAAACTGAAGCCCCAATCAGCTAGACATAAAAAACCCCATGGAACTATCTCAAGGATAAGTAAAGAAGTGTCTTGGCCTGCATTTATTCCTCAACCAAAGCTTAATAACTAATTATTTCGCCATTGTTTTCGGGAGCTTGCTCTGCAAAATTAATTGCCACATTTACTGCTTTAAATTGGAAAATGGCAGGTAGACAAATTGGTCGGCATGAACAAGTTAGGCCGAAGGGCCTGATTCCGTACTGTTTAGCTCTATGACGTTTGCGAAAGATGTCTATGCAAGATTTTCTTTTGACATTTTAGCTTTAAAAATAAAATTCCTGCAGATTATCTCCGTCAATTTATTTCCCTTGTCCTCACCTCCTGAAGACATGACTCCCTGTTGGATGCAGGTATGAGTATGTTTACCACCTCATGTTTGCCCCAGTCTTTGTGCTGTGGGCATAAGTGACTGGGGCAGGGATTGGGGCAGTTCAGCAAGCACTTGTGTGGAAATATATGTCCGGAACTTGGCAAGTCCACAGCTCTGTTCCAAAGTGCTTGCTTTAATTAGCAGCTTTTTTTTTACCATTAAAATATATCGGCACTTATTTCTGCAAAACATGAACACTTAAAAGAAGGGAATAGGCACCTGGCCTGCACAAAATCAGGTGTCATCCCAAGGGGTTTAATTATCTCTGTGTGCTGTTTTCAACACAGTGGTTAACCAGTTTGTGTTAATGTCCTGTGTGCATTCTTGCATTACAGTGCTGACTACCTTTCAGGAGTTATTCGCTGGCTAGGAAGTGCTTTGGGACATCTCAAGCGTGTGATAGGACCTATAGAATTGCAGGTTTTTTTCTTTCTCTGTGTTGTTACATGTTGGCCATTAACATTCATTAAAAATAAATTAACGCAAACCTATAAATTAGTGTACTGTCTGGTGACACGTTTAAATCAGTCTGCCATGCCTGCTCAGTTCAATATGATTGTCACTCAGAACCATTTTGTACAAGGTAGTTCTTTCCAACACTCTGGACAATTGTGACCACTCAATCAATGTCAAATTAAGCTGGTCATTAACAATTTTCCATCTGTGTGATCTTGATGTGTAATAATTAGCTATCAAATTCCTACCCCATTCAATTTAGGACAGCTTGATTGGGACGTGAAAAGTGCTATAAAAATGTAGGTACATTTGTTGAAGAAACCCTAACTGAGAAATGAAGGAGTTCATATAACATAGAGTCATAGAGTTATACGGCACGGGAACAGGCCCTTCAGCCCACTTGTTCATGCATTCCAAGTTGTCTACCTGAGCCTGCATTTGGCCCATTTCCTTCTAAATAATTCAGAACCATGTACATTAAATGTCTTTTAAATGTTGTAATTGTGCCTGACTCTACAGCTTCCTCTGACAGCTCGTTCCATATACCCACCACCCTCCGTGTGAAAAAGTTGCCCCTCAGGTCCCTTCTATATCTCACCTTAAACCTATGCCCTCTAGTTTTAGAAAAAAAACTGTGACCATTCGCCTTATCCATGCCCCTCATGATTTTATATACTTGTGGAATAATAGTGCGGAATAATAGCGTTATTTGAGTAATCCAAAATGAATGAGTTCAAATGGTAGTTTGATCTGAACACCTTTGCTTTCCTAGGAATCAGCATGGGCTGAATAACCTGTTTTGGTGCTGTTATATGTAGAGAATAAACATTCCTATATTGGTAAAAGTAGGTGTGAATTTGTTGAACTGCTTTAAAACTCCAAATGGTTCACCCTTATACATAGCTAGGATGACAGAATTGTGCGCAATTACTGTTCATTACCCTTGAATAATTATATGAAAAGTAAATCCCAGGCGTATAACCTTTTTAAAAAGAGACTTGTATTACTCTTGTAAAAACACAATGAGGAGCCGAATATCTTGTCCACTAAATTAGAACAGAACAGCAGAGAATTCACTGCCAATGAGTTATCCACTCAGTCCTTGATTTTATGTGTAAAACAGAAAGCTCATTGTTTTTTCCCTATGGAGTGTGTTTGGTTAAATTACCCCCTAGGAAAGGGAGGCCTTCCAATGTCAGTGTCTGTCAAATAGGAAATTGCAAAGTTTACAGAAAAGAGATAATGTTTTTGTCTAGGATAGCTCACAATAGTGGAGTATTGATGTTAGTCACTTATGGCAGTGTGAACACAATGATTGATTGAGAAGGGAGTGAGCCAATCACTGACATTCTTGCTGGCAATAGTGTTAATACCATATGCAGCTGGAGATAGCAACAGTTCCATTCTCTGCAGCCCTTTGAGTACTTGCTTGAAATTACCTCTCATCGAGGATGATTATGTTGAACTTTTCTTGAGTGAGCAAACGACTGCAATAAAGAAAAATAGGTGTGGTAATCAATAAACGGAAGAGAGCAAAGGCCCAGGCTAAAAAGGCTTAGCTGCTTACAAGAACTGTGGGTTAACCTTAACTTGAGAAATGTCTTGAGAAAGTGTATAAAATCATCAGGGGCATAGATAGGGTCTTTTTCCCAGGGCTGGGGAATCAAGAACAAAGAATGCATAGGTTTAAGATGAAAGGGAAGAGATTTAATAGGAACCTGAGTGGTAACTTTTTCACCCAGAGGGTGGTCAGTATCTGGAATGAGCTGCCAGAGGAAGTAGATGAGGCAGGTACATTAACAACATTTAAAAGGTAAATGGATAGGAAAGGTTGAGAGGGATATGGGCCAAATGGGACTAGCTTAGATGGGAATCTTGGTCGGCATGGACCACTGAAGCTGAAGGGCCCATTTCCGTGCTGAATGACTCTATGACTCTATAAATGACTCTATGACTCTAGGCAGGCAAGATAGTGTAGCGGTTAGCATAATGCTATTACTGCGCCAGCAATTCCGGTTCAATTCCGGCTGCTGTCTGTAAGGAGCTTGTACGTTCTCCCCGTGTATGCGTGGGTTTCCTCCGGGTGCTGCAGTTTCCTCCCACATTACAAAGACGTACGGGTTAGGAAGTTGTGGGCATGCTACGTTGGCGCTTGAAGCGTAAACTTGTACACTTCTATCAAGTCACCTCTCATCGTCCTTTGCTTCAAAGAGAAAAGCCCTAGCTCACTCAATCTATCCTCATAAGACATGCTCCCCAATCCAGGCAGCATCCTGATAAATCTCCTCTGCACCCTCTCTAAAGCTTCCACATCCTTCCTATAATGAGGCAACCAGAACTGAACACAATACTCCAAGTGTGGTCCTACCAGAGTTTGGTTAAAGTTGCTAGAGACAGAGCTGCTGAAACAGCTCAGTTGACAGAAGCATCAACATAAAATAAAACTTTAGTTAGGCCACATCTGGAGTATTGCATTCAGTTTTGGTCATGCCATAATAGGAAGGACGTCGAGGCTTGGAGAGGGTGCAGAAGAGCAGAAGAGGTTCACCAAGATGCTGCCTGGATTAGAGGGCATGTGCTGTGAGGAGAGGTTGGACAAACTTGGGTTGTTCTCTCTGGACCGGTAGAGGCTGAAGGGAGATCTGATAGAGGTTTATAAGATTATGAGAAGCATAGATAGAGTAAACAGCCAGTATCTTTTCCCCAGGGTTGAAATGTCTAATACCAGAGGGCATACATTTAAGGTGATGGGTGGTCAGTTCAAAGGAGATGTGCAGGGCACGTTTTTTACACAGAGAGTGGTGGGTGCCTGGAATGCACTGCCTGGGGTGGTGGTGGAGGCAAATATGATAGGGGCATTCAAGAAGCTCTTAGATAGGCACATGAATGTGAGGGAAATGGTAGAATATGGACACTGTGTAAACAGAAGGGATTAGTTTAATTGGGCATTTTATTACTAATGTAATTGGTTTGGTACAACATTGTGGACTGAAGGGCCTGTTCCTATGCTGTACTGTTCTATGTTCTATTTATCAAGTCAAGTCCAGTTTATTGTCATGTGCACAACTGCGATGAGGTACGGGTGCAATGAAAAACTTGTTTGCAGCAGCATCACAGGCACGTAGGTACAGACACAAAACTTAAATTATACACAGGTTATACAAGACATTAGTGAAAAAAAATCACAGAAACAAGTCCACAGTAGTGCAAGAGGTGGTCTGTTGCTGAGGTAGGGTTAGGGTTGTGCTGGTCTCTTCAAGAAGGGAAGTAGCTGTTTCTGAACCTGGTGGTGTGAGACTTCAGGCTTTTGTACCTCCTGCCTGATGATAGCAGCGAGAAGAGGGCATGAGCAGGTAGTGGGAATCTTTGATGATAGATGCCACCATCTTGAGGCAGCGCCTCATGTAGATGCTCTCAATGGTGGGGAGGGCTCCGTCCACGATGGACCGGGCTGTGTTCTCTGTCTTTGCAGCCTTTTGCATTCCTGTGAGTTGTATTGAACCGTCTCAAAGGTATTATGGAATTCCAAATACTATTTCAAATTAACTAGTTGCTTTATTTGTGAGATCCTTGAAGAAGCTGTGCTGAATAGGATTTTACTTTTCTAAACCTATGCTGCTTCTTGTTATGCTATTATTCCTATCTTTTCCACTGTTAGAAATATTAAGATAATTCTTCAGGTACACATGTCTCTGTGTTCCCCAACATGGTTTTATGTGCAAAAAAAATATCTTAGTCAGACCAGAACCATCAGGTGTTTTCGTGTGTTAATAAACTTTAAGGCTGTTCTTTGCATTAATGGAATGTATCTGTCAGATGGCTTCTGGTTCTGTGGAGGGGAGAAGAGAACAGGGTTGGAGTTACTCATATGGGGAATATGTAGAGAAGGTTGCGAAGTAATTCTAGAGTTATGTGAAGCTAAAGATGCCTTATTGACTGATTTCCACTATCCTTTTTCTCTGGTCAGTGGCCAAGTCTTACATCTTATCCAAAAGATATACAGGGCTCCAAAATCCATAGAGAACAAAATCCTTTGAGAATTTATCTTTCTCTAAAGAAAAACAAGATAATGCAGTCTACTGACACAATCCCTTTTGACATATTAAGCGGGCTGAATTGTGCAGAGGTCTGTTGGGATTAATCAGCTCTGGCCGATCAACATCTGGTACCTTTCCAACATTCACATGTACCAGTTGGGGAAATGATGCATTCACAGTTCTACTGGTGAATTTCAGCCCATCATTGGAGCACAATTTGGGAGTTGCCAGTGAAGTTCAAAAATTCCATATCTGTGTGGGAATCCCAAACTTGGTGGCACTTACGCTGAGGAATGCCAGCAGTCCTGCACAGACCTATGTACATTACCCATTGATTTTCAGAAGCTGCAGTGCTATCCCCAAAGGGAAATCCAAAGGCATTACTACATGCCCATTGTCCATTGGTTTCAATGGACTCTGAGTGATGATTACAGAATATCCCATGTATTATCATGTAAATAATTAAATTAAAGTAAGTGCTTTAAAGCTTCCAATTAAAATAGCAGACAGAAATTTGAAATGAATCCACATAGTACTGCTGAACTAAGTAACTTCAAGATTGATGTGACTAATATGAGGAGATACTTGCATGGAATTTCACAATGCAGGAAAATAGCGTTGTGACTCACACAACTCTCTGCAGATTAAAGATTCCCATTCGTTCATTTTCTTCTCTTTTTTGGGCAGTCCCTTGTGTTCAACAATGCTCTGGGGTTTTGTGGGTTCTGAGGTTGCTGATGAAGCTGATAGGAGAACCACACACTCATCCACCAATGGGCAAGAGGTGGTGCATGGGGCAGGCGGATGCATAGCTTATGAGGAAGTGCACTCCTTCTGACACTTAAACAGAGCTGCTGTGTGCTCCCACTCCAAGTTCTCAAGGTTCTCAATACCATCCTGAAAGCTCCCTCCCCATTTTCAGTGATCATAGGCCAAAGACTCCCAGGAATCAGTCGGGAACTTGCATTGGAAAAGAATGTTTATTCCAAGAGTCCGGGGTCAGGCTTTCAAATGTCATTGGCTGCCGATGTAGTCAACTGGAAGTAAATAGGGCCTCAATATTGGGGACGTTGGCCTGGAAGGGAACACTGACATTGGTTTGCTTGTCATTCCAGTGAATCTGAAGGATTGTGAGGCGACAGGATTCGAAAAAGCCTCGAGATACCTGCTGTAGTTAGTTCAGACCTCAGAGGCGTATCAGAAGATGGGGATCACTGCTGCCTAGTAGACCATGAGTCTTGTTCCAGGTCTGAGATCTTAATCTTCAAACACCCTATTTCACAGTCAACCAAAGGCTGTGCTGGTGCATTGAAGGAGGCGGTGAATTTCGTCATCAAAGTCTGCCTTCACCAAGTGCTGGCTTCTGAGATATGGGAAATGGTCAATGGTTTCCAGGGCCTTTATTATTAGAGGTTGGTGTTGTCTGAGGGCAGAGGTCAGTAGAAGATCTTTGTCTTGCAGAGGTTGAATATGAGGCGCATCTTTTGTGTGCTTTGGTGAACAAGTTGTTGAGGTACTGGAGCTTGGACTCTGAGAATGAGCGGATACAAGCATTGTCTGCATACTGAGTAACCTTGGAATATAAACATTGGAAGTTGAATGGTTTCCCATTAATTCTACACACATGGGAAGATTGTTGGAGATGAGGTGCAACATTGCAGTGAGAGAGTTGGGGAAAGTGTTGGGGCACTGTCGTAACCTTGTTTGTAGACTAGGTGACTGTTTTGCCGAGCACCTGTGTTCTGACCACAATGGCCATCTTGAGCTTCTAGTTGTGTGTCATTTTAACTCTCCTTCCAGCTCCCACTCCAACTTGTCTGTCCTCGGCCTTCTCCATTGCTGTGGAGAGGCTAAAGGCAAATTAGAAGAAGGACATCTCATATTCCACTTGGGTAGCTTACAGCCCAATGGTATGAATATTGAATTTTCCAACTTCAGGTAATCCACACCCCCAGTGATCTCCTCCCATACGCACTAACCTGTCCATCTAGTTTCCTCTTCCCTTTGTTCACTCTTCCCATTTCCTCCCCCCACCTGCCCATCATCCCCTCACCATCTGGCTCCACCTTTCACTTATCAGCCTCTGTCCCACAGCCTTATGTACTGATATATACTGACAATCTTTCCTGTTCGCTCTCAGTCCTAATGCAGGGTCCCAACCCGAAACGTTAACTTACACTGTTTGCTTCCACAGACGTGGCCTGGCCCACTGAGTTCTTCCAGCGTTCTGTTCTTGTTCTAGATTCCATCGTCTTCAGTCTTCTTGACACCAATCTTCTGCTGTAGACCCATTGGTTCGTGTCATGGCTTGCATGCCATCATGGAGCAAGTGTAAAATGGAGACAAGTTTCTGTGGGCAGCAGAATTTGAGGAAGGTGTTCCACAGTTGCTCTTTATTGCTGGAGTCAAAAGGCTTCAGTGAGGTTGCAGAAGGCCATGAATGGTGGCTGGTTTTGCTCCCTGCATTATTCTCTGTGCCTGCTGATCAACACTGACCACTAATTAAGCATAGCCTCAATGATAAAGTTTACACATCCTTTGTTTTCAATCCCTCCATAGTCTCTGGCCTCTCTATCTTTGTAACCTCCTTCAGCCCAGTTGTCGCTTTTTCTGGACTTTTGTTGTTCCTCGAGCTAGATCGCTCCACCACTGGAGGTCGTGCCTTCAGCTGCTGAATTTTTAGGCTCTGGATTTCCCTTCTGAAAGCTTTCTGCCTTCCCTTCCTCCTTTAAGATGCTCCTTAAAACCGAGCTCTTCGATAAAATTCCTTCCTAATCTCTCAATGTCAACTTTTGATTGACAAAACTCCTGCAAAACACCTT
Organism: Pristis pectinata; assembly: GCF_009764475.1. Taxonomy (NCBI): domain Eukaryota; kingdom Metazoa; phylum Chordata; class Chondrichthyes; order Rhinopristiformes; family Pristidae; genus Pristis; species Pristis pectinata. Next base: position 11,904,404 of record NC_067415.1, read on the forward strand.
GGGACAGTGGTTGCTATTGGAAAGATATCATTGGTATTGATATTGGTTTATTATTGTCACTTGTACCGAGGTACAGTGAAAAACTTGTCTTGCATACCGATCATACAGATCACTTTCATTACACAGTGCATTGAGGTAGTGCACAGTAAAAACAATAACAGAATACAGAGTAAAGTGTCACAGCTACAGGGAAGTGCATTGCAGGTAGACATTGAGATGCAAGGTTATAACAAGGTAGATTGTGAGGTCAAGAGTCCATCTCATTGTATAAGGGAACTGTTCAAAAGTCCAATCACCATGGGATAAAAGCTGTCCTTGAGCCTGCTGGTACGTGCCCTCAGGCTGCTGTATCTTCTGCCTGATGGGAGAGGAGAGAAGAGAGAATGACCCAGGTGGGTGGGGTCTTTGATTATGCTGGCTGCTTCACCAAGGCAGCGAGAGGTATAGCCAGAGTTTATGGAGGGGAGGCTGGTGTCTGTGATGCGCTGGGCTGTGTCCACAACTCTCTGCAGTTTCTTGTGGTCCCGGGCAGAGCAGTTGCCATACCAAGCCGCGATGCATCCAGATAGGATGCTTTCGATGGTGCATTGATAAAAGTTGGTGAGTGTCAAAGGGGACATGCCAAATTTCTTTAGCCTCCTGAGGAAGTAGAGGCACTGTGAGCTTTCTTGGCCATGGCATCTACATGGTTGGACCAGGACAGGCTATTGGTGATGTTCACTCCAAGGAACTTGAAGCTCTCAACCCTCTCAACCTCAGCACCATTGATGTAGACAGGTGCATGTACACTGCCCCCTTTCCTGAAGTCAATGACCAGCTCTTTTGTTTTGCTGACATTGAGGGAAAGGTTGTTGTCATGACACCATGTCACTAAATTCTCTATCTCCTTCCTGTACTCCAACTCATCATTATTTGAGATATGGCCTAATATGGTGGTATCATCTGCAAACTTGTAGATGGAGATACAGTGAAAAGCTTCTGTTTGCATGCCATCCAGACTGATTATACCATACATAAGTACATCAAGGTAGGAAAAAGAAAGACAGAAAGCAGAATATAATGTTGCAGTTACAGAGTGAGTCCTGTGCAGGTAGACAAGTAAAGTGCAAGGGTCATGAAGAAGTAGATTTGGAGATCAGGAGTTCATCTTTAAGCATTGAGATGTCCGTTCAAGTGTCTGACAACAGTGGGATAGAAGCTGTCCTTGAGCCTGATGGTATGTGCTCTCAAGCTTTTGTATCTTCTGCCCGACAGGAGAGAGGAGAAGAGAGAATGTCCGGGGTGGGAGGGGTCCTTGATTTTGTTGACTGCTTTCTCAAGGCAGCAGGGAGTGTAGATGGAGTCAACGGAAGGGAGGCTGGTTTGTGTGATGGACTGGGCTGCGTTCAAAACTCTCTGCAATTTCTTGCGGTCTAAGGAAGAGCAGTGCTGTTGAAGGATCTTAAAGCTATTGCACTGCTCTGATCTGTAATGTCTCCTGCTTTAGATTTTTATCAACTTCTGGTGCCTTGTGATTCAACAACTTTCTCAAGGACTCCACACAGCATAATTCTATAATATAAAAGGTTTTCTAACCTCACTCTGTGGGCTTGGCTTGTCAAAGCTCTGTAGATTTAACATTATAGATTGTTGGATGTTGCTCAATAGAATAAAACAGCAGGTATTACATCTCTGCCAATATTTGATTGGCCTTAATCATCCATAAGGTGGGCTGCAAAATGGACCCTGCTTTGCAGTCATCTGTTTCAGGCAACTGCACAAGAACAAAATCTCTCCCTGCCGTCACATTGCCAGAGCTAATGTCTTGCATTATTATTGTGATACGTCTTAGGGAGAACTCAGTAACCGCACACCAACTACATGCTTATTCCTGTTTCCTATGCTCTGTTCAGCAGTGATTTGGCTCTGTATCCTATGGATGGGTCATCCTCAGCGGCTTGCATCGAATTACAATGCTGAGCATTGACCACTGTACAGGTGCTGACCCTTCTGTCGGCTAACATGGTGATTCAGTCATACCTTGTGCTAACAAGTTGTTCAGCTCAGTGAGGCAATCTCCTTGACAGCTGGCAATTGAGTGATGGTTCAAGGGTTGCAGCATCTTGAGATACTTTTCTCTGGCCCCTTGCCATCTTTGAAGGGAAAACACATGCAGAGTATCTGTTGCTATAGAAATTGTGGCTGGGGTTCTTTTGCTATCAAATGTTTCAATCTGTCATGTTCTAATTTCCTACCAACCACCTCCCCCTTCACTCCCACCAACCCTCCCTCCCACGCCACCACTTCCTCAGAAGAGCAGATTCCTACCTTGTCTCCATAACCTTTTTGAAAAGTATTACTGCTTCCAGCTATCTCAAACCCCCACCTCCCTTTCTGATACTGCTGTGAATGAAATAACTGTCTCACTTTTTAAGTAACAGGCCTTTTGTATGCTTGGTCAAGTGGTCTTCACTTATGTTGCATGTTTAAAGCTGCTGGTAGCGATTGGCTCTCATGACAGGTTATCGACCAGAAAAGTTAACTCCGTTTCTGTCTCTGCAGATGCTCACTGACCTGCTGACTGTTTCCAGCATTTTCTGTTTCTTTATGTTCGAGTCATAGAGTCATACAGCATGGAAACAGACCCTCAAGCACCTATTTACACTAATTTCATTATGTTCCTCCCATATTTCCATTTAACTCCTCCCCAGATTTTACCATCTACCTAACATTAGAACATAGAACAGTAGAACATAGGAACAGGCCCTTCGGCCCACGATGTCTGTGCTGACCATAACACCAATCCAAACTAATCCTATCCGCCTGTACGTGATCTATGTCCCCCCAATTCCCTGCCTGTTCATGTGCCTATCTAAACGCCTCTTAAACATTGCTATGGTATTTACTTCCACCACTTCCCCAGGCACCTACACCCTCGGTGTAAAAAACTTGCCTTCTAAATCTCCTTTAAACTTTCCCCCTCTCACCTTAAATGCATGCCCTTTTGTATTTGACATTTCCACGCTGGGAAAAAAGGCTCTGACTATCTACCTTATCCATGCCCCTCATAATTTTTTATATTTCTATCATATTGCCCTTCAGCCTGTGACAATCCAGAGAAAACATTCCATCCAACATCTCCTTATAGCTAATAATCTCTGATCTAAGCAACATCCTGGTAAACATCTTCTTCCCCCTCTCCAAAGCCTCCATATTATTCCCGAAATATAGCAGCCAGAACTGATTACAGTACCTGAAATGCGTCCTAACCAAAGTTTTATACAGCTGCAGCATGACTTCCCGACTTCTCCTTGGGTGAGGGATTCTAAAACTGGAAGGCACAGGTTTAAGATGAGAGGGGGGATATTTAAAGGCAATCTGAGGGACAGGTTTTTCACACATATTGTATAGTGGTTGCATATAATGAGCTGCCAGAGGAGGTGATAGAGTTGATACAATCACAAAATTTAAAAGGCATTTTGACAGGTACTTAGATGGGAGAGGCATGGAGGATTACTGGTCTAACGCAGACAAAAGAGATTTGCATAGATAGGAATCACTTTTGGGCTGAAGGGCCTGTTTCTGTTCTGTACAGCTCTATGACTAGATGACTCAACTGTAGATGGCATGCATCAGAAAACAAGATATACTCTGCAGAAGTTGCCATGGTTTCCAGAGCCTGGAGGAATCTAGTGTCAACCTGAGTTACAACATCGGATACAGGAACAGGAGTAGGTCATCTAGCCCTTCAAGGACTCTCCACCATTCATAAAGATTATGGCTGTTTTTCTATCTCAATGCCATACTCATGCACTACCCTCATATCCCTTGACTTCCTTAACATCCAGAAATCTGTTAACCTCATTGCAAATGATCAATGACTGAGCCTCCACAGCCCTCCAGGATAAGAATTCCAAAGATTCACAACCCGCTGGATGCAGAAGTTTCTCCTCATCTCAGTCTTAAGTGGTTCAACATCCTGACACTGTGGCCATGGTTCTAGACTCCTCAACCAGTGGAGTTACCCTCCTCGCGTCTAGTCTGCCAAGCCCAGCTACAGCTTCACAGTGAGGCAAATGAATGATTGATTCACACCTCCTCCTGATCTACCCCATGGTATTCACTAATCCCTCTACCACCCTCTTTCTGATGGCTCTTTGCCGCCTAATCTCTCTCACCCTGAAAGTCAAAAAATTGCAGATGCTGAAAATCTAAAATAAAAATAGAAAGTAATGAAAATACTCAGCAGGTCAGGCAGTTAATATTTCAAGTCAAAGATGAAGGGCCTTGACCCGAAATGTTAACTCTCTTTCTCTCCCCACAGAATGCAGCCTGACCTGCTGAGTATTTCCAGCATTTTCTGTTTTTATTTCAAACTCTCTCACCCTCCACCTTGTTAAAGACCTTCTCTTTTGTTCTCCACACCCCTGCTCCCTTCTCTGCAACTTTAACATTTGATTTGAAGCATTAACATGTTTCCCACTCCACAAACGGGGCCTAGTTTAGTGAATGTTTCCATGGTGACCTCCCTCTCTGCCATTGCACCCAACATTGAGCCCAGCAACAGAGCACTGGCAAGCTGAAGAGAGGACTTTTTGTAGGAAAAGGTTTTTATCTTCACTTCAATTTTTAATTATTTAGAGTAATTTAATTAAAATAGAGTCATGGAATCATAGAGTCATACAGCATGGAAACAGGCCCTTCGGCCCAACTGGTCCATGCTGACCAAGATGCCCATCTAAGCTCGTCCCATCTGCCCGTGTTTGGCCCAGATGTCTCTAAACCTTTCCTATCCGTGTACCTGTCCAAGTACCTTTTAAATGTTATTAATTTACCCACCTCAGCCACTTCCTCTGGTAGCTCATTCCATATACTGACGACCCTCTGGGTGAAAAAGTTGTCCCTCAGGTCCCTATTAAATCTCTCTATTCCCCAATCCTGGGAAAAAGGCTGTGAACCTTCACACTGTCTGTGCCCCTGATAATTTTATACACCTCTATCAGATCACCACAATTAACTTCTATCTTTTGATGTTATTTAAATCTATTTAAATAGCTTTTAATTGAAAGGTACATTTAAAAACAGTTCAAAACCTGTGATAGCAACAAGCTGTCAAAGGCCTTCAGGGTGGTCTGGCTGAGGCCTCAGTTTACAATGCCAGAGGGCTTGTCGTCTCTTCAACCCTGGACACTTCTTGGGTCCCAGTCACCTCCCAAGACCCTCTCCACCTCACCATACATCTCTCAGTTGCAGTTCCTTCAGTTATCCACACCCTGAAAGGCAAATCAAGGCAGTGGGAACAGCAGCTTGTTCAGCACCATCTAGCTGAATATATATTTTTTTAAATAAGGTTCAAAAGCCCATGAGGTTATTTTTATTTTATTCAAATTGCTTTCGTTTGAACTGTGACCTCTTTATTTCCATTTTCAAAATGCTTAAGGAGGTTTTTCTTTCCTCTGTGAATTAAGACTTGATGTGGCTGATGGAAATCCATTAGATATTCAATTAACACATCTTGAAGGTTTTCCTTTGCCATATAGGGGCTTGTACAATCAATAAGTGGCTCACAGACTTTCCCAGTTTTACTTGATGATGCATTCTTTGAGTTTCGAACCTGCACTCAGTGCCTGTGGAAGCAATTCCCCTGGTGATTTTAGAGTCCGTCAGAATGAGCCCATATATTGTTTTCACAAATTATTTCAAAGAGCTCTGACAACATGTGGCAAACTCAACAGGCCAATGTGTTCCTTTTATCCGCAGTAAACCATATGTGGTGTTACAAATTAATGTTGCAAGGGTCCTGCTCAGGTTCCCACCCCAGCCTCCCTCTCCTTCCCCCCCCACCTAACCTCATGTGAATCACTTCACTTTCATCGCGCTAAATCAAAATCGCTTTTGAACTTTTTTTTGTGCTTCATGTCGGACATATGTAGAGTGCAAGAGTATGTGGAGAGATAGAGAGAGATTGAAGAAGAGACAGACAGCTGGCCACCTGTTTCACATAGAGTGAGCATAAAACATCCAGAAGTTAGTGAAAGCACAAGTGAAACACTTAAGAGTTTACAATTTATTCTCAGCCTTTCTGACATGGGCAGATCCAATATTGACAGGTCCTCCAATAGAAAGTTTTTGTCTGCGAAGGACTTTGGGGTATATTTTTATGAGGGGAAAATTGAGATGAGATGAGGTCTCTTTATTAGTCACATGTACATCGAAACACACAGTGAAATGCGTTTTTTGCGTAGAGTGTTCTGGGGGTGGCCCGTAAGTGTCGCCACACTCCTGGCGCTAACATAGCATGTCCAGAACTTCCTAACCCATATACCTTTGGAATGTGGGAAGATACCAGAGCACCTGGAGGAAACCCAATCAGTCATGGGGAGAACATACAAACTCCTTACAGACAGCGACCAGAATCGAACCTGGGCTGCTGGCGCTGTAATTGATGTTAATAATCTGGTAAAGGGCATTAATGTGGGTCACATGTCTGGCCCACTGAGGTGCCCACTCATCGGGTGTTCAAAGTGTCTGCCTAAAATGAACCATGCGTCAGGTACCATGGAAGTTGAGGTCCTGGTACCTCACAGTCAGGGGACACTTTGGAGTCATTTGGGGTCCTGGAACGGGTATGGAGAAGATTTACTGGAGTGGTCCCGGGCATGAAGGATTTCAAATGCCAGATCAGATTGAGACTGGGCTTGTTCTCAATGGAGCAAAGAAACTTGGGAAGGCATTTGATAGATATGACCAAGATCTGCATGGGATAGACAGAGGGAAACTGCCCCATTAGCGGATGCTTCAAGGACCTGGGATGCAGAATTAAAACTTAGGGCAAGGAAGATCAGAGGAAAATCTTTTTTAATCCAAGAAGTTCTAGAACCGACTGCTCTTAGGGATGAAAGAATTATTTGCGGGGACTATGAAAAAGAAAGGGGGAAGTAAGATTAATGGGATTACTCTGCTAGCCACTGCAGATTCGATGGGCCAAATGGCTTTTCTATGCCATGACAAACCAATTATTCTATCATAAGTTGGACCATGAGACTCTCACAGGCCGGCTGTGTGCACTAACTTTTCAATATCATAGCTTGATAGTCCCAGCAAAACAGATTAGGATGGCACTGTGGTGTAGCTAGCAGAGCCACTGCCTTGCAGCTCCAGAGACCCAGGTTCAATCCTGACCTTGGGTGCTGTCTGCGTGGAGTTTGCACATTCTCCCTGTGACCACGCGGGTGTCCTCTGGGATCTCTGGTTTCTTCCCACATTCCAAAGATGTGCGGATTGGCGGGTTAATTGACCACAATAAATTGACCCGAGTGAGCAGTAGAATCTGGGAGTTCATGTGGGGAGACTAAAAAAATGGGGATTCATGCAGGATTAGTGTAAATGGGTCAGGGAGGACTTGTTGGGCCAAAGGGCCTGTTTTCAAGTTATGTCCCTCTATGACTATGACTCTACGACTCTGTGTGGATTCTACCTCTCACCTACATACATTAACCAATTAATTTACTAACCCACATGTGTTTGAGATGTGGGAGGAAACTGGAGGAAACTATGGTCATGGGGGGAACGTGCAAGCTCCACATGGACAGCACACAAAGTCAGAACTGACAGTGGCTCCACTAGCCGTGCCTCTGTACTGACCTATTGTTATCAGTTTATTATTGTCACTTTTACCGAGGTACAGTGAAAAACTTGTCTTGCATACTGATCGTACAGGTCAATTCATTACACTGTGCAGTTACATTGAGTTTGTACAAAGTGCATTGAGGTAGTACAGGTAAAAACAATAACAGTACAGAGTAAAGTGTCACAGCTACAGAGAAAGTGCAGTGCAATAAGGTGCAGGGTCACAACAAGGTAGATCGTGAGGTCAGAGTCCATCTCATCGTATAAGGGAACCGTTCAATAGTCTTATCAGACCTAACCAGCTTTTCTGGGACTGTGGGTTTCTGTTGGGTGCTCCAGTTTCTTCCCACATCCCAAAGACGTGCAGGTTGGTAGAGTAATTGGCTATTGTACATTACCCTCAGTATAGGTGGGTGGTGGGAGAACTGGGGGTAGTTGATGAGCATGTGAGAAAGAATAGGTAACAGAGAAATAACTGAGTGGAATTGATGGGATCGTTCCGAGAGTCAGCATAGGCTCAATGGGCCAAATGGCCTCCTTCTGTATCGTAGGAAATAAGAGAAATAAGGAAATGGTCAAAGCAATTTTAACAACTAGTCTTATTGTGAGGCATTTGGTTATAGTGAGGCACTTCATTAGGAGTTTCAGGAGATTTGGGATGTCACTAAAGACTCTTGCAAATTTCTATAGATGTATGGTGGAGAGCATTCTTGCTGGTTGCATCACAGCCTGGTATGGAGGCTCCAATGCACAGGATCGCAAGTGGCTGGAGAAAGTCGTAAACTCAGCCAGCTCCACCACGGGCACAACCTTCCCCACCATCGAGGACATCTTCAAGAAGGCAGCCTCCATCATTAAGGACCCTCAGCATCCTGGACATGCCCTCTTCTCATTACTATCATCAGATGAGATAAGATTTCTTTATTAGTCACATGTACAAATGCATCTTTTGCGTAGAGTGTTCTGGGGGCAGCCCGCAAGTGGCGCCAACATAGCATGCCCATAACTCCTAACCAGTACGTCTTTGGAATGTGGGAGGAAACCGGAGCACCCGGAGGAAACCCACACAGACACGGGGAGAACGTACAAACTCCTTACAGACAGTGACCGGAATTGAACCTGGGTCACTGGCGCTGTAATAGCTTTGTGATAACTGCTACACTACCGTGCCTGGGAGTACAGGAGCCTGAAGACCTACACTCAACAATTCAGGAACAGCTTCCTCCCCTCTACCGTCAGATTTTTGAATGGTCCATGAACCCATGAACACTATCTCATTGTTCCTTTTTTTTGCACTATCTATTTATTTTGTAATTTTTAGACACGCAAATTTGTGAAGCGTTCCATATTTTGTGCGTGGAATGGGCTGCCGGAAACGGTGGTGGAGGCTGATACGATATGGTCTTTCAAGAGGCTGTTAGATAGGTATATGGAGCTGAGTAAAATAGAGGGCTATGGGTAAGCCTAGTAATTTTTCGGGTAGGGACATGTTCGCCACAGCTTTGTGGGCCGAAGGGCCTGAATTGTGCAGTAATTGTTCTATGTTCTATGTTCTATGATAATAAACCTGATTCTGACAGCTGGGAATCAGAAATAGCCTAGGTGCTATCCCATTTGGTGCTTTACCACTTCCAGAGTGATAGTTAATCAGATGGTTGGATACCACAGGCCTACACTCTATCTGTGCCTAGTTTTCTCAGGGTTAAGAACCTTTGCATACATTAATCACCAGACAATGTGAAGTTTCATCTCTCTGGGTGCAGGTATATGGACATTGAAAAATGGGTACAAACACCTCCCATCCCACCAAATTTGTCTCCCATTCCTCCTTCATGTCTTCTCAATCTATCAGACAGCAGAATTCCCAATGAGTAGATCCAATGATAACTGTTTGGAAAACAAAACAGTCATCATAGATTGTCAACAAAATCCAATTTAGCCAATTAGTCCAAATACTCATAAGAGTCTTTGGATACCATCAGAAAGAAAATGTCCAAAAATGAAGGTAACAGTCAAACTTCACTGTAGGTGCTGTTTTCCTGGATAACTTGTGAATTAAGTCAAAGTCAGTCTGCCACCTTAAATGTATCCCAGGGCACTATTCAAACGGCAAAGGATTGTCCTAGCCAATATTTGCCTCGAATATACATCACCAGAACAACCTTCAGGGTTAGTGTGTTCAAACTGACTGCTGTGTTGAGGCTGGGATTTTCTTGACAGGAAAGGAATAGTCTAAAAGGAGATATAACTGAGGTGTATAAATTATGAGGGTCCTGCACAGATGACAGGTTAAGACTTCAGCAGGGAGCTCAATAACCAGGAAACAGATTCAGACTGATTGACAGAAGGTTTAAAGAAGATTTGAGGAGAGTGTTGCTCTTCGCCAGAGTGTACTAGGGCTCTGGAGTTCACAGCCTGAAAAAGTAATGGAGGCTGAAACCTTCAACGTATTGAGAAGGCACTAGGGCCTGAGAGTTGGGAAGTAGAATCAGCCTTCCATGGACAGCATGGACATAATGGGCTGAATGGAGACACACTAGACTGCAGATGCTGGAATTTGGAGCCACAAACAAACTGCTGGAGGAAGTCAGTGGGTCAGGCAGCAGCTGTGGAGGGAAATGGATAGTCGATGTTTTGGGTCAAGACCCTTCATCTGCACTGAAAGATCAAGGGGAGATAGCCAGTATAAAGAGGTGAGGGGAAGAGCTGGAAAGTGATAGGTGGATCCAGGTGAGGAGGGCTAATAGGCAGATGGCTGAGGGAAGAGTGGAAATAATGACAAGAGGCTAGTAGGTGATAGGTAGAGGCAACAAAGGGTTGCAGTTGATGGAGCAGATAGGAAAGGGAGGTGGAGCATGAAACCAAATAAGGGAGGTGGGGAGGGCAGACGGGAACAGTGGGGGATAGGGTCCCAGTGGGAGGAGTGTGTGGGTGACGGGCAGATGGAGGGGGTGGAGTCGGGGAAAGAAACAGGATGATTGGGGCTGGGGTGGGTGTAGGAGGAACTGGGTAGACCAGGAGGAGAGAGCAAAGGGACAGAGGGGGAGCAGGTTACCTGAAATTGGGAGAATTCAATGTTCATGCCCTCACAATGCAGACTACCAAGGTGGAATAGGAGATGCTGTTCCTCGGGTTTACACTTAGTTGAATGGTCTTCATCCATGCCTTAAATTTTGATGACTGTGTAACAACAAATCTACAGCACCAGAATGGACATGAGAAACAGGTTCCTTCCTCATTATATCTCCCGCTCTGTCCTACTCACTCAATTTGGAGGACAACTAACATTAAGAAAAGTCATATTACTGATTAAAAACCAGCTCCCTAGAATCATTGACTCTGGTGACCATTGCAGCCCAGAAGACAATTTGACCCTTTGAGCCTTTGCTAGCTTCTGGTAAAGTAATCCTATTGTTTTTTTCCCAACACTCTTTCCCATAGTCCTGTAATTATCCCTCATGAGCCCATCCAATTTCATCTTGAAGCCTTTGACTGACTCTATTTCCACCCACACAAGCAGATCGTAACCACTCTCCAAATGAAAGAAGCTTGTCCTCACGGGGCAGGCATGGTAGTGTAGCGGTTAACGTAACACTATTACAGCACCAGCGACCCAGGTTCAATTCCGGCCACTGTCTGTAAGGAGTTTGTATGTTCTCCCTGTGTCTGCGTGGGTTTCCTCCGGGTGCTCCTGTTTCCTCTCACATTCCAAAGACGTACGGGTTCGGAAGCTGTGGGCATGCTATGTTGGCGCCGGAAGCGTGGCGACACTTGCAGGCTGCCCCCAGAACACTCTATGCAAAAGCTGCATTTCACTGTGTGTTTCGATGTACATGTGACTAATAAAGATATCTTATCTTATCCCCTGCATTTTTCTACTGAAACTTTAAATCCATGTCTCCTGGTCCTTGAACAAATTCTCTCTATTTACCCTATCTAAACCGATCATGGTCTTCAACAATTCCGTCAAATCTCCTTGCAACCCTTTTATTCTAAGGACAACCACGCGAACTTCTTTCATCTAACCTTATAGCAGAAGCCCCTCATTCCTGGAACTTTTTCTGCACCCATTCTAAGATCCTCATATCCTTCCTCATTGTGACAAGAATTGGACCCACTACTTCCAAATTGCAACCCAACCAGAGTTTTGTAGAAATTCACGGTAACCTCAAGTAAAATATCAGAGTCATAGAGTCATACAGCATGGAAACAGGCCCTTCAGCCCAACTGGTCCATGCTGACCAAGGTTCTCATCTAAACTAGTCCCATTTGCCTGCGTTCAGCCCATATCACTCTAAACCTTTCCTATCCATGTATCTGTCCAAGTACCTTTTAAATGTTGTTAATGTACCTGTCTCAGCCACTTCCTCTGGCAACTCATTCCATATACTGACCACTCCCTGGGTGAAAAAGTTACCCCTCAGGTTCCTATTAAATTTCTCCCCTCTCACCTCAAGCCAATTAACAGATGTTGAAAATTTGAAATGAAAACAGAAAATTCTGGAAATATTCAGCAGGTTGAGCGAACTCGAAAATACTCTCCATTTTTTTTGCTCTCTGTCTCTCTGAGCTGCTGAACATTTCCAGAATTTTCTGCTTTTATTTCAACCTAATCCTTCTGCTTTTGCAAATGTGTTTCTGTTTATGAATACGGAGATTCCATATGTTATTTTACCTAAGCTCTCAACATTACCTGCCACTTTTAAGGAATTCTGCACATGAGCACCTAGGTCCCTCTGCTCTTCCACTCTAGAGTTACACTACTTAGCCTTTATTGTCTTTGATTGTTCTTTATTTACCAAGTCACAGAAACACAGAGTTCTACAAACAGGGCCTTTGGCCTACTGAGTCCATGCTGACCATCAAGCACTCATTTATATTACATGCTTTATTTTATTTTTAATTTAATTTAAATTTTTTTTTCCATCTTATTCTCATTCCCATCAATCCAGATTTTTCCACTCATCTCCACACTAGGGGCCAAATTACATGAAAATCAGAACACTGCAGATGCTGGAATTCTGAAATAAAAACAGAAACTGCTATAAACACTCAGCAGATCAGGCAGTGTCTGTGGAAAAGAAATTGGTTAACGTTTCAAGTCCGGGATCCTTCACTGTAACCAGGCTTTCGAAGACTAGAAGAGAAAGAGAAACCACTGAGGGTGAACAAGGCAAAAAGGAACAGACGGAAATCCTGGAGGAGAGGAGAACTTTTCCATGCTTGGAATTCCTGGAAGAGAAGTGGCAGTGAATTCAACATTAAATGAAAATGTAATATAAACAGTTCTGATGGAGTGTCCTGGACTTGAAACATTACTTGTTTCTCTTTTGACAGAGGCTATCTGAAGTTCTGAATGTTTCATCATTTTTGGTTCTTATTAGGACTACTTACAGTGACCAATTAACCTACCAACCTCTTTGGGATGTGAGAGCACCCAGAGCAAACCCATTTGGTCACAGAGAGATTTTACAACTCCACACAAACAGTCCTGGAGATCAGGATTGAACCTGGATCCCTGGAACTGTAAGTCAGCAGCTTTATCACCAGCACCACTGTGCTCCCAGTGTATCACTTCATGCTTGTTACAGTTTCAGGTTACTACTTCTGGAGATCATACGATGTCCCCTACAATCTGGAGAGTACCTGCCAGATGTTTATGTACAGGCTGCTATACTCTAGGAACAAGGAACCATTGGACCATTTGTTATCAGCGCTGAACGCATTAATTGTCAATGGTTCCCGCATGAATTCTACCTGTCTTCCAGAAGGCAAAGAAATAAGCAATCCAGTGAGAGTCCTCCACTAATATTTAATGGCTTTATCAGCACAGAAATAGACCTTGCAAGTTCACATGATACTACAAGAAAAATACTGCAAATGCAGAAGATCTGAAATAAACACAGAAAATGCTAGGAATAATCAGCAGATCAGTCCAGTCTCCGAGAAGAGAGAAATGGGGTTAATGTTCCAGGTTAATGAATGACTAATAGAATGTAAGAAATAGGAGCAGGAGGAGGCCATTCAGCTCTTTTGACCTGCTCCGCCATTCAATAAATCAGGACTGAGTTCCTATCCTAAACACCATTTTCCTTCCTTATCCCCATATCCCTAGATTCCTTTAATATCCAGGAATCCATTGGTCTCTGTTTTGGATGCAATTACTGACTGAGCCTCTAGGTAGAAAATTCCACCCACCTAAAGCATCAACTCCATTTTATTCTCCATGGATTCTGTTTGATCTGCTGAATAGTTTGAAGATATGATTCGTTTTTAGTTAGTTGTGCTCCATGTGATTTTCTTCACTCATTATACCATCTCACTCTATTTACTCTATTTCCTTTCTATCTCCTGTATGTAACTATGCTATACTCCCAGTATCTTCACATAGTAGCAAGTTCTACATTGCATCTACTCTCTGGCTAAAGCAGTTACTCCTGATTAGCTTTCCGATTTATTGGTGGCACCTTACATTGCCTTGGAGTCATAGAGTCATACAGCAAGTTCCTGGGTGTCAACATCTCGGAGGATCTATCCTGGGTCCAACACAATGACGCAATCACAAAGAAGGCATGCCTACTTAGACAAGAGTTTGAGATTTGGTACGTCACCAAAGACTCTTGCAAGTTTCTATCGATGTACGGTGGAGAGTGTTCTGACTGGTTGCATCATAGCCTGGTATGGAGGCTCCAATGCGAAGGATCGCGAGAGGCTGTAGAAGGTTGTAGACTCAGCCAGCTCCATCACAGGCACAACCCTTCCCACCATCAAGGATATCTTCATGAGGCGGTGCCTCAAGAAGGCAGCATCCATCACTAAGGACCCATGCTATCCGGAACATGTCCTCTTCTCGTTACTACCATCAGGGAGGAGGTACAAGAGCCTGAAGACTCCCATTCAACGATTTAGGAATAGCTTCTTCCCCTCCGCCATCAGATTTCTGAACAGTCCATGAACCCATGAAAACAACCTCATTATTCATTTTTTGCACTATTTATTTATTTTGTAATTTATTAGTAATTTTATCTTTCCACTGTACTGCTGCTACAAAACAAAAAATTTCACGACTTATAAGTCGTTGATAATTAACCTGACTCTGATTCCGATTTCTGATTCTGATTTCTGACGCTGAACAGGCCATTTGGCCCAGCATGTCCATGCTAGCCACTGGGTTTACATCCATATTAATCCTATCTTTCAGTACTTGGCCTTCTATTCTTACATGTAACCAAACATTTCAACTAAAGCATCTTAAAGAAAGGATAAGAAACATGCAGAGACAAAGAAAGAAAGGGAAGGGAAACAAAAGAAAAGATATAAAGGCAGAGAAATAAAAAAAAACTTGAAGCAAAGAAAGGGTAAGAGGGAAGAGAACAAAATAAAGAGAAAGAACGCAAGAAAAAGAAAGGGAAAGAGAGATCAAGAGTAAGTGAAAGAAAAGGAAGGAAGGAAAATGAAAAGAAACATTGTCTTTCCCACAGCTGTATGTTTCAAGGACTGGTTTTGGAATTGTCAGTCAAACAAGAGCTGTCCACACAAACACATCTTAAACCTATTCACTAGTCAGTTCAAGCTTCCAAATTATAATTTATTCTCAGGCAAAAATAATGAAGAGTTTTATGAATTGATGTCGGAAAAATTACTAATTTCCTTTCATTTCATAAAGAAATCAAGCAACAAGAGAGAAACTTAAATGGCCCCTCTCCTTGTTTGCTCAATTTCCCTGCTCCCTCAGGAACCTATAAAGTCCTTTCCAAAAAGTATTGTAATCTCCCATATTTTTCACATCCAGAAGTAATTCCAGGAAAAATAAGTTTGTCCTGGTATCTAACCTAACCCTGGCCTACATATTTTACAGTTTTGCTTTCTAATCCTACTGTCACTATGAATTTTAAGTAATTCTACCACATCCAATCCTTTCATAATTTTGAAATCCTCGCTCATACTTCCCCTGAGCTTTCTTTGCACAGGGTGTATAACCCAACCCCTCTCAGCCTGTTTTTTTTCCTAAGTAAAAGAATCTTAAATTGATTCATCTGCGTCATTTTCCTCAGCCTTTGTTCTGGAGTTCCGATATTCAGTGGAGGATTTAGAATCTAAAAGTGACATAGCCTACCAAATTCAGATGAACCATAATCCAGCTCTTGGCTTCCAGTTAATTAACACTGAAAAGGGCACTGTTTATTTCTTTATGTTGGCCTAACATTGTTTGTTAATCTGTAGCTCAGTGCATAGTTCTCTCTTGCTGCTGTCCTGAAAGCTGTGGGTTTAAATCTCACTGTAGGGACCTGAGTACAGGTTAATGCCTCAGTGTGTACTGAGGAAATGCTCCACTGTTGGAGGTACTGCATTTCAGATGGAAAATTAAACTCATTAGCATCCTCGGGTTCATGTACTACATTTCCTTGTACCAGAGTGTAATACCCTGTAGAAGAAGAACATTAAAAAGGTCTACAGAAATTCCACAGTCAAGCAAAGAAAATTTGTTTTCCCTGGTACTGGTTGTTGTGCACGTTTTTCCCAAACTCTCACAGAAAACCCTTCAACCCTCATTAGAGCCATGAACTGTTTCTGAAATGACTCCTGCTTTTTTCTTTCTATGTGTCAAATCACATCACTTTTCTGAAAAGCTTGATAGGATAGCTGTCTCCCCTAACTTGGGTATCCAGAACCAGGGGTCACCGTTTCAAAATAAAAGATCAACCATTCAGGACCGAGTTGAGAAGAAATTTCTTCATCTGGGGGGAGTGAAGCTTTGAAATTTTCTATCCAAGAAGGCTGCAGAGACTCAGTAACTATCCAAGATAGACCAACAAATACTTGGAGCAACATACACCCCACCACCCTGATTTGATTCCATGCTCCACCTCTCTTTCCTATCAGATTCCATCTCCTGCAGCCCTTTGTCGCCTCCACCTATCACCTCCCGGCCCCTGTAACTGTTTCTACTCTCCCCTCCTCCATCTGCCCATCACCCCTCCTCACCTCGATCCACCTATTGCTTGCTAGCTCTTGCTCTGCCCACTCCCTCACCTCTTTATACTGCCTATCTCCCGGTTGTGTAGCGGTTAGCATAACACTTTACAGCGCCAGCGACCAGGGTTCAATTCCGGCCGCTGTCTGTAAGGAGTTTGTACGTTCTCCCCGTGTCTGTGTGGGTTTCCTCCGGGTGCTCCGGTTTCCTCCCACATTCCAAAGACGTACAGGTTAGGAAGTTGTGGGCATGCTATGTTGACGCTGGAAGGGTGGCGACACTTGTGGGCTGCCCCCCAGAACACTCTATGCAAAAGATACATTTCACTGTGTGTTTCGATGTACATGTGACTAATAAAAGATACCTTACCTGATCTTATCTCTCTACTGTCCAGATGAAGGGTCTCAACCTGATGTGTCAACTCTCCATTTCTCTCCACAGATGCTGCCTGACCCGCTGAGTCCCTCCAGCAGATTGTTTGTTGCTCCAGATTCCAGCATCTGCAGTCTCTTGTGTCTGCAACAGACATCTGGACATTGAGGCATAGGCAGTTAGTGCAGGACAATGGCACTGAAATAAAAGATCAGCCAGTTTAAGGTACCAAAGTGTCTATTCCTGATTTTATTTTTTATGTTCCAATGTGCTTATGTATCCTCAGCTACAAACATTGTGTAAATTTGAAGTAACTCTCAGATCAGTTCTTCTTTAGCCCATCTGATATCTTGGATGATTTTTAGAATATCCTCTTCCATTAACCTACTATCATGATGAATTAATATTGACACTGACCCTGGCAACTTCCATTCTTAGTGTGTTCATGCATTGTGGCGTCTAAGGTGTCGAACATATAAAGAGAAGGCCATGCAACCTTTCCAATCTGCTCCACCGTTCATTAAGATCATCGCTGATCCTGTACCTCAAGTCTACTTCCCTGACCACACCTCATTTTCCCTGGTTTCCTCTGGGCCTGAAATGTTGATTAGCCCTCTGCCTTCACGGATGCTGCCTGGCCTGCTGAGTTCCTCCAGCAGGTTGTATTTTGCTCCAAATTACAGCACCTCCAACCTCTTGTGTCCCCTAATTCCCTCTTATACAAATACCTATTGATCTCAGTTTTGAATACACTCAATAACAAGACATCCACAGTCCTGTGAGCAGAAAGTTTCAAAGAGATAAGATAAGATTTCTTTATTAGTCACATGTACATTGAAACACACAGTGAAATGCATCTTTGCGTAGAATGTTCTGGGGGCAACCCGCAAGTGTTGCCATGCTTCCGGTGCCAACATTGCATGCCCACAACTCCTAACCCATATGTCTTTGGAATGTGGGAAGAAACTGGAGCACCCGGAGGAAACCCACACAATCACAGGTAGAACATACATACAAACTCCTTACAGACAGTGGAGGGAATTGAACCCAGGTCGGTGGCGCTATAATAGCGTCACACTAACCACTACACTGAGTAAAGAAAGTTCTTTTCTTCTCAGTCCTAAATGGCTGACTCCTAATCCAGGGACTATTCATATCAGTTAGCTTGCAGGTGAGGTGGGTTGGGGAGGGGGGTCGGTCAAACCAAATCAAACCATGAAGGATATAGATAAGTTGGATGGTCACAGTATTTTCTCCAAGGTAGGGGAGTCCAAAGCTAGAGGGCATAGGTTTACCAATACCAATACCAATACTTCTTCCTCACAGAGGGGGGTGGCTGTACGGAACAAACTACCAGAGGAGGCTGTAGAGGCAGGTACAATTAAAGACATTTGGACAGGTTCATGGATGGGAAATGTTTCGAGGGAAATGAACCAAATGCAGGCAAATTGGACTAGCTCAGTTTGAGCAACTTAGTCGTCATGGATGAGTTGGGCCAAAGGCCTGTTTTCCATACTGTATCGCTCTATGACTCTATGACTCAGCATCTTCCATGTCAATCCCTTTCAGAATGTTATGAGCTTCAAGCACATTCTGCCAGACTCCATTAGATGTAGTCTCATGCTCTTCCACATCTCCTTGTGAGACAGAGTTTCAATTCTAGTGCCATGCGTGATGCCTAGATGGAATTAATTGAAAATTAACCCATAAAAATGCACTTTGCAAAACATACAGAAACATACAGATTATTTTTATGTCGCTGCACCAACCCCAAAGTGTCAAAAGGAGCAGAAACTCCACCCCATCCAACTATAAAGGATAACGACCTTGCAGTAGTTTGCCCTTGCCAAATGCTTCATCCTTATGCCTGTTCACAGCAAGCAACAGGCCAATTTTCTCCCTTCATCCCAGGCAAATAGACGGTTACTCAGTGGCCGATGTGTATGAGAACCATAATGTCAGATCTAAGGGAAAAAGCATCACTTGCACACCTTCAACAAGGTGTTTCCTGCTGTCTCAAATTATTTTCCTCAAATATCCTCCTACTTCAAACCTTTAATAAAAGCATTACTACACGCTAGCAATAACTTGATGCAAGATGAAACTCAGCATTGCCACCTCACTTAATGCCGCATGATACCTTTGAAGCTGATCATTGAAGAGTAACAAGAAACATATGTATGCTTTCAGGGCCTTGGGGGAGAGTTTTTACAAGTTTCAGTCAGAAAAAGCCGCAGTCTTTTCTCCTATTTATTCTGCACCTTAAAAGATTGGATTACGTTTCCAGGCTAAAACCCCAGGAACAGTTGATCAAGTCCTTGCATCTGATTACTTGTTGACATAGTCTTGCTTTCTGACAGGTGAGGTGGCATGTCAAGCTGAGACAGAGAGTTATTCAGGTGTTGGCACTCTGAGGTTTAACATCAGCAGCAGAGAAAAGAATCCATTTTAATACTCGATAGTGACATTATGAGAGTGTCTGCTTGATAGAAATTAGGTGGGTTACAGCAACCAATTTTCTGACCAAATCTAGTGAATCCATTAAACACTGATACTTTCAAGCTTGGTTCTGAGCAGCTGAGACTTTCTTACATGTTAGTCACATTGCAGGTGGATTCTAAATAATTCTAAAATAATAAGAGGAAATTGGTGGTAGATGTATGCGAAATGTAAGTGTTGCTTTGAGGTTGATGAGGTTGCTATCACCTTAAGGAACTGTGTCATGTGATTAACGATTGCAACATTAGGTGTCATGCTTCAGAAAGGTAATTCTCAACTATTGTAATAAATAGACAAAGTTCCCTGATACACTTGGTCTGTGGGGTATGGTAATGTAGTGGATAGGTTCAGAGACCAACAGACAAAGTTCTGGACCACCGATCCAGACATGAGTTTGAATTCCATGGGGAATCTAAGTTCAGGTCACCGAGTAAAGCCAGGATTTTTGAAAACAATAATCATTAACTTAGCCGACCGTACGAAAAATCCACCTGGTTCATGAATGTCCTTCAGTGAAGGAAATGTGACATCCTAACCCTGGCCTATACGTGACTCCAGACTCCTAATGTGGTTAACTCTGAACTGTCTCCTCAGTTCGGGGCCAACAAGGAATGAACAATAAATGCCAGCTTTGCCAGCCATACTCATATCTAGTGAACAGTTAAATAAAATGAGTTACATAATACTCCACAGATAAAGTACAAGAAGAACCCAATACATTATAGATTTCTTCCACCAACCCTCAAAATTGAGGGGGAAGCAAAGCCGACACAGACCAACGTTAGTTGAGGGATTTCAAAACTGTTTCCATGTCAACACCAACCATCCAATGTTCAGTCATGGAGAAAGTATGGATGAAATGTTTAGCCAAACCTTCAATATATATCCTCACTTCATTATATTCTACGATAACTACAGAGTTTGCACCAATGTCAGACAATAGTGTTACATATGCCAGAGCCAAGAAAGCTCACCAGCATCTCTACTTCCTCAGGAGGCTAAAGAAATTTGGTTTGTCCCTTTTGACTCTCATCAACTTTCACCGATGCACCATAGAAAGCATCCTATCTGGATGTATCACAGCTTGGTACGGCAACTGCTCTGTCCAGGAGTGCAATAAACTGCAGAGTTGTGGACACAGCCCAGCGCATCATGAAAACCAGCCTCCCCTCCTTGGACTCTGTCTTTACCTCTCATTGTCTTGATGAAGCAGCCAGCATAATCAAAGACCCCACCCACCCAGGTCATTCTCTCTTCTCTCCTCTTCCATCAGGTTGAAGATACAGGAGCCTGATGGCACGTACCACCAGACTTAAAGACAGCTTCTACCCCACTGTGATAAGACTATTGAACAGTTCCCTTATATAATGAGATGGACTATGACCTCACGATCTACCTTGTTGTGACCTTGCACCTTATTGCACTACACTTTCTCTGTAGCTGTGACACTTTACTCTGTACTGTTATTGTTTTTACCTGTACTACATCAATACACTCTGTACTAACCCAATGTAACTGCACTGTGTAATGAATTAACCTGTATGATCAGTTTGTAAGACAAGCTTTTCATTGTACCTCAGTACAAGTGACAATAATAAACCAATACCAATACCAATACATATGCGGAATGATTGA
This sequence comes from Pristis pectinata, assembly GCF_009764475.1. Taxonomy (NCBI): domain Eukaryota; kingdom Metazoa; phylum Chordata; class Chondrichthyes; order Rhinopristiformes; family Pristidae; genus Pristis; species Pristis pectinata. Next base: position 11,925,492 of record NC_067415.1, read on the forward strand.
AGAATGGAATTGGCTCAAAGATTTTGGATGACTGCTGATCTCACTGAAACATGTAAGGTTCTGAAAGGGATTGATAGAATGGATGCCAAGTGTCAGATTCCACAGACTGTAGAGTCCAGAACCAGGATACAAGGCCTAAGGATAAGGGCTCGGCCATTTAAGATGCAGGACCCTTCGTCAAGGGTTAAGTCTTAGAATTCTCCATCCCAGGGAGCTGGGGATGTTTATTTGTCGCATCTATTCAAGGCTGAATTAATAAATTTTCCAGGCCTTATGGAAATCAAGTGGTCCAGAAATCATAAGAACGTGAGAAAATAGGAGCAGGAGTAGGCCACTCTGCCCCTCAAGTCTGCCCCACCATCTGTATGAACATGGTCGATCTGCTCCAGGTCTCAACTACTCCTCTGTGCCTTCTATTCTCTCCACAGCCCTCTTCTCCCTACAAAACTTTATCTACTTCACAGTGAATCGAATAAGGTAGAGGATCAACAATAATAATGAATGGTAGAAGGGACTTGAGAGGCAGTACTGATTACTCCCGCTTTGATTTAAATGCTTAGACTCTGGCCTGTTCTACTCCATTTTACTTACATGCCATTTGTATCATTAATGATCAATGAGAGGTTGGTATTTCTGAGAGACACAAGAGACTGCAGATGCTGGAATCTGGAGCAACAAACAATCTGCTGGAGGGACTCAGTGGGTCAAGCAGCATCTGTAGAGGGATAGGAATTGTCAATGTTTCGGATCAGAACCCTGCATCATGTGCTGATGTGTGGTTTTGACCCGAAACATTGACAACTTCTTCCCCCCCCCCCCCCCCATACATGTTGCTCGACCCACTGAGTTCCTTCAGCAGATTGTTTGTTGCTTAAGTATATCCAAAAAGTTTATCAGGAGATTTGAACTTTTCCTGTTGCCAAGGTGTTTACTGGTCTGTTGGGTCCTCACTAACATTAAATATTTTATTGGATTTGGTACCTGGTTCCACATTTTTCTCTGCAAGTACTCGTCTTGAACCGATATCTCAATTGGAGAACAATGATGAAGAGATGTATGTTTTTTTAAATGTGTTTACAATTTCAGTAGAAGTACCAAATCAGAAGGGATATTTATGAATGTAATTATTGTGCCATCTCATTGAGTCAAGGTGTCAGGCCCATTTAGAATCATGGAAAAGTTACAATACTGAACAAAGCTATTCAGCCCATCATGGTTATGCTGGCTAAGAAGAAGCTGTTCAAGCTAATTCCATTTTCCGTTACAAAATCTATACCCATGGAAAATCACAGCTCCAACACATTTTAAATGTGATGAGTGATTCTGCCTCCACCATTTCAGGCAGTGAGTTCCAACTGCTACCACATCTACACTCTAATCCTTCTACTCATTACTTTAAATCTATGGTCCCTGGTTTTTGACCTCTCTGTGACAGAAATTTCGATCCTTCCTATTGATTCTTCCTTAGCCCTTCAGTATTTTATACACCTTAGCCTCCTCTGTTCCAAAATATATGATCCCAGCCTTGCCAACCTGTCCTCAGAGCTACAATTTTCCAGTCCATCTCCATAAATCTCGAATATTAGATTAAAGATTAAGATCTCTTTCAGTCACATGTACATTGAAACACATAGTGAAGTGCATTTTTGCGTAAAGTGTTCTGGGGGCAGCCCACAGGTGTCGCCACGCTTCCGGTGCCAACATAGCATGCCCACAACTTCCTAACCCGTACGTCTTTGGAACGCAGGAGAAAACTGGAGCACCCAGAGGAAACCCATGCAGTTTGACCTAGTGACCAGAACTGTACAAGTAATCAAGGTGGACTTGTGTTGTTTGCAGTTCTAGCATAACTATCTTCCTCTTATAGGCTATGCCTCAACAAATAAAGGAAAGTATTTGGTGTGCAAATGGCAAAAATACTGCAGATGCTAGAAATCTAAAACAAAAACAAAAAGTGCTAGAAGCACTCAGCAAGTCAGACAGCATCTGTGGAAAGAGAAACAGTTAACGTTTTAGTTCTTGAACCTTTCATCATAATGGTTTTTTGACATGCCTTTCTAACCAGGTTATCGACCTGCCACTTTTAAGGATCTATAAACATAAACCCTAAGGTCCCTTTGTTCCTCTACACCACTCAATATCCTCCTATTTATTGTATATTTATTTACTACATTGTACACTTCCATATATATATACTTATCTAACCAATCAACTAACCAATCAACATCTTTCTTTCATCCTCAGTTTCTGTATCATTTACACAATGCATCATTTATCCTCATGCTCTTGACTAAGACTCTTGTAATGAATGCACATTTACTAGTTATCCAGGGAGTCATTCTCATTACTGGTTCAACATTCAATCCAGCAACAAGAGAATATGATATGAGTGAACCTACCCTTGACTTTCCAGCTAAGGCCAGTCTAATTCCATTTTACAGTAACCTCAACTTAGGAGTCCAATGTTCCCAGACAAAACAGGTCTCAATAAAGTATAGAAATTGGAGTCTTTAGACACTTTTGGGATCCAACTATAAAGGTAGATGGCATTGGGTGGTGGCTTTCTCTGAGTCTGGTCCCTCAATTCAGAAACTTTTCAGCTGTGTTGATCTGGTATAATCTTTCAATCTATTAGAGGTAATTCACACTTTGATCTGCAATAGCACAGGAAGAAACCATCAGCAAAGGCTCCATTCCTCAAGCAGTCATGAGGAATGAACTTGATATCATTGCAATCCCAGTGAGTAATGTACCAGTTGTCTGTCCTTCAAATGACTCAGCACAGATCATCCACAGACCTTACTTTGTCAGAAGAACTCTTTATAAATATCATGAGCACAATGAGGTACAGAACATCTCTTCTCAACAGGCAAAGCTCTTTTCTTTTTCCGTCTATAGGCACTTAATCCTCACAACACTTGGTCTGCTTTCAGTCCACACTGGCACACTCTCTTAAAAAGTAGACCTCTTTTGGATGCAAAATTTCAATGAATGCATTTACAAATTTTCAGGTTCCTGAGATCCTTGCTTTATAATTAAAAAAAGACTTTCATTTATATAACATCTTTCATGACGTCAGGATGCATTAGATGGCTTTACACTGAACATAATCCACTTTAAGTGCAGTTAGCTGCTGTAATATAAGAAGTGTGAGATTCTCCTCTCTCATGAGGAGATGTAGTGATATGGTGATTTAAAAGATATGTAAGGGGCAACTTCTTCACATAAAGGGTGGTGCATTTATGCAAAGAGCTGCCAGAGAAAATGGTTGAGGCAGCTCCAACGAAATACTTAAAAGACACTTGGAGAGGTACGTGGATAGGAAAGGTTTAGAGGGATATAGGATAAGGCAGGCAAATGGGACTAGCTTAGGTGGGTATTTTAGTTGGCATGGAAGAGTTGGGCTGAAGGGCCTGCTTCCATGCTGTTTACTCTATGATCACTTAGTGGATGAACACATAGGGAAATCGAATGATTTTTGTCTCCTCCCAATGGACTGTTTTTTCCCTGTCTAGAATCACTGTATCCTTGGTAGTACTGATCCAGTTTGGGGATAGCAAGGTCCCACAAACATCAATGAGTCAATAACCATTTAATCCACTGTTAGTACTATTGACTGAAAGATAAATATTGGCCTGGATTTTTAACCTTATTTGCTCTTTCTTCCAAAGAGCTGGAATAGGAATGATGGGCAGAATAACTTTCTTTTGTGACAAATCACTCTTTGATTCTGTAGCTTTAGAAAGTAGTCTAATACTTCTAAATCACCTTACTCTCTCTCTCCTTGCACTATGATTACCAATGTGCTTTTAGGTTAACATTAACTGACACTTTCTAAGAAAATTTTGAGTACTTTTGCCACCTCAGATTTAGGCCAGAGGGTTGTTAAATCCAACCATCTCACCTCGTCCCTTCTTTGAATCTCAGTTTAACATTTTCTGCTTTCTACCCCTTGGGTATAGTTGCTTTGTTTATAAAGTTTCTAAAGCTATTAACCAAAGGTTTACCTATTTCCTCTCTCATTTCCTTAAGGATCTTAGAGTGTATCCCATATGGTCCAGATGCCTTTTAAACACTTTGCTCTATATGTTCCTTCATAACACATGCTTGACTGACCTCCACATATGTTATAGATTCTTCCATTGAAGTAACTGGAACCAGAGAATATTCACACTCGTACTTTGTGAAGACCGATGTAAAAAATTTATTTAGCACATCTGCCAGTTCCTTGTGCTAAATTACAGCAACAAAATTCCTTTTTTCACCACTTACATAAAAAACAAATAAAATTAGTGTAAAGTACATTGAATATCTCAATGTTTATCCCCACACTAAAGGCTGCAAAAGTGGGCTTATGGACAACAAACAATGAGAGGAAAGGTTGAATGTTGTTTGTAAAGGCTGCCAATAAATCAAAGTGCTCAGAGGTTTTTTAAGGGACATCAATCAAAGTTAACTGAAAAAGCATAGTCACTATCTTTGGATAGAGAAGAGGTGAGAGAAATAAGCTATATGGATTTGGAAGTTACCAGCCGTGTTTAATGCAGCACACTTGAAAATCTTTTGGTCCATCACCACTGTTCCGGTTCTTTGAAAGAAAAGATAAATAACGTAAGATGCCCTGGCCAATAGCTATCCCTCAATCAACATCACTAGAATCAGATTAAGTAGTTACTATCACATTGCTGTTTCTCGGAGTTTGCTGTGTCAAAATTGACTTGGAAACAAAAAAATAGATAGATCGACTGCAGCTGGAAAATGACAACTTTCCTGAGCAGTAGTGAAATGGAAAAGTTTATGTTTTACTCCAGATTCAGTTTCAGCAGATGTAGTGAATGGGAACATTTGAAAGAATCATGGCAGCGCAAATTAAAGTGAGCAGAAGGAGTTACTACAGTGGAGGATGGAAGGGAATGAATTCTCAATGTCACTTCATTGAGCCAGGCAGCTACTAGTGAGTGGATTCCAACTGCTTCAGCATGAGAGTGGGTAGAAACATCCACTTCCATACCATAACCTGTCATCTTGGTGCTTGCTATATCATTGCTAAATTCACTTTACAAACCAGCACATTATTTTGTAAAGTGAGCTGTTACCTGAAACAAGATTGTAAAACTGTAATGAAAGTATGACTTAACAATTCCAAATTGCCTCTTAAGTATATTCAATGGCGAGTTTATAACAAGACAGCTTGGGATTCATAAAGACAGTGTTTAAGTATTTTTAAGAATAATGTGTAAGACCCCCCCCCCACCTGTGACATTCTCTCTTCTCTCCTCTTCCATTGGGTAGAAGATACAGGAGCCTGAAGACACGTACCACTAGACTTAAGAACAGCTTCTACCCCCACTGTGATAATCTATTGAACAGTTATTGTATAAGGGAATTACATTGTATGAGATGGATTATGACCTCACGATCTACCTTGGCGTGACCTCGCAGCTTATTGCACTGTACTTTCTCTGTAGCTGTGACACTTTACTCTGAACTGTTATTGTTTTTACCTGTACTACATCAATGCTGCACATTGCTCTGTACTGACTCAGTGTAACTGCACTGTGTAATGAATTGACCTGTACGATCAGTTTGTAAGACAAGCTTTTCACTGCACCTTGGCACAAGTGACAATAATAAACCAATACCAATACCAATATTCACTAAGTTTGAGGAGATTTGGTATGTCACCAAATACTCTTACAAGTTTTTATAGATGTGTGGTGGAGAGCATTCTGACTGGTTGCATCACAGCCTGGTATGGAAGCTCCAACGCACAGGGTCGCAAGAGACTTCAGAGGGTCGTAGACTCAGCCAGCTCCATCACGGGCACTACCCTCCCCACTATCGAAGACATCTTCAAGAGGTGCCGTCTCAAGAAGGTGGCATCCATCGTTAAGGAGCCTCACCATCCTCTTCTTGCTACCACCATTGGGGAAGAGGTACAGGAGCCTGAAAACCCACAATCAACAATTCAGAAACAGGTTCTTCCCCTCCGCCATCAGATTTCTGAACTATGAACACTACCTCGTTATTCCTTTTCCTTTTGCACTATTTATTTCTTTTTGTAATTTATAGTAATTTTATGTCTTTGCACTGCATTGCTGTTGCAAGACAACAAATTTCATGTCATCTAAGTCAGTGATAATAAATCTGAATCTGATTCTGAGGTAGCAGCTAAAAGGAGCAGAGAGGAGCTGAGGAAGCAACATTCACCCCAGAAGTGGTGAGAATTTAGAATTCACAATCTGAAAAGTGAAGGAGGCAAAGCCCACACTGGATTTAAGAAGCACTGATCAAGTCTTCACGTAAGGGAAATTCTAAGAGCTGAAAAGTGGGATTCATCTCAATAGCTCTTGTTCAACCAGAATGGATCTAATAGGCCAAATATCCTACTTCTATTTCATAAATTTCTTTGACTCTATAATAATTAATTTATGTACACAATGAGATAAAACACACCCAGAATTACACTATAATTCCCAAAGACAGAAGATACCAAACCAAAGTTCTGTACACACTCTGTGGATCAACGTGACTGTTCACAAAGATTTTAGGGTGTGGCACAGTGGTGTAGCTGGTAAAGCTGCTGCCTCACAGCTTCAGCCTAAATTCAGTCCTAACCCCTAGTGCTGTCTGCATGGGGTTTGCAAATTCCCCCGTGACTGCACTGGTTTCTCCAAAGTGTTCCATTTTTTCCCAACATTCAAAAGCACGCGAGTTGGTAGGTTAGTTGAACACTAACTTACTCCAGGTATGGAAATGAGTAGTAGAATCTGAGGGGGTGGTGGAATTGATGGGAATGTGGATAGAATAAAATAGGATTAGTGCAGGATCGCTGTAGGTGGTTACTTGATGGTTGACATGGGCCAAAGAGCCTGTCTCTGTGTAGTATCCCTTTATGATTCTATGATTCTAAGAACAGATTCTCTGATCATCATGACACTGCTGGTTGCAAGAGCTTGTTTTGCAAAAGTTGATTGCCAGGTTTCCTATATTACAAGAGTAATTCCACCTCAAAAAAAATTCCAATGGCTGCAATGTCTTGCGAAAGGGATGGGAAAGGCACTATATCAATGCAAATCTTTCTTCGCAATGAAGTAAGAAATGAGCGTGGAGATTTATTAATGCATCTTTTTAAAATGTTCCACTCAATCTGGTTTGCTCAGAATCAATAGCAGACATAGCTGTAATTTTATATTGCTCTGTATATATTAATCATAGGCATTGAGTGATGTACCTGAAGAATAACTTGCTGGGTTTTGAGGTGACTGTTGACTGTCCGCCCTCAATAGGGAGATGGACTGTTTCTTGGCTGAAGAACCGATCACGTCATATAGAAAGTAAGTGAACTAACAGCTAACACATGGCCGATGTGCTCTCCTGGAACTGCCTGAGGGGTCCAGAGAAAAAGTTTTCCAGGTTTGTTTTTCCACTTGTTGGTGCTGATTTCGTTCTGCCTGTCCCAGAGGATTGCATGGTTGTGGGTGGAAGGCAATGTGAGTGCAGGGCAAACTTGATGGACCAGCCAATTTCTCCTTTCCCATTATTTCCATATGTTTGGACACTGTGGTACAGTAATATTGACACATTTAGCAACATACTCAACAAGTGCGTTTTGGAAAAAGAAATCACTGTTTTCATTTCTCAAGTCATCCCTTTGCAAGCTTTTGTGCTGCACATCACAATATGTAAAAAGGATGATGAGATAAAGAGATTTTGGGATTAATGCAACATTCTCATGCATCCTGAAGCTGATTTCACCATAAATGACCCACCTTTACCGCAGCAGCTTAGAACATGTGTGAAATTTTGGTACAATTTCTCCGACTTCCCTTATTCCTACATTTATTTCTCCTTCAGGTATTCATCCAATTGCCTTCCGCTCTACTGATGAGTCTGTCTCCACCACCCTATCAGGCAGTGTGTTCCAAACCCTAACCACTCACTGTGCAAAGATGTTTTCTATCATGTCTCCTATGCATCTTTGTCAATTGTCTTAACTTCATCAGCCATTGATTATCCATTCTTTAGTCATTGGGAACAGTTTATCTAAATCCTTCAAGATTTTAAACAGATTTTAAAAAAACTCCTGAAATTAAAGCTCCTGAAGAGATAAGAATCAAAGGAGATTAGATTCATTACAGTGCTTTATTTTCCATTTTTTTTGCCAAGAAATTCATTAAACAAGTGTGGTTCTCTCCTTTAAAATTCAGTTCTGTTGATCATTTGAATGAATTTCAGGACTGAAGTAGAGTGTGCGGCCACTCATATGTGTCACGGAGTCGTAGAATCACAGAATGGTTTCAGTACAGAAGAAACCATTTGGCCCATCATGTCCATGCCAGCTCTCTACCAGAGCAAACTGGTTCCAACCCCCTGCCTTTGCAAATTTGCAATTTTTTCTCCGCTGTATATTTCTCTCGTTCCCTCTTGGAAGCCACAGTGGAACCTGCCTCCACCCCATCTGCAGAGAGTTTGTTCCAGATTCCAACCACAAGCTACATAACATAGTTTATCCCCGTGTCAGTGTTAACTCACTTCCACTTTATCCTATACTTGTGACCTCCAATCCTCGACCCCTGTTCCAATGGGAATAGTCTCCCATGATCTGCTCTGTCCAGGCCCATCATCATTTTAGATACTTCTATCAAATCTCCTCTCAGCCTTCTCCAAAGAAAATAGCCCAAGCACCCTTAATCTATCCTTGTATAAAAACCATCTAAACCCGTCGTGGACACTTTCTAATGCCTTCTCATCCTTTCTATGATGTGACAACCAGAATTGAACGTCATACACCCATTCGAAGCTAGACCAGTGTTTTATAAACATTTTTATTTTTATACTCCGTTCCTATTAACAAAACGCTGAATTGTGCATGCCTTGTCAACCACTTTCCTGCCTTTTGAATTGATTTGTGCACCCATTCACCCAGATTCTGTTACTCTTGTATCCCTTTAGAACAACATTCTACAGTCTATAATGCCTTTCTTCATTTCTCCAACCAAAATGGATCACATCACATTTCCGTATTAAACCTCGTTTGCTATGCATCATCCATTCCAGCCTGTTTGTATCCTGCTGTAATCTATCACTATCCTCTTGACAACTCACAATATTACCAAATGTACCCTCATCCACTCGAATGGTTACCTCATCAAAAGAACTATCTTCTTTCATGCTACTGGATTAATAAGCAAAGTTATGTTCTGCGAATTACTCTTGGCATTTATTCGCTGTGCGTATGGAGAAGGAAATAGATTGAACACTGTGCAATGAGAACATTGTGATGTATGTGTGCACCAGCCTTTGTTGGTTATTTCAACATGGGAGCTAAGCTGTTTATTATAAATGAGTTTCTGGCTCTGGTGAAACAATAAGCTTTCATCCACAGTTATTGGTCCGAAGCTCTCAGGCAACATTCCAGTCCTAAACCATGGTCAGTGTCACTCTGCTTTGCTCCTATCTGCATTCTGTTCTGCCACATCCTTTGGAGAGTGGGAATATCGCAAAACCAAAATTTCCTAAATCCCAGAACAAGAAACAAAATATTCCATGTTTTTAATAATCACCCATGTGATGCTATGGGATATCAAGGAATTGGTCAAAATAGTGATTGGTTTAGATAGGTAGATGGAAGCCGCTCTTGAGTTAAGATGGTTTGCAGACCGAGAAACACAGGTTAAGTATTTTGACAAAATGTACAAATGAAATGTGCTGCAATTTCTTTTTATGCAGAGAGTGGTGATGACTTGGAACTCATTGCCAGCAGGGGTGGTGGAAACAAAGTGAATCAATGCCTTCAAAAGCAATTGGATAACAATTTGAGAGAGTGCGGGCATCGGGCAATGAGGAGGGGAATGGGTATGAAGGGATGTTGCTGCAGAGCCAGAATAGACTCGAACAGCCTCCTTCTGTGTGTTAATATTTCCATCACCTCAGTTAAGCCTTATTCATCCAGCTTCTTGTCAATCTTTTGCCTCTTAGTGCAATATCTTCATTCCATTCAGGATTCATCATTCTATGAGCAAGTATTAACAGATGGGCTAGTAAGTGCACCATTAACATATTGAAGTGAAAGTTTGTGCCTTCAGCAACCACAGATCACAAAAAGACCCTGCAATATTTGCAGCGGCGTGAAATCGTCCAGTCCTCAAATCTGGAGCATAGATCCAGATTGAATTATGCCTGGCAGAGAGAACTTCCTCTAAAAGACTAATAAATGCAATGAAGCACAATGCACAGAGAAATTTCACAGGGGTGTGCTAATGCATTCACAGTAAATGCCATGCAAAGTATTTCTAGCTTGATGCTTTGTGGTTGTACAATGCTGGCAAGTTGTATTATCCAGGAAAGAAAGCAATTAGGGTGGCACAGTGGCACAGCCAACCTCACTGTTGCCTCAAAGCGCAGAGACCCGGGTTCAATCCTGACCTTCGGTTCTGTCTGTGTGGAGTTTGAGGGGAAAGTTTAAGGGAGGTGCGTAGGGCAAGTTTTTATGCAGAGAGTGGTAGGTACGTGGAACAGGCTGCCAAAAGAGTGGTGGTGGAATCAAACATGATAATGATATTTAAGAGGTATTTGGACAGACACAATAAGATAAGATTTCTTTATTAGACACATGTACATTGAAACACAAAGTGAAATGCATCCTTTGCATAGAGTGTTCTGGGGGCAGCCTACAAGTGTCACCATGCTTCTGGTGCCAACATAGTATGCCCAAAACTTTTTAACCCATACGTCTTTGGAATGTGGGAGGAAACCGGAACACCCGGAGGAAACCCATGCAGACACGGGGAGAATGTACAAACTCCTTACAGGCAGTGGCCGGAATTGAACTCGGGTCACTGGCACAGTAGTGTTACACTAACTGCTACACTACCGTGCCTGCCCTTCATGAACATAAAGGGAATGGAAGGATAGGGATCATGTGCAGGCAGATGGGATTAGTTTCATTTGGCATCACAGTCAGCATAGACATCATGGGCTGAGGGGCCTGACCTATGCTTGCACATTCTCCAGTGCCTGGACGGATTTACTCAGGCACTCTAGTTTCCTTCCACATGCCGTGTGGAGGAACAGAGGGATCTTGGGGTCCACGTCCATAGATCCCTCAAGGTTGCCACGCAGGTCGACAGGGTTGTTAAGAAGGTGTATGGAGTGTTGGCCTTCATTAGTCGGGGTACTGAGTTCAAGAGCTGTGAGGTAATGTTGCAGCTCTGTAGAACTCTGGTTAGACCACACTTGGAGTATTGTGTTCAATTCTGGTTGCTTCATTATAGGAAGGATGCAGAGGGTGCAGAGGAGATTTACCAGGATGCTGCCTGGATTGAAGAGCATGTCTGATGAGGATAGGTTGAGTGACCTAGGGCTTTTCTCTTTGGAGAGAAGGAGGATGAGAGGTGACTTGATAGAGGTGCACAAGATGACAAGAGGCAAAGATCAAGTGGACAGTCAGAGACTTTTTCCCAGGACGAAAATGGCTAACATGAGAGGGCATAATTTTAAGGTGATGGGAGGAAGACATAAGGGAGATGTCAAAGGTTGTGGGGGCAGATACATTAGGGACAGTTAAGAGACTCTTAGATAGACACATGAATGATAGAAAAATGGAGGGCTATGTGGGAGGGAAGGGTTAGATAGATCTTAGAGCAGGATAAAAAGTCTGCACAACATCATGGGCCGAAGGGCCTGTACTGTGCTGTAGTGTTCTATGTTCTATGTTTATGCCAAAGGTGTGCAGTTTGGTAGATTAAATGGCTACAGTAAATTCCCCTGGTGGGTAGGTGAGTGGTAGAATCTGATGGGAGTTGATGGGAATGTGAGCTGAATAAAAATGGGATTAATATAGTGTTGTATTCGACTGTTTTAAGTTGTTTTTTAACATGTAAAGTGTTTAATACACCTCAAGTGGCTGTACAAGGTATAAGCACTCCTTAGCTTATTGGTTCATTCATCAGGTGAATACGTGTTTTCTCATTGGTTGATTTTGCCACTGGTATCTAATAGGTTTTCTGATTGAACTGTTGTTATCTAAGAAATGTCTCTTATCTCAGGCATAAAAGGAGCTGTTTTATGTTAAAAAGTTCTTCTGCTTATCTTGCTCTCTTGCTCTCTTGTTCTCTTCCCCCTTCCCCTAGCTCATTTTAGTTCCTTTGTCTCAGCTCATCTCCTAGTAGTAAAGCTAGTGCCATGTGCTCTGTGACTGTTTCTTTGTTTCAAACTTTTCCAATAAATCTTTGTGAAGCACCAAGTTGTTTTCAACTCATTCTTGGACTCCTGAAAGAACCTTCGGGTTCAAAAATAACCGGATCCAACAATAGGGATAATGTAAATGGGTGCTTGGTAGCCAGTGCAGACATGATGGGCCAAAGGGTCTGCTACCATACTGTATGACTCTATCATTCTATGACTCTATAAGACAAACTTAGTTCACTGAGTGCTGTAGTAGACTCCACAATGGACGCCTTCAGAATAAGTTCATCCAACAACATTTAGCAGCAGGCAACATACGGAGATCTTTGAAGAGTGGCAGAACTCTTGGTCATAGAGTTTTAAGGGAGATAACGACACAGGGGCAGAGTGGAACAAAGGATCACCAGGCTGATTCCTGGGATGGGGAACGTTCCTGTGAGGAGAGATTAGATCAGATTAGGTTATTATCATATACACCAGGGTGCAATGAAATTCCTTGTTGGCATAAGAGAGACTGCAGATGGTGGAAATCTAGAGCAACACACAGAAAATGCTGGAAGAACTCAGCAGGTCAGGCAGCATCTATGGAGAGAAATGAACAGTCGACATTTTGGACTGAAACCCTTCATCAGGAAGGATGAAGGATCTCAACCCAAAACATCGACTGTTTATTTCCCTCCATAGGTCCTGCCTGACCTGCTGTGTTCCTCCAGCATTTTCTGTGTGTTGCTCCTTGTTGGCAATGAAGCTCACAGAGTAAACAGTAAACATGGCAATAATAATTCTCCTTGGAGAGACGGAGGATGAGGGGGCACCTGATAGAGGTGTATAAGATGATAAGTGGTATTGATCGTGTAGGTAGAGGCTTTTCCCCAGGGCTGAAATGGTGGCCACAAGAGGACATAGGTTTAAGGTGCTGGGGAGCAGATGTAGAGGAGATGTCAGGGGTAAGTTTTTTACTCAGAAAGTGGTGAGTGCGTGGAATGGGCTGCCAGAAACAGTGGTGGGAGCAGATTCGATAGGGTCTTTCAGGAGACTGTTAGATAGGTACATGGAGCTGAGTAAAATAGAGGGCTATAGGTAAGCCTAGTAATTTCTAGGGTAGGGACATGTTTGGCACAGCTTTGTGGGCTGAAGGGCCTGAATTGTGCTGTAGCTTTTCTGTGTTTCTATGTTTAACAATAAGTACAATGACAAGTGCAAAACAGCAGGATGGTGCAAAGATCGTAGTGCAATCGGAAGTAGTGCAAAAGAAGATACTAAAATGACCATAGCGGAATAACTGAGAGGGGTGAAGCTGAGACAACATGGCAGCACCACCGAGAAGGGAGTGCGAAAGAGGTGATTGATTTAGGAGTCTGATTGCAGTGGGGAAGAACCTGTTTTTAATTCTGGATATCTGTGCTTTCAGGCTTCTGTCTCTTTACCCAGAAGGTAGAAAAGAGAAAAGGAAATGGCCAGGCAAAAAAGGCTTAAGCACACCCCATACTCTCTGGAGTTTAGAAGAGTGAGAGGTGAACCCACTGAGGCACACAAAGTTATTGGGGCTTGAAAGGGAAGATGCAGGGATGACTTGTCTCTGGGTGAAATATGTAGAACAAAGAGTCACAAGTTTTTCACTGGATCTTGGTACATGTGACATTAATAAACCAATTCCAATTCCAATTCTAATAAACAGAGATGACAAGAAATTTCTTAATTCAAAGGACAATGAATATTTGGCATTTCCTATCCAAGAGTTCTATGTGTGCTCATTCATTGAATTTAATCTTGACAGAGATTTTTTTTTAAATATATTAGAGGAATCAAGGAAAATTATAGGAATGTGGTGCTGAGGTTAAAGGTTTGTCACAATCTTACTGAAGGACAGAAAATGTGCAAGGGCCCAAATGGCCTACTCTTGCTTCTATTTCATATTTCCTTATGTCCTGGTGAAAGGTTTGGGGAGGGAATTCCAGAGGTCATCTGAGAGCATGTCTGGAGGTGATGGACTGATTAAAATTGGGGGTGCAGAAGAGTGGGAGGACAAAGAAGATTATGGGAAAGAAAAAACATGGAGAGAATTTTAGCATTCATGTATTTCTTAATGAGGAGCGATTATGCAGAGAAGTGAATGGGTGAATGGGACTGTGTGAGATATGTAACAGCAACGGATCTTTAGATGTCCTTATTTTGGGAAGGTCAGGGAGGAGATTTATGGAGGAAAAAGGCACAAACAAAGGTTTTAGCAACAGTTGGTATTGGTATTGGTTTATTATTATCACTTGTACCGAGGTACAGTGAAAAACTTGTCTTGCATACCGTTTGTACAGATCAATTCATTACACAGTGCAGATACATTGAGGTAGTACAGAGTGCATTGAGGTAGTACAGGGTAAAAACAATAACAGAATACAGAGTGAAGTGTCACAGCTACAGGGAAGTGCAGTGCAGGTAGACAATAAGGTGCAAGGTCATAACAAGGTAGATTGTGAGGTCAAGAGTCTTTCTCATCGTATAAGGGAACTGTTCAATAGTCTTATAACAGCAGGATAGAAGCTGCCTTTGAGTCTGGTGGTATGTGCCCTCAGGCTCCTGTATCTTCTGCCTGATGGGAGAGGAGAGAAGAGAGAATGACTCGTGTGGGTGGGGTCTTTGTTTATGCTGGCTGCTTCACCAAGGCAGCAAGAGGTATATATGAAGCAGTGGCTCAAACTGGCAATATTACAGGAATAAGTGGTCTTAATCACAAGTGCACCCCAGGACATTTCACTGAGCACTATTTGGACAGGTCAGGAGTAGTATATGCATTGATAATGGCTTTGGTCTGAAACATGAATTGTAATTCTTGGCCTTGCTTTAATATGACTGGGGAACTATTTACCAGATAACATTTGTAACTGGGTGTTAAGAGTGAGAAAATAGAGTCGATGGGTCTCAAGAGCAAGGACTCTGAACACAGTCTGGCAGTAAATGATTTAATTTACAAAAGACAAGCATGCGAGAATGGTAACGGGAATAACACACACACGCGCAATCAGTTTATAGAGAGCGTGGGAAAATCGCACCGGGGGCAAAATGCAAAATACAGTCACAAACACACACACACACACACACACACACACACACACACACACACACACACACACACACACACACACACACACACAGAACTAGGTATACAACCAAGGAAAAGCAATACGATACCTGCCACCCCTTGACTCAGTGCAGGCACGGCTCTCTGCTACTAAGGACACTAACTAAAATGCTCCAAGTCCTTAAACAGTGCACACCTCACCAATGGTCTCTCCAGCGCCGTTCCACAGTACTCGGCCTGGAGTAAAGCAGGGTGATCACTTGAAGATGGCAAAGAGAAAGAGCCAAGCACATGTGGTGCCATTTATAGTGCTGGAGGGCTTGGGGGTCCAGCCCAGGTAATTTACAAAGGCCAATGGCCCAAGGACAAGTACAAAGGTTCATTAAGGGGCCATTGGTCAGGTGTGCTCTGATGGATGGGGCGGGGCTAAATCTTGATTTGCAGTGGTGTGTCTTCTGACCAGGTAGTGGGCAGTGCTGTCATGTGACAGCCACGACCCTCCACAATACACTGGGTCACACACAAAATGCTGGAGGAACTCAATGGGTCAGGCAGCATCTATGGAAGGAAATGGATAGTCGACATTTCGGGATGAGACCTTTCATCTGGTCTGAAAGATAGAAGAGAGAAAGTTAGTATAAAAGGGTAGAAGGAAGGGGTGGAGCAAGAGCTGGCAGGCGATAGGTGGATCCAGGTGAGGAGAGGTGATTGGCAGATGGGGTAGGGGAGATTGGAAGTGACTCCAGAAGCCGAGGGGTGACAGGTGCGCGGCAGAGACAAGTACCAAGGAAGGACATGTGGCTGCGGTCACGAGTCCGGGTGAGAGTGTGGTCAAAGTGCAGGAGAGCAGCAGAAATCACAGAGGCCGAGTAGTGAAAGAGGGTCTCACGGGGCGGCTTGTAACTGAGACCAACACAGCCTTATCAGACCAGGAAAGTGCCTCATCAAGGGAGCTGATAACAGTTTTGCTTGTTATAGTTTGCTGGAAGTAGACTTGGTAACAGGGGCATCAATCCCAGGCCCTGAACACAACGCAGGAAGACTTTCAATGACCTCAAAGAGCAGCAGGGCTGAGCTCAGCTCTTCATCTCTCCATCTCTCTCAATAACAGCTGGCAACAATCCTTTCCCGCCCTCCTCTGACACTCTGAGGAGCTTCCACCCCTCTGTCACCTTCTTCACCATTAATCACAAGCTCTCATTTCCACCACTTCTTGTCCTCATTCCAAACACACTCACCTCTGCCTCTGCAGTCTTCATCAGACAAGAATGGTGCTCTCCCCCCGTATGAAATTTCATCGATTTGTTCCTTCTTTCTCTTCATTTACACACAAAGTATCTTTTTCCTTGCTTTTGCACAATCTAAAATTATTTGCTTTAACCAAGATTACCTCAACGTGCTTAGAGCCAAATTTTAAATGCAAGGCTCAGTTTTAAACATTAATATTCTGCCTCACATCTGCTGCTTCGTACATCCTCCAAGGAAGAAAATCTGCCCTTCTTACCAAGTCGGGCCTTTATGTGACTCCTGGCTCCATCAGCAGTTGATTCTTAAATGTCCTCTGAAGTAGCCTCAGGCAATCAAGAATGGAAAATAAATGCTTGTATTCTCAACAGCATTCACATTTTGTGAATAGGTTAAAGGAAAAGCTCACACTGAACATAATCCAAGTTTCCTGATGATGTGAAAACATCACCAAAATGATTCCGAATACCGTGAACAAGATGTTGATGGGAGTCCAACACTATTTGGGCATTAGATGATGTTTGGATCATAATTATCACAGAGGAGGTGTGCAAGAGGTTTCCCGACCATAATGTTAAATTCAAGAAGAGTTTGTACAGTATGAAATAGTTTATATGGGGCAGAAGATGGATGCAAACAACCTACAACTAGTCAAGGAGAAGGTCGAGGCCATTATCGAGGCAAGAATATCACCGAAGTTCAACATCTCTGTAGCATTGTCCAATATTATGCCAGGCTTTAACCTGACCTTGTAACAGTCCTGACATAGTACATCATGGTACAGACACGGCAATGTCACAGTACTGACACTGCACCGTCATGGTACAGACACGGCAATGTCACAGTACTGACCCCGCACCGTCATGGTACAGACACGGCAATGTCACAGTACTGACCCCGCACCGTCATGGTACAGACACCACACAATGTCACACCAGGACATCACAGTATAGACATTGTGATATCTCAGTGCTGACAGCCTGCTATCACAGTGCCGGATACCACAACATGCCAGTACTGACACCTCTCTCCCCTTGTTCACCTTTTCCACTCACTTCCCCCACCTGGCTTTATCTGCCCATCATTCCCCTCCTCATTTGGTTCCACCTATCACCTACCAGCCCCTGCCCCACTCCTCCCCCACACCTCTATTTGCTGGCCATCTTTCCTCTCCCCCTCCTCCCCCCCCCCCCCCCCGTCCCGATGCAGGTTCTTGAGCTGAAACATTGACACATTCCTTTGCCTCCATAGATACTGCCTGACCCACTGAGTTATTCCAGCAGTTTGTTCATATGTTCATACTGACCATATGTTCAGAACACCTCCGTTTTAAAATCATTTACCTTGTTTTCAATTCCTCCCTGACCATGCCCCCACCCAACTCCAAACCCAGCCCTTCATCTCATCTCCTCCAGCCCTATAATCCTCCGAGACCCCTGTGTTCTTCCAACTCTGGCCTACAGGACAATCTCTGGTTTCCATCAGTGACAGGCCTGCCTTCAGTTGCGTGATTCCCAACTCCCTTCTCCCTCTCCAATCACTCCTTCGGAAAGACTGCAGGGCCCATCTTCCATTCCTTTCCCATGGACTGTTGATCCATTGTGGAAACAAGGGTAAACATATACACACACAAACATACACACAAACACAAACATGCACGCGCGCGCGTGCACACACACAGTCATGTGTTCACACATACGCACACATTCCCATTCCATGCATGCACGCACGAATACATCAACAAGAACACTTACAGCACACACATTACCTATAAACACTCATCACACAGACACGCAAATATACATACAAGCACATATTCACACACTCTCGCAAATACATGCTCAAGAGCATATTTGCACATACAGTTACAAACACGTCACATACAAATATACATGCAAGCACTCACGTGCGCGCACAAATGTACACACACATTCAAATCCGGCTGCTGTCTGTAAGGAGGTTGTACGTTCTCCCCGTATCTGCGTGGGTTTCCTCCGGGTGCTCCAGTTTCCTCCCACATTGCAAAGACGTACGGATTAGGAAGTTGTGGGCATGCTATGTTGGCGCCGGAAGCGTGGTGACACTTGCGGGCTGCCCCCCAGAACACTCTACGCAAAAAGATGCATGTCACTGTGCGTTTTGAGGTACATATGACTAATAAAGATATCTTACCTTAACACACATATGCCCAAGACACCCTTGCAAGCCATACATACATACATTCACAAATACATGCGTGTGCAAGCACACTGCACAGAAATTAAAAAAGTTAAGCTAACAATCAAATTAAAAGCTTTATTTAAGATTTTAAGATATCTTTATTAATCACATGTACATCGAAACACACAGTGAAATACATCTTTTGCGTAGAGTATGCTGGGGGGCAGCCCGCAAGTGTCGCCATGTTTCCAGCGCCAACATAGCATGCCCACAACTTCCTAACTCGTACGTCTTTGGAATGTGGGAGAAAACCGGAGCACCCGGAGGAAACCCACGCAGACACGAGGAGAACGTATAAACTCCTTACAGACAGTGGCCGGAGTTGAAAAGTACCTGTCTTTCAACAGCTGATTTCTGGTGTAGTGAATTTCATTGAGACTGGGAAACGACTGGGGGTTTGTGCTGGTGTGAGGAACTCTCCGAGAATTCCACTGGAGTAGTTCGGGTGTCCTGAAGCAGTGCTCTGCTGGAAAGGAAGTTGCATTAAAACACCCTCTCAGAAATAGTCCACTTGGAACTGTACCTACTGAAAGATCTGTATGGATTTTGACAGAAAATGAACCCCTGTGTATTTGACCAACCTCTTCTAACATGGAGACACAAGAGCTGACAGATGCTGGAATCTGGAGCAACAAACAAACTGCTGGTGGAACTCAACAGGTCAGGTGATATCTGTCTAGGGAAATGGAAGGGTGACATTTTGGGTCACGACCCCTCATCTGGATTTGGCAGCATCTGTACAAGGAAATGCATCTGGATTTGGCAGCATCTGTGCAGGGAAATGCATATATTGCATGGGCAATAGACTGAACTGGACTCGAGTCCAGATGAAGAGTCTCGACCCAAAATGTCGACTGTCCATTCCCCTCCACAGACGCTGCCTGACCCATTGAGTTCCTCCAGCATCTTGCTTGTTGCTCCTTTAACATGTCCCGATGTGCTTTGCTGCCTGATTACTCCCCTTTAAATCATCTTGGGAAAGAGGCTCTGTATAAATGCAAGACAATATTTTTGAACCATGATCCAGGGCATTTGACTGTGGTGGCCATTAATCTTGATCCCCTCAGACTCAAGAGCCAACTGACAGCGAAGAGTGGAGGGAAACCTGATTTCGTTTTCCCTTCCCTGGACTAGGAGGTGTCAAGGCAATTTGTAATTCCCAAGCTAGCTCACTAGCTGAGACGAGAGCCTGTCGGGAATCAGTGCTGCGGAGCTTGAAAGATGGTAGAGAGCGAAACAACAGCCGGCCACAGGAGCAAAAATCGTAAGGGGCAAGGTGTCAGCCGTAGACACTGGTGTTGACCCCTTCACCCTCTCACACAGAGTCAGGGGGTTGACCCTACAGTCTACATGAGCCACCACAGAGCACCACAGACAACCTCTGAAACACAAAGCACGTCTCAACTGGCCAAGGACCACAGGTTAAAGAGGCTTTTATTGAAACACTTGTACCTGGTTATAGTGAATACTGACATTTAAAGCATGGACATGCCTTAGTGGGCATCAGACTGAAATATCCTGAACAGATGTAAGAACACATGTGCACTGCTCTTCACAAGCTGTGCTGGGCTTTGTTTCATCTGCTGATGATGTGAGCATAAAGGAGATCTTTTTAATATTTCATCGCTATTCAAAAGGATAATTAATACGTACCCCCAGGCTTTGATTATGCCAGGCCCAGTGTGTACAGTGGGACTGAAGATAATGAGCATTCATCAGGCAGAATAAAAATACTTCCAGCAAAAAAAAATGTGGTTTGCATAACAGAATTAAGATTCAGCCAGGGTACTAAAACCAAATTTCTCAAATTATTATTTTTTTTGCTATGGTGCAATAGGCCCTAAAATTGTGACATACTGGGTGCTGCATTCTATTCTTCTCTCTACAACAAAATAAGATATGAGAGAAAGGAAAATAACTCAGCTTGGGCCTGAACAGATGGGCTTCATGGCCCTGGAGAGAATTAGCCTACTTTGCAACAATGAATAAGGAAACCCTTCCTTGTAAATCCCAGGTCAATGAGTGCCAATCACACTCTGGATCGTTTTCAGATCCTAGCAACAAGTAGGCGATCCTTATAAAACAATTACAATTCAGTCACTGCGAAATTGATTCTGGTGTTGACGAGAGCATTCTTTTCCCAGGCTCTCTGGGTCCTACCATGGGAAGCAATTACTGCAAGATGCCAGCTGACAGACTCGTTCTGCAGAAAGTCAGACGGCCTTGATCCTCAGGCACACTCTAGGCAAACAGTATCCCCGCACTCATTTCAAGTCTCTTACCAACTGTTGGCTTCTATCAGGAAGCACGCCATGCTCTCTTTGTTTCGAGCTGGCGTGTGACAGGATAGGAAGAGCGGCCTGTTTCAACGATAATGAGTTTTTAGTTGCTGTGTTCTGAAATGGGATTATTTTTACAGTGTTACATCAGGAGCTGTGTAGCAGGGAGGGGGGAGGGTAGTTGGATGTGATGGGGGAGGTGGGAGTGTATGATGGGATTTCTCCTCGTGTAAAGTACCAGTCACTGACTAGGCCAGTTTAAACAGCCTGCATTGTTTGTGCATATTTTGGCAGAAAGAATGGACTAATTTAGCACTAAAATGATCCTGAATGTATCAATGCCTCATGTTAAGTGATATTGGATTTCTGGCCAGTATCAATGGCTTCTGACTCAGTTGCCAAACAGTTATTGATATTCTTGAGTCCTGCTTCAATTTAGTGTGTTAATATATTTATTTCATGCTATTTGCTGCAGCAGTAATTAAATGCATCATTCCCATTTTTGATTCAGTGCAAAATGTATTGTATGCCATGTCTACAGATGGTGATATGTGTCGATATTCCTTTATCATTGGTGCACAGTCTGTCATTTATGGGACTGCTGTCACTTGTAAGTTTTTGCAGCAATGTAACCCAGATTAATGTTGGGACATGTATATATTCTACTAGTTGGGTCCTCTGTTTCACTAGTCATGGGCCTACCGCTTGCCATGTGCCCAGGAGGTCTCTCATCCAAGTTCTGACCAGGCCTAAGTCTACTCCAGTGGATACTCACAGGAAACATGACAAGTATACACAGGAACATAAGAAGCTGCAGAGAGCAGTGGACTCAGCCCAATATATCACAGGCACATTTCCCCCAACCATCAGTCTACAGGAGGCGCTGCTTCAAGAAGGCAACATCCATCATCAAAGATCCCCACCATCCGGGCCATGCCAACATCTCGCAGCTACCATTGGGCAGGAGGTACAGAAGCCTGAAGTCCCACACCACCAGGTTCAAGAACAGCTGTTTCCCTTCAACTATTCGGTTCTTGAACCTACCTGCACAACCCTAGTCATTGCAGTTTAGCAACATTACAAGCACTTTGATCATTTTGCACTAAAATGGACCTTTTTTGTTCTAATTGCGTTCTTTCTTGTAAACATTGTGTATAATTTATGTTTATGTTTTTCTTGTGAATGCTGCTTATATGATGCTATGTGCCTGTGATGCTGCTGCAAGTAAGTTTTTCATTGTACCTGTGCACACATGTACTTGTGCAGGTGACAATAAACAATAAGCTTGAAACTCGAAAACTCGGTGTAAACTAATTCATTGTTCACCAAATGTTGACCTAGAATTGTAGTGACTCACAACACAGAAAGGAAGTCATTCAGCCTTTCAAATCCATGCATTGTATAGGGTCATAGACACAAGAGCAAGAAATAGGCCTTTCAGCCCACTGACTCCATGCCAACTAACAACCACCCATTCACACTCATCCTAGACCCATTTTCTTTTATTCTCTCCACATTCTCAGCAACTCCCACCCCATCCCAACACCAGATTCCACCATTCATATTCATACTAGGAGCAATTTACAGTGGCCAATTAACCTATTAACCTGCCCAACTTTGGGAGGTGGAAGGAAAACAGAGCGCCCCGAGGAAACCCATGTGGTCACAGGGAGAGCATGCAAACTCCACACAGACAGCACCCGAGGTCAGGGTCCAACCCAGGTCTTTTGCACTGTGAGGCAGCCGCTCTATTAGCTGCAACACAGTGACACGCGGACACACGCTAACTGCACGTGAGAAAGTGGCTGTAGGGGTAAGCATGGTGGTGAAGCAGTTAGTGCTGCCTTCTCACAGTGATCCAGGCTCAATCCTGATGACAGGTGCTGTCTGTGTGGAGTTCGCAGGTGCTCACTATGACCATGTAAGTTTCTTCCGGGTGTTCCGGTCTCCTTCCACATCCCAAAGACGTGCAGATTAGTAGGATAATTGGTCACTGTAAATTAGCTCTAGTGAAAGTAGGTTGTGGAATCTGGGGATAAGGGATAAGTCAATGGAAATGTGGGGAAAATAAATTGTAGGATTAGTGTGAGTGGGTGCTCTCCATGTGATCTCTTGGGTATCATTTGGGTGCTCCAGTTTCCACCCACTTCTCAAAGATATACTAGGTTAATTGGCAACTGGAAATTACCTCTTAGTTTCAGTTACTGACATAAGAAATGAAATGGGGAATGATGGGAACATGTGAGAGAATAAATTGTCAAGTTACAGAGAAATAAGAGGGGAAATAGTATTGGTATTGGTTTACTATTGTCACTTGTACTGAGGTACAGTGAAAAACTTGTCTTGCATACCGACCGTACAGGTCAATTCATTGCACAGTGCAGTTACATTGAGTTAGTAAAGAGTGCATTGATGTAGTACAGGAAAAAACAATAACAGTACAGAGTAAAGTGTCACAGCTACAGAGAAAGTGCAGTGCAATAAGGTGCAAGGTCACAACAAGGTAGATCGTGAGGTCATAGTCCATCCCATCGTATAAGGGAACTGTTCAATAGTCTTATCACAGTGGGGTAGAAGCTGTCTTTAAGTCTGATGGTACATGTCCTCAGGCTCCTGTATCTTCTACCCGATGGAAGAGGAGAGAAAAGAGAATGTCCCGGGTGGGTGGGGTCTTGGCTGCTTCACCAAGACAGTGAGAGGTAAAGACAGAGTCCAAGGAGGGGAGGCTGGTGTCCGTGATGCACTGGGCTGTGCCCACAACTCTTTGCAGTTTCTTGCGGTCCTGGGCAGAACAGTTGCCGTACCAAGCCATGATACATCCAGATAGGATGCTTTCTATGGTGCATCAGTAAAAGTTGGTGAGAGTCAAAGGGGTTTTTCTCTTTTCTACTAACAAATGGTGTGAGTGGATTTGCTCCCCTGGGAGCTGGCATGGTCTCGATGGGCTGAATGGCCTCCTTCTGTGTTGTTATCAGTATGCTGTGAGACCTCACATTACCAGTGAAAAGAGAAAAACACAGAGTATAAGAAATAGGAGCTGCAGTAGGCGTTTCGTCCCTCAAACCTGGTCCAAAGGAAACTCCGCTGCAAAATGCAAAGATTTCAGATGCTGGATGTTGTTTTTAAAAAAATCCTGATTGCTAAAGCATGACCGTGAAATTTGCATGTTGATCGAGCATTATTTTGGATGATCGATCTGGTCCCTGTTTGGATGACATTCAAATGCAAGGAGGCCGTTGGCTTGTGCAGTGTGTGACTTTTCAACATAGCCACTGATTTCTGCAGGTCTTAAAAGGAGGGGTGTGGGCTGTGTTAGAGTGGACTGAGGTCACTACTGGGGAATCCTGTGGCTCACAGCCATGAGCAGGTGACTTCCTCAGTTGTTCAGAATCAGGTTTATTATCACTGACATGCGTCGTGAAATTTGTTGTTTTGCGGCAGCAGTACAGTGCAAGACATAAAAATTATCATGTTGCAAAAATAAATAAATAGTGCAAAAGAGGAATAACGAGGTAGTGTTCATGGGTTCATGGACCGTTCAGAAATCTGATGGCAGAACGGAAGAAGCTGTTCCTGAAACGCTGAGTGTGGGTCTTCAGGTTCCTGTACCTCCTCCCCAATGGTAGTAACGTGAAGAGGGCATATCCCGGGTGGTGAGGGTCCTTAATGATAGATGCCTCCTTCCTGAGGCACTACCTCTTGAAGGTATCCTCAATGGTGGGGAGGGTTATGCCTGTGATGGAGCTGGCTGAGTCGACAACTCTCTGCAGCCTCTTTCGATCCTGTGCATTGGAGCCTCCATACCAGGCGGTGATGCAGCCAGT
The DNA here is from genome assembly GCF_009764475.1 of Pristis pectinata. Classification (NCBI taxonomy): domain Eukaryota; kingdom Metazoa; phylum Chordata; class Chondrichthyes; order Rhinopristiformes; family Pristidae; genus Pristis; species Pristis pectinata. The sequence goes on from NC_067415.1 coordinate 11,950,325, forward strand.
CAGAATGCTCTCCACCGTACATCTGTAGAAATTTGCAAGAGTCTTTGGTGACACACCAAATCTCCTCAAACTCCTAATGAAGTAGAGCTGCTGGCATGCCTTCTTCGTGATTGCATCAATGTGTTGGGCCCAGGATAGATCCTCTGAGATGTTGACACCCAGGAACTTGAAGTTGCTCACCCTCTCCACTGCTGACCTCTCAGTGAGGACTGGTGTGTGTTCTCCCGACTTCCCCTTCCTGAAGTCCACAATCAGTTCCTTGGTCTTGCTGATGCTGAGTGTGAGGTTGTTGTTGCTTCTTCTCCTCGTCATCTGGGATTCTGCCAACAACAATGGTGTCATCGGTGAATTTATAGATGGCATTTAAGCTGTGCCTGGCCACACAGTCATGAGTGTAGAGAGGGTAGAGCAGTGGGCTAAGCACGCATCCTTGAGGTGAGCCTGTTTTACGATGAGATGTTATTGCTGATCCACACTGACAGGCAACTTTCTCAGTTATTCATTGTCAATGGTAGTGCCGCAGATATCCCCTTATACTGCCACCCCCACCTGTATCTCACACTCCCTAACCAGAATCTCTCTCCTACCCCACTGCCTCAGTCCATCTCCCCTAGCACTGCATCTCCTTCCAACCAGTTCATCTGCCACCCCAACCCCCAGTAGAGTCATAGTAGAGTTACGTACTCTACCTCAGTAGAGTTATACAGCATGGAAACAGGCCCTTCGGCCCAACTCATCTATGCCGACCAAGTTTCCTTGCTGAGCTTGTCTCATTTGCCTGCGTTTGGCCTCTGAACCTTTCCTATCCAATGTACCTGTTCAAATGCCTTTCAAATGTCATAATTCTATCCACCTGTACCACTTCCTCTGGCAGCTCATTCCATATACTCACCACCCTCAGGTCCCTTTTAAACATTTCCCCTCGCACTTTAAACCCATGCCCTCTAGTTTTGGACTCCTCTACCCTGGGGAAAGGACATTTTGGTTATTCACCTCGTCTATGCCCCTCATGGTTTTATAAACCTCTACAAGGTCATCCTTCAGCCTCCTATGCTCCAGAGAAAAAAAGTCCTAGCCTATCCAGTCTCTTCTCATAACCCAAACCCTCCAGTCCTGGTTTACATCCTCATAAATCGTTTCTGTACCCTTTCCGGCTTAATGACATCCCTCCTGTAGCAAGGCGACCAGAGCTGTACGCAGTACTCCAAATGTGGCCTTACCAACGTCTTGTACAGCTGTAACGGGACATCCCAACTCCTGTATTCAATATTCTGTCTGATGAAGGCAAGCATGACAAATGCCTTCTTCACCACCCTGTCTACCTATGTCACCACTTTCAAGAAATTGTAGCTGCATCCCTCGGTCTCTCTGTTCTACAACACCCCCCAGGACCCTACCATTTCCTGTGTATGTCCAGCCCTGTTTTGTCTTACCAACACCTCACAGCTATCTGAATTAAAGTCCATCTGCTATCTCTACAGAGGTGAACATAAGAACACAAGGAGGAGTAGGCCACCTGGCCCCTTAAAGTCTGGCCTGTCATTCGATGTGATCACATTCGTCTTCTGTGCCTGTTCCCCGTTGCCCTCAATTCCCCAACCTTTTTCTTTTACAATATTTTTATTGAATCCATGAAAAAAATAGAGTACATGCATCAAGAAAGAGAATAAAGATACTACTGATTATGTTGTATTAAATCATGTTTAGATTACAATACTCTAAATTAATAATCATATATAGAAGTTAGTTAATAAAGGAAAAAAAAATTGAAATAACCTTTTTAAAAAAATTATTTACCTACATCTTAAATATCTCTAATGATCTAGCTTGCATAACTCTCTGTGGTAGAGAATTCTAGAGATTTACCAGTCCCTGCATAAAGAAATTTGTACATACCTCTATTGTAAATGACTGGACCCTTGTGTCTCTTCTTTGGAGATGCTCCCATTAGCAAGGCCAGTGACCTCCTGGGCCATGAGGTATCCATGACAAATATAGAATGGAGTGAACTCATTAAATGACTTGCACACCAGAATGAACATTTTTAAACTGAGCTATGCTCTGACCAAACTCTACAGGACTATGTTGTACTGATAAGTGAAACCCTTCTGCTAACTCACTTAACTAACATTAACTAATTCTACCATGAGAGTCATTTTCCACATACTCTGTATAGTGAGCACACTGGAAAAAGTCACAGTTAATGATTTACAGCCAGTACATGGCGCTGATCAGGACTCACATAACAATTTTTGTGCTCATTTCTGGATATGTATAAAGTTTTTATTGGATGATTTCAAGTATACAATGTCAATTCCAAACAATTCAAAACAAAGCCAGCCTCCACATTTACAGACTGGAGGTCTACATTTCAATCAACACTTTCTGGCAGCTTTGTTTTTCCACTTGCACAGTTTATTTGATTCCAGGAGTTCGAAATTTTTGGCTCCCAATCTTTCAAGCTCTCTTTCCAAATCTCTCCTCTTGTTTTCCATGTGAGGTATCAGATTGGATGATTGGCCAGATGAAAATACCATTCAAAAAAATATAGAACATGATGGAAATCTGAAATAAAACAGAAAATGCTGAAAACACTTAGCAGGCTGAACAGCCTCTGTGGAGAGATGAACAAAGTTGACAATTCAGATCGATGAATTTTCATCTGGACTCTGACAAAAGGACGTGGATATCCTAATTCTAGTTCTCTCTCCACAGACACTATATGTGTTTTCAGTGAGTTTTTAAACTTTCACAAACTCCATGGCAGGACACACAGAGATACAAAATTCAAAAAGCTGCAGATTATGTAAATTTGTACTAAAAGCTGAAAATGTTGGAAACACTCAGCAGTTCAGGCAGCATCGAGGGAAAGTGAAGCACAGTTAACATTTCAGGTCAAAGACCCTTCATCGGAAGTTCTGACGAGGAGCCTTCAACCTGACACATTAACTCTGTTTCATTTTCCATCGATTCTGCCTGACCTGCAAAGAGAGACAGTCTACATTTCAGGTCAAAGTCAGGTCAGGTCAGAACATCTGAGGAAGCGTCATCGACCTAAAATGTTAACTCTGTTTCTAATTCCTCAGATGCTACCTGACCTGCTGAGCGTTGGCAGCATTTTCAGTTTTTACTACAGATTTATACACCTGAGAACTCAGAGTGTGTAGATGAATCAGGAACCCTTACAGACTCAGAATTTTCAAAAAGAACATAGAACTGTGCAGCAACATACAAAATGCTGGGGGAACTTAGCAGGTCAGGCAGCATCTATGGAGGGAAATGGACCGTCAAGGTGCTGCCTCACATGCTAAGTTGCTTCAGTGCTTTGTACGTTGCTCCAAATTCCGGCATCTGCAGCCTCTTGTATCTCCATGGAACAGTACAGCACAAGAACAGGCCCTCCGTTTCTTGCATATTCATGTGCCTATCTAACAGCCTCTTGAATGCCACTGTTATGTCTGCTTCTATCACTACCCCTCGCAGTGCAGTCCAGGAACCTATCACTCTCTGTGTAAAATACTTGTCCCACACATTCCCTTTAAACTATCCCCCTCTCACCTTAAAGCTACAAACACTGAGCGATAAAGCTATTCTACAAACGTTCTCGCAGCCCAGTGATCAGATAGTCACCTGACACAATCCTTAAAAGGATAATGTCATAAACTAACAATCTTTGTTTGCAATCACTGTTACATTTACAGCAGTTCTTGTAATTTTTTTCATATCAACCCACGTTATTCTGCTACCTGTAAACAGAATTCACGCTGACTGCTGCTAACTGTGTTCACAGCGGACATTTCAAAAGTTGTGCACAAATCCTTTGGTCATTCTAAAGACTTACATGCAAACCTGAATGGCTTGCAGACATTTCTCATGCTGAGTTTTCCTTACCATTGACAAGAAGAAATTATAATTGATAAAAAGAATATCTCACCCTGCTCATTGCAAAGGCTGACATTGCAAGTTGAAATCATGGGGATACACATTGCATTTTCTCATTCAGCACTGATTTCCAATCCCAATCCCTGCAAATCAGGGGAAAGGTCAGAGGTCGAAGTGTGTAAGATATTCCTTTAGAAATTCCCTGACTGAATGTCACATGGGAGCAGTTTCTTCTTGTGGCTGGACAAACCCAGAGAGGCAAACAGAAGAACATAAGGGAAGAGCATCAGAGCAATGCACAATCTGCTGGAGGAACTCAGCAGGTTGAGCAGCATCTGTGGGGGGAGAAGGAATTATACAGTCATAGAGTACAAAAGCACAGAAACTGGCCCTTCGGCCCATCCAGTCCATGCTGACCTGCTCTTCAGCCTAGTCCCATCTACCTGCACCCAGACCATAACAGTCGACGTTTTGGGTTGACACCCTGCATCAGGACTAAGAGTGGAGAGGGGAGATGGCCGGTATAAAGAGGAGAGGGGGACTGGTGAGACAGGAGCCCAAGGTGATTGGTGGACTGAGGAGAGGTGGGAGATGACGGGCAGGTCAAGCCAGGTCAGGGAGGTGGAGCGGAGGAATGGAGTTGGGAGACAGAGGCAGGTTGATGATAGACTGAGGCAAAATTTTTTTATAAATTATTTTCATTTAGTTTTCTTAGATATTTGCCACAGACGACTGCGGAGACCAAGTCATTGAGTATATTTAAAGCGAAGGTTGATAGGTTCTTGATTAGTAAGGGCGTCAAAGGTTATTAACCAAGAAGGCAGGAGAATGGGGTGGAGAGGGAAAAATAAGTCAGCCATAATCGAATGGTGGAGCAGACTCGAAGGGCCGAATGGCCTAATTCTGCTCCTATGTCTTATGGTCTTATTTCTGCTAATCAGAAATATTTCTGAAGAGTTCGCAGAGTTTACGGCAGTGTCTGACTCCACCAGCTGGGGCCAGTTGCTGCTAGCGTACCATTGCACTTTGTTGGCCGGCCAATGAGAACGCAGGCTTGCTTGCACTTGCCTGGCTGCAGCAGGTAGTGCAGCCACAAGGACCAAATGGTGGTGAAGATGAAACGTAGGTCGGGACCAGTATGATTCAGTCCGTAAGTATGAAGTGCCCTTGACCAGGGTACAGGTTCGTTTGAGGACAGCTGTGATTTAAAAAAACTTAGGTTATTCCAATCTCAGGTTACAACAGGTTTATGCTTCAACTGCTCCAATTGCCAAGGAAAATCCCTGAGCCAGAGAGATTTGATCACAACGATTGATGACCAAGCAAAAACAGTTACAGTTAATGTCAGCAATAGATTAGTTAGTATAAAAGAGATCATAAACTCTGACATTACACAGTTAAAGCATGCCTATAAAGTTAGCAACAACAATTCTGTTCATCCTATCTTTGTATTTTGTTCCTCATTCCTTCTCAATCACTTTGATTGCCTGATAGTTAATTTTCTCCATCATTTAATCGGACATACGGCACAGATTTTCCACAAAAATTCCCATCAGAAACCTATTCCGCGTTGAAACTGATTGACACAGATTATATCAACTCTATCAAAATCCACAAGTGGGTAGATTAAGATGGCGACTTTGTACAAAAACATTAACAGAGGGAACAGCAGGTCAAGATACTGTCCAGGAAACAGTAGTGGGAAAGGTGGAGTAATGGGGTCTAATTCCAAGGTCTCATCCTGACCCCAATGTGGATTTGCTCCCTACCACCAGGAAGACCACTGAAGGACTCATCCTTTTCCATTGCTTTCAGGGGCTGGCAGAGAGAAGGTGAAGTTCATGCCATTACTTGAGATCATCGGTGAAATGCCTTTCACTCGGTGAAAGGCGCTCTTTTCTCTGCACAGGACCTGTTGCTCCTCCGGTGTAAGGAGATGTCTGTAAGGCTGGCACATTGCAGGCTCCAGGAGTACGTGCTAAGGGATGAACTGAGGTTTGGTGAAACCATCACAAAGGCTTTGTGGGGAGGATCCACAGTTTAGAGGCTACTTTCCTTGGACCCTGAGGAGCTGGATCCTGTGTAACCAACTCTGAAACACTTTATGGGTGTATTTCTCTCTTCCTTCCTCTTCCATCAGGTAGAAGATACAGGAACCTGAGGGCACATACCACCAGTCTTAAGGACAGCTTCTACTCCACTGTGATAAGACTATTGAACAGTTCCCTTATACAAGGAGATGGACTATGACCTCACCATCTACCTTGTTGTGACCTTGCACCATATTGCTCTGCACTTTCTCTGTAGCTGTGACACTTCACTCTGTACTGTTATTGTTTTGACCTGTACTACCTCAATGCACTCTGTACTAACTCAATGTAACTGCACTATGTAATGAATTGACCTGTATGATTGGTATGCAAGACAAGTTTTTCACTGTACCTCGGTACAAGTGACAATAATAAACCAATACCAATACTAATATTGTTTAAAGAGAAGAACAGAAGTGACATTGATACATTGTAAGAGAATGTGTTGAGTTAATGGTATAATGAATTTAGAAAAAGATGTACTGATTTTGTTTACTGTGTATATATTATGAATAAAATATATTTTTGAAGAAAGTAAGTCAAGCCATCCCATTTCCCTGTGTCAACTTCAGATTAGTCAGTTTCAGATTAGTTCAGTTTATTGTCATTTACACTTCCTGGGAAACTTAGTGTCTTGACTCATCGACTCAGAGAGGAAAACGGCACACAAACTGGCAAACTGGACATTCCCTTTTCGCTCTCCTGCCTTCTCGGAGAAGATACAGGGGCTTGTAAGCCCAGACAACAAGAGTCAAGAACAGCTCCTTCCCCACAGCCGTCAGACTTCTGAACCAATTACCCCTTCCCAGTGGTGCTGTCACATTCTCAAACCCTTAATTCTACCTCTTCTGTTACTGTCATTTTAGCATTTCTTTTGCACTGTATACTTTGCACAGTCCATTGTCTTTGCACTCACTTCTGTATTTATCGTTGTATTTATTATTACCACGTACACTGTTTACTCTGTGAGCTTCACATGAGCAAGGAATTTCATTGCACCCTGGTATATATGACAATAAACTAATTTGAATCTGAGTCTGTGCCAATCCCATTTTGCACTAATCCTCCATTAATCCCATTTTTTTATTCCCCCTACATTCTCATCATTTGCCCTCCCAGATTCTAACACTAGGGGTAATTTACAATGGCCAATTAACCTGCCAACCTGCATCACTTTGGATGTGGAAGGAAACCAGAGCACCCAGAGGAAACCCAAATGGTCACAGGGAGAATGTGCAAACTCCACCCAGACAGCGCCCGAGGTCAGGATCAAATGCAGGTCTCTGGTGCTGTGAGGCAGTGGCTTTACCAGCTGCGCCACTGTGCTGCTCCTCTTTTGGAATGAAGCAGCCCAAGTCTGGGCACATCTTCCTCTCCTCATGGTCCAGCCAACCTTGGTAGCGCCTCAGTCATGAACTTATACAAAAAATCCTGTTGGAAATCCATTCCACGTTGAAACCCATTGGCCCAGATCATTTTACTCCAGCAAAATCCACAAATATGTGCATTAAACTGGTGACTTTGTGAGGGAAAAGCGAGAACAAGGCAAGTTGCAGAGAGTGGTAAACACTGCTCAGTCGATCACAGGTAAGTCACTTCCTTCCATCCAGTCCATCTTCACAGTGCGTTGCTTCAGGAAGACTAAGAGTATCGTCAAGGATGCCTGCCACCCTGGCCGTTCCCTTTTCTCTCTTCTGCCTCTAGGGGAAGATCCGGAGCTTGGAAGCATCGATGACCAGACTCAAGAACGGCTTCTTCCCCACTGCTATCAGACTTCTGAACAAATCACCTCTTTCACATCCCCTTCCCGGTAGTGCTGCCACTTTCTTGAACCCTTAATTATACCTGTACAAAACTTTGCACTGCTTTACTTTGCACCTTTCCATTGTTTTGCACTCATCATTGTAATTATTGTTACAGTTATTATTACCATGTATACTGTTTGCTCTGCAAGCTTCATGCGAACAAGGAATTTCATTGCACCTAAGTGTATGTGACAATAAACTAACCTAATCTGAAACTATCTAATCTGAAGTTGATTAAGGTATCACAATCTGCAGAAGTCTGTTGCAGGCCGATGAGTCAATGGTTTGCATTGGCCAAGGGTTAAAGTCACTTGTATCGACCTTGCTCATTGAAGCAAATGGATCCCTTCGATTCTAACCTGCCATGTGTATCTGGGAGGAGATATTTACAAGCTCCTGCCATTGGTGGTGCTGTGGTTCCATGCACCACTACGCACCTTTTCTCTTTTTGTCACGTCCATCTCATAGGTGTAGTATACACGGTACTGGAGGCATGGTGGGGAGGGGGGGAGTGAGGGGGGAAGGGGGAGGTGTGCTGCGAGTGGATGGGTACGATAGCATAGTTATTTTTGCTAGATCTTTGGCCAGATCCAGAGACATGAGTTCGAAGGGTCCTGACCCAAAGCGTTGACCATCTGTTGAAGAGTTCTGACCCAAAGCGTTGACCACTGATGCTGCCTGGCCTGCTGAGTTCCTCCTGCATCTTGCTTTTTTTCATCCAGATTCCAGCATCTGCAGTCCTTTGTTTCTCGTTATTGGTATTGGTATTGGTTTATTACTGTCACTTGTATCGAGGTACAGTGAAAAAGTTGTCTTGCATACTGATCGTACAGGTCAATTCATTACACAGTGCAGTTACATTGAGTTAGTACAGAGTGCATTGAGGTAGTACAGGTCAAAACAATAACAGTGCAGAGTAAAGTGTCACAGCTACAGAGAAAGTGCAGTGCAATAAGGTGCAAGGTCACAACAAGGTAGATCGTGAGGTCATAGTCCATCTCATTGTATAAGGGAACCGTTCAATAGTCTTATCACAGTGGGGTAGAAGCTGTCCTTAAGCCTAGTGGTACGTGCCCTCAAGCTCCTGTATCTTCTACCTGATCGAAGAGGAGAGAAGAGAGAATGACCCAAGTGGGGGGGGGGGGGGGGTCTTTGATTATGCTGGCTGCTTCACCAAGGCAGCGAGAGGTAAAAACAGAGTCCAAGGAGGGGAGGCTGGTTTCCGTGATGCAACTCTGTGCAGTTTCTGTCCTTCCATGGTTGCATTCTCAGTGGGTTGGTTGGAGGGAGATAACTGTAAGCCATTATACAAAACAATCCTCACCTCCAGAGTGAAATAAACATATCTGGTATTTAGGTGGACCCTCCACCTAACTGTGGTGGATATCTTACATCAAATTTTAGCCTCCCTTCCCCAACAGGAATGATGCAAGAACAAATATTCCCTTCTTTCAACCCCTTCTCTTTTTGTCACGTCCATTTCATAGATGTAGTCGACATGGTACTGGAGGGATGGTGGGGGGGAAGGGGTGTTATGAGTAGATGGGTACAATAGTTATTGTTGCTAGACTTTTGGCCAGGTACAAGGACATGAATTTAAATCCCAGCATGGCAACTGGGGAACTTAAATTCAAATAATTATGTGAATCAAGAATTAGCTTCAGTAATGATAATCACAACTGTTGTTAAATGCTGTCTGAGTTACTAATTTGTCATGGAAGAAACTTTGTCATCCTTACATCCTATATAAGATTCCAGACCCAACAATGTGCTTGACTCTTGGATTCCCTCTAGTTGTTGAGCTGTTGGCAATGGCCAATAAATGCCAATGTTACCAGCAATGTCCAGATCTTATGAAGGGATGAAAGTTGGTAAATATTGCTTCAAGACTGTTGCCTCTTCATATGTAATGTCAGGTGGTTGACTGGTCCATTGGTTGTCCCATTATTTGTGGAAGTTTCCAGAGTTAGTTTGGGGCAACCGTTGACATAAATGGACATGTTTGTTAGAGTGGAAACACAAGACACTGCAGATGCTGGAATCTGGAGCAACACACAAAACATTAGAAAAACTCAGCAAGTCAGGCAGCATCTATGGAGGGAAATATACAGTAATAGGGTTATTCCTGGAATGAAATGGTTGTGTAACACAAACAGTTAAAGAAATCAGATCTGAAGTCTTTGAAGTTTAGAAAAATGAGGGATGATCATATTGAAAAATGTTAGATCCTGAAGGGGTATGACAGAATAGATGTCAAGGTATTTCTATTAGTGAGAGAATCTCGATTGAGCGGACATAGTTACATGATTAGTCACCACATCCAAGCCAACTATCAAGTATCATATACCATAATCCTATTTTGCCTCCTGCATCCCCATCCACTTTCCCTCCCCGATTCCCATATCAGCCACCTACATTCCTGGTGGAAATGTACAGAAGACGATTAACCTACCTACCTGCAGGTCTTTGGGATGTGGGAGGAAACTGGATCACCTGGAAGAAACTCATGCAATCACAGGGGGAATGTGTGAACTCCACACAGACAGCACCCGAAGTCAGGATTGAACCAGGGTTACTGGAGTGTTGAGGCGGTGACTCGACTTGCTGTACCACCATACTCCCAAAGCCACACACACTTCAATTTTAGAATAAACCTTTCTTGTGTTTAAAATAGATTTGGCTTTTCCCCTGTAAGCTGTGTGCCAACAGTGAAAATACATTCTAATTTTGAAGCCCTTACCTTTTCAGTGCTTCAGGTAAAGATTACTGAAGTATGAACATAAAATTACAGACATCAACAAGTGGTGCTTTGAAAAATAAATGTCAAATTCCTCAAAGGCTAATTTTATTAGTGCATAAGTGCACCAGTTGTCTCAATGCTATCTAAAAATTCCCGGGGGGAAGGCTTATACGCCTGATTTTACCCTATTTAATAAGACACTGGGTAGCTAACCCTCATATAGGGATCTGCTGATCACTTCTCAGTGAAACATAAATAAAGACGAGACAAACAAGTGGAAAGACATTCAACCTTTAACTCAATATAACTGAATCCAAATGTTTTGTTAAGTAAGTAATTATTTAATTAATTGGAATTACCACCACAAATGTAGAGCAGACTATGTTACACTCTGCTAGACATTAGTGTGTAGATTAGTATATAGCTTAGAGTATGTTAAGATCTCTTTTCTTATTCACTCTGAGATCTGAAATGGAGCCTTGAAACATCAATCATAGAGTATTAGAGTGATACAGCATGGAAACAGGCCTTTCGGCCCAACACATCCATGCCGGTCACAGTGCCCACCGAACTAGTCCCATTTGCTTGCGTTTGGCCCATATCGCTCTAAACCTTTCCTGTCCATGTACATATCCAAATGTCTTTTCAATGTCGTTACTGTATCTGCCTCAATCACTCTCTCTGGCAGCTCATTCCATATATGCACCTCTCTCTGTGTGAAGAAGTTATCCCTTAAGTCCCTTCTAAATCTTTCACCTCTCACCTTAAACCTATGCCCTCTATTTCTAAGTTTCCCTTCCCTGGGAAAAAGACTGTGTGTTCATCTATATGCCCCTCGTGAACGTACACACCTCTATAAGGTCACATTCATTCTCCGAGTCTCGAAGGAATAAAGACCTAGCCTGCCCAACCTCTCCCTATAACTCAGCCACTCGAGTCCTGGCAGCATCCTCGTAAATCTTCTCTGCACTCTTTCCAGTTTAATGACGTCTTTCCTACAAACAGGGTGACCAAAACTGTACACAGTACTCCAATTGTAGTCTCACCAATGTTTTGTACACTGTGACATAATGTCCCAAATCCTCTACTCAATGCCCTGATTGATGAATACTCTATGACCTGACTGATAATCAGTGATTGAAGGTGCTGTATGCTAGAGTGAAAATCCATTGTCTTTGAAGATATTACACTTATTTAAAGTTAAGGGGTTGGAGACTCCATTAAAGTAACAATGGAAAAAAGATGAGGCAAGAGAGAATAGCGCTGAATCTAAGTGATAAGATATCTTTACCAGTCACGTGTACATCGAGACACACAGTGAAATGCATCTTTTGCGTAGAGTGTTCTGGGGGCAGCCCAGAATCCCAGAAGCCCTGAAGTATCCCAGAATTCCATGCTTTAACCATTCACAAGACATGGGTGTTGCTGGCAAGGCCATCATTTGTTGCCTGGACATAATTACACTTGAGCCACCTTCTTGAAGCTCTGCAGACCTTCTGTGAAGTTAGTGCCACACGATGGTGTAAGACCGGTGACATATTTCGAAGTTTGGATGGTCTATGACTTAGAGGGGAACCTGAAGGAAGTGGTGGTCTGACGTCCATGCTTCACTTGCCCCTCTTGCTAATAAAGGTCACAAGGATGAGACGTGCTGCCAACGTATCCAAGGCAAGCAACTACAGTGCATTTTTTGTAGATGGTAGATACTGTAGCTACTGTGTGAGGCAATGTAGATTCGGGATTGTGGATGGGATACGTAGCAGTTAACATAATGCTATTACAGGGCCAGCGACCCAGGTTCAATTCCCACCGCTGTCTGTAAGGAGTTTGTACATTCTCCCCGTGTCTGCGTGGGTTTCCTTCGGGTACTCCGGTTTCCTCCCACATTCCAAAGACGTACGGATTAGGAAGTTGTGAGCATGCTATGTTGGCGCCGGAAGCGTGGCAACACTTGCGGGCTGCCCCCAAAACATTCTATGCAAAAGATACATTTCACTGTGTGTTTCAATGTACATGTGACTATTAAAGAAATCTTATCTTATGTCATTCAAATCAGTTGCTTGGTGTTAGATGAGGTGAAGTCTCTGAACAATGAACTAGAACGTCAGCCCTCTTACCCAACCTAGAGTCTTTGGATGAGGACTTGGACTCACTGGCCATCTAAATCGATATCAAGCCAACATGAACAGCCAAGGCAGAAAATATTCTGTCTATTTAGTCTGATACATTCACATAACATTAAAATTAGTCATCCTCTTTAAACAGAAGGACAACTGCTACAGAAGTGTCATCTCTTTGCTTTCTGAAGGGGAGGGTCACTCTGCTTATCAAAACAGTTGGTTAAACCTTCCTTTGTTTCTGCCTGCACATTTATAACCTGACAGAAGTTCCGTCAAAACCTACCATCAGATTAATTTCATGATCTCAGCAGCGACTCCTGTCTTTTCTGAATTGAGATAATGAACGTTCCTTCACCAAACAGTGAGGCAAGAGGGCCAGGCAACTTCAGTTCAACATTTAACCCAGTTGGTTGGACACATTCCCTTCCTGATTTTGGATGTCATTGCCTGTTTGTACGTCCAGTGTGAAAAGAATGTCCTGTGCTCAAATGTGCACTTTGTGATGACTTCTCATTCAGGTATAAATGTTGTTACAATCCGGTCAGAATTGAAAGCACTTAAGCTTCCCCTCAATACCACTCTCCAATAAAAAACAATGAATTGGCAGGATAGAAATATGTCAGTATTTTAAAGAGCCGTCTGATCATCAAAGGGTTAATTAGTAGAAGCAGTTAGTTGAAGATGAAAAGTGAGTAAAACAGATAATCGAGATAGTTACAGCATTGGTGAAGCATATAATTTGCTGGAAATTTAAGCAAACTCCTGTCTTTGGCTGTCTGTTGCATAGGGAGGATTGCAGCTGTCAACTTCTTTATTAATTTAATAAACACATCAAGGCAAAGTTCACTGAATGCTTTAATCACCATAATTAATGCATGCAATTTGGTTTGAAAAAATAAAATTTGTTGATGTCAACTAATTATCATGCAAATCAGGCTGCAGTGAGGCACAGAAGAATTACTAATCACGGCTCTGCTTTGGAGTGATTCCCAGATGTGGAAGGATTTGGGGGGTTGGGGGTTGGGGTGGTGTTGGTGAGGGATGGGGGTGGGGAGGGGGGGTGTTGGATTGAGGTGGGGGGGTGGGAGAGCTGTCTTGGCACAATTAAAAATTGTCAGAGCCAGAAGATGCTGTCACCTATTTATTGTCAAATTAATTCAGCCCTGTCTGAACTACCATCTGCAGCAAGGGAGCACAATGTCACCAGCTTTACGAGCTATCACTGCCAGTGAAAAGCACGGCTCACTCTGATGGCTCTGATAATGGGCTAAAGCTAAGCAATTCGAACAGATACATCATAGATTTTCTCATAATTACCTGACCTGTTACTCTGTGTCAGTCCACCGCCAACATACTGTTTTCATGTCAGAAGCTGTGTGGGCAAACTCTGCTTTGATCATCATGTATGCTGCAGATGTCATCATTACTGTATTTTAATTGACTGTGGGGTAGCTTTAAATAGCACCTTCTATTCAGTCTGCTCGGGCTTGATGAGCATGACAACCCAGTGTTTGTTAACATTAGTGCTCCATGATAGGCATGTCAGTGTTCTCTTATTCAATCCACCTATCTGTTTGCAGACATTCACATCCAAACAGTGGGGTGGGGGGTGGGGGGGGAAAGAGAAAAAAATTTTAAGTTCTGGAGAGCATTTGCCTTTCCCCCACCCACCCATTCCGTCCCGCTATTGCGGAGAGAACGTTCCTTTTTTTTCCCTTAAAATCCAAAGCTCTCTCTGCAAAAGCCCGCGCCGTAAAATCCAGGGCTGTTGACGACAATCCGGTATATCCCCTTGCTTGATGCCATGCTCAGAGTGGCCAAAACCAACAGTAATTGACAGATAATTGTGCGCGCTTAGATGCCAGACACTGTTGCTGCCTCATTTTGAGTGACACTAACCTGCCAAAGAAAGGCTGCTGCCACTCAGTTGAAATGTCCATCAAGTTCAAGGATGTTCCATATGGTGCTGTGGCGGTTTAGTCAGAAATCAGGATATCTGCTCATCAAAGTGTATGTCGCAAAAACACCGAATTTCAATGGCGTTAAAAAAAAGCTGCCAGTTTATTACTTGGCAGTGGAGTGAAAGAATTATCATTTAGATGCAGCAACTTCAGGACGTCCCAGCACAAACATGATGGTGCTCCTTCTGTGTTGTAAATTTTCTATGATTCTAAAGTGGTCTCAAGGTGATAAAATACTTTTTGAAGTGTGATGTGGGAAAAGCGGCAGCTAAATTGCCAATAGAAAGCTCCGACAAACGTCAATGAGGCAAGGATCATATAATCTGTTACTGTGATGTTGGTTGAGGGATTAAGCATTGTCCAGACCATCTGTGCTCTTCAAAATAGCTCGGTTATGTCCACCTGATAAGACAGACAAGGCTTTGGCTGAACAGTCATTCCAAACACAGCACCTCCACTAATGCAGTACTCCCTCAGTACTGCGCTGATGTGTCATTCTGAATTTTATCTCCAAGTCTCCCGAAGTCTCTGAAGTGGGATTGAACCTACAAATTTTTGACTTGGAGTACTATGAATTAAGCCTCAACTGACACACTTACCACAGCGAAAAAAAGCAGGGTCCTGAAGAAGGATCCTGACCCAAAACGTTGACCGCCTGCTTTTCTCCACGATTGCTGCCTGACCTGCTGAGTTCCTCCAGTATCATCATGCTTTTCATCCACTCACAGCAGTCTCTGAAACACCTTGGAAAATGTTGTTCAAAGTAAAAGGTCGTTCTAAAGCTTTTTGGCTTCTATCAGTTGTTCAATATATAAGCCCCTCTAAAGTACTACAGTTGTGACCTAATGTAGCTCCAAGATTTATCAGGCTTTGTAGCTTTTACTCGAAGTATTCTACAACAAATACAAATTGAGGAGGCGGCAAGGTAGTGTAGAGGTTAGCATAACGCTATTACAGCGCCAGCAACCGGGGTTCAATTCCGGCCGCTGTCTGTAAGCAGTTTGTATGTTCTCCCCGTGTCCGCATGGGTTTCCTCCAGGTGCTCTGGTTTCCTCCCACATTCCAACGACGTACAGGTTGGGAAGTTGAGGGCATGCTATATTGGTGCTGAATGCGTGGCGACACTTGCGAGCTGCCCCCAGCACATTCTCAGTAACGTAAAAAGATGCATTTCACTGTGTGTTTCAATGTACATGTGACTAATGTATAAATAAATATTTTAAATATCTTAATTTGTTCCACTTCTATTGATGAAGTGAGATGGATCTGCAGATATAATGGGAACTATAAGGAATAATGAACAGGCTATTCTAAAAACCATCGATAAGACAGGTTCACTTTTCTTAACTCAGAATATATTGTGATCGCTAAAAACAGCACAACTCCCAGATGTTTATTAAGACTAATGATGAACTAACAAAACTCCTGTGATACTGCTTACAGAGAGTTGGAGAACAGATCCTTTTGTAAGTACTTACACTGTACACAATGTACTCTGTTAAAGTGTAGCAATGTGTAATATGGTGCACCCCTTTAAGACCACATCTACTTTGCCTTTCAGGGATCTATCAATAGGATGTAGAACAGATCAGCAGTTGTAACACAAAATGTCATTCAGCCCAAATAGCCTGTGCTGGCTCTCAAGAAGAACTATTCAGAATCAATCACAGTGCATTACTCCCTGCCCCTCAAGAGGGAATGATTGGCTTTCTTTCCCCATTCTAACACCGTTCATAGAAACGTACACTTCAGAAGACCATTCGGCCCTCTATCTCTGTGGCTACCCTTTGAATGGCCTGATAATTAGTTCCAAACTATTTTTCTTTTCCCATAGCCCCTGTAGTTATTTCCTGTTCATGTCCAATTTTCTTTTGAAAGTTATTATTAGATTTGTTTCCACTACCCTTTCAGTCAATGTGTTCCAGACCATATCAAATTGCTGCATAAAATAAAAAAAGCATCTCATCATCTCCCAAGTGTTTTCGGCATTTTTGTTAAATGTCTATCTTTTGATTATCATTCCTCTGCCAATAGAAGCTGATTCTCTCCATTCACTCCAGCAAACACCAATTACAAATTTATCTCTATTAAGTTGCCTTCTCAGTAGTAAAGAACGTTCCCAGCATCTCCATTTTCTGCACACACTGGTAGTACTTCTGAACTCGGCACGTGGCTGTGATAATCAAGTCGCAAAACATACATATTCATACAGAAACACACATGCATATGCACAACACGCATGTGTGCATGTACACATGCATTCCCGGCACACATGCACCAAATGCATGTCTGGATGTACACACATGCAATGCAAACACATGCATATGCAAATACATGCACGCACATTCACATTTGCAAACATGTGCATGGCACACATCTGCATATGTTTGTATGCACACGCGATGATGCAATGTGCACATGTCTGCACACACAATACAACACATGTGCACACAGAGATGCATACAATGCAACCACATGCACGCATGCATCTGTGTGTGTGCATGTGCACACACACACACACATGCACACACACAGTTGTGGGATACATGATCAATGCATAGATGAGTTGTTAAACAGCATGCCATGCCATCTGTTCAACCATCTCCTTCAATTAACAATGATTCACACCAGAATTCTGAACTGAACAATTGAGATAAATAATTCCACTCACTCTGGTTCGATAGCAAAGGACCCACCAGTGACTTTTTGCAGTCAAAAAGAGAACTCAAGCAATCTGGCTGAAAATTTATAACTGCAACACAATTCCCAATGCACCAGGGATTTGGCTGAAAGTGAAGGGGATATTGTATTATGTCTCAATTCAGCAACAAACCTGGACAGCTCTCAATTCGTGGCCGAGTATGTGATCGATTATTGTATTAATCCATCTTCCTACAGCAATCTCTGGTGAACTTAATCAAGTTGCTCTGAAGAGGTCAGGTCTATCCCGAATAATAATGTGCACTCAAAACATGATTTTTTAATTATTATTTTGGCCTGGTCTCATAAAAGAAAATAATAAAAAAATGACATAACTTCATTTGTTTGAAAATGTGTGTATATCTAAATGATGGATGACAGGCTGCATTGAGGAAGAAAATGTTTCCACTTTATTTCCAGTATTAGCAACAAATATGACTTTTCCATTTACACAGGAAAGAGGCTGTGGAGTGCTTCCGCCTCATTCCCTCGGGGAATCCGTATCAAACCCAGCTGGAGTGCATAAACTGGGGAGGAACAAGACAAGGTAGTATTAAGATCAATGCTAGGTGAGGAATGGCAATGGTATTGCAACAAAGGTAGTTTGTCTGCCCTAGAAGTTGGACTGTATTACCTTCTGAGTCCGTTCTTCAGTTGCTGCAGACTCTGGTTCCTTCACCAACTTCAAGGCTTACTTACACAGAAGTAGTTGGTAATTAGGTTACTATTGTCACGTACTGAGATAGAGTGAAAATCTTTTGTTTGCATGCCATCCAGACCGATCATTCCACACATAAGCACATTGAGGTAGTACAAAGGGAAAAACAATAACGGAATGCAGAAGATAGTGTTACAGTTACAGAGAAAGTGCAGTGCAGGTGGACAAATAAGGTGCAAGAGCCATGACGAGGTAGATTATGAGATCAAGAGTTCATCTTGATCGTACAAGAGGTTCATTCAAGAATCTTATTACAGCAGGATACAAGCTGCCCTTGAGCTTGCTGTTACGTGTTTTTAAGCTTTCGTATCTTCTGCCCAATGGAAGGGGGGAGAAGAGAGAATGACCCGGGTGGGAAGGGTTTTTGATTATATTGGCTGCTTTCCCGGGGCAGCAGGATGTGTAGACTGAGTCCATGGAGGGGAGGTTGTTTTTTGTGATAGACTGGACTGTGTTCACTACTCTCTGCAAATTCTTGTGGTCTTGGGCAGAGCAGTTGCCATTCCAAGTTGTGATGGTGCATCTATAATAATTGGCGAGGATCATCAGGGACATGTCAAATTTCCTTAGCCTTCTGAGGAACTGGAGGCGCTGGTGTTCTTCCTTGGCCGTAGAGTCTACGTGGTTGGACCAGGGCAAGCTATTGGTGATATTTAAATCTCAGAAATTGAAGCTGTCAACCATCTCCACCTCACACCATTGATACAGACAGGGGCATGAGCTAAAACAATTGATGATGGTGGAACAAACTACAGAAATTGCCTGCAGTTCTAGGCAGGTCGGGCAAGATTTGTGGTGGGACTTGACATTTCAGGACAATGACTTTTCATCATAAATGGGCCAGAGAGAAAAGCAGAACCTCTTGAATGTGAATATACCAGATAGAGGAGTGGCAGAAGTTTAATTGTGGTGGCGATCTTGCTATGTCATTTGAAGATTATGGTTTAAGTTCTCACTCCAAGAACTTGAGCTCAGAAGTCTAAGCTGCCACACCAGTGTGGTGCTGCACCGTCAAAGGTACTTCTTTCGGCAAAAAATATTCAACCAAGTCCTTGAATGCTCTCTTGTGCGAATATAAATAATCCCAGAACACTCTTTTGGAAAGAGCAGGGGAATTATCTCTGGCGGTTGAACCAATGTTTATTCCTCAATAAACATTATTGAAACAGCTTATCTTATCAATACCATATTGTTGTTTGTGGGAGTCTAATGTACACAAATTGGCTGCTGTGTCTCCTTCATTACAGTATTGACTACACTTCAAAAGTCCCTGTTTGGCTGTAAAATGCTTTGGAATGATGCCAGAGGCGCAAGTCTATTTTTATTCTTTTCTCATGATAGGTCATCAACCTAAAACCTTAGCAAAAAAACAAACTGCTAGAGAAACCCAGTGGATCAGGCAGCATCTGTGGAGGTGAATGGACAGTCAATGTTTCGGGTCGAGACTCGCTAGAAGAACAGCACTTCATATTCCACCTGGGTGGTCTGCAACCCGACGGCATGAACGTTGAGCTCTCCAGTTTCAGGTGACCCGCTCCCCCTCTGTGCCTTTTCCTTTCCCTTTGATCTATTCAGTTCCTCCTACACACACAAACACGCACACGCGCACACACACACACACACACACACACACACACAGATACATACAGACAGACACACACATACACACAGATACATATAGACAGACGCACACGCACACGCACACACACACACACAGATACAGACAGACAGACACACACACACACACAGATACATACAGACACACACACACACACACACATACACAGACACACTGAGACAGCCACAGACACACACAGGCACACATACATGCACGTACACCACTGCCCCATTACTCTGTTTCTTACCCTTCCCCCCCTACTCCATATGCCATTCACCCACACATTTTTCCCACTGGGTCCCCTCCCCCCCACTGCTCCCGTCTGCCCTCCCCACCTCCCTCATTTGGTTCCATGCCCCACCTTTCTCTCCTCTCAGATTCCTTTAGCCCGTTGAACTGAAAGTTTAACTGCTTCTACCTTCACCGAGGCTGGCTGACCTGCTGAGCATTTCCAGCATTTGTAAAGGTTTTCTACATACAGCAAAGGATTGCCCCTCCACCAGAGATTCCTCAGCTCAGAGATTTATGACATCTTGGGATGTTTAACTCATCCTCTCTGTCAGCAAGAGAATGACAGAGACTAAACATTACTGATAAGGAGTTAGGTGGCTCCAAGGCATCCGGCCAACACACAATTGCACGAAATTTGACATTACATCAGAAATGTTGAGATAATCCGAGTCATACCTGACATGATGGTACTTCCAAGTGGAAGAAGTTAGAAACCTACCAAAAACCTGAATAGAGGTTTATAAAGTTACGTGAGACATAGATAGGCCAGGTAATCAGAGTCTTTTTCCCAGGGTAGAAATGTCAAATACGAGGGAAAAAAAGGGGACAGAGAGGAGTGGTTACCAGAAGTTAGAGAAATCGATGTTCATGCCGTCAGGTTGGAGACTCCCAAGGCAGAATATGAGGTGCTGTTCCTCTAATCTGCATCTAGCCTCAACTCAGCTGTGGAGGAAGCCGTAGACAGACATGTCAGTGCAGGAAGGGCATCTTATGCTTTCTGCAATTCCTTCCCAAGACTGATCAGCCTGGATCAGAGTTAAAGGGGTGGTTAAGTTACAGTGTTAAAGTGTAAGGGACTTTGGCCATTGATAGAGAGACAAGAGTTCAAATCCTGTCACAACAGCTAGCGATTAAAATTATTGCCCTCCAAGAGAGGAAATCTGTTGTTCTTACCCTTTCTCACCAGTTTGGTATTGGTATTGGTTTATTATTGTCACTTGTACCGAGGTACAGTGAAAAACTTGTCTTGCATACCGATCATACAGGTCAATTCATTACACAGTGCCGTTACATTGAGTTAGTACAGAGTGCATTGATGTGGTACAGGTAAAAACAATAACAGTACAGAGTAAAGTGTCACAGCTACAGAAAGTGCAGTGCGATAAAGCACAAGGTCACAACAAGTTAGGTTGTGAGGTCAGAGTCCATCTCATTGTATAAGGGAACCGTTTAATAGTCTTATCACAGTGGGGAAGAAGCTGCCCTTAAGTCTGGTGGTACATGCCCTCAGACTCCTGTATCTTCTACCCAGTGGAAGAGGAGAGAAGAGAGAATGACCCGGGTGGGGTTTTTGATGGTGCTGGCTGCTTCACCAAGACAATGAGAGGTAAAGACAGAGTCCAAGGAGGGGAGGCTGGTGTCTGTGATGCGCTGGGCTGTGTCCACAACTCTCTGTAGTTTCTTGCAGTACTGGGCGGAGCAGTTGCCGTACTAAACTGTGATACATCCAGATAGGATGCTTTCTATGGTGCATCAGTAAAAGTTGGTGAGAGTCAAAGGGGACAAACCAAATTTCTTTAGCCTCCTGAGGAAAGTAGAGGCGCTGGTGAGCTTTCTTGGCTGTGGCATCTGACCTGATTTGACCAAGACAGGGCTGTTGGTGATATTCACTCCCAGGAACTTGAAGCTCTCAACCCTCTCTACCTCAGCACAGTTGATGTAGACAGGTGCATGTAACACTGACCCCTTTCCTGAAGTCAATGACCAACTCTTTTGTTTGTGACTCCAGCCATACTTATGTGGTTGATTCTTAACTGCCACTTTGATGAGCAATAAAAGCTGGTTTAGCCACAGTGACTATGTCATTTGAGCAGTAAACAAATATTTAGCACTTATTATAGAAACCAGCTGTTGTTCATTCCCATTTGCCACTGGGTAGATTGAAAACCTAATCCAATGTGACTGAAGTGGCTTCTCAAAGGGTTTGGCTTTATCACTGCACTGTGGAATAAACCGTTACTAAGTCATAGAGTCATACAGCATAGAAAAAGGCCCTTCAGCCCACCACTTGCATGCTGCCCACTGTACGTAACTACACTAATCCCATTTACCCACATTAGGTCCCTAGCCTTCTCTGCTATGGTGATTCAAAGTCAATGTCAAAGTTGAGTTTATTGTCATATACACAAGTAAATTTACACAAATGTTGTATCTCTGATGTTGTGTTCCTGTGATGTTGCTGCAAGATGCAATGAAAAACTTACTTGCAGCAGCATCACTGGCACATAGCATTAGAGACACAACATTCACAAGGAAAACATAAATTAAACATAAATTGTACAAAATTATACAAGAACACAATTAGAACAACAAAAAAGTGCAAAGTGATCAAAGTGGTCATCGTGTTGCTGTACTAAGGAAGTGATGAGGGTTGTGCAGGTTGGTTCAAGAACCGAATGGTTGAAGGGAATTAGCTGTTCCTGAACCTGGTGGTGTGGGACTTTGGGCATCTATACCTCCTGCCCAATGGTAGCTGTGAGAAGGTGGCATGGTCTGGATGGTGGGGATCTTCGATGATGGATGTTGCCTACTTGAGGCAACGCCTCCTGTAGATACTACCGATGGTGGGGAGGGATATGCCCGTGATATATTGGGCAGGTGCTTATCTAAATGTTTCTGAAATGTTGTGAGTAACTGCCTCCACCACTTCTTCCAGCAGTGTATTCCAGACTCCAACCACTGTGTGTGAAACATTTCCCCCTCAGATCCACTCTTTTGGGATATGACTTGCTTTGTTTTCACTTATCCATGCAATCCATTGATCTATGATTTGGGGATTCCCCTCCCCTTGTTTCCTCTGGGAAGCATGCTGGCATCCAGCAAATTTCACCGATGAACAGAAGAGTTTTGCTCCTTCCCTGGCTATTAGACAGGGGAATCTAAACACAGATTTAAGGTGAGAGGAGAATGATATGAAAGGGACCTGAGGGGTAACCTTCTCACACAGAGGATGGTGGGTATATGGAACAAGCTGTCAGAGGAAGCTGAAGAGGTGAGTACAATTACAACATTTAAAAGACATTTTGGTAGGAACATGGATAGAAATGGTTTAGAGGGATATGGGCCAAACGTAGGCAAATGGGGCTAGCTTGGATAGACATCTTGGTCGGCATGGACTAGTTGGGCCAAAGGGCCTGTTTCCATGCTGTATAACTCTATGACTCTATGAATCTATTCAGTAACTTCATTTATTCCTCTTTTCCTCTTCTCTGCCAGTAGCCAGAGAGATCTTACTCACAGATGACAATAACAAGGGACTTAACCACTTGGAGGCCTCCTGGCAGCCAATAGATCTCCAGTTCTCTCCAGCTCTGCTAATCCAAATTGTTACTGCTTCGTCAGAAAGCTACAGATTTATAACACATTTGATTTTGGCAGATGACATCATATGGCATTTTATAAAATGTAATTATTCACAGCATATGGATATTCATGGCAATGCCAAGATCTATTGTTTATCCATTAATGCCCCTGAACTGGAGGAGATAAAATAATGAGGTTGATGTAGGATTAGTGCAGATGGATGGTTGATGGTCGGTGTGGACTCCACGGGCTGAAGAGCTTGTTTCCATGCGGCATCTCTCTCCATGCTTCTATGAGAACCAACTGCTTCAGTGGGTCCGGAATCACATACAAGCCAGACAAGGTAAGGACAGCAGGCTTTCTTCCCAAAGGGAGTTTTTTTCCCCAATAATACAAGTCCTCAGTTGGTAGCACCATTCCTGAGATTAGCTTTTCTTCCATTTATCTATTTGGATTTAAATGTCCTAGTTGCTATACTGGTATATGCTGAACAGGGCTCCAGAATTTTGCTTGCTACCTCTGGAATTTAACCACTACATATCTTTGTCTGCTCAACCTCATTGTCTTCTGTGCTTTTTCTATTGGACATTATGAATTTTCCCTGAAGGTCAGTTCCATGGGCAATGCTCGTCCTCCAACTTTCCAGCAAACACAGTCGAGGCTGATACCACCTCATTGAATAATGATCAGCCATGCAAAACTTGACTGATTTGTCTCATGCATTTGCAATGCCCACTGCTAGGAATCAGCCAGTTCTGAACATAACTGGATCAAAATCAAAGGCCTTCATTTCAACAGTGCAATCTTTCAAATGATCGAGAAGTTGTCTTCTTGTTTTAGTGGTCGAGGTAGGTATCAAAAGTTTCCAGGGCACTACTTCATCAGGAGTTCTCCATGATATGTCCTTCAGTTAACACCAGCACCTTGTCAGTCACCTTGCAAACTTCTGAGATCCTGCTGTATCCAAAACATCCGCCGTTCGATTGCCGGTAAAAAAGCCATGATACTTAAGAGTAACTCATTGCAATATAAACTGTTTGAAATGTCTCATGGAAGTGATAGATGGGTATAGTTTGGGACTCTTAAGGAGAAGATGCTTTTGATCTTCACCAGATTGACTCCCAAGATGACGGATTGCCATGAGAAAATATTGAGTAGATTAAGTCACTATTTGGTAGTTTAGAAAAATGAGCAGTGATCTCATTGAAACACCTGAAGGGACTTTGCAGGGAGATACTATGAAGGGGAACTAGGGGGCACAGTCTCAGGAGAAAGAGGTCAACCACTAAGATGAAGTGGAAATTATTCTCAGTAGGTTGTGAATCCTTAGAATTCGTGACCCCAGAGAGCTGTGGAGGTTTAGTCAATAAGTATATTCTTGGTTAAGATAGATAGGATTTTGTATTAGAGGTTGAAACTTTCTAGTCTGGCATTCTGTATCACAGCAACTCCTGTGGCATGTTTGGAATCTGTACATAGAACATAGAACAATACAGCACAGAACAGGCCCTTCGCCCCACAGTGTTGTGCCGACATAGCTCTTCCCTCCTACCTACAGAATGCCCATATCCCTCTATTTTCCTCTCATTCATGTGCCCATCCAAGCCCCTCTTAAAAGTCCCCAATGAATTTACCTCCACCACCCTATCAGGCAACACATTCCAGGCATCCACACTCTCTCAGTAAAAAACGTGCCCCTCACGTCTGTTCTGAACCTACCCCTGTAGTACAGGTCTGTACTAATTAACTAATTCTAATTAAGATCTAAAATTAACTGAGATCTGTCCTAATCTGCAGCTCCCTAATCTGCCAGTGCAATTTTTGGCAATCTCAACCAATAGCAAACTCATCCGACAGTGTTTTGAAACTTCGGGTTACCAACAGTTCCTGGACCCAAGGAGTGTCTCTACTTAAAAAGAACAGTTCTTCTGCTTGGAGGAAGATAATCTGTGGTCCAGATTTTCTGTGGTCCTGCACCAGTCAGGTCCCAAGGGTGCCAGATAAGAGTTTCAACCTGCAAAGGGAATTAAGGAGTATGGGGATCATTCAGGAAATGGATATGAGGATAAAGATCAAGCCAGCTGTGACCTTATTGAATGATAGAGCAGATTACAGGAGCATTGTGGCCAACTTCTGCCCCAAGTGTTCTGTTCTCATGCAAGAGACTTCTTGGAGGGCAAAGGACAGATGAAAAAGTTCAAGGACAGCACCTCAGTGGGACTTCTGACACAGTGCTTTGTAATCCTTGTCCTTTCAATCAGCCCCAGTATGTTGTTCAACTAAAGTAAAGCAAAATTGGCAGCGCACCTGCTTAAACATGTAGTTCTCTTATGGTTAGAATTAACAGAACAATAAGCTACAGCTTTCTCAAAGTGACCTAAGGCAAGCAGGTTAGTGAACAGGCCATAGAAGTAATTTTAACATAAAATTTTATAAGGATACAGTTTTATTGGCCTATCAAAGCACTATTTGAAGTACACAGCAACAGAAATACTCCCATTACATTGAGAGCACTCGTGCATGTTATTACGTTAAGGCTTTTTGGCCTTGAGTTGGCATTTCTTCAGCAAACAACTAAGAGAAATCCCTGTGCACTTGTTAAGGGAGGTTTTGACAGCACCAATGTAAATTAAAAAGCACTGTAGGGATTTATGTTGGTATATTATTTAACCCATTAGCACCTAGGTGACATGTACTTTCAATGTATGTTGGTTGTCTGGGAATAATAATGACTGCAGCTGTGGTTGGGTTCACCGGGGAAGAGGAGTAACCATCCAGGTGTTAATTGGTTGCAGTGAAAGGCAGAATTATCACAGGTCGTTGGCGTTGTGCTAATTAATAATTGATAACACAATCGCTTTGTAACATTCAGAAGGCAAACACAGTAACAGTTATGAGAAAAATAGTTTCCAAAAGAAATAATAATCTTCGGGCATTGAGCTAGATTTAATTTCCAGGTGCAAAAAATGTGTGTTCAGCAATTTATTATGTTCTTTGGTAGTCTACGTTCAGGATCAGGTGATCAGGTGGGAGCTGTAGGTAGAGTGAGGGTGTGCTGGGGAATGGGAGGAAAGTAGGTGGTAATTACTGGATTGGCCCACATCCCCCTTCCCCACCAACCAAACCCAGGAGAGGTCAGCTGACTCAGTGCGCCACTGTCAGTAGCACACCAGTGTCAAATATCCTATGACCCCCAATGTGGTGACAGGGAGGGAATGGAGACTGGGATTGATGAAGAGGAAGGGAAAGAGGCAATAAAAGATTTTCAGGTAGAGGTGGAAAAATGCGGAGCACACGACAAAGGTAAAATACATGTAAAATATAAATGCAGAAAATCCTTCAGTGAAAAGGGAAACAATATGAATATTTTGGTGGGAATTCTATGTCACTGGAGACATTGTTCAGGGAAACAAGGTGATCTTTATTATAAAGAGCAGTAGGTCTTGAATCCATGCAATAGTGTGAAATAATTAGAGTGAATTGGCAGCACCTCACAATTTGTGTTACTGATCTGAAATCAGTTGAAGTAATAATCTGGAGAGATGTCAAAAGGGGTGCTAAAATCGTTGTGGCCTGCTTTACTCTATGGCACAATGTTGACATCTACCCTGGAAGTGAAACATAACACAGAAATTTGTCCTCTGCAATGTAGCAATCAGTTCTGCTTGTGACATCCAGTTCCAAGTTTCATGTTCAAATCTGGCAGCTTTCTGTCAGAACATCACATGTGTGGTGCACGCAAGAGTGGACTTCAATCCCCTATTATTTGTTATGGAAATGGTAAACAGCTTGAAGAGCAAATGAAATAGAGCCACAGTTTTTGTGGAAGGCAACAAAGGATTTGAGATAGTCATTTGAGTAGAATTAGTTGGGTTTGCAATCTAGTGATCTCCTAGTAGTGTGGCTTCTGTTGCATTGAAATCAAAGGTTAGGTTTTGTAGGACCTTGTGTGACTGGGTTGGTTCTGGCACAGTGTCAGAGACTAGTCCATGACTTTTGCTGTGTACATGCCTACAACAACCACATACAATGGGGGCAAAAACATCACAAGGCTTTCTCCTGTACAAAACAAAAAATGACTCCTAGTTACCTAAGGTAATACCAGGTCAGATCTCCAAAGGCTTGATGAAGGAGACCAGTTTTAAAAGGTTTCTTAAAGTAGAAAAGTAAGAGAGACAGAGATGTTTTAGGATGGAATTCCAGAGTTTAGGACTTCGGCAGCTATGGGGACACCTGCTGATGGTACAGTGGTCAAATTCAGGGAATATGAAGGTCCAAACGTGAAGGATTATGGATCTCTCAGAATGGTTGAAGATTACAGAGATTGGAGGAGGGGTGGAGTGTGGGTGGGGGGGGGGGGAAAAGGGAGAGATTTGAAAATAAGAATGTGATTTAAAAACTAAGACCCTGTTTTAAACCAGGAACCACTGTAGTCAGTGAGCTCAGAGGTGATGTGTGAATGGGAACTGGAGTGAGGTTTGACACAAGTAGCAGCATTTTGGATGTTATATTTGTCTCTGCATCTGCACGTAGAACTGAGGTTATGAGTGGATCAGTAGCTCTGTATTTAGACCCAGGACTGAAGGCTGGGGAGGGTTATTATGTCTGCTTTTGCCTCAAGCTGACACCATGTTTGTGTGAGTGTCTCTGTAGCTCTGTCTCTGGCCTGAGCTAGGACTCTGAACGTGCCTGAGGCTGTGACTTCACCCCTTAGCCAGGGGTTATGTACTGTCTGGGGTTTTGAATGTGCCAGTTCTGATCTGCCTCTGGCTCAGTTTTTGATTGAGGCTGTGACAGCATCTGTCTGAATTGGTGTCTGTCAGCAGAAGTCTACCTCTGCTGTTCCTTCTGTGTTGACATCCAGAACTGTCACTGGAGTGGAACTGAAAATGGAACTTACATTTATGTAGCACTGCCTGTGACTACAAGATATCCCAAAGAGTTTTGCCGCCAGTGAAGAACTTTTAAAGTCCAATCGCTGTTCTTTTTCTCTTCCCAGGAAGTCGCTTGACATCACGGATAACTTGCTTCCACTCCATAGGTTCTGGGGTGGCTGATGAGGCCAATGCAGGAACCACAGACTCTTCCATAGATGGGGCAGAAGGTCCCTGACAAGGTGGCAGGTGTGTAGTTTGTCAGGTACTGCCCCTACTGTGTAAGAAACACAGCAATTCCCTCACTGCAAACTGCAGCAAACAACAAAGACCAGATGACCCGTTTTGGTAATATTCATGAGGGATAAATACCTGCCAATGTACTGAAGAATAATTTACTGCCCTTCTTCAAACAGTGCCATGCACTTGAAAGGGAAAGGGGAGGCTTCAATTTAAAGTCACTTCCAAATATTTCCAGCAGTGCATTAGTCCCTTGCCACTGCAGTATTAGCCTAGCTTTTGCGTAGAGTGGGACTTGAATCCATGAAAAACTGTTTGCACCTGATCCATAGAGAGTCACACAGTACAGAAACAGGCCCCTCTACCCATCAAGTCCACACTGACCATCAACCAAACATTTACACTAATAGTATATCAATCCCATCTTTTCATTTTCCCCTCCTTCCTATCAACTCTTCCCAGATTCTACCACTCACCTACACATTAGGGGCAATTTATAGTGGCCGATTAACCTACAAACTCATGCTTTTGGGATGTGGGGGAAAACCAGAGCACCTAGAGGAAACCCACACAATCACAGGAAGAACAAGCAAACTCCACGCAGACAACATCCGAGGTCAGGATTGAACCTGGGTCTCTGGCAATGTGAGGCAGAGACTCTGAACACATTAATTAGAAGCAGAAGTATGCTATGTGGACCCTTGAGCCTGTTCTGCCATGTAATAAGATCTTGGCTGATCTGATTGTAATCTCAACTCTGTAGTCTACCTGCAATAACTTTTTACCATCTCACTTAACAAGCATTCAACTACTTCCCCCTTCAAAATATTCACAGATTCTGCTTCCACTGTCTTTTGAGGAAGAAGGTTGCAGAGTCTCACAACCTATTGAGAGGAACAAATCTCACCAAATTTCTTTCTTAAATGGATGACTTTAAAATAGTGACCTCTAGTTCTCGATTCTCCCACAAGAGGAAACTTCCTCTCCACATACAGCTTGTCAAGACCCCCTCAGGATCGAATATATTACAATCAAATCCCATCTCATTCTTCAAAACTTCTGACTGGTACCTTGCTACTTATAACTATTGTGTTAAATTTGGAAGATTAAAAAAATAGGGAGCGGATTACATTTAAAATGTAGATTCTCATGGGTTGAAGAGCTGTCACATAGAACACAGAACAGTACAGGACAGGACAGGCCCTTCGGCCCAAGATGTCTGTGCTGACCATGATGCCAAATTAACTGAATCCCTTCTGCCTGCATATGATCCATTTTCCTCCATCCTCTGCATGTTTATATGCCTTTCTAAAAGCATCTTAAACACCACCATCGTATCTGCCTCCACCACACCCTGGCAGCCTGTTCCAGGAACCCACCAGTCTTTGTGTAAAAAGCTTGCCCTGCACATCTCCATTAATGTTTCACTCTGTTTCACAGTGCTTCACAATGGTGCAAGTTGGCGCCGGAACGTGGCGACTCATTGCAATCTGGTCTCTACAGATCTACTCATTACCCTTACTATAATCGTTCAATGTAACTGCACTGTGTAATGAATTGACCTGTACGATCGATATGCAAGACAAGTTTTTCACTGTACCTCAGTACAAGTGACAATAACAAACCAATACCAATACCAACTCTCTTACCTTAAATCCATGTCCTCTAGTATTTGACATTTCTACCCTGGGAAATAAACTCTATCTACCCTATCTATGCCTCTCATAATTTTATAAACTTCCATCAGATCTCCCCTCAGCCTCCTACACTCCAGAGAAAACAACCCAAGTTTGTCCAACCTCCCCTTGTAGCTCATACCCTCGGATCCAGTCAGTATCCTAGTAAACCTCTTCTGCACCCTCTCCAAAGGCTGCACATCCTTCCTGTAATGGAGGGATGAGACCTGCACTCAATACTCCAAGTGCTGCCTAACCAAAGTTTTCCACAGCTGCAACATGACTTCTTGACTCTGAAATACATGCCCCGACCGATGCAGGCAAGTATGCTCTATGCCTTCTTTACCACCCTATCTACTTGTGTTGTCACTTCCAGAGACAACGGTCTTTATTGGTATTGGTATTGGTATTGGGTTATTATTGTTACTTATACCGAGGTACAGCGAAAAACTTGTCTTGCACACCAATCGTACAGGTCAACTCATTACACAGTGCAGTTATATTGAGTTGGTACAGAGTGCATTGAGGTAGTACAGGTAAAAACAATAATGGTACAGAGTAAAGTGTTACAGCTACAGAGGAAGTGCAGTGCAGGTAGACAATAAGGTGCAAGGTCACAACAAAGTAGACTGTGAGGTCAAGAATCCTTCTCATTATATAAGGGAACCATTCAATAGTCTTATCACAGTGGGATAGAAGCTGTCCTTAAGCCTGGTGGTTTGTGCCCTCTGTGTGCTCCTGAATCTTCTGCCTGATGGGAGAGGAGAGAAGAGAGAATGACCCGGGTGGGTGGGGTCTTTGATTATGCTGGCTACTACACTAAGGCAGCGAGAGGTTAAGACAGAATCCAAGGAGGGGAGGCTGGTTTCTGTATGGACTGTTTAAAAACAAAAAGCAGTTCAGGAATGACAGACTCCTGAAATCTTAAGCATAAAATCAGCATGTATTTGTGAGCACAGCTATCAAGTTATTTTATACTGGGTTTAATTACATGCAAGTACACCTTCAGCCAATGTCCCTGCACAAGCGCAACAAATCTTCAGGTTTACCACTGGTGATGGAGCTTTGAACTAGCTTATGGTTGCATCCAGCTTAAAGATCAAAGAAATTACAGGAGGGAAAATTATGGTCTAACGACAGGTTGCAAACCCACTTCAGCTCACAGATCCAAGAATTATATTTCGCTGTATTATCAGATGAATAAAAATTGCACAACATTCTTTTTAGTGAAAATTTATCTGTTTCAAAGGGGCAAATTAATTGGGAAAGGAATTCTGTGCAGACGTATTGTATTGTCGTTTGAATTTTTTTTAAATGGTCAACATACAGGCACAGTAGTGTAGCGGTTAGCTTAACACTTTACAGCGCCAGTGACCCGGATTCAATTCCGGCCACTGTCTGTAAGGAGTTTGTACATTCTCCCCGTGTCTACGTTGGTTTCCTCCAGGTACTTGGCTTTCCTCCGGGTACTCAGGTTTCCTCTCACATTCCAAAGATGTATGGGTTAGGAAGTTGTGGGCATGCTATGTTGGCGCCGGAAGCATGGCAACACTTGCGGGCTGCCCCCAGAACACTCTACGCAAAGATGTATTTTACTGTATGTTTTGATGTCCATGTGACTAATAAAGATATCTATCTATCTGAAGATAATTGAGGAATTCACCTATCAATCAAGCTTCGTGACCACCCTACAGTGATCGATTGTGATTGAGTGTATCACTCAGTTTACTATCCTCCACTCACTGCATTTTCTGGAGAAATTCTCGCTTTTGTTGGGAGGTTGCAGAAGATTTTGTTTCCTTCACCACTGAAAAGACTGCTTGCTAAGTAAATTGAGTTTGCAGAACAATGGACAGTTGGGATTCAGCCAGAGGTTCTGTAGTCTTGGTAAATCTTATAAATTACTGAAGATTCCAAGTCAAATCTGGAAGAGTTTCCAGATATGTGAACTGTTTGTGATCTTATTATGAGAGAGAAACTCAAGGGCCATTTGGCTAATTCTCAGACTGATTTATTCTGATTACACAACTATATACCATCTTCCTGAATTGAACTAACAATTAAAGGGTCATAGAGTTGTAGAGTATTGTAGCACGGAAGCAGCCCCTTCAGCCCAACTCGTCCATGCCGACCAAGATGCCAATCTAAACCTGTCTTCTTTGTCCATTTCCCTCTAAACCTTTCCTATCCATGTACCTGTCCACCTCTTTTAATTATGTAGCTTCCTCCTAGAGAGCAAGTAAACAGGTGAGTATAACACATGATGGGGTTTTACTCTGTATTCTGTTGTTGTTTTTACCCTGTACTACCTCAATGCACTGTGTAATGAATTGATCTGTATGAACGGTATGTAAGACAAATTTTTCACTGTACCTCGGTACAAGTGACAATAATAAACCAATACCTATACCAATACTTAGGTTACTTCACTCAAACATCACTTCTGCAGATGCAATCTATAATTTTCAGCAATAACAAGGCAACCAACCTGAGTTAAAACCCAATGGCATTGGCATCTCAAATAAAAAAACTTTAGCCCCAGATTTTTGACTGACTCCCACACTAACGAATCATTAACAAACTGCCATTTCTCTTTTTCAACCGATTAGTCAACGTTTTTATGGAGCTGAGTCACGTTGGCTGACAAGCCTAGTTGCTGAGAGCCGCTAAAGGTTCCCTAATGAACTGCAGCTATATTGGGGGCCCCTCGCTGCTTTCTGCAGACTGAAATCTCAAAAGGTCCCTGAGATCAAAGCAAGGTAACGCGGACCACTTGCAACGTTGTCAGCTCTGGATTAAAACAGCTTGAAATGTAATTTTAAATCCAATCAAAGAGAGTGATATGATGGCTTTTCATCTTGCAGTAAAATGATAGTGCAGTAACATTTATTAAACACTGCTGCAAAGAATGGCCCATTCAGCATTTATTCAGCACGAGCAAATGATATCCCTTTACGAGATATAAGTTTTCAACACCAAAAATGTGCACATTTAAAAAGAAGTTAAGAAAGAATTTACATGCATGCCTCACATACACACACATGCGCACACATACACCACATACACACACACACAGACACAGACACACACACACAAACACACACCAGTTTTCCCCCTTTTACCTTAAATATGTGAGAAAGAAGGGAACAAAATGAAATATTTGAAGGTGAAGAACTTACCAGTAGAATATTAAAGAGACAAAGACATAGCAAAAAACAGGATCATTGTCCATGGCCCATTGGATGTAAATTCAATCCCTTATGATAAGATAGGTAGACAGAAAATTTCTGAGTAAGTGGGCTGTCTGGAAGGATATACAAGGAGCGACAATAATTATTGATGGCACCCTCTCCAGTTTAATGATATCCTGAGATCTTTTCTCATTTTTCTAAACTCCAGAGAATACAGGCCTAGTCTACTCAATCTCTCCACATAAGGCATATTTGCCATCACAAGAACCGATCTGGTGATATTTTTGTTGCTCAAATCCTCTCATGATAAATGACTAACAAGCAATTTCCTCCCTGCTGCACCTACATGTTGACTTTCAGTGATTTGTGTCCAAGGATTTGTGTTCCTTTGAACATCAACATTACCCAATCTCATGCCATTTAAAAATACTCTGCTTTTCCATTTTGTGCACCAAGGTGCATAATGTCACATATTGTCACATTACATTCGATCTATCGTTTTGTCACCCATTCACTCAGTTTGTCCCTATCCCCCTCTTTTTATTCTCCTCCTTACTCCCAATCCCATCCAGTTTTGTCTCATAAGCAGATTTGTAAATATGACATTTGGTCTTTTTGGCCAAATGATTGATGCAGGTCAGGGACAGCTGGATCCCAAGCAGTAAGCCCAGTGGAACCCTTCTTGTCACAAGCCACCAACTTGAGAAAAATCTGTTTCTACCCACTCTTTGCTTTCTGTCCAATAACTACTTGTCAATCAAGGCCAGCAGATTACTCCCAATTCCCTGTCCTCTCGCGTTATTGACCAGCCTCCTGGCGGAGACTTTATTGAAAGCTTTCTGAAATACATCGCATCCACTGATTCAAGGCAGAATGGGTTGAGACGGGATGGAACTGGAGCTGGGAGATGGAATGGAAAAGGGGAAAAAGGTCTGAATAGGAAAGAAAAATGGCATGGTTTGGTCTTAGCAGAGAGAGGTGAGAGCCAAACACTGGGAAAAATTCTTTCTGCCATCTGATTAGGAAAATCACCTGCATTAAATTCACTTGTACATCACAGAATGTTGATGGCATTATGTGGAGTAGATCTGGGCACCAGTGAATGGAAAAGCCACATAAAGAGAGAAACTGAATTATGTAAAGAAAATGGATTCCAATGACAGGCAAATCTTGAAAAGCCATTATAGAAATAATTGGTTATAAGGTCCATTTAACCAAATGAAAACGGCCAAATGTCTTTTCCAAAATGTGCTTACAATGAAAATACTGTATGTACAATAATATGGCATAAGACTTGCTCCTAGTAAACATTCTGAAGTAGGTTAATGAGTGCCAAATAATTGAACCCCCTACGTTCAAAGCCCAGAACATCACTCTAATCTGAAAGGCATGCTGATTTGGAACCTATTAACTTTCTTTCATTCCATACCAATTCTTGTGTAATTATGGAGAATAGCTCAAAGAAGTTTGGTTATAAGGTCCATAAATTTTCATTAGGCAGAACCAATCAGCCCACAAATGTTATAGAACTGAAGTGCCTTGCAATCATGTGGCCGACCCATTTATGGGAAGAAGGAAAATGAAAGCAGTTGCAAAATGTGCCCTGAACATATAATATTGCAGCCTTCCCTGATGGGATTTCTTTTCTCTCTAATAACGTTTGCTTCATAAATACAATAGTTTCACCACATTAAATCTTTCAGTCTCCTGTTAGCTATTTGCAATCTCAGTACCAGAGAAACCCTGGTGTACATTTAATGGGCTTACAGCAAAATAAAATGGGCAAAATGGAAGAGAGTGATGCTGGTATGTAAAGCTTCATGCTTCCATGGAGATGTAGCCATTTTGTTTTACTCTACATTAACCCTTTGCCACAATTGCACAGAGTTCAGCCAAAGCTCACACAATCCCTGGACTCCAACTCCTGCAACAAGGTTGGAGATTAGAAAATAACTTTCCTTTAATTTGTTTAATGGCATGCAGGCAACAAAAGCAAGACTAGCATTGGCGGCAGTCCGGAACAGATTCACTGGGGTGAGGGAGCTGTCCGATCACGAACAGCTAAAGAGGTTGGATCTGTATTCTTTGGAGTTTAGAAGCGTGAGGGGTGACTCTGTTGAAACTTATAAGATGTTAAGGGGGCATGACAGGGTATGTCAAGATATTTCCACTCGTGGGAGAATCTCAAACAAGGGGACATGGTTACAAGGTTAGAAAAGATTTAAAACTGAGGTACATAGAAATTTCTTCTCATGGAGGGTGGTGAATCTTTGGAATTCTCTGCCCCAAAGTGTTGGAGGGTAGATTACTGGAGATACTTAAGGAGGAGATTGATAATTTTTTGAAAGAATGGAGAACTGAGGGCTATGGGGAACTGGCACAGAAGAGGAGTTAAGGCATGGGGTAGACCATCCATGAACATGTTGAGTGGTGGGGCAGTCCTGAGGGGTCTGGTGGTCTGCTCCTGCTCCTAATTTCTTGTGTTCTTGAACTGCTCATCCCCAATTGCTCCTGAGAAGCTGGGGGTGAACCACCATTGTAAACTACTGCAATACAACTGCAGGTAATCTTTTGGGATCAACACACAAAGCGCTGGACAAACTTGGCAGGTCAGGCAGAATCGAAGGAGGGAAATGGACAGTCAATGTTTCAGATTGAGACCTTTCATCTGAACTGGAAAGACACAGGGGAGATAGCTGGTATAAAAACGTGGAGGAATGGGGTGGAGCAAGGGATGGCAGGTAGTGAGTCTTGGTGAGCACATGATCAAAGAGCGGGAGAGCAGCAGAGGTCACAGAGGGGGAGCAGTGAGAGAGGGTCTCACAGAACTCCCATTGAAGAGAGGAGGAAAACTTCTTCAAGGCAGGCAGACCTTGAAGAGACTTTGCAGTGGAGCAGCAAAATGGAGATACAAGAGACTGCAGATGCTGGAATCCGGAGCAATGCACGAAGGGCTGGAGGAACCACTTCCCTCCACCGATGCTGCCTGACCCGCTGAGGTCCTCCAGCAGATTGTTTGTTGCTCCAGATTCCAGCATCTGCAGTCTCTTGTGTCTCCAATCTTTTGGCATCACGGTCTTGTGCAGGTGAATGACCTGCTGGATTATTTCAGAGGCATTTAGTAATTGACAATATTCCTGTGGCTCTGAAGTCTAGAACAGGTCGGTCCCTGAAAGACAATTGTGAAGCAGATGGCTTTTTATCACAATTCATTTGTTTCATGATCACCATTAACAATACTAAATTTTTGTTTCATTTTTAATTTACTAAATGTAAACTCCCCAGTTGCTGTGGTGGGATTTAGGGTCTCCCCTCTCGATCATTAGTTCTCATCTGTTGATTACTAACCCAGCCCTACAGTATACCTTTTGCGAAATAAAATTCCCCAGATTGATCAATTCAAAAAGAAATTGGATCAACATTGATTGAGAGGTGGGATTGAGAACAGCTTTAATGATGCATTTGGTCTTAGGAAATTAATGTGTGAAGTAGATGGCATGAGATTTCCACAATGGCGTAATGCTGTTAAACTCCTGATAGTGTGGGAATAATCTTTGTTTTTTGGATAGTGGTAATAGTTGCACTCAGTTTCCAGGTGGTAACAGAATAGGTGGAGCTTCAAAGGCTTGGGAACAATCCCATCTTGACTATACATGAAATAGTTTTCATGTGAATGGGTGCTTGGATGTTGGCACAGACTTGATGGGCCAAAGGGCCTTGGTTCCATTTTGTAACTCTCTATGACACTATGAAATAAAAACAGAAACTGTTTGTGACACTCAACAGGTCAGGCAGCATCCATGGAGAGTGAAACAGAGTTAATGTTACAGGTTGATAATCATT
Source organism: Pristis pectinata (assembly GCF_009764475.1). NCBI lineage: Eukaryota > Metazoa > Chordata > Chondrichthyes > Rhinopristiformes > Pristidae > Pristis > Pristis pectinata. Next base: position 11,987,377 of record NC_067415.1, read on the forward strand.
CATCAAAAGCTGGAAGAAGAGATAAAACATGCTTGGAGAAAGAGCGAAATGAGAGGTGGAAACAAAAGCAAAGGTCTGAGATAAAAAAACAGAAGATTCAAGAAGCACTCTGCACATCAAGTAGCATCTATAGAAGGAGAACCAGAGTTAACCTCTCAGTTTGAAGACCCCTGGTCAGGCAAGAGACTGGAATCTGGAGCAACAAACAATCCAGCAGATTGTTTGTTGCTGCTGGCAATGAGGGTATGCTTCAAGTGTCTTATAATCACAAAATGATTATGTTCTGATTTTGTAACACGTTGGTGCAAAGTGACTCTATTTGCTATTTTAACTAAATCCAGACCTGACGAAGGGTCTTCGACCTAAAATGTTCACACTGTTTTTCTTTCCACATCTTCCATATTTATTTCCAGTGTCCGTAGTTCTTTTTGATTTTCAGGAGGGATTAAATGACAAAAGGAAGGAGGGTGGGTGGTGAAAGAGGGCAGGATCAGAGTAGCAGGAAAATGAAAAGTAAGTCCAGAAGAGGTGTCAATGGGTAATCATTGCCTGAAATTGCAAAAGGAAAATACTGTGATTGCAGGAAATCTGGAATAAAAACAGAAAATGTTGCAAATGATGATAGCTTCAAATTGTTGAACCTGTAGGACTGTAATGTGGCTAGTCAGAAGATGAGGTGATGTTACACAAGCTTGCATCAATCTTTAACAGAGTAACAGAGGAGGTCGAGAACACAAAGGTCTGAATGGGAGTGGGGAAGAGAAACAAGGTGACATTGGCTGGGAGTTCAGAGGATTAACAGGGACTAACAGGGATGGTCTGCAAGATGAGGAGTTTAAATATAGTTAATTCCAAACTGTGTTTAGTCTCCCCAATGTAGAGAGCACATTGTGAGCAGTGAATACAATGCATAAGATGGAAGATTTATAATTAATTTGTTGCTTTGGTGTTTGGGTGCCTGGATGAAGGAAAGGAAGGACATGAAAGGCGAGGTGTTGCACCTTCTGTGGTTGCAAGAAAAGGTGCTGAGGAAGGGGCTTGGATTTGCTGGAGATAAAGTTAGATACAAACATTTTGAAAGCCAGGGATGTGCAGATGGGAGAGAACAGGAAAGAAGTTCTGATGAAAGATCATCAACCTGAAACAGTGTCTTTGCATCACTCTCTATGGATCCTGCCTGACCATATGAACATTTCCAGAATTCTGTGTTTTAGTTCAGGCTTCCAACATCTTCAGTGTTTTGCAGTTGAGCAGTGTCTGTGATAAGGTGGAAGGCAGGAGAGATTTATTGGCTGAAGGGATGAAACTCCGAGATGAAAGTGGCAGTGATAAGACAAGGAATAAAAGATTAGCTGGGAAATTATGTAAACAGTAGTGCCTGTTTTTGTAAACTGACTGGCCTGTTCACATACTTTTTTGAGTGGAAGTAAGCAATTCCCATCCTCATCCATAGAGGCACAATTCCCAGGATGTCCAACTGTCACCCACCCAGACATTCTTTGTGGGCATGTTTATAATGGTACTTGTTCTCCTTCACTACCAACAGCACACTGCCCCTCAAAACGCCCAAGGCCCCTGTCCAATCATTTCTGTTGTTGGATGGTCAACAGAATTAGGGGAACAAGGGATTACATTGAGCTGGATGAGAAAGAATGAGGGCTAACTAGGACCAAATTAGCATTCACATCATCAAAAATGGATTGATTAGAGAAAGCCAGCATGGATGTGAAAAAGGCAACTTTTATCCAATTAAATTGATAGAGTTTTCTTGATGAAATAAGTCAGTGAGGAAAATGCAATTGATGTGGTGGACATGGACTTCCAAAAGGCATTTGATAAGATAATAGGCTTACCATTAAGATTAAAGTTTATGGCATAAAGTGGGCTGTAGCAGTGTGGATAGATAATTGGCTAAGTAATGGCAAACAATGTGTAGCAGTGGAATGGTTTCTTTTGCACTAGGGAGGATATAGTAGAGCTTATTTTGTCTCTTTCCCAGTTCTGATGAAGGGCCTTCAACCTGAAAAGTTAACTTTGTTTCTCTTCCCACAGAGGTAGCCTGACCTGAGTATTTCCAGCAATTTCTGTTTTCAGTTGAGGATATAGTAAAGTTCCCCAGTGGTCAGGTTAAGGCTCATTACCTTTCTTAATTAATATCAATGATTTAGACTTGATTTTACAGGGCATAATTTTCAAATTTGCAGGTGACCAAATACAGCACCTCTACTTCCAGAAGGCTAAAGAAATTTGCGTGTCCCCATTGACCCTGACCAATTTTTATAGATGCACCATAGAAAGATCCAGTCCAGCTGCATCATAGCTTGGTATAGCAACTTTGCTGCCCAAAAAAAATGCAGAGAGTTGTGGACACAGCTCAGCACATCATGGAAACCAGCCATCCCTCCATTGACTCTGTCTATACCTCTTGCTGCCTCAGTAAAGCAGTCAGCATAATCAAAGACCCTTCCCACCCTGGACAATCCCTCTTCTCCCACCTTCCATCTGGCAGAAGATACAAAAGCCTGAAAGCATGTACCACCAGGCTCAAGGACAGATTCTTTCCTATTGAATGGGTACCTTGCACGACAAGATGGACTCTTGTCCTCACAATCTACCACCTTATTGTCTACCTGCAGTGCACTTTTTCTGTAAATGTAACACTATATTCTGCATTCTGCTATTGCTTTTCCCTTGTTTTACCTCAAAGTACTGATGTGATGAAATGATCTGTATGGATGGCATGCAAAACAAAGTTTTTCACCATACCTCGGTATATGTGACAATAATAAACAAATTACCTATTTACCAATATAATTTTACATGGAAGTGTAGCAAATAGTGTGGATGGTAGTTATAGACTTCGGGGAGATATAGATAGGTTGGTGGAATAGATGGATGAGTGACAGGTGAACGTTAATTGTAAGAAGTGTGAAATGTTATATTCTGATAGGAAGAATGAGAAGAGACAATATAGATTAGCATTCACAATGTTAAAAGGGGCACATTAACAGAGAGAGACTAAATGCATATGAACAGTTCATTATAGGTGGGAATGCACACTGAGAAAATGGTTACAAAAACATATGGAATCTTGAGCTTTATAGAGGCAAGGAAATCATGACAAACCTTTATAAAACACTGGCCTGGCCTCAACTGAAATATTGTGTCCTGTTCAGATGCCCTCACTTCAGGAATGATGTGAAGGCTTTGAAGAGAATACAGAAGAGATTTACCAAAGTGATTCTAAGAATGATGTGGGTAGACAGGAGACGATGGGGTTGTTCAGGAGTACTGATTCAGGTATTTAAAACCCTGAAGGGTATAAGCAGAGAGAAACCATCACCTTTGAAGGAAGGTCATAAACAAAGGGACACAGAACAAATGCGACCAGCATACCACATACCACAAACATAAAGTACATCATCATACAGGGAATGGAATATGCAGCACAGCCTTTTTGCCCAACTCTTCTCTTTTGGGATCATACTCCTCATACACTATTCCCATCCTTTCTCCTCCAATTCTATCAACACAATCCTCCAAAAGAACCAAAAATGATGTGAGGAGAAACTTTTTAAACATTGGTTAGAACCTGGAATATACTGCTGAGGATGGTAATGGAGGCAGATCCAATTGTCATGTTATTCTGCTGCTGTAAGACTATTGAACAGCTCCCTAGTACGATAAAATGGACTCTTGACTTCACAATCTACCTCGTTATGACCTTGCACCATATTGTCTACCTGCTCTGCACTTTCACTGTAGCTGTGACACTTCACTCTGCATTCTGTACTGTTTTACCCTGTACTACCTCAATGTACTGTCTAATTAATTGATCTGTATGAATGGTACGCAAGACAAGTTTTTCACTGTACCTTGGTACATGTGACAATAATAAACCAATTCCAATTCCAATAAGGGAGCTGGCTATCTAAAAGGAGGGAATTTGCAGGACCATGAAGAGTCTAGCTGGATTGCTAGTACAAACTCAATAGGTCAAATAGCCTGCATTAACCATTCTGTTATTTTGTGATCCTGGGAGAGCAGGAATATATCAGAGTATGTGTACAAATCTTCACATTGGTGGAATTACATGGAATGGAATATGCAGCACAGCCTTTTTGTCCAGCTCTTCTCTTTTGGGATCATACTCCTCATACATTATTCCCATCCTTTCTCCTCCAACTTGATCAACATAATCCTCCATTCTCCCTCAGCGTAACGCTTTACAGCGCTAGCGACCCGAGTTCAATTCCGGCCACTGTCTGTAAGGAGTTTGTATGTTCTCCCCTTGTCTGTGTGGGTTTCCTCCGGGTGCTCTGGTTTCCTCCCACATTCCAAAGACATATAGGTTAGGAAGTTGTGGGCATGCTATGTTGGTGGCGGAAGCGTGGCGACACTTGCGGGCTGCCCCCTGAACACCACGCAAAAGATGCATTTCACTGTGTGTTTCAATGTACATGTAACTAATAAAGATATCTTATCTTATCTTATCTTCCCTTCTCCATGAGTTCATGAGGTCCACAGTCTCTGTGAGAAGAAATTTCCTCTCAGTTCCCTGTTTGATATTGTGGTGACTGCCTTATATTGAGTGCTTTTTGCTTTTGCTGTTCCCATATGTAAAATATTCCCAACTGTTTACTCAAACTAAACCTTCGATAATTTTCAAATCTTCTATTTAAGAGATCCAGCCTGTTCATTCTTAAGACGGGTATACAGGGCGGAAATCAATGCGTGATTGTATCGCTAAATTCTTTGGCTTGATCTAAAACAAAATATGCAATCCAGAAATGCCTTTCACGTAAATTTCCCCCAAAATGTATGAAGTAGTGGAGAGATATAGCTCAATGAAAGTTCTTGATTTTCAACAGATGTGCAAAATGGACCAGTCAGGAATATGTATAATTGAAGCAGATGGCAATAAAAAGGAACATTCCTCAATGGCGGTGAGCAATAAGCTCCTGGTTGCATTCCTGCCGTTGATGTGGCAACAGGATGAACAGAAAAGAGAAGGGCAAGATACTAACTCATTTCAAAGGAGTGAGAAATGCAGCATTAAGGTCTGCTTTACTTCTCTCCTGCATCCATAACCTCAGCACATCTGGTACTGATGCTTTGCCAGCTTTCAGGAGTAAAGGCAACAATTCATGTGTAAACGGCAGGCTTTAATTTCAAAGGGTGTGACAAAGAACTTTAATTTGAAACTGGAGCCCAATCCTGAATTGAAGGTGCCTGAAGAAAAGATTGATCAAAAGCATCGTAATTGGGGAGTGGGTTTGATGGGGAGGTGGAGTGGTTTGGGGAATGATTTGCAAAGCAAGGGAAATGGGCAGTTGAAGGCCAATGTTGGCTCAAGAGGATGGACAAGAGGTCAGAAGCAGGAATGGAGAGGTTAGGACTATAGGGTATTACTGGAGGAGATACAGGAACAGAAAGGAGAATTAAGTTTAAGGAGAAGAAATTTAAATTTTGAGGTGTAGATGAAGCCGTGGATTCTAATAGGGAAGCCAGATAGGTGGAATTTGATCAACAGGCAGGATGAGAGACCAGGCAGAAGTGCATTGGAATGGTCGTGTTTGGATGCTGCCTGAACTTCTGTACATTGCTTGTTGTTTTCCCTTAGGGTAGAGACCAGAGAACATCTGAACCAATTGCATTCAGGACAATATCTAGCCAATTAAAGTTTGCAGTAACCAACTTTTTAATTACAATAGAAAGATAGAAAAATGATAGAAAAATAGGGGGCTATGTGGGAGGGAAGGGTTAGATAGATCTTAGAGCAGGATAAAATGTCGGCACAACATTGTGGGCCGAAGGGCCTGTACTGTACTGTAGTGTTCTATGTTCTATGTAACCAAGGCTAGGGGGTCCTCCAACAACAGATGGGCCAGAGGAAGGTGATATTACCAAGCAAACCTAACACATCAAACACCCTTGGTGAGAGTATTTTGATTCCAGTACCTGGTTTGAGTTCATAGCCAAGCAGTATCCTTTGTATTGTGCTGAGATGAAGCTTGAATTCTGTTGAATAGGAAAGAATTCTGCATATGTCTCTGATTGCTTAACTCTGTTTCTCTCTCCACTTAATGCTGCCTGAACTTCTGTTCATTGCTTGTTGTTTTCCCTTAGGGTGGAGACCAGAAAACATCTGAACCAATTGCATTCAGGACGATGTCTAGCCAATTAAAGTTTGCAGTTACCAACTTTTTTATTACAATAGTTTTAAGGCAGGTTTGACCTGCCACCCATTTCATCCAATTGAAAGCAAACTGAATCTAGCTGGAAATGATACCGTCCACCATTAATAATGCAGAAACCTATCAGTCCTCTAATATTATTTAACAGGCAAATATTTGCCTTCCAACCCATTACTAGCACTTCAAAGAAAGGGCGTCAACAGCAATTTGGCAGGGGTCCCCGATAATGTATCATTTTAAGTCATCACTGTGGTTGAGATGCATTATTTCCACGTTATACCATGTATTGCAAATCATTAAAAAATTAAAACCTTCATCCCATACAAAAGAAAATAGCTTGGAAAAGTTCAGGGATCAGACGTGGAGAACTTTTTTTTTAATGCAGTGAATTGTTGCACAATGGAATTGAAAAGGTGGTGGATGTGTTTTCAGTATTGACTTTCAAAGGGGAACTGGATCTCTGTTTAATGAGGAAACCCTTGCAGGGCCGCTGGACTGAACAGGGACTGAGACTAATTGTCAGGTATTTCAAAGAACTGATATAAACATAATGGGCTGAATGACCTCCTATGTTGAATGTCTCTGTGTATAAAATACAACTCATAACAGCTGTAATCCAATCTCTGAACTCAGGTGACAGATATAAATAAGGTTTTCCCTCACACAATGTCACGTCTGGAACTGTTTAGGTAGATTACTTTCTGGCAAGCCACATTGTGGGTAAGGAAAACTCTGTGGCCCCTTTCTCCAGCTCTCCATCCCTTTTAAATAATGGACAGATATTCGGAGAGGGAGACCCCGCTGTTTCTCAACCCATTCTCTCATGAGCAGGGCTCCACATCCAGAATTCCCCATTAGGGAACCAGCCACATTATATGCAGATCTACATCTGTAACCAACACTGTGCAACATTGGTTTAAATCGGCTTAATGCAATCATATTTGTTTTGTTCCTAATTTTTCAGGGTTGACATGAATTAGATTAATGGCTCTTTAATTGGCACCCATTTACCACCGTAAATATTCACTCTCTCCATTGTTGGTGCACAGTGGCTACAATTTATACTAGCTATAAAAATGCACTGCAGTTGCTCAGCGAGGCTACATCAATAGTCATACAGCACAGAAAAAGGCCCTTTGGCCCAACTCGTCTACGCCGACCAAGGTGAGCATCCAAGCTATCCCATTTGTCCGTACTTGATCCACATCCCTCTAAACCTTTCCCATCTCCCATGCATCTCCAAAATTTATGAACTCTGCCACCAAGAAGGGCAAGGGTAACGGGTTACTTGCAAACACCACCATTTGCAAGTACCCCTCCAAGTCATGCACCAGCCTGACATGGAAATAGATTACTGGTCCTCCATTGTCACTGGGCCTAAATCCTGGAACTCTCTACCCAATAACGCTATGGGAAAACATTCAACAGAGTGAATGCAGTGGCTCATCGTCACTTTCTGAAGGGTAATTAAAGAAGGAGGAGTAAATCCTGGCCTTGACAGTGATGCACACTCCTCCAAGATGTACAAATAATGGATAGGTAGTTGGATAGGTAGATAAATAGTTCATGCCAAGATCATAAGCAGAAACCTCAAGTAAAGAAATGAATAGAAGTAATGTGCTTCTGTTTTGTAAGCTGTAAGATATCTTTATTAGTCACATGTACATCGAAACACACGGTAAAATACATCTTTTTTTTGTGTAGAATGTTCTAGGGGCAGCCCGCAAGTGTCACCACGTTTCCGGCGCCAACATAACATGCCCAAAACTTCCTAACCTGCACATCTTTGGAAAGTGGAAGGAAACCGGAGCACCTGGAGGAAACCCACACAGACACGGGGAGAACGTACAAACTCCTTACAGATAGTGGCCGGAATTGAACCCGGGTCACTGGCGCTGTAAAGCGTTACACTAACCACTACACTTCCGTGCTTGCCCTTAACATGATGCATTCTTTAATTCTATTTTGAGGGTTTCTCAGAAATATACAAGTGCATTTATGATTTGCCAGCATCAGTATTTTCTTTTGGACCTCTCACTTGTCCGATGTGTCCAATGGACGTATATAATCATAGAGTCATAGTCATACAGCATAGAAACAGGCCATTCAGCCCACCATGTCCATGCCAACCACCAAGTATCCATCTGTACTGATCCCATTTAGTCCATAGCCTTCTATGCCTTGGTGAATCAAGTGCTTGTCCCAGTACCTTTTAAATGCATGAGATTACCTGCCTTCACTACCTTGTCAGCCAGGGCTTTCAAATGCACAATCACCCTCTTGGTTATTTTTTTTCTTCAGATCTTCTTACTCCTCATCTTAAACCTGTGCCCTCTGGTTTTAGATATTACCATTGTTGGACAATGTTTCTCATTATTCACCCTATCTCTGTCCTTCATTATTTTGTGTACCTCTATCAAGTTCTCCCCTCAGCCTCCACCACGACATGGAAAGCAAACCGAACTTATCGTCCCGCTGAGTTCCTCCAGCAGATTGTTTGTTGCTCCAGACTCCAGCATCTGCAGTCTCTTGTGTCTGCAACCTATCCATCTCTCCTCATAGCCGAAACATTCCATCCCAGCCACCATCCTGATAAATCCCCTCTGCACCCCCTCCAGTGCAATCTCTTCCTTCCTGTAATGTGGTGACCAGAACTGCTCACAATACTCCGACAGAGGCCTGACCAAAGTTTTATAAAGTTGAACCATTACTTCAATGCTCTTATACTCTATGCCTTCTCTCATGAAGGCCAGCATCCTATATACCTTCTTCATCACCTTATCTACCTGTGCTCCCACCTTTAGGGATCTATGGATGTTCAACCAAGGTCCCTGTGTTCCTCAGTGCTCCCTAATGCACTGCTATTCATGATGTACATCCTACCTTTATTAAAACTCTGAAAATGCATTAACTTCCACTTGTCGGGAGTAAATTCCATCTGCCGTTGCTCTTACTAACTCAGGTGATGGGCCGAATGGCTACTTCTGCTCCTCTTGTCTTACTAGCTGATCAATATCATTCTATAACCTAATACTATCCCTCACTATCAACAACACCACCAAATTTTGTGTTGTCTGCAGGCTTACCAATCATATCTCCAACATTATAGTTCATCGCTTCTCTGAGGTGTTTGTATTTTATTTTAATTTTGGGATCTTGGCAGTGGTGGCAAGAACAGAATTTATTGCCCATCACTGATTGGGCAGGCATGGTAGTGTAGCGGTTAGCGTAACGCTTTACAGCACTAGCGACTCGGGTTTAATTCTAGCTGCTGTCTGTAAGGAGTTTGTATGTTCTCCCCGTGTCTGCGTGGGTTTCCTCCGGGTGCTCCGGTTTCCTCCCACATTCCAAAGACGTATGGGTTAGGAAGTTGTGGGCATGCTATGTTGGCGCCAGAAGCGTGGCGACACCTGCAGGTTGCCCCCAGAACGCCACGCAAGAGATGCATTGCACTGTGTGTTTTGATGTACATGTAACTAATAAAGAGATCTTATCTTATCTTATTTTCCTTGAAGGGGTGGTGGCTCTTGAACTGCTGGTGAAAATACTCCCATGGTGCTGTTGGACATGGAGTTCTGGGTTTTAGACCAATTGAAATGAAGGACCGGCAATATGTTTCCAAGTCAGGAAGGTTTGCAACTTGGAGGGGAGGTTATAGCTGGTGGTGTCACCCTTATCCTTCTTAGTGGTAGAGGTCGTGGGTTTGGGAGGTGCTGTCAGAGTAACCTGCAGTGCATCTTGTACATTGGTGATGGACGGAAACAATACCTGCTGTGGTTGATAGGGTGCCAGTCAAGTGGAATGCTTTGTCCTGGATGGCATTGAACTTCTTAGATGGTGGTGCTGCACTCATCCAGGCACATGGAGAGTATTCTGCTGCACTCCTTGCTTATGTAAGTAGGGCGACCATTTTGAATCAGAGAACTTGTAAAATGGGATTATCTGAACAGTAATGAGGAAGCACAATGACATAAGAAAGTAAATCAGGAGTAGGTGACAGCTCGTCTGCTTCTTTCTTTCAGCCTGGAATTCACTGCCTATGGGAGTAATTGAATAGTATCAATTAGTGCCTTCAACAAGGAATTGGATAGCCACTTGAGGAATAGTTTGCAGGGCTTCGGGGAAGAAGCATGTGACCATTTTAGGAGAAGCACTGATTCAATGGGTCCTTCTTTCCAGACTTATTCTGATGTGCATGTAATTGGTAATTGGTTTATTATTGTCATAGGCAGAAGATACAGGAGCCTGAGGGCACATACCACCAGGCTCAAGGACAGCTTCTATCCCACTGTGATAAGACTATTGAATGGTTCCCTTATACGATGAGATGAACTCTTGACCTCACATTCTACCTTGTTGTGACCTTGCACCTCTACCTGCACTGCACTTCCTCTGCAGCTGTGACACATTGTTCTGTTATTGTTTTTACCTGTACTACCTCAATGCACTCTGTACTAACTCAATGTAACTGCACTGTGTAATGAATTGACCTGTACGATCGGTATGCAAGACAAGTTTTTCACTGTACCTCGGTGCAAGTGACAATAATAAACCAATACCATATGTACCAAGATACAGCAAAAAGCTTTGTTTGCATGTCATCCAGACAAATCATTCCATACATAAGTACATCAAGGTAGTACAAAAAGATAAAAACAATAACAAAATGCAGTTTGAAGCAAAATATAGTGACTCCAGTTCCACTAGTAAGCTGTGGACTCTTAATGAAAAACATTACGATAGATAAGTCACCGGGTCGGATGGGATATATCCAAGGTTATTACGGGAAGAGAGGGAAGAGATTGCTGCGCATTTGGCGATGATCTTTGCATCCTCACTGGCTACAGGAATAGTAGTAGATGATTGGAGGGTGGCAAATGTTGTTCCTTTGTTTAAGAAAGGGAGTAGGGATAAACCTGGGAATTACAGACCAATAAGTCTTACTTCAGTGGTCGGCAAATTACTGGAGAAGATTCTTAGATACAGGATTTATGGGCCATTTAGAGAAGCATAGGCTGATTAGAACAGTCAGCATGGCTTTGTGAGGGGCAGGTCATGCCTCACAAGCCTGATTGAATTCTTTGAGGATGTGACAAAGCACATTGATGAAGGTTAGAGCAGTGAATGTGGGGTACATAGATTTTAGTAAGGCATTTGATAAGGTTCCTCATGGAAGGCTCATTCAGAAGATCAGGGGGGAGATATGGGATCCAAGGAAACTTGGCTGTTTGGATTCAGAATTGGCTTGCTCATAGAAGACAGAGGGTATGGTAGATGGAGCGTATTCTGCCTGGATGTTGGTGACCAGTGGTGTTCTGCAGGGATCTGTTCTGGGACCCCTGCTCTTTGTGGATTTTTATAAATGACTTGGATGAGGATGTGGAAGGGTGGGTTAGTAGTTTGCTGATGATAAAAGGTAGGTGGTGTTGTGGATAGTGTAGAAGGTTGCTATAAATTACAACAGAATATTGATAGAATGCAGAGCTGGGCTGAGAAGTGTCCAAATGGAGTTCAACCTGGTAAGTGTTAAGTGATACACTTCGGGAGATCGAATTTGAGGCAGAATACAAGGTTAATGGCAGGACTCTTAACAGTGTGGAGGAAACAGAGGGATCTTGTGGTCCACTTCTATAGATCTGTCAAGGTTGTTGCGCTGGGCAATAGGGTTGTTAAGAAAGCGTATTGTGTGTTGGCCTTCATCAGTCAGGGTTTTGAGTTCAAGAGCCGCGAGGTAATGTTGCAGCTTTATAGAACTCTGGTTAGACCACACTGGGAGTATTGTGTTCAGTTCTGGTTGCCTCATTATAGGAAGGATGTGGAAGCTTTAGAGAGGGTGCAGAGGAGATTTACCAGGGTGCTGCCTGGTTTGGAGAGCATGTCTTATGAGGATAGGTTAAGTGAGCTGGGGCTTTTCTCTTTGGAGAGAAGGAGGATGAGCGGTGACTTGATAGAGATGTACAAGGTGATAAGAAGCGTACAAGTTGATATGAGGTATAGATCGAGTGGACAGTCAGAGATTTTTTTCCCAGGGCACAATGGCATAATTTTAGGGTGATTTGAGGAAGTATAAGGGGGATGTCAGGGTACGTTTTTTACACAGAGAGTGGTGGGTGCATGGAACGCATTGTCGGCAGATGTTGTGGGGACAGTTACATTCGGGACATTTAAGAGACTCTTAGATTGACACATGAATGATGGAGAAATGGGAGGCTATGTGGGAGGGAAGGGTTAGATAGATCTTAGGGCAGGATAAAATGTCAGCACAGCATTGTGGGCCAAAGGGCCTGTACTGTGCTGTAGTGTTCTATGTTCTACGTTCTATATCCTTGCCAGTGCAACCCACATACTGGAGACAATTTTTGAAGGAGAAGGTATCTGCTTGAGTCATAGCCTCACTAATTCTTTGTCAATCAGTACTGAAAGAAATCAACGGAAGTTTGAAAAGTGGATGGACACAGAATCTAATAACATATTGTGCAGAATATCTCAAACGTTATATGCATTGTTATAGTTGACTTTATTCATTTTAGTTAAGTTGAGAAATTGTTGTTTTGGGCAGTTACCAAGTTGATTTAGTTTCTTGAATCTAAATTGTCCAACTGCCATTGTGGGGCTTGAACTTATCTCTCTGGATCTTTGGTCCAGAACTCTGAAGTCCAGTCCACTAAAGTGACAGTATTCCTGTTGACAATCCAGATAATGAAGCAATGAATGAATCATTTGGATAGAGATTCTACATTCCTCCTTTTTTTGCTGCCTAGAGATGATTAGGAAGCATCAAAGGTTGCCTATGATAAATTTGTGATTTTCCAATAGTGATCCATCCAGAGAAGTCAATATTCACCTAGCTTCTGCAGAGATTTTTACCTTAAGTAGCACCTTTTTGAGTCATAGACAATCATGAGCTATTTGAGAAGATTCAAATTTATGCAAATCTCTGAATGTTCGATTACAGCTGTCGACAAGCATTTATGACCTGTTGTGTTTAAGGTTTCGTTCAAATTGATTAGCAACTGTTCTTGAAAGTCCATGCAAAATTTGCAAATTCTTTATGTCTATCCATCAAAGTTCATGTAAAGCACCAGATGCAAATTCTTCCACAACCGCTCGATTGCAAATGTCGACAAAGCAGGACTCAATAAATATATTGATAAATCTTTCCCAGAATAATAATTTAGAGAATTCAGTTGGTGTTTAGTGACATGGCTAACATCTAGAGATCTGCTGAGCTCAGTTAAGCTTTTTTGTACACCCAGTTCTGCATGCACAGGTCTCCCCACAATGAAGTAAATCCAGAATAAACTTCAAGTGATGGTTGCACTGTAAAATATCCTTTGAAGAGTTAAAAGGCTGCTCATTTATTGTGTAAAGGGAAATTGAAAGCTATTATTTCAGCATTTAAATAGTATCTTTCACATTTCTTTAGAACATTCCCAAGTGCTTTGAAGATAACAAAGTACTTTCAGAGTCTAAAGCTACTCTCGGAAACTCAGCAGTCAATTTTCACCCAGCATGCTCCCACAGTGATGTTGGGAAAGGAGTGAAAGCTAACTAGAACACCAATGATAAACTCTCCTGTTCTTCTTCAAAGAACAGTAGTATACTTTCCACCCACTTGTGAGGACCCTACCTCAGTTTAACATCATTCCTGACAGAGATCACTTCCACCCATGTTCTAACTCCTCAGTATTGCACTGAAGTGTTAACATTGAATTTTGTGCCCACAACCTAGAGTGGGACTTGAACCCCCAACTTTCTGACCCAGAGGCCAAGAGTGATAAGAGCTGAACCACAACTGTCAGTAACTTTCTGAACAACTCCTCTTCCAAAAGAAACACACTGTGCAACACTTTTCGAAGCATTAAGGTATGAGAAAGTGGTACTTTAAAAAGTGGTATTGCCACATGAAGAGAGACTCTGTATCATAATTATACTCACTTAATCTGAAGTACCACATGAGTACATCAATAATAATGAACAATGATGCCTAGAAAGACTCAAGTTAATCCAGCAATAAAATGTGCCTTGTACTAGATCACAGCAAACAAATCTTGACTGCGAGAAATGGGACAGGAAATGCTCTATTACTATTTCAGGAGAAAGTCTAAAGTCTAAAGTCAGTGTCAAAGTTGAGTTTATTATCACATGTACAAGTACATGTACGCACAGGTGCAATGAAAAACTTACTTGCAGCAGCATTACAGGGAGATAGCATTAGAGAGACAACATTCATAAGAAGAACATAAATTATACGAATTTATACAAGTAAAAAATACAATTCGAACAAAAATTAATAAAGTCCATTGCAGTACAAAGCTGCCATAGTGTTGCTATATTGAAGTAGTGATGAGGGTTGTGCAGGTTGATTCAAGAACCAAATGGTTGCAGGGAAGCAGCTGTTCCTGAACCTGGTGGTGTGGGACTTCAGGCTTCTGTACTTCCCACCCGATGGTAGCTGCAAGAGGATGGTGTGGCCTGGATAATGGGGATCTTTGATGATAAATGTTGCCTTCTTGAGGTGGCCATACTTCCGATGGTGGGGAGAAATGTGCCCGTAATGAATCCACCACTCAGCAGCTTCTTACATTCCTGTGCATTCAAATTGTCATGCCAGACCATAATTCAACCAGTCAGGATACTTTCAACAGCACACCTGAAGAAGTTTGTTTGAGTGTTCTAAGACACGCCGAACCTCCTTAACCTTCTAAGATAGTAAAGATTCTACCACGCCTTCCTTGTGCCTTGGAGATTCAGCCATCTTTGAGGCATTAATCTGTATCAGTATTGACATCGGTAACAACATACCAGAATCATGTTAAACACTGAATAAACTGTATAAGAGTCCAATGTTTGCAGTAGGATCCTTCTTGGAACAGTGATTTTCACCTGTACCTGACCCAGTACAGAACAAACCATTCATCTAACCTTGCAAAAACTGCCAGAAAGGACCCTTTTGCAGGTCTATTTAGAGGAGCCATCACTTTAGGTTGGTTGCTGCTTTGAACTATTAGGCTGCTGGTTAGCTTTTGGGTGCATTTTTTTGGATTGTTTTCCAATTTACAAGTCAATTGGGGGGGGCGCTGTTTATTAACCAGATGAAACCTCAGTGCTAAGGTGAAACAATGAAAGAAACCTTGTCCCTCTGAAGAGATATTAAACTGAAGCAGCATTTTCCCTCTGTGTGTTAAAACTCACATGGCAATGAGCATTAAAACACTGCACACAGTTTAACCTTATTTAAGGAGGGATATTCTTGCAGAGAAGAGTCACTGGCTTGATCTCTGGGATAAAGGAGTTATGTGGAACTTTTGAGCACATTGGGGCGATACACATTGAGGTTTAGAAGAATGAATGATAACCTTATTGAAAGATGGATTTTGAGGGGTTTTAATTAGATGGTTATTGAGGGGACATTTCCCCTTATGAGGCTATGCAGACCAAGGGATATAAGAAATCACCCATTTAAAACATCAATGGCAGCGAAAGGAGGAAGACATGAGAGAGCAGAAGGAAGCTGTGTGGCAACACTGAGGGAGAAGACCTTACCTACCTCAGGGATCAGTGGCAGATTTAGGAGCTGACGGCAACATTCAGTAAGTGACTCCTCTGTGAGGGAAGAAGGTGAGTATATCCACTTGTACCAGCTAGGATAAAGACAAGGTCCTACAATTGTGCAGGGAAATATTGACAGGAAAATAAGGCCCTAGCATGATTAGAAGGTTTAATTTAACTTAAAGTAGTTCAGGGTAAGTCATAGCAGGAAAGCAGAAAACCTGAGGACAAGAAACAGTTTAGAACTCAGCAAAGGTGGACCAGGGGATTGATTAAGAGGGGGGTACATTATTCTGGTCTCCCTATCAATGAAAGGAAGTTCTTGCTATGGAGGGAGTGCGGTGAAGGTTCGCTATCTGACATACAATCTACCTTGTTGTGACCTTGCACCTTATTGTCTGCCTGCAATACACTTCCCTGTAGCTGTGACACTTTACTCTGTACAGTACTGTTATTGCTTTTACCTGTACTACCTCAATGCACTTTGTATTAATTCAATGTATCTGCACTGTGTAATGAATTGATCTGTATGAATGGTATGCAAGACAAGTTTTTCACTGTGCCTCAGTACACGTAACAATAATAAACCAATACCAATACCAATGTGAAGTGAGCTTGTGTTGATTGGGCTTACTGGAGTGCAGAACAATGAGAGGGAAACTCAGTGAGATTTATAAACTCTTGGCAGGATTGGACAGATTAGATGCAGGAAGGAATCCATTAGTGGGGATGTCCAGAATTAGGGGTTTAAGGATAAGGAGAAAAACCAATTAAGACAGTAATGAGGGGAAATTTCTTCACCCAATGCATGGGTGAACCTGTGGAATCCTTACCAAAGAAGGCAGTCAAGGCCAAATCATTAAATCTATTCAAGAAATTAGATATAATTCTATGAATAAAGAGATCAAGGGGTCTGTGGATCATGTGCTGAAATTAGATGATCACCCATGAACATATCGAATGGTGAAGCAGGCTTGAAGAACGGAATGGCCTACTCCATCACATATTTTCTATGTTTCCAAGATGAGGAGGAGTGTCTTCAAAGGGTTGTAATTCTTGGACGACTCCAGGGAGCTGTGGGTGTTGAGTCACTGAAAATATTCAAGGATGAGACAGACAGATTTTTGGTCTTTCGGGAACAGGCAGGAGAGTGGCCATGAGGATACAATCAGATATGTGGTGGACTTGGCTTGCGAGGCTATCCGTCCTACTCCTTCTCCTGTTTACACGTTCTCATTGGAAGGGGAATTTCCTCCTGTATCCTGTTTAATTCTTATCCACCAACCAACAAGTAAAAGATTAGCTCCTCATTACAACATGTTTTTGTGTGGCATATCACTGTATAAAATAGGTGATTGAATTATCTACATTACGACAGCAAAAAAAACTTTAATAGGTATCAAACTCATTGGGATAACTTAAGATTGTGAAAATCACTGTTTCAAGGCTTTTTTTTTCTTAATTTAGCCTGAAGGAAATCTATAACCTATTTGACTAGGGAGTGCTTGCTGCTGACTGGGTGGGAAATCACGAGTATCCCTCAATTTTGTGAGAAGGAATTCACAAGGAGATTAAATATATTCCCATTGATCAGTACAGCTGTAATTTTCTGGTCGTTCTATCACAGCAAACAGACGTGACAGATGTTTATTTGTTGATTCATGCCAACATTATTATTCCCAATTGGAGATGAGAAAAAGTGTGTGACAGGTTGGAGATGTACTAGGCCTTTACAATAACTTAGCTAATCACGTCACATTGCTTGATTATAAATTATCCCTTAAATTGCAGCATAACATCTGTGCAAGTGTCTTGAATTTAGATTTTCACAGACAAGCTCTTCATTTCCCTCGGTGGATACTGGAATACACACCCCTTCATATTCCAAGCTTTATCCCCTCAACCATTTGGGTGCTCACAAATGGATACTCTCATCTCCCACCCCCAAGAGTCCCCAGGTTTTCTCTACAGGCAATTCCGCAGTGCTAATATTCCACAATTCTGGAAAAATATTTTAAAAAAAGCCTTGAGCACCTTGATGTATATTAGTTCCCAGTCTGGCAAAACCTCAGTTTTAATAAAATCAGAAAATTCCATAAATCCTCATGGAGTCATAGAGTATTACAGCACAGAAACAGGCCCTTTGGCCTAATTGTCCACGCTGACCAAGATGCCTACCTAAGCTAGTCCCATTTGCCCACATTTGGCCCATATCCCTCTCAACCTTTCCTATCCACTTACCTATCCAAGGTTCTCTTAACTGTTGTTATAGTACCTGCCTCAACCACTTCTTCTGGCAGCTTGTTCCATATACGCACCACCCTCTGCATGAAGAAGTTGCCCCTCAGTTCCCTTTTAAATCTGTCCCCTTTCACCTTAAACCTATGCCCTTTCAAATTGTTGATTCCCTTTCTTGGGAAAAAGACTGTGTGCATTCACCTTTCTATGCCCTCATAATTTTATATACTTTTATAAGGTCACTCCTCAATCACCTATGCTCCAATAAATAAAGACCTAGCCTGCCCAACATCTCCCCTTAACTCAGGCCCTCAAGACCTGGCAACATTCTTGAAAATCTTCTTTGCACTCTTTCCAGTTTAGTGACATCTTTCCTGTAAAAGGGTAACTAGAACTGTACACAATACTTCAGGTGTGGCCTCACCAATGTCTCTGAAACGGAGTAAACGTTTCAAAGCATGGACCCTTGCCCAGTTTTAAACTTCTTGTCCTTGGTTTCAGGCTCTCTATAGCCTCAAGTCTCCCTATCTACATAACCTTCCGCAGCCTTATAACCCTCCAAGTTACCACATTCCTCTTCAGCATCTGTCAATTTCCAACGCTAGGAAATTTGTCATCAGCTACCAAGGCTTTACACCCTGCATCTTCCTCTCTAGGCCTCCCTGCTCAACTATACCCCTTTAAAACTGATCTCTTAGCATCATAGCATGGAAACAGGCCCTTTGGCCCACTTAGTCTGTGCTTGCCTCTTGATCTCTTTGATCTCTTTGACTAATCTTTTGGTCACCTAGCTTAATTGTCTCCTTTTTCAGCTCAGTATCAGGCTATAAAACATTGGTTAGGACACACTTGGAATACTGTGTGCAGTTCTGGTCAGCACGTTATGGGAAGTATGTGATGGTGCTGGGAAGGGTGCAGAGGAGACTCACCAGGGTGTGGCCTGGATTGGAGTATTTCAGTTTGAAGGAGAAACTAGATAGGCCGAGTTTGATTTCCATGGAGTGGAGGAGGCTGAGGGGTGACCTCAGGGGTCAACTAACTTATGAGATGGGTAGATAGCAAAGATCTTTTCCCATTATGGGAGTGTCTAAGACACAAGGGCATAGGTATAAAGTGAGGGATAGGAGGTTCAGAGGGATGAACATAGAACATAGAACAGTACAGCACAGAACAGGCCCTTCAGCTCACAATATTGTGCTGACACAGCTAATCCCTTCTACCTACAGAATGCCCATATCCCTCCATTTTCCTCTCATTCACGTGCCCATCCAAGCTCCTCTTAAAAGCCACCAATGAATTTGCCACCACCACCCTATCAAGCAATGCATTCCAGGCATCCACCACTCTCTGAGTAAAAAATGTACACCTCACGCCTGTTCTAAACCTACCCCCTCTCATTTTAAGTGCTTGCCCTCTGGTATTGGATTGCTCATTAATGGGAAAAAGTTATTGCTTGTTCACCTTATCTATGCCCCTCATAATTTTATACACTTCCTACAGATCACCCCTCAGCCTCTGCCACTCCAAAGAAAAGTTTGTCCAGCCTCTCCTGATAGCACATGCCCTCTAATCCAGGCAGCATCCTAGTAAACCTCCTCTGCACCCTCTCTAAAGCCTCAACATCCTTCCTGTAGTGAGGCGACAAGAAATGCATGCAATAATCTAAATGGGGCCTAACCAGAGTTCTATAGAGATGCATCATAACTTCTTGACTCCTCTGTTCAATACCTCGATTAATGAAAGCAAGCATTCCATAAGCCTTCTTTACCACCCTATCTACCTCTATAGCCACTTTCAATGAGTCATGGATTTGCACCCCAAGGTCTCTTTGCTCTTCAACACTATTAAGGGTCTTGCCCTTTAGAGTGTGTTGCCTCTTGACATTATTCCCACCAAGGTGAAACACCTCACATTTATCCGTGCTAAACTCCATCTGCCATTTCTGTGCCCACATCTGCAACTGATCTATATGACACTGTATCCGTCGTCAGTCTTCAACACTATTCACAACTCCACCAATCTTGGTATTGTCTGCAAACTTACTAACCCATCCATCAACATACTCATCCAGGTCATTTATGTACATCACAAACAGCAGAGGTCCCAGTACAGATCCCTGCGGAACACCACTACTCACAGGCCTCCAGCCCAAATAAGTCCCTTCAACCACCACTACCATCTTCTACGGCCAAGCCAGTTCCGGATCCACATAGCCAATTCTCCATTGACCCCATGCATCTGAACTTTCTTGATTAACCGATGATGTGGGACGTTATCAAATGCCTTACTGAAGTCCATATAGGTGACAACCACAGCTCTACCTTCATCAATCTCTCTCGTCACCTTGTCAAAAAACTCAACCAGGTTAGTAAGATGTGACTTGCCCTGCACAAAGCCATGCTGGCTTTCCCTCATTAAACCATTGGATTCCAGATGTTCGTATATCTCAACCCAAAGAATTTTCTCCAGCAATTTCCCTACAGCTGACATGAGACTCACCGGTCTATAGTTCCCCGGATTT
Organism: Pristis pectinata; assembly: GCF_009764475.1. NCBI lineage: Eukaryota > Metazoa > Chordata > Chondrichthyes > Rhinopristiformes > Pristidae > Pristis > Pristis pectinata. Next base: position 12,007,885 of record NC_067415.1, read on the forward strand.
TTCCTTGTTCCTTTCTTAAACAGAGGAACAACATTAGCCACTCTACAGTCCTCCGGGTCCTCACCCATGGTCAAAGAGGACGCAAAGATACTGGTCGAAGCCCCAACAATTTCCTCTCTTGCCTCCCTCAGTAACCTGGGGTATATCCCATCAGGCCCCAGGGACTTATCCACCTTAATACTGTTTAGGAGACCTAACACTACCTTCTACTTGACCTCAAAATGCTCTAACATGTTTACGCCCTCCAGTTCCAATTTCTGCGTCCTGCATGTCCCTTTCCTGGGTAAATACTGAAGAGAAATACTCATTCAGAACCTCACCCACATCCTCTGTGTCCAAACATAGACTCCTTTCTTTATCCTTTAGTGGTCCTGCCCTCTCCTTCGTTATCCTCTTATTCCTTAAGTAGGTATAGAATGCCTTTGGATTCTCCTTACTCCTACTTGCTAAGGACTTTTCATGGCCTCTCCTGGCTTTCCTAATTCCTTTCTTGAGTACATGTGAGGGGGAGTGTGAGGGAGAATGCTTGCACTCACGCCATTATGCTTATTTTGTTCTTTATTTTTGTGCACATGTATGTTATATATAATTTATGTTAATTAAGTTTCTGTTAACATGTTTGTCATGTTTGTGCTGCTGTATGCTCATAACAGGAATAAACTGGAACTTGAACTTGAACTTGAATTTGAATATGGAGAGTGGCTGGAATCTGGAACAAGCTACCTGAAGAGGTGATGTAAGCAGTTACTCTCACAATGTTTATGAAGCATCTAGACAAACACTTGAACTTCCAAGGCATTAAAGGCTATGGACCAAATATAGGTAAATCAGACTAGTATAGATAAGTACAAATGTATACTGTGAATATGGCAGGCATGGTGGTGTAGCGGTTAGCGTAACGCTTTACAGTGCCAGCGACCCGGGTTCAATTTCGGCCACTGCCTGTAAGGAGTTTGTATGTTCTCCTGGTGTCTGCGTGGGTTTCCTCCAGGTGCTCCGGTTTCCTCCCACATTCTGAAAAAAAGACGTACAGGTCAGGAAGTTGTGGGCAATCTATGTTGTTCGCCAGGAGCGTGGCGACACTTACAGACTGCCCACAGAACACTCTACACAAAAGATGCATTTCACTGTGTGGTTCGATGTGCATGTGTCTAATAAACATATCTTATCGTATAATGGGCTAAATGGCCTGTTTCTGTATGATGCAACTCCATATGAATCTATGACTCTGTGGTTTGTTTGATAATGCTCAGGAGATGCTTTGGGACATCTGCTAAAGAAGGCTTTATAAATGCAAGTTGTTGTTACTTTCTAAAGACATTCACCAAGTAACCCAGGGAAACTTGTGTAAAACAATGTGTCCAGGTTTATGCCAACATCTGCCAAGGGAAAGACGACTGTCAAAACAAAAACTTAGCAGCGGTTAACCTGCTGAAAGAGATTTGAAGGATCCCACATCCAAAGCAATTTAAATAACAACTTAAATGAAAACAGAAAATGCTAGAAACACTCAGCAGATCAGGCAGTGTCTGTGGAGAGAGAGAGAGACTGAGTTAACATTTCAGGTCCACGACCCATCATCGGAACAACTTCAGAAAGAATTACACTCATGAAGTGATTTTGATGGGTGCCAAAACATTTACAGCCAATGAAATACTTTTGAAATGAGATCTCTGTTATAATGCAAGCAATCAGTGACATGTTCAAATCCTACCTCAGCAACTAGAAATTTAAATTCCAATTGCATTTTAAAAATCTGAAATTATAAACCTGTCACCATGACCACAAAACAACTGGATTGTCTTAGAACACAACTTATGTCCTTCAGGGGAGGGGATCATTTGCTTGGCACATATATGACATATATGTCAACTAACCTGCTTCAAGGGAAGTTATGTTGGACAACTTCTTCCTACTTTTTTAATGAATTAAATATGGATGATAAATCTGTGTATATCCAAGTCCCCCACACAAGAATAGGAAAACTACCAGAAACGCAGTTCTCTCAGAGACACTAGTTGGTAAATATATATATTTCCCTAGATACTGGGGAGAATTTCCCAGAAAATGCGTTTGGACCTACTTGGAAAGGAGGGGACTTCAGATACTTTCTCAACAGTGCAGAGTTATCTAAACTTTATCTGATAGATCCTTCAGGCATCCTCAACAGCTATTCAAGCCTCCTTTCCAAGAAACAGCACAGGGGTCCCTAGTGAATACTTAAAGCTTCCCCAAAATATGCTTCAGGCTTCCCTGATCTTTGCCTCCAGACACTGTTACTCTCCGATAAGCGTGCATGAATGTTCCCCTATTAAGTGACTTCTTTCTTTTGTCTACGAAAGCTGTTGGGCCCATGGAGACAAACTAATAATATCACAGAGGTAATCTCATGAGAGAGAAAAATGTCACTGCTTTCATTGAGAGATACAAAAGCTCCTTACTCCTAAAATAAAGCAGATAAACCTGAGCTTTTATCAATAATCCTCTCATGGTGCTGCTCCAATAGGAATTCACCTTCATGGGCTGTCAAATTTGAAACCTCATCCTGAAATTCTTAGCAATCTTAGATTTCAAAATAAAATCAGCCAAAATAATTATTGGGTATGATGTTATCACCAATGTAAATAGCATAGTTGGGCATCAATATTTTGTTTTGTTATGTCTTATACAATATCATCCTCGGCCCCATTCTAAAGGGATACTTGGGGTATCTTTGCATGTCATCATAGCAAATGGTATCAAATGGTACAAGCAAAATCAGAAGGGATGCAAAAAGGAGTTGCTTCCTATTGAAAAGAAAGCTTGCCTTTTTCTACAACAGTCTGGTAGAGGAACTCAGCGGGTCAGGCAGCATCTGTGGAATTACCAATATTTCAGATCGAAACTGTGCATTAGGTCCTGATGCACAGTTTCAACCTGAAATGTTGACAACTTCTTTCCCCCCCCACAGATCCTGAGTTCCTCCAGCAGATTGTTTGTCGCTCCAGCTTCCAGCAACTGCAGTCTCTTGTGTCTCCATCTCACCTTTATATAAGCCCTGTCCACAGTGTCAATGAGGGACCTTTTGAAGAGTGGCCACTTTTCAATGTAGAAAATGCAACAGCCAATTTGTTCTCAGTGAGTTTTTACAAACAGCAATATTAACACAACCAGATAATCCACTTCTTAATGAGGACTGGAAATTCTTCAGGAGATCAAGGTGAATGCCCCCGTTCATTTTTAAGGGTGTGCCATGGGATTATACACTGATCCTCTTATTTCCCTTGTGAGACAGGAGGTCATTTAGTCCATTGAATCTATGCTAGCTCTCTGAACAAGGACAAATCCCACCCCCCAGTTATTTCCCTAACTTACAAAATTGACCCAAAGGCGAAACATGAAATTTGATAAAGAACAGATGCATGATTCTTGTCAAGTAGAACATAGAACAGTACCGCACAGAACAGGCCCTTCAGCCCACAATGTTGTGCTGACATAGCTAATCCCTCCTACCTACACAATGCCCATATTCTCCCACACATGCCCATGGTGGGATAAACTGGACTTCATCAACAAGACAGCACCTCCAACCGTGCAGCACTTCCCTCAGATTTTTGTGTGTTAGTTTCCAGAATGGGAAGTGAATTACAGCCTCCTTGGTCCTGGGTGATTGAGCCACACTGCCTTAAGATGCACAACCATGCAAACTTAAAATTCCCCAAAAGTTACTGCTTTCAGTGCTAATTAGCATTAGGATATTCCTGCGTAGATGAGCCCACGATTATAATCAGTGTGCCAACAATGATTAAGAGCATCATTATTCCAAATGTTTTAACTGAGAGTCAGATGCCCTTTTGTGCGATTTGTCATGAGTGATGAAGGGAGGGAGAGATTGGAACACGAGGCAGACCAATTTGCGACCTTTGGCTGTCACTCTCGGCCGCTTGCAGATCGATTCAAAATGGCAGTTCGGGCAATTACATTGGCTGTTCTTGAAGTCATACATTTTATGCAAAATGTGGTAGCTGCAGCTCTAATTTATATACAGTTGTAATCTCGACAGGACTCTATTTAAGCTGAAGCAATTGCTCTTTCATGTATTTAAAGCACATCACTCCTTTAATAACCGTGGCCTTCAATCAATACTCATCCAATCAGGCGCATTGCCCTTGAGTAAAAAGGGTAAACAGCATTTCCCATTCTTTCACTAGTGTTTGATTTACAGATTCCTCTCTCCCCGCCCCCCCACATCTCTCCTCTCTCTTTCTCTCTCTCCCCACTCCCTCTCCCCTTCTCTCCCTCCTCCCTCTCTCCTTCTCTCCCTCCTCCCTCTCTCCTCTCTCTCTCCCTCTCCCTCTCTTTTTCCCTCCCTCCCTCTCTCCCTCTTTAATCCCCTCTCTCCCTCCTCCCTCTCTCCTCTCTCTGCTCCTTAACCCCTCTCTCTCCCTGTCTCTATCTCTCTTTTTCCCTCTCCCTCTGCGTCTTTAATCCCCTCTCTCTCCACCTCTCCCTCTTCTTCTCCCTCTCTCCCTTCCACTCTCTCTTCTCTCTCTCTCCCTCTCCCTCCCCTCACATCATCTGTCAAGCCTTGAAGCCATCTCTCCACATATCAGAGCAAACTAGTGGTGCAAACCCAAAGAAAACCCTGTGACTCTTTAGTTTAGTTGTCATGAGTGGGGAATAATTCCCGCGTGGAATTCTGGAGCAATGCCTTTATAGGAAGAGTGGTTGAAATGTAGATCTTGCTTTCAATTGGAATTGTTGAAGCAAATGATGGAAACTGGATAAACACAGGAGGGATCAAGGAGATGATTCGGGTTAGATGAAGGAGGCAAGGGAAGGGTCCTATAAGGAGAATCCACTCACTGCACATGAAATTAAAAACTCCATGTAATCAACCCGTCCATTTATAATTTTTCATAAACTCGACCCAAAGGTGAAACATGAAATATTGATAAAGAACAGATGCATGATCCTAGTCAAATAGAACATAGAACAGTATAGCACAGAACAGACCCTTCGGCCCACAATGTTGTGCCGACACAGCTAAACCCTCCTACCTACAGAATGCCCATATCCCTCCATTTTCTTCTCATTCATGTGCCCATCCAAGCCCCTCTTAAAAGCCCCCAGTGAATGTGCCTCCACCACCCCATCAGGCAATGCATTCCAGGCATCCACCATTCTCTCAGTAAAAATATGTACCCCTCACGTCAAGTACTGAGCCTACCCCCTCTCACCTTAAATGCATGCCCTCTGGTATTGGATTGCTCAATAATGGGAAAAAGATATTGCTTGTCCACCCTATCTATGACCCTCATAATTTTATACACTTCTAACAGATCACCCCTCAGCCTCTGCCACTCCAGAGAAAAGAGCCCAAGTTTGTCCAGCTTCTCCTGATAGCACATGTGCTCTAGTACAGGCAGCATCCTAGTAAACCTCCTCTGCACCCTCTCTAAAGCCTCGACATCCTTCCTATAGTGAGGTGACCAGAATTGCACGCAATACTCTAAATGCAGCCTAACCAGAGTTCTATAGAGATGCATCATAACTTCTTGACTCCTATACTCAATACCTCGATTAATAAACGTAAGCATTCCATAAGCTTTCTTAACCACCCTATCTACCTGTGTAGCCACTTCCAATGAGTCATGGACTTGCACCCCAAGGTCTCTCTGCTCTCCAACACCATTAAAGGTCTTGCCCTTAAGAGTGTACTGCCCCTTGACATTAGTAGATTATGTAGCAAGGAAGCAGGCCCTTTAGTTCACCGAGTCCTCAATGACCATTGAGCACCCATTTACACTGATCCAATTTTATTCTCCCCACATTTCCAAATATACCCCCAGACTATACCACCTACCTCCACACGAGGGGCAATTAACAGTGACCAATTAACCCAACAACCCACTTACCTTTGAGATGTGCGAGAAAACCAGAGCACCTGGGAGAAACCATGAAGCCACAGGGAGAACATTCAAATTCCACACAGACAGCAGTTAGGATTGAACCCAGGTCGCTGTAGAAGTGAGGCAGCTGCTCTCCCGTGCTGCCCGATTTGGGTTTTATGTGTGGTAGGCATCAAGAAAGTGGTACCAATACCTGGCCCTAGGATAAGATGGCAAACACAAAGTGCAGGTTCATTGAATTTCCAGCATTGTTCAATCACTTCAGCCCTTAGAGAGTTTAATAGCAGACCAACAATCATCAATGTAATATTGGCAATGAATTGTCTTGGTCTCTAGAGTCTGGGGTCTTTGTTTGCATCTCAAACCCCGGCATCAACCAGCTATTTCAAAATTCACTGGTTACAAATCTCTTGACATTGTAGAGCTGCCAGCCTCATGTTGCTAGTACATAAATATTTATCATCTAGGCCTAGCCTATATTCTATGTGTAATGAATATTGTTAGATCTCTGATTGTGTTCTTATTTGAATATTGAATTAAACATGCACCTTCACAAAACATTTCAAAATTGCATTGGCCTCCGTAACTTGACGGGGCAGCAAATGGTGTTAAAAACATTTTTCATTAAAAATGTATTTTGTCAATATATTTCAGAGTATAGCAAAATGCATATTGTTTTGATATTTGAACTATAACAGAATATCCAAATGGATTTAATTAACATCTAAATTCATAAAAGTAACAATAGTGGTGTATTTTTGAAGTACATTGTACAAGATTAGTTTCAAATCAAATGTTATTAAGTGTGGGAGTTTGCTTAAATCAAAAACACAAGAAAATAGGAACAGGAGTAGACCAAAGAATCATAGAATCATAGAGTCATACAGCATGGCAACAGGCCCTTCGGCCCAAATGGTCTACGCTGACCGTGTTGCCTAGCGAGCTAGTCCTATCAGCCTGCGTTTGGCCCATAGCCCTCTAAACCTCTCCCATCCGTGTACTTATCTGGATGTCTTTTAAATGTTGCTAATGTGCCCACCTCAATCACTATTTCTGGCAGCTTAACCACTCAGCCCCTCAAACTTGCTCCACCATTCAATAAGATCTATGCAGATCTCAATTCCCTTTCTGTACCAGTTTCCCACAACCTTTAATTCCTTGCTCTTTCAAACATTTGGATAAGTGCATGGATAGGAAGGATTTAGAGGGCTATGTGCCAAATATGAGCAAATAGGACAAGCTCAGCTGGGCACCTTGGTTGGCGTGGACGAGTTGGGCCGAAGGGCCTATTTCTGTGCTGTATAATTCTATGACTATGACTCTGTTTATCTACCTCCACCTTAACATAGGCTAAACCCTAATTTAGTTTACAGCCTGGAGTAAGGGAATGCAGATGTTAAGAGTCAAAGTTGAGTTTATTGTCATGTGCACAAGTACATGTATGCACAGGTGCAATGAAAAACTTACTTGCAACAGCATCACAGGCACATATAAGCAGCATTCACAAGAAAAACATAAATTAAACATAAATTATACATGACTTTTACATGAAAGAACACAATTAGAACAAAAAGAATCCATTTTAGTGCAAAGTGATCAAGGTGGTCATAGTGTTGCTATACTGCGGTAGTGATTATGGTTGTGCAGGTTGGTTCAAGAACTGAATGGTTGAAGGGAAGGAGCTGTTCTTGAACCTGGTGGTGTGGGACTTCAGGCTTCTGCATGGCCCGGATGCTGGGAAGCTTTGATGATGGATGTTGCCTTTTGAGGCAACACCTCCTGCAGGTTCTACCGATGGTGGGAAGGGATATGCCTGTGATGTATTGGGCAGAATCTAATGCTCTCTGCAGCTTCTTACGTTCCTGCACATTAGAATTGCTGGACAGTTGTTGCAGCCAATCAGCTGGGGTAGGATTCACTTGATATTTTTCAGAGTGTCCTGAAAAAGCCCAAGTGAAACCTTAGACACTCAACAAACTAGGAAGCACAAAGTTCAGGGGAAGCAGAGACTTTCTGCCCAAAGCAGATTTTCATCATAATGGGCCTTGACCTGTAAACCAAAGGAGTAATTTTTCTGGATTTAGTCCACAAAATAGGGGCTGATAATCAGGAATATTAAGCTGCAGACGTGTGAGGTCAAGGCTCTGAATTTGCAGTCGGACTATCAGGGTGACTGTACTTGGCTGGTCCTGTAGAGGGAGCAGCAATGTAAAGAGAAGGTTGCTGACCTCAGGTGAACTGTTCAGGCACTGGGTGCAGTCCAGAGCTAGAGTTCGCTCCCAAGATGAATAAGGGATTCAGGCACATACGCTAAATGCCCGACATAGCAAACGTACCTTGTACTCAATCAATGGAATCAAACTCTGAAAGTGGAGTGCCGTTGTTTCCATGAAATAAGATTCTTACGTTGCTGTGCAGGCACCTCGGGCACTCAGGGAGTTAAAATCAGGCCAGAGGCTTACCCACTCCCATCCTGCTACCTTCCATTGGTTTTTACCAAGCCAGGCTCTGATGATGCCACTGAAGCCTCACCATGACTTTAACCTCAGACCTGTGCAGAGAAAGAAACCATGCTATCCGGATGTATCACAGCTCGGTATGGCAACTGTTCTGCCCAAGGCAGCAGAGAGTTGTGGATGCAGCCCAGTCTTACTTCCTTCATATATTCTTCAGTAAATTGGTGATGCCCTCTTACCAGTCCCCTTCAAAGCAAAATTGTAGAGCTCCAAGTTTGCCACTTGCAATCTTGGTGTCAATAAAGCCTTGGCACAGATATGGCACTGGTAGAGCTGCTGCCTCACAACTCCAGTGCTCCAGGTTCAATCCTGACCTCCGGTGCTGTCTGTGTGGAGTCTGCGCATTCTCCCTGTGATTGTGTGGGTTTCCTCCAGGTGCTCCTGTTTCCTCCCACATCCCGACAGACAGTGTGCTGGTTGGTAGGTTAATCGGTCACTATAAATTACCCCGAGTCTGTAGGTCAGTGGTAGACTCTGGAAGGAGTTGATAAGAAAGTGGAGAGAATAAAAAGTAATAGCGTAGGATTAGTGTGGATAGTTGGTGTGGACTCAGTGGGATAAAGGGCCTATTCTCATATTGTATCTCTCTATGATGTTCTGATGGAACAGTCTATCTGGATCTCCTTGTGGGACAGTCAAAGTGACTGTCATTCTTGTTGCATTGTGCCTGCGTATGTAGAAGAAACCATATCATGAGCAGGTAATGTGGGAATGAAAGAGAAGCACTCCACTAATATGCTCCATGCTTGATTAACATGGCCAATGGTATCCTGAAGCGGGCAGGAACCTAATGGCATTCATTCACTGCTGTGGTGACTTCATAACTACCAGCATGAGGTCTGTGCTTCCTCAAGAGCTTCATAAAGAAAACAATAAAGAAGAAATTAAGAAAGAAAACATGACCTCTCCTAACATTAAGGAACATTATACAGGGAAAAAAGCTTTGCACATGCAGCTAGCCAGGTGTCCACAGAAAATAATCTCTTCAAAGGGGGCCTCACAGCCAGGCACGACATGCATTAAAATCTGGTCATTTGTGTGGCTGAAGATCTCCAAGGAAAAGGGTTATCAGGCCTGTCAGGCCTATGAACAATTATATAGGATTATGAGAGGCATAGATAAGGTAGATAGTCACAATCTTTTTTTCTGTGAAAGGGGTATCAAAAATAAGAAGGCATAGGTTTAAGGTGAGAGGAAGGAATTTTGTAAGGGTTCTGAGGGGTAACTTTTTTACAGAGGGAGTTGTTGATATTTGGAACTCACTGTCAGAGAAGGTGTTGGGATCAGATACAATCACTATGGTTACCAGGCATTTAGACAGACACCTAAATAGGCAAGGTATAGAAGGATGTGGTCCTAATGCAGGCAAGTGCTATTCGTGTAGATGAGCAAAATGGTTGGCATGGATATGGTGGACCGAAGGGCCCGTTTCTGTGCTGTTTGATGGTATGACTCTATGACTCCAGTGGTGCTGCCAAAGGCGAAAGCCATGCACTAACCCCTGAAGTAGATTTGAAGTACACACAGCAATTTGTCACCACCTCCCAGAGTAGATTTGAAGAAAGCTGGAAAGACTGTGCATTTAAATCTCACCTTTCACAACCTCGGGATGTTCTAATGCCAATTGATGGCCAATGAAGTACTTTGGAATTCTAGTCATGATGTAAGATGGGAAATCCCTCCTTCACCACCACCCTTCAAAGCCTTACATTATTCTAGCTAGATTCAGAAGCTGGTAGTTCAGGGGCACAGCCTTGTGAAAGAAGGATGTACATCAGGTATGTGTCCTTGCAGGTGAATTCTGTGGATCTACAGCCGCCGAATGGAGCTCTGTGCCTCAGTACTGATACTTCAGTTTATGCCATTATACCCTGCTGAAGGCATTGTTGGGAACAAGATTTAAACTAACACCAGACCATTCTTCAGGAGCACAAATGAAGAACTTTGTTGCTTTGTCACTTCAGTCTTCTGGAAACTCCTTTATACCTTGGTTTGCATATTGCAATAGCAGCACTCAACCCATAGTTGCCCAAAGTGACTTGCCCGTGCCACTCACAAAGGCTGGCATCCAGCACCAAGCCATTTTTGCTGCCAACTGCAGATATTAAAAGCCTTGTCCAGCTGGCTGTTGCCAAGAGATCGAAGTGAAATGAGGATGATAATCTCAAGGCTGCTCGAAAGCAGGCAGCGGGCCATCACACTATTCATGCCTGGAACAAAAACAATGGATATTTTTCGAGAAAAGGATTAAAAAGAATTGTCTCGGTATGTTGGCACCTTCTCACAATATCCTCATCATCACTTCGATGCAACCAATGCCCTTCACAGCATACCCCGCTGCTTTTTAAGCTTAGTTCTTTGTGTGCATGACTCAACGTACACATGCGCCACCATATATAATAAACACAAGGCTTACAAGAGTGTGAGGGAACCATCATATTTATGGTCCTCATTCCAACTCAGATATTTCTAATTCTTTCCTTATGGTCAGTGGGTTGAAGTTTTGGGCTCCCCGCCACAAGACACAAATCATACACAAAAGATCACAAGGCAAATAACACTTCCAGAAGTCTCAGCCACATCTTCTCAAGAATAATTAGGGAATGCACAGTAAATGGAAACACAGCATGTCCTGATGCAGTCTTTCAACCTGAAACATCAACAATTCCTTCCCCCCACAGATGCTGCCCGACCCGTTGAGTTCCTCCAGCTGATTGTTGCTCCACAATAAATGGAAGTCATGGTCATATTGCCTGAATGAATATAAAACATCCATAATGCATAAATCCACTAATAGAACATCAGATTCAGCAGCAATAAATCTGTATGCTTGTTTTATTTTGTGCACTATCATTAATGGAACAGTCAATCTTGTTGCATACAGATCTAATGACACACACACTTTGATCTCTCCTGCACTAGAACAGGTTTCCCCTGTGCTTCACTTTACCACTGTGTAATCAAAACCTTTCTTTTGTAAAGTTTATTTTTTAATTTGTAGCTCCAGTTTCATAAAATTGCAAAATCAAAGAAGGAAAACTTATAATGGAAACATAACTCCCAAAAGTTGCACTTTCTATGCAGTTCCTACACAGGAAGTATATGGTTTCCCTTCAAGAGGTAATCGGGAGACGCAGAAATGCTCAAGACCACCCTCGACAATCAGCACGTGAAAGAGAAAAATAGATTAATGTAAAGATCACATGGTTAAACTTTTTAACTTGGGGTTGACATCCAAAAAAAGCTTAGGCTAAATAAAAAAAACTAAGGAATATGCTAAACAGAGAGACCTTGGGGTTCAAGTTCATAGTTCCATAAAGTAGCAACACAGGTAGATAGGGTGGTGAAGAAGGCAAATGGCATACGTGCCTTCATAGAATATGAAAGCTGAGACGTTATGTTGCAACTTTACAAAACACTGGTTGGACTGCACTTGGAGTATTATGTGCAGTTCTGATCGTCATACTATAAGAAATATGTGGTTGTGCTGGAGAGAGTGCAAAGATTAATCGGAATGTTACCTGAATTGGAGGACTTCAGTTATGGGAGAGATTGGTATTGGTATTGGTATTGGTTTATTATTGTCACTTGTACTGAGGTACAGTGAAAAACTTGTCTTGTAAACCAATCGTGCAGGTCAATTCATTACACAGTGCAGTTACACTGAGTTAGTACGGAGTGCATTGAAGTAGTACAGGTAAAAACAGTAACAGTACAGAGTAAAGTGTCACAGCTACAGGGAAGTGCATTGCAGGTAGACACTATGGTACAAGGTCACAACAAGGTAGATTGTGAGGTCAGAGTCCACCTCATGGTAGAAGGAAACTGTTCAATAGTCTTATCACAGTGGGATAGGCTGGGCTTGTTTTCTCTGGAGTGAAGGAGAATGAGGTGTGACCTGATAGAGGTATATAAAATTATAAGAGGATTAGATAGGGTAGATAGAATTTTTTTCCATTGTAGGATTTCAAGAACAAAAGGTTTAAGGTGAGAGGAAGGAGTTTTAGAGGGGATTTGAGGAGGACATTTTTTTTACACAAAGAATCTTTGATAGCTGGAACGTGCTGCCAGAAGAGGTGGTGGAACCAGATACGTTTAAGAGACATTTAGGTAGACACTTGAACAGGAAGGGCATAAAAGGATATGGACCTAATGCAGGCAAATGAGATAAGTGTAGATGGGCAAAATGGTTGGCATCAGCAAGGTGGGCCAAAGGGCCTGTTTCTGTGCTGCACAATGCTATGACTCTGTAATACTGCAATCCTTCAGTGGAGACATATCCACATAACTTTTGTGTAGGCATTTCCAGAATTTTCTCTTAGCAAAGATGAAAGAATGGCAAAATATTTCCAAATCAACCAACAGATCTTTGGGAACCAGAGCACCAGGAGGAAACCCATGAGGACATACAAAGATACAAATTCCAAAATGGTTGGTTGGTTGGTCAATTTGGTCCCCACGTGTCTGCTGCCCTGGTCCTTCTTGGTGTTCAAGGTTGCAGATTTTGGAGGTGATGTTAAATGCTTTTGATGAGTTTTTATACACAATGCACACAATGAGCCAGTGGTGGAGTGGATGAATATCCTGGATCATGGATAGAATGCCAGTCCGGTGGGCTGCTTTGCTGCTGTTGGTTATTCTCAGTTATGTTCATCCAGGGGAGTTGTTGGAAGGTCACTACAGATCCTGACATATTCTTTTACATGGAATATAGAACAGTACAGCACAGGATCAGGCCCTATGGCCCAAAATGTCTGCGCTGAACAACAATGCTGGAAAGCCTTTGAGGAAATCACTCACCCAGTCCGTGACCTGCTCCCGTAGTTATGGTATCCGTATGGTTCATCCAGGCATTTTGGGACATAGGAATAGGATTATTCAATCTTGCACTTTAATGTTGATGTTGACCTAATTACGTACATGGCCATAAACTCAAAATCGGAATAACAAATAAAATAATAATTTCTGCTTTGACTTTTCTTTGAGAACCATGCATACACTGCGGGCATAATGGTATAGCAGGTAGTGCTGCTGCCTCACAACACCAGGGGTGGGATATGCTGCTGACCTCAGGGGTTGCCCGAGCAGAGTTTGTATGATCTCATGGGTTTCCTCCTGGCGCTCGGGTTCCAAAAGATCTGTTGGTTAGTCACTTGTCTAATGTAAATTACACCTTAGTCTATTTAATTGCAAACATAATCAAAGGGGAGTTGATGGGCATGTGTGAGAGAGAATAAATTGCAAAGGTACAGGTAAGTAAGGAGAGAGAGAGAGACTGGGACAAACGAGCTTGCTTCCCCAACAGCTAGTATGGACCTGAGAGGCCAAATGGCCTTCTTCTGTGTTGCTGTAGGATCATTTATCATCAAACCTTGTTTTGCACGCTTTTGTGCTCAATTATTTCTTAACTTGAATAAAATCAAAGTTGACGTTTCATGGGTCCCAGAAGGTGAAGCACAAATAAATTAGATCTGTTTTGATGAATTACTCCTTATCATACAAAAGCAATTTTCACAAAATGTAGAACTTCAGATCAAGAAAGGAAATATTGTTCTTTCTTGTTAGTGAGGGTAAAAGGGGTCAATAGGAAGGTAATATTCCTAATAGGGTGGGGTCAGGATTGCTGTGCTAATAAGCTGTTGTTGAAGCCACCTGGCTGATAGGTTAATGAGGGAAGTTACGGGGGTAGAACATAAACAAAGGGACATGTAAAAGCTGTGAAATGCAGGTCGCAACTGTAGAAAATGTCCAGCAGATCAGGCAGTGTTAGCAGAGAGAGAAAGACTAAGTTAATAATACACATAAATACCTACAGAAGAACTGGTCAGTTCTGAAAATGATAGTGAAAGCAAGTTACCAGAACTTGCTGTTATGGTTAGTTAAGTAGCCTCATTATTATCACATCACATAACAACTGGTGGAGCAGAACATAGAACATAGAACAGTACAGCACAGGAACAGGCCCTTCGGCCCACAATGTTGTGCTGAACCAATGACATTAGTAACAAAATGCCCAACTAAACTAATCCCTTCTGCCTGCACAATGTCCATATCCTACCATTTCCCTCACATTCATGTGCCTATCTAAGAGCTCCTCGAACACCCCTATCGTATTTGCCTCCACCACCACCCCAGGCAGCGCATTCCAGGCACCCACCACTCTCTGTGTAAAATACTTGCCCTGAACATCTCCTTTGAACTTACCCCCTATCACCTTAAATGCATGCCCTGTGGTATTAGACATTTCAACCCTGGGGAAAAGATACCGGCTGTCTACTCTATCTATGCCTCTCATAATTTTATAAACCTCTATCAGATCTACCCTCAGCCTCCGCTGCTCCAGAGAGAACAACCCTAGTTTGTCCAACTTATCCTCATAGCACATGCCCTCTTATCTAGGCAGCATCTTGGCAAACCTCTTCTCCACCCTCTCCAAAACCTCAACATCCTTCCTATAATGGGGCGACCAGAACTTAATGCAATACTCCAGATGCAGCCTAACTAAAGTTTTATAAAGCTGAAGCATTACTTCCTGAATCTTGAACTCAGTGCCTCGACTAATGAAGGCAAGCATGCCATATGCCTTCTTTACCACCCTATCAACCTGGGTAGCCACTTTCAGGGAGCTATGAACTTGGACCCCAAGATCTCTTGGCTCATCAACACTGTTAAGGGTCCTGCTATCAACAGTGTATTGTCTCTTTACATTTGATCTCCCAAAGTGCAACACTTGACATTTGGCCGGGTTGAACTCCATCTGCCATTTCTCCGCCCATATCTGCAACTGATCTATATCCCGTTGTATCCTTTGCCAGGCTTCTACACTATCCACAACACTACCTATCTTCGTATCATCTGCAAACTCTCTAACCCACCCATGTACATTTTCATCCAGGTCATTTATAAAAGCAACACCATATAGAGTGTGATTCTTTTGGCTACACTCCAATAACAAACTCAAAGGACTGATAAGAATAAGTTAGAGCATGTTCAAGGACTGCATCTTATGTTACATTTACTTGTGAGTTCTATCTGGCTTGTTTTGCATTTCTAGGCTTTTCTCCTTTACTTATGTATGATATAAGTTAATATATATATCATCAAACCTTGTTTTGTAAGCTTTTGTGCTCAATTCTTTCTTAACTTGAATAAAATCAAAGTTGATGTTTCACGAGTCTCAGAAGGCAAAACACAAATAAATTAGATCTGTTTTGATGAATTACTCCTTATCACATAAAAGCAACTTGCACAAAATGTAGAACTTCAAATAAAGAAAGGAAATATTGTACTTATATATGTGTTAATTATATGACTAGCAGAAAAACAATGTTTATTCAGCATAACAATCTGTCCCAGAGTGGCAGGCACAGTAGTGTAGTGGTTAGCGTAATGTTATTACAGGACCAGTGACCTGGGTTCAATTCCGGCCGCTGTCTGTAAGGAGTTTGTATGTTCTCCCCGTCTGCGTGAGTTTCCTTCAGGTGCTCTGGTTTCCTCCCACACTCCAAAGACATATAGGTTAGGAAGTTGTGGGCATGCTATGCTGGCGTCAGAAGCGTGGCAACACTTGCGGGCTGCACCCAGAACATTCTGCACAAAAGATTCATTTCACTGTGTTTTTCGATGTACATGTGACTAATAAAGATACTTTATCAGCTTATCTCCTTATTTTCAGACAAATATTGATAGTGAGCCACACGGATCAAAAGGAAATGCAGTGCTCAGCATTAAGGTAACTGAAGGCACAGTCACCAATTGTAGGATGCTTGTACATTTAGAATTGAATGTTGCGGAGATAATGGGAGATTACAGGGATGGACGGAGGAAAAGTGATTTGAAAAGGATGATGCAGTACCATGTAGGTCAGTGAGCACAAGGAATGGAGGTGGCCAGAACTTAATGTGGAGCAGGAATTTAGACCACTTCAAGAAGGAGGTGGAAGGTAAGAGAATGTTAGAATGGTTGAGTCCAGAGGTAACTAAGACATTGATAAAGGTTTCAGCAAGACACCATCAGAAGGAATAATGCCGATTCTAAATATCAAAAGAGAGTGTTTAAACAGCCCCGATGAATGTAAGTAAATAGAGCTTCCTTGCCCCTTTTTTCCCCAATCTATCCGATTGCCAACTGCCCATGCAGGTATCAGCAGCTAATGATCTCCTTCCGCCATCATTGCGAAGTACGTAGCATTTGTGCCAGTGCTGGAAATGTCTATTTATTGCAGTGTAGATAGACAAAGATAAGATTGTTTTTAACGTTTGTTCATTTGCCCAATGCCTTTTAATCATTTCCAGTGCCCACAACCCATGTGTCTTACATCAACATCCCAGGCACCAGGAACACTGATGTCTCTAATTATAGGCAAGGATAACATCAGCTAGTTACTCAATCTTTGTCGTCCTGGCAAGGCTAATGTCTTGATTGGCTAATTAGGTTTAATGATGAACACTAAGAATTGTAGCAATAACGGTGAAGAACAAATGGAATGATTTAACGAGAAAGGGATTGGAATGCAATCCTTCAGAAGATAGGGTGAAGATAGGCTGCAATATCAGCACGAGTGTTGAACAAAACCCACTTAGTGTTGGAGCTGTACAACAAAGCCCTTTCTCAATTGTGTTCCTTGGGAAAGTGATCAACGCCAATTAAAACCATCAAAATATATCATACTTCATCTCCCTCAATCACTAGATCCTTCCATTTCTCAGGCACTTACAAGGCTTCTTCCAAAGTACATCTGTGCAGGTAACTCATCTGCTTCCAGTAGCAGTGTTCCATGTTGTAGCCTCTCTCTGGTTAAAGGAGTTCTAAGTTGGATTTACTTGCGTTGTGTTTACATTATAAATGGCCCCATAAGTCCAAATATAACTGATACAATTTAACCAGTATTCACCAGGACTGATCAAATGGCTTGAGGTCATTTTCACAGGGGTGGTGATATGTGGATTGAATCGCCCAGCTGTTATAGAACTAATCGCATTGAAATCTGTTCCATGGAGATTAGGCAAATTCTATAACAGGTGGATGATCCCTTCTGTCAACTCTAATGCCCACACACACACACACACACACACACACACACATTTCCAATGTGATGATATTATTATTTATTCTGAGCTGCTAATGAAATAGAATTAAAATTAGGATGTGCAAAAAATACAGTGCATCCTGGTCATCATTTGAAGAAGTAAGATGTCCAAAGCACTCTTACAAACTTCAATTCAGTCCGCCAATTGTGGAATCTTTCTGTTGCTGTGGGAGCCCTCTCTGAAGGTCCGGTTTGATTTAAGTCATCCCAAGAAAGTTGAATTTGATTCTGAAGGTAGCACTTCCCTTTGAGTCTTTAGCCTCTTGCTGAGATAATATTCAACTGTTGGGGCTGCCAGGAACTCAGCGGCAGGTCGCAGCGAGTGGGATAATGCCCGGGGAAGAACAATATGCCCATTATTCCTTGGGTTGCAGTCCACGCAGATTCAGAATCATCACCAGTGAGCAGGAGCTGAGATTCTTTGCAGCAGGCATTCACAGTGCAGGCCCGTCATGATTTGGACTACTACAACACATACAGTTAGGCAGAACGAATAATTAGAGAATCACACAGGACCAAGATCCATCCCAAGTGCCAAGGTTTATTGTTTGTCACCAGTGGAGAGAAGTTGTGTGTGTGTGTTTCAGACAACTTCTCCACAGAACAAAGGAAACCTTTCTCCAGATCATCCCTAGCTGCCTATAGACTAATAATATTAACAATTGATTGCATATGCCTACCTAACCAGGTGTCCAATAAGGTATAAGGGGATGGTTAACAAGTGACAGACAGCTCTGGGTCATCCCATGATGCTGACCAGACACCCTGTTCACTGACTCTGAGTCAGGCAAATGGCCCTGGTATTCAGTGACCTTGTGTATCCAGCTCAAACCACCTCAGTACTGATAAGCAAAGGTCCAACCAGTCAGTTCTGTAAATGAGACCAATCAGAATCAGAATCAGGTTTATTATCACTGACGTATGTCATGAAGTGTGGTCAAGTCCCATCTTGGGACTCAGTTCTCCATTTTGTAACCTAGTATGTGACTATTCTCCATTGCATAACATATCTACTTATGCATTTCTACATGTCCACTTTTGCAATGCTGATTTTGCCCTGGCCACTTTCAAGATACACCTTCACTTTATAATGTTAACGATAGGAAGAGATGAATTTGAGAAAAGACTTTGCAATCTGCAGTTGTAAATAGCTTCCTCTCTTGTCTTTACCAAAGTCAAAATCGAGTTTATTGTCATATGCACAAGTACATGTGTGCACAGGTGCAATGAGAAACTCACTTGCAGCAGCATCACAGGCACATAGCGTCATATAAGCAGCATTCACAAGAAAAACATAAATTAAGCGTACATTATACACTATTTTTACAAGAAAGAACACAATTAGAACAAAAAAAAACAAAGTCCATTTTTGTGCAAAGTGATCAAAGTGGTCATAGTGTCGCTAAACTGTAGAGATTAGGGTTTTGCCAGTTGGTTCAAGAATCGGATGGCTGAAGAGAAGCAGTTGTTCTTGAACCTGTATGTTACAACGACCGAAAGCCTTTAGATTTTGGTCAAATCTGACCAACAAGTGCAAACCCGTTCTCATTTACCCTTTCCGACTGAGAGTGACAAGCTCCATCAGTATATGGGTAGAAAAACAGAAAGATCGTGGGCCATTCAGTCCTTTAAGCCTTTCCTTCCATCAACTGGAACAAATAAATTTATTTTACTTTCTTTAATCCATGATATTCCTCCTTTTACCTTTATTTCTTTGTATTGCTAGTCTTTTGGCATCTTCCTCTGCTGTGAAAATGGGGAAAAGGCATGACGTTTGCCATTTCCTTTCTATTCATGAGAGACTGTATGACTCAATGAATCTCTGTATGACTCTATGACTTTATGACTTTAAAGAGTATGACATTAACAAGTTTACCATTTCTGAAAAAGCAGAAGATCAATTCAGAATCAGAATCAGATTTATTGTCACTGAACTATGTTGTGAAATTTGTTGCTTTGTAGCAGAAGTACAGTGCAAAGATATAAAATTATTAGAAATTACAAAAATTAATAAACACTGTAGTGCAATAAAAAAGGAAAAACGAGGTCGTATCCATGAACTGTTCAGAAATCTGATGGCGGAGGGGAAGAAACTGTTCCTGAATCATTGAGTTTGGGGCTTTAGGCTTCTGAACCTCCTTCCCAATGGTAGTAACAAGAAGAGGGCATTTCCCGGATGGTGAGGGTCCTTAGTGATGGCTGCTGCCTTCTTGAGGCACCACCTCTTGAAGATGTTCTCAGCGGTGGGGAGGGCTGTGCTCATGATGGAGCTGGCTGAGTCTACAACCCTCTGCAGCCTCTTGACTCAGCCTTTAAGGAGAAACAAATATTTGCAGAAGTAAACTTGATCAGTTGATTGGAGCAAACGGGTTCCATCCATTATTGCCCACCAGCTTAAGCTCCAAGCTTTAAGCAAATTATTATGCCTTGTGAAAGCCCTAGCACTAACTCAAAAGAGTAAAGACTAATAATATTGGTAGCTGAAGATGCAATTGAATAATATTTTGGGTGAGTGAATGCTAAGGGACAAAAGTTATCAGATGATATTGTATTCTTGAACACTCAAACTGGTCAGGTGACAAGGGTTATTCCCTGGTCTTATCAATCCTAAACTGCTGCCTCACAAGGATCTCCATGCAGCTGTTGCTGATAGTGTCTACTACCTGAGCAGTATTGGTGGCTCTCCATGACTGAGCAGATCTACTGTCCAGTGTCTTCTCGGGAAATCATGTGTTCTCTGTATAGGAATAGGGAAGTAGAAGGCAAACAGCTCAACCTAATTGAAGCAAAAAGAAGCAAATCTGTGTGTACCTTAAGAGCCAATGTTATAATTGGTGGGTAAGGTTACTCATAATCAAAGCCAGTAGCTGGTAAATTTTCATATGCTGAGTGAAAATGATCAGAATTAGGGCAGCTTGATCCCAAGTTTCGAGTGACAGCATTCAGATTGCTTCAGCTGCCTAGGGTGAATATGATCTCCTGAAGTTTATATCTACAGCTGCTCAGATTCAGTTCATATGCCAAGAAGCATTATGTTACAGGCCTCACATTAGCCTGGTGTTGACTTCCTTAGAGATAAGGCCAGGGGATGTTCATTAGGTCCTCATCCAGGCTTGTTATGAATCTTGTAACCTAGGCTAATTCCAGAAAGAGCCTGTATTTCCACTATGGAATTTGGGAATTCCTATTACCAATCCCTCACCAACTCCTGTGGATCTTCGAAGAGCTGCCCATGTCATGTGCCATTCTTGTTGCTTTATCAGTTAGTAGGCAGCATATCTGCGCAGCAGTTAGTGCCGCTGCATCAACATTCCGGAGACCTGGATTCGATCCTGACTTCTGGTGCTGTAGTAGAGAGCTTGCACCTTCTCTCTGTGACTGTGAAAGTTTCTGCTAAGTCCTTTGATTTCCCTCCCATGTCCCAATGTAAGCAAGCTGATTAATTGGCTACTGTAAATCACCCTTATGTAGGTAAGTGGCAACAGCCTCAAAGGGGAATTTGAGAGAAATGGAATAATTTGCAGGGCTACAGGCAAATAAAAGATGGGATGTGTTACAGAGGGATTTACTCTGTTGGGAGCCAGCAAGAACTTGTTGGGCTGAATGGCCTTGTTCTGCATCTAAGTCACTGGTCTAAATTAAACACTAATGGAATAGTTCTTATAGAATCATAGAGCAGGGAAATGGGCCATTTAGCCCATCATGTCCACCAGCACCAGTTTTCTATTCCCTCCACCAATGACTCACCACCACCACAGAGCGCTTCATCTATAAAATCCATTGGAATAAGTCATCGAAGCTATACTGACAGCACCTTCTAAACCCAAGGTCTCTAATGCCAGGAAGGTCAAGGGCAGTAAGCCACATGGGAAGATCATCGCCAGCAGGTTCCCCTCCAAGGTCCATTCTATCTTGACTTGGAAATATATCATTCTTGTTACTGGGTCATGGGGTCACAGAGTTGTACAGCACAGAAACAGGCCCTTCAGCCTACCACATCTATGCCAATCTTTTTGCCCATCTACACTAATCCCATTTGCTGCATTAGGTCTGTATCCTTCCATGCCTTGTCTATTTAAGTATGTCTAAAGGTCTCTTAAACATAGTAATTGGATCTGATTCCACCACTTCCTATGACAGTGCATTGCAGATAGAACCACCCCCATTGTGAAAAAGTTACCTCTCATATCCTGAAACTGTCCCATCTTAAACCTTTGTCCTCTTGTTTTTGATATCCGTGGGAAAAAGATTTTGACCATCTACGCCTCTCAAACTCTGATATACCAGCCCTCCCCCTTCCCCCCATGGACTCTGTCTTTACCTCTTGCTGCCTTGGTGAAGCAGCCAGCAGAATCAAAGACCCCACCCACCCAGGTCATTCTCTTCTCTCCTCCTCTATCGGGCAGAAGATAAAGGAGCCTGAGGGCATGTACCACCAGGCTCAAGAACAGCTTTTATCCCACTGTGATAAGACTATTGAACTGCACTGCACTCCCCTGTAGCTGTGACACTTTACTCTGTATTCTGTTATAGTTTTTTTACCTGTACTACCTCAATGCACTCTGTACTAATTCAATGTATCTGCACTATGTAATGAATTGATCTGTACAAACAGTATGCAAGACAAGTTTTTCACTGTACCTCAGTACAAGTGACAATAATAAACCAATACACTTCTGCCAGGTCTGCTCTTAGCTTCCTTCACTCCAGGGAAAACAAGCCCAACCTATCCAATCTCTCACCATATATAAAGTTCTTCATTCCAGACAATATCCCAGAGAATCTCCTCTGCACTCTATCCAGTACAATTGCAATCACAGTAATGGCAATCAGAACTGCACACAAATACTCCAAGTGCAGCCTAAACGGTGTTAGTAAAGTTCAAACAAAACGTCCAAACTCTTATATTTATGCCCAATTTATGTAAAGAACTGCTAGAAGTGGTAGAGGCATGCACAATCACGATGTTTAAAAAGCATTTGGACAGGTACATGAATAGGAAAGGTTCAGAGGGATATGGACTAAACGCAGGCAAATGGGAGTAGCTTATATAGGCAACTTGGTTGGTATGGACAAGTTGGGCTGAAGGGCCTATTTCCATGCTGTATAACTCTACCAATTTATGAATCTATGGAGGCAAGCATTGCATATGCCTTCTTCACTACCCTATCGACCTGTGGTCTAAATCCTGGAGCCGGCTTCACTTTGGGATTACCTTCACCAGAAGGACTGCACACTTCGAGAAGAGTGCTCACCAGTCCCTTACCAAGGGCAATTGAGAAAGGACATT
The DNA here is from genome assembly GCF_009764475.1 of Pristis pectinata. NCBI lineage: Eukaryota > Metazoa > Chordata > Chondrichthyes > Rhinopristiformes > Pristidae > Pristis > Pristis pectinata. The sequence continues at coordinate 12,030,670 of NC_067415.1, forward strand.
GAATGTTTGCCAGCAAGTCCAATAAATAATAACAAAAAGGGTCCTTTCATGGCCATCCCTGCTTTTTACATCAATTTCCAAACACCTCATAGCACTGTGAAATAAGAATAAACATTATCAAGCAATGTGGTCAGTTTCTGGTGGGTGGCTTTCTGACTGCAGTATCTCTATTGTGTATTTTTTATTAATTTAGCTTGGGATTGTTTTCTGATCTGCATCTCACAGTGAAGCCAAGGCTATGCATAATCCTAAACACAAGAAGGGGGGGGGGGGGGGGGGGGTGGGGGGAAAGCAGGACAGGTGCTGGGAACATGACCTCAGTTCCAATGTTTGGTTTTCTGATTCAAAAAGTGTAAAACCTTAATATTATTTTTAGCTAAAGACCAAATTGGGAAGGGAAAATATTTTTGCTGGCCTATTTATTTTCCAATGAACAATAAAAGCAAACCTTTCACTCCAGTTCTGAACAGAAAGAAACTCATTAAATCCTTTGTGATTGGTTAGAGTGCAGTATAAGATTGATCTCATTGGTGCAGGAGTGACATCCTGCCCTTCTTCACAGTATGCAAGTGACTGACAGGTGCTCACTTGCTTGCTCCTTCAATAAAAATTGACTGAAAACAGCAGTGAAAATTTCCAATACACAAGTGCTAGAAGTCCAGGTGTTTTACATCAAGGAGTGTTTGATAATGTGCCAAGTTAATGGTTATTGCAGAAAATTAAAACTCATCATGTTGGAGCCAATATATTAGTATAAATGGGAAATTGGTTGCCTAACAGAAAACAAAGAATGGGTCTTTTTCTAGTTGGCAAGATGTAACAAGTGGTGTGTCACAAGGATTGGTGTAAAGTCCTACAATTTATCTAACTAACAGGAATGAAGGTACCAAGAGGTGGCACAGTAGTGTAGCAGTTAGAATAACACTATTACAGTGCCAGCAACCCAGGTTCAGTTCCCACCACTGTCTGTAAGGAGATTGTACATTCTCCCTGTGTCTGCGTGGGTTTCCTCCAGGTGCTCCAGTTTCCTCTCATATTCCAAAAACGTGCAGGTTAGGAGCTGTGGGTATACTATGTTGGCACAAGAGTGGCAACACTTGCAGGCTGCTGCCAGCACATTCTCAGTTACGTAAAAAGTCATATTTCACTGTGTGCTTCTATATACATGTGACTAATAAATAAATCTCTTAACATCTTAAATCTATGTCCCACCAGGCTCAAGGACAGCTTTTATCTGTCTGTTATAAAACTACTGATAAGACTAAACAATAAGATGGACTCTTGACCTCAATCTACCTCATTATGACCCTGCACCTTATTGTCTACCTGCACTTTCTCTGTAGCTATGACACTTTACTTTGTATTCTCTATTGTTTTACCTCATACTACCTCAATGCATTGTATGATGAACTGATTTGTATGAACCTGGTATGCAAGACAAGTTTTTCCACTGTATCTTGGTACAAGTGACAATAATATTCCACTAATGGGATTTTTTAATCTAATTTATTTAAACCTGTCATAATCTTCTACACATCTAATCTGTCAACCAACTTTTTTTCCTCCAACATAACACATAGCTGAAAGCTTTCAGCACTTCAACCTTTCTGGTAAGTCTCCTCTGCACCCTCTCAAGGATCCTCACAACCTTCCTAAGGCTCAGTAACCAGAAATGGACACAGAGCTCTGATTGTGACCCAGACAGTGTCACAATGTTGAACAAAGAACAAGCTCACAGCAAACCCAAATGCAGCACACTGGTACAAGACTGGAGTCAGGATGCAAACACAGGCAAGCAACTGGAAGGAATCTCACCTCAGGGATCTGAGATGGTGCCCCAACACAAAAACTGGATATCCTCAGAGGAGCAGTGAAACCAGGACTGCTCTAGAGCTGATAACTCTAAGCAGCCAGAAAACAAAATATACCTAAAGATTGACCAATATTCTGGTAACTAGTGCTAGAGAAACCCGGGTACTTATGCTAGGCCACTGATGGGGCTCAGGTGTGTGTCATTATGCAATTAGTCAAGCATGGAATCCATGTGCTGTACAACAAGGCACCATCAATGGAGCTGAATTGAGGGCCAGTACTCAGAACCATGACAGACAGAACTTTATGAAAGTTCATCATAACTGCCCTGCTTTTGTTTTCTATTTATGAACCCAAGATCTCATATGGTTTGCTAGCTACTCTCTCAATGCCTCCTGCAGCATTCAAAGATCTATACAAATTAACCCTCCGTTCCTGCACACTCTTTAGAGCTGTACTATAATGTCTATATTGCTTCACCCTTCTGCCAAAATGCATCACCTCACATTTCTCTGTGTTAATTTTTACCTGTTACTTGTCTGCCCACTTACTTTCCTACCTATGTCCATTACAATCAATTAGTATCATCTTCACTGTTTGTCACATCTCCAGGCTTGGTGTCATCAAAGAATTTTGAATTGTTATTCTGCATTCCAATATCCAAATCATAATTTCATCCATTTTTTGTCTTTTTTATGATTTAATTTTCTAATAGCTATATCCTCATAAAAAGGGTCACTTGAGTTGGTTCATGAATTGATTGATCATCTTGGGAATCTATGTATCAACTCAACTGGTTCAAGTAAAGAGGAAAATAGAAATCCTATCAAAAAAATACCTCTTTTAAAATGAATAAACTAATTGGGTAACAACATAAGCATTTTTTTCACTGGCGGACATTAGCACCAGCAAATGTGTTCCTGCTGCTGGAGACCACCTAGTAACCAGGTTAGCAGCAACAAAATGTGAACTCTTCAGGTTTGGGTGTGTTCTCTTCAGAGGAAAGGTCATGCAGGCTAGGCTAGCAACCAGTGGAGTTCAGAAGACTGAAAGGGGACTTGATTGAAACAGAAAAGATCTTGAGGGTGTCACAAACCAGCAACAAAAGAAACACACTGAGCATGATTCAGTGTTAAAAACTATTTTATTAATCACTACTTATGATAATACGTAAAATAAAAGTTAAAAAAAAATGTTAGTATGTTAGAATTCAAGAATGTTAAACCTCGAACGTTAACCCCAAAACTAAACTCGTCGTGTGTGTGTGTGACAAAGTCCAAAACTCCCAGTTCCGGAATGGTTCTTAAAGTTCAGTTCCGCAAGCCATAAGGTGAAACATGAGCAAGGGCTTCTTCAACAACCACCGTTGTCTGAAGGTAAGATGTAGATGTAGAAAAACATAGAGAGAGTACATACGAAATCCAAATGTTCCACGATGGAACCCAAACGACACTTCAGTGTTTACTCGGTAGTGACTTCCTCACCCCGAAAAGCATCCGAACCGTGGTCGTCCACACACAAATACCTGTTTCCTTCTACAGGTCAGCAACAAAGTGAACTCCACCGGATTACTTCCAACTTCCATACATGGATTTCAGTGGCAAACACAGTTATTGTTTCTCATCCATCGATAGAGAAAACAAGCAGGCTGGTGTCTCTCTCCCTTCTCTCTCTCTCTCTTTCTTCTTCAACGTCATTATGTCCTTTATCTTCTGTTGACGTAAGCACGCCCCACACACACAAACACACACACTCTCTATCTTAAAGGGACTTTCACTGAGTCCGTAACAAGGGGTCTTGACAGGAAGGATGTTTCCTCTTGTGAGAGAATCTAGAACTGAGGAGGGGTGGGTCCCTGCATGAAATTAGGGGGTCCCCCATATAAAACAGAAGAGATTAAATTTTATTTTTAACTGATGTTAAAACTGATCATATCCAAAGATGGAACTGCTCAGTTCTATGTTCTATAGATTTAGTTTAATTTTGTGTCATGTTCAGCACAGACATTGTGGGCTGAAGGGCCTGTTCCTTTGCTGTACTGTTCTGTGTTCTATGTCCTTTGCCAACTTTACTATTTATCACTAGTAGCTATTGTAAAACTTGTTTAGGAACAGTCACCAAGTAAAACTGAAAGCTGAGTCAAAAAGTACGCAGGTAAAAAAGAGGAACTTAGTATAACTGTAGGTTTAAGGTAATTGATAGAAAGACTGGAGGGGAAGGGCGAATTTTTTTTTACCCAGATGGTGGTGAGGCCTGGGACTTCTGTTTGGAAGGGTAGTGATGGCAGAAACTGTCATCACATTTATAAAGTACATGGATATAGTGGCTCTACAAGACCACAGACCAAGAGCTGGAAAGAGGGATTAGTCTCAATAGTTCTTTTTCTGCTGATAGACACACTGGGGTGAATTGCCTTTTCTGTGCTGTGGATTTTTATGATTCTATGAAATGAGTTGCGAATGGAATGGAACAGATTGAGAAGCCAAAGTGGTGTCATGGGGAAAGTGGTGTCATGGGGAATTCGCTGGAGCAGGCAAATAATTTCCAAGCCAACTGAGTGATATTTAATAGGTTCTTTGTGTATTTATAAATAGATAGAAGGAGAAATACCCACACATTAGTTTCAGAATTGCCCCCATAATAACTGATGCTGCATGACAAGTCAATAAGAGATTCGACCCCAGGCATTAGAAAATAACCAAGCGAAGCAAAGTTTTAATTGTCGCATAAACAAGTGTTTGTGATGTTTTGCCTGTCAGAAACCTGTGTTGACCCCCTTTGGGAGCCGAGTCTCGATTTTCACACCTTCATATATTTAAAATGTGAATCAGCTCTGGGCTCAACAAGTAGCGGTACAGAATTCTTATTTGAAATATGCACTGACACAATGGCAATGTCACTAGCATTGATCGAAAACTAAAGACATTTTAAAAACTCATTATGCGCACTGTGTTTCCCTTATCTCAAGCTCATTTTGTCTTACATTGCATCGCACCTACTCCCTCATTAGAAGCTGCACAAGGCAAAAAATTCTATCTCTCTTCTAAGGCTGCCAGACCTTGGCTCTGGATATTTATTTTTAATGGTTAAACTTTACTGAAAAGCAATAAGACAGTGTATGCCATCTTCCAACACATAGGCTTGGAGCTGTCAAGGACCAGATTTTAATGAGGATTTTTTTAAATATTTAAATTGAGGAAACAACGTGTGGGGGGGAAAAAGACAGTGAATGGCATGGCCAAATTTAAAATGCATGAAAGGGGAGATAAAATAAATCAGGATGTAGTGATTAGGTGATGTCAAACTCGGGTACAGGAAAGCTTAAGGAATGCAGGAGGTAGTGAAGTCTGAGAGACGGAAGGAGATCCATAGTTTTGAAGTTGTCAGAGAGAATGAATCAGAGGAGACAGCAGTATTAGTCTCGATTTTAACAATGAGGATTGAGAGAGGAGGAAGAGGGTGCTGTGGAATTGAATGCTCAAGCGCTTTTAACCTATTGTTCCCAGTTGAAGTCCTTCAGTGTGGATTGGACATAAAGCTAACTGATATATTCCACATATTTTAGCTGCCTCCAGACTTGAGCATTGCAGATCCATCCTGTCCATACTCCCATCTCTCCCATTCGTAAACTTCTCATCCAAAATTATGGGAGGCACAATGAATCAAGCTGCTCTCTCACAGCTCCAGAAATCCCCAGGGGTAATTCCTGACCTCTGGTGTAGCTGAAGGACTTTGCATGTTGTCCCTGTGACCACATGGGCATCCTCCACTTGTTCCAGTCTCCTCGCACCTCCCAAAGACATGAACATTGGTAAGTTAATTGGCCACTGTAAATTGCCCCGTGTGTGCAAGTGAATGATAGAATCAGGAGGGAGTTGATGAGAATGTGGGGAGAATAAAATGAAATTAGTGCAGAATCACAATCAGGTTTATTATCACTGACATATGTCATGACACTTGTTGTTTTGTGGCAGCAGTACAGTACAAGACATAAAGACATAAAAATAACTATGAGTTACAAAAATAAATAAACAGTGCAAAAGAAGAATAATGAGGTGGTGTTCATGGGTTCATTGACCGTTCAGAAATCTGATGGCAGAGGGGAAGAAGCTGTTCCTGAAATGTAGAGAGTAGGTCTTCAGGCTCCTGTACCTCCTCCCCGATGGTAGTAATGTTAAGAGGGCATGTCCCAGATGGTGAGGGTCCTTAATGATGGATGCTGCCTTCTTGAGGCACCGCCTCTTGAAGATATCCATGACGGTGGGGAGGGTTGTGCTCGTGATGGAGCTGGCTGAGCCTACAACCTTCTGCAGCCTCTTGTGATTCTGCACATACCAGGCTGTGATGCAACCAGTCAGAATGCTCTTCACCGTACATATGTAGAAATTTGCAAGAATCTTTGGTGACATACCAAATCTCCTCAAACGCCTAATGAAGTAGAGCCACTGGTGTACCTTCTTCGAGATTGCATCAATGTGTTGGGTCCAAGATAGATTTTCTGTGATGTTGATGCCCAGGAACTTGAAGCTGCTCACCCTTTCCACCGCTGACCCCTCAATGAGGACTGGTGTGTGTTCTCCCGACTTCCCCTTCCTGAAGTCCACAATCAATTCCTTGGTCTTGCTGACGTTGAATGCGAGGTTGTTGTTGCAACACCACTCAACCAGCAGATCTATCTCACTCTTGCACGCCTCCTCATCGCCATCTGAGATTCTGCCAACAACAGTGGTGTCATCAGCAAATTTATAGATGGAATTTGAGCGTGTCTAGCCATGCAGTCATAAGTGTAGAGAGAGTAGAGCAGTGGGCTAAGCACGCATCCTTGAGGTGCGCCTGTGTTGATTGATGTTTTCTGTGAACTCTGACTTTATGACTCCATTTTGACTCTAAAACTCTATCACCTGTATTCTAACCCACTTTAAGCCCCATTTATTTTTACTCTCATGCTCTCTGACCTCTATTGGACACTAGTCCAACAGGACTTCATACTGGAGTTTTCATCCTTGAGATAAAATCCCACTAGGTCTCACTAAACCTTACGTCCTCCAGTCCCACCATCTATCACGTATTCTGCATTGTGTTAAGTATAGCCTCCTGTGCATCCCCGGTCTTCTTTGCTGATCAGAAATTGTATCAATGATAGTCCCTGTGCAGGATTGAGCAATAGTTGGATCCCATTCAGCTGCACATTTCAATGTGACCATTGAAGAAAATCAGTTTGTCATAAACCCCTAAGATTTGGAGAGTCCAAATTTTGAGTTACTGATGAATAGAGGATTCTCTCCTAGAAACTGCAGTGTTCTGAAATAGGTGAGCCATGAGCTCATTAGGCAGCTACCTTGTGGCGACCTTGCACCTTATTGTCTACCTGCACTGCACTTCCTCTGTAACTGTGTCACTTTACTCTGCACTGTTACTGTTTTTACCTGTGCTACCTCAATCCACTCTGTACTAACTCAGTGTAACTGCACTATGTAATGAATTGACCTGTACGATCGGTATACAAGTTTTTCACTGTACCTCGGTACAAGTGACAATAATATACCATTACCAATACCAATACCAATAAAACAACAGTCATTTGGGTTAGGGACCCGTGTTGATTAGACATTGCATTTTCTACCAAAAGAATGTGTACTTGGTGGGATAGAGGCTGGGTCCATGGGATGGCAGATTGTTAGTGAGGGGAGCAGACCAACAAGCAGATGGGAGGTTGGATCTGGGCCAACAGTAGGGTCATGACTTGGACCCAACTGTCATGATGCTGGAGGAATTTGGGGTGGACGTGTGTTGTGAAGAAAAGAGGGAGGGAACGCACCATGGGACTTTGGCGCTCCTGGCATGACCAACATTTATTGTCTATCACCAGTTGCTTTTTGGTATTGGTATTGGTTTATTATTGTCACTTGGACTGAGGTACAGTGAAAAACTTGTCTTGCTTACGGATGGTACAGGTCAATTCATTACAGAGTGCATTGAGGTAGTACAGGGTAAAAGCAATAACAGAATACAGAGTAAAGTGTCACAGCTGCAGGGAAGTGCATTGCAGGTAGACAATAAGGTGCAAGGACAAACAAGGTAGATTGTGAGGTCAGAGTCCATCTCATCATATAAGGGAACCGATCAATAGTCTTATCACAGTGGGATAGAAGCTGTCCTTGAGCCTGGTGGTATGTGCCCTTGGGCACAGGCTTTGAACTGAATGGTTTGCAAGGCCATTTCAGACAGCTCAGAAAACATTTAAAAATCAAGCACGTTGGTGCGTCTGGAGTGACATATCGGCAGGCTAGGTAAGAAAGGCATAATTTCTCTCCACAGAGAACCAAATTAATAAAGATAAACAAGAGAATTACCTTAATAGAGACCTAGTCTGATGCTGCAAAATCAAAACACAATTATCCTGAAAATGTCCAACAATAGTCACTCCCCAGCTATTGTGAACTAATTTTATGTGAGATGTTCCCAAGGGATTGTTACCTGGTGAATGGCTTCATTTTATGCACTCCTGACACTTAAATCACAAGAGTATTGTAAATTACACTGGCAAGTTCAAATTTGCAGAGGGATGCAATGTATGATTTTATTTTAATTTATTCAGTTTTTGTGATTTGGGTATCAATAGCAAGGTCAGCGTTTTATGGCCATCCCTAGTTGACTTAGAGAAAGTGGTGATGCTTTCTTGAACCGTTGCAATCCTTCTTATGAAAGAACATTCAGAGTGCTGTTGGGGTAGGGAGTTTGAGGACTTAGAAGCAGTGATGATAAAGGACCAAAAATATATTTCCAAGTCAGGATGATATGCAACGTGGAGGAGAATCGACAGGTTGTGGTGTTCCCATGTGCTGCAACTCTTGTCTTTGTTGGTGATGTGGTCAAGGGTTTGGTGGTATCATTGGATTAACACAGACAGGTATCTGCAGTGTGGTTTGTAAATGGCATTGGTTGTGCATCACTGAGGGAGAGAATGAACTGATGGAACAGATTCCAGTCAAAACAGTCTGCTTTGTTCTGGGATGATGCTGAATCTCTTGAGCATTATTGAAACTGCACACACCCAAGCTAGTGAAGAGTATTCCATTGTACTTGCAACTTGTGCCTTGTGCAGGGTGGAAGTGCTTTGGAGTGCCTGGAGGTGAGTCTTTCGCTGCAGACGCAACCTCACTGGCTCTCCACTCTGCTTTAGAGCACCTAGACAACCACAGGACATATGTCAGGCTGCTGTTTATCGAATACAGCATGGGATTCAACATCATCATTCACTCAGTACTAATAACCAAGCTTCAGAACCTGGGCCTCTGTACCTCCCTCTGCAACTGGATCCCCGACTTCCTTACTGGGAGACCACAGTCAGTGAGGATTTGTAATAATATCTCCTCCTCACTGACTATCAACACAGGCACACCTCAAGGATGTGTGCTTAGCCCACCGCTCTACTCTCTCTGCACTTGTGAATGTGTGGCGAAGGAGATGGCTAAATGCCATTTTTAAATTCGCTCTCTTCTTGTTACTACCATCAGAGAGGTAGTGCAGGAACCTGAAGAACCACACTCCATGATTCAGAAACAGCTTCTTCCCCTCTGCCATCAGATTTCTGAATAGTCCATGAACCCATGAACACTACCTTATTGTTCCTTTTTTTTGCACTATTTATCTATTTTTGTAATTTATAGATTTTTATTTCTTTGCACTGTACTGCTGCCATAAAACAACAGATTTCATGTCATGTGTCAGTGATAATAAATCTGATTCTGATTCTAGTATTAAACATTTTGACCTTGGGAAAAATATACCAGCTGTAGACTCTTTCTATGCCTCTCATAATTTTATAAGCTTCTATCAGGTTTCTCCTTAGCCTCCTCCACTCCAGAGAAACCAACTCAAGTTTGTCCAACCTCTTCTTATAGCACATGCCCTCTAATCCAGGCTGTACTCTCTCCATGGCCTCCACATCCTTCCTATAATGGGGCAACCAGAATTGAATGCAATACTCCAGATGTGTCTCAACAAGAGTTTTATAAAATTGCAACATAACTTTCCGACTCCTGAACTCAGTGCTACAACAAGCATGCCATATGCCTTCTTTACCACCCTATATATGTCAGTGATCGAAGGGCTCACTGGGCTCTAGGGCTCATTTCCCTGTTCCTCTTTGAAAGAGTGCCTTGGAATGTATCAAAGTACCTAAGAAAACAGACCATCTGTCTCCTCCAAACAACAGTGCAGCATTCCCTCAGTGGAACATCAAGCTAAAGTCCTTCAGTCCACCTTCTAGTTTTGGTGTGGAAGCCACAGCTTTCTGACCCAGAGGTGAGCGCATATCAGCTGCCAGCTTGCAAATGCCAAAAGTCAAAGTCAGGTTTATTATCACATGCACAAGTACATGTGTGCACAGGTGCAATGAAAAACTTACTTGCAGCGGCATCACAAGCACATAGCATCAGATAAGCAGCATTCACAAGAAAAATATCAATTAAGCATAAATTATACACAACTTTTGCAAGAAATAACGCAATTAGAACATAAAAAGAACAAAATCCACTTTAGTGCAAAGCGATCAAAGTGGTCACATTGTTACTAAACTGTAGTGAATACAGTTGTGCCGGTTGGTTCAAGAACTGAATGGTTGAAGGGAAGTCACTGTTCTTGAACCTGGTGGTGTGGGACTTCAGACTTCTGTACCTCCTGCCCGATGGGATCTGTGAGAAGATGGCATGGCCTGGATGGTGGGGATCTTTGATGATGGATGTCACCTTCTTGAGGCAGTGCCTCTTGTAGGTACTACCGATGGTGGGGAGGGATGTGCCCGTGATGTATTGGGCTGAGCCCACTACTCTCTGCAGCTTCTTACCTTCCTGCACGTTGGAATTGCCGTACCAGACCATGATGCAACCACTGAGGATACTTTCAACAGTACATCTGTAGAGGTTTGGTCGTATTCGCTGACAAACCGAACCTCCTTAACCTCCTAAGAAAGTAATGACGTTGGCGCGCTTCCTTGTGATTGCTGGGCCGAGGATGGGTCATCCAATATATTAATGCCCAGGAATTTAAAGCTGCTGACTCTCTCCATTTTTATACTTAGGTTATAGGAAGAACTGTTGCTTATTACACAATGGTGGGAAACTCTCCAATGAAGTCATGCTTTTATTGTATAACTGAACATTTCATTGTTTTCCCTTATAGCTACCGCTGAGGGTGAAGCAAAAACTGCTCCGACATCATGACTCGGCTCCTCCTGTGAATTATATTTTCTTATGTGTATTTTTTATGCATAATTTCTTCCATATTTCTGTCTGTGCCTAAATGACTGGAACCATACGAAGATAGGTATGGAAACAATGAAATTGTTGCTATAATTTGCTAAATTGAAAGGAAATACAGTAGTTTTCTCTATTGAGACCGGTGTACCTCATTAACTCTCAATTGCCACTGCAGCACTGTTGTGGTCCACAGAGAAAAGTGAATGGCGTGGTGGAGCAGCAGTTAGTGTTGTTGCTGCCTTTCGGCTCCAGTGATCCAGGTTCAATCCTGACCTCTGGTGCTGTCTGTGTGGAATTTGCACCTTCTCCCTGTGACTGCATGGGTTTCCTCCGGGTGCTCCAGATTCCTCCCACATCCCAAAAACAAGAGATGGGTGGGTTAATTGGTCACTGTGGTGTAACTGGGTGCTAGGAAAATCAGGAAGGCGTTATAGAGCCACAGTCGTACAGCACGGAAACAGGCCCTTCGGCCCAACTGGTCCATGCCAATCAAGATTCCCATCTAAACTAGTCCCATTTGCCCATGTTTGGCCCATATCCTTCTGAACCTTTCCTATCCATGCACCTATCCTAGTACCTTTTAAATGTTGTTAATGTACCTGCCTCAACCACTTCCTCTGGCAGCTCATTCCACATACTGGCCACCCTCTGCATGAAAAACTTGCCCCTCAGGATCCTATTAAATCCTCCAGTTCTTGATTCCCCAACCCTGAGAGTTGATGGGAATGTGAGAGAGAATAGATTACTGGGAAATGAGTGAGACAATGGGATTGCTGGGAGAGCTTTGAGAGCTGGCAGAGACTTGATGGGCTGCATGGCCTCCTTCTACACTGTAAGAAGTATGAAAGGAACTAGCCTGGTGATGTAATGAATGCATTTTTATACACCGCCCCACCACTGCCAATTGTCACTTCAGCTGCCCTAGCACAATCTTCTGGAATTTCATCCCTAAACCTCTCCAGCTGCCTTAAACCTACCTCCTTGATCAAGTTTCTGGTCGTCTGATAGATTGTCTCTTTCTGTGGCTTTGTGTTAAATTTGTAATGGAAAATTCTGCAATAACATACTTCGGAAGTTCTGCTGCTCAAAAACTGCTATATAAATGCAAGTTATTTTTGGCACTGCTTATATCCTACTTCTCTCCTGCGGAATTGTAATTGGTTTATTATTGTCACATGTACAGTGAAAAACTTATCTTGCATACCGTTCATACAAATCAATCCATTACACGGTGCATCGAGGTAGTACAAGATAAAACAATAACAGAATGTAGAATAAAGTGTAACAGCTACAGAGAAAGTGCAGTGCAGGTAGACAATAAGGTGCAAGGTCATAATGAGGTAGATTCTGAGATCAAGAGTCCATCTTATCATACTAGGGAACCATTCAATAGTCCTATAACAGCAGAATAGAAGCTGTCCTTGAGCCTAGTGGTATGTCCCCTCAGGCTCCTGTATCTTCTGCCTGATGGGAGAGGAGAGAAGAGAGAATGACCCGGGTGGGTGGGGTCTTTTATTATGCTGTCTACTTCACCAAGGCAACGAGAGGTATGGACAGAGAATGGGTAAGTTACTAGAAGAATGCTCTCCAATCTGAATCATGGACATGAGTTTAAACCCCATCTTAATGGCTGCGGAGTTTAAAATTGAGATGAATAATTACACTTGCAATTAGAAACATAGGACCAGCAATTATTGTGTATCTAAGGGGACCATTAAAAACTGTGCGTACCATATGGCATGGCTTTGTGTCACGTTGCTGTACCAGGCATTACCATTAGTTATGAGTTGCTGTCCTTGGTAAAGGATGGTCCCTTGATAACTCTCACTCTGCTACCTGCCTTTGCAGGCATCGACTTCTGAAGAACATACAAACTCTATAGTGATATTAACCACAAAATTACAAGATTGCTTCCAAAGTCCATTGAGCAGGACTCTGCCATCTTTCTGCAGTGGTGCCTAGATGTGACTCCTTTCCCCAGCAATAGGGTGGACTCTGAACTGTCCTGTAAGCCAATCAGTTTAGGGGCACTCAGAGATAGAAGCACACAGCACAGAAACAGGCCCTTCAGCCCAACTGGTCCATGCTGACCAAATGCCCATCCAAGCTAATCCTATTTGCCTGAGTTTGGCCCATATTCTTCTCAGCTTTTCCTATCCATGTAGCTGTCCAACTGTCTCTTAAAAGTTGTTATTTTACCTGCCTCATCCACTTCCTCTGGCAGCTTATTCCATAGCTATACTGTGTAGATGCAACACCTGCATATGTGTGTGAATAAATATTAAAAATAAGCTGCTCTCCTCCTTAGTGGTTAGCATAATGCTTTACAGTGCCAGCGACCCAGGTTCAAATCCGGCCGCTGTCTGTAAGGAGTTTGTACGTTCTCCCCGTGTCTGTGTGGGTTTCCTCCGGGTGCTCCGGTTTCCTCCCACAACCAAAGACATACAGGTTAGGAAGTTGTGGGCATGCTATGTTGGCGCCGGAATCGTGGCGACACTTGCGGGCTGCCCCCCAAAAATCACTACGCAGAAGATGTATTTCACTGTGTGTTTTGATGTACATGTGGCTAATAAAGACCTTATCTTATCTTTCTGTTTTATCTGCTCCATATCCCCATCTTCATTCCAGTTACTTCCCACTTTTTCTGACTGACTTTAATTTTCCCTAACCGCTCTATTCCTTCTGTCTTCTCTCCCTCTGGTGCTCTTTATTTTCCTCTCCCCTTTTTTTCATCTCATTCCCAAGTCTGCAAACTGTGAACTGCCCTTGACCTTATTTTTTTTCCCATTGCAGAATGCAGGAAAGGAATTCCTGCAAATGTGGGAATTCTGGGAGATGAGATCATTGAAATTGCAAGCAGGAACCATTTAATCAGCGTGTGATTGGTATCAATGCTGCAACTGACTATATTCTACCTGACCCAGAACTCAAATCATTTCCCTTCCCAACTATGTTTTTCTATTTAAATAGTGGAAGATTTTCCAGACGTTTCAGAGTTAAAGGATTTTTAAAGCTCTGGTCACTTGTCTGAATACTGAAGGTCTACAACGTCAAATTCGGCAGCAATAACTTTTATTTACAAGGTGCAATTAACATTACCAAGTTGTACAAAGCTGCTTCACTTGAATGTGGGTCAGATTATCCCTGATGATGTCCACTGTCCTAACTGATTAAGCTAACTCATGGTCATCCTGTTCATCAATATCCCGACCAATAGTTATCCCTCAAATAACATCACTGAAACTGGTTATGTGAGCATTATCACATATAGGGACATCAAATCATGAGGGGCTTTGGTAAGGTGGATGGCCACAGTCTTTTTCCAAGGGTAGAGGAGTCTAAAACAAGGGGACATAGGTTTAAGGTGAGGGGGGAAAGATTTAAAAAGGGACCTGAGATGAAAGTATTTCACACAGTGGGTGGGTGACAGGTATATAGAACGAGCTGCCAGATGAAGATTTAGAGGCAGGCTCAAATACAATGTTTAAAAGACATTTAAACAGGTACATGGACAGAAAAGGTTTAGAGGGATAGGGGCCAACTGTAGGCAAATTGGACTAGCTTCAACAGACATCTCGGTCAACAACGGCAAGTTGTGCTGTAAAGCCTGTTTCCATGCTGTATAACTCTATGACATTGCAACTGATGGCAGCTTTCTGTGTACAACCAGGCACCATGTTTCTTTACACCATGACTACACAAGTATCTCATTGGCTGAAAGGTGCTTTTAGTGGCCCTAAGGCTGTGAATGGCAACGTCTAGTTGCAAGCTCCCACAGCTTCTCTTTATTAAGATTTTTTAGTACGATGTCAATTCAGGAGGTCAAACTCACATTACAATATTTCCCTAGTCCCTACTCTACAGAATAACACACACATACACAATCTGAGCATGGATAACATTCCCACTGATATTTCTGGGAATGCTTCCTGCCTATTGGTCAGTGTAGTGGTTAGCGTAATACTATTACAGCACCAGCGACTCGGGTTCAATTCCTGCCACTGTCTGTAAGGAGTTTGTACGTTCTCCCCGTGTCTGCGTGGGTTTCCTCCAGGTGCTCCGGTTTCCTCCCACATTACAAAGACGTACGGGTTGGGAAATTGTGGGCAAGTTATGTTGGCACCGGAAGCATGGCAACACTTGCGGGCTGCTCTCAGAACACTCTACACAAAAGACGCATTTCACTGTGTGTTTCGATGTACAAGCGACTAATAAAGATATCTTATGTTATAAGTGGTGGTGGGTAGACAATGTTCCAAGGTACCTCCTAGAAAATGCTGAAATGCAGTTTTAGAACATAGAACATAGAACACAGAACACTACAGCACAGTATAGGCCCTTCGGCCCACAATGTTGTGTCAATATTTCATCCTGCTCTAATATCGATCTAACCCTTCCCTCCCACATAGTCCTCCATTTCGTGTGGTTATTTAAGAGTCTCTTAAATGTCCCTAATGTATCTGCCCCCACAACCTCTGCCGGCAGTGCGTTCCACGCACCCACCACTATCTGTGTAAAAAACTTACCTCTGACATCCTTCCTCCAATCACTTTAAAATTATGCCCCCTTGTGTTAGCCATTTTCACCCTGGGACAAAATCTCTGACTGTCCACTCGATCTATGCCTCTTATCATCTTGTACACCTCTATCAAGTCACCTCTCATCCTCCTTCTCTCCAAAGAGAAAAGCCCCAGCTCACTCAACCTATCCTCATAAGACTCACTCATTTATTTCCCTCCTCACCACTGCCGGAAAGCTTCCGGTGTATTCCCAACCTTCTGAGGTTTCAGGCAATCCTAATTGTCTCTCATATCTCAAAGGAAACAATTAGTTTGTTCACCTGGTACATTTTTTTAAAAATGTGTAACAGAGGCCTAATAAGTAATGAAGCTGTGTATAAAGTATACAAGTAATTAAACTCTTTGTGATGTATACTGAATATTAGATGGAGGGTAAGTTCACAGATCCTGCTTTTTCACCAAAGTTATTACATTGTCAATAACCCGTGACTCCACAAAGGTAGCTCCTGCTGGCTGCATAGACTCAGAGAATTTCTCCTCAGGTTTTCTCTGTGACATTGATGATCTCTTGGGCTGCCCCACGCAAAACTCTTTCCTCCGCAATAATCCCCCTGCCTAATTTACACATGGTCACTCAATCACCTAAATATTAACGGTGACTTGAAAGAGGAACAATATTGGGTGGTGATTTCTATCAAGTAGGCTGAGCACAGTACAGGAGACATGAGGAGGTGATAAAGAATCACTTGAGCTTTGACAAGTGAATCACAGAACTCTGCAGGAGAGTTCTGGTTCATTATATCAATATTAGTACAGACTGGAACTAATGTAATGTAAGTCATTGCCTTGTATTGTCCTTTGTTTTTAAAGAGAATAATAAGATGACAATAATTTCAATGTGCAGAGATATTGAGGAGTATAGGATTAGGGATGGAGCTTAAAAATTTGAGGAGTGAAATTAGAGACATAAGGGCTGGTGAAAGTTTGGAAGATTCTGCCACAAAAGGTCATTGATATTGGGTCAATTGTTAAATGGCATTTCAAGGTTGATAGGTTTTGTTTTGCCGCTCTTAAACGTGAAGCTGAGTATCTGGAACGGAGATGTGATATGCAGATGATAGGGGACAGTACAGTGACACTGTGGTTGTTATTCAGCTGCTATCTGGAGACCTCGACTACCAGAGTGATGAGTTCAAATTTCACCATGGCAACTGAGGAACTTAAATCCAAGTGATTAAATAATTTGGAATATTAGGCTAGGTGTTCAATTAAATCTGCAATTAAAAACCTTGTGTCATTAGGAGATACCCTGAAGCTATTGGACTGTCATAAAAACTAATCTGAAATCTGTTACCCTAATCTGATCTGCCCTATATACAACTGAAATTGTTGAGCAATCCTCCATTATGGATGGACAATGAATATTGGTATCCTCTGTGATGTCCACATCCCATAAGCAAATAAGTTAAATAAACGATCACACTGAATGGCTTGAGGACATAAATAGCCTACTCCAACTCCTAACCCTGGGGGTTTTCATGCAGTTGCTAGCATTGACTGATGGTTTTCTCTGCTAGTGAAGGAAAAGGCTTCCACTTGAGGTGTAATCCGTTTCTTTTCTTTATCCTTCTCCTCTCCTGAAGTCCTGATCCATCTCCCACCTTGACCATCTTGGCCTTGGTCAGACCAGGTTCTGTGTGAATGGCCAGTGAACTGCGTGAGCCACAAATGAGAATGAAAGTGGATGAAACAGCACCCAGTCAGTCACTGCACACCGTTGGACATCATTGTTCTTGTCAAATAACCTGCTAACAGAGCCAGCCAGCAATTAAAGTCTCTCTGAGTAAATTGCCACCAACCCATAACACCAATCTCACCCATTTGTATTTTAACCGAACAGTTCGAACAGTTAAAATCTTTCCAGGTGAACTGCCCACCAGCCCCTAACAATGATGTCACTTGCTTCTGTTTATAACCCCAGCTTCTGAGTAGATGCTGTGAACATCTGGCTGAAGTCGGACAGAATATGTGAATATTCAGGTTGGAATTTGATAACATTATTTCTCCCCTAACTGCAAACTGAGCTGGTGCAACAAGGAGCCCCAGTGTCTTTCACACACCTAGCTGTGGCCTCACTAGAGAAATTTATGGCTTTGTCCCATCTCCTGCAAGACTATACTGAAATCTTTCTCGGTGTCTTACTACGTTAGCACTGGTGGCTGCTTCATTGTTGGCTGAGTTGTGACTGCAACCACATCTCAAATTTCGCCCAGCCCATTCTGGCTCAGTACCCCTTCCTAAAGTCATAGAACGATACAGCATAGAAACAGGCCCTTCAGCCCAACTTGTCCATGCCGACCAAGATGCCCATCTGAGCTAGTCCCATTTGCCCGCAGTTGGTCAATATCCCTCTAAACCTTTCCTATCCATGTACCTATCCAAATGTCTTTTAAATGTTGTTATTGTACCTGCCTTAACCACTCGTTCCATATACGTACCACCCTCTGCATGAAGAGGTTGCCCCTCAGGTCCCTTTTAAATCTTTCCCCTCTCACGTTAAACCTGTGCCCTCAAATTTTTGATTCCCTTTCCCTGGAGGATAAAAAACTGTGTGCACTCACCCTATCTGTGTCCCTTATGATCCTGTCCATCTCAAGTGGACAGCTGACCAGTTTTGTGCAGGGGTGACCTGGATGTCAGATTGCAAATTGTTAAAGTCATAGCAGTCTGACGTTCTTCCATTTCCCATGGTGAGTTAAAATCAGGGCTTTTGGTGTTCAGCCAATGTGAAGATTCTCCCACAGAACCCAGGCCTGGATCACATGAGCAGGTGAGCCATTGGGTTTGTGCAAGCTACTTTCTATAGATTCTGCTTTCTATTCTTTGTTCAGCACCTACTTAAAGCAAAATACATAGGAATAAAACAATAAAAATTACTAGTATCTGCTTTGAAAGTGACAGATTAACATGACCAGTTAATCAAAGTGATTAGCATATTTATTTGTGTAATTCGATCACGACAGTAATTCCTTTATAATAAGATTTACAAGTGCAAGTGATTAAGTAATTATCTTACATCTCCACAGATTAGAATTCCTCCAAGTTCCGCTGATTCTGCTTATCGATGATTACAGCGCTTAGTTGAAGTAACTGCTTTGCTCAATGAGGTTCATCTGTTCTTGGTCAAAAATTAAAGTGTTTATAAATGACCTCGCCAACACTGCAAAAAAACTAGACCTCTCCCCCTGCCTGTACCCACTTGCACCAGGTTCCCAGTCTTTGCTGTTCCTGCATTCACGGGAAATGTACACCAGGGAAATAAGTACTGCATATTAAATTCAATTGAAAAATTATGTACACTTGATAAAATAAAGCATACTTCTCTGCACTCACATACCTAAAAACAGCTATCAAGGATTCCTTTGTTGCTTCACAAGCAATTGCCTGAGGGGAGAAACTATTTCTCAAAAGTTCTATACTTACTCTCATATTTACAAAGTAATTTGATGGTTAGTGTTAATTTCCTAAATGCGGACATTAAAGGCCGTGCGGGAGAAAATTTTGAAAGAGAAAATCATAAAAACAGCACAGAATCAGTGAAATTACTACCATGTGTGCTTCACTGCCAACCAGATTGCAGCATAACTGCGTTTGACCTGCTGAACCTTTGCCAAATCAATTTTAAAGCCAATGTTCTCTAATGAAGGCCTAATTTTTATTGCCACTCCATTGACTTCAAAGTAGTTCAAGTTGCCAAACATAATTTCGCTAGAGGTATTTTCAGGTGCATTGCAAATGGCTCATAAATAATTTCCCCATTAGGCTATTTTCCCATTAAGCATCCCCCTTCTCAAACATTCTTTGTCTGTTATATCATAATTAAAGATTGCTTGGATTTTCAGACTAATCATGCAGTTAGTGCTGTTTTGTTTTGAAAATGACAATATAATTGGTTTTGATCTTTTCAATAAAATAAGCCATTATTAAATAGCAGAAACCACTGCAAAGTACACACACTAAAAAGGCCTTTGTATGCTAAGGGCCTTCACTTAGCACAGCATGGGGACTTTGTCGCATTCAGTGCTACATGGAGAAAAATAAGATTTCTGTGGTCTGATTCCTCAGCACAGTAAAAGTCAGTTTGTAGAATCATTGCCATCACCTTCCTCTCCAAGACCATTTAGATCAAGAAAGCTTGTGGACTAATAATTTCTTCCTAGCAAATAGGAACAAAATGTATGTTGACAACCTCTGCTAAATATAGGTCTGTTGCTTCCTTTGGACAAGTGCACAGAGAAGAGGGAAAAAAAAACATTAGTTCAATTTCCAATCAATAAAGAAAATACTTATTTTTAGTGCCTTCACAACTTCAGAATGCTCCAAAGTGCTTTATAAGTTCACTTGGTACTTATAATACATAGCAACTGATGTAATAAGGACAGCCAATTTGCACTCAACACCCATGAGATAACGGCTAGATAACTGCTCTGGTAATGTTAATTAATGGATAAATATTGTCCACAATGATGCTTTTTCTAAAAGTAGGGCAGTGGGATCTTTTGTGTTGACCTTAGAGGGTTGCAGTATCTGCTGGGGATACAATTCCCTTTCATGTTGTACTGGAGCATTAGCCTTGATTTGGTGTTCTGCAGTTTGTAATGGAGTTTGAGCCCACAATCTCTCCAGAGGAGGTTTCCATCACTCTCCTCAACCCCAGAAGGAAAATCCAGTTTAAGTCTGATTATTAGTATATAAAATTATGAGAGGCATAGATAGGACAGATGGTCAGAGTCTTTTTCCCAAGGTAGAAATCTCAAATACAAGAGGATATATCTTTCAGGTGAGAGGGGGAATATTTGAAGGAGATGTGCGAGGGAAATTTTTCACACTGACAGTGGTAGGTGCCAGGAACATATTGCCAAGGGAGGTGGTACAAGCAGATAGGAAAGCAATGTTCAAGAGGCATTTAGACAGACACATGAACAGACAGGGAACAGAGCAAAATGGGCCACATGCAGGCAGTTAGGTTGACATCATGGTCGGCACAGACAAGGTGGGCTGAAGGGCATGTTCCTGTATTGTACTGTTCCATGTTCTTTTCCTTAAAGCATTCCTTTTATTCAGCAACACCCCACACTCTAAAATCCTTTCTAAATCCTGCTTTTCTATCTCCATCCAAGATCTTTCCTCAAGCCTCACCACCTTGGCCTACCCTCCTCAGTACTTCCTTCTTTGGCTTCTGTTTCTTGTTACACCTCCAGTATGTGCTTCAAAGGTGCTCACACTAAAAGCAGGTTGTTATATGCTGATGGACGTCCTCCAAGTTTTTTCACCCAAGTCATGAATCAAGTCAAGTTGTCGCATGCAAAAGTAGGGTGAGGTACAGGTACAATGAAAAACTTGTTTGCAGCCTAGATTCAGACAACACACAAAACGCAAGTTATACATAAATTATGCATAAATTATACCAGACACTGAAGAAAAAGAAGACTGTGCAAAAAAAGACATTAGTGCAAAATAACACAATCAGACACAAGTCCATGGTAGTGGAAGAAGTGGTCTGTAGTGCTCTGCTGCTAAGGTAGGATTAGGGTTGTGCTGGTTGTTTTAAGAACCTGATGGTTGTGGGAAAGCAGCTGTTCTCAAACCTGGTGGTGTGGGACTCCAGGCTTCTGTACCTCCTGCCTGACGAGCAGCGAGAAGAGAGCATGACCCAGATGGTTGGGATTCTGGATGATAGATGCCACCTTCTTGAGGCAATGCCTCCAGTAGATGTTTTCAATCTGGGGGAAGGGCTAGGCCCATGATGGACCAGGCCATGTCCACTCTGCAGCCTCCTGCATTCCTGTATGTTGGAATTGCCGTACCAGGCCATGATGCAACCAGTCAGGATACTTCCTCCAGTGCATCTGTGGAAGTTTGTTAGAGTATTTGGTGACATTCCAAATCTCCTTAAGTTTCTACGAAAGTAGAGGCTCTGGCGCACCTTCTTTGTGATTGTATTTATGTACTGAGCCCAGGACAGGTCATCCAAGATGTTAACACCCAGAATCCTTCTGTTCGTGGGCACAATGGAATTAGTTTTGTGACAGAAGGATTACCTGTTGGATCAACTTCCACTCTTGTAGGTATTGGCAGAAAATAATACTAGCCTTGGTTATGAAGCTAATAGTTAGCAAGCAAACTGCCCAGATTCACAGGAGTTAACAGGAGAGTACTCAGGACCTTCAAGGAATTTTCTTCTAAATTGCAGAATTGCTGATATTTGACCAAAATTGGCTTCGTACCTCAGTCTAACAATTTTCATGTTTCACTCTAATGACACAAGTTTGTGCCCATTCTCTTCACCACCTGTTCTCCCAACCCCCAACCACCCAGTACTGCTCGTCCTTCGAGTCCTTATGCAAACATTCCCTCAACACCTCCTCCCCTCGAGTCCGATCCATAATATTCGGCACTGCTTTGTTTTCTGTCGGTTTGAGTGCATTGTGCAAAATCTGCCTGCTTTAAAGGGAAAAATGCCAGGACATTTTCTTCTCCCTCACAGGAGGTCAAAATATAAAACTTTATTGCAAAAGAAGGGGTCTCTTAATGAGTAATTAAATACAGGAAGCACGGCCCAAATGAACGAGATTTTACAGGGCCTATAGTGAGGTCATGAACTGAAAGTACAAGTTGTGTTGTGGATTCTTTCTTCAGGAAAGCCAGACAAGATGATTTAATATTAGTTAAGAACTGATTTTGCTTCTTTCCCTTCTCCCTTTTACCAACTAATATTGGGGAGGGGAGATGGGAGACATACACATGTCAATCCTGCCTTGTACTTTGGCCATAGGTGCATATCAAAGTCCATAGAGTATGGAAAATATAAATAGGCAGTTGTCCTGTGCATGTTGGGTTTAAGAGGGTCAAATAAATTTGTTGATGATGGAGAGTCAGCCTCTTTAATACAATAAAACAAATCAAAAAACTGGAGAAGAGAGAGTGTAGGGGGTGGGGAAGGGGCTGCAGAAGACTTTTGAAGAATATCATCTTCCAGAAGTGCAATGGGGCCTGTCCTTTACCTTTGACTTAGTCAGCTTTGAGTATTATTGTTGTACAGTGACATAACTATACAGGCCTGCATCTCTTAAAGACTAGTGTAGACGTCAATGGCTACATCTGTTGGCCAGCTCGGGTTTTAATAGACCAGTTAAACTGCGCATTTAGCAGCAAAGTGAAATTTAAGAACGTAACAAATTATAGAAGGAGAAGGCCAAACATTTCTCAAGGCTGGTCCACCATTCATTCAGATAATGGCTGAAGCCTTATGTCATACAGTTTCCCACATGATCCTGAAATTCCACTTCCAAAAATCTATCCATCTCAAACCTGATTGACTATTGGAGTACAGAATTCCAAAGATCCACGAGGGACAGACATTTCATTCCATCTCAGTCCTAATACTCTGTATGTGAAAAGACCTCTTAGTGTCTACCCAGTCAGAATCTTACATGCTTTAATGAAATCTGTGATCATTGTGCAGCCAAGTGAGACATGTAGGACCATCTCGGGGGGTGAGGGGAGTGATCTCACACTCTTTCAGATTTGATCACTTATAGGGTCATGGAAAAATACAGCATGCAAACAGACCCTTCAGCCCATCAAGTCCATGCCAACCATCAAGCACCCATATTTACACTAATCCCACCCCAACCCATTTTATTCTCCCCCGCCAACCCCCCCATTCCCATCAAGTCCCCTCCAAGTTCTACCAATCATCTGCAGATGACGGACAATTTAGTGTCGCGGTTAGCATAACTCTTTACAGCACCAGCGACCCGGGTTCGATTCCGGCCACTGTCTGTAAGGAGTTTGTACGTTCTCCCTGTGTCTGCGTGTGTTTCCTCTGGGTGCCCCGGTTTCCTCCCACATTCCAAAGATGTACGGGTTAGGAAGTTGTGGGCATGCAATGTTGGCGCCGGAAGCGTGGTGACACTTGCGGGCTGCCCCCAGAACACTCAACGCAAAAAGATGTATTTCACTGTGTGTTTCAATGTACATGTGACTAATAAAGATATCTTATCTTATCTTATCTTATCTTATCTACCAATCCGCACATCCTTGTAAGCCAGAGCACCCAGGGGAAATGCACACAATCACAGGGAGAACGTGCAAACTCCGCAGAGACAGCACCTGAGTTCAGGATCAAACCTGGTGGCTGCAGTTGTAAGGCAGCAGCACTATTAGCCACACCACTCAGCTGCCAGCATTATATTTGAGTGTTGCCAAGTATGAAACAAAGTTTGCAGATAGTTAAACTTTCAAATGTTTCAGGGACTATCAGGTTGAAATGTGGAACCTGTCACCTCTACTTCACTGTTAGCATTTCGGTGCACAGTGTTGACTCACCAGGGAGATCAGCTGTGAGGAGCAAGTGAGTCAGCCTCTTGAACCTGAATCTGTGCCAAGATTTAATTAGGTTATGGCTCATGTCCACCTTTAGTCCAACCATCTACCTTGGTCCTGTACACAGCCTTAATACACAGCCTCAGGATACAGGTTAAGACATGTATGACCAAAACAACGAGAAATTTCTTCACCCCATGGATGAGTTCTCTATCAAAGAAGGCAATGGAGGCCAAGTCACTGAATATACGTATTCAAGGATATCTAGACGCGAAAGACATCCAGGGGTATTGGGAGAGAGCAGGAACATATTGAGATAGAAGATCAACGATTAAATGGCAGACCAGGTTCAAAGGGACAAATGCCTTACTCCTGCTCCTATTTCCTATGTTCTCTGTTTTTGCCAAAGAAAAATTATCAATCACGCACTAAAATGGGAAGAGCTGCAGAGAGAGAGAGAACGAGAGACAGATAGACAGAGGGAGAGGCAGAGAGACAGGGAAGCAGAGAGAGAGAAAGAAAGAAAGAGAGAGAGGCACACACACACACACACACACACACACACGGAGGCAGAGAGACAGAGATAGGGAGAGGGAGAGAGAGAGAGATACAGAGAAACAGAGACAGACATGGACAGAGACACACACACAGACAGAAAGACAGAGAGGGACACAGAGACACAGAGGCAGAGAAGCAGAGAGAGGTAATGTTTCAAGTCAATGACCTCTCAACAGTAAATGAAAATCAAAATAACTACAGATGCTGGAAATCTGAAATAAAAACAGAAAATGCTGGAAACACCCAACAGATCAGGCAGCATCTGTGGAAAGGGAAACAGTTAATGTTTCAGGTTTTGTCAGAACCTTCAGAACTGTTTGAAAATAAAGAAGGGGTAGAGGTGGAAGGACAAACGGAATGTGTGTGATTGGGTGAAGACCAAGAGAAGCTGGATGACACAAATGGTGGTGGGTGTTGGCTGAGAGAGGGTGGTGAAGGATTGATAACTGCATCTGACCTGTCCAGAGGAGATGTAAATGGAAGGCAAAGAAGGAGAAAAAAAAAATAAAAGCTGGAACCGTGAGATGGAAAATACTACAGGTGCTGGAAAGGTGAAATAAAACAAGGACCAAGGATAAGGTCAGAATCAGAATCAGTATCAAGTTTTATTATCACTGACATTTGTCGTGAAATTTGTTGTTTTGTGGCAGCAGTACAGTGCAAGACATAAAATTTACTATAAGTTACAAAAATAAGTAAATAGTGCAAAAGGGGAATAATGAGCTAGTGTTCATGGGTTCATGGACCGTTCAGAAATCAGATGGCGGAGGGGAAGAAGTTGTTCCTGAAATGTTGAGTGTGGGTCTTCAGGCTCCTGTACCTCTTCCCAGATGGCAGTAACATGAAAAGGACATGCCCTGGGTGGTGAAGGTTCTTAATGAGGGATGCCGCCATCTTGAGGCACCGCCTCTTGAAGATGTCCTCGATGGCGGGGAGGATTGTGCCCGTGATGGAGCTGGCCAAGTCTCCAGCCCTCTGCAGCCCCTTTTGATCCTGCACATTGGAGCCTTCATACCAGGCAGTGATGCAACCAGTCAGAATGCTCTCCATTGTACATCTGCAGAAATTTGCAAGAATCTTTGGTATGCACCATATCTCCTCTAATTCCTAATGAAGTACAGCTGCTGGCATGCCTTCCCCGTGATTGCATCCAATGTGATGGGCTCAGGATAGCTCCTCTGACATGTTGACGTCCAGGAACTTGAAGATGCTCACCCCTTCCACTGCTGACCCCTCAATGAGGATCGGTGTGTGTTCTCCCGACTTCCCCTTCCTGAAGTCCACAATCAATTCCTTGGTCTTGCTGACATTGAGTGCAAGGTTGTTGTTGTGACACCACTCAACCGGTCGGTCTATCTCACTTCTGTATGCCTCCTCGTCGCCATCTGGGATTCTGCCGACCTCAGTGGCATCATCGGCAAATTTATAGATGGCGTTTGTGCTGTGCCTAGCCACACAGTGATGAGTGTAGGTTTCACGTGACCTCACTTTCCATCCCCCCAGCCTCCACATCCAATGGTTTATGCTCTGCAATTTCCACCACCACCAAACAAGCACTTCTTCCCCCTCCTCCCCATCCAGAAGTCAAGGGGCCATTCCCTCTGCAACTCCCTGCTTTATTCTTCCACCGGTAATCATCCCCTTTCTCACCTGGCCTTTCACCTCTTCCCTCCCACCAGACAAGAACCCAAGATGAAGCAGTGATTCAATAGTACAACTTCTGCACTCAGTGCTGACGATGTGGCCTCCGCCATGTTGGAGACACCAAATGCAGACTGGGTAACTGCTTTGAAGAACACCTCCACTTATTCTGCCAAGGCAACGCTGACCTTCCCTCCAGTCTGTTGCTTTAAACTTCCATAACGCTCCCACTCTGACCTCTCTGTCCTTGACCCCTTACACTGTTCGAGTGAGGCCCAACATAAACTTGAGCAACAGCATTCATCTTCAGATCTCAGGTCTCAGCATAGAAATCAATGATTTCAGATGACCAGCTTCTCCAGTTTATGTCAGAATCGGCGCCTCACCCCACCATTGGGGTCCAGGTCCATTATTCCCTCAAGGTTGCCGCACAGGTCGATAGGATTGTTAAGAAGGCGTATGGTGCGTAGGCCTTCATTAGTTGGGGTATTGACTTCAAGAGCCGCAGAGTAATGTTGCAGCTTGATAGAACTCTGGTTAGATCACACTTGGATATTATGCTCAGTCCTGGTCGCCTCATTGTAGGAAGAGTGTGGAAGCTTCAGAGAGGGTGGAGAGGAGATTTACCAGGATGCTGCCTGGATTGGAGAGCAAGTCTTATGAGGATAGGTTCAGCGGGCTAGGGCTTTTCTCTTTGGACCAAAGGAGGATGAGAGGTGACTTGATAGAGAAGTACAAGATGATAAGAGGCATAGATCAAGTTGACAATCAGAGACTTTTTCCCAGGGCAAAAATGGCTAACATGAGGGGACATGTAATTTTAAGGTGATTGGAGGAGGGTATAGGGGGATGTCAGAGGTAAGTTTTTTTACACAGAGAGTGGTGGGTGTGTGGAATGCACTGCCGGCAGACATTGTGGGGACAGATACATTAGGGACATATAAGAGACTCTTAGATAGCCACATGAATGATAGAAAAATGGAGGGCTATGTGGGAGGGAAGGGTTAGATAGATCTTAGAGCGGGATAAAATGTCGGCACAACATAGTGGGCTGAAGGGCTTGTACTGTGCTGTAATGTTCTATGTTCTATGTTATATCCTTGCTAACCATCAAGTATATATCCATATACTAATCCCATTTACCAGCACTTGATCCCTAGCCTTCTTTAATTTGTCGATTGAAGTGCTTGTCTCAATACCTCTAAAATATTGTGGGTGTATCCATCTATACCACCTTCTCATGCATTGGCCTGGAATCTGGAATCTCCTCCTGCACTACTGTCTTCTGGAACCTCTGCAATCCTCTGTCACTGGTTTCTAATGCAGCCCAGATTTCCTTTGGTCTACCATTAGTCCTCAAGCGATAAATCTCCTCAGGAAGTCTCAGGGAAAGAGCAGGTCCGGATAAGGATTCTTGATCCAAAGTGCCGACTGTCCATTTCCCTCTACGGATGCTGCCTCACCCTTTGAATTCCTGCAAGAGTTTGATTTTTAGATGTTACTGTTAATGTAATGTGCAACTATAAGTTTGAGAAGTTATAGTAGCAGGTCTTAAATGGTTAAACCATGAAGGCAGGATGCACAGAAAGGGATTGTGTGGAAGATTAAAAGGGAATTCAACTGAGATGTTTAACATTAACCATTAATTTGATTTGCTTGCTTTGGTGAGAACACAAATCATGGGGACAATACCTTTAAAACTAGACCAAGTCATTCAGGGACAATGTCAGAAGCATTTCTTCATCATGAAGGGAGCTGTAACACTCTCCCAATAAAAAAAAACATGCAACTATTCTGGCACAGAAGGAAACCATTTAGCCTGTTGTGTTTATGGCAGCTTCGAGCAGAGCAATCTCTTTAGCCTCATTCCTCTGCTCCTTCCCTGAAATTTCCTGCATAGATTTATCTCCTGAGGGCTAATGGAAGGCCAAAGGAAATCTGGGCTACACTGGAAACCAGTGACAGAGGATTGCAGAGATTCCAGAAAACAGGATGGTGGGGAGGATTACTGATTCCAGGCCAATGCATAAGAAGATGATGGAGATGGGTGCACCCACTGTATTTTAGAGGTATCTACACAAGCACTTGAAATCGCCAAGGTAGAGAAGGCTATATAATTGTGATAGGCTATATAATTGTTATGAAAAATGCTATATAGAAGGCTAGATTATTGATTTTCAATTGATTTTCAAAGATATATATATCTTTGACCTAAAGTATTAATGCTGTTTCTCTCTCCAAAGATGCTGCCTGACCTGTTGTGTATTTCCAGCATTTCCTGTTTTTATTTCAGATTTCTAGCATCTGCAAATTATTGATTTTCGATACTTTCACTGACGGTATACATTTCATTTCATTTATGTTGTATTCCAACATAGGGCTTAATCTCCCCAGAAAAGGCCTATGAAGACTCTTTAATCACATCAACATAATTTTATGCAGTGCCATTAATATGGCATTCCACAGCAGAGCTTATGACACTAATTGACATGGACCACATAAGAAAATGTTAGAACAGCCACCCTAAAATTTTGTCTGAAGATAGGATTTACATAGAAGCAGAGGACTTCTTATGAGGGATTCATGCTCTTATATAGCCTGCATGCTTGTTGGTAAATGGGATTAGTATATGGATTTGATGGTTAACACTGTCCAGTTGAAGGGTCAACTGTCCATTTCCCTCTGTGGATGCTGTCCAACCTGCTGAATTCCTCCAGCAGTTTGTTTTTTGCCTCAGATTCCAACATCTGTAGTATCTTGTGTCTCTAATGACAACATCTGGTTTCCTGTGTCCCAATACTATCCCTGTTTGCATCTAAATGAGACAAAAATAGCAGCTGTATTATTAACAGACTGGGATAGATTTTCCCTTCTGCAATCGAGTAGTATGAGCGGTCGTGGGCCAAGAATGCATACTTCCCAATTTTTATTTCAATTGAAGTTAAAATTGAGAAGGTTGTAAAACTGGCTGCCAACTTATTTTTTTTATTCATTTTACACTATCTCAAAAAGATTTACACCGATGCATTCTGACAGTTTTTTTTCTAATGATAATTGCTTAAGTTAAAAAGTTTGCATGCTGAGGTCAATCAAACAAGCAAGTGATTTCACTGTGTATGCTATGTCTTAAGGTTAACTGTGCTTCAGATATACCTAATTGGCTGTAGAGTGCTCCAGGACCATAAAAGACCCATTCCAAATATTCCTTTCTCTTTTCAACTCCCAGGTTAATGCTGCAGATCACTTCATTTTCACATAAAGCATTTCAGTATAAGGGCTAATTATATAAAAGGTAAGGGAAACATATCAGTATTGCTAATGAATACCATTTAAATGAGGTATCAACAATCAGAATCAGAGTTATTATCACTAACTTAAATGACATGAAATTTGTTGTTTTGCGTCAACAGTACAGTGCAAAGGCATAAAATTACTATAAATTACAAAAATAAATAAATAGTGCAAAAAGAAGGAACGACGAGGTGGTGTTCATGGGTTCATGGACCATTCAGAAATCTGATGGCGGGGGGAAGAAGTTGTTCCTGAATCACTGAGTGTGGGTCTTCAGGCTCCTGTACCTCCTCTCCAATGGAAGTAAGAAGAGGGTATGTTCCAGATGGTTAGGGTCCTTGATGGTGGCTGCTGCCTTCTTGAGGCACCCCTGTACCCTAGGAAGCATGAATTGAAGAACAAGCATTTGAACAATCAATCTAATTACTTGAAGTAAAAACAGAAAATGCTGGAAACTCTCAGCAAGTCAGGAAGCATCAAACATGTAGTGTTAATATCGAACTCCTTCATCAGAACTAGGAAAGAGAGAAATAACAAGCTTTCAATTCCTTTTGTCCTTCCAATACTTCACTGATCCTCCAGCAACTTCAAACTTATTTTCCCTCTTCCCCAGTACAGCATCAGTGACCTGGGTTCAATTCCTACCGCTGTCTGTAAGGAGTTTGTATGTTCTCCCCGGGTGTCTGCGTGGGTTTCCTCCAGGTGCTCTGGTTTCCTCCCACATTCCAAAGATGTACAGGTTAGGATTTGTGGGCATGCTATGTTGGCACCGGAAGAGTGGCGACACTTGCGGGCTGCCCCACAGCACATTCTCAGTAACTCAAAAAGACACATTTCACTGTGTGTTTAGAGGTACATGTGACTAACAAATAAATATATTATATATATATATATATATATATATATATATATATATATATATATATATATATATATATATCTCTTTGACCTGAAGCATTAATGCTGTTTCTCTCTCCAATGATGCTGCCTGACTTGGTGTGTATTTCCAGCATTTCCTGTTTTTATTTCAGATTTCTAGCAATTATTGATTTTCGATACTTTCACTGACGGTATACATTTCATTTCATTTATGTTGTATTCTAACATAGGGCTTAATCTACCCAGAAAAGGCATATGAAGACTCTTTAAGATTAATCACATCAACATAATTGTATGCAATGCCATTAACATGGCATTCCACAGCAGAGTTTATATGACATTAATTGACATAGACTGCATAAGAAAGTGTACGAACAGCCACCCTAAAATTTTGACTGAAGGTAGGATTTATATAGAAGCAGAGGACTTCTTATGACGGATTCATGCTCTTAGGATGAATGGAATGTTTAATTAAATCAGGGATACACAAGAATCCAGTACTGGGGGAATTCAGAGATACCAGAGGTCTGTAAGGGTGGAGGAGATTACAATCTCGAGGACAGTTACAGAACTAAAAACAGGGTGAAAGCTTTAAATTATCTTGTCATCATTACAGGGCTGTTTGTGAGATGTTGTGGTTAGTTTGGTGATCAGAATGCCAATGCAATCAAGCTTGGGCTTTTCCCAAGCATGATTCATTTTTTTTGAATAAATATTGGAGTGGAGCCCTATGGTTTTCGGACATTTGAAGTCAGGTTCATAGGAGAGGAGCAAGTATTAACAACTTCCTCATGGACAAACTGCACGAACTCTCTCCATTCTTTTCAAGGCATAACCACAGGAAGTCATTTTGACCCTCTGTGGCAATATTCTTCTTGGGCAGTCCCACGGGATCAAGGGTGACTTACTGTCACTCCAGTGTTATGGCATCAGAAATGGCTAATGTGGGAAATGCCGACTCTTGTATAAATGGGTGAGGCAGTGGCTGATTGGATGGGCGGGTTTGCGAGATGGTCCATTCCTTGTACCACTTTCACACAGCCTCCTGTGTGCTCCTGAGTCGTGGCCTTCAGGTCCTCAATACCAGCCTGATTGTTTCTTCTCCAACTGGAGCGCTCATAGGGCCGAGATTCCCAAGGGTCGACGAGGATGTTGTTCTTTTTCCAGGAGGTTCTGAGTAATCGTAGCAGAGTTTTTTGATCTGGAGTCTTGTATTGGATAAATGAATGTAGCATGCTCAACAGAGTTGTGTGCCAGGTCTGAGATCTTGACCTTCAAATATCCTTTTCCTCAATAAAAGCTGACACATTGAAGGGAGCAGTGAGAGTGAATTGGCAGCCCAATCTGTGCCATTCCTGACATTTAATTCCAATGAAGCCAAACTCAGCTCAGTAAAATTCAGGTAATCTTGACTGCAGAAATGCTAGATCATCACAAGACATCTCAATTGCCTCTGTTGTTTTTTTAAAGGTTCCAATATCTCTGAAGCAACTGATAGCATTTGACTATGTGCTTTAGAGGGAGGTGGTGATGCTGGGCGAAGCCAACATCATGCAGGATGTTGGAGTGATTAGATCAACACAAGCTACATGCCATGCAGTGGTCGCATTTTGTACAGCTGATGGGTCTGATCGTACTGCTGGCTATCTGCTCACTGTGTAACCAGCTCCTCTTCCCATGGCCCTTGCACAGAAGCACAGAAACATAGACCTTGCTGAGGCCATGATTGCTACAAACCTGACCTCCTACTCTGCTGCTAGACTGCAATGTCTGAGCTAAGGGGCTGGATGCATTTCACATCTGACCCCCTCCCCTCCCAACCATGTGCATCCACTAAAGGTAAATGGTATATTTTTACAAAGGATTGTCAATCTTCACTAAAAATTTATGGACAGTTTTTTTTCTTACTTTACTTAATTAATACTAATGTTTTAAAATAACCTGTATAAGTTGAATAAGGTTTTAAATAAAATTGTATTTTTTGATTGTTTAAATGTTTTTCTACTGCTTCTAAATGTCTCTGATCATCTGAGTCAGTGGAAGAGATAATAGAGCATAGAACATAGAACATACAGCTTAGAACAGGCCTTTCGGCCCACAATGTTGTGCTGACATATCTAATCCCTCCTACCTACAGAATGCCCATGTCCCTCTATTTTCCTCTCATTCATGTGCCCATCTAAGCCCCCCTTAAATGCCACCAGTGAATTTGCCTCCACCACCCTATCAGGCAATGCATTCCAGGCATCCACCACTCTCTGAGTAAAAAACGTACCCCTCACGTCTGTCCCGAACCTACCTCCTCTCACCTTAAATGCATGCCCTTATATCTGTGTGCTTATTTAAGAAAGGATAAACTTGCATTGGAGGCAGTCCACAAGAGATTCAATGGTTAATTCCTGGATAAGGTTTTTGTTCTGTCTCACAGCTAGAAAAGTTAGGTATGTATTTTTAAGAATTTAGAAGAATGGGGGCTGACTTATTTGAAAATATATAAGTTCCTAAGGGTGTAGATGTTGAGACATTTCCATTAGTGGAGAGTGTTGAACAAGGGGACATAGTTACAAGATAAGGAGTGTGTAAAACTGAAGTGCATAGGAATTTCTTCTCAAGAAGTGTGGTGATGATCCAGAATTCACAACCCCAGAGGGTTGTGGAGGCCATATCATTGAAGCTATTTAAAGTGGAGATAAGTTTTGAAAAGTAGAGGAATTTGAGGGCGATGGTGAACTGTCCCATAAGATGACTTGAGGCCTGGGGCCATGATCATATATAATGATGGAGCAAGCTTGAGGAACCAGGTGGCCTACTCTTGCTTCTTGTGTTCTTGTGAAAAGGCAATAGGAACAGCAAAGGCAATTCCTTCCGAAAGGCACAGTCACAGTTGGGTCAAAGACCTTATTCACTGCTGTGGTCGTACTCAATTTACGCAACAAATATGTCTTTAATTCAATGAAACATACTTCTTGGGAAATAGGAGCTTTTGCTGGGTTTGCTGTCCTTTGGAATTAATTTCACAACACATTGCATTGTCGTGTTGACTGATTTATGGTGTGAATTGTGGTGCCATTTCTTCACATACCACATGTATAGAATAACATTCTGGTCAGAGAATACTGCAAGGTTGTATCTCAATCAGGAGTGCAATGTTGACACCTTAAGCTGCAAAGTATTAAGCTCGAAGAAGCCAATGCCACAGACAGAACACTGAGGTCACGTTACAGCTATAACTCATTCCAACGCACCTGCTATCTGAAGTAACATAAAGAGGTCAACTCGTGGCACATACTGACAGCGCATATAGATGCTGCTGCTTTGAAGTTAACTTCAGCTGCAAGTCAAGGTCTGTCATGGTCCTACAAAAACCTTGGGCCACAACGTCAAAGGAAAAAAACGTGGTGATGTTGAAAACTACATTAATGCAGAATAAAGCGCTTTTGTTAACCAAGAATAAAGCCACATCATCAGCTTTTGGTGAGTATTTTGTGTTCATTAGCCCTGATAAGTAAAATCACCCAAATATTTTCAAAAATAGCTCAGTTCCTAAAATTCATCTTCAGCAAGATCTACATCCAGTAAGTGAAAATACAGGTAACTTTGTTTACAGCTTATCCCCGTGGTTACCCCAGTTTTACCCTATCAAAGACATCTCCCTTCTCTTACCCTCCCAGCAGCTTAACGAGCTTCCTTTGTCACCTTCCCAGTTCTGACTCCGTTATACTTTTGCTTAACGGAACTCTACCCGTCTTGGTTTTGAGGTTGACAAGAACCTAGTTCAAACATCTAGATGAAGAAAAATGAATTCCACATTTCAGGATTTGTAACTTCGTCTTACACATGACCACAAAATCAAGGCTGTCTTTTCAAAACTTTTCACCCCATAACCACAGAGAACCTTGTACTTTTACACCCCTTGGTAATCTTTCCAAATTATACACTTACTTGATACAGTACAGACAGGCATTTGTAGTTACCTACCTTCCACTGGTGAATGCAATATAATTGAATTAATTTTCAGTCTGAACTGTTGGTGCTCTCTTCATTTTAAGTGACAGGTGTCAAATTGTTTGTACAAAGGTCTGTTTTGAAGTAACCAGAATGGAGGTAAATATTTTGACTTTCTTTCTCAGCATTCCCCTGAAGGTTTGTAGTGGAAAATATAACACTCTCCATTATTTTACACATGTCAAATTTGAGTTTTCTTATGTTATGTGTAACAGCTGCTGAGAGATGTTTCACCTGCTCAATTTCAGTGATGTGCCATAGAGTCATAGACTTGTACAACACAGAAACACCAACTCCATGCTGACAACCAAGCCCCATTCCACAATAATCCAACACTTATCCCATCTTCTCTCCTGCATTCCCATCAACTTCTACCAGATTCACCACTCACCTACGCACTAGGGGCAATTTACAATGGGTAGCAGTTAGCGTAACACTCTACAGTGCCAGCGACCCATGTTCAATTCCAGCCGCTGTCTGTAAGGAGTTTGTACGTTCTCCCCATGTCTGCGTGGGTTTCCTCTGGGTGCTCCGGTTTCCTCCCACATTCCAAAGATATACGGGTTAGCAAGTTGTGGGCATGCTATGTTGGCACTGGAATCATGGCGACACTTGCGGGCTGCCCCCAGAACAATCTATGCAAAAAGATGTATTTCACTGTGTGTTTCAATGTACATGTGACTAATAAGGAAATCTTATCTTATAGAAACTGCATGCCTTTCTGCTGTGGGAGGAAACTGGAGCACACAGGGAAAAACCCAAATGCACAAACTTCGTACAGACTGCAGCAAGGTCAGGATTGAACTCAGGTCTCTGGCACTGCGAGGCAGTGTCTCTACTAGCGACACCACTGTGCTGGACCTTCATCCTCCCAAACACTCAGGAACCATCACTTCATCAGCCTTCAAATATGTTAGTTCCAGGCTTGTGTCATTTGGTTTTTTGTCTCATCCTTGAGCTTTCTTAGTTCCTCCACACACTCCTTGAGTCAACATCTCAAAAGACCCTTGGAATCTTTGTTTCCCAAATTCTTTTACAAAAGAAAATAAAGTTTACATCTTTATAGCACCATTCTTGACTGTGGTAATGACTATGATAATGTAACGTGGGAAAGACACCAAACAATTTATGCACAGCAAGGTCCCATAAGGGGGAGCATGATAATAACCTGCTTTAGTGGTGAAAAACACAATGCTGGAGGAACTCAGCAGGCCAGGCAGCATCCGTGGAGAAAAGCAGGCAGTCAAAGCAGATGGTCTCCCGCACCATCACTGACCTCATCACCTTGGGAGATCTCCCCCTCATAGCTACCAACATGATAGTCCCACAACCCAGTTTCTACCTCCACCCCAAAATCCACAAGAAGGACTGTCCCGGCAGACCTATTGTCTCTGCATGCTCTTGCCCCACAGAGATCGTATCCTCGTAACTGGACACGATCCTGTCACCCCTGGTCCAATCCCTTCTCACCCATGTCCATGACACATCACACGCTCTCCAACTCTTCCATAGCTTTAAGTTCTCTGGCACGCACCACCTCATCTTGACCATGGACGTCCAGTCCCCTTACACTTCCGTTCCCCATCATGACGGCCTCACCACCCTCCACTTCTTTCTTGATCAGCTGCTCCACCTGCTTTAGTGGTGTTTGTCATAGAATAAATATTGGGCATAACCCCAGGGAAACTCTTTGTCTCCTCCTCAAGAATAATGTGACTGGATCATTTACATCCATTTGAGCAGACAGATGGGATCCCAGTTTAACAGTTCATAGCTGGATCTAACGGTGCAGCATTTCCTAGACTGCCAGCCCAGGTTTTGCACAGAGGAATCTTTTTTATCAGGATAGAAATGTCAAGTATTAGAGGAAATGCATTTATAAGATTTAAGATATAAGATCTCTTTATTAGTCACGTGTACATCAAAACACTCAGTGAACTACATCTTTTTGCGTAGCGTTCTAGTGGCAGCCCACAAGTGTTGCCACTCTTCCAGTGCCAGCATAGCATGCCCACAGCTTCCTAACCCGTACGTCTTTGGAATGTGAGAGGAAACCGGAGCACCCGGAGGAAACCCATGCAGACACGGGGAGAACATACAAACTCCTTACAGACTGCTGCCTGATTTGAACCAGGGTCACTGGCGCTGTAGGGTGTTACGCTAACCACTACACTACCATGCCTGCCCTACACTACCGTGCCTGTAAGAGGCGGAAAGTTTAAAGGAAATGTGCCGAGCAAGACTTTTTACACAGAGAGTGTTAGGTGCCTGGAATAGGTTGCCAGGGGTGGTGGTAGAAGCAGATATGATGGTGGCATTTAAGAGATAGATAGACACATGAATATGCAGGGAATGGATGGACTTGCGCAGGCAGAAGGAATTTAGTTTAATTTTGCATTGTGTTCAGCGCAGGCATCACGGGCCAAAGAGCCTGTTCCTGTGCTGCACTGTTCTATGTTCTGTGTTCTATGACCTTGGAAGGGGAGTTGAACCCACTAACTCTCGTCTTGATGAGAGGGTCCTCCAACTGAGGAATGGTGAACAATTCAAGTGATATCTTCCTTTAAGTTTCAAATGCATATAATTTTGCACTCCCATTACTATTATCCCATATTTGACATATAATGCATACAACTGTACCCAGACTTTCTCCTTCTTACATGAAAAAAATTCAAGATTTATTTTTCTAAGGTTTTTTCAATCCTGAAATTCCCTTTGCCCCTGATTTAACAGATTGGGAGCTCACCACTGTTTCATTGCTCAAACCTCAGAGTGGAATCAGAGCACAGTGGTGTGTGACATCACAGCTCCAGTGATCCAGGTTCAATTCTGACTTCAGCTGCTGTCTATGTGGAGTTTGCATGTTCTCCCTGTGAGCACATGGGTTTTCCACAGGTGTTCCAATTTCTTCCTACAAACCAATAACATGCTGGTAGGTTCATTGGTGACTAAACTGCCCTGACTGTAGGTAGGTGGAATGAGGGAAGAGTTAGTCATTCTTAATTCAAAACCTTAATTAGTATGAATAGGTTTCTAGGAAAAATAAGTGGGGAATCACACTGATGGGAATGGTCTGAAAGCTGGCATGAATTCAATGGGCTGAACAGTCTCCTCTGTCATAAGAATATATGAAAATTCCCAATGTCATCACTGAGTACTGGCCTAGAATCTTGCTTAAAAACAAGCAGGTTAATACTAGAATCAGGCAGAAAGGCAGTGAGATCAGGGGAGACATCTCGTAGCCTTTATTTTAATTGTCCCAATCCCCAATGGCAGAGGGAGAGGGTGTTGGGGAAATTAAAATCAGGCCTTTTGCTGCTGAACTGCTGGGACAGATTATGCCTCATGTGAATAACAGTCAATCCAAATTTGAATACATCATTTCCAACGTTATGCTTTTGAGCAATAATAATCTTTAATGTACCATGTTTAAGAAAAACATAGCTGATGTAAGTCATGCTCACCATTAGGAAAAGAAAATAATGGTTTACTTGATCTTTGATCGAACAATATTCAGCATGCTTTAATAGTTGCATACAATTTTGCTTTTTTTTTAAATTACAAGTTATATTACAAACTGCTCCCAGGAGGACTGTGAAGAAAATAGAGGAAGGAGGGGAAGAGAAAGTTTTATTAAACAATAATATTTTCCTTTTATTTCACACTGCAGAATGGTGTACGACTTATTCAATAAATGTTTGCCTAATCATTTATCCAAACTATTTAAAATCTGAAGGTTAAATGAGAAGGAAAGAGTGAAGGGAAATAGCAAGTTATGGCATTTCACGCGTTAATCCTTCATCAGATCTCGAAACCGTACTGAGGAAACCACGGCTTGTCCTTTAAGTGGTGGTCTTGGCTCACTGGTAGCTCCCTTGTTGAGTCAGTATGTCATGAGTTCAAATCCACCCCTTGGATCTGAGTGCCTCAAACCGGCCTGACACTCAAGGGCCGAGGGATTGCTTCTCTGTCAGAGGTGTCAGATTTCAAATGTCACATTAAACCATCTGGCTTCTCACGAGAAGAAGAGTAGTGGAGTTTTCTCCTCAAGTAGTCAAGAAGATTGTTAAAATCAGATTATCCGGTTACTCTCAGCATTGCTGTTTTATAGAACTTTGAGCACAAACAGCTTACTCCATGACAACATCTGAATTCCTCAAGTGCTGAATGTCATTCTTAGGCAGGATTCGGATTTAGAGGCGTTAAATCATAATCCCATGGATTGTAGCTTCACAACATCGTCTCCTCAGCCAAGCATATACACCAAG
Source organism: Pristis pectinata (assembly GCF_009764475.1). Classification (NCBI taxonomy): domain Eukaryota; kingdom Metazoa; phylum Chordata; class Chondrichthyes; order Rhinopristiformes; family Pristidae; genus Pristis; species Pristis pectinata. The sequence goes on from NC_067415.1 coordinate 12,069,292, forward strand.
TGTTCCTAACTTTTCGCTACAGAGCCATTGACACTTCTGGGTATGCCATAAAGTCATACAGCAATACAGCACAGATACAGGCCCTTCAGCCCAACCAGTCCATGCCAACCACAGTGCCCACTCAGCTAGTCCCATTTGCCCACGTTTGGCCCATATCCCTCAAAACCTGTCCTATCCCTGTACCTGTCTAAGTGGCTTTTAAATGTTGTTATTGTACCTGCCTCAACCACTTCCTCTGGTAGCTCGTTCCATATACTCACCTCCCTCTGTGTGAAAAAGTTGCACCTCAGGTCCCGGAATCAGAATCAGGTTTATTATCGTTGACACATGTCGTGAAATTTGTTGTTTTGTGGCAGCAGTACAGTCCAAGACATATTAAATCTTTTCCCTCTCACCCTAAACCTATGCTCCCTAATTTTGGACTCCCCTACCCTTAGAAAAAGACTGTTACCATCCACCTTGTCTATGCCTCTCATAATTTTAAACATTTCTATAAGGTCGCCCCTCATTCTCCTACATTCCAAGGAATAAAGACCCAGCCTGGTCAACCTCTCCCTATAGTCCCAGCAACATCCTCGTAAATCTTTTCTGCACTCTTTCCAGTTTAAACGCATCTTTCCTATTACAGGGTGACCAAAATCATATACAGTACTCCAAGTGCAGCCTATAACACAACAACATGCATTGTGCATATATATACCCATGTTTCTGTTACAACTGAACAGAAATACAATTAATGTCTTTTCAGAAGACAAGAGGGACCCAACTATTCACAATCTACATCAATGATTTAGACAAGGGGTACTAAATGCAAGATTCAAATTGAAAATTCAAAGAAACCTTTAATCACAACAGGATTTGATAACCAGAGTACAGATTTCTTTCTGCAATTGGATAGAAAATCAAATTGCAGATTCTGGAAATCGGCAATAAAAATGGAAAATGTTAGAGACCCTCAGCAGGTCAGGCAGCATCCGTGGAAAGAGAAGCTGACCCAAAATATTAACCGCCTCTTTCAACAGGTGCTGCCTGACCCGTCCAGTGTTTTCAGCATTTTCTGTTTTTATTTCTTATTAAATAGAATGTGAGTGAGACAAAACCCGTGAGTAGTGTGCACAATTTTATTCTTCCTACCCTAAAGATGTACTTGCTATGGAGGGAGTGCCGTAAAAAATTTAGCAGATTGGTTCCAGTATGGCAGGTCTCTCATACAAGGAGAGATCATGTAGGGTAGGCCTCTCTTTAGCATTTGGAAGAATGAGAGGTGACCTCATTGAAACATAAAAAGTTCTTCGAGGCTCAACAAGGTAGACATGGGGAGGATGTTTCCCCTGGGGGGAATGAACAAAGCTTTCTTTCGCTATTTCAAATAGTGTGGCACTTTCCACGTGTAGAAATACACAGAGCCAAAATGCCAGAACACATTCCATACAGACTTTTCGATTTATTAAATTTTGCTTAACATAATGTTTTCCAGGAATACACCCTTTCATACATCGAAGGATGGCTGTATAATTTGCTTTTGGAAATCAGGAAGGGCAATATCTGAATGCACATCCTTTCTGTTCTATACACCCGCACTGACTGGCCAAATCTTTCAAGTTGTGTCACTGTTATCATTTTCTGATTGGTATCCTTGAGCTGTATCTGTGTGGGGAGATGGTTTCATGTATCACCTCAAAACTTGGACCTCCAGCAGTGCACTTTTCCCTTATATCAATGATGCAGGGAGAGCAGGGAATACAACCAGGTCCCAGACCTGACAGCACTAGGACCTTTGGCCCACCATGTTTGTGCTAACTATGCCTTCCCTATCATTGGGAAATTGATGAAACAAGTTAGTTTGCAGATAGGGTGAGAGATGTATGAAGGGGACAAAGGAAATATCTCCGACAGGTGAGCCCGGGGTTACCTGGGTGATCCTATTGTTTATAGAGCCATCCGGTTGATAGATTAGAGAGAGAGAGGAGGATAGAGAGAAAAGGGAAAGAGAGAGACAGGAGGAGAGAGAGAGAGAAAGAGGAGCAGGAAGACAGAGGAGGAGGACAAAGAGAGAAAGAGAGGGAGAGAGAGAAGAGAGAATGAGAGGGAGGGGGAGATGAAGAGAGAGAGGAGAGAGAGGAGGTGGAAAGAGAGAAAAAGTCGGATAAAGGGAAATACAAATACTGTGAAATGCACATTGGACCTGATGCTGAAATCTGAAACCAAAAGAAGGATGCTGGGAATCCCCAGCAGATCAGCCAAGGAATGTGGAGAGGGAGAAAACTGTGTTAATATTACAGATGGATAACCCTACAGCATCACTGGCCATTTCCGATACAAACAGGAAAGGTTATCTGAAATTGCTGAATTCGATACTCAGATCTGAAGGCTGCAACGTGACCAGATGAGGTGCTGTCACTGAAGATCACGTTGGTGCTTTCACGTGTGTCGTGCTTGCATCCGTGGACATTAGGTGAAGGGTGATGGTAAGCTCCATTTATTGGCCCAGCAAGACATTGCATTTGTAGAATGGCCTACTGTTCACCGCTGTCTAGATTGTACAAGTGTAAATATGGCCAGTTGATGAAGGACTGGAGCTGCCTTCCCTTCCTGGAGCCCTTTTATGAAACAGTGCCTCACGAAGGGAAGGTGCTTGCAGCTGGGGTGGACAGGGGATTGACATGGACCAGCACATCACTCATTCTGATGAAAGGTCATTGACTGAAAGGTTCACCTTGCTTTCTCGTCACAGATGCTGCCTGACCTGCTGAGCATTTTCTGTTCTTTTATTTCAGGGTTCTGACATCTGCAGTATTTTGCTTTGGAATTTTATACTTTTGCTTTTGAGAGTTGATTTAATAAATGAATGCCCCATGGCAGAGTGCATCAGGAATAGGAGTCGCAGTCAGGGCCCAGACATGGTGGTCTGTTCTCCCTAACTAATGATCAGGGGCTCATTGGAAGACTTGAGTTTTAATGGTCAGTAAGTCCTCAGCAGATTCTGTAGCCAGACCACAGTGCTGGATGAGATCACCTAACTCTTCACCAGCACAGCCCATTGAAAATTCCCGTCATGTGAAGGTGAAGGATAGATTTGTAAAGAGAACATAGGACATAGAACACTACAGCACAGTACAGGCCCTTCGGCCCACGGTGTTGTGCCGACATTTTATCCTGCTCTAAGATCTATCTAACACTTCCCTCCCACATAGCCCCCTATTTCTCTATCATTCATGTGTCTATTTAAGAGTCTCTTAAATGTCCCTAATGTATCTGCCCCCACAACTTCTGCCGGCAGTGCGTTCCACGCACCCACCACTCTCTGTGTAAAAAACTTACCCCTGATATCCCCCTTATACCTTCCTCCAATCACCCTAAAATTATGTCCCCTCATGTTAGCCATTGTCGCACTGGGAAAAAGTCTCTGACTGTCCACTCGATCTATGCCTCTTATCATCTTGTTCACCTCTATCAAGTCACCTCTCATCCTCCTTCTCTCCAAAGAGAAAAGCCCTTGCTCGCTCAACCTATCCTCATGCTCTCCAATCCAGGCAACATCCTGGTAAATTTCCTCTGCACCCTCTCTAAAGCTTCCACATCCTTCCTATAATGAGGCCACCAGAACTAAACACAATACTCCAAGTGTGGTCTGACCAGAGTTCTATAGAGCTGCAACATCACCTCGTGGCTCTTGAACTCAATACCCCGACTAATGAAGGCCAACACTCTATACGCCTTCTTAACAACCCTATCGATCTGCATGGCAACCTTGAGAGATCTATGGACGTGGACCCCAAGATCCCTCTGTTCCTCCATACTGCTAAGAGTCCTGCCATTAACCTTGTATACAGTATATATGGTTCTGTTTGTGAAACCCCATTAAGCACTTTGTAGCCAGTAAGGTCCCATGACTCTTGCATTGTAGGAAGCACAGCAACCAACCTGTGCATACCATCTCCCACAAACTTGGCGGTGGCTAAGATCATCTGGTGATCTCATATATCACTGTGGGATATTTTACATCCACCTGTAAGAACAAATGGGCCCTCAGTTTAATATACCATCAGACAGTCTAACACTTCTTCTGTATTATACTGGGGTGTCAGCCCAGATTTCTGATGCTCTGGTCTCTTGAACCTATCACTTTCTGACTTACAGAGAAGAGTGGTGCCAACTCAGACACAGGCTGACACACAGACTATGTGCAGGAGTCTCAATTTATTAAGTTTCACTATTTATCCTTTTGCTAAAACTGATCATCATCATTTGCAGCAACACACAAAAAGCTGGAGGAATTCAGCAGGTCAGGCAGCATCTGTGGAGGGAAAAGGACTATCAACATTTTGGGTCAAGACCCTTCATCAGGACTGGAAATAAAGAGGGGAGATAGCCGGTATACAAAGGGTTGGGGGGGTGGGGTGTCGGCGGGGAGGAGGGTGGAAAGGGTCTCGACCGGAAACGTCAACTGTCCACTTCCCTGCACAGATGCTGCCTGACCCGTTGAGTTCCTCCAGCTTTTATGCATTGCTCCAGATTTCCAGCAGCTGCAGTCTCTTGTGTCTGTCATCATCATCATCATCTGTTTGATGTTTGGGTGAATGTGGTTGTGACCAAAATCACTGCCGAATTTTGCATGTTACAACTGCAGCTATACTGCAGCAGTGTTTCATTGGTGACAAAGAGCTGTGGGATATGCTGATGGTGAAATAGGCGGTATATAAATGCAAGCTTTTACACCATAAGAACATAAGAAATAGGAACAGGAGTAGGCCATCTGGCCCGTCGAGCCTGCTCCGCCAATTCAATAAGATCATGGCTGATCTGGCCGTGGACTCAGATCCACTTACCCGCCTTTTCCCCATAACCCTTAATTCCCTTACGATGCAAAAATCTATCTCATAGATTTAGTCTCATTCAGTCTCATTCCACGGAAGAAAGTTGGCCTCTTTGCATCACAAGGTTTTTAGGTGTGGCGGAGAGTTTTCATATTGTGGTACATGTTACTGATATAGAGTGAATCATGCTGTTTGCTTCAGAGGGCCTTTTCCTATTCCTCTCGTTTCAACACTTTACAGATGGCAGCTGGACTCTTCTGAGCTCCCTTCACTTTCTGTTTTTATGTTTAATCACATTTAAAATGGTTGTTGCTAATAATCAGGGATTCTTTAAATGCACATGTGCTAAATCCTTTTGCTCATTTATCAACATAAGGCTGCTGATCCCTTCTAACCCTCAAAATTGAATGGGCTTATTTTGTCTGTAAGCACTTGCCATGTGCAAAGAACACTGACATCGATACCACCATAAAGGAACATTTATTTGTGTAAATGGAAGGAAGTAGTATATGGAGTATGTGAAGTAACATTGAGTAAGTGGTAATGTGCGTTCCAAGATGTTGGTTACATCGGCAAGTGTTTTCGTCTGGGAACTTAGATTGAGCACATATTTCTTTATTTGCTAAGCAGCCATAATTGGTGCAGACTAGTTGTTTGTCATTTATCTTTAAGCAAATCCTTTTACAAAGCCTTGTCTTAGGAAGCCAATATAATTAATCAGATAACACTGCAGTTTTCCTCAGTGTTTGTTGGGAGGATTGATGTGCTGTTTCCATGCATAAATGTGTGGAATTGTGGAATGAGATCCTCAAAATTCCAAGGACACCAGATGCAATAAAATTCCAGTGCAAGAAAAACAGGTTGTTATTTTGTTCAGTCACTATGAAGGCTCCCAGTTTCTATGCGATTCAACAGGTCAAGCATGCCTTTATCATCTCACCTTGTCATAGGGGATATACAGCATGGAAACAGGCCCTTCGGCCCAACTGGTCCATGCCAACCAAGATGCCCATCTAAGCTAGTCTGATTTGTCTGCATTTGGCCCAGGTCCCTCTAAACCTTTCTTGTCCATGTACCTCGCTCTTCGTGCTCTTGTGCTTCATGGTTCTCCTACTCTTTACTATCCATGTACCTGTCTAATAGTCTTTTAAATGTTGTTAATGTGCCTCCTCATCCACTCCTTCTGGCAGCTCATTCCATATACGGACCACCCTCTGGGTGAAAAAGTTGCCCTTAGGTTCATATTAAATCTCTCCCCTCTCACATTAAACCTATGTCCCCTAGTTCTTGATTCCTCAACCCGGGAAAAAAGACTATGCGCATTCACCCTATCCATGCCCCTCATGATTTTATGCACTTCTGAGGATCACCCCTCATTCTCCTATGCTCCAGTGAATAAAGTCCCAGCCTGCTCAACCTCTCTCCGTAACTCAGTCCCTCGAGTCCCAGCAAATCTCCTCTGCACTCTTTCCAGCTTAATGGCATCGTTCCTGCAGCAGGGTGTCTAAAACTGAACACAATATTCAAAATGCGGCCTCACCAACATCTTGTACAACTGCAACATAACCTCTCAACTCCTACACTCAATGCTTTGACTGATGAAGGTACCCAATGTCCCTGCGCCCAGTGCCATTCCTTTCTTTCATGTATCTCATGAAACTCCATCCTTTTGAACCCTTCCACACAGCTAATGTTTCTGAATCTATTAATTCATCTAGATGAGTAATTTATTTAAGAAAAAAACTGTGAGTATTGGACACTTCAAATCAAAGCAGATGAAAGGTATAGCAGATTTTCCCACTGAGGAAAGGAAAGTTAACTTTGTGTGGCAGTGGGAGTACAAATGAACAGGAATGGGATTATGTTGTGAATTCACACTCCAAGGGGAGTTTTACCTACCAGAAATGTACTTTCCATGATTTTCTAATAGTTCCTGTATAAGTCTAGATTCATGGATCCAAACACCAGAATTCCAAACCTCGATTTAATTCACTGCACCCTCAGTTCTGGTGTGCCTGCACTTTGATGTGCATAGAAGAGGATTACTTTAACACAGGAGGAGGCTATTCAGCCCATTGGACCTGTGTTGGCTCTTTGCAGAGAAACTCGTCCTTTCCCCATAACCCTGCAAATTAATTTTCCTCACATGTCTATCCAATTCTCTTTCAAAAGCCAACATTAATTTTGTTTCCACCATACCCCACAAGCAATGGGTTCTGGATCATAATCACTCTCAGCAGTTAAAGAAAGGTTTTCCGCAGAGAGTGTGTCCCCTGTCCATTGTGTCCCCTGGTTCTTAAAGCAGCCACTAATGAGAACTGTTTCTCTCTACCTACCCTACCCAAACCCATCCTGATCGTGCACATCTCATCATAGTTTCATAGAAAAGGTCTGGGCTAAAAGTGCAGATGACCTACATCAATAGTGATAGAATTCATGTGAGCTATCTATTTCCCCACCTGAAAAGAAGTGTAAATTTATGAATTGCAAGGTCACATAGCATGAAAATACAGTTAGATGGGGGAGTTAAATGAGCAGTTAAATGACCTACGACTTGTCATAGAATTGTGCATAACAGAAACACTTCCTTTTTGCCCACCTCATCCATGCCCACATCATCCTATGGTGTGTTGGCCTTCATTAGTCAGAGTATTGAGTTCAAGAGCTGCGAGGTAATGTTGCAGCTCTACAGAACTCTGGTTAGACAACACTTGGAGTATCGTGTTCAGTTCTGGTCGCCTCATTATAGGAAGGATGTGGAAGTTTTAGAGAAGGTGCAGAGGAGATTTACCAGGATGCTGCCTGGATTAGAGAGCATGTCTTATGAGGATAGGTTGAGTGAGCTAGGGCTTTTCTCTTTGGAGAAAAGGAGGATGAGAGGTGACTTGATAGAGGTATACAAGATGATAAGAGGCATAGATCGAGTAGACAGTCAGGGACTTTTTCCCAGAGCGAAAATGGCTAACACAAGGGGGCATACTTTTAGGGTGATTGGAGGAAGGTATAAGTGGGATGTCAGAGGTAAGCTTTTACACAGAGAGTGGTGGGTGCGTGGAACGCCCTGCCGGCAGAGGTTGAGAGGGCAGATACATTAGGGACATTTAAAATACTCTTAGACAGCCACATAAATGATAGATAAATGGGGGGCTATGTAGGAGGGAGGGGTTAGGTCGATCTTAGAGAAGGATAAAATGTCGGCACAACATCGTGGGCTGAAGGGCCTGTTCTGTGCTGTAGTGTTCTATGTTCTATGCTGACCACGAAGCCTATCTATACTAATTCCATTTTCCTGCATTAGGCCCTTATCTCTCTATGCCTTTCCTTTCCAAGTACCTGTCCAAATGCCTTTTAAACATTGTAATTGCATTTATTTTTCCGCTGAAGAATGGCGATCAGCCAGTGATATCAGAAGGGCTACTGAAGTGGATTGGTCAGGTGCTCAAAAGAATGGCAAATAGAACTTAATTTAGTTCACAGAAAGGTGAGCTCACTTAATTTTGGAGGTAAGCAACATGAGGGAATGGGGAATAAGGGTTGGACTCTGAGAAGTAAAGAGAGTCAGAAAGACTTCAGAATGTCTGCTGATCACTGGAAATAACAGGATAGATAAATTAGGTGGCTTGTAAAGCATAAAGGTTTTCTGTACTAACTGAGTCATAAGGAAGTGATGCTGCAGCTCACTTTGTTTGCCTCTATAGAGACCTGATCTCCATAAAATACTGGTTAGACCACAGCCAAACCGAGTGTACAGTCTTAGCCAGTGCACTGTAGGGTGGGTGTGAGAGTGCTGGAGAGGGACAGTGCAGAAACCTACAAGGACGTGGCCAGGGCTGAAGATTTTTAGCCGTGAGAAAAGGTCAGATGAGTTGGGATTGTTTTTGTTGGAACAGAGGAGGTGGGAGGGGAATTTAACCAAGGGATGTAGAATGGAGAAAGAGAAACAAGGGACTGCAGATGCTGGAATATAGATGAAAAACCCTGCTGAGTTCCTCCAGCATCGTAGTGTTTTTCAAGGGATGTAGAATTATGACCCATCCAGATAGAGTGATTAGAGTGGAGGTATTGGTATTGGTATTGGTTTATTATTGTCACTTATACTGAGGTACAGGGAAAAACTTGTCTTGCATACCGATCGTACAGGTCAATTCATTACAGAGTGCATTGAGGTAGTACAGGGTAAAAACAATAACAGAATACAGAGTAAAGTGTCACAGCTACAGGGAAGTGTATTGCAGGTAGACAATAAGGTGCAAGGTCATAACAAAGTAGATTGTGAGGTCAAGAGTCCATCTCATCATATAAGGGAATCGTTCAATAGTCTTTATCACTGTGGGATAGAAGGTGTCCTTGAGCCTGGTGGTACGTGCCCTCAGGCTCCTGTATCTTCTGCCTGATGGGAGAGGGGAGAAGAGAGAATGACCCGGGTGGGTGGGGTCTTTGATTATGCTGGCTGCTTCACCAAGGCAGCAAGAGGTATAGACAGAGTACATGGATGGGAGGCTGGTTTCGTGATGTGCTAGGCTGTCTCCACAACTCACTGCAGATTCTTGCAGTCCTGGGCAAAGCAATTGCCATACCAAGCCGTGATGCATCCAGATAGGATGTTTTCTATGGTGCATCGATAAAAGTTGGTGAGTGCCAAAGGGGACATGCCACATTTCTTTAGCCTCCTGAGGAATTAGAGGTGCTGGTGAGCTTTCTTGACCGTGGTATCTAAATGATTGGACCAGGACAGGCAATTGGTGATGTTCACTCCTAGGAACCTGAAGCTCTCAATCCTCTCGACCTCAGCACCGTTGATGTAGACAGGTGCATGTACACCGCCCCCCTTTCCTGAAGTCAGTGATGAGGTCTTTTGTTTTGCTGACATTGAGGGAAAGGTTGTTGTCATGACACCATGTCACTAAGCTCTCTATCTCCTTCCTGTACTCCGACTCAGCAATATTTGAGATACAGCCTACTATGGTGGTATCATCTGCAAACTTGTAGATGGAGTTAGAGCAGAATCTGGCCACACAGTCATGAGTATATAGGGATTAGAGTAGAGGACACACTTCTATTAACAAAGAAATGATAATCACTGGAACATAGATTAAAATATTAGTCAAAGGAATAGAGGAAGGTTGAAGAGAAGTCTTTTCACCTGGAGGTGGTACGAGTCTAGAACACTGTCTGAAAGAGTAATTGAAACAGAAATCTTCATTACTTTTGAAAAGTACCTGGACGAGCATTTGACCTACCATAACCTACAAGGGAATTGGGATTATGCTGGATATATTATCCTTGGTGAGCACAAACACCAAGGACTCATTGTGTGTCATGCATTACTATGATTCCATTCTAAAACTGAATCCACAAAAGGTCAATGCAGAAATAGCCCTGGCTCATATTAGGGCTCTGGAGGCAGGTTAGCTGTTGATCTTGCTGGGATTTAGTTCAGAGTGGGAAGAAGCAACAGGACCAAGCCTCTGAGTCCTCCAACAGGCTTCAATTAGAACATACCTGATCTTTCCCTCAATTCAATTTTCCCACCCTCTCCTTTTCCTCACTATTCTCACCCGACAAAACATTGATCAATGCAATTTTGAATGCTGCAATTATTCCAGACTAGGGAATTTCAGATAAATAAGATATCTTAAGATATCTTATCTTTCTTAGTCACATATACATCAAAACACACAGTGAAATACATCTTCTTGCGTAATATTCTTGGGGCAGCCCATAAAGGAGGGGGGGAGAAGAGGAGGAGGGGTGGCGATACTGGTCAGGGATACTATTACAGTTGCAGAAAGGGTGGATAATGCAGAAGGATCCTCTCTAGAGTCAGTATGGGTGGAAGTTAGGAACAAGAAAGGAGCAGTTACTCTACTGGGAGTATTCTATAGGCCCCCTGGTAGCAGCAGGGATACTGAGGTGCAGATTGGGAGGCAAATTTTGGAAAGATGCCAAAATAACAGGGTTATTATAGTGGGAGACTTCAACTTCCCAAATATTGATTGGCACCTGCTTAGTGCCAAAGGTTTAGATGGGGCAGAGTTTGTTAAGTGTGTCCAGGATGGATTCCTGTCACAGTATGTTGACAGGCCGGCTAGAGGAAATGCCATATTAGATCTAGTTTTAGGTAATGAACCGGGTCAGGTGACAGATCTATCAGTGGGTGAGCATTTGGGGGACAGTGACCACTGCTCCATAACCTCTAGAATTGTCATGGACAGGGATAGGAGCAAAAAGGACGGGAAGGTATTTAATTGGGGAAAGGCGAATTATGGGGCTATAAGGCGAGAACTTGAGAGTGTAAATTGAGATGACACTTTTGAAGGGAAATGTACTATAGGGATGTGGTCGATGTTCAGGGATCTCTTGCAGGATGTTAGGGATAAATTTGTCCCGGTGAGGCAGAGAAGGAATGGCAGTGTGAAGGAACCGTGGGTGACGAGAGAAGTGGAACAACTAGTTAGGAAGAAGGCGGCAGCATACATAAGGTGTAAGCAGCAAGGATCAGACAGGGTTCGTGAGGAATATAGAGTAGCAAGGAGGGAACTTAAGAAGGGGCTGAGGAGAGCGAGAAGGGGACATGAAAAGGCTTTGGCTAGTAGGGTTAAGGAGAATCCCAAGGCTTTTTACTCGTACGTGAAGAGCAAAAGGATGGCTAGAGTAAAGGTAGGTCCAATTACAGACAAAGGTGGGAAGATGTGCCTGGAAGCTGTGAAAGTGGGTGAGCTTCTCAATGAATACTTCTCTTCAGTATTCACCAAGGAGAGGGGTCTTGATGACACTGAGGACAGTGTTGGTAAGGGTAATGTTCTAGAGTATGTAAATATCAAGAGAGAGGATGTGTTGGAGCTGTTAGATAATATTAGGACAGGTAAGTCCCCGGGGCCTGACGGAATATTCCCAGGCTGCTTCGTGAGGTGAGAGGGGAGATTGCTGAACCATTGGCTAGGATCTTTGAGTCCTCGTTGTCCACGGGGATGTTACTGGAGGATTGGAGGGTGGCGAATGTTGTCCCCTTATTCAAAAAAGGTAGCAGGGATAGTCCAGGGAATTACAGACCAGTGAGCGTTACGTCTGTGGTGGGTAAGCTGCTAGAAAGGATTCTAAGAGATAGGATCTATGAGCATTTAGAGAATCATGGACTGATTAGGGGCAGCCAGCATGGCTTTGTGAAGGGAAGATCTTGCATCACTAGCCTGATAGGGTTCTTTGAGGAGGTGACCAGGAAGGTTGATGAGGGTAATGTAGTAGATGTGGTCCACATGGAGGGTAGGTTTCTTCAGAAGGTCAGAGGCCAAGGGATCCAGGGAGGCTTGGCCGTGTGGATTCAGAATTGGCTTGCCTGTAGAAAGCAGAGGGTTGTGGTGGAGGGAGTGCATTCGGATTGGAGGGCTTTGACTAGTGGTGTCCCACAGGGATCGGTTCTGGGACCTCTACTTTTTGTGATATTTATTAATGACTTAGATGAGGGGGTGGAAGGATGGGTTAGCAAGTTTGCAGATGACACAAAGATCGGTGGTATTGTGGATAGTGTGGAGGGCTGTCGGAGCTTACAGAAGGATATTGATAGGATGCAAAGCTGGGCTGACAAGTGGCAGATGGAGTTCAATCTGGAGAAGTGTGAGGTGGTAAACTTTGGAAGGACAAACTCCAAGGCGGAATACAAGGTAAATTGCAGGATTCTGGGCAGTGTAGAGGAGCAGAGGGATCTGGGGGTTCATATCCACAGATCACTGAAAGTTGCCACACAGGTGGATATAGTAGTTAAGAAAGCTTATGGGATGTTAGCTTTCATAAGTCGTGGGATCGAGTTTAAGAGCCACGAAGTAACGATGCATCTTTACAAAGCTCTAGTTAGACCACACTTAGAGTACTGTGTCCAGTTCTGGTCACCTCATTATAGGAAGGATGTGGAGGCATTGGAGAGGGTGCAGAGGTGATTTACCAGGATGCTGCCTGGATTAGAGAGTATGGATTATGAGGAGAGACTAAAGGAGCTAGGGCTTTACTCATTGGAGAGAAGGAGGATGAGGGGAGACATGATAGAGGTATACAAAATATTAAGAAGAATAGATAGAGTGGACAGCCAGCGCCCCTTTTCCAGGGCACCAATGCACAATACATAAGGGCATGGCTTTAAAGTAATGGCTGGGAAGTTCAAGGGAGACGTCAGAGGGAGGTTTTTCACCCAGAGAGTGCATGGAATGCACTGCCTGGGGTGGTGGTGGAGGCTGATACATTGGTCAAGTTCAAGAGGTTGTGAGATAAGCATATGGAGGAACTTAAGATAGAGGGATATGTGGGAGGAAGGGGTTAGATAGTCTTAGGAGTGGTTTGAAAGTCGGCACAACATGGTGGGCTGAAGGGCCTGTATTGTGCTGTACTGTTCTATGGTTTCTATGGTCTAAGTGTCGCCACACTTCCGGTGCCAACATAGCATGCCCACAACTTCCTAACCCGTACGTCTTTGGAATGCGGGAGGAAACCGGAGCACCTGGAGGAAACCCATGCAGACACAGGGAGAACGTACAAACTCCTTACAGACAGTGGCCGGATTTGAACCCAGGTGGCTGGTGCAGAAAAGCGTTACGCTAAATGCTACACTACCATGCCTGCTCAATGTCATGTGAAGAAAGCATTCCTGATTTTGTGTACAAGTAGCCTAGTTCTAATTTTAGGATTATGGACCCTAAATTTACGGCTCACTACCCACACGACGTCACTCCTCCCCACAGCCACACTTCTGCCCCAATCCCCGAACACCAAGGTTTACATGCGTCTACTTATCAGACCCTTTTAACATTTTACAGAGCAGTAAAATAGGTTGATTGTTGTAAATGTAACAGTTCATTGGAATCTGGGATTGTTTAAACAGGACCAGGATAGCAAGTCACGAAGTGGGAACTGTAGGCCTGTTTGTATGACACCAGTTAGAGGTGGATTACCGGTAATTAAGTGACAGTAAAACACCCTGGGTTGTCTCTGAGCAGTGCTGTGCAAAACCAGCCAGGAATTTCCTCCCCCTTTGGATGGGAGTCACATTGAGTTAGCCTGAATTTTAAGTGGCCCCACTACACTCCATCTCCACTGCCTACCGACCCATAAAAACTGGCAGGGGTGGTGGAGGGAAGAAAGATGGGGACCCCCATCCACCACCACAAGTCAGGGGATGGAGATGGGGGACAACCCCAGCAAACCCATCATTAAGGGTGTGGGCAAGAGATGAACCCAGCCTGTAGTGTTTGCTTAACATTGTCTGTCTCACATAATGTACTGAGAGCAAAAAAGATGGGTATGGACATGGTGGGCCAGAAGGCCCACTTCTCTGCAGTACAACTCAATAGCTCTATGACTCCAGTTACAATTCTGTTCTCTCAGCATCATCTGGTTGTATTGTGGGTCATATGTCACATTTGCAAGCCACAGCATTAGTTCCCCATGAGTCGCTCTTCATACTTGCATGCAGTAGCCAGAGAAGACTAACTAAAGGCAGTATGGGTCTGCATCTGCATCTGCATGAGTCTGTATCTCCCCCTCCCACACTATTACTGATATGTCAGTCCTTGGCCTCCTCCACTGCCAATTCCAAGCGCAAAATGGAAGAACTGCACCTCAATTTCCATCTTGGTACCTTGCAGCCTAACAGCAAGAACATTGAATTCTCCCACTTTAAGTAATCCCCACCCCCTTTCCCCACATCCCCCCCCCCCCACCATGCTTCTTTTCTTCTCCCCTTTCCTAGCCTCTTTTTTTCTACCTTTTTTTTCTTTCTCTCCTTACCTTTGACCCATCCCCTGGGGGATCTGCTCCCCCCTCCTCCCCCGCACCTGCCCATCACTATCTCTTACCTGCATCTTCCTATCACCACCTTGTGCCCACCCTGCCTCCCCTCTTTTGTCCACCTGTCACTGCTCTGCTTTTCCCTCCTCTATATTGAGAACTGTTCCTATCTTCAGTCCTGAAGAAGGATCCTGACCCGAAACATTGACCGCCTGCTTTTCTCCATGGATGCTGCCTGGCCTGCTGAGTTCCTCCAGCATCATCGTGGTTTTCATCTAGATTACAGCATCTGCAGTCCTTTGTTTATCTGCAGTATGGTTCATGGTTTGATCTTGGGTGTGGTACAGGAAAATAACATGGAAACCTAACAGTAAGAAGGAGGCCATTTGGCCCATCATGCCCCACCACTTCATTGCTCTTGGACCATAGATCAGCAGGTTATGAACAATGATCACAGAGGACAAATAATCTCCTTCTGTTCCACATAATTCAATGAGTCTTTGAAGAGCTCATTCAGGTTCTTCTTCAATGTGCTGATGGTTTCTGCTCCAACCAATCTTTCAGGCAGACCCCCACCTCTCATCTTTTTCTCAACCAACCTCTAATCCTTCCATCAATCGATTTAAATCTATACAACACACAAAAATCTGGAGGAACTCAGCGGGTCAGGCAGCATCTATGGATGGAAATGGACAGTCGACATTTCAGGTTGAGAACCTTCATCTCTTAAATCTGTGCCCCCACCCCCACCCCCATCATTGCTCCACTCTCTGATAAGAGACAAAGGTCCTTTTTGTTTATCCAGTCTATAAACTTTGCCCCTCATAAAGATCTTCAAGTAAGTACATTCAAGGTGCCCAGAGAGCTAGCTGGATGCTCTGTGCCATCTTCAGACATGGAAGAAGACTGAAGATGCAGCTCCCTGTGGACATAAGTCTTGTCTCAGGACCAAATGAGGTCTAACAGATGAACTAACACCAGATGAACTAACCTATCGACACATTGAGATCAGGAAGCCCTCTCCAGTACGAGGAAACTGGTTGTTTAGAAAGTCGATGCCCACAAAAGTGACGTTTGCACTGGTACCAAGGAAGCAGCCCATTCACAGATCATCACTGGGAAGAGCCAGGATGAAGAAGGTGATGCTGGTAGGGATGGGAAGTTTTATCACCAGGTTTCCTTTAGTTCAGCTCAGCCACCTCGTCCACCACAGCAGCCTCCACAATGTCACTGACAACCAGCCATCAATGTCAACATCAGCCCACAGATTAAACCATCAGCTTCCCCCCAGAAAACGAGAAGACTTTGTTTCAATTAAGGAATCCAAATGCAACATCCTAACATTTTATCCCAATTCTCTATCACATACCATTGTATAACTGCAAAACTTTAGTCATCCTTTATCTCCTGGTACAACACACCATTGCAAGACTCTCACATCTCGAAGCAAGAGCACCCACACACAAGAACAGACGACATATTATGGTGGAATGGCAGTGCAGTTTGTACCTGTGACTGTGGTGGTTACAACCATTCTGGGTAATATGTCCAACGGTAGTGTAGCGATTAGCATAACGCTGTTACAGCGCCAGCAATCCAGGTTCAATTCCGCCGCTGTCTGTAAGGAGTTTGTACGTTCTCCCCGTGTGTCTGCGTGGGTTTCCTCCAGGTGCTCCGGTTTCCTCCCACATTCCAGACATGTACAGGTTAGGAGCTGTGGGCATGCTATGTTGGTGCCGGAAGAGTGGCGACACTTGCGGGCTGCCCCCAGCACATTCTCAGTAATGCAAGAAGATGCATTTCAATGTACATGTGACTAATAAATAAATATCTTGTCTTAGATCTTATCCTTTACTTCTTTGCTGGAATATCCATGTTTCATTTTTCTCTCCTGTTCTGCTGGAGTCTTTGTCTCATCTGAAAAGTAGCTAAGCTGGCACCTGACATACCACCAATGCTATGGACCAAGAGCTGAGAAGAGTGATGAGTCTCAATGTTCATTATTCAATTGTTCTGAATACGATGGGCCAAATGGCCTCTTTCTGTCAATTAGACTGCTACTCCTTCAATGGGATAATTTTGGCCCTGATAGGAACAATATCTTTGCCATTCCCTTGCTGCATTTGGTGGAGTGTTTAACACCCCCATGCCAAACGTGGGCCAGACTTGAAGCCGCCATCTGTCCAGCCCCTTGATTAATAGGAAACTCTTTACGTGACTGGATTTAATTGGATCCACTCACCAATTAATGGACTTAATTGATATTTTCCCAGCAGCGCTCCAGCATTGTAAACCCATGTTGGAAACTGGGAAAATGTCTCCTTACAACGGGTCACTGTTCCAATCCTCATAGCTGTGTTGTTCCGTGATATCATTAGGCTATCGGAAACATTACCAGCCAACGGGAACTCATGCCCCCACCCAACCGATGTTTTAGCTGAATAAATCTTTGCAGCATCAAAAACATCCACAGATTTTTTTGGCCGCTGTATCAAGGCAAAATATTGCAGACACACAACTCAAATATTTTTATATCTAGAGATTTATAAAGTCAACAGAACTGCTGCTTAGTGCTTGAAGCCTATTGAAGTGAAACTCGACCAGCATTAAAGGGAGGTTTTGTAAAACATTTTTGCAATGTTTTCACATCCACACAGCGACTAAATTAAAAAAAACAATACTGCAGTTCCAATTCCCAGGCTGGTGAAAGGAAAAGAAGTTCAGTAAAGGCTGCTTAATGGAAATTGTTCAAAGACCTTTTGATGTATGTTTGTCCAAATGCCTCCCAAACAAAGAGGTTAGAAGCAATTACTGCTCTAAATGTTAAATTGGAATGACCCCTGCTATATAATTTCTCCATATGAATGTAGTTTGGTGTTATGCAAATGGATTAGCACCCAGCCCTCTCCCCACTAAACATGTAGATTCCAAGAAATGCCTTGCTTCCTTTACATTTAAGCACACGCACACCACACAATCAATTTAATTGCACAGTCTTCAACCAACCCTATTCCAATAAAAGCAAGCTACATTTTTAAAATAAGTGTTAGTCGGGAATATGCATTTTCCTTTTGGAAAATAAAATCAACAGGTTCAAGTTATTTTTGAAACACAGAATCCAAGCTTCCGTTAAAGAACCACTGGTAATATTAAACACCTGGGGAGCTCTGGGAATTAGATGCCACAACATTTGTCCTAAGGCACTTGTACCTCAGTATTCAGCTAAGTTAGTCTTTGTGATCCACTTCAGCACGGGCACATGTACACACACACGCAGATGCACACAAAAACATCATTCTTAAGAGAAACACCTGTTTCTGAAGCTGACCCCAGCTAGTGCTGGGGTGAAAGAAGGAGTCAGTTGAGTGGAACAAGGCCAGATGCTGAACGCAGGTGTTTCCTATAGAGTCCTGCGTACTAGTGAAAGTCCCAGTGCAAACAGCTAAGCATCTGAACACCCAGCATTTCAGCACTGAATACAATTGGGGCCTTAGAATTACTCCTTTAGGCACTTAAATGCTGGGATTCTAAACATTTCATCAAATTAGCTCTTTTCTGTTTGAAGTTTGCCATGGTGTTCCGTTTTACTGCCACATGACAGAGCAGGGGGGAGTTGAAGAGCTGTGAGCCATGCATTTGTTACAGGCTTCGGGTATTGTTAAAATCACACAGAATGCCACATAGGATTTACAGCCCAGAAGTTGGCCCCTCGGCCTCAGTGCAACCCCTCTGGTCTGCACCCACGATCATACAACGCCGTGTTCCAAATGGCATAGTTTCGGGGTAAAGGGGTAGATCATTCAGAATGAGATGAGGAGAAAGTTCTTCAGACAAAATGGTGTGATTGTGCCTAGAAATTCATCTCTTGAGTGTAAGAGAATGAGAGGTGATCTTATAGAGGTGTATAACATCATGAGGGGCTTAGATAGGGTGAATACACACAGGCTTCTCTCCAGGGTTGGAGAATCAAGAACTAGAGGACATAGTTTTAAGGTGAGAGGGAAGAGATTCAATAGGAACCTGAGAGGTAAGTTTTTTTTTCACTCAGAGGGTGGTGCGTACATAGAATGAGCTGCCAGAGGACGTGATTGAGGCAGGTGCATTAACATTTAAAAGACAGTTGGACTGGTACATGGATAGGAAAGGTTTAGAGGGATATGGGTCAAACATGGGCAAGCAGGACTAGTTTAGATGGGTGTCTTGGTCAGCATGGACCAGTTAGGTCAAAGGGCCTGGTTCTGTGCTGTATGACTCTATGGTGCTAGCATTAAATAGTGCCTAGTTATGACTTCTGCTAGGGTCCATGGAACTAAATATTAGAAATGGAAAATCCACCCTCACTCACTAGTGCCGAATATGTAATATAGCAGAGTGCTTTAACTTCCTTGAGCTGCATTTCAAAATCAATGTGGTGCAAGTGCCAATGTATTGTGAGCTCAGTGCGACTAGGGATGAATTTCGGCTTCTGTCCTCCAGAATCTCCCACAAACAGACTCCCTTCACATGGACAGCTAATGGGATATGTAGCCCCTGAGATATTGCAGCAGGAATGGAGATAGAGTAGGTAAATCGGTGGAATGGTATCCACGCACCTGCACCATTGATTTAAGGGCTTGACAACAGCTGGGGGGTTTAAATTGAAGTAATTATCTAAATTGGGTATTAAAAATTGGTTTCAGTAACAGTGACCCTGAAACTACTGGATTGCTGTAAAAAAAATCTAGTTCACTGATGTCCTTCAGAAAATGAAGTCTGCTTTTCTTATGTGTTACTTATATGTGACTCCAGACACACCACTGTAGTTGACTCTTTTCATTTTGGGACAACTAGGGATGTTCAATAAATGCTGGTATTGCTATTCCCATCCTGTTAACAATGAAAAAACAAAGCCAAGTTCTTAGCATAGAGTCATAGAGTTATAGATTAATACAGCACGGAAACAGGCCCTTCAGCCGAACTCATTCATGCTGATCAAAGTGCCCACCTAAGCTAGTCCCATTTGCCCACGTTTGGCCCATATCCCTCTAAACCTTTCCTACCCATCTACTTAACCAAATGTCCTTTTAGATGTTGTTATTGTACATTTCAGGTCGAAAACCCTTTGTCGGAACTGGGAGAGAGAGGAATATTAACTCTGTTTCCCTTTCCAAAGATGCTGCCTGACCTGCTGGGTGTTTCCAGCATTTTCTGTTTTTATTTCAGATTTCTGTCATCTGCAGTTTTTCTTTTCATTTTCAAAACCAAATTCTTTTCTCATCCAAGCACATGGTTTAACAGGAGCTACCTGAGGGTGGCCAATTTCAGGACTGCTGGGCAATTGGTAATGAACTTAGCATCAAAACATTACCCCAACCAGGGGAATAGGGATTCAGGCAGATACTCGGGCTGAACCTGAAAGCTTCAGTCCCTAGAGCCTTGAGTTTGCCGATTAAGCCCACAGGATAAAATGTTGGATGACATTGTTTCTTTTAATAAGACTGTTCGTACAAAAATAACAGGCAAGAACATTCAGTTTGAAAGTGGCAAAGTACCCACAGGCAAACTTCAACGTTGAACCACTAATTAACTTTTGGAAAATTAATGGGAGCTGATATATTTATGTTCTGCAAGTGATATGTAAGCTATTGTGGTATTATCTCAAAGACAAGTGAATGATGAGCCTGAGTTGTTTGAGAAATAACCATTGCATCTTATTACAATCCACTGCATCAGATTAGCATTGCATCTAATCTGCCTGCACTCTATACAGACCAGACATTGAATGCAACTACATGCCTTAGTTCCAATCTAGAAAATACAAGCAGTCCCTAAGTAACGTTTTAACAGTCAATTTTGTCCATAAGTCAGAAAATACACAAAAATCACTCAATATAGTCACTGTACCTCCACAGTATACCAATGAACAGCATCAAAAGCACGTAAGACTGATAAGAAAAAACAATTACTAAAACTGACAAGAGAGAGGAAGCCATCCCTAGTAACGAATGAATGTACGTATATCAGACTTCTGAATTTAATAATATTATGGGAACTCATTCATATGTTGGTATTATCCTTAATTTGGTGTTCTTAATCTGGGAATGGTCCGTACGTGTTTTTTATAGCCAACAGCTACAGGTTGGCTCACAGCTCTTTACAGTCAGTGAAGTATTTCTGAAGTGTTGTCACTGTTGTAATATAGGAAACATGGAGACCAGTTTGTGCAGAACAAACTCCCACAAAGTGCAATATGACAATGACATAAATAGGCTGCATTTGTGAAGGTGACTGAGAAAGAAATATTGACCAGAGCACCTCCACTGCTCTTATTCAAATTAGCACCATTGGATCCTTTATATTCACCTGAGGGAGGAGACAGGACCTCAGTTTAACATCTCATCAGGGCACACCACTGAACGAAAATGCTAACTCGTATTGTTATGTTCAATTCTCTGATACAGGATTTTAAGCTACAATACATTGAATTAGAGGCAAGAGACTACCCATTTAGCCATAGTTGTCATAAGCCGGATGGACACAAGGGAGTAAGATTGAAAAGAGTCCAAAGTATTCTTCCTCAGTATCATGGTGCATTGGAACAACAAGCTAGCAGAAAGGTCAAAAGCTTAATATTTATGATAGCTGAGGATTGGTGACTTATGAACACCTAACATTTCATCGTGTGTTTTATAACTTCTTTTTACCTGTTTGTGTTGCTGCTATGTAACTCACTCCCAGTGTTTTAAACGACCCCTTCATATTTAATCCACCATTAAAACAGATTTAGTTAATACAGGGGAATGATGTCAAATGGCATGTTTAGTTGCTATTGGACCAGCTAAAAATAATGTGAATTATTTTGTCAATTGATTACTTAAATTCTTTCATATGAGATGTACTTTGTAAGAATCACAGCATGAATCGGCAGCACCATGTGTACCCATTAGGGTACAGATCTACTGGAAAACTCAAGGATGCTCTGGTATCAAATAGAGAGGATGTTAGTGCTGCAGGAAGTGACCAATCAGCCCTTGAGTTCGTTCCATCATTCAGTTAGACCATAAATAACTAGTACCGGAATCTGCTGTAACTCTATCTTCCACATCTTCCCCCATTCCATTTCCTCTCTTTCCCTCTCTTTCTTCCCTGTCTTTTCCTCTCTCGTGTTTTTCTTCCACCTCTCCCCCTTTCATGTCTTCCAGCTCCATTTTGCTCAGTCTCTTTGTCTCACCCTCCATCTGTTCCCCATTCCCTTCTTTCCCCTTCCCCTCTCTCTCCATCCCCCACGCCTACTTCTCTTCATCACCTTTCCCTTTTCCTCATCACTTTCACTGTGACAGATGGCTGATTATTATCATATTTTGACTATACATTGGAGGCCGTGCCCTCTTCTCGATGCTGCCATCAGGCAGGAGGTACAGGAGCCTGAAGACCCACACCTCAAGGTTCAACAACAGTTTCTTCCCCACTGCCGTCAGGTTCTTGAACTGACCTAAAAAAAAACTAATTCTACCTCAGACTATATTTCTCTTTTCTCTCTCTCAACTTACACTTATGACATTATGTTGATTTAGTTTATTTTGTCATGAAAGTTATGTAAAATTTATGTTAATTTTAGTTGATGTTAATTTACATTTGTTATATATAATGTACTGTTTTGCTGCTGCAAACAAGTTAACTTTCATGGCATTTATGCCCTGTGTATGTATGCCTGTGACAATAAACAAACTGAAAACATGAGATAGCATTTGGGAAGCCTTTCCAGCAGAGCAGAACATGGCTGTCCGTGTCCATTAGCCCTGCCCATGACACAAGCTCCACCTACAAACTGTCCCTTATTTTAAAGTACAATATTGGCAACTCTGATATATTCCAAACAGCTTCTTATCCATCATTATAAGATAAGATATCTTTATTAGTCACATGTACATCGAAACACACAGTGAAATATATTTTTTGCGTAGCGTTCTGGGGGCAGCCCACAAGCGTCGCCACGCTTCCGGCACCAACATAGCACGCCCACAACTTCCTAACCCGTACATCTTTGGAATGTGGGTGGAAACCGGAGCACCCAGAGGAAGCCCACGCAGACATGGGGAGAACGTACAAACTCCTTACAGACAGCGGCGGGAATTGAACCCGGATCGTTGGCACTGTAATAGCATTATGCTGACCACTACACTACTGTGCCAGCCTTATTTAATGCTCCAGGAATGAATGAAGTGAGGAAGACCATTTAGCCCATCAAGGCAGCTTCTATCACAGGCCAAGGACAACTTGTGGATTTGGATGTCAATGGCAAGATCAACGTTCATTTGGGGATATAGCAACAAATTAAGTGGCCATTCATTTAAAACTACAGTCATTCCCTCTTCTTCCCCCCAACTTCCATTGGGCAGAAGATACAAAAGCTTTAAAACTCCATACGACCTGCCTCAAAGCTTCTGTCCTGCTGTCGAGTGGATAAAGATGATGATAAAGATGAACTCTTGCTCTTTCAATCTACCTTGTCAGGACCTTGCACCTTATCTATCTACTGGCACTGCACTTTCTCTGTAAGTGTATCACTATATTCTGCATTCTGTTATTGCTTTTCCTTTTGAACTACATTGATGTACTTATGTATGGATTGATCTGTCTGGTTGGCATGCAAAACATAGCTTTTCGCTATATCTCGGTACATGTGACGGTAATAAACCAATAAGAATCAGAATCAGGTTTATTATCACTGACATATGTCATGAAATTTGTTGCTTTGTGGCAGCAGTACAATGCAAGACAAAAATTACTATAAGTCACAAAAGTAAATAAATAAATAGAGATAAATAAATCAATAGTGCAGAAGAGGAATAATGAAGTAGTGTTCATGGGTTCATGGACTGTTCAGAAATCTGATGGTGGAGGGGAAGAAGCTGTTCCTGAAACATTGAGCGTGGGTCTTCAGGCTCCTGTACCTCCTCCCTGATGGTAGTGAAGAGAA
Source organism: Pristis pectinata (assembly GCF_009764475.1). NCBI lineage: Eukaryota > Metazoa > Chordata > Chondrichthyes > Rhinopristiformes > Pristidae > Pristis > Pristis pectinata. Next base: position 12,092,842 of record NC_067415.1, read on the forward strand.
GCGGGCATATCCCTGGTGGTGAGGGTCCTTAATAATGGATGCCGCCTTCTTGAGGCATTGCCTCTCGAAGATGTCCTTGATGGCGTGGAGAGTTGTGCCCATAATGGAGCTGGCTGAGTCTACAACCCTCTGCAGCCTCTTTTGATCCTGTGCATTGGAGTCTTCATACCAGGCGGTGATGCAGCCAGTCAGAATGCTCTCCACCGTACACCTGTAGAAATTTACAAGAGTCTTTGGTGACATACCAAATCTCCTCAAACTCCTAATGAAGTAGTGCTGCTGGTGTACCTTCTTTGTGATTGCAACAATGCGTTGGGCCCAAGATAGATCTTCTGAGATGTTGACGCCCAGGAACTTGAAGCTGTTCACCCTTTCCACCACTGACCCTTCAGTGAGGACTGGTGTGTGTTCTCCAGACTTCCTCTTCCTGAAGTCCACAATCAATTCCTTCATCTTGCTGACACTAATTGCGAGGCTGTTGTTGTGACACCACTCAACCAGCCGATCTATCACACTCCTGTATGCCTCCTCATCACCATCTGAGATTCTGCTGACCTCAGTGGTGTCATCGGCGAATTTATAGATGGTGTTTGAGTTGTGTCGACCCACACAGTCATGAATGTAGACAGAGTAGAGCAATGGGCTGAGCACGCATCCTTGAGGTGCACCTGTGGTTATAGTCAGCAAAGAGGAGATGTTATTACCGATCCGCACTGACTGTGGTCTCCTAATAAGGAAGTCAAGGGTCCAGTTGCAGAGGGAGGTACAGAGGCCCAGGTTTTGAAGCTTGTTGATTAGTACTGAGGGGACGATGATGTTGAACACCAAGTTGTAATCGATAAACAGCAGCCTGACGCATGTATTGCTGTTGTCTAGGTGCTCCGAAGCTGAGTGAAGAGCCAGTGAGATTGTGTCCACTGTAGACCAATGGTAATTACCAATTACCATTGAAATTTTTTCTCTCAGAGGGTGTTGAATCTCTGGGATTCTCTGCCTTGAGACTGGTGGAGGCTAGATCGTCTCTTAAATTTAAGTTGGAGACAATTATTTGCAAGACTGAGGAAATGAGGCTTCTGGGGAACTGGCACTGAAGAGGAGATAAGGCCTGTATAGATCAGCTATGCTCATATTGTATGGTGGCATAGGCCTGAGGGACCAAGTTGCCTCCTCCTGCTCCTATTTCCTTGTGTTCTTGTGCTTTCCAAGTTGGTCTCGCAATTATATTTGGGAGTCTACTCTTGGATCCTCCATTAGTATATATGAAACAGGAGCGGGAGTAAGCCAGTCGGGGTCTTCAGTAAGATCATGGCTGCTCAAATCTTGGCCTCAAAACCCTTCTCCATGTTCTTCCCATATCCCTTGGTTCCCTTGCAGTTTAATTGTCTGTCAATCTTTGTCCTGGGTATTCCAAAGATTCACAAACCCCTGAGAGAAATCCCTCCTTATCTCCTCCATACCTTCTCCACACTCTGTGCAAGATTAGACCCAGATCTGTGAGTCTAATCATTTGAATGGGGGTTGTATGGCAGCAAGTGGGAAAGGGAAAGATAAGGTAACGGAGACACAAGAGACTGCCAATGCTGGAATCGGGATCAACAAACAAGCTGCTGGAGGAACTCAGCGGGTCAGGCAGCATTTGTGGGAGGAAAAGGAATTGTCAACATCTCAGGTCGAAACTCTTCCACCTTGAACCACTGCAGTCCTTGAGGTGTGGGTAAACACACTATGCTGCTAGGGAGGGAGTTCCAGGATCTTGACCCAGTGATAGTGGAGGAATGGTGATATATTTCCAAGTCAGGATGGTGTATGACTTGGGGGCAAACTTGTATGTGGTGGAGTTGCCATGCCTTTGCTGCACTTGCCCTTCTAAACAGTAGGGGTTGTGGGTTTGGAAGATGCTGTAATAATCTTTTAATATAATTTGCAAATAAACTTTACTTATATAAGCATATACAGGAATTGCAATAAATATCAATACATAGAATCATAGAGTTATAGTGTCATACAGCATGGAAACAGGCCCTTCGGCCCAACTCAATCATGCTGACTGTGTTGCTTAGCGAGCTAGTCCCATTTGCCCATTCTTGGCCCATAGCCCTCTAAGCCTCTCCTATCCATGTACTTATTGAGATGGTATTTAAATGTTGCTAATGTGCCCGCTTCAACCACTATTTCTGGCAGCTCATTCCAAATATACACCACCCTTTGCATGAAGAAGTTGCCCCTGATGTCCCTTTTAAGTCTCTCTCCCCTGATCTTCATGACATGTCTTTCTTTACATTCAAAGCATAAGTAAGTCAATTACTGATGAGCACAGATGGAGGATTGGATAGAGGATTGAAGGCAGAGAGTTGGGATAAATGGGTGCTTCTCTGGTTGGCTATCAGTGGTGAGTGGGGGTGCACAGTGGTCGGTGCTGGGCCCACCACTGTTCATGATATACATTAACGATTTGGAAGAGGGGACCAAGTGTAATGTATCTAAGTTTGATGATGACACTAAAGTGAGTGAAAAAGCAAATTGTGCAGAGGATGTGGAGAGTCTGCAGAGAGAAATAGATCAGTTAAGTGAGTCGGCAAGAGTCTGGCAGATGGAGTACAACATTGGTAAATGCGAGGTCATCCACTTCAGAAGGAAAAATAGAAGATCAGATTATTTAAATGGTGAAAGGTTGCAGCATGCTGTTGTGCAGAGGGACTTGGGACTGCTTGTTCACGAATCGCAAAAGGTTGGGTTGCAGGTGCAACAAGTTATCAAGAAGGCAAATGGAATGCTGGCCTTCATTGCGAGAGGGATTGAATTTAAGAGCAGGGAGGTTATGTTGCCACTGTACAGGGTACTGGTGAGGCTGCACCTGGAGTACTGCGTGCAGTTCTGGTCTCCTTACTCGAGGAAGGATATATGTACTTTGAAAGCGGTGCAGAGGAGGTTCACCAGGTTGATTCCAGAGATGAAGGGGTTAGCCTATGAGGAGAGATTGAGTCGCCTGGGACTATACTCACTGGAATTCAGAAGAATGAGAGGGGTTCTTATAAAAACATATAAAATTATGAAAGGGATGGATAAGATAGAGGCAGGAAAGTTGTTTCCACTGGTAGGTGAGATTAGAACTAGGGGACATGGCCCCAAGATTTGGGGGAATATATTTAGAACGGAGATGAGGAGGAACTGCTTTTCCCAGAGGGCAGTGAATCTGTGGAATTCTCTGCCCAGGGAAGCAGTAGAGGCTACCTCATTAAATATAATTAAGACACAGTTGCACAGTAGGGGAATTAAGGGTAATGGGGAAAAGGCATATAGGTGGATCTGAATCTACGGCCAGAACAGCCATGATCTTATTGAATGACGGAGCAGGCTCGACAGGCCAGATGGCCTACTCCTGCTCCTATTTCTTATGTTCTTATTTGCAAAGCACCAATGCCACTCATATGGCTTAGCTCAATGATGCACCCATCTAGTGCTTGAGAGGCTGTTACAAAGGACCCAGATCCTCAGTGTCCGGTGGCAACAGAACCTTAGATTGATGTCCTTCCCCACAAAGGCTTTGCATTGGCTGCAATACATTAACATAATCACTGTGACTGAACTACTTCAGATATTTCAGAGGGTCTTTACATGGGTGCATCCTGGAGTCACATACATTATAGGTCAGAGCAAGTAAGGATGGAAGGTCTCCTTCTCTGAGGCACATTAGTGAACCAGATGGGAGTTTGTGACAATCCGTCGTTTCATATTTACTGTTACTGAGACAAGTTTTGTTTTGTATACGTAGTTTTGTTTTATTATAAGTACTTTGATTTCACTTCCCAAGCAGCCGTGGTGGGATTTGAACCCATGTCCCCCGGATCAATGGTTCAGACCTCTGGTTGCTGATCCAGTAATTCATCTACCACATTACTGTGGCCTGTTTTTTTTTGCTGGGGAGGGAACGATGAGTAACCAGTGCCTCTGGCAAGAGTCATTGCCCTCTGTGAGAGTGGATTTGTGCGGAGATGAATTAAGCACTGGTGCTGCATTTTCTTTACTAATCAAATCATTTTTAATGGCAGCCTTGTTGCTCCATTGAAAAAGGCTCATTAAAAAGAGAAGCAAGTTTACATGCAAGCCTGGCAGTAGTCAAAGGAATGGAGTAGAAAGCTTTTGTGTTGGGGAGAAAAAAAACATCTTGAACGACCTGCGCTTGATGGCTTGACTAAAGCAAAATCAAAATGGGAAATCAATTATGCAAGCAGCTTCTTGCCTTATAAGAGAGAGAAAAAAAGAAAATACACAAAGTTATGCAAACTGGGAGACATCTGCACAGTAATGACATGATTATGATAGGTGTTTGTTTTACCCCTAGTGGCGGCATTGTAATTCATCTACCTCTGAATGAGAACGGAACAATTAGAGCAGCCGTTGTGTCTCACGTGTCACTCCCAGCATTAATGAGGCAGCTTCGAGCTCCTGTCGACGCTGGCTTGCAAACTGAGACTGATTTTTTTTAGAGCTAAATGTGATCCTGATTACCTTGGCAGAGGCCACCTGCTGCTGTCTGCTTTCCCTTTGTGCCTCTCCTCCATTTGCACAGGTCCCTGGGGAAAGATGGGGTGGCTGAGGGCTTGGTGGAGCTCCAGCCTCGAGGGCATTCCCAGCTGACACCAATCTGCTCACCCCCTGACTGAGCAATCAGCTAGGCAGCAATTTCACCCCCACCCCCTGCCTCCCCAGCCACCCTTTCTCATGCAGACTGAGAGGATTTTAACTCTGCCCTCTGCTACATCACTATTCTCTTTGCACCAACTTTACAGCAGGTCGAAAGCCCCTGACAAGGTGTAAGACCAGTGATTGTTCCAAGCCCTACTTAACTGAGACAAAAACTTTCCTTGGGAACATAAAGGAATTTTGTATTTTACACTGCCACATTGAACTAATGTTACAATGCAAGTGGATGATTGAATTGTGATTTTACATATCGAATATTTGGATCAGTCGCTCATATTCAGTAGTGTAGTAGTTAGCGTAACGCTATTACAGCGCCAGCAACCCAGGTTCAATTCTGGCTGCTGTCTGTACGGAGTTTGCACGTTCTCTCCGTGTCTGTGTGGGTTTCCTCCCGCATTCCAAAGACGTACGGGTTAGGAAGTTGTGGGCATGCTATGTTGGTGCCGGAAGCATGGCGACACTTGCGGGCTGCCCCCAGAACACTCTACGCAAAAGATGCATTTCACTGTGGGTTTCGATGTACATGTGACGAATAAAGATATCTTATTTTGCAAATTTCTAGCCACACCTTAGACTGGGGAAGAAAAGAGAGAGAACAATAGTAAAGAGAAGTTGGGGTATGAGAAGGGAAGGAAAGGAAGTTTGAAGGAGGGGAGAAGGAGAACTTAGGGAACAAGGAAACTCTTCAGTGGGAGGGGCGGGGAACCGAAAGGGAGGGGAAGGGAGAGAGAGAAATGGGAGTTAAAATGGAGACACAAGAGACTGCAGACGCTGGAATCTGGAGCAACAAACAAAACACTGGAGGAACTCTGCGGGACGGGCAGCATCTGTGGAGGGAAATGGACAGCCGACATTTTAGATCGAGACCCTTCATCTAGACTGATCGATAGAGGGGGGACAGCCAGTATAAAGAGGTGACGGGAAGGGGTGGAGCAAGTGCTGGCAGGTGATAGGTGGACCCAGGTGAGGAAGGGTTGATTGGCAGATGGAGTCAGGTGGGGGAGGGAAGGGCGGAGACAGCGACAGAAGCTTGAAGGTGATAGGTGGAGGCGACACAGGGCTGCAGATGATGGAATCTGATTGGAGAAGACGGTGGAGCATGGAACCAAATGAGGGAGGTGGGGAGAGCAGATGGGAACAGAGACAGAAAATGTATGAGATGAAAGGAAGTGAAGGGGAAGCAAGAGAGAGTAAGGGCTCAGCTGAGAGGACAGAGGGAATGGTGAGAGAGCTGAGAGAAGGAAGGAAATGGAGGGGCGGCGAGAACAGCAGAGGTCGTGAGGAATGACGACAGCGTCAACCAGGGCTCAGTCCTGTGATCACCCTGCTCCTTGTGTAAAGTATTACGGCCTGGGCATGTTGGTACACCATTAGAGCTGGTGAAGGCCACCATCCATTTTATTTATTACTGCACTGCGTGAGCCTTCAAATGCACCCAGGAATGCAGCAGACCTGTGACTGCATGTATTGTAGCTGAAAATGCGACATTGGTGCTCTGGTCCCAAGGCTGGGGTTGGAAAGTCAGTGCCACAGGACTGATTAAGTCCATACCAATTGGAGTTTGAGGGCACATGATGGCAGCGTTTGGTGGGGTGGGGTGTAGGGGTGGGATTGAGAGCAGCGTGGACAAGTCATTGCTGCTAGTAGGGTGGGTTGGGGTGAAACAGACAGCAGAGTGCTCTTGGGAAAGAGGGCTGGTGGAGTGCAAGGTTGGTGATCACTGGGATCGATGGCATTGGGATGAATCACAGGGGGGTTACGTCAAGGTCAGTTAGGTCAGTGATTCAGGGTGGGGTGTAGTTAGCAAGGTAGGAGATGCCTACAGATCTGTGGGTAGGAAGGGTGGCCTGGAGATTGGTGTGAGTGCTGGAGGGGGTCACTTAAGTATAGGGGTGGCATTTGACTTATCTTGAAAGCCTCCAGTTTGGTACAGAGATTGAAGACCACATTGTCCCAGGAGTGACCAGTTGTGGTCACCGTCTAAAAACAAATTGCTGGAGGAACTCAACGGGTCAGACAGCATCTGTGGAGGCAGAAGGATCTGCCCTGTAGAGGTTCTGCCCTGGCCCACCGAGTTTCCTCTTGCGGTTTGTATTTTGCTCCAGATTACAGCATCTGCAGTCTCTTGTGTCTCCGTGACCACTGCCAGCATGGCCTGCTCCACAGTGCGCTGTCCAAGTAATAGGAAACAACCTGGAAACATTGTGATCCCCTCCTCACTCCAGAAAAAACATCCATTTTCAAATGAAAAATGCAGGGAAATGTATGCCAGCCAACTGAATATAGAGGTGTAAACATGATATTAATATTTTCCCCAGAGTTGTCAGAAATCCCAAGTTTCAAAACAGAAGAGTTCTAAAAAAATCTGCTTCAGCAGTAATTTTTCTTTTATTTCCCTCCATCTGTTCAGGTTACTATTAACAGGAAGACTTTCATTTACATAAATCATGTCACATTCCCACACTGTACTTTATAGTCAAAAAGGTACTTTGGAGGTATAGGTGCTGCTGTAATGCAGGAACTTCAGTGACCTCTGCAACCTCCCTCCAAACGGTCATGTGATATCAACAGGACAATCTACTTAGAGTGAGGGATAAATATTGGCGAGGACCTTGAAGATAAGATCCAGGCTCTTCTGCAAAATAATGCCTTGAGAGTTTTTAAGTCCTCTCCTGAGAGAGAGAGAGAGAGAGAGAGAGAGAGAGACAGGAAATCAGTTTAAACCTCAAACTTGAAAGGCAGCAGTTCCAACAGCGCAGCACTCCCCTTGAGAGTCAGTCTAGATTTTTGTGCTCTGGTTCCTGGAACGGGAGTTGCAGCTATAATCGTCGAACCCAGTGTACTGCTGCCTGAACCACAACTATCACTCTACCTGCAGGTCAGTGTGTAAATGCTATGATTTAATACTGAATTAAGTATGTGAGTGTGATTGCATGGGTGTCCTTCACCATCATGTTTGCTTATTGCTAACTCAAACTTTGATGTGCTTTGTAATACTATTTCCAAACATGAATCCACAAAACAACCTCTTCTCCTCCTTCTTCGTCATTCCTTGTGGTCAGTGATGCTCCTGCATGGTAGACTAGTCTGGAAGGTTAGGAGACCTTCCGGGGATCCAGGGTGAGTTAGCAAATTGGACACAAAATTAGCTTGGTGGTAGGAGGCAGAAGGTGGTAGTGGAGTGTTTGTCAGATTGGAGGCCACAGTGATCAGTACTGAGTCCTCTGTTGTTTGTCATATATAGTAATGATTGGATGAGAATGTAAGTGGTGTGATCAGTAAATTTGCAGATGACACCAAAATTAGTGGATAGTGGACAGTGAAGAAGGTTGTCTAAGATTACTACAGGAAATTATTCATGCACTTTCTCTGTAGCTATGACATTTACTCTGTACTGTTATTGTTTTTACCTGTACTACATCAATGCACTCTGTACTAACTCAATGTAACTGCACTGTGTAATCAACTGATCTGTACGATCGGTTTGCAAGACAAGTTTTTCACTGTACCTCGCTACAAGTGACAATAATAAACCAATACCAATACCAATTTAGCTCAGAGAAGTGTGAAGTGATGCATTTAAGGAAGTTTAACTAGGTGAGGACATACACAGTAATTGGCAGGGCCCTGGAGAGTGTTGTGAAACAGAGGGACCTAGGTGTACAAGTACATAGTTTGCTGAAAATGGGAACACAAGTAGACATAGAGCGAGAAACTTTTGTTCAACTATCACTGCTCTGCTTTTCCCTCCTATACATTGGGCTTCCCCTTTTCCTATCTTCAGTCCAGAGGAAAGGTCCTGACCCGAAATGTTGACCGCCTGCTTTTCTCCACGAATGCTCCCTGGCCTGCTGAGTTCCTCCAGCATCATCATGTTGTTTACCCAGGTAGGCAGGGTGGTGAGGAAGGTTTATTGCCTTAATCAGCTGGGGCATTGGGTATAAGAGTTGGGACATCATGTTACGTAGGAAACGTTTCTTAGGCTACACTTGGAGTATTGTGTGTAGATCTGGTCGCCACACTATAAAAAATGTGATTAAGCTAAAGGGGTTGCAGAGAGGATGTTGCCTGGACTGGAGGGCTTGAGTTATCGGGGAGATTGGATAGGGTATTTCTGTTTTCCCTGGAGCGAAGGAGGCTGAGGGGTGACCATATCAAGGGATATAACATGCAAGAGGCATAGATAGCATAGATAGCCAGTGTCTGTTTCCTATGGTGGGAATGTTTGAAACTAAAAGGCATAGGTTTAAGGTAAGAGAGAGGAGGCTTAAAGGGGATCCGAGGGATAAATGTTTCACACCAACAGCAGTTGGTATCTGGAGAAAATGGTGGAGCTAGGACCAGTAACAACACTTAAGAGGTATCTGAACTGGTACTTGAATGAGCAAGGTCTAGACAGGTATGGAATTAATGCGTCCAAGTGGGATTAGTATAGATAGGCACAATGGTTGGTATCGACACAATGGGCCAATGGACCTGTTTCTGTGCTGTACAGTGCTGCGACTCGATGACTTGCTTCCACTCCAGTTGCATGAATTCTTTTACTGTACAGAGACCATTTGCACATCAGTTACTACACAGTATTGACAAAGGTCTTGGTTCATGGTAATGTAGTGGTTAGCATAATGCTTTACTAAAGCACCAGCGATCCTGTCTATAAGGAGTTTGTATGTTCTCCCCATGTCTGTGTGGGTTTACTCTGGGTGCTCCAGTTTCCACCCACATTCCAAAGACATACAGGTTAGGAAGTTGTGGGCATGCTATGTTGGCGCCGGAAGCGTGGCGACACTTGCGGGCTGCCCCAGAATACTCTACGCAAAAGATGCATTTCACTGTGTGTTTCGATGTACATTTGGCTAATAAAGATACCTTATCTTCTTATCTTATCAATGGTTTGGAGGTTTACAAACATAAAGAGATAACAAAATACGGGATTACTGTGGGATTCGTGTAAAAGGGTGGTTGATTGTTGACACAGATTCAATGGGCTGAAGGGCCTGTTTCCCTGATCTATTTCTTCAGGACTCTTTGTCTATGACAAACAGAGAAAGGGTAACACTCACATTCAGGAACACTTCTCACAAACACAAGATGGCCCAAATCTGCTTATCCAATAATGGGTAGAATGAAGTTAACCCATTGAGCACTGCTCTGGTATTAGATACGAACATCGTGGAGGCATGAAAATTGTGCAGTTTGGAGATGGTTGGGCAGGAGGAAGCATTTGTGGGTAGGACACAGTTGCAACAGGTCTCCAAACCTGTCCAGAGATGACAAGAGTTGGAGACACGAGAGACTGCAGATGTTGGAATCTGGAGCAATAAACATAAAGTTATAGAGTAATACAGTAATACAGTACAGAAACAGGCCCTTTGGCCCAAATTGTCCATGCCAACCATGGTGCCCACCAAACTAGTCCCATTTAAAATAAGATATCTTTATTAGTCACATGTACATCGAAACACACAGTGAAATGCACCTTTTGCGTAGAGTGCTCTGGGAGCAGCCCGCAAGTGTCACCACGCTTCTGGCGCCAACATAGCATGCCCACAACTTCCTAACCCATACGTCTTTGGAATGTGGGAGGAAACCGGAGCACCCGGAGGAAACCCACGCAGACATGGGGAGAACGTACAAACTCCTTACAGACAGCGGCAGGAATTGAACCCGGTCCCTGGCACTGTAATAGCGTTATGCTAACCACTACACTACCGTGCCTGCCCCATTTTGGCCCATATCCTTCTAAACCCCTCCTATCCATGCACCTATCCTAGTACCTTTTAAATGTTGTTATTGTACCTGCCTCAACCACTTCCTCTGGCAGCTCATTCTATATATGCACCAACCTCTACATGAAGAAGTTGCCCCTCAGGTCCTTTTTAAGTCTTTCATCTCTCACCTTAAACCTATGCTCTCTATTGTTTAGTCGGAGTCAAAGTTGAGTTTATTGTCATCTGCACAAGTACATGTGTGCACAGGTGCAGTGAAAAACTTACTTGCAGCAGCATCACAGGCAAATAGCATCATATAAGCAGAATTCACAAGAAAAACATATTAAACATAATTTTTACAAGGAAGAACACAATTAGAACAAAAAAGTCAATTTTAGTGCAAAGTGATCAAAGTGTTCTCAATTACTAAACTCTGGTGATTAGGGTTGGTTCAAGAAGGGAATAGTTGAAGAGAAGTAGCTGTTCTTGAACCTGGTGGTGTGGGACTTCAGGCTTCTGTACCTCCTGTCCGATGGTAGCTGTGAGAAGATGGCATGGCCCATTTGGTGGAGATCTTTGATGATGGATGCCGCTTTCTTAAAGCAGCTTCTCCTGTAGATACTACCGATGGTGGGGAGGGATGTTCCCCTTCCCTGGGAAAAAGACTATGTGCATTCGCCATATGTGCAAGACTATGTGCATCTATGCCCCTCATGATTTTATACACCTCTGTGAGGTCACACCCGAGTCTCCTCCACTCCACTGAATAAAATCCTCATTTGCTCAACCTCTCCCTGTAACTCACAACTTTGAGTTCTGACTCATTCAGAAAACAAGGATAAAGGTAGGTTGCATCAACACATCTATTACAGGTAATCCCACACTTACAAATCTAATTACCAAGAGACAGGAATACATAAAGAGGGACTTCAGAGTTTGAGTTCATAGTTTCATGAAAGTGGCAACACAGCAGATAGGGCGGTGAAGAAGGCAAATGGTCTGGGCATAGAATATAGAAGTTGCAACTTTAAAAAATAGTGGTTAGACTGCACACATTGCAGTATTGTGTGCAGTTCTGGTCATCACACTATAGAAAGGATGTGGAGGCTTTGGAGAGGGTGCAGAAGAGGTTCACCAGGATGTTGCTTGGAATGCAGTCTATTAGCTATAACGTGAGGATGGACTAACTTGCATTGTTTTCTCTGGATTGTCAGAGGCTAAGGGGTGATTTGAAGGAAGTATGCACCAACAACGCAGGTTCAATTCCGGCCGCTGTCTGTAAGGAGTTTGTACGTTCTCCTCATGTCTGTGTGGGTTTCCTCCGGGTGCTCCGGTTTCCTTCCACATTCCAAAGACATATGGGTTAGGAAGTTGTGGGCATGCTATGTTGGCACTAGAAGTGTGGCAACACTTGCAGGCTGCCCCCAGCACACTCTACACAAAAGATGCATTTCACTGTGTGTCTCGATGTACATGTGACTAATAAAGACCTTATGAGAGGCATAGATCGGGTAGATAGTCAGGGTCCCTTTCCCAAATGGAAATTTCAAATACTAGAGGGCATAGCTTTAAGGTGAGAGGAGGAAAGTTGAAAGGAGATTTGCGAAGCAAGATTGGATAGGCTGGGCTTGTTTTCCCTGGACTGAAGGAGACTGAGGGGTGACTTGATAGAAGCATAGGAAATTATAAGAGGCTTAGATAAGGTAGATAGAATCTTTTTCCCATGGTAGAGGTATCAAAAACTAGAAGGCATAGGATTAAGATGCAAGGAAGGAGTTTTACAGGGCATTTGAGGAGAAAGATTTTTACATGGAGAGTATTTGATATCTGGGAACTCGCTACCAGAGGAGATAATGGCATCAGATTCAATCACTACATTAGGAAACATTTAGACAGGCACTTGAATAGGTAAGGCATAGGAAGGATATGGATCCAATGCAGGCAAATGGTATTCATGTAGATGGGAAAAAAAGTTGGTATAAACATGGTGGGCCAAAGGGTCTGTTTCTGTGCTGTAAAACTCCATGACTGTGATAAAGAATAGAGGTGAATAATCAATCCAAAAGTGCGTTAGATCCCAGAACCTTCGATTCTGGTTGCTGGTATGGAGGCTCAAAGGCATAGGATCACAAGAAGCTGTAGAAGGTTATAGACTCAGCCAGCTCCATCACGGGCACAACCCTCCCCACCATCGAGGACATCTTCAAGAGGCGGTGCCTCAAGAAGGCAGAATCCATCACTAAGGACCCTCACCATCTTGGACATGCCCTCTTCTCATTACCACCATCGGGGAGGAGGTACAGGAGCCTGAAGACCCACACTCAATGATTCAGGAACAGCTTCTTCCCCTCCATCATCAGATATCTGAACGGTCCATGAACCCATGAACACTATCTCATTATTATTTTTTCTTGCACTATTTATTTATTTTTATAGTTTATAGTAATTTTATGTCTGCTCTGTACTGCTGCTGCAAAACAATAAATTTCACCTCAAATAAATCAGTGATAATAAATCTGATTCTGATTCCGATTCTGATTCAGAAATCAGTATACACTAAAGCTGAAACCAGATTAGTTTCCAATCAAGAATTGCGAAGATCATTGCCAAGGAAACATCAAAGAAAACCACATATTACAAGCAGAAATATCCAATACAAAGTCACAGTTTCTCTTCATCATACTCTGCATGAATTTAATTTACACAATGTGAATCTAATTAACATGAATTGCCAGTGTCATCTATTGGTGACTCCAGGCATTCAAGGATGTTTATTTCTGCACCTAATTTAGTTCCCAGTGTTGTGCGGTCTGTTGGCATATTTTCACAGACACTTCCCATTTCACAGAATCATGACAACTTTTGTGTAATGTAGGCATTACCCAGGGGTCGCTATCTCAGTCATTCTCTGCAAACGTTTATGCAAATAGATCTCACGTCCCACATTTACACTTTATTGAGCAGGAATGCGCTGTCAACACAATAGTGAGGCTAAGTGTATGCTCTGTTACTGATGCACAAATGGGCCTGTGACTTCAGAGAATGAACGTGCATTTCAATATGGAAATCCAGGAGTTATTGTCAGAGTTGTATTGCTCTGCCATTAGCCTCACAGAAATGGCCTTGCACTCTCTAGCTCACCATTTTAATGTAGTGAGCAATGTAATGTTTCTGCATTTGTATGATAGTGACAAACTAAACAGTCTGCATAAAGATAAATTATGTCCATTTCAGTCTGTTGATTGGTATTGGTTTATTATTGTCACATGTGCCAAGGTACAGTCAAAAACTAGTCTTGCATACCATTTGTACAGATCAATTCATTACACATTGCATTGAGGCAGTACAGGGTAAAAACAATAACAGAATACAGAGTAAAGTGTCACAGCTACAGGGAAGTGCATTGCAGGTAGACCCTAAGGTGAAAGGTCATAACAAGCTAGATTGTGAGGTCAAGACTCCATCTCATCGTATAAGTTCAATAGTCTTATCACTGTGGGATAGAAGCTGTCCTTGAGCCTGGTGGCATGTGCCCTCAGGCTCCTGAATCTTCTGCCTGATGGGAGAGGAGAGAAGAGAGAATGACCTGGGTGGGTGGGGTCTTTGATTATGCTGGCTGCTTCACCAAGGCAGCTAGTGGTATAGACAGAGTCCATGGAGGGGAGGCTGGTTTCCGTGATGCACTGGGCTGTGTCCACAACTCTTTGCAGTTTCTTGCGGTCGTGGGCAGAGCAGTTGCTGTACCAAGCTGTGATGCATCCAGATTGGATGCTTTCTATGGTGCATTGATAAAAGTTGGTGAGTGTCAAAGTGGACATGCCAAATTTCTTTAGCCTCCTGATGATGTAGAGGCGCTGGTGAGTTTTCTTGGCCATGGCATCCACGTGGTTGGACCAGGACACGCTATTGAAGCTCTCAACCCTCTCAACCTCAGCACCACTGACGTAGACATTGGCATGTACATTGCCTCCTTTCCTGAAGTTAATGACCAGTTCTTTTGTTTTGCTGACATTGAAGGAAAGGTTATTGTCATGACACCATGTCACTTAGCAATGAGTTCTCATGACTACCTTGTCTGCCAACCTCTCTGACATTGAAAATTAACTGCTGCAGGTGTGGAATCTCATTGATTTAAGTTTTAAATTATTGTTGGAGATTTGAAAGCGATAGCAAACTTTGCATTAACACTGGGTCCAAATTCCGGATCTCCCTACTTGAGAGCACTGCAGGAGCACCTTCACCAGAAGGGCTCACCATCACCTTCTGAAGGGCAATTAGGGATGGGTATTAAATGCTGGCCTTATGTTAGGCCCAAGAACCCAAAAAGGAATATGTATATATAAAAATTCCAACCATGATTCAATTTTACTTTCCCTCCCTTTATTTCGGCTTCTGATCTTTATATTATTTGTTTCTTAAATTCATTTGCAGGATTTGGTGTTACAGCCTGAGCAAGAATATTTCTCCTGAACTGGGAGGCTTATAAAGTCAGTCTGGGGTCACGTATAAACATGGCCAAGTCAGGGCAACCATTGTCTTCCTTTGAAGTCTGGTTCATTGATGAAGAGCATTGGTGAACCAGACACCCCGTGTCTGCATGGGCTTCCTCCAAGTGCTCCAGTTTCCTCCCACATTCCAAAGATGTACAGGTTAGGAGCTGTGGGCATGTTATGTTGGTGCCGAAGAGTGGCAAAAGTTGCAGGCTGCCCCCAGCACGTTCTCAGTAAGGAAAAAAAAGACGCTTTTCACTGTGTGTTTCGATGTGCATGTGACTAATAAATAAATATCAAAGTATCAAAAATTAAATATCCAGTGGCTGGTATTTTATTCCAAGTTTATTTAACTAACTGAACTTAAACTCGCCAGCTACCGCAGCAGGGGTATGAACTCATCTGGGTGCTAAGCTGGTAATTTAACAATTAGCTAAAAACAAACTACTGGAGGAACTCAACAGGTCGAGCAGCATCTGTGGAGGGAAAGGAATTGCTGACGTTTCGAGTCGAGACCCTGCATCAGGACTGAGAGGGAAGGGAACTGGTATAAAGTGGAGAGGAGAGAGGGGTGAGACAGGGGCTGGTAGATGATTGGGTGTAGAGCCAGGTAAGGGGAGGGGAGGTGATAAGTAGAGAAAGGCCAATAGGTGATAGGTGGAACCAGATAAGGGAGAGATGGTGGGCAGGTGGAACGAAGGGAAGGGGGGAGGGAGGGGGAAAGGATCGGTGAACCAATTATTGCCTATATTGTCCTAGACATTGGCTGCCTCCATTTGAATAGTTGGCTATTAATGTCCCATTTGTTAATCACAAATGTTCTGCCAATCGATGCAGCTTTTTCTCTTCTTTCTAAGGGCAGGCTACTACAATTTCATGAGTGGGATACAGCTCATCCAAAGCATTTGCAAGTAATCTACCTTCATCCTCATTTATCTTCTGTAAGATTCCACTAATTGAAATGGCATTGTGTTAATTAGCTTAGCTGTATCTCATCAGTAAATGTGAGTGGCTGAATTGGACAACCCCAAGTTAGTGTTGGGAACACTTGGGAATGAAAATCAAAAACACTGCAGATTCTGGAATATGAAATGAAGAGGAATTCCATACGAACAGGAATTGCTGGAAAAACTCAGCAACATCAAGTTCTGATGAAGGGTCGCAGTCCCAAAGTGTTGACTGTTTCTCGTTCCATAGACCTCACCAGACTTGCTGAGTGTTTTCCAGTGTTTTCAATGTTTGTAACAATTGTCTGTCCCTTGCTATTTGGAGGCAACAACAACAACAACAAAAAATGTTTATTGATAGAATGCATTTAGCATGTCCCAAAGTGCTTCACGAGATGCCTATCAAGCACATTTTGACACAAAGCCACATGACTGACTGCTAGCTTGGTCAGAGAGCTAGAGTTCGAAGTGATTTATGGATAAGGCTTTGGCAGCTGAAGGTTGGTGAACCAGACTCCCCGTGTCTGCATGGGCTTCCTCTGGATGCTCCGGTTTCCTCCCACATTCCAAAGACGTACAGGTTTGATGTACAAAGACGTACACCCTTGTGGAGTGATTAAAACTGGGACTAATCAAGAGTCCAGAATTAGAAGACACAATTACCTCAGAAATACGTAGGGGTGGAGGAGATTGCTGAGATGGGAGAGTTGTAGCTACAGAGGAATTTCAGAATCAGAATCAGGTTTATTATCACTGACATATGTCGTGAAATTTGTTGTTTTGCGGCAGCAGTGCAGTGTAAGAGACAAAAATTACTATAAGTTACAAAAATAAATAAATTGTGCAAAAGAGGAATAACTAGGTAGTGTTCATGGGTTCATGGACCGTTCAGAAATCTGATGGTGGAGGGGAAGGAGCTGTTCCTAAAATGTTGAGTGTGGGTCTTCAGGCTCCTGCACCTCCTCCCTGATGGTAGTAATGTCAAGAGGGCATGTGCCAGGTGGTGAGAGGGTCCTTAATGATTGATGCCCCTTCTTGAGGCACCGCCTCTTGAAGATGTTCTCAACGGTGGAGAGAGTGTTGCCCGTGATGGAGTTGGCTGAGTTTACAACCCTCTGCAGTCTCTTTCGATCCTGCGCATTGGAACTTCCATACCAAGCCAGGCGGTGATGCAACCAGTCAGAATGCTCTCCACCTTATTTCCGTAGAAATTGACAAGAGTCTTTGGTGACATACTAAATCTCCTCATGATTTGAAACATGATTGAGAATTTTAAAATCAAGGTGTTGCTTAACCAGGAGACAATGGAAGCATAAGTGGTGATGGGTGAGTGGAATGTTCTGAGTTAATACGTAGGCAGGAGGGCAGAGTTAACCTCAAGTTTACGGAAGACATAATGAGAGGAACTGTCCAGGAGTATGTGGAATATCAGGATGGGTTGGATGAGGCTTTCAGCTGCAGGAGAGCTGAGATGGGGATGAAGTCAGGCTAGAGTCATGGAGTCATACAGCATAGAAACAGCTCATCATGTCCATGCCAACTCATCTGTACTAATGCCATTTATCAGCGCTTGGTCCGTAACCTTCTATGCTTTTGTGGTGGACATTAAAGAGGACTTAATGGTGGATATGATATCTAGAGTTCATTTCAAAACCAAAAAATACTTTGTGAAGGAAGTAGAAGTTCTCATTTGCCCAATAATAAACTTAACTTTACATGATAACATATCATTGTGCATTCAGATTAAAACTAACATAAACAAAGATACAGAAAATGTTTATATAATACAATGTTGATTGTTGGAGGGGTATTGAGTGATGTACGTGGGGAAACCTCAGTGAAATGGAATAATTTCTGCCTAGGCGTGTACCTTCCAACAGGAGTCACCAGTAAGGGATAAGGCAAAGATACTGCAATTGATTAGTGCCTGCTTAGCTCAAAGATTGAAAAATGACAGGTAGATGGATCCAGGTGGGTGAGGGGATGGGGTGGAGTTTTGAGACAGAGGCAGGTGGGTGATAGGTGGAGACACAAGAGACTGCAGATGCTGGAATCTGGATCAACAACCAAAATGCTGGAGGAACTCAGAGGATCAGGCAGCATCTGTGGGGGGAAGTGAACAGTTGATGTTTTGAGTTGATACTCTTTATCTGAACCGAACTGATATCCCCTCTGAGATGGCCAGTATAACAAGGTGGAGGGAGGGGGTGGGGCAACGGCTAGCAGGTGATGGGTGGATCCAGGTAAGGAGAGACTGGGGGACAGGATAGCGGGAACCACCATCAAGGACATCTTCAAGAGACGGTGCCTCAAGAAGGTGGCATCTGTCTCTAAGTACCCCCAACATCCGGGACATGTCCTCTTCTTGTTACTACCATCAGCGAGGAGGTACAGGAGCCTGAAGACCCACACTCAACAATTCAGGAACAGCTTTTTCCCCTCTGCCAGCAGATTTCTGAATGGTCCATGAACCTATGAACACTACCTCATTATTCCTTCTTTTTTTTGCACTATTTATTTATTTTTGTAATTTATAGCAGTTTTGTTTGCACTGTACTGCTGCCACAAAACAGCAATTTTCATGACATCTAAATCAGTGATAATAAACCTAATTCTGATTCTGAGACTGCAGATGCTGGAATCTGGATTAACAAATAATCTGCAGTGTCCTGATGCAGAGTTTCAAACTGAAACAGTGACAGTTCCTTTGCCCCCACAGATGCTGCTTGACCCGCTGAGTTCCTCCAGCAGACTGTAGCACCACCTTATTACTGTTTATGAGATCTTGCTATGTGAAAACTGGCTGCCTTGTTTTCCTGTGATACAACAGAACCACTTTTCAAAAGTAGGCCATGGGTTAGAAAGTACTTTGGGATGCCAGATGATCAGGAGATAAAGCAAGTTGTTTCATCCTTATTTTAACTGCTGAGCCATTGAGAGAGGAAGACTCGCTGTTGAACGAAACATGTCATGAGCAGTAGAAGCTTGTGCTGAAATTTTGCACTACTTAGCATCTCACTGCTGTGATCTTTTTTTCTCCCAGTCAATATTGCTGTTTTGGGCACAAAGATGGATTACTAGTTGAATGGAAGTGTCACTCTGCTGGATTTTTTGAGTGCCATGATTTCTAAAAATATTTCACATCTATTTGCTGGATTATGTCAGAAGACACGAGAGTCTCGAGGCTGCTCTCCTTCTCCATTTAATCAATAAACCTGTAGAGCTCTGTGACATTCCATCAATAAAAGCACATGACAAGGGTGCAATCAAATAAAAGCCCCAACAGAATTATTTAAGCAATTATAATACACTGAGGTTGCACAGTAAGTAACCATATAATACTATTAAATCCCCAGGAGAAAAGACCCCATAACTCACACCGGATGCAATAAAGAACTATAACTCACCTTTCCCACTTATACTGCAAGGATGTTTGTCTATGTAAAACTCCGACACTTATATGCTGATTAAATACTTTGTATTAAAGCCTCTTGGGTTTTCATTTATTCAGTGCGCATTGTCCATTTAGCTTTCCCCTCTTATTGTTAATGCAGTAATGGAGAGATTTTTTTGCGTGGGAACACAGTGGGTCTTGTCACAGTTTGGTCCCTTTCTCGACATCGCCAAAGCAAATTATCTGATCATTTTCACTTGGAATCTTGCTGTGCAAAAATTGGCCAATACGTTTCCTTCATTACCACAATGACTGCACTTCAAAGATGCTTCATTGATTATAAGGGATGTCATGGGGTGTTATGGTAAAAGCAAAGTTCATTTTTCTGTGATAGGAACGCAGGTAGATTTTTCATCATTAAGTTAAATCATTGCTGAACTACACCTAGTTTCCAATCGCCTGCCATTGATCCACAATCCTTGATCAGTACCATTGCTTCCTATAGGTTTTAAATGCAAATTAGAGGAACAACACCTCATCTTCCTTCTGGGCGGTCTCCAACCTGGCAGCATGAACATCAAAAACTCAAACGGTAACTGCCCCCTCGTCCCTTTTCCCCCATTTTTCTTTTCTCTCTCCTTCTGATCCAACTGTCCCCCATCACCATATCTCTTCCCCCCCAAACCCTCTCTATCTGCTCATCACCCACTGATTCCCCTCCCCACCTCCCTCCCTTTATTCCATGCTCCACCATCCTCTCCTATCAGGTATCATCATGTTCAGCCCTTTGTCACTTCCACCTACCATCTCCCAGCTTCTGACATCATTCCAACTCTCCCCCTACCTCATCTGCCTATCACCACCCCCCTCACCTGGATCCACCTATCACCTGCCGGTTTCTGACATCATTCCAACTCTCCCCCTACCTCATCTGCCTATCACCACCCCCCTCACCTGGATCCACCTATCACCTGCCGGTTTCTGACATTATTCCAACTCTCCCCCTACCTCATCTGCCTATCACCACCCCCCTCACCTGGATCCACCTATCACCTGCCGGCTTCTGACATCATTCCAACTCTCCCCCTACCTCATCTGCCTATCACCACCCCCCTCACCTGGATCCACCTATCACCTGCCGGTTTCTGACATCATTCCAACTCTCCCCCTGCCTCATCTGCCTATCACCACCCTCCTCACCTGGATCCACCTATCACCTGCCAGCTCTTGCTCCTCCTCTCCACCTTTTTGTACAAGCTATCTTCCCCTCTCTGTCCAGTCCAGATGAAGGGTCTTGGACCTAAAACATTAATTGTTTCTCTTTCTCCAGGTGTTGCCTGACTTTTTCCAGCATTTTCTGTTTTTGTTGCAATTTCGGAGTATTCCCATGTCAGGCAAACATATTCGGCACTGGAGTGACTGAGGGAGAACACACAGTTAAAACCTCCACACTTTACCCCAGTCCTGAGCATGCTGGCTCAGGAGGGAACACTTAACCCGTGCCAGTCTGGTACTGAATGACATCTGCAGAGCCATCAGTGGCTACCTTAAGCCAATGAGTGCTTGTATATCCTCACTGGGACTTCACCACCAGAGGGCTGCAGAAACCCAATGAGAAAGGAAGCAGTAAACAATGAATGCGAGATACCAGGCTTTGTTGTCACACCGCTGCAAAAAACCATCTAAGACCATGCAGGAGTTTCCACTTGACCACACAAGTAGCCAACACTAACCCTGAAAGCCTTGACAGTGTAGTTAACATGGGCCTGAAAGTGACTGAACAGTTCCCATGGGGCAGAACAGGAATTAACTTCCTTGAGGGCCCAAGTTAGCTGGTCAAAAACCTATATGGTGAAATGGGACTGTGCCTCAATACCTCACTATAACAGAGACAAGAGACACACCATCCAACAACCTTTGGTCAGCTCAAGGGAGGCCAGTGCACCATTCACAACCTCCTTCACTTGCAAGCTGGGCCTTGCATCCATCAATGGAAAGATCCAAGACTTTGGATGGATGGACATGGGAAGAACTTATTTAATAACTTAACATCAACAGCTCTCCAGGGTAGGGCTTTCAAAGACTTACAACCCTCAGAGGAAAGAAGTTCTTCCTTATCTCAGCCATAATTTGCCAATGCTTTATCTTAACACTAAGTTCACTTGTTCTCGACACCCCCACCAATATAAAATGCAATTTCCTTATCAAGGTCCCCTCAGAATCATCCATGTTTCAACAAGATCACCTTCCATTTTTCTAAACTCAATCTCACCTCATCCGACAACTGCGTCAACCAGGAATCAATCAAGTGAACCTCCACTGCACTAACTCCAAGGCGGAAAAAACAGTGAAGGTTAATGGAGAATAGTAGAAGGTTAGGAGAGCAGAAAAGTACTTTTCATTTAGAAAGATGCCCTATCCATTTTGCTTTACTGAGCAAAAGCATTGAATGAATAGGACTGGGAATGATATTAATCAAGTATAGGTACTACACAGACACAAGGACCTGGGAATGTGCTACTTAGAGCAATGACGATTAAAGGGGGATTCATGTTTTCAAATTTTTGAGAGTTTCTGACTGGATACATAAAGAGAATCTCAATACTTTGAACACCTCCATGAAATCTCCCTTCAAATTCCTTTTTTATATTACCCGCAACACAAACACGATACAGTTCAATTTCAATCCAAAATAATAGAGTAAATTAAACATCGAGAAAGTGAGAAAAGTGACATTGGTAGAGAAGTAAATGTAAGGCATCAAGGGACAACATCACACAGTGGGGTATAGTATAGTGTGATTGCATGAAAACACAAAGAATGGAATTCAATAGAGGAATTTAAAAATGTATTCAAAGAGGATTAGAGGTTTTATTTGAAATAAAGTAGATAGGTACAGTGGACAGTGCAAAAGATTATCAAAAATTACAGGGGGGTCTTGATCAGCTGAGTAAGTGGGCTGAGAAATGGCAAATGGAGTTTAATTCGGATAATTGCGAGGTATTGCATTTTGGAAAGTCAAATCAAGGTAGGGCTTTCACAGTGAATGGCAGGGCCCTGGGGAACTGTTGTAGAACAGAGGAACCTTGGAGTACAAGTACATGGTTCTCTGAAAGTGGAGTCACAGGCAGACAGGGTGGTGAAGAAGGCTTTTGGCACATTGTCCTTCATCATTCAGGACACTGAGTATAAAAGTTGGGAAGTCATGGTGCCGTTGTACAGGACGTTGGTGATGCCACACTTGGAGTATTGTGTTCAGTTTTGGTCACCCTGCTATCAGACAGATGTTATTAAACTGGAAAGTGTGCAGAAAAGATTTACAAGGATGTTGTCAGGACTTGAGGGACTGAGTTATAGGGAGAGGATGGACAGGCTATGACTTTATTACTTGGAGCACAGGATACTGAGAGGTGATCATGTAGAGGTGTATAAAATCAGAAGGGGCATAGATAGGGTGAATGCACTCAGTCTTTTTCCCAGGGTTGGGGAATCAAGAATTAGAAGGCATAGGGTTAAGGTGAGAGAGGAGAGATTTAGTAGGAACCTGAGGGATAACATTTTTCACTCAGGGGGTGGTACGTATTTGGAATGAGCTGCCAGAGGAAGTGGTTGAGGCAGGTACATTAGCAACTTTTAAGACAGTGGACTGGTACATGGATTGGAAAGGTTCAGAAGTTTATGGGCCAAATGTTGGCAAATGGGACTAGCTTGGTTGGGACACCTTGGTTGGTATGGACCAGTTGGGCTGAAGGGCATGTTTCCGTGCTATATAACTCTATGATTCCATAAGCATACAACCCAACAAAGGAAGTGCTTGAAGACTCCACTGATTGTGCTACATGCCTACTTATCAGACACAAGCCCAGTGCCAGAGTATTCAAAAAGGCAGATAGAACTTGATACAGGCAAACTTTGGATCCTCATATATGGAATATATCATAGCTTAATTCTCTATGTATGGAATATATCTACATTTAATTCTCTGTCAGTTAGAAGTGTACCTTGTATATTGTATCTCATGAAAATATAGGGAACATATCTTTTGTTGGAACTTTTAATATTTGATATGCACTTCAATTTTAATTGAACTACTGGTGAACTCATTCTGATTTAAATCAGAATAAAACTCTAAATATGAAAGCAACTCATTAATGCTATTTGCATAACAATTTTGCTGGTTTCTTGTTGAATAGGTTGGAAATTGGACATTTACCAATGTTGGCTTTCAGTGTCAGCATAGGCAGATTAAATAGAGCAACAATTGATGCAAAATACAGTTGTTTCTCTCTGCATCAGCAATCTGGCTCAGTTTTAACCTCCAAAAAGCATTGTTTATTGTGCCACTGTGACTTTGCCATTTTCCACACCATTTTTTGTCACCTATTTAAGTGAAATTGGCAATTTAGTGCCAATTAGTGCTGAACCAATGCTACTTTGTGCTAATGAGGAATTAGTGTTTGGAAACCTTTTGACTTCTGATTAATGAAATAAATCAGCACAAATGGGAAATTAGGTGAAGCAATTGTTAGAAGTAAGCAAAGTACCAATTACGGATCATACCATTCACTGCCAGCAACCCATTAAAATAACTAATAAAAGAATCACAATTCTCAGTAGCTTGATGGTGTTAATTGAGGTTCCCTTTGAGTCAGGCTCATCAATGTACCTTTTCTTCAAAGCACATTTGCTTTACATTGGAGAAAGCATGCTTAAGGTTGTTAAATAGAGAACATTCCTCAGCAAACCACTGAATGCAAATATAATCTCATGAGTGAAGAGAGTCAAACCATACTTGAATGAGAAAGTAAAAACACAGATCGGGATATAGATTTTATTTTCCATTGGAAACACAAGGCTGAGATCCGTATGCCAAGGAAATAAGGGTTGTAGTGTTGCCAAATTTCTTTCTTTCTCACTCCTTGTTGAGATGCCAACATTACAAGAAAGGCCAACATTTAAAACTGAACAAACCTGCCTGAACTGAGTGGCTTTTTAAACCATTTCAGTGGACTATTGGGTCAACCACATTGGTGGGTCTGGACTCACACATCAGCCACACTGGGTCAGGATGACAGATTTCCTTCTCTGAAGGATATTAGTCAACCAAATAGGTTTTGTATAATGATCTGGTAGCTTAGTGTCACCATCTCTATGGTGACCATAAAACCCAGGATGAAGGGTGGACGAATGAACTAGTCCACCAGAGAAATAAAAACATTGAGGGAAAATGAAGGGCCAGAACTGTTGTAGTGAGTCTTCATTTCCACCCAGTAAAGGTGCATGGAGAAGGGAAGAGGAACAATTAAGGCTGTAAACCAAAGCAAAAGGAATGTTTGTGGAACCAATGATCATAGCATCCATAAAACAAGGGGGAAAGAATTAAGGAAGCAAGAAATTGCTTGATTGGTTTAGGATTTTTAACACCATAATTTCCCTAAAGCCAGCCAAAGTCCTATAGAGGAATGTTAAACCCATTTTATATTGCCTATTAATAAATTTAATAGGATGTTTAGTGCTGATTTTAACAAACATCCCACCTGATGCCACCTAACACCTGGTCACACACCCAAAATAATCAGAATAGTGAGTTTCTATCAATTAGACCAAATTGGCTTTTCAAATTGAGCTGGTTTTTGTTTAGGTGTAAAGATCTTAAAGCAATATTTAAAGGTTTAGAAAGATTTAATTGACCATAACATGGAACATTAGTGAAATTAGAAAATTGTTCAAAATAGATTTTTAAAGTCATTTTTTAGTAGTCTATAATCATGTTTGCAGAAGTACAGTAGCATCGTGGTTAGGTTACCGGGCTATTATCCAGAGGCCTGGACTGTAGATATGAAGGCATGAGTTCAAATCCATGGCAGCTGGTGAATGTCAATTTGTGTAATTAAATAAATCTGGAGTTAAGAAACTCGCATCAGTAATGATAACCATGAAACTATTCTGCTGCCATAAAGACTCATTTGGTTCAGCAATATCCTTCAGAAACAGAAATCTCTTTCCTTTACCTGGTTTGGTCTCTATATCCACCACTTTTAACTGTTGATTAAATCCTATTTCAGCTCTGTTGGTAAAGCTCATCAAGTTACTGTTCTTAAATATATCAAGAAATGTCTTCCCAGAGGGAGGAAATAAGTTATAAGGTGTTCTGATCAAAAGTCCTTGACCTGAAAGGTTAATAGCAGGTTTTGCCAGACCTGCTGACTATCTCCAGCATTTTCTGTTTTTATTTCAGATTTCCAGCATCTACTGTTTCTTCTCCCATTTCTAAATCACGTTGCATTGTCTGTTTGTGTGTTCGCTTGTACATTTGTACTGGTGCAAATGAGACTGACCAGAAATATGAAGCATAACCGCCGAGGATGATTAACACCAATCCAAACATAATTAAGACTCAAATTGCAAATTTACTCCGATAATCTGCTGACCGTGGTTTCTTTTTTTCTATTCACTCTCTCTTTCTCTCTCTCTCTTTCCAGTTTCAGGGATAAGGCATTCTCCTTCAAAGCAAGCTCCTGCTTATAAGATAAGATATCTCTTATTAGTCACATGTACATCGAAACACACAGTGAAATGCATCTTTTGCGTAGAGTGTTCTGGGGGCAGCCCTCAAGTGTCGCCACACTTCCGGCGCCAGTATAGCACGCCCACAACTTCCTAACCCATACATCTTTGGAATGTGGGAGGAAACCGGAGCACCTGGAGGAAACCCACACAGTCACGGGGAGAACATACAAACTCCTTACAGACAGTGACTGGATTTGAACCTTTGAACCCAGGTCGCTGGCACTGTAAAGCGTTACACTAACCACTACACTACCGTGCCTGCTGAGATCACAAGAGCACAAGAAAATAGGACAGGAGTAGGCTACCTAGCTCCTCAAGCCTGCCCTGCCGTTCGATATGATCTCAGCTGATCTGTCCCAGGCTTCAACTCCTTCTTGGTGACAGATCCCAATGGCCTCAATTCCCTGATCATTCAGAAATGCAGTTCAAGTTCAAGTTTGAGTTTCTTGTCATAAGCAAACATACACCCAGTACAAATGCTATTAAAATTAGTTTTTCCAGCAGCAGCACAGTACATTACAGACATGACAAATATAAGTTAGCATAAACTTTGATGACATAATTTATACATAACTTACACAACAAAATAAACTAAACATAATGATATTAGTGCAAGTTGAGAAAGAGAAAAAAGAAATGTAGTCCGAGGTAGTGTTAGGGTTTTTTAGGTCGGTTCAAGAACTGGTAGCAGTGAGGAAGAAGCTGTTATTGAACCTTGAGGTTTGACTCTTCAGGTTCCTGTACCTCCTACCTGATGGCAACAACGAGAAGAGGGCATGGCTCGGATGGCTGGTGTCTTCAATGATGGATGTCGTCTTCCTGAGACATCGCCTCTTGTAGACGTCCTCAGTGGTGGGGAGAGCTGTACCCGTGATGGAACTGGCTGAGAGCACCACTCTCTGTAGCCTCCTGCATCCCTGTGCATCGGAATTCCCATACCAGACTGTGATGCAACCAGTCAGAATGTTTTCCACAACACATCTGTAGAAGTTTGTCAGAGTCTTCGATGACATGCTGAACCTCCTTAAAATTCCAAGAAAGTAGAGACACTGGTGTGCCTTTTCCATGGTTGCATCTATGTGCTGGGCTCAGGATAGATCCTCCGAGATGTTGACACCCAGGAACTTGAAGCTGCTCATCCTTTCCATCACGGACCCTTCAATGAGGACTGGTGCACCTGACTTCCCCTTCCTAAAGTCTACAATCAGTTCCTTGGTTTTCCTGACATTGAGTGCAAGGTTGTTGTTACAACACCACTCAACCCGCTGACCTATCTCACTCCTGTACGCCTCCTCATAACCATCCATGATTCTGCCAACAGCAGTGAATTTGTATATATGACGTTGTAGCTATGCTTAGCCACACAGTGGTAGGTATAGAGAGAGTAGAGCAGGGACTAAGCATATAGCTCTGAGGTGCGCTTGTGTTGATGGTCAGCGATGAGGAGATGATGTTTCTGATCCGTACTCACTGTGGTCTCCCAGTGAGGATATAATTGCAATTGTATCTACATCCACGTTAAATACTTCCAATGATCTAGCCTTCACAACACTCTGGAGCAGAGAATTTGAGACATTCATCGACCTCTGAGAGAAGAAGCTTCTATGTACCTGGTTTTAAATGATCATCCCCTTATCTTGTAACTACGTCCCCTTGTTTGAGATTCTCTCACTGGTGAAAACATCTCGACATCCATCCTGTCATGCCCCCTTATGATCTTAGATCACCCCTCATTTTCCTAAACTCCAACTTCTAAATTCAGTTGGCGCCTGGTTCACAATGTCTAAAGTTTAGAACATATAGATAGATAATGACGAGAGAACATAGAACAGTAAGAACAAGAACAGGCCCTTCGGCCCACAATGTTGTACCAAACTAATTAAACCGGTAATTAAATGCCTAACTAAACTAATCCCTTCTGACGGCACAATGTCGGTATCCCTCCATTCTCTGCACATTCATGTGCCTATCTATGAGCTTCTTAAATGTCTCCATCATATCTGCCTCTTCCACCGCCCCTGGCAGCGCATTCCAGGCACCCGACACTCTCTGTGTAAAAAAAGTTTGCCCTGCAGATCTCCTTTGAATTTACCCCCCCCCCCCCATCTTAAATGCATGCCCTCTGGTATTAGACATCTATCCGTCCTCTCCTTATAGCACATGCCCTCTAATTCAGGCAACATCCTGGTGAACCTCTTCTGCACCCTCTCCAAAGCCTCTACATCCTTCCTATGGCAAGTTTCCTGGGTTATGTCTCCAAACTGTCTGTCTAGTATTTCCTTTGACTGCTGCAGGGTCTCTCCTTATGTGATTTATACATACTATTTACAAGTCATTTGTTAATACATAATGTGTCCTGACACAAGTCACAATAGATGCAAGGAGATTTTGTCCAGCTTTGAATTGTAACAATGAAGAATGACTAATGTAGGTTAATTCACACACTGGCATTTGAACATTATTTGGAACCCAAGTGGATTTCTTTTCCTCTCTCTGAATTTGGAAGGCAATAATTCAGACAGGAATATATTTCACAGGCTCCAGGTATTCCCAGTGTCATTTCCAATATCCAATTTTCATCCACATGCCTTGCAAACTATTCCTCTTGAGGATATTGCTGAAGGGTCTCATTGTCTCCTCACTTGACATCCATAACTATGCACTTCATGGAAAGAATGGATGGGTAACAGTCAGGGGCAGGGACTGTGACCGATTCTTGAGCATTTGTTAGGCAGCAGCCAAAACCAAATGTTAGCATCCCAATCTTTTCTCCAACAGAGTTTGATTCAAGCATCATTTTGCAACAGGTGTTTTGAAAGTACCACATCCATGGGCTCTTGCCCATTTGTTAGCAGCTATGATGTACAGCAGTTTGTTCTGCATGAGCAATGCAGGTCATAGAGTCATAGAGTAATACAGCAAGGAAACAGGCCCTTCAACCCAACTGGTCCATGCTGACTACAGCATCCTCCCTCCTAGTCACAGTTGCCAGCGTTCAGCCTATAACCCTCCAAGCCTCTCCCCTCCATGTATCTATCCAAGTGCCTCTTAAATGTTGCAATTGTACCGGCCTTGACCACTTCTCTGGTAGCTCATTCCAGGTACTCACTACCTAAAAGTTACCTCTCAGGTCTCTTAATTCTCCCCCCTCTTATCTTGTATCTGTGCCCTCTAGTTATGGACTCCCCAACCATGGGGAAAAGTCTTTGTCCATCCACTTTATCAGCAAGTATGTGGAGGACTGTGTACCAAAGAAGATAATACGGGTGTTCCCAAACAGGAAACCATGGGTGAACCGGGAGATCCACTCCCTGCTGAAGGAGAGGACTGCTGCACACAAATCTGGTGATCCTGATCTGTACAAGAAATTGAGGCATGACCTTCGGAAAGCTATCAGGGATGCCAAGAGGCAATACAGACCCAAAATTGAGTCCCTGACCAGCCGCCTGTTATGGCAGGGCTTACATGCCATAACAGGCTACATGACCAAGTCCGGCTGCATAGCTAACAACAGCGCATCCCTTCCTGATGAACTTAATGCATCCTATGCACATTTTGAACAGAAGGGAAGTGGATTGTCACCATCCACCCTGACAGCCACCAATGCAGCTGAACCTGTGATCACAGTGGAGGACATAAGGTCAGTCTTCCGGAGAGTGAACATGAGGAAAGCACTTGGCCCAGATGGTGTCCTGGGCCATGTGCTCAGATCTTGTGCTGATCAGTTGGCAGACGTATTTGCGGACATATTCAATCTCTCCCTGCTTCAATCTCAGGTTCCCACTTGTTTTAAGTAGACCACTATCAACCCGGTACCAAAGAAAAGCAAGGTAACATGCCTCAATGACTACTGACCAGTGGCTCTGACATCTACCATCATGACGTGCTTTGAGAGGTTGGTCATGGCACACATCAACTCCAGCCTACCAGACAACCTGGACCCATTGCAATTCGCCTATCGCCAAAACAGGTCTACAGCAGATGCCATCTCCCTGGCCCTACACTCAGCTCTGGAGCATCTGGACAGTAAAGACACATATGTTAGACTATTGTTTATTAACTACAGCTTTGCCTTCAATACAATAATCCCAAGCAAGCTTGTCACCAAACTCCGAGACCTCGGACTCAACACCTCCCTCTGTAACTGGATCCTTGACTTTCTAACCAACAGACTGCAATCAGTGAGGATAGGCAACAATACCTCTGGCATGATTATTCTCAACACTGGTGCCCCACAAGGCTGCATCCTCAGCCCTCTGCTCTACTCCCTATACACTCATGATTGTGTGACCAGATTCTGCTCTAACTCCATCTACAAGTTTGCAGATGATACCACCATTGTAGGCCGTATCTCAAACAGCGATGAGTCGGAGTACAGGAAGGAGATAGAGAGCTTAGTGGAATGGTGTCATGACAACAACCTTTCCCTTAATGTCAACAAAACAAGAGCTGGTCATTGACTTCAGGAAAGGGGGCGGTGTACATGCACCTGTCTACATCAATGGTGCTGAGGTTGAGAGGGTTGAGAGCTTCAAGTTCCTGAGAGTGAACATCACCAACAGCCTGTCCTGGTCAAATCACGTAGAAGCCACGGCCAAGAAAGCTCACCAACGCCTCCACTTCCTCAGGAGGCTAAAGAAATTTGGTTTGTCCCCTTTGACTCTCACCAACTTTTATAGATGCATCATAGAAAGCATCCTATCTGGATGTATCACAGCTTGCTACGGCAACTGCTCTGCCCAGGACTGCAAGAAGCTGCAGAGAGTTGTGGACACAGCCCAGCGCATCACGGTCACCAGCCTCCCCTCCTTGGACTCTGTCTTTACCTCTCGTTGTCTTGGTGAAGCAGCCAGCATAATCAAATATCCCATCCACCCGGGACATTCTCTCTTACCACCAGACGTACCACCAGACTTATGGACAGCTTCTACCCCACTGTGATAAGACTATTGAATGGTTCCCTTATACAATGAGATGGACTACCTTGTTGTGACCTTGCACCTTATTGCACTGCACTTTCTCTGTAGCTGTGACACTTTACTCTGTACTGTTATTGTTTTTACCTGTTCTACCTCAATGCACTTTGTACTAACTCAATATATCTGCACTGTGTAATGAATTTACCTGTACAATCGGTTTGTAAGACAAGCTTTTCACTGTACCATAGAACCATAGAACCATACAGCACAAAACAGGCCCTTCGGCCCACCATGTTGTGCCGTCCATCAAACCATCCTCACACTATCTAAACCTTTCCTCCCGCATATCCCTCTATCTCACATTCCTCCATGTGCCTATCCAACAAACTCTTGAATTTGGCCAATGTATCTGCCTCCACCACCACCCCAGGCAGTGCATTCCATGCACCAACCACTCTCTGGGTGAAAAACCTCCCCCTGACATCTCCTCTGAACCTCCCACTCATAACCTTAAACCTCAGTACAAGTGACAATAATAAACCAAGACCAATACCAATACCTTATCTGTACCTCTCATGATTTTATAAACTTCTCTGAGTTCAGGGTTCTGTTCCTGTGACGGGTTCATAACCTGTACAGTTCACAAGTTGGAATTGTGGCTGTGAACTGAGTTCCCATGTGGCAAAAGATGCCGGCAAATCCATCCCATCACTCTCCCAAATGCTCATTCGTATGTACATAAGCCTGGTATATGTAACCTAGGAAGGACCTGTGTGCTGATCAAACACCAAGCAAATAGAATGTAAAATGGAAGTGTCTGGATTAATCATCATGGAACACCAGAAGCTTTCATGTGGGATGAGGTGCCGTAGGATTTAATATGTTCCCCACTGAGGCACGGTAGTGTAGCCGTTAGCGTAACACTATTACAGCACCAGAGACCTGGGTTCAGTTCCAGCCACTGTCTGTAAGGAGTTTGTACGTTCTCCCTGTGTCTGCGTGGGTTCCCTCCGGGTGCTCCGGTTTCCTCCCACATTCCAAAGATGTACGGGTTAGGGAGTTCTGGGCATGCTATGTTGGCGCCGGAAGCGTGGCAACACTTGCGAGCCGCCCCCCAGAACACCCTACGCAAAGGATGTATTTCACTGTGCGTTTTGATGTTATCTTCAAGATCTTATCTTATGAAGTGTTTGTTTCTAATCCAACACAGACCAATGGAGAGGAAATATTTTGGTCAAAAAGATTTGTGTCAAAGTGAGTTGGCACAGGCCTAATCCTTTTGCTGAATGGCACACTGAGCACAAGGTTGCTCCTGATGTCAACATTGCTGGAAGGATCCCACTGGCTGGGCATTCTGAAACTAGAGGGCATTGATGTGAGCATGTGGCAAGCGACTAGGGGCTGATAAGCTTTTCCGTCCCTGGAGGATTGTAACTTTGGAGGTCTGTCTCTCAGACAGCTGTGACTGCTCAGTCCTTGAGTATGTTTAAGACAGATTGTTAGATTTTTGGCCTAAAGGAACTGGAGGATATACTGGAAGCAGACAGGAAGGTGGACAAGGCACAGGATCAACCACAAGCTTATTGAATGGCAGAGGGGCCATACAGCCTAATGCTGCTCCTACCTCTTATGTTCTTATGAGTGTTCTATTTCCTTTGGCAATGCACAAAGTTTCTCGGTGCTATTTCTGCACCATCATTAATCTGTCTGAAATAAACAGGTTAATGACCGTGTTAAAACAGCGCAGTGACATTTTACACAAACATATTAACCTGTCGGCCACTGGAGAAAATCAAAACACCAGATCTGGAAAAGCACAAATGGGGGTGAAACTGAGTCTCATTCAGCAACACAGAGCAGTCAATAACCAAACTGCTTCGCAGCATTCAGGATTGAAGTCAAGTACATGGCCAGAAAACAGAGCAGCTCAGGTTGATGATGCATCCTTGGCTTGGCGTTGGCTCTTTGACTTCTCAGTTGGAAAGTTATGGGTTCGGTTCCACTCCTGGGGACTTTCGTGCTAATTCCTCAGGCTAATGTACCAAAGGCCTTACCCTGGCAGTGTTGGATGCACTTGCTTTGTGATGAAATCTTAAACTCAGGCATCCCAACTGACGTAAGGGATCCCATTGCAGTACTTGAAGTTCTCCCTGGTATCCCAGCCAACGTTCAACCCTCAAACAATGCTGCTAAGGAGAGATAGATTATCTGCTTAGTATTGAATGCCTTTTTGTGGAAGGATTATGCTGTATGCAATTGATTGCCAATTACTTTCATCATTTTAATGACTTTGCTACAAATGGGTCTCATGATCTCTGGGATACTCTTGGATGCTATATCAATGCTGAACTTGGCACTGTGTTAGATTTGATTAGTTTATTGTCATACACACCAGGGTGCAATGAAATCCCTTGACCGCATGCAGCTGACAGAGTAAACAGGGCACAGTAATAATAAATACAACAATAAATACAATGATGAGCACAAAACAACAGAACAGTGCAGAGATTGTAGTGCAATCTGAACTAGTGCAAAAAGAAATGCTAAAGTGATGATAACAGAGTCACCAGGAGAGGTAGAGTTAAGAGTATGAGAACATGGCAGCATCACTGGGATGGGGATATAAAAGAGATGATTGCAGTGGGGAAGAAGCTGTTCTTAAGTCTGGATGTCTGGACTTTCAAGCTCCTGAATCTTTCAGGTTTTGAGGAAATAGCTGCCCAGAAGGTTAATCCTGCACAGTACGTGTCCTATGTGAGGGGTTGTCTGCAATGGAGGGCAGTCAGGAGGGACAAGGTCAGAGTGTCATTTTCTGGGCTGCCATCTGCCAATCTGTGGTCCCAGCACGCCCTCCTTCGGAGCATTGGACAGTCTTGGAGTCAACCCTACACTCCTCAAGTCAAGAACTATGTTATAGAACACAGAACATAGAATACTACAGCACAGTACAGGACCTTCGGCCCACAATGTTGTGCTGACATTTTATCTTGCTCTAAGATCTATCTAACCCTTCCCTCCCACATAGCCCCCCCATCTCTCTAGTATTCATGTGTCTATCTAAGAGTCTCTTAGATGTCCCTAATGTATCTGCCCCCACAACCTCTGCCGGCAGTGCATTCCACGCATCCACCACTCTCTGTGTAAAAAACTTACCCCTGACATTCCACTTCCTTCAATCGCAAAATTATGTCCCCTCATGTTAGCCATTGTCGCCCTGGAAAAAAGTCACTGACTGTCCACTTGATCTATGCCTCTTATCATCTTGTGCACCTCTATCAAATCACCTCTCATCCTCCTTCTCTCCAAAGAGAAAAGCCCTAGCTGACTCATTCTATGATTATGATTGATAATTTTCCTTATGCCGAAATATTCTTTGTGAAATGCAAATAACATTGTGGTATCTGCACATGTGTGTGTCCTGATCATGCTAACACATCACACTGACCAGCAACTGAAACGGAAAGTATGTCAAAAATGTAATCACACTATTTATGCAGGAAGTGCATAGCAAGATCCCACCAACCGTAACATTATAATCTGATTTTGAAATAAAAACTGACTACTGGTCCCTGGACCTGAAACATGTACTATTTCTCTTGGTACGGGTGCTAACTGACCTGCTGGGCGTTTCCAGCATTTTCTGTTTTTATTTCCGATTTCCAGCATCTGCAGTTTTATTTTTAGTTTCAGTCTGATGTTGAATACTGACTGAAATACTCAGCATAAATCTTCTTCAAAATCAGACCACATCCATCTGAGATAGCAGGCAATTTAGCACTACCTTTGAAAGAAGGACTGCCAAAAGGCCAAACTCCCTCAGCAGAAACCTACTGTGCCAACCCAGATTTTTTTCTACTGAAACCTCTGTCCTGAGATTTGAAACCTCAGTCTTCTGATTCAGAGTGATTTCAACCACAGCAATGTATAGCTGATCCCACAGTAATGCAGTAGCTCAGTTATTGGACTGTCAGCCAGGAAACTGGGCCTTTGATCCAATGACCTGGGTTTAAATCCCACCAGAGCACTTGGGAATATAAATACAAATAAAAAAATAAACCTGTATATTTTTTTAAGTCTGTTCTCGGCAACAACAAGCATAAATCCATGAGAGTGATGGAAAAAAACTCATTTGATTCATGTCCTTCAGGAAGAAAATTAACTGCATTTCAAGGGTATTTGGACAGGGATAAGGAAAGGAGAGGTTTGGAGAGATATGAGACTCGCTAGGAAGGGAATCCTGGTTGGCATAGACCAGTTGGGCCCAAAGGTGTGTTTCTGTGTTGTTTGACTCCATGACTCTATGACCTCCTTTATGTAGCCTGTTTGTGACTGCAGACTCACAACACTGGAAAGGGTACAGAAGAGGTTCACCAGGATGCTGCCTGGATTAAAGAGTATGAGCTATAAGGAGAGGTTGGACAACCATGGGTTATTTTCTCTGGAGTGGCAGAGGCTGAGGTTTAAACCTGATAGAAGTTTATAGACTTATGAGAGGCATAGACAGAATCTTTTTCCCAGGATAGAAATGTCAAGTACTAGAGGATATGCATTTAAAGTGAGAAGGGGAGAATTTAAGGGAAATGTGCAGGGCAAGTTTTTTACACAGAGAGTGGTGGGTGCCTGGGTTGGTGGTGGAAGCAGATACGATAGTGGTGTTTAAGAGGCTTTTAGGTAGGCACATTAATATGCAGGGAATGGAGGGTTATGGATCATGTGCAAGCAGAAGAGATTTGGTTTAATTTGGCATTGTGTTTGGCCCAGCCATTGTGGGCTGAAGGACCCATTCATGTGCTCCACTGTTCTAAGTTCTATTTGGACTAATGAAGGGTGCAGAAGGTTAAAGTGTAGATGAGGGGTCTTGACCTGAAACATCCACCGTTCATTTCCCTGCTGGACCTACTGAGTTCCTCCAGCAATCTGTTGTTTGCTGCAAGAAGAAAATCTACCTCCTTTATGTGGCCTGTTTGTGACTCCATGTTCACCAATTTGGTTGACTCTTCTGCCTTCTCACATATTGAATGGCTATGGGTATTGAGTGGCAGCTTTGTCAACAACATCCACATCTCACGAATGAATACTTTTTAAAAATCCTGACTTAAACTCACCTTGTTTCCAGAATCCTTCACATCCTTGTCGAATGTTTCCTTGGTCAGATGTTTATCCTGCCATATGTACAATCTCAACACTTTCTAGGTTTTTATTCCAAGACTTGCAAATCTTTCCTCATTACCTTGTGGTTCTTTCCCACCAGGAAAATGCATGAGGTAATGACAGGGAAAGGGGGATGGCACAATGATGCAGCTGCTTCACAGCTCTAGCCACCCTGGTTTGATCACTATCGGAAGGATGTCAAGGCTTTAAAGAGGGTGCAGAGGAGTTTTACCAGGATGCTGCCTGGATTAGAGATCATGTGCTATCAGGAGAGGCTGGACAAACTTGGGCTCTTTTCCGTGGAGCGGCGGAGGCTGAGGGGTGATCTGTTGGAAGTGTATAAAATTATGAGTGGCGTAGATAGGGTGGACAAGCAATATCTTTTTCCCATTATTGTGCGATCCAATGCCAGAGGACATGCATTTAAGGTGAGAGGGGGTAGGTTCAGAACAGACGTGGGGGGTATGTTTTTTACTGAGAGAGTGGTGGATGCCTGGAATGCATTGCCTGATAGGGTGGTGGAGGCAAATTCATTGGGGGCTTTTAAGAGGGTCTTGGATGGGCACATGAATGAGAGGAAAATGGAGGGATATGGGCATTCTGTAGGTAGGAGGGTTTAGCTATGTCGGCACAACATTGTGGGTCGAAGGGCCTGTTCTGTGCTGTACTGTTCTATGTTCTATGATCCTGACCTCAGATCCTGTCTGTGTGCAGTTTGCTGACTGGTTGCATCACAGCCTGGCGTGGAGGTTCCAATGTACATAATCGCAGAAGGCTGCAGAGGTTTGTAGACTCAGCCAGTTGCAACACAGGCAAAACCCTCACCACCTTCGAGGACATCTTCAGGAGGCGGTGCCTCAAGATGGAAGCATCCATCATTAAGTACCCTCACCATCTGGGACATGCCCTCTTCTTGTTACTACCATCAGGGAGGAGGTACAGGAGCCTGAAGACCCACACTCAACGGTTCAGAAACAGCTTCTTCCCCTCTGCCACCAGATTTCTGAATGGCGCATGAACCCATGAACACTACGTCGTTATTCCTTTTTCTTTGCACTGTTTATTTATTTTAGTAATTTATGGTAATTTTATGTCTTTGCCCTTTACTGCTGCCGCAAAACAACAAATTTCACATCATATAAGTCAGTGATAACAAATCTGATTCTGATTCTGATTCTCCCTGTGACAACGTATAGTTTGTGGGTTAATTGTCTGCTGTGAAATTTCCTCTACTGTGTATGTCAGTAATAGAACCTGTGGAGGAGTTGATGGGAATGCTGGAAAAGGAAATAAAATGGGTTTAATGTAGCATCAGTGTAAATGGGTGGTTGATGGTCAGAAGGGGCTCAGTGGGCCAACAGGCCTGTTTCCGTGCTGTATGTCTCCATGAAAATTGTTATAAGATTGAACAGAGTGGGCAGTTAACAGAGTTCATTGGCTGAGTCAGACAGAACTGGAACATTCTCGGCTGAATTCCTTGCCAAGGAAAGGAACGCAACTTCAGAAGCAAAACCAAAAATTTGCCTGCCTGACTTAACAAGAAATTGGCTGAACTCAGAAGGTAAAGCCATGGGGACACTTGAATCCTGAGGCAGTAACTATATTCGAGGCTGCGATAGATTTTTTGTTTGGATTTAAGGGAACCATAGCGATGGGGCAGAAAAGTGGAACTGAGACTCAAGATGAGATAAGCTCTGACTTAATGGCTCTCGGCTTGCTCCAGGAGCGTAAAGCAAACTGCTGGAGGAACTCAGCAGGTCAGGCAGTATCTATGAAAGGAAATGGACAGTTGACATTTTGGGTCGAGACCCTTCATCTGCAAGCAGGCTTGCTCTTGTCAGTGTAGCAGTTAGCGTAATGCTATTACAGCACCAGAGACCTGGGTTCAATTCCTGCCACCATCTGTAAGGAGTTTGTACGTTCTCCCCATGTCTGTGTGGGTTTCCTCTGGGTGCTCCGGTTTCCTCCCACATTCCAAAGACGTACAGGTTAGGAAGTTGTGGGCATGCTATGTTGGCGCCAGAAGCGTGGCGACATTTGCGGGCTGCCCCCAGAACACTCTATGCAAAAGATGCATTTCACTGTGTGTTTCGATGTACATGTGACTAATAAAGGTATCTTATTTTATCATGCATGGGTGCAGAATTGGAGAGTTCCCTTGAAATACTGTTTGAGTAGGTTAGTGAACAGAGGGCATGCAGAGCAGCAAGGCAGCAACCTGAGTTTTCACTTCAGCTACTGGACATTGAGTGGCTGCTGTTTGAGTTGCAGTGGAAACCACAATATCAACGACTAGGCTGTGGTCAATGAACTAAATACATGCAACTAAGTTTCGCAATTTTGCTCCAACTGTCTACATCAATGGCGCTGAGGTCGAGAGGGTTGAGAACTTCAAGTTCCTAGGAGTGAACATCACCAATAGCCTGTCCTGGTCCAACCACATAGATGCCACGGCCAAGAAAGCTCACCAGCACCTCTACTCTCTACTTCCTCAGGAGGCTAAAGAAATTTAGCATGTCCCCTTTGACACTCACCAACTTTTATCGATGCACCGTAGAAAGCATCCTATCTCGATGCATCGCAGCTTGGCACAGCAACTGCTCTGCCCAGGACCACAAGAAACTGCAGAGTTGTGGACACAGCTCAGCACCTCACAGAAACCAGACACCCTCCCATGGACTCCGTCTATACTTCTTGCTGCCTCGTTAAAGCATCTAACATAATCAAAGCCCCACCCACCCTGGACATTCTCTCCTCTCCCCTCTCTCATCAGGCAGAAGATACAAAAGCCTGAAGGCACGTACCACCAGGCTCAAGGACAGCTTCTATCTCACTGTTCTAAGACTATTGTACAGTTCCCTAGTATGTTAAGATGGACTCTTGACCTCACAATCTACCTCATTATGGCCTTACACCTTATTGTCTGCCTGCACTGCACTTTCTCTGTAACTGTAACACTTTATACTGCATCCTGTTATTATTTTACTTTGTACTACCTCAATGCACTGTGTAATGAATTGATCTGTATGAACGGTATGCAAGACAAGTTTTTCACTGTCGGTACAAATGACAATAATAAACCAATTCCAATTCCAAATCTATTTAATAAGATCATGGCTGATCCAAACTGTAACCTCAACTTTGTATTCCCGTCTATCTTTGGGAATCTATCACTGCCTTGCTTATCAGCAACTTATTCCATCCCCCTTTAAAAATATTCAAAGACTCTGCTTCCACTGGCCTTTGAGAAAGAGAATTTCAAATACCTGCGATCGTCAGGGAGAAAAATATTCAACTCATCTCCTTCTTAACAGGCAACACATTTTTAAGCAGAGAGCTCTAATTCTAAGCAATCCAGGAAGGGTGTTGTGACTATCAATGAGCCACACAGAAATGGAGCTGTAGATCTAACAGGTTTTCATTCAGCACAAGTAAATACACAGGGTAGGGGAGCCCTGGTGAAAGAATGTCTGGGTAGGATCTCTCTGAACTCAACATGGAGTTTTATACTTCTTATGCACAAAGATAACAGCAGGTGATTTCTATAGTTACAATTGCATAGTTTACTTCAATATATTGGGTGTGGAGAAATGGTTCCACAGAATTACATATTTGTAATGGAGTACATCTTAACTGACTAGACCTGCTCTGATTACTCAAACGCCATTGTTCGCACAAAGTAATTCACATCAATATTCTGATGACATTTGCAAACAAAAACCCAGACATCCAGAATATACTTCTTTTACCAGAGTATTGTGAGGGTTGACTCAACATGTCTGATGACTGGTTGGATGTAGACCAATTAACATTGCCCTGTCGTCTGTAAATTTGGCCAATGCATAAGAGAATGGATATGTCAGTTTCCAAACCATATCTCTTAAGTGGCCCCCCGCTGTAAGCTGATAGCCTGCTCTCTTTACAGATGGTGCTGCTTGCCTTTGTAATTTCAAAATCAATTAAAGCTTATAGACTACATTTGAAAACAATTTGAAGACTGGTTCTTGTTTGTATTTATGACTACTATATCTTACACTTTCTGGCTATGGCTGCTTCTCCCTGACAAAGGGGGATCGTTCCCTTCACATCCACCCAATTTGAGACCCATCAGGATCTTAAATGTTTCAGTTAAATATTTCCCACTCTTCTAAACTGCAGAGGATGCAAGCCTAGTCTGTACAAACTTTTCTCAAAAGATAACCCAACCTTTCCAGTTATTATTCTGGTAAACTTTATCAGAACGACTTGCAATGCATTAGCGTCCTTTCTTTTAAAAGGTGAATAATACTGCGCACAATACTCCAGATGTGACCTCTCCAGTGCCCTACATAACTAGAGAATAACCTCCCTACTTTTGTATTCAAATCCCCTCAGAGTAAATGAGAACATTCTGTTAGCTTTTCTAATCACTTGCTGTACCTACATACTATCTGCAAATTATGCATCAGGACATCCAGACCCCTCTGCATTGTGCAATTGCTTCTTTTCCTACATTACTAAAGCAACTATACATCAAAAGAACTAACTTGACTGTAAAGTGCTTTGGGGATTTCTAGATTGTGAAAGCTGCTATCAAAATCCAATTCTTTCTTTCTTACAAGTGAGCAATTATTAAACAAGGTCCTCAAGGCATCCTGTGCATCAACGGGGGAATCGATAGTAGAAAGAGAAAGAAGAATAATGGGAGGAAAAAATACTTTGTTGGAGAATAAGGCGTTGTAATTCATCTTACTATGTGTTTCTTAAAAAATTCATCGTTCAAAGTAGATTAGTTGTATTTGTGGGGTCATAACTCAGGAGTATTTTCAAGCAAGAAAACTGACACCAGGCTATGTGAGGAGCAAATATTCAAAACCTTGGTTAAAGAGCTAAGTCGTTGTGGATCAGCGAAAGGTCAATGCAAGGAGAAGCTGAGGGAGTGAATTCTAGGACCTTGGGCCTTGACAATTGAAGGCACAGCTATCAATGGTGGAAGGATTAAATTCGTGGATGATCAAGATTTCCAGCACAGTAAAGTAGTTTTGGCTATGTGACATAAATATGTGACAGTACACTTCAGTCGGACTCTATTGGCTGCCAAGGACTTTTAGTTTTCCTGTGGTTGTGAAAATTGCTACCAAAATGCAAGCTCTTTCTTTATTTCTGTACCTCACAGCTTTTCAAACAGGCTGTCAATCTTCCATGATAGTTATTGTTTTCAATTTTGTAAACTCTTCCCGACAAAATATAACAAAGGTTAGTGGTCTCCTGAAAAAATGTATGGCAAATCATCTTGTCAAAACACACGGTTTATGTCATCTTCATAGCACATGGGTTTGATATGATTGACTCATAAACAATACCCTTCTTGTTTCTCAAGCAAGACAATTCACACAGATTTTTCCCTTATTTGTGAAGACAATGGTTCTTTGAATGAAATATTGATCACTTTTGCATTCTTGCAAGTAAACACTGTCTCTATTCAAAGATTAATTAGTCTGTGCTGTGATTAAGAATGGCATCGCCTAAATCAGTCAAATAACAATCTCCCTTACTGCCCCTTCCTCCACACAATTGCTGTGTTCATGGAATTTACTTTCCTCTGCTGAGACTGTTAGATGTTGAGGGAAACATTTGTTCCACCTTTTCATGATGGAAGAATGTGTACAAATATGGTCAGCAATGATGAGGAACACTCAACTATCGGAGGACGTAGATGGTCTAGTCGGTATGCAGAGAAATAGCAACAGGAAGTTACTCCAGACAAGTGTGAGGTAATACAATGGAGACACAAGAGACTGCAAATGCGGGAATCTGGAGCAACAAACCAACTGCTGGAGGAACTCAGCGGGTTGAGCAGCATCTGTGGAAGGAAGGGAATTGTCGGTGTTTCGGGTCCTGATACAGGTTTTCAACCCAAAACATTGATAATTCCTTTGCCCACACAGATGCTGCTTGACCTGCTGAGTTCCTCCAGCAAATTGTTTGCTGCTGTGAGGTAATACATTCGGGATGATGCAACAAGGAAAGGGAATGTGTAATAAATGGCAGGACATTGTGGTACAGAGGAACAGAGAGATCTTGGAGTGTATATCCACATCCTTAAAGGTAGCAGGGCAGGTCAATAAATGGATAGAAAGGCATATGGATATTTTCTTTAATAGCTGAGGCATACAACATAAGAACAAGGAAGTCATGCTGCAATATTAGGCTCCAACTTGAGTTCCGCATATAGTTCTGATCATCACGTTACAGAAAAGATGTGATTGCACAGGAGAGGGTGCAGAGGAGATTTATGAGGATGTTGCCAAGACTGGAACATTTTATGGGCAAGGATGGGATCGACTGGGGTTGTTTTCTTTGGAACACAGGGGACTGAGGTGACTCTTGATTGAGGTATATAAAATGATGAAAGGCCTCGACGGAGTAAATAGGAAGGACTGATTTCCCTTTGTAAAGGAGTCAGGAATTAGGGGGCATAGATTAAGCAATTTGAGGAGAAATGAGGAATTTTTTCAGCCAGAGGGTGATGGAAATGTGAAACCCTAAACACACTTAAACACTACTTGGATGTCTACTTGAAGAGCTGTAATGTGCAGGACTATGGACCAACTGCTGGAAGGTAGGTTTAGACTGGTAGCACCTCCAGTTTTCTCCCACATTCCACATTCCCACATTCCAAAGATGTACGGGTTAGGAAGTTGTGGGCATGCTATGTTGGTGCTGGAAGTGTGGTGACACTTGTGGGCTGCCCCCAGAACACTCTATGCAAAAGATGTATTTCACCTTGTGTTTCGATGTACATGTAACTAATAAAGATATCTTATCTTCTCAGCCAGCATGTATATGACAGGCTTTCTGTGTCGTGAATTTTCTATGATTTTAAACAATGTTGTCTATGGTTAGAATGAGGAGTCCCCTATTATCCAATGGAATGACTTTGAGTGTCAGAATAACTACAAACCACACCCATAAGGATACCAGCACAATCAGATTTTTGAACACTATCTTAATTAATAATGTTCATTGTTGAAAATTATGCAATTGTTCAGTGCATGTCAATAAAGTTCTGTGGTGCCCATTGGGTAAGTGAGTGTACACCACACATATGCAGAGGTCTATGTAGCCATGGACACCCACTCATGTTACTGCTGTAGACGAGGTTGCCCTTTTTCCTTTTTCTTCTTCTTCCTGGGCCATCGCTCAGTATTGAGAATGACTTGGCCCCACTCCAGTTTTATGGGTTCAGAGATGATTGATAAGACCAATGCGAGAACTGCAGATGAGCCAAGAGGCAGGTAGGTAGGTAGTTTGTGAGCAGATGAGCCCCTCCTGCCATCAACACTGGGCTGCCGTGTGCTCCTGATGCATGAACTCAACGTTCTCAATGCCGTTCTGAATGTTCCTTCTCCACCTTGAGCAGTCATGGGACAGGAATTCCTCAAAATCAAAGGAGATGTTTCATTTATTCGAAGTATTTGCAGGTTTTGGAGATCAGAATCAGATTTATTATCACTGCCTTAAATGACGTGAAATTTGTTGTTTTGCGGCAGCAGTACAGAGCAAAGACATAAAAATCTATAAATTACAAAAAATAAATAGATAGTGCAAAGAAAAGAAATAATGAGGTAGTGTTCATGGGTTCATGGA
The DNA here is from genome assembly GCF_009764475.1 of Pristis pectinata. Lineage (NCBI taxonomy): Eukaryota > Metazoa > Chordata > Chondrichthyes > Rhinopristiformes > Pristidae > Pristis > Pristis pectinata. The sequence continues at coordinate 12,136,357 of NC_067415.1, forward strand.
CCATTCAGAAATCTGATGGCGAAGGGGACGAAGCTGTTTCTGAATCATTGAGTGTGGGTCTTCAGGCACCTGTACCTCCTCCCTGATGGTTGTGACAAGAAGAGGTCATGTCCCGGATGGTGCGAGTCCTTAGTGATGGATGCTGCCTTCTTGAGGCACCACTTCATGAAGACATCCTCGATGGTGGGGAGGGTTGTGTCCATGATGGAGCTGGCTGAGTCTACAACCTTCTGCAGCCTCTTGCAATCCTGTGCATTGGAGCCTCCATACCAGGCTGTGATGCAACCAGTCAGATTGCTCTCCACCGTATATCTGTAGAAATTTGTAAGAGTTTTTGGTGACATACCAAATCTCCTCCACCTCTTGATGAAGTAGAGCTGCTGGCATGCCTTCTTCATGATTGCATCAATGTGTTGGCCTCAGGATAGATCCAGTGAGATGTTGACACCCAGGAATTAAATTTAGAAAAAGATGTGGAGACATTTGTTTTAAGTGAACTTCTCAACAACAGTTTGCATTTATACAACACCTCTGACAGCTATGCATACTAAGACATTTCACAGGAGGGCTATCAGACAAATCTGTTACTAGGTCACATATGGTGATGGTTGGAAAATGATCATAAGCTTGGACAATGAGAGTTTTAAGCAATGTCTTAAAGGACCAAAGAGAGGTAGAGAGGCAGTAAGGTTTAGGAAAGGAATTCCAGAGCTTAGTGTCTTGGCAGCTGAAGGTAGGCCTGATAGTGATGGACTGATTCCATTCGGCAATTGAAAGCTGTGGGGCTGGAGGAGACTACAAAGAGAGGGTTGGATGAGATTTGAAACCAGCAATGAGAATTCCCCTTTAAGAACAAATATTTCAATTATACTTGGGCAAATCAACTTTCTCTGAAGCGAAGTCATTTGGAAAATAGTGGCTGGAGTCAATATGAACTGGATCAAATGAGAGGGAAAAAGTGTACCGCAGCTGTTAGGAAGCAAAGCTCTGAACAAATGGCAACTACATTCATATTTCCCTTAATCAGATCGAAGCAATCAGCTTGAAAAATTTTCCCATATGTTTGAGAGCAACCAACATGCCCAGGGTTATTGCAAGGACACAGGCCACTACAAGGTTACAAAGTCTGGCTACAATTAAACACTCAGTGCAGAAATTGTGATGATGCTTCAGGGAGCTCATTCATTTCAGTCAGAAGTAATTATACGGCCGGGCCCTGTTTTCAGTGGAACAAAAAAACTCAAAAATAACATACCTCAAGTCAGCAGCTTAGAAACAGGGGACGTCTTCATAGTTATGTGGCGACAACATCACAATTTATCAATAGGGATGATCAATTCATCGAAATTAAGTCACAGCTCTCAAAACATGGATTCCTCTTTGGACAAGCTATCTGCTCTACCCAAGGCTGTCAAGATGTGCTTCCACTGGAATCCTTGTGGCTTTGTTTTTGTAGTGATTCAACAAGGCCTAGCTTGAATCCTTCAGCACTAAGTGTTGGCATAAACCTCACTACAAGTGAAAATGGGAACCAGCAAGGATGGATGGGAGACGGAGTTGGATAATAGTTGTTCCCAATGGTTTGTATTGTCCGTGTGTTGTGTGATTTTCCATCGCTTTTCCAGGATGCTGCCTGAATTAGAGGGCACATGCTATAAAGGAAAGGCTGGACAAACTAGGGTTGTTTTCTCTGGAGCAGTGGAGGCTGAGGGGAGACCTGATAGAAGTTTATAAAATTGAGAAGCATCGACAGAGTAGACAGCTGATATCTTCATCCCAGGGCTGAAATGTTTAGTACTAGTTGGCATGCAGTTAAGGTGAGAGGGGGTAAGTTTAAAGGGGATGTGTGGGGAAATTTTTGAAAAGAGAGTGTTGACTACCTGGAATGTGCTGCCAGGCGTGGTGGTGGGGGCAAATATGATAGAGGCATTTAAGAGGCTCTTTGATGGGTGGGTGAATATGTAGAAAATGGAGGGATGTGGACCATGTACAGGCAGAAGGGATTCGTTTAATAGGCATCATTAGCATCATTAGGGCAGGCACGGTAGTGTAGCAGTTAGCGTAATGCTATTACAGCACCAGAGACCTGGGTTCAATTCCTGCCACCGTTTGTAAGGAGTTTGTACGTTCTCCCCATGTCTGTGTGAGTTTCCTCCGGGTGCTCCGGTTTCCTCCCACATTCCAAAGGCATACGGGTTAGGAAGTTGTGGGCATGCTATGTTGGCGCCGGAAGCGTGGTGACACTTGCGGGCTGCCCCCAGAACACTCTACGCAAAAGATGTATTTCACAGTGTGTTTCGATGTACATGTGACTAATAAAGATATCTTATCTTAATTAGTGAGGCACAACATTGTGGGCTGAAGGGCCTGGTCCTCTGCTGTACTGTTCTGTGTTCTATTGTGTGTGTGTGTGGGTGTGTGTGTGGGTGTGTGTGTGTGTGTGTGTGTGTGTGCATGAGTGCGCACATGTGCATGCATGTGTAAAGGATACAAAGTAATCTTACTTTAACATTTGCATCAAGTTTGTAAAGCATTCAAACTTTTCTCCATCAGGACAGGACAATGCCAAGTCGCTTCAGTGAGGTTACAGCTTTGGTAAAACCTTGGGGATCTGTTACTTTCGATCCTGTAATTCCTTTGCAGTTTATTCTTCAGTTATCCAGCAAGCCTCTCTGATTAAAACCTTTGAATCTCCACCCAACAGTTAACATCTGCAACAATTGTGGCAAAATTAGCATCTCAAAGAAAGCGAGTGCAAACGGTTAAAAGGGCACACAATCAAAGCTGGCCAATTAATAAACAACATGTGTGTTTTACAGCACGGACTATGATAAATTCCCGGAAGTGCCTGAGCAGCAATGATTCCACTTTAGGGTTCAGATAATGTTCAAAAATGCCTCAAGTTTCACTTTGTCAGTTTGCGATATCATCAGACTACCTTGACGGATTACTGTCTTCTAACTCCGTCCTAAGGAACTTTTGTTCTGTTTTGTAATGTAACCAGAAGGTAACTGTGGGAATTGTGGCTTCTGATATGGTTTATCTAGATAACAGCATTGATTGTGTTTCAAAAATATAGCCTATTGTATAAGGGACTTCGAGGCATTCCACTGGAAAAGGCACTGATACAAATGCCAATGGATTTATATGTGTCATTTGGCAGCTGTACTCACAGTTCTATGAATCAGATTAAAACCATTTGATCCCATATGTTTGAGAGTTATAGCTCAATTGAAAGTGCTCCCCTCTTGAAGACAGAGAGTAATGGGCTCAAGCATTACTCCAGTGGTACTCCATCTAGACTGGCCCTTCAATTCTTTACTGAGGGAATCTCCTCCTCCATCTGAGGATCGAGCACAGTTTGCTGCCACTCTGGCTCTGTGGGTTCTGAGGTGGGAGATGAGGCCAATCTGGGACCTGCAGACTCTGTCGCACAGGGGGCAGGAGATGCTTGGTGGGGCAGCCAGGTAGGTACTTTGGAAGACGGTGCACCTTGCTATTTAGGCAGAGCATCTGTGAGCCCCTAACAAGTGTTCTCAATGCCATTCTTAAAGTTCCTTCACCATTTTGAGAAGTCAAAGCCTCCCATGAGTGCATGTTACATCATTTCAAGGAGGCTTTTAGAACATCCTTGATCATAGAGTCATAGATTTATAGAGTCACACAGCGCAGAAACAGGCCATTCAACCCAACATCCATGCTGACCAAGATGCCCATCTAAGCTCGTCCCATTTGCCTGCATTTGGCCCATATCCTTCTAAATCTTTCCTGTCCACATACTTATCCAAATGTCATTTAAAAGTTGTGCTTGCACCTGCCTCCAGCACTATTTCTGGTAGCTCGTTCTATATACGGATCATTCTCTGTGTGAAGAAGTTGCCCCTCAGGTCCCTTTTAAATCCCTCTCACCTTAAATCTATGCCCTCTCGTTTTTGACTCCCTTTCCCTGGGAAAAAGATTATGTGCATTCACCCTCTCAACGCCCCTCATGATTTAATACACCTCTACAAAGTCACCCCTCTGTCTCCTGCCCAACCTTTCCCTGTAACTCAGGCCCTCGAGTTCTGGCGACATTCTTGTAAATCTTCGTTGTACCCTTCCCAGCTTAATGACATCTTTCCTACAACAGGATAACCAAAACTGTACACAATATTTTCTTTTTGCCAGATAATCTTTTGCCAGAACAGAGCTTGAAGCAGAGTGTCTATTTCAGGAGTCTGGTGCCAGGAATATGAATGACATTGTCTACACATAGGAGACAGTTGAATGTAATTAGAACCTCAGTGCTGAAGATATTGGCCTGAGAGAGATCCCTAATGCTGGTTTGCTTAGCCTGCCAGCAGATTTGAAGGATTTTGTGGAGAAAGTATTGGTGTTATCTCTCCCATGTTTTCAGGTACCTGCTGCAGGTAGTCCCTATCTCAGAGACATATAGGAGAGATCATTGTTGTCCAGCAGATCATAAACTTGCTGCCAAGTTTGAGGTCCCGCTCTTCAGATACTCTTCTTCAGACAGCCGGAAGCTGTGCAGGAGGACGAAGGATCATCAATATACAGTATGCCTTCATTGAGAGGAAGCTCCCAATAAATGGGAAGTAGTCCATATTTTCAATGATCTTGTCATGGACCTTTATTGTCAGAGAGTGGTGCTTTGGAGGGGTCAGAGGGGGTAGTTTAATAGAATAAATTGGTGAATTAGTAAATTGGTTTATTATTGTCACATGTACCGAGGTACAGTGAAAAACTTTGTTTTGCATGCCATCCATACAGATCATTTCATCACATCAGTTCATTGAGGTAGTACAAGGAAAAACAATAACAGAATGCATAATAAAGTGTTACAGTTACAGAGAAAGTGCAGTGCAGGCAGACAATAAGGTGTAAGGCCATAACGAGGTAGATTGTGAGGTCAAGAGTCCACCTTAACGTACTAGGGGACTGTTCAGTAGTCTTATAACAACGGTATAGAAGCTGTCCTTGAGCCTGGTGGTACGTGCTTTCAGGCTTTTGTATCTTCTGCCCAATGGGAGGGGGAAGAAGAGAGAATGTCCAGGGTGGGTGGGGTCTTTGATTATATAGGCTGCTTTACCGAGGAGAAGTAGAGATAGAGGACCTTTATATTGCAGATGTTAAGCTTGAGGCCGATCCTTTCACATGCTACAGTGACAGAGTCGATCATGGCTTGGAGCTCAGCTCCTGAATGTGCTCATATGTAAGCATCATTTGTCTATTTATCCTTGATGACTGAGGTTAGACTCATCTTGATTCTGGAATGAAAATAACATCGGTTGTTCAGGACAGAGTGACAGTTAGTGTCCTCTGGATGGAACACTTTGAAAAAATATATCATCCATGAATCTGTCAATGAAGCAGGTGTCCTTGACTCCATTCTCATTCAGAATCAGAATCAGATTTATCATCACTGACATATGATGTGAAATTTGTTGTTTTGCGGCAGCAGTACAGTGCAAGACATAAAATTACAAAAATAAATAAATAGTGTGAGAAAAAAAGGAATAATGAGGTAGTGTTCATGGGTCATTGGATCATTCAGAAATCTGATGGTGGAGGGAAAGAAGAACAACAAAATATCAGGTCCAATCTCAACATCATCCATAGGCCAACAGGAAGTCAAGAAGTCCTTTGACCACTGAAAAATAAGAGAAGACTGCTGAAGTTCTAAAACTGGGTGGAGATAAATTTCATTCACAACTTCATAACCTCATCTCCCACATCTAGGATAAGAGAACTTGCCATGGGAGCACTGAGACATCATTATCAAAGTCATCTTCAAGAACTAAGACAAATCCATCTGTGGTATCAGAGGGGTATCCCTCTTGTCTGCCACAGGGAAAGATAGTGACAGAGGTCTCCTCAATCACCTCATCCTAATAGCTGAAGGGCTGCTCCCCAAATCACAGTGTAGATTCCATCCATCTAGAGGCAGAGTGGATATGACCTTCAACCAGACATCGCCTCCAAAGAAGTGCTGGGAGCAGCAATGAGCACTGTATGTGGTGGTTGTTGAATAGTTCTTTCATTAGTCATTGGAAGGGGAATGGGGAGCACCTTTCTCAGATTTGGTTTCACCCGGATGGAATGCAAACAATGATCTTCACAAATGTGTCCACAGTTAATCCAATCTCAGTGCAGACTGGTTTCAAGCAAGACGACATCATTGCCTCAACACTTTTTCTCTTTCGCTGCAATAGTGCTTCTCTTCATACTGGAGTGGAACTAGTCTACAAGACGTGGGGAGTGCGTCTCTGTCAGAGAAGCTACCTTTATGACAATGTTAAACCGAATCCTTTCTCATGTGAAGTAAAAGAATCCCACACGACTGTCTTGCAAAAGAGCAGATGAATTTTGCCTCGTGTTGACCAATATCTATCCCACAAATGAAATCTCTTTAATTTTACATTGTGTTTATGGACATTTGCAAACTTTCATATTAATTAACTCTATCGAATGTTAAACACTACTGGAAGTCATGAAAGGTGCTAACTTAATGCAAGAATTTTTAGTTATTCTTGCTAAAGAGAAACTTTGCTTGTTTAAGAAAATTTATCCTTAAGGAAGATTCCCATTGCCTACTTTAAATCCTAGTTAAACTTGTAACCTGGCATGAGGCGTTACATTGTTGTGGATAGAATGCCTACTATGGAAATGAATCTCAGCACATATCCTGGCAGAATATTGAAAACCTACCCATTGTGGTAGATGAACTTTGCCACCAATTAGTCAGTGGGTAATTTTACAGTGGAAGATCTTAAAGCTCAGAATCATTGGAACTGGTTATAGAAGCTCAGTTGCTGTTTCACCTGAGATCAGATAGTGAAAGAACTGTTTGCATTTATATAATGCCTTTCATTGCGTTGAGCCAACCCATTTCACTTCGCTAACAATGAACTACGTTATTGTAATGTGGGGAGTGTGGTAACCAATTTGTGTACAGCTACTCCTACAAACACCAATTTGATAATGACCATGTAATCTGGTTTAGCAATCTTGGTTGAGGGGTAATTATTGGTCAGGGCAATGGAAATAATATCTCTACTTTAGAACATAAGAGGAGCAGGAGTTGGCCATTTAGTTCCTTGAGTCTGCTCTACCATTCAACAAAATCATGGCCGATCTTCTACCTGCAAGACATTTTCCTGTGCATTTCCCATATCCCTTAATTCCATTAGTCCCTTAATTTTCTTGAAAATTACTTGGAATTTCTTTTATTCATCCGAGAGGATACTTGGGAACTCCGTTCAGCTTCTCAGTCAAAAGCTGAAACCTTTGACAGCACACATCTCCCTCAATGGTACACAGATTGTTAGGCTTTACACTCAGGTCTCTGGACTATCTAAGTTAATTAGTTAATTCTGGTTCAACAAACTAAGTTCAGACCAGAGACTGAAGCGTGCATTTCTACCACAGAAGATTAATTTCCTTTTTCCTGAAGAACTCTCAGTTTTAGACTGTATAATTTCTCCAGTGCTTTGACAAATGTTCACCTCAGAGGTTGTCACTGAATGAGGTAACCAATGAGTTACGTTAATCAGATCCTTTATAGAGAGAAGAAACTTGCACTTATATAGCACCCTTCACATCCTCCCAATTCGGTGCTTTTCAGGTATGGCCAGTATTATGGACAGCAAAGCAATCCATTTACACACAGCAAGGAGATAATAATTAGACTACTTGATTTAGTAATGTTGGCTAAGGAGTACATATTAGACAGGACACAGGCATAAATACACTCTTCTCATCAGAATAATAACAAGGTGAGGGAAAAAATGAGCCTCTGTTACACGAGTCCAACAGTGCAGCATTTCCTCAGACCTCTACTGCAATGGCACCTTAGATAAAATACCCCAGTCTCCAGAGGGGAAAATAAACCCACAATCTTTACTCAGAGACAAAGTGCTACCTCTGTCATCCCATCCAGTTTTAATTGGAATTGGAATTGGTTTATTATTGTCACTTGTACTGAGATACAATGAAAAACTTAATTTTACATGCCATCCATACAGATCATTCCAAAATATGAGTACATTGATGTAGTACAAGGGAAAAGCAATAAAAGAATGCAGAATATAGTGTTACAGTTACAGAGAAAGTGCAGTGCAGGTAGATAGGTTAGGTGCAAGGCCATGATGAGGTAGATTGTGAGGTCAAGAGTTAATCAAATGGCAAATAGCAGTTATCAGGTCTGAGGAATTTCAGTTATTACCAGTTAATCTAGAAAGCTGTAAGTGAAAAGGGGCTTGTGGTTTACGTTGAAATCGCTTTCTTTATTTGCTTACAGGTAAGCACATGCAACAATATAAGCAATAAGCTTGTACCAAGGGCTCAATTTCAGTTCTGGGAAACTTTAGGTTTTCTAGAACAATATTTTTTGAATTCTTTTCCCAAGGTGAGCTGGTTTAAACCTCATTTCCTTTACCTGATTTTCCCTCAAATGAATTAAAGTCTATTGTACAACACAGGAAAATAAAGATTACATTGCCTAATGATATTCATCCAGGATTGAATGAATTATGACACGCCTCATGGTAGGTTAGTGAATAATGGTTTGAGTATCAGGATGTTGGCACACAATGTATTTTCTTCAGTTTGGGTGAAGCTTTGTTCTTTAAAGGCCTTGACTTATAATTCTTATATGTAATTACACTCTGAGGTCAGTCAGAGTTTCATCGTTATATCGTAACAAAACATTGTGGGTGTCTGGTGGTGTTAAATTTCTATCTTCCAGGTTAGAAAAACACATTGAAAATGATTGCTTTAAAGTATATTATCTGAAGTGTGCCACATGCTGTGTAGGTAGGTAGGTCGGTAGGTAGGCAGGTAGGTAGGTAGGTAGGTAGATAGAGAGTTGGGATATAGTTAGATAGATAGGTAGGTAGGTAGTCGTATAAGGTATTGGAACAGATACATGAATAGGAAAGATTTAGAGGGATATAGGTCAAACACAGGCAAATGGGAATAGCTCGGGAAGACACCATAATCGGCATGGACAAGTTGGGCTCCATCAATTATCATGTTATTTGCAAAACTTACTAATCAAACCCACCAACATCTTCATCCAAATCATTAATATATGTTACAAACAACAGAGGCCCCAGCATTGATCCTTGTAGAACACCACTGGTCACAGACTTCCAGTCAGTGAAACACCCCTCCACCACTCCCATGGCCAAGCCAACTTTGGATCCAATTTTACCAACTCACCATGGATCCCATATGGCTTAACCTTCTGGACCAGCCTTACATGAGGGACTGTGAAGTGCTTTACTAAAGTCCACATGGACAACATCCACTGCCCTACCCTCATCAATGATCTTCATCAGTTCCTCAAAAAACTCAATCAAATTTTTGAGACAGGACTTCCCCCACACAAAGCCATGCTGATTTTCCCTAATAAGTCTCTGCTTTCCAAATGCAGGTAAATCATGTCCAATAGTTTCCCTACCATTGATGTCAGGCTCTCTGGCTGATAATTTCCTGTTTTTTTTCTCCATTGCCCTTCTTAAAGAAAAGAATAACAGTGGATATTCTCCTGTCTTCTGGGAGCTTGTTTGTGGCTACAATGATCTCTGTCAAGGCACCATCAACCTCCTCCTTGTCTCCCTCAGGCCCTGAGATTTATCCACCTTAATGTTTATCAAGACACCCAACACCTCCTCCTTATTATTATTGACATGCCCTACTATCACATACCCCTCCATAATCTCACCATTATCCATGTCCTTCTTCTTGGTGGACACCAATGTGAAGAACTCATTAAAGACCACTTGCTCTGGCTCCATGCATAAATTCCCTCCATTGTCCTTGAGTGGACCTAACCTCTTGTTCCTAATAAAATGCCTTGGGATTCTCCTTAATCCTACTTGCCAAGGACATTTTGTGGCCCCTTTTAGCCCTCCTAATTTCTTGTTGGGTCAAAGGTAAGGGGGGTAGAAAAAGAGAGGTGGGCTAGGAAGGGAAGAAAAGAAGAGGCATGGTTGGGGGTATGTGTGGGGGGCCTCCTCCCAGCCAGGAGAATTCCAAATGCAAACTGGAGGAACAGCGCATCATTTTCCGTCTTGGAACTTTGCAGCCTAACAGCATCAACATTGAATTCTACCCCTTGATGTAATCCCCACACACCCCCGTCCACCCCCATGCCTCTTCATTTCTTCCCTTTCCTAGCCTACCTCTCTTTTTTCTAACCCTCCTCCCCCTTTTTTCCTCCTTACATTTGACCCATCCCCTGGTGGATCTGGTCTCCCCTCCTCCCCTGTACCTACCTATCACAATATCTTACCTGCATCTATCTATGTGCCCACCCTGCCTCCCCTCTTTTGTCCACCTATCACTGCTCTGCTTTTCCCTGTTATATATTGGACTTCCCTCTTTCCTATCTTCAGTCCTGAAGGAGGGTCCTGATCTGAAACAGTGACCGCCTGCTTTTCTCCACGGATGCTGCCTGGCCTGCTGCGTTCTTCCAGCATCATTGTGTTTTTCATCCAGCATCTGCAGTCCTTTGTTTCTCTAACATTTGCTTTATTACCTCCTGGATCAGATTATTATGAACTCCATGTCAGGATAACACAACAAGGCATGGAAAATAGCATCTCAGGAGACCTAACAAAAGTAATCAGGCACAATCTGAAGTGATTTGAGTCACGGACATTATAGCCAAAATAATTGACCTGTTCTAATGTCACGGTGGCACATATTGCTCATGTGCTATAAAATCAGTAGAAAAAAAAACAAGTTTGCATACTCAAATCCATTGGTTTTACACTCTGCTGTGCAGGGATTTGAATCTCAATGCTCAATCATTACTTTAAGATGTTCAGAAAAATACTGACCTGCCTAAATTAATACCCTGTTAAAGTTGCGGATAAAGGAAGTTTCATGTAAGCCAACAAGCATCCTGAGCATTTTATTTCAAGGACCTCAAAATGGGGTTAGATTTATGCCTCCTTGTCCTTCCTCCTTCAGCGTAGGGTTTTTGTGATCAACAGCACTGATACATAAAGATGTAAGGAACGGGAGAACAGTAAGCCTCGAGCCGACTCCACCATTCAATAACGTCAGAGGGGAAAGATTTAAAAGGGACCTGAGGGACAACTTCTTCACACAGAGGGTTGTGTGTGTGTGGAACAAGCTGCCAGAGGTATGTGAATTGGAAAGATTTATTTATTTTTTTTATTTACAGCGTGGTAACAGGCCCTTTCGGCCCAACGAGTCCGCACCGCCCATTTTAAACCCCCATATTAACCTACCCGTACGTCTTTGAAATGTGGGAGGAAACTGGAGCACCCGGAGGAAACCCACACAGACACGGGGAGAACGTACAAACTCCTTACAGACAGCGACGGGAATCGAACCCCGATCGCTGGCGCTGTAATAGCGTCGTGCTAACCGCTACGCTACCGTGCCGCCCTAAGAGGGATATGGGTCAAATGCAGGCAAATGGGATTAGCTTGGATAGGCATCTTGGTTGGCAAGGGCCTGTTTCTGAGTTGTATGGCTCCATGACTCTAATTGAGCAGGTCTGATTATTGGCTTTGGCTCCCCTTTCCTGTCCAATCCTCATAACCCTTGATCCTGCTGTAATTCAAAAATCTATCACGGCCTCCAATAAAACACCACTTTATTTCATCTTGTTTTTATTTACCCTGAACCACCAATATTTTGGTCAATTTGGTCAATTTAAAAGCAATGCCTGTAGGTCACACAATGAGTTGCACAATAACTAAATCATTCAAGCGATTTTTTGACTCATTAACATATCTTAAATATTATTGGCCATTAAAAGGCAGTAAAGTTATTGTTGGACACCAAGAGATCTCATTTTGGCCATCAGGAAATTAGTCCATGTGACCATTTTGAAGCGGGTATCCTCGTCCATGCTAATAGTGTTCAGTTCTGGTTGCCTCATTATCAGAAGCATGTGCAAGCTATAGAAAGGGTGCAGAGGAGATTTACCAGGATGCTGCCTGGATTGGAGAGCATGTCTAATGAGGATAGGTTGAGCGAGCTAGGGCTTTTCTCTTTGGAGTGAAGGAGGATGAGAGGGGACTTGATAGAGGTGTACAAGATGATAAGGGGCATAGATTGAGTGGACGGTCAGAGGCTTTTTCCCAGTGCGACAATGGCTAACACAAGGGGACATAATTTTAAGGTGATTGGAGGAAGGTATAAGGGGGATGTCAGGGGTAAGTTTTTTTACACAGGGAGTGGTGGGTGCGTGGAACGCACTGCCGGCAGAGGTTGTGGGGGCAGACACATTAGGGACATTTAAGAGACTCTTAGATAGACACATGAATACTAGAGAGATGGGGGGGCTATGTGGGAGGGAAGGGTTAGATAGATCTTAGAGCAGGATAAAATGTCGGCACAACATTATGGGCCAAAGGGCCTGTACTGTGCTGTAGTGTTCTATGTTCTATGTTCTAATAGGAGGCCCAATGTCCTCATTTATATTTTTCTCTCTAGGGTTGTTCTCCAACTTGGGCGAATGGAAGATTCCACGCATCCAATGGAAACTTCTGAAGACTTGGGGAGTTGACCCGATCAATATTCATCCCTCCATCCACAGCACTAAAAGCAGATTGTTATTGTGGTGGGAGCTCTAAAGTATACTGTATGGAACCCAGAGAAGAGACCATACTAATGTGAGCCTCATTCATTGAGCCACAGAGTCAGACAACATGGAAACAGGCCCTTCAGCCCAACAAGTCTGCAGTGACCATCAAACACCCATTTACATGAAAATCAAAAAACTGCAAATGCTGGAAATCTAAAATAAAAACAAAAAATACTGGAAATATTCAGCAGGTCAGGCTGCATCTTTTCCCACAGATTTTAATTTTCTGTTTTAATTTACCTGTTAACAAAATCTAGACACTAGTTCAATTTTATTCTCCTATCAACTCCCTCTGAATTCTGCCACTCAGCTACACACTACTTACACGCAATTTACGGTGACCAATTAACCTATTAAACCACATATTATATAAGATGTGGGAGGAAACCGGAGCACCCAGAGGAAACCCACACAGTCACAGGGAAACCATGAACACCTCCCCACAGACAGCACTGGAGGTCAGGATTGAACCCAGGTCACTTGAACTGTCAGGCATTAGCTCGACTGGCTGGGTTTATGCTAAGTTACAGAGCTCACTTTTTCAACAACAAGCCTACTTCTTCTTACAAGCTTCTCTGATCCTGGCAGTTGCCACCTTAACATTCTCAGTGAAGTTTGCAATGTCCTGATTGTTCACTCATTGTACAGAAAAATCCAGTCTGTTAAACACTCTTTCATAAGTTGCCCTGGCTTGTTTGGGTTTCTCATAACTGACAGTTAGATGCAAAATAATTGGTTGTCATTTATTTAACGGAACAAATCACAGCTTCAGGGAGTTTCCCTAAAGCATACGGCTCAGAAGCCAGTTTGAACTGACATTTACAACGCATCAAAATAAACATGCAGCAGTCTTTTTTTTAAGCAAACTGCTTGTGCTCAATGCCTCAGACAGCTACTAACTAAAACTAGTCAGAAATACATATTCCTTTTGTCACTGCCAGTTTGTGGGTAATTCTTGCGTCTGTCAATATTTCTCCTCTCACTCTTTAATTTGTAACGTTGTGTGGAAAGGCAGATTCACTCCGAACATTGACACAAGATGGATTATTAAGGATGGCTGTTGCTTGTCCACTGGTTTGTGAAGCCATTTCCCATTGGGACAGAATGGTGTTTTCTGCAAGCACTTTGCCACACAAGGCACTGACCAGAATTCTCTATGATGCCACAAGGCTTTTCCGGTCCCTTTCATCATTTTCCCATTCCTTCTGCTTGACATTGTTAACACTTTTCCACTGAAACGTAGGCCCAATTTTGACAGATATAGATTGTATAGGGAGTGAGGTGGGGGAGGAGAGAGATGCTGGAAGCTCGGTGACCAAAGGTCTTTTGGTTCACCTGACCAGGTTTTCCCCTGAGCCATGGAGTTTGACCCTGCAACACATGAATTTTTATTTTGCCTGATGGCTACCTGATAGGAAGAGTCATCAAGTCATAGAAATCATACAGAAGAAACAGGCCCTTTGGCCCACCCTCTCCATTCTGACCATCAAGTAGCCATCCAAATTAATCTCTTTACCAGCACTTGAAATGTAGCCTTCTACGCCTTGGTAACTCAAGTGCTCTTCTGGGTACTTTTTCGATTGTGTGGGAGTCTCTGATTCCACCAACTTCTTAGGCAGTGTGTTCCAGATACCAACCAGTCTCTGGGTGAAAATATTCTTTCTCAGGTCCCCTCTAAACCTCTTACTCCTTACCTTAAACCTATGCCCTCTAGTCTTAGAGAACTCTGTCAGAGGGTAAAGTTTCTCACTATCTACCCTACCTATGTCTCTCATAATTTTGTTTACCTTTATCAGTGCACCCACCACCACCCCGCCACCCCCCACAGCCTCCACTGCTCCAGAGAAAACAAACCCAGCCTATCCAGTCTCTCCTGATAACCAAAACATTTCATCCCAGGCAACATTCTGGTGAATCTCTCTTCTTTCTTATCCCCTTTCCCATTGGGCAGAAGATACAAAAGCTTGAAATCATGTACCTCCAGCTTCTATCCCACTGCTATCAGACTCTTGAATGGACCCCTCCTACGCCAAAGAAGTTTTCATCTCCCAATGTACAGTACCTCGTCATGGCCCTTGCACTTTAATTGTCTCCCTGCACTGCACTTTCTCTGCGGCTGTAACACCGTATTCTGCATTATGTTTTTCTTTTTACTGTCCCGATGTACTTATGTTTTGTATGATCTGCCTGGATGGCGTGCAAACAAAAGTTTTCCACTGTATCTCGGCACGTGTGACAATAATACACCAATACCAATACCAACCTCCTCCTCACCACCTCCATTGCATTCAGATCCTCCCTCCGGTGTGGTGACCAGAACTGCACACCACACGCCTTGAAAAAATGCAACATCCACTATGACCTTTGAGAATATGTGGCTTGTGACCACTCAGTGTGGAGATAGAGCATGCAGGATGGTACTAAGAACCTTGAGTCCATTTATATGGATCACACAGAAGTTTGGTGTAAATAACAGTGCACCACCTTCCAAACTATACACCTGTCTGACCATCAGACACCTCTTGGTCCCATGCTGACCTCATCAGTCACTTCAGAACCCACAGAACTGGGCATGGAAACAAGACATCCTTGATCTTGGGGGAACTGTCTGAGAAGAAATGCATTCAGTCCTCTTTGTGCCTTGAATGTCCTATTGAGCTTAATCTGTGGATTATAAGATATCTTTATTAGTCACATGTACATCGAAACACACAGTGAAATGCACCTTTTGCGTAGGGTGTTCTGGGGGCAGCCTGCAAGTGTCGCCACGCTTCCAGCGCCAACATAGCATGCCCACAAATTCCTAACCCGTATGTCTTTGGAATGTGAAAATGTGGAATGTGGGAGGAAACTGGAGGTGCTACCAGTCTAAACCTACCTTCCAGCAGTTGGTCCATAGTCCTGCACATTACAGCTCTTCAAGTAGACATCCAAGTAATGTTTAAGTGTGTCTAGGGTTTCAGATTTCCACCACCCTCTGGCTGAAAAAATTCCTCATTTCCCCTCAAATTGCTCTATCCATGCCCCCTATCCATGCCTGGGGGCAGCCTACAAGTGTCGCCACGCTTCTGGCACCAACATAGCATGGCCACAACTTCCTATCCCGTACGTCTTTGGAATGTGGGAGGAAACCAGAGCACCCATAGGAAACCCACACAGACACAGGGAGAACATACAAACTCCTTACAGGCAGCTGTAGGAATTGAACCCAGGCCGCTGGCACTGTAATAGCGTTATGCTAACCACTACATTACCGTTATCTGATGTTGGAATCCCATTCAGGGCTCAACACTTCATCTCTTCCTCTACCAGCCAGACATTTTGTATGGGATGTCCCTGTATGTGGTTACTGTCTGATCTCCACCCTGGGGCTGTTCAGGTCACTGATCCTGCTGCCATCTGACATGGACACACCCAATCCACCTCCATCTCCTTTTTGCTGTTCGGATGATGGATTTTACAACTGCCCTCTGATGCAGCTCTTAGTTTGAAATTCCTCTCAGCTAGAAAATTCTGAGGTTCTTCCACACTGCTGCATGAAGAGAGCTGGAAAGAGTGCAGAAGAGATTTATGAAGATGTTGCCGGCACTCGTGGGATTGAGTTATGTAGAGAGGTTGAGCAGGTTGGGACATTTTTCATTGGAGCGTAAGAGAATGAGGAGTGATCTTATAAAGGTGTATAATTCCCTGGGTTGTGGAATCAAGAACTAGAGGGCATAGATTTAAGGTGAGAGGGGAGAAATTTAATAGTAACCTGTGGGGCAAATTTTTACCCGGAGGGTGGTCAGTATATGGAATGAGCTGCCAGAGGAAGTGGTCGAGGCATGTACATTAAAAACACTTAGAAGGTACTTGGACAGGTACGTGAATGGAAAAGGTTTAAAGGGATATGGGCCAAATGTAGGCAAATGGAACTAGCTCAGTCGACATAGGCTGAGGGGCCTGTTTCCATGCTGTATGACTCAAAGACGCATCCTTGATCATTCACACTGACTGAACAGTGGCTGCCCGCTTTACCCTTCTTCTGAAGTTCAGTTCCACTGACTTGAGAGAAATGGCTTTCAGAAATAAAATGGAGCATTTAGCTGCCAGCCGCTAAACCATATAGAGATGAAATTTCAGGCAATGCTTCTTAATGCAGTCCAGCACATGCCCAGTCAAATGCAGAAGTCGGAGATGAGCTGGAGGTCAGAGGAGAGTGTCATAGGTGACTTCCTCTTCCCATTCCTCACCATTAATTCCAGTAACAGAGCACCGATGTGCTGGGGAGAGAGGCTGGGTGCACTTTGCACTGGTCCCCACTGTACATCAGGGAGGGCTGTGTTATAGGGGACAACCAACAAAATGCTGGAAGAACTCAGCAGGTCAGGCATAATCTGTGGAGACCATTTCATTTCTCTGGGGTCATCAATCCTGTGGATAAAGCTAAATTCAGTTCAGAGTTTAAACAATATTTTACCTTACGTTAATGTTTGTAATTGATTGTTAGTATTTTCAGGTGTTTTAAATCTACTTGAATAATTTATAAATGTCTCTATCATAGAGTCATAAAGTGTTACAGAACAGAAGCAGGCTCTTCGAGCCATCTCGCCCATGCCAACAAAGGTCACCAGGGCATTCTGATGGCAGGGCCTCTGCTTTTGGCCACCTGAGGCCTAGTCACTACTCAGAGCCTGCTCCAGTTCACTGGGCACTTCTCTGGATTGCAACAGCTTCCAGAGGCAGTCCGGAGAGACCACTGAAATAAAAAGTCTTCATTGTTGACAGGAATTAGCTTTCCACATCCGCAAGGGGTAAGAGTAGATGGGCAGGGAGCTCAGGCAGCTGTCCAGTCAGCAGATTAGGCCCAACATCATGCAGCTCATTGTGTACATTTCCTCTGTTCCGCTTTTATCCAAGATATGCTTCAAGACTCACTACTTTGACATGTGACTCACAAAAGCTCCCATTGCTGCTTTCATTTTTGAGTCAGAGCTTCTAATAAGGAATAAGCCTTGCTTTGGTTACCATCTAATCATTACTGCTGTGGCTGACGTTTTTTTTTTAATTTTTACTGAAATGATTTAAATGCCCTTGGCAGCCAGCATTCAATATTTCTCTAAATTGTGACAAGCATGACATGTGCTTGTGCATTCAAGCACTCTATTATGCACGCTACAATGTTTTCTCAGATTTTAATTGAATCAAATATGGTCCCAGACTTGTTATTTTTAATTTGCAGCATTTGATTTCCAACATTGCATTGCACTGTTTGATAAATTATGCAGGCAATAATCTTAATTGTGCATGTTATTAAAACAACAGTAATTAGCTTTGATTAAAAAATTATACCGCAAGGTAGCTGAACACACATGAACAGACAAGCTCACCCCTTCCTCTGGTTCCTCTTCAATCTAGAACAAACCGAAGAGAATAAATTGATTCCGAAGTAAATAAAGGCCTATTTATGCGCAGAGATCACATTAGGCAAACCCACTGATATTTTAGTTTCCCAATTTACATTGTGGACCATCTTTTTAGGCTGGTAAAACACTCACAAATCAAAACCAATGGGTTGAAATGCTGGCAAATTATAAATGTAGAGGTGGGACTGTTGAAATGTAAATTCTGTCCAACAAACAGCAAGGGAAAATATTTATTCTGAGTTTTATTTAGGATTTTCTTTGAGTAAATTGTGATGAGTCTTGCTATTTTAAACCAAGATAATAAAAAATTAATCTTCGTTAATAAACTCTGGTAATAGAGTTGAAGACCCTTAATGAGGTGCCCATGGTGAGCAAATTGTTCCTTTTATCCAATCATTCACATTAAACAGATAGACAATACTCAGCAAGAAACTGCTTGTTATGATTTGCATTCTTCTTTTAATTACATATAATATTACAAATGAATATCTGCAACATGTAATGTCTTCCACTGAGTTTAAATACAATTTTGTTTCGGTTCTAATGGCAGCAGTTCTGGATAATCCTGCTAGCATTTCCTGGCATACGACATTAAGTATTGCTTATAACATGGTAATTATTGCTCTTAAACTGCCTCTTTATGTGTGGTGTCTGGTAGTTGACTGCTCTTGGGGTTGCAGCATTGTTTGGAGAAGCTTTCAGAGTCAGTCTGGGAGAGGCCATTACAATAAAGAGTCATGGTTGTGGGAATTCATGAGTCGCAGTAACTTGTTTCTACCCTTCACCTGAAAGTGAGACGGAGAACCCAGATATTACACCCACCTGCGTCAGCCCATCAGCCCTTTATAATCATCCATAGAACATAGAACATAACAGAACAGTACAGGCCCTTCGGCCCACGATGTTGTGCCGACATTTCATCCTGCTCTAAGATCTATCTAACCCTTTCCCCCCACATAGCCCTCCATTTCTCTATCATTCATGTGTCTATCTAAGAGTGTCTTAAATGTCCCTAATGTATCTGCCCCCACAACCTCTGCCGGCAGTGCATTCCACGCAACCACCACTCTCTGTGTAAAAAACTTACCCCTGACATCCCCCTTATGCCTTCCTCCAATCACCTTAAAATTATGCCCCCTCGTGTTAGCCATTGTCACCCTGGGAAAAAGTCTCTGACTGTCCACTCGATATATGCCTCTTATCATCTATGCCTTTTATCATCCATTCCAGAATTCTTCCAGTGGCACAGTAATTAGCATTGCCGCCTAACAGCTTTAGGGATCCAGGTTTGATCCTGATCCCCAGTGCTGTTATTTTCCTTGTGACCATGTGGATTTCTACTCTGTGCTCCAGTTTGCTCCAAGTTGCAGTGGTTTGCTGGTAGGTCAATTGACTACTGGAACTTACCCCTTGGTGAAGGTACATGGCAAAAAAATCAAAGGGGAATTAATGTGAAGCAGAATAATTTTCAGGGCTATTGGGAAGCAAGGAGAGGAGGAATGTTATTGATGATTTACAGGGAGCCACCATCAACCCAATAGGCCAAATGACCTTCTTCCATGTTCTATCAGGTAAGGAAATCAGCCTCCCATCTTCAACCTACCTCTTTTATGACTTTTACCACATCCCAATCACCTATTACTGCTGTGCTTACAAAATCACAATTGCACCTTATTGTCTACCTGCACTACACTTTCTCTGTAGCTGTGACACCTTACTCTGCATTCTGTATTGTTTTAGCTTGTATTCAATGCACTGTGTAATGAATTGATCTGTATGAATGGTATGCAAGACAAGTTTTCACTGTACCTCTGTACAAATGACAGTAATAAATCAATTCCAATTCCAAATTAGGTAGGATTATGAGCATAGACAAAGATGTAAACAGGCTTCAAAGGGTAGAGACAAACTGAATAAGCAGGCAAGAAATGGAAGATACAATATTTTGTAAAGTTTGTTTTTTGTAAAGTTTGTTTTGAAAGTTTGTTTGTTTGTTTGAAGGGAGAGCGTTTTAATGAATAATGGTGATGTTCAAAGGAATCTTGGTGTTCTTGTGCATAAGTCACAGAAAGCCAAAAGGCAGGAGTAACCAACAATTAGGAAGGCACTTTTGCCTTATTAATTATGGGAGAATTTGAGTACCTGAGTAAAGACATCTTACTACAATTATATTGGCCTTGGTGAGATCACAACTGTAGAATGATGTACCGTTTTTGTCACCTTACTCAATATACTTACCATCCAGGGAGTGCCATGAAGATTCAGTGGGCAAGTTCCAGGAATTGTAAGTTTGACATATGCAGAGTGATTGATTGGGACTGCATTCTCTGGAAGTCAGAAGAATGAGAAAAGATTTAGTTGAAACTTTAAAATTTTTTACAGTGCTCAACAGACTGGATGCAGGGAAGATGTTTTCCTGACTGGGGAGTCTAGAAGCATGGGTTGCAGGAGTAAAGGGGTAAATCACTTAGGACTGAGATTGCAAAAATGTTTTCAGGTACGGAGTGGTAAACCTTTGGACCCCTCCACTCCAAGAGCTCAGTCTTTGAGTTCATTCAAAACAGAGACTGATGGATTTTTGAATATTAAGTGAATCGAGGAATATGGGAAAATGTTGTTGAGTTAGAAGATTAGACATGATCTTGAGCAGACTTGAAGGACCAAGCAGCCTGGGCCCGTTCCTACTCCTTATGTTCTTATGACCCATGTTGACTCTGGTTCAGACTGGATTCCGGGTGAGGTAGTTTATCATTGCTGTGTGAACCCAATGCATTTAAGCCTCTCGCATTCCAAGCAAGACATTCCTGGAACACCATTAGTTGAACGTCAGGCAGATGCTCACAGGTTCCTGCGGGTAGTTGACTGTAGACGTGGTAACAGGTCCCGGAAATTGATGTGACCCAGGTCTGATTTCTTCCACACAATTCATCATCCAACAGAGCTAATTCAGGGCCCAGAGGTCTAAGACAAGTATGTGCAACAAAGAAGAAAACAGCATTCATGTCCTGAGGCAGAGTCTTGACCCGAAACATTGACAATTCCTTCCCTCCCACAGATGCTGCTCAACCCATTGAGTTCCTCCAGCAGATGGTTTGTTGCTCCAGACTCCAGCATCTGCAGTCTCTTGTGTCATTTTTATTCATTGTTAAAAATTCTGCATGTGATATTGCAGAACTAGATTTGCTGCATTTCCTCCATGTATAAAAGGGTCTTCCACACAATAGACCACAATGAGTAAATCATGCAGTTATCCCTTCTTAAATTTAGTTATAAGATAAGATAAGATATCTTTATTAGTCACGTACATTGAAACACAGCGAAATTCATCTTTTGCGTAGAGTGTTCTGGGGGCAGCCCGCAAATGTCGCCACACTTCCTGCGCCAATGTAGCATGCCCACAACTTCCTAAACCGTACGTCTTTGGAATGTGGGAGGAAGCCGGAGCACCCGGAGGAAACCCACGCAGACACAGGGAGAATGTACAAACTCCTTACAGACAGCAGCTTGAATTGAACCCAGGTCACTGGCGCTGTAATAGTGTTACGCTAACCACTACACTACCATGCCTGCCCCTAGCTTATCGGTATTAAATAGACAAGTCATTGACAATTTTACATTTGTACATTGGATCAGAGAGTCAAAGACTTTAATAAAATGGGTAGATTATAACAAGAAGAAATACTTCCACAGTAACTGATCTTTGATTTTATTACTGTCCATCAATACCACAGATCTGTGATATGCACAGTTCTGCTCATTAAAAAGTCGAAGCGTGTACCATCTTCATGGACACCATGAGGAGGCTCAGATCCCTGAGTGCTCCTTTGACTCAGTAGGTAAAGGCACCATTTATACATGGACCATGCAATCCAGAGAACTCTGGACTTGTTTCTCTCCCCAGCCACCCCCCTACCCTTCCACAAACCCACCAAACAACAAATAATCTTGAAAAGTAATGTTATGGATTACCGCCTTAGGAGGACAAAAAATCAAGAAAGTCAAGAGCCACCACCATTCTCTTCCCATTCACTCCCACACAGCACACACACCACCCCACACCCACACACACACACACACACACCCATACACACACACACACACACACACACACACACACCCACACACCCATACACACACACCACACACCAACACACACACACACACCCACACACACCCACACACCCATACACACACCCACACACCCACACACACACCCACACCCACACACACACACCCATACACACACACACACACCAACACACACACACACCCATACACACACACCCACACACACACCCACACACACACACCCATACACCCACACAGCACACACACACACACCCATACACACACACCCACACCCACACACCCACACACACACACACCCATACACACACACACACACGCCCACACACACACACCCATACACCCACACAGCACACACACACACACCCATACACACACACCCACACACACACACACCCATACACACACACACCCATACACCCACACCACACACACACACACCCCACACACACACACACCCACCCACTCCCCCCACACACACACACACCCAAACCCATCCATACACATATACTCACCCCCCACACCCCCCCCCACACACACACATCACACACACCCTCTCCCCAACACACACCCTCACCCACACACACACACACATATTCGAGAAAATATGAGCAGGAGTAGGACACAGAACAGAGAACAGTACAGCGCAGGAACAGGCCCTTCAGCCTACCATGTCTGCGCCAACAATGGTGCCGAATTAAACTAATCCCTTCTGCCTGCACATGGCCCATATCCCTCCCTTCCCTGCTTGTTCATGTGTCTGTCTAAATGTCTCTTAAATGTCGCTGTCCTATCTGTTCCTACCACCTCCCGTAGCTGTGCCGTTTGGGCACCTACCGCTCCCTTTTGAGTTTCCTCCTCTCATCCCCTCAGCCTCTGATGCTCCAGAGAAAACAGTCTGAGTTTGTCCAATGTCTCCTTGTAGCTTATACTCTCTCATCCAGGCAATACCCTGGTGAACCTCTTCTGGACCTTCTAGAAAGCTTCCACATCCTTCCCAAAGTGTGGCGACCAGAACCACACGCAATGGTCCAAATGTGGCCTAACTAGGGATGTTTACTGCTACAACATGACTCCCTGACTTTTATACTCAATGGCCTGAACAGCACTGGTCACAGACCTCGAGGGCAAATCAATTCTAACACTACGCTCTGTCTTCTATGACCAGGCCAATTTTGGATCCAATGTACCAACTCACCATAGATCCTATGTGACTACTCTTCTGGATTAACCTACCATTAGGGACTTTGTCAAATGCTTCTGGCGCTATCATAGCATGCCCACAACTTCCTAACCCGGACACCTTTGGAATGTGGGAGGAAACCGGAGCACCCGGAGGAAACCCACTTTCTCCCCGTGTCTGCGTGGGTTTCCTCTGGGTGCTCCGGTTTCCTCCCACATTTCAAAGACGTACGGGTTAGGAAGTTGTGGGCATGCTATGTTGGCGCCAGAAGCGTGGCGACACTTGTGGGCTGCCCCCAGAATATTCTACACAAAGATGCATTTCACTGTGTTTCGATGTATATATGACTAATAAGGAAATCTTATCTTCATCACTTCCTCAAAAAAACTCAATCAAATTTGTAAGACCAGGACCACCTCCGCACAAAAGCCGTGACATTTTCCCTAATAAAACCACACTTTTCCTACTGTAAGTAAATCTGTCCCTCAGACTCTTCTCTAATCATTTCACTACCACTGATGTGAGGAGCACCTGCCTATAGTTTCCTGGTTTATCCCTGTTCCCCTTGTTAAACAAAAAAACAACAGTGGCCTCCAGTCTTCTAGGAGCTTGTCTGTGGCAAAAGAGCATACCAAGACCTCTGTCAAGGCCCCAGCAATCTCCTCCCTTGCCTCCCTCAATTACCTTTGATAGCTTCCACCAGGCCTTAGTGTCTTAGAGTCATACAGCATGGAAACAGGCCCTTCGGTCCAACTCAACCATGCCGACTGTGTTGCCCAGTGAGCTAGTCCCATCAGCCCATTCTTGGCCCATAGCCCTCTAAACCTCTCCTAACCATGTAATTATCTAGATGGCTTTTAAATGTTGCTAATGTGCCCACCTCAACCACTACTTCTGGCAGTTCATTCCAAATACACACCTCCCTTTGTGTGAAGAAGCTGACCCTGATGTCCCTTTAAAATCTCTCTCCTCTGGTCTTAAACCAATGCCCTCTTGTTTTTAGCACCCCCTCCCTGGCAAAAAGACTATGTGCTTTCACCCTGTCTATGCCCTTCATGATCTCATCAGGTCAATTATTAACCTCTCAATCTCCTA
Source organism: Pristis pectinata (assembly GCF_009764475.1). Classification (NCBI taxonomy): domain Eukaryota; kingdom Metazoa; phylum Chordata; class Chondrichthyes; order Rhinopristiformes; family Pristidae; genus Pristis; species Pristis pectinata. The sequence continues at coordinate 12,160,757 of NC_067415.1, forward strand.
CATTCCACGGAATAAAGTCCTAGTCTACACAACCTCTCCTTGTAACTCAGGCCCCTAAATCCAGGCAACATCCTGGTAAGTCTTTTATGGACTCTTTCCAGTTCAATAACTTCTTTCCTATAATAGGGTGACCAAAACTGTACACAATACTCCTAAATTGCAGTTATATAAGACAAAAAATGTCTTATATAACTGCAACCTAGCTTCCCAACTCCTATACTCAGTGCCCTGACTGATGAAGGCCTGCGTGCCACACACCTTTTTCACCATCCTGTCTACCTGTGACACCACTTTCCACATTAACCACCTGAATGTTTCTCAATCCTCACACTTCCCCCTTCTTACTATCAACATACCCTAGTATATTGACACAACCCTCCCTAATGCTACCGTCATCCATGCCCTTCTCCTTGGTGTTTACTGATGCAAGGTTCTCATTAAGGACCCCACCCAGTTCCTCTGCCGACACACAAAAGTTCCCTCCTTTGTTCTTGGCAAATGTGCCCTCAAAACAGCCACTCCCAATCAACTTCCCCCAGTTCCTGCCTAATACTGTTGTAATTAGACTTCCCACAATTTAGCACTTTCATCTGAGGTTCATTTTTATCCTTAGCCATAATTATCTTAAAACATATGGAATTATGATCACTGTTCCCAAAATGCTCCCCAATGAAACTTCAATCACCTGTCTAGTCCTGTTCCCCAATACAAGGTCTAATATGGCCTCATCCCTGGTTGAACTTCTACATATTGTTTCAAAAAGCCCTTCTGGATGCATCAAATAAATTCTGCCCTATCCAAGCCCCTGGCACTGATGGAGTTTCAGTCAATGTTAGTTCTTCAAGCCTGCCCTGCCATTCAAAATGAACATGGCTTCTTTTCCCAGGCATGTCTCCACTGCCGTGCCAGCTCCCCATAGCCCTTAATACCCCAATCTTCCATCTCCACTTTAAATATCTCCATTGATCCAGCCTCCACAATCCTTCGTGGCAGAGAATTCCAGAGATTCACCACCCTCTGAGAGAAAAGATCTTTGCACACCTCAGTTTTTAAACAACCGCACCCGTATTTTGATTCAATGTCCCCTCGTTAGTGAAAACATCTCAACATCTACCTGGTCATGCCACTTTAGGATCTTATATGTTTCAATAAGGTCACCCCTCATTCTTCTAAACTCAAAAGAACACAGAACCCACTTCTTGAGCCGTTCATGGTAGGACAATCCTCACATTCAAGGAATTAGCCTGGTGAACCAATTCTGGACTGCCTCCAATGCTGGTATATCCTTCCTCACATAAGGGGACTAAAATTGTGCACAGTACTCCTGGTGTGGCTTCATAAGTAATCTGTATAATTGTAACAGTACCTCCCTATTTCTGAACTTCAATCCCTTTACAATAACAGCCAAAATGTAATTTGTCTGCTTAGTTACTTGATGCACTTGCCTGCTAACTTTCTGTGATTTACGTACAAGAACACCTAGATCCCTCGACATTTCCTTCATTTGCAATCCCTCTCCATTAGAATAGTCTGCCTTTTGATTCCTCTCAGCAAAGTGCATGACCTCACATTTTCCCATATTAAACTCCATTTGTCAAGTTTTCACCAATCTGTATCCTCTTGCACTGTTACAATGTCGTCCTCACAAAGTGGCCTTCCAACATCTTTTCATGTCACACTGGTACACACACACACACATACATACACACACAATACACATGCACCTACACTGAGACACTCACAGAGACGTACATTGGGACACATACACACAAACGCACAGAGTACATGCTCAGACACAGACACACACACACACACACACACACACACGCAGAGACACTCACAGAGACACATATAGAAACACACTGGTTGCGTCATGGTCTGGTACAGCAATTTGAATGCGCAGGAATGTAAGAAGCTGCAAAGAGTAGTGGACTCTTCCCAATACATCACAGGCACATCGCTCCCCACAATCAGTAGTATCTACAGGAGATGCTGCCTCAAGAAGGTGACATCCATCAAAGATCCTCATCATCTAGGTCGTGTCATCTTCTCACAGCTACCATCGGGCAGGAGGTACAGAAGCCTGAAGTCCCACACCACCAGGTTCAAGAACAGCAACTTCCCTTCAACCATTCGGTTCTTGAACCAACCGGCAAAAACCTAATCACTACTGTTTAGCAACACCACGACCACTTTGATCACTTTGCACTAAAGTGGACTTCTTTTTTATTCTAATTGTGTTCTTTCTTGTAAAAATTTTGTTTAATTTATGTTTTTCTTGTGCATGCGGCTTATATAATGCTATGTGCCTGTGATGCTGCTGCAAATAAGTTTATCATTGTACCTGTGTACACATGTACTTGTGCATATGACAATGAACTCGACTTTGACTTTGGCATATACAAATATACAAACAAATACACGTGTAAACACAACACATTCAAACACACAGACTCAGAGACACTCATAGAAACACATATACTATATATACCCATACAAGTGCACACACGCACAGAATACAGACATCTATGATATCGCCAATTGTTCAACTAATCTGTGTGACATCCTCTGCATATTATCATAAATTATTTAATATGAATCGATTAATGTCAATATTAAAATAGCAGACAGAGAAAGGCTTTGTGAATGTAACGAGCACTGAACCATCAAACCATGCCAGAAGCATTCTCAGTGACAGAGCCTGCCCCCTGAAGTCAAATGGACAAGGAAGATCTGTTAGTCCAATTGGGATCAATCCTCCAGAGGAAATCATAGTATCCATAACAATCCTTCCAAAATCTCTTAAAAGACTTCCAGATTTTTTATTTTTCTTTATATTTCTTTATCGGTTCCAATTGTTGGACATCTTTCTGATTTTCCTCACACCAACTTAAACCATTGCTGCTTTGTTACTGAACTAGTAGCTAGAGATTTGGCCTGGAGTTATGAGTCTGGTTGCCACCAAGACAGCTGGTGGTTCAAATAATCAAATCTGCAATTAAAACCAACACCATGAAACTGCTGGATTGTCATAAAAAACCCATCTGCTTCAGTAATATTCCTCACACCCACCAATACAATTGTCTCTCAAATGGCAAGGCACTGTACTCATGGGTCAATTAGAGATGGGCAATAAACACTGCTCTTTCAATAAAGCCCAAATCACCTTGAACAATTAAAACAAAATCTGCTGGTAATGCTCTGATTTCAAACAATGATTTGAGAGAGGAGTTCGAGGTTAATAGTATACAAGGTGGCAATGAACATTTTCGTTTCTATACTTCTGACCACTGTTTTAACCTTATTGAGTGACAAATCAATCAGGACTTTACTTAAGTTCATTTGTGGAATGTGGGCATTGGTATTGGTATTGGTTTATATTGTCACTTGTACCGAGGTACAGTGAAAAACTTGTCTTGCATACCGTTCGTACAGATCAATTCTTTAGACAGTGCAGATGCATTGATTTCATACAGAGTGCATTGAGGTAGTATAGGGTAAAAACAATAACAGAATACAGAATGAAGTGTCACAGCTTACAGGGAAGGGCATTGCAGGTAGACAATAAGGTGCAAGGTCAAACAAGGTATATTGTGAGGTCAAGAGTCCATCTCATCGTATGAGAGAACCATTCGATAATCATCACCGTGGGATAGAAGCTGTCCTTGAGCCTGGTGGTATGTGCATTGTTGGCAAGGCCAGAATTTCCTTGTCATAATGAATTACCCTTGAAATGAGTGGCTTACTGTGTCATTTCAAGATGAACTCTTGATCTCTCCAATCTACCTCATCATGGCCCTTGCACTGTATTTCTTTACCTGCACTCCATTTTCTCTGTAACTGCTGCACTATATCTGCATTCTGTTTTATTTTTCACTGATGAATGTACTGATGTATGGCATGACCTGCCTGGTTTATTTAATGGGTTAAATTGTGCTGAATTAGAGCAGGTGGTCTCGGAAGGATTTTAGATGTGGATGTCTAGAGATCAGATCTTGCATTGGGCTGTGCATTCCACTGTGAAACTCACCAGAGACCCCAGTGGAGGAGCAGCGAGTTTGTTTGGAAAAGGATTCCAGGTGTAAAGTGCTTAATACAAAGGGAGCCCTGGCAAGTAAACAGCAACCCGTTCATTTTATCCTGTGGGAGAAAAGGTTGGTGAAAGTAAGCCCTTAGCAAAAAACAAACTGCTGGAGGAACTCAGCGGGTCAGGCAGTATCTGTGAGAGGAAATGGTCATCTTGGGTCGACTCCTTTCATCTGGACCAGGGTTTTGACCCGAATCGTCAACTGTCCATTTCCGTCCACAGATGCTTGCCTGACGCATTAAGTTCCTCCAGCAGTTTGTTTGTTGCTCCAGATTCCAGCACCTGTAGTCTCTTGTGTCCCCCTTTTATATTTTACATTATTTTAATGCCATTAATTGTTTGGTAGATGCTATTAATTGCTTTTCTAATTTTTTTCTTAGAATCATTCATAGAATAATTCATGGAATTATTACAGCATGGAGGCCATTCAACCCTTCAAGTCTATGCCAGCTCCTAGTCGAGCTATCCCATCAATCCCATTCCCCTGCCCTTTCTTCCTAGCCCTGCAAATTATTTTTTCTTGTGCCCATTCAATTCCCATTTACATCATTGTAAACTATTTATATCTGCTTGAATAGTATTAAATACCTCTGACCATCAGTCTCTGACTTGAAAAACAAATCATTCGTATCCAGTATCTACGTTATGAAGGTTAGCTCTGCTGATACCAAGAGTTAACGATGTTGTCTCTGACACAATTACCTTTCCCTTCCTTCTTTTGGCAACTCACCAAGTTGCTGAGCTTCAGCTCTTTGGCTGTGCACAGCTATGTTTAGAAACATCAGCAATCACAGGTTATCAATCTACAGTCTACCAAACTGGACTACAAGAAGGTTGGAGACCAAGGTCTTATCAAAGTATACGATACTGTGAAGTAAAAATGCTGAATGTTTTTGCCCTCTAGTGATTGAATGCAGAAAATACTGCATAAGTTGGGAAATATCGCTGTCTCATCCAAATATCATCAACTAATTGTGTGTTGTGCTTTGGCTCAATCAAGTACTCTCAACATTGGTCTATTGCTTTGCACCTTAGTGGTGGTCCAGGAATTAATCAAGTTAGTTCATTTCATGCTGATAATTGATATTGAAGGACTGCATAATGTAATCCTGAGAATGGAACTTGTCATGTTTTTCATGGGTCACCAACAGAGAGAGAGAGAGCTATCACAGCAACCAAGCACACAAGCAAAGATGGAGGGAACCCGATTATATTTCTCAAGGCGCTTCCCATGTGTGACCAGACTCTGTTGTTGGACAGAGCCCAAACCAAAAATCTTATAAAAGCCACTTAATAACTAAAAGTACCAAACTTTTAACCTTTCAGCAGCTTACAGGGAACAAAAACTCCCTCACTTGCACTGCAATCACAGACACGTGATTGCAGACAAATAATGTGCAGGAATGATTAAGAATGAAGTGTAAAATCTCCCAGACAGTATTTATCCAAAAAGGCAGTATTTCTGAAGCATTGATTCATTACACCTGGATGAATTGGGGACACAGAGGGATGGAAATCTGTTAAGTTTTTAGCTGTGATCCTGTCAATCTGAAATTCTCTCCCTGAATGAAAAAATGCTTTGTCTGTTTTCTGTCTTAAATCTGTTCATAACATTACCTTCAGTTTGCAAAATCATAATTGATTCAGAGCTCAGTTAGTTGACCGAAAATACCTGGGAATTGTCAAAATGCTTTCATGATTCAGATTCAGATTAGTTTATTGTCATATACACAGTAGGGTGCAATGAAATTCCTTGCATGCGTGAAGCTCACAGAGTAAAGTGTATACACGGAAATAATAAATACAACAATAAATACAGTGACGAATACAAAAACAGCAGAATGGTGTAAATGCTGTAGTGCAATCTGAAATAATGCAAAATGTTAAAGTGACAATAACGGAATAACCAAGAGAGGTAGAATTAAGAGTCTGAGGACATGGCAGCACCACCGGGAAGGGGATGTGAAAGAGGTGCTTGGTTCAGAAGTCTGGTAACAGTGGGGAAGAAGCTGTTCTTAAGACTGGATGTCCGGGTTTTCAAGCTCCTGTATCTTCTCCCAGAGGGCAGAAGAGAGAAAAAAGAATGGCCGGGGTGACAGACATCCTTGACGATATTGTTGGCCAAGCTGAAGCAACGCACCATGAAGATGGACTGGATGGAAGGACATGATGAGCCTGTGATGGCCTGGGCTATGTTTACCACTCTCTGCAGGTCCCATCAGTCCAGAGCAGTTGCCATACCAGGCTGAAATGTCAACCCGTCAAGATACTTTCTATAGTGCATCTGTACAAGTTTGAGAGAATCCTTGTGGACAAACCAAATCTTCTCAGATGCCCAAAGAAAGTACATACACTAACATGCTTTCTTGATCACTGGATCAGTGTGGAGAAACCAAGAGAAGTTGCTGGTGACATGGATGCCAAGGAGCATAAATCTGTTGACCATCTCTACAGCAGCTCTGTTGATGAGGACAGAGTTATGTTCACCACCCCCACCTCCCCCACCACCACCACCACTCCCGCTTCCTTAGGTCAACAACCAACTCCTTTGTCTTCCTGACATTAAAGAATAGGTTGTTGTTCTGACACCATGACATGAGATGTCGATACATAAGTCAGTCATACAAGTGTTTCACAAGAGAGACTGCAGATGCTGGAAATCTGGAGCAACACACACAAAATACTGGAGGAACTCCACAGGTCAGACAGCATCTATGAAGGGAAATGAACATTCTTGGTGGTATACTGTTGCCAGACAATGTAAGGTTTAGGATGAGAACATTGAATATAATGGCATTTATCTTCTCACTTATCAAATTATACATCTGTCTTCTGCAAACTTACAATCTTCACAAGGTATCATGTGCCCACCCTATACAGTCTTGCCCTTCCAAATCTCTGTAATCTCCTCCAAACTTCTAAACCTCAAAGATCTCAGTCAATCCTGCCGTCTTATGAACCATCCACTTTCTTCACCTCACCCTTGAAGGCCATTCACCTGGATTCTCCCACCCTCCCCAACCTGAATACTCCCGCCCACTCCTACCGTAAGAGACTCCCTAGAACTTCCATCATTGACCAAACCTATCCCAACAATTCCTTCTTTGCTTTATTCAAAGAGGGGAAGTTCAAAAGAATGGTTTAAAGACTTTGACCATGAGACCATAAGACATAAGAGCAGAATTAGGCCATTCAGCCCATTGAGACTTCTCTGCCATTAGATCATGGCTGATTTATTTTTTCCCTCTCAACCTCATTTCCAGCCTTCTCCCTGCATCCTTTGACACCCCTACTAATCAAGAACCTATCAAACTCTGCTTTAAATATACCCAATGACTTGGCCTCCACAGCCCTCTGTGGCAATGAATTCAACAGATTCATCACCCTCTGGCTAAAGAAATTCCTCCTCATCTCTGTTCTAAAGGGACATCCTTCTATTCTGAGGCTGTGCCCTCTGGTCCTAGACCCTTCCACTACTGGAAACATCCTGTCCATGTCCACTCTATCCAGGCCTTTCAATATTCAGTAGATTTCAATGAGATCACCCCCCCCCCCCCCCAACCTTCTAAACTCCAGCAAGTACAGGCCCAAAGCCATCAAACACTCCTTGCATTAACCCTTTCATCTCTGGGATCATTCTCGTAAACCTCCTCCAAACCCTCTCTAGTGCCAGCACATCCTTTCTTAGATATGGGGCCCAAAACTGCTCACAATACTCCAAATGTGGTCTGGCCAACACCTTATAAAACCTTAGCATTACATCCTTGCTTTTATATTCTAGTCCCTTCAAAATGAATTCTAGACTGACATGCCCCCCTCCTTTTCCAGGAAGGTGCTTTCTCCAACTTTCCAGTCTTCCTGATTTCTCTCACTTTGCTGCCAATGTCCAGCACCCCCACCACCATTTGTTCACCCTCCCTCTACCAAACCAAACCAAAATCCAAATGATTTGCCCCACCCTAACCCACGCATCACCTGCTTAAACCATGCCCTCAATCATCTGCTTGACCCCACCTCAATTATTTGTTTGATTTGTCATCAATCAGACCCAACCTCATTCGAACACCCACCTCAGCTCATTTCTTCATCTCCCCTATGGCAGGACGTTATAGAGAAAGGATCTTTTCTACCACAAACATTGAGGTGGACTGTCGAATGAACTTCAGACAACCAACCCAAAAGTCACAGGCGGGTCTCGTTTTGGGCATTGCTGATTAAATTTCATCTAAAATCTCCCTTTAGAAAATCCTTTTCAGTTTACCTACACATTAATAGTAATCACATGACTGGATCAATCTGAATACCTCAACGCTCTGAGAGCTAATGTTATATTTATAGTCCTTTTTCCAGGGCAATCAAACTCCATTAGGCCCAGCAAGTCCATACATTTTTTTGCGATCAATCGCACCTTCGCAGCATACCCTTCAACTTCTTCTCTCCACAGGTACACTGAATTGCTGCTCACACCCATTTGCATCGTCTCCTTTCCTGATAACATGTTCTTACACTCTTTTTGGTGAAACATTCTGTTTGATTGCCCTTCTTACTCTTAATAGTGAGTACAGTTCAAAAACATTTAACTTGCTGCGAAGCGCACATTGTGAGTGTGAGGGTCGGGAGGACAGCAGGTCTAGGAAGCGACTACATAAAAGGAAGGCTTTCTGTTTAAGATCTCATAAATAAAAATCAGGAAGCATAGAGCGCAATTTGCAGAACTAAGGGAGTACAGAAACAGTGAGAATTCATGCTACAAATATTTGTTCACGGTCTTAAGAAAAAGGAGATTTGTATTTAAAGAGCACATACAGGACATTCCAAAGTAAAATTCCGATAATCCAGCACACTTGGGACTTTGCTGGTGCAGGATGAACAGCTTTTCCAAACTATTGGATGTCGTTCATATTAATAACACATTTCTAGTTCACTTCTTTTAGATAGAACGTAGAAGAGTACAGCACAGGAACAGACCCTTCAGCCCACGATGTTGTACCAAACTAATTAAACTGGTAATTAAAAGCCTAACTAAACTAGTCCATTCTGCCTACATGTCCATATTCCTCCATTCTCTGCATATTCATGCCTCTTAAAAGCCTCTTAAGATGTGCCTATCTTAGAGCCACTTAACACTATATTTATTTCTGATATACTGTCAAACAAGTTATTTTCAACAGATGTTTCAATTTACAAACCTTGTCCCTACCTTTGGAATATTATAGCACAGGTCCTGGAAAGGAAAATATCTGCCTCCACCACCACCCCTGGCAGCACATTCCAGGCACCCATTACTCACTGTGTAAAAAAACTTGCCCTGCACATCTCCTTTGTACTTACCCCCTCTCACCATGAATGCATACTCTCTAGTGTTAGAAATTTCAACCTGGGAAAAAGATACTGGCTGCCAACAAACGGTATACCTCTCATACTTTTATAAACATCTGTCAGGTCTCCCCTCAGCATCCAGAGAAAACAACCTAAATTTGTCCAACCTCTTCTTATAGCACATGCCCTCTAATCCAGGCAGCATCCTGGTAAACCGCTTCTGAACCTTCTCCATAGATAAGATATCTTTATTAGTCACATATACATGGAAACACATGGGCAGGCATGGTGGCATGGCGGTTAGCGTAACACTTTACAGCGCCAGCGACCCAGGTTCAATTCCGGCCACTGCCTGTAAGGAGTTTGTACGTTCTCCCCGTGTCTGCGTGGGTTTCCTCCGGGTGCTCCGGTTTCCTCCCACATTCCAAAGACGTACTGGTTAGGAAGTTGTGGGCATGCTATGTTGGCGCCGGAGGCATGGCGACACTTGTGTGCTGCCCCCAGAACACTCTACACAAACGATGCATTTCACTGTGTGTTTTGATGTACATGTGACTAATAAAGATATCTTATCTTATCTTATCTTACACAGTGAAATACATCTTTTTGCGTAGTGTTCTGGGAGCAGCCCACATGTGTCACCATGCTTCTGTCGCCAACATAGCATGCCCACAACTTCCTAACGTGTACGTCTTTTGGAACGTGGGAGGAAACCGGAGCACCTGGAGGAAACCCACGCAGACACAGGGAGAACATACAAACTCCTTACAGACAGTGGCCGGATTTGAACCCAGGTCACTGGCGCTGTAAAGCAGTATGCTAACGGCTACACTACCGTGCCTGTCCTCCACATCCTTCCTATAATGGGGTGACTAGAATTGTATTGCAATAAATTTCCCAGTGGACCTGGTAGGTTTAGTGCAAAGTAGGACCCTGGTCAGTTTGAAGAGAGTGTTGGCAACAGGGCTCCTGTAAGTGTCAGAACCAGGCGAATTAGAAGGAGGGTGGGAACTTGGACCCTGGTGAATGTCAGGAAGTTCAGGATCCAGGACCCTGGTGAGCAGGGAGGAATGTGGGAACTGGGAACCCAATGAGTCAGAAGGGAGTCGGGGAACAGTGGGTCCGGTGAGTTTAAAGAGGATGAAGCAAACCTTACCTGGTGAGCCAAGTGCTGAACCTTCACAATTTCTGATTTGTTGGATCATAATATGAGATTATGGGAGTTTTATTGTACAGCCAATGATATGCTTTTGGAGTAGAGGGATATGAAATTAATTGCAGGCAAGGGAATTGGTATAAATAGGTATGATGGTCGGCATAGAGATGGTGGGCCGAAGGACAACTCTAGGACTCTATGGCTCTTGAGTCACTTTTAAAATGCAAGAACATGATGGCCAACTTGCGCACTGCAAGCTCCCGTGAGCAGAAAAGTTACAATGACCAGATAGTCTAGCATTTATTAATATTGAACAAGGGATTAACGTTGGTCAGGAGACCAGGAACAACTCACTTTACTCCATTTCAAAAGGGGCTTGGGATCTTTGATATCCACATGGGAACACAGACAGGGTCTCGGTTTAATACCCCATCCTAAAAACTAACACATTTGATAGCACACCACTCTCTCCCCGTAATTTATTGCTGGAGTTTCTGATATGGTGTTGAACCTACCACCTTCTTACAATCACCCTCAAGTGACACTGGAACTGGGAATTATCACCTGGCCTTTTTTTGCATTCAGTTTAAGGGAAGTTCCGGAGTCGGCATGATAGGTCCATTACTGGTGGCTGTGCCAAGCTCCTAAACTCTGAAATTCCTTCGCGAGACTTCTCCTATTCTCTACTGCTGTCTCCTCCTTTAAAATGTACCAATCCTCTTAATCAATCTTTTGGTCAACTACTCTGATATTTCAGTATCAATTTTCACTTTATAATATTCTTGTTAAACACTTTGGGAGCTTTCACAAATATGTCATTGTCGAGTTTCTATATGAAGGTCATTGTAGAAATATGCTTATTTTTCTTTCTTCAAGATAGGGTGTGGTCTGGAGAGTGCCTCGATAGGTTATGTGAGGAAAAAAAACATGAAACCAAACCGTATTTGAAGAAACACATCAAGTCATATTCCTTTGTTTTGGCATTATCTTCATAGAGCTCATACTTACAAATATCAGACAGACATTTGCAGAAGTGTGTATCGATTGTTGTTTTAGATTTGTGTGAATTCTGCTGGAAAATGGCAAATCCAATCCATATGAAACTTCAGATGGATGCTTTCACAGCAGTTATTAACGTGTAACTGCATTTCACCAGTGGCTCCTTTTGCTTTCATTAAACATCGCTTCAAAGCTGGAAGGATGAATGCCGTGAAATACTGCATTTTGCTTGAGGGCAGCTTCACACTTTAAAACCCGGTGGTTGATATTTATGAGTGGCCCGATGAATGAATCTGTTTATAGATGGTGAACTGCTTTTACACTGAATGACATCTGTCTGTTATATTGCAACTGATTGAAATTGCTCATATGCTTTAGAAATGCTGGAAGATGTGGTTTCTTTTTGAACAAAAAAAATTGCTGGTGCAATCGAACGCTGAGTCACTTTTACACTTATATTCTTGAGTTGCTGGTTTTTGGGTCCTTAAGATAGTGGTACGTTTTGCAAAACTTTATGCTTATGCATATTTAATAGGGTGCCAGGGAGGCCCAGCTCTAGAAATCCCAAACTAGTTACTAAGAAAGAGTGAGTCAGGAGCAGAGACTCCCAAGTGGTTAGGCTAACATCAAAGGCTTTTCTGCATCTTAGCATCCTTAGTGCATTAAGCAGGCAGAAAGATCCCTGAATAAGACCAGGGTTTACATCTTCTGAGCTCCAATGGCACACCATTTTGCATCTAGTGAATTAAATTCCTATGCACATTTAGTACTGATGCTATAGTTACAATATTTACAGTATTTACTTACCAGGTTTCATACCACTTGCACCTAAGTTGGTCTTTTCTATCCTGTAACCCACTGACAACACAGGAAGCTTTGCAGGCAAATGATCTGTTAAATTGCCCTTTTAATGCTATGTTTCTGCTGTGTGTTAGTGCAGCATTGATTTTTATGGATATATTTCTAAAATTTTCATTAACTTATAGTAATTACTCTTGCCAACTGCTCTATTAAACTTGGTTTATTAAACGTCTCAGTCGCTAATGAAGTCCATGAGGCCCATGCCTGAGTTACCAGCATCATATTCCAGAACGGTTCCCAGGACCTTTTGTTAGTCTGATGACATTGAACTATTGGCTACAGACATCTCATCTTTGAGACTTTGGAGACTTTTCCAATGTCAAACACCTTCATACCAATGATCAATTTACACAAGCGCAAGACCAATCCTTTTCCACAGCAAAACGAACATCTATAATCTATGCATGATGCTGGCACTGCCAATGGTGGTGAAACCAATTCAGGGAGGGTGGGTCAGTGGGTATGCCTTTGATGTTTGTGCTATTGACTATAATGCAATCTAAAATGATAAAAAGACTCAGTGGCGGCAGAAGAAGAGAGTATCGATACAAAGAAGGGAGGTCAAGGCAGAATAGTGCGGCATTTTATAGATGCACCATAGAAAGCATGTTATTGTTGTGCATCCTGGCTTGGTATGGCAACTGCTCTGCCCAAGTCTGCAAGAAGCTGCAGAGGGTTGTGGACACAGCTCAGTCCATCATGAAAACAAGCCTCCCCTCGCTGGACTCTGTCTACACTTCTCACTGCTTCAGAAAAGCAGCCAGCATAATCAAAGACCCCTCCCACCCTGGACATTCTCTCTTCTCCCCCCTCCCATTGGGCAGAAGATACAAAAGCTTGAAAGCGCGCACCACCAGGCTCAAGGACAGCTTCTATCCCGCTGTTATCAGACTCTTGAATGAACCTCCTGTACATTAAAGATGAACTCAACCTAACAATCTACCTCATCATGGCCCTTGCACCTTATTGTCTACCTGTACCGTACTTTCTCTGAAACTGTAACAGTAACACTATATTCCGCATTCTGTTACTGTTTTCCCTTGTACTACTTCAATGTACTTATGTTAAGAACTGCTCTGTATGGATGGCTTGCAAAACTAAGTTTTTCACTGTATCTCAGTACATGTGACAATAATAAACCAATATCAATTCCAATTCCATTAAAGCTCAGAAGGTGTAAAGCCTGGTCTTATTCAGGACTCTCTCTGCCTGTTTAACGCACTGGGGATGCTAAGATTCTGAAAATCCTTTGATGCTAGCCTAAGCACTTGAGAGTCCTACCTCCTCACTCTCGATGCATTTCAAGTAATAAGGGAAAGATTTGCTCATTTTTACACAGGGCCTCTCTGGCCCCCTATTAAGACAAGGTGTACAGGATGGGAACGGAGAGCTCACTTGTGAAAGGTGTGTTCCTGTTGATGGATATTCTCCATTCCATCCTGTTAAAGTGGAGGTTCGATAACAAGGGAAGAAATTGCAGCAGGATAGGTCAAGACTTTAAGAGAACTTCAGAGAACCATTCTGACTTGGAAATTGGTATTGGTATTGGTTTATTATTGTCACTTGTACCAAGGTACGGTGAAAAACTTGTCTTGCATACCATTCACACAGATCAATTCATTACACAGTGCAGTTACATTGACTTAGTACAGAGTGTATTGAGGTAGTACAGGTAAAAACAATAACAGTACAAAGTATCACAGCTACCGAGAAAGTACAGTGCAGGTAGACAATAAGGTGCAAGGTCACAAGGTGGATCATGAGGTCAGAGTCTATCTCATCATATAAGGGAACCATTCAATAGTCTTATCACAGTGGGATAGAAGCTGTCCTTGAGCCTGGTGATACAGTATGTGCCCTCAAGCTCCTGTATCTTCTACCTGATGGAAGAGGAGAGAAGAGAGAATGACCTGGGTGGGTGGGGTCTTTGATTATGCTGGCTGCTTCACCAAGGCAGTGAGAGGTAAAGACAGAGTCTATGGAGGGGAATCTGGTTTCCGTGATGCGCTGGGCTGTGTCCACAACTCTGCAGTTTCTTGTGGTCCTGGGCATAGCAGTTGCCATACCAAGCCATGATGCATCCAGTTAGGATGCTATGTTCCTTCATTGTCACTTAATGCAAGTCCTGCAACTTCCAATCCAAAGCAACGTGGGAGTACCTTCACCAGCAAAACTCTGGTGGTTCAGGAAGGCAGCTCATTGCCACCTTCTCAAGGGCCATTTCGGATGGACAATACATGATGGCCTTGCCAGCAATGTCCACATCCTGTAAATTGACAGACAGTGCTTGCAGGAAAGCCATGAATGTGGTATCTATGGGTTGGATCTCCTAAGCCCACTTTGTGCACTCTCAGTTACTGAGACAATGGGTTGTCCATCCTAGAGACATAGATTCATAGCATCATACAGCATGAAAACAGGCCCTTCATCCCACTGAGTCCATGCCAGCCATCTTCCGTCTCCTGCCTTCATATTCTCAGGTAATGCATCTACCAGGAATCCATAATCTTTGTATTGCCCTCTTCTGAACTTTCAAAAAGGCCCACACATTTTTAGTCTCATATTTTGTATCCATTTAACTTTGGGCAGAGACATGTAAGTGCGCTGCCAGTAATTCTACAGAGCCTGTACAAGCTCCCTGTGCTGGTTTTGGGAGGCTGATCAAATGAAATTCTTGCAATAGTTTTGAGGTTTCTTTGGCTGAAATACATTGGTTGACAATTACAGGCTCACTGTCAGTGTTCTTTTGAAATTCCTGTTAATTATTTTTGAAGACTAACTGGCCCATTCCAAACGGGAAGGTTAATTTCTCGCTTAGGATAGCAGACCAGAAAATCCTTTCTCAATATGTCAAATCTCTGATTATTATTTCAGCCAAAGTGATCTCTGAACGTATTAATTCTTTGTAATAAGCACAGGTCATAGAGGCACAGAGACAAGTGACTAACGAGCAAAAACACACAAAGATTAACGACAAATAAAGGAAGATCTGTATTGCAATGTTCTGACAACTATGATTTATCTTTTGCAAGCACGTTGTCCATGCTCAAGAAATGGTCATGTAAAACCACACAAAAATATGTTGTTGGCCATTGTAACTGTCTGGTAAGGTAACTAATATACTACTCTGAGTGTTAAAAATCCAGCAGATGTTTACAGCTCCATACAAACATAGACCACAAAAAAAAACACAATAAATGTTTCCATGGAAAACCATACTGCCACATGTGCATCCTGCATGCTTATTAATGCATCTTGATAGATCTTTTGCCTGGATCACCAATATCCACAATATTTTTTGAGGAAGCAAATTTTGACCTGATTCTCAAGTAATTATTTTTTGGGTTAATGTATTTATTTATTAGGATCTGGGGAATTGCTGTCAAGGCCAGCACGTACTGCCCATCCATAATTCTCTCCGGAAGTTGGTGGTGAGCCACCTTCTTGAGCTACTGGGATCCTTGTGGTGAAGGTATTTCGACATCTGCTGGGGAGGGACTTCCAGCGTTTAGACTGAGTGACAATAAAAGAGTGGCAATATATCTCCAAGTCAAGATGAAGGGGAACAGTAGGTGTAATGTTCCCACGTTACTGCTGCCCCAATTCTTGGTGGTAGGAGTCATGGGTTTTGGGGACGTGCAAGGTGAGTATAACTGTTGTATATTTTATAGATGGTATGCACCGCCATAGAGTCATAGGTTCATACAGAACGGAAACAGGCCCTTCAGCCCAACTTGTGCATGCTGACCAAGACCCATCTAAGCTAGTTTCATTTGCTTGCATTTGGCCCATATCCCTCTAAACCTTTCCTATCCATGTACCTGCCCAAGTGTCTTTTAAATGTTGTTTATTGTACCTGCCTCAACCACTTCCTCTGGCAGCTTGTTCCATATACTGACCACCCTCTGCATGAAGATGTTGCCCCTCAGAACCTTTTAAAATCTTTCCCCTCTCACCTTACACCTATGCCCTCTAGTTTTTGATTGCCTTTCCCTGGAAAAAAGACTGTGTGCATTCACCCTATCTGTGCCCCTCATGATTTTATACTCCCCAATAAGGTCACCACTCAGTGTCCTATGCTCCAAGGAATAAAGTCCCAGCCTGCCCAACCTCTCCCTGTAACTCAGGGCCTTGAGCCCTGGCAACATTCTCGTAAATCTCCTTTGCACTTTTTTCCCGCTTAATGATGTCTTTCCTATAACAGGGTGACAAATCTGTGACGCAAAAATCCATGTGTGGTCTAACCAAAGTCTTGTACCAACTGCAAGCATGATGTCCCATTTCCTGTACAATTCCCTGACTGATGAAGGCCAGTGTGAAGGCCACTGTAATCATAGCGAGCTGGTGGTGGAAAGAAATGAATAGTTAGAGTGGTTGATAGGTGCCAGTCAAGGAAATGCAGAATGACACTAGACTCTGGTGGAACAGTTCCCACCTTTTGCCAGTCTGAATAGCCCCAGTTGCTTGCTTCCTGTTCTGCACCTGCTTGCTTGATCTTGCTAAATATCTACAGGTATTGTTTGAAGTCGCAGGAGGTGATTCTACATTTCTGTTAGGGCAACCCCATACAGCTATCTTATCACAAGTGGCATTCTTTTTATTTCATTTCACAGTCTTAAGAAATTTCAAAAAATGCTAAAAAAAAAGCTTAATGTTTCAAAAGGGCTTATTGAATGAGTAGTGATCTGAGACATTCTAAAATCATGAACAGTGCTCTAAGTGCAAGTACACTCTAAATTCTCTGGTGTGCAGCGCGCAGAGATATCCTGGAATATAACTGTGGTCATGAGGACGTAAGTCAAACTGATTTTGACAGACAATACACTGGTTCCATAAAGTAAAATGAAAGCTTTACACAATGTGCCAAAGATGTAAGAAGATCTCTGGAGAATGCAGAGGCAGACATACACATGCAAGTCTCCTTTTCAATGAATGATCTTTCTGCCTGCCTATTCTTCTGTCTGTCTGTCTTTCTCTATCTATCTATCTATCTATCTATCTATCTATCTATCTATCTATCTATCTATCTATCTATCTATCTATCTATCTATCTATCTATCTATCTATCTATCTATCTATATCTCCATTCCTCAATCTGTTTTATATCTCCATTCCTCTATCTATCTATCTATTGATCCAACTTTTTATCTCTATTCCTATCTATCTATCATCTATCTAGCTCTACTTGTCTATCAATGTATACAACAAAATGTAAGGGGTAGGGTGAACAGCCAGTGGTTGTTGTACATATCGACACAGGAGGAAGGATGAGGTCCTGTAACATGAGGTTAGGGAGTTAGGTACCCATTTGAAGAGCAAGACCTCAAAGGATGTAATTTCTGGATTGCTTCTGGTACTACGAGCTAGTATAGGAATAGAAGGACAGGTCAGATGAATGTGTAGCTGAAGGACTGCTGCAAGTGGATGGGCTTCAGGTTCCTAGATCATTGGGATTGTCTCTGGGGAAGGTGGGACCTGTAGAAGAGGGACAGAAGAGGGACCAAAACCAGAGCAGGACCAACATCCTGTTTAAACTGAGTTGGCAGAGGAAAGGGGCTCGGAGTAAATGTTCAGGTGGGGAGGTACAGTCACCTAGAGGAGAAAAAGTTAGTAAGTCTAGAAGGCAAAGCAGGAGGGTAAATGCCCATGAGGAGAATATAATGCTAAATTGCATTTATTTTAATGAGTACATCTCCCTTATTTTTAGTAAGGGAGATGTACTCAAAGCTTCATTTAACCATCGCTGAGACATGGTTGAAAGGTAGGCAGGACTGGCAACTTAGTATCCTGAGATACAGAATTTTCAGGCGCGACAGAGGGGGATATAAAAGAGGAGGTGGCATTTAGTGCAATTAATGCATTGCTTCAGTATTGAGGAGGATATCCTAAAAGATCCTCAAATGAGGGTAAAGATTCTGAACAAAAAGGACGTTGTCACTTTACTAGGACTGTATTACAGACCTCAAACAGTCAACAGGAGATAGAGGAACATTTATGTAGGTAAATAGCAAAGATAGGTGATAAAAATAGGGTTCGAGTACAAGGGGATCTCAATTTCCCAAATATTAACTGGAATTGCCTTAGCATGAAAGGCTCAGAGGGGGAAAATATGTGAGGTGTGTCCAGGAGAGCTTTTTGACACAGTATGTAGATAGACAAATGAGGGAAGGAGCTTTGCTGGACCTTGGGGAATGTAACCAGTCAGGTGGAGGGAGTGTCACTGGGGGAGCATTTTGGAAAGAGTGACCATAACTCTGAGTTCCTCCAGCATCATCTAGATTCCAGCATCTGCAGTCCTTTGTTTCTCCGACCGTGACTATATATTTCAATGGAGACACAAGAGACTGCAGATGATATAATCTGAAGCAACAAACAATCTGCTGGAAGAACTCAGTGAGTTGAGCAGCATCTGTGACAGGAAAAGAATTGTCAATGTTTTAGGTCGAAGCCCTGCATCCAGACAAAGTGTATTGATGAGGGTAGTGCAGTAGATGTGGTTTGCATTGACTTTAGTAAGGCCTTCAACAAGGTCCCACATTGAAAACTGGTCTAAACTGGTCCATGGGATCCAGGGCAAGTTGGAAAATTGGATCCAAAATTGACTTGGCAATAGGAAACAGAGGCTTATGGTAGAGGGTTGGTTTTGTGATTGGATGCTTATAGCTAGTGATGTTCCATAAGAATCAGTGGTGGTATCCTTGCAAATTTTAATATACATGAATGATTTGGATGTAGATTAGGAGGCATGATTGGTCAGTTTACAGATGACATGAAGATTGGTGGACTTGTTGACAGTGTGGAGGGTGACTTAGGCTATAGGGTGATATCAATGTATTGGTGAAATGGGTAAGAAATGGCAGATAGAGCTTAATCTTGTTAACTGTAAGGTGATGTATTTTGGGAGTACTGATAAGGCTAGGATACACGGCATGAATGGTAAGGTCCTTGGGAATATTAAGGAACAGAGAGACCTTGGTGTGCGAGTCCAAAGATCCTTGAAGGTGGCAGCACAGGTAGTTAATGTGGTTGAGAAGGGATAGGAGATTTTGACAAGTAGGGAGGTTATGCTCCAACTTTATAAAACAATGGTCAGACCTCAGCTGGAGAACTGCGCACAGTTCTGGTCACCGAGATACGGGAAAGATGTGATAGCTCTGGAGAGGGTACAGGGGAGATTCACCAGGATGTTGACTGGGAGGGAGCAGTCCAGTTATGAGTGGAGTCTGAAGCAGCTAGGTCTATTATCCCTGGAGCAAAAGAGTTTAATAGGCGATATGACTGAGGTACATAAAATAATGAGGGGTACAGATAGAGTTGACTGCAGGAAACTTTTCCCCATATCAGAGGTGAATAAAACTAGAGAACATGGATTTAAGATAAAGGGGTAACAAATTTAGAGGGGATCTAAGGAGGAATTTTTCATCTGGAGAGCGGTGAGTACCTGAAATCTACTGCTAGAGAGAGTGGTGGAAGCAGAGATGCTGACAGCATTTAAGAAATGCCTAGATGAGCACTTGAATGGCCTAAAATCTACGGGCCAAGTGCTGGAAGACGGGATTAATATGGATGGATGTCCAGTAGTCAGCATGGTTGTGGTGGGCCAAATGGCCTCTTTCCATATTGTATGACCCTATAACTCTAAACGCTATCATTACATAGTCCTTGAGACCTTCAGCATTGATCTTCTGGTGGCATTGCTTCTGATGTCACTGGCATTCTGGGATTCCACTAAGTCCATCCTTTTGAAAGTCCATGTAAACCACATCTACTACACTCCCCTCATCAATACACTTTGTCCTGATGCAGGGTTTCAACCTGAAACGTTGACAATTCTTTTCCTCCCACAGATGCTGCTCAACTTGCTGAGTTCCTCCTGGAGATTATTTGTTGCTTTAGATCCTAGCATCTGCAGTCTCTAAATGCTCCCCGAGTGACACTCCCTCCACCTGGTTGGCTACATTCCCCAAGGTCCAGTAAAGCTCCTTCCCTCATTGGTCTATCTACATACTGTGTCAAAAAGCTCCCCTGGCCACACTTCACATACTTTGACCCCTCTGAGCTGTTCATGGCATTCTGGCCAAGTTGACAGAGGTGGAGCAGATTAGGCAGTGATCCATCCAACAGCCACCATTGACCTGAAATGTATGTTAACTGCTGCCTGACCTGTTGCGAATTTCCAGCATTTTCGTTTCAGATTTTCAACATCTGTGGTGCTTCACTTCTCGTTAATTTTAAAAGTCAGACTGAGAGATTATTAGTGAAGCAAAAGGATATGAGGCAATTTATGGAAGTAGGTTGCAAATCACCCATAATGTCAATGAATGTGAAACAAGCAAAACTCCCCCATTGAACAATGTGCAAGTGGAAGATGAGTGATAGAATGTTTTTTACACAGCGAGTGGTGGGTGCCTGGAATGGGCTGCCGGGGGCAGTGGTGGAAGCAGATACAATAGTGACGTTTAAGAGGCTGTTAGATAGACACATGAATATGCAGAGGAATGGAGGGATCACGTACAGGCAGAGGGGATTTAGTTTAATTTGGCATTGTGTTCAGCGCCAACATTGTGGGCTGAAGGGCCTGTTCCTGTGCTGTACTGTTCTATGTTAATCTCAGGAGAAGTTGAAGGGGAGAATAAAATACAATCGGGTAGGGTTAATGCAAAAAATGGGTGCGTCCTGGTCAGCATGGACTCGGTGGGCCAAAGGGCCTGCTTCCCTGTTGTATCTCTCTGTGACTCTAGCACAGTGCTACGTGTGAGCAATAACACAGAGCCTGGCATCACTAAAAAGAGCAAAACTTTTCAGGGTTCATGCATTTACCATCCACTCCACTTGCAATATTATTCCTTTAAGAGTGGACTCATCCTTTTAGCATCCTCGTATCTTCCTGTACTTCTTTTATTATTAATGGTCTTTTCTGCAGTAACTACTGACCTTTTGATGCATGGAGATCAATAGGGAGCTGATAAAAGCCAAGTTCATTGCAGCCCATAATAAAGCGAGCCTGATTTGTTTGCTTACCTAAGTCTTCATCTGCCAGACCCATTATGAAATGATTTATAGGCCTCTACTCAATGAAATCATTTAAAGCATATTAGATTCGCAAAACAATCACCTATAATATGACAAGCTGATTCAGGTTGACAAGTAACCAAGTTGCCTCTGATGGCAAACAAGTTCCAGAAATTCTTATTGGATTATAACATTAATGGTACTACAGGGAAAATAAGATTCAATCATGTTACTTAAATTTAGTTTCAGCACCAAAATGTAAATGCAAGCAGTCTAGCTGTGAAACCCAGAGACAGGCACTCAAAAACCTGCCACTGGCACTGCAGAATATGTATTAAAAATTGCAGCACACAAAATTTTACATCTACATTTATCATCTATCATTTAAATTAATATTTATTAAATGTATGGACATTTTTTCACCTCAGCAAAGAAAATCAAGCTTTAAAATACAGCCTGCTATTTGTTTCAGAGTTTTTTGGTTGCTCCTGAATTTAAATCTCTTGTCGAGAAGCTCACTGGACTGACACCATTGCATTGCTGTGGGAGTGCTGCACTGTCAGAAGTACTATCCTTTCCAATGAGATTGCTAAACCCAGATTCCATAAAACAATTCTGAAGGAACTGCTCTTACCAAGCCCACAGGAAATCAGTGAGAGTTGTGAACACAGGCCAGTCTTTGTGATAGACTGGCCTGTGTTCACAACTCTCACTGACACCCCTCCACCGACTCTTTCTACTCTTCCCGCTGCCTCACGGAAGCAGCCAAAATAATCAAAGACCCATCCCACCCGGGTCATTCTCTTTTCTTCCCCCTTCCATCGGGCAGAAGGTACAAAAGCTTGAAAACATGCACCACCAGGTTCAAGGACAGCTTCTATCCTGCTGTTATAAGACTCTTGAATGGTCCTCTTGTACAATAAAGATCAACTCTTGATCTCTCACTCTACTTCGTCATGGCCTTACACTTTATTTGTCTACCTGCACTGTACTTTCTCTGTAACTTCAACACCATATTCTGCATTCTGTTTTTCTCTTTATTACTTCAACGTACTTATGTATGGAATGATCTGTCTGGATGGCACACAAACAAAAGCTTTTCACTGTATCTCGGTACATGTGACAATAATAAACCAATTACCTATTACCAATTACCAAGGAGAGTGGGGGAGTTTAACCCTGGCATCCTGGGCAATATTTATACCTCAGTCAATGCTACCAAATAAACAGATTAACTGATAATAATAACAATACTGTTTGTGGGAGCTTGCTCTGCACAAATTTCTTTACTCATTCCTTCTATTATGACAGTGACTACATTTCAAAGTATTTCATTGGCTGTAAAGCCAAGAACAGAAGTGAACTTATCAAGAAGAGGGAAGCAGTTATCCCCTGCTGGAATAAACACTTTGAAGAACTCAACTTTGAAGTCCCTGACATGATCACCCTTGACTGCATCCTGGTACAGCCTGCCGCCATTCCTGACTAACAAGAAATCAAAGGTCTCGGGGGTCAGGGTTCACAGAGATGCCATGGTTGTGACCAACTTTAATGTGACAAATTCATTGGCTGTGAATACAAAGAGGTCACCTTGCTGTCAGCCACATCACTGGGGTCCTCTTCAACTGTCACCTCCCAGTGGCCAGGATCTGTTCCTGAATTACATTGTGGATTCTGTCCATTGCTGGGCACAGTGGATATGATCTCCAGCATGCAATGGCTATGTGAGAAATGCAGGGGGCAGCACCAACCACTGCATGTGGTCTTTCCCAACATCACTAAAAACTTTGATTCCATCAGCCGGGAGAGAGCAGAACTTCCTCCTCAAACTCAGCTGCCCACAGGAATTCATACCCATATTGTGTATGCTTCGTAATGGCATGCAAGGTCTGATCCTTACCAATGGATTCACAACAAATGCAATCTCAGAAGACATTTAGACGAGTACATGCATAGGAAAGGTTTAGAGGGATCGGGGCCAAATGCGGGGAAATAGGACTAGCTCTGATAGATATCTTGGTCTGCACGGACAAGTTGGGCCGAAGGGCCTATTTCCGTGCTGTATAGCTCTACAACTTTATGACTCAGTGCAGACTGGTGTCAAGCGAATTTGTGTCATTGCCCCAACATTTATTACAATCTTTCTCACCATAATCTTGCATTTCGCCCCCAGTGGATTGGAGCTAATCTTCAGTCTGCAAGGGAAGCTGTTCATCCTATCTTGCCTCTACTCCGGAATGACGGAGACCCCAGCTGCAGCATGCAGACAACACATGCCTAAAAGCATGTTCGAATGCTGAGCTTCAAGTCATCATTGAACCTTACGCTAAAGCTTATGAGAGGATAGACTACAGACTTAATATCTATAAAACAAAGGTCCATGACCAACGTTCCCCCACTGCACAATGGCACACTGCAACAACAAAAATCCATGAAAACCCCCTGGACAACACGGAGCACTTCCCATATCTCAGGAGCTCCCTCCCAATAAATGATGAAATTCACTATCAACCCCGGTACATCAGCAGAGCCTTTGGCAAATGCCAAATACGGCAATCTGTCAAATACTATATATTTAGGGTGAGAGCGGGGAAGTTTAAAGAAGATGTGCAGGGCTAGTTATTTACACAGAGAGTGGTGGGTGCCTAGAACGGACTGCCAGGGGTAGTGGTGGAAGCAGATATGATTGTGGCATTTAAGAGGCTTTTAGATAGACGCATGAATATGCAGGGAATGGAGGGATATGGATCATGTAAGGCAGAAGGGATTCAGTTTAATTTGGCTTGTGTTTGGGGCGGACATTGTGGGCAAAGGGCCTGTTCCTGTGTTGTATTGTTCTATGTTCTCTGAGGAAAGGAGTACTTGAAGGCTTAGTTGTCAAACCTGGCAGAAAACTGGTCTCCTGGGCTGCAGTGGTCTCTGCCCTTCTGTATGCTTCTGAGATTTGGACTACTGACAGCAGGCACCACAAGGAACAGGAGAGATATCACTAAAAGTGTATCCACAAATTCTTCCAAATCCGTTGGCAGGATAAGTGAACTACCAGGTTCGAGAACAGCTACTTCCCTTCATCCATTTGGTTCTTGAACCAACCAGCACAACCCTAATCAATAGAGATTAGCAACGCTATGACCACTTTGATCACTTTGCACAAAAATGGACTTTGTTTTTCTTAGTTTTATTTGTGTTCTTTCTTGCAAAAATTGTGTATAATTTTTTTTCTTGTGAATGATGCTTATCTGATGCTACGTGCCTGTGATGCTGCTGCAAGTGAGTTTATCATTGCATCTGTGCTTACTATGTTGACTTACTATATTAGCAACGCTATAACCACTTTGATCACTTTGCACAAAAATGGACTTTGTTTATCTTAGTGCTATGTTGGCACCGACATGCTATGTTGACGGAACACGCCAACATGCCAGAAGCGTGGCATCACTTGCGGGCTGCCCCCAGAACACTCTATGCAAAAGATGAATTTCACTGTGTGTTTCAATGTACACGTGACTGATAAAGATCTTATCTTATATGACAAGGTTAGCATAATGCTATTACAACGCCAGCAACCCAGGTTCATTTCCGGCCACTGTTTGTAAGGAGTTTGTACGTTCTCCCTGTGTCTGTGTGGGTTTCCTCTGGGTGCTCCGGTTTCCTCCCATGTTCCAAAGACGTACGGGTTAGGAAGTTGTGGGCATGCTATGTTGGCGCCGGAAGCGTGGCGACACTTGCGGGCTGCCCCCAGCACACTCTACGCAAAAGGTGCATTTCACTGTGTGTTTCGATGTACATGTGACTAATGAAGAAATCATATCTTATCTTGACTTTGACTTTGTCCCATGTGAAAGCTTCTAGTGTTCTATGAGGGTGAGTCCGGCTTCTTCCATTTCACTTACTACCTGCCTGGTGTGTGATCATTGTGTTTGGCGCAGGCATCATGGGCGCAGGGCCTGTTCCTATGCTGTTCTGTTCTATGTTCTAGGTCCTCCCCAAGTTACAAACCTTTTCACTGTACCCTGGTACATGTGACAATAATAAACCAATTACTAATTACCCACTGTCCTGTGTTTTTTTTATCAGAATGAGTTCCA
The DNA here is from genome assembly GCF_009764475.1 of Pristis pectinata. NCBI lineage: Eukaryota > Metazoa > Chordata > Chondrichthyes > Rhinopristiformes > Pristidae > Pristis > Pristis pectinata. The sequence goes on from NC_067415.1 coordinate 12,186,279, forward strand.
TAATGACTTCAATCAACCTGCTACAAATACAATGTAACTCCCACTTGAAACATACTGGTTATAAACAGTGGAGGACAGCTTTAGACAATGCTAGCTAATATTGATCCACTGCTGAAACACTCAGCCAATTTAGCTGTGGAGTTAGATTTGGCTGCATTCTTCAATCCTGTTAATTAGCATCAGCTCAGAGTTGGAGCAATAGGATATTTATGACACAGAAGGAGATCATTTGTCCCATTGTGTTTCTACTGATTGGAAAAGAGCTATTCAAAGTAATCTGGCCTTTCCAGCACAATATGCAGAGTAAGAACAAAAAATGCTTAAAACCCTCAGTGGGTCAGGCAGCATCTGTAGAAAGGGGAACATAAGACGTCAGGACAGAAGCCACCACTTTCCAGGTAAAAAGACTTTTCCCTCCATTAGCATGTTCTCTGCATCAGAAGCAAGGCATGTGATTCATCCTGCTTCACAATCCTCAAGCATGTTCTGAGGAGCTATTGATCTAACCCCTGAGATCTCCAGAATTGCTGGATTTCCTTTCAATCAGCAGTTGGGAAATGTTTAATGTCCAGATCAGGATTTTACATTTCAGTGTCATGCTGAAATCAGGTTTATTATCCAGCAAGAGTGAATGCAGTATGGATTATTGTATTGACATTCCACTTTAGATCAGTATTCTAATCATGCAAGCTGCTGTTCACAAGATGCATGAGGAATCGAGACTATTAGGAGTGAATCTGTTCTTCTTGAGTGTTTTAGCAACATTCCAGAGAGAACAAGGATCAATGAAAGAAGAATAACTGTCCCTTGCACTTTGTTCAATATTGTATATAGAACCATGGATACCTGGGATTGAATTAAGGAAGTAAACTAATTAGAGGGTTCTAAGGTTTATGTAAGGAATCTAATAGATACTTGGGAATGAATTCAGGCCTGCAATTTAATTGAGAGGTTTAGAATATAGAATTATGGATACTTCAGAGTGATTACAATCCAAAATCTAATCAATGAGTTCAGAAGGTTCATATAAATAATAATGGATACCCGGGGGTAATCTAATTCAGGGTTCAGTAAGTTTACAGGAGGAATGATTGACACTTGAAAGTAATCCAATCATGAAGTCCAATGGAAATGGATATCATGCTGTTTCTTTAATGGATATCTTTCTGTTCACGATGACTGGGCAGAAGTCAAAAATCCCCTTCCTTCTCTAATATTATTTTTCAGTAATATTGTCATGAGGGCCAATAAACACTCAGCACTAAGTTCAAGATCAGAGTTAGAAACTATAGTCAAAAATGTGTATGTTAACCCTTCCAGATATCAAAATTGTCAAATGCCTTCAGTGCATCCTCTGAATGGAATAACTTTTCACCAAAATAAGCATACATGCAGATTAAGCATGAACAAAAGCAGGGTTTAACTTACCAACAAACTACCCATAGTCTCTACATTAACATTTAGGGCTGGCGGTTCTCCACGATCATCCTGAAGTCAACATGAGTTAAGGATTAAACTTCAGGAAATCCTCAGGAGAAAAATCATATGATTTTAAAAATAAGTTATTCCCTAAAAACTGAATTAGCCCTTTCCAAAAAGTAAACAGCACCTAAAACATGATTTGGGGGATATTCTGAAGGTTTTTTGTTCATTTTCAGAACCTGCCAAGATCTTATTAAGAAGGTAACAGTGAGCTGCCTTCTTGAACCACTGCAGTCCTTCTGGTGAAGGTGCTCCCACAGCACTGTTGGATCGGCAGCTGCAGGATTTAGATCCAGTGACAATGGAGGCCTGGCGATAGATTTGCAAGTCATCATGGTTTCCTGTTTTAAGTCATGCCCGTCAGAAAGGTGGACCCGGCGCTTCCTCTTACGCCCTTCCCTAACACTGATGATCTTTCAGTTATGTATTTCCCAGATGTGATGATGTCAGCAAACAATGCAATGCCCATTAATTACTTACTGACAAAAATTGGATCAAAATATCACCACTTACGATATTAGAAATGAACTCAAAGTTCATCCTGGTTGTGAAACCTTTATGATTTCAGGTGTTCCCCTCAGATATCATTTCCATGTAATAAAAACCATCTAATACAATGAAACTTGATCAGGTCCTGATGCAGGGTTTCCACCCGAAACATTGATGAGTCCTTTCCTCCCACAGATGCTGCTCGACCTGCTGAGTTCCACCAGCAAGTAGTTTGTTGCTCCATCTACTACAGTTTTTATCTATATAAAAAGTTGTTGCCAGCAGCCCTCAGAATAGATCAAGGCTCCTGTGAAATGATAATTGTACTTCACTGATGCCGATGGCAAGGCTTCATGACTACACGCAGCCATTGGACACATTGGCACACTCTATGCTCGTAGGATCTCTCCAGCAGAGCCATACACTCTTCCCCCTTCTCCCACCTCCGTATTCCCTTCCCCAACCCCCGCCTGACCCCTTGTCTATGGCAGTCTGCGGTAGCCATGGAGAAATCGCTTTAACAACATTGACTTAATTCCCAAGAGTCAGTGTGTGAAGTTCATTCCTACTTCCTGCTTAACAAATGGCAGTATTTGGGAAATGCGTAGGCTGGATTTTAGCACTTCTTAAAGGGAGTAAACCACAAGAATAATTTCTTAAAGCAAGTACATCTCAATTTTGTAATGTTTTGATGCCTTCCAATTTAGCACACTAAGTATGGATGAAATCCGATTTCTAGGCAAACGTTCATAATTCTCCATTTCAGTAGAGCTCATTTGTCTATCAGTCACAACAATGTAAGAGTTCTGGGAAAACGCTAATTGTGAAAATCACCCATCTGAGTCCAGTGGAGGCAGGTTGCTGCCCATTTAGTGGGTGAAGAGGATGCAAGAGTTAGGTTGCCAGATGTAGGAGTGAGATGAGGACATGAGGTCTTAAAATACTGGAACCTGCAGGAATATATTCAGGCAGACTTGGTCTCTCACTACATGAGAGTAACGCCATGCATGTAATTATGTTACGCAACCTTTCAATAATCAGGTGGGAAGAGTAGCATCAGAATTTAAGTACCACAGAAGAAGTCAAGTTTATTGTCATATGCACAAGTACTTGTATACAGAGTTGCAATGAAAAACTTACTTGCAGCAGCATCACAGGCACATAGCATCAGATAAGCAGCATTCACAAAAAAAACATAAACATAAATTATCCACAATTTTTATAAGGAGACACAATTAGAGTATCAACAATCAACTCAGATGACTTCCGCTATCCTCTGTCTGCACAACACCTGAAATAACACAAACTGACTTTTTTCCTTTAATATCAGACAAACAAATAACGCAATAAATAATTATTTCCTTAGAAAAACAGATTAGATAATATCCATGACAATATACATACTCTGTAGACTCTTTATTGGTCTTTTGTTCATTATTCTACTGGACTGACTCAATTGCCATAAGTTTACTAGGAGCTGCACATATTCATGTCTTCAGGAATTTCATCTGAACACAAATTGGAGTGACTTAAACTCATATTCAGATTTAAATGTCAATGGGTTACACTGTGATCTGTCCTTGCTACAAAGTTGTGTGGGTTACAGGGGTCTGCTGAGATTGTGAAAGGGGTTTACAAGGAAGGTAGTTATTTATATGGTACCCTTTACAACCTGAAGAAGTCTCAAGGCACTTTACGCCAACGAGGAATATTCACTGTTGTAATGTAGGGACATGGTCGGCCCACCTGTAAACTGGAAGCTCCCGTAAATGGACGGAACAGTGGTGCGGCTCGTAGAGATGCTGCCTCGCAATGCCAGAATCCTGGGTTCAATCTTGACCTCAGGTGCTGTGTGGAGTTTGCACGTTCTCCCTGCAACCGGCGTGGGTTCCTTCCACATGCTCGAGTTTCCTCCCACATCCCAAAGATGTGCAGATTGGTGAGTCAATTATCCACTGTGAAAATGCCCCTGGTGTGTAGGTGAGTGGGACAACCGCCGAGAATGTGGGAAGAATGTAAAACGGGATTAATGTAGGATTATTGTATATGGGTGATTGATGGTTGGCTCAGACATGGTAGACCAAAGGCTATGTTTCTGTCCTCTGTTTCTCTATGACTCCATCACTAAATAGCTATGTGAAAATACAATTTTTAGCATTGTTAATTTTCAGGGAACTACTTGTCAGTGAGCTCTGCTTAGCTGTCCTGTTCTTATTCATTTCGTGTCCTGAGATTTTCTACATCCACCTGATGTAGCAAATAATTTTGCAGAGAAAGCTGCAGGTACTCCAGGTCTCCAAAGCATATAGGAAGGCAGGGACCATTGCTGTCCTTTACATCATGAGTGTTGTGCTAGGTCTGAGGTTTTGGTCTTCAAATAACCATTCCCTCATGAGCGAAGTCTGTTCTGGCCCATTGAACACAGTGGTGAATTTACTCATTGATGTCTGCCTTCGCCAAGACTTGGCTCCCGAGATATGGGAAGTGCTCCATATCTTCCAGGATCTGGTCATGAACCCTTATTGTGTGGAGGACAGTATTTTGCAGTGGGGAGACTTGGAAGAGGATCGTTGCCTTGTGAACTTCGAGAGTAAGACCCATCCTCTTATATGCTTCAGTGAACAAGTCAACAGTGGTTTGGAGCTCAGTCTCCAAGAGCACACAAACTCAAGGGTAATCAGCATACTGCAGCCCGATTAGTGAGGTTCAAGGACCCTGCTTCTGGAGTGCAGCCAGCTTCGGAGAGGTCCTGAAGATTATTTCCACTCCCACGCCAAGTAAGTTGAAGGTGAGATGCAACATTATAGCCCTCATGACCTGCCCATCTATTCCCCACCTCCTTCCCTTTATTCCATGGTCTACTGTCCTCTCCTACTGGATTCCTTCTTCTTCAGCCCTGTGCCTCTTCTACCTATCACCTCTCAGCTTCTTATATCTCCCCCCATCCCCACCCACCTATCTTCCCTCTCTCACCTGGACTCACCTATCACCCACCAGCATGTGCTCCTGCCCTGCCCCCCACCTTCTTATTCCAGCTTCTGCCCTCTTCCTTTCCAGTCCTGATGAAGGGTCTCGACCCAAAATGTCGACTGTTTATTTCCCTCCATAGTTTCCATAGTTGCTGCCTGACCTGCTGAGTTCCTCCAGCATTTTGTGTGTGTTGCTTACAGCAAGAAGGATTGGAAGAAGTATTGGGGCAATGATGTAGCCTTTTTTGACACCAATCTCCTCTGAGCATGATTCTGTTGTGGATCAGTTGGTTAATATAATGGAGTAAGGTGTATGATAGAGATCAATTCAGTGGGCATCTGAATTTGAGGAGGATGTTCCATTGTCCCTCTCATGATGGAGTCAAGGCATGGGGGAGGTCATTAAAGGCCATGCATTCTGGCTGGTACTGCTCTCTGCATTGATGGAATTGGGAAGTAGTGAAGGTTAAGATAAGATATGATAAGATATCTTTATTAGTCACATGTACATCGAAACACACAGTGAAATGAATCTCTTGTGTGGAGTGTTCTGGGGGCAGCCCGCAAGGGTCGCCACGCTTCTAGCACCAACATAGCATGCCCACAACTTCCTAACCCATACGCCTTTGGAATGTGGGAGGAAACTGAAGCACCTGGAGGAAACCCACACAGACACGGGGAGAACATACAAACTCCTTACAGACAGTGGCCGGATTTGAACCCAGGTCGCTGGCGCTGTAAAGCGTTATGCTAATCGCTACACTACCGTGCCTGCCACTGTTCCTTGCAAGCTGCCATGGGAGATGTCTTGGTAGCCATGAAATATTGAACATCCTGTAATAGACAAGGGCAGGAGCTGTGGATATTGGTCATCTTGTAATAGACCAGTGTAGGACTTGTGGGATATTGGTTAACCTACGATAGACCAGTTCAGGAGCTGTAAGATACTCCTAAAATTATTCATCCCTGTGGATTTAAGTAGGATCTGCTCACAAAATCTAATAACAATTCACATGAGGCTCTGTATTTGTTTTTGTACTGTGGTGATTTATGAGGCAATTATGCAGTTAGCATTTGTTTTCATAGAGGAATATGATGAACATTTAATACAATGCAAACATAATGGTAAAATATTTGACTAAGATATATTTTGTTTTAAACTGATCTCAGTGTGAACGTGTGTGAGTTGGAATGTCAGCATAAGGATAAGTGAGCTTGAATGATGATGCATTATAATTGTGAGCATGTTTAAGTGCATGTGTTTGTGTGTGTTTAAATACTGTACAAAATAGATCGCATTCCTGACTTAGTCCCATCTTCATTATAATATAGGTAATAAACAGACTGTTCTGTCTGCCTATCTGAAGTCACCTCCAGTTTCTGAATAAGCTTTGAATGCAATGATATGATTGGAGATCATTTGGAGGGGATGTGTGGGGCAAGTTTTTACTTAAACTCAGAGAGTGGTGGTGCCTGAAATACACTGCCAGGGGTGGTAGCAGAAGCACATACAATAGTGGCATTCAAGAGGCTTTTAGATAGACACATGAATATGCGGGAAATGGTGGTAAAGGGATCATGTGCAGGCAGAAGGGATTAGTTTAATTTGGCATCACCTTCGGCACAGACATCGTGGGCCGAAGGACCTGTTCCTGTGCTGCACTGTTCTAAGGGGCAGACATGGTAGTGTAGTAGTTAACGTAATGCTATTACAGTGCCAGTGAACCGGGTTCAATTCTGGCTGCTGTTTGTAAGGAGTTTGTATGTTCTCCCCATGTCTGCATGGGTTTCCTCTGGGTGTTCCGGTTTCCTCCCACATTCCAAAGACGTACGGGTTAGGAAGTTGTGGGCATGCTATTGTTGGCGCCAGAAGCATGGCAACACTTGTGGGCTGCACCCCAGAACACTCTACACAAAAAGATGCATTTCACTGTGTGTTTCGATGTACATGTGACTAATAAAGCTTATCTTATGTTCTATGTTCTATGTTCAATGTTCTATGTAGATGTCCAATTTGTTGAGAGAAGTGTGTGTGACCATTTTGGAAAGAAAATGGATTGAAACCCAGCACAAGGTTGCTAGGGGTTCCAGGTAAATTGTTCAGAATGCTCAGGAAGATGTGAAACTCAAAACTGTCCTGGTAATCAATGGAAAACAAACTCCAAAGCTGATCAGTTCTGTGGAGATTTATTTAACGACTCCATCTATAAAGATGGGATGTTACTGTGTGGTAGTTGAGTTATTAGTTCATGACCTTTGATTCAGAGACAATAGTTCAAATCCCACCATGGCAGCTGGAAAATTAAATTCCACTGATAAGATAAAACTGGAATTTAAAAGCAAAAAATGATTTTAAATAACCATAACCATGATATTTCTGGATTGTCAGAAACAAGCAACTGGTTCGCCAATGTCCTGAAGGGAAGGTAAGCTGCAGCCCTTACCTGCTCTGGTTCCAGACCGACGAACGTGGCTGACTCTTAAATACCTCCTCATTTCAACTCCCTTCAGGGATGGACAATGAATGCTGGCATTGCCTGTGACTTCTACATCCTGTGGATGAATTTAAAAGCAAAGGTCAATTTTAGCTGTTTTTTCAATCTGTCAAACTAATTAGTGTCACTTCTTTCCTGGTTATCGTTGCCCTGGCTTGCTTGCACCATGACACAACTCATTGGCTCTGTCACCCAATTTAGGGGTTCATGACGCAGAACTAAATGGAACAAGTAACGATTCATGACATTTATTGAGGTCCCTCAATCACTGCCCCTGTTACAGTCACTGTAACTATTACAGTGTCAGAATCTGACTCATCATTAATAGAAAAGTGCATTACTTTAGCTACTTATAAATTTTCACTAACATCTGCTGGAATTTATTTATATAAATGTTAGTGTTTGTAAGATATATCTGCTCAAAGAAATAAGGAACTTGCATCTGTATTGCAACCTTCACAACCTCACTTATATCCTACATAGTAGCAAACACATGAATTAGGAGAGTGAGTAGGTCACTCGACCCTCAAGCCTGCTCCACCTTTCAATAACATCATGACTGACTGAACTATTACCTCAAATTCACATTCCCACCCACTCTGGTAATCTTTCATGTCCTTAAACATATCCAAAGATTCATGATGCTTCAATTGAAACAAAAAAGCCTCACCTCTGTCTTCAATGGGCAACAACTTATTTTTAAACAGTGATCCCTGGTTCTAAAAGTATTCCCTCCACATCAATCCGTCAAGGCCCTCAGGACCTTAGATATTTCGATCAAGTCACCTCTCACTTCCCTAAACACCACCAGATACAGGTGTAGGCTCTCTGTCCTTTCCTCAAGTCAACCCACCCATTCCAGATATCAATCTAGTAAACCTTTTTTCTGAGATGCTTCCATATTTTCTTAAAACAGAGGAGGAGGACATTTGGCCCATTGAGCTTGTGCTGGTTCTCAGAGTATTCCCATCAGCCCCATAACTCCACAACCTACTCTTACTCAAATGTCCATCAAAACCCCCAACTCTCCTTCCACTCACCTACATTATGGGAAATTTGCAGTGACCATTCAACCTTTCCAAAGGTGTGCAGTTTGGTAGGTTGAATGGTCACTGCAAATTTCCCGGAAGAACTCCATATAGTCATAGGAATAATGTACAAACTCAGACAGCACCAGAAATTTGAATTGAACCTGCATCTCTGGAGTTTTGCAGTTCTAACTGCTGCACCAGTACTGTCACCTTCCTAAAAGGAGACCAGCACAGTACACAGGTTCAGCAGTGATCTCACCAATGACCTATATAACTGAGGCACAACCCTTCTACTTTTGTATTCAGTTCCCCTATCAACTAATAATAACAATCTGTTAACTTTCCTAATTGCTGGCTGCCTGAAATACATTAATGATTGGGATTTGAAGGTTGCACAAAACTCAGGAAATGTGGTAAACTGAGAAATACAGTAACCGACTCCAGGAGGACAGAGACCGTTGAAATGTGCAAACGTGGCAGATAATACTAAACCAATTCCAATTCCAGAAAAAGGTCAAGGGATAATTTAATGGAGAGGTCAAATCATGAGTAAGTAAAGTAAAATTGTTTCTACTTGCAGTTGGCTCAGTAAGCAGAGGACTCAGATTTAAAGAATTTGGGCGGAGTAGAGGTAGAAGAATTTAAGGTTTTAAGATATCTTTATTAGTCACATGTACATCAAAACACACAGTGAAATTCATCTTTGCGTAGAGTGTTCTGGGGGCAGCCCGCAAGTGTCGCCACGCTTCCGGTGCCAACGCAGCATGCCCACAACTTCCTAACCCGTACGTCTTTGGAATGTGGGAGGAAACTGGAGCAGCCGGAGGAAACCCACCCAGACACGGGGAGAACGTACAAACTTCTTAAAGACAGCGGCCAGAACTGGCACTGTAATAGCGTTACGTTAACTGCTACACTACCGTACCTGCCTCTAATAAATCTGATGCTGATTCTGATGTGGGAAGAACTCAGAAAATTCTCCTGTGCAAAATTGAGTTCACAAGCCTCTGTTTTCTTCCTAGTTCCCAGCTTGTTCACCTTGTACACGGTTAAACCTGACACAAATGCACAAAAAGTCTTCTTGAAGGTGAATGGAAGCTGTTGGATGTCAAGAATAAAGGAAAATAAAACAAAACATACTGCAATACTCAGCAGGTTAGGCAGGACCTGTGGAGAGAAAAACAGAGTTAATGCCTCAGATCAAGGATTTTTTTAATCAAGTTAGATAAATTAGAAATAAAACAGATTTTAAGCTGGAGAGGTGGGGAGAAGAAGAGGAAGACCAGGAGGAAGTGGAAGTTTTTTCAACTTTTGTTCTCAGGTGTCAGGAGTGAGACTTGAAACCACCACCTCTTCATTTAGTTGTAGGAAAGGTTCCAACTGGGCCAAAAGGGGTAGGCAAATTTATAACTACATTTTGGGAAATAATCCCCACTTTCAAGAATTTAAATGTGAGTAACCCAATTCAGATTCTAAACTGTGGACACATTTAGGTGTTGGACTTGAGTCTCATGTTGCTCATGTTCTGCAAGGTCAGGTAAGTATGGAGCACATAAAGCATTTAATGCTATCTTAATTAGTAAATTTAACATGGAGACCGACAACTTTTCATGGCCAAGATTTTTGAGGAATGTGGAGCCATGGAGGGTGGATGAAGCTCGGTTATAGATCTCGCTGAGCAATGGAACAGGTCCAAAGGACTGAAAGGCCACTCTGGTTCCTATGTTTGAAGTTTGCAAATACAGCTCAGTCACACATTTCATTTGTAAATGAAAATTTAAAAAAACTGCAGAGTCTGGAAATCTAACATAAAAGCAGAAACACTCAGCAGGTCAGGCAGCATCTGTGGACTGAGTTAAAAACAGACTCAGTGACCTGAAACATTGATTCTTGTTTCCCTTTCTATAGACGCTACCTGACCTGCTGAGTGTTTCCAGCATTTGCTGTTTTTATAACACATTTTATTTGTAGCTTTTTCCAAAGAATTCCTGTCCAGTTCAATCTAGTTAAGAGTGGTTGAGTGCAAGGGTTTGTGAAATTATACATCTCATGTTTCAATTGTGGCACCAGTGCAATTCAGTCCTCAAAAGGCAGCAGGGAGCTCAAAGCCCCATTATTTACTGATGTCCTAATTTAAACCAATTCACAAGTTAAAACCTACTAATGTGAACTGTACGAGGTGATTTCAATCAACAATCCTAGCAGGAATGAAAAGGCATCTTAATCACCCTCCATAGAATACAGAGACACTATAAAATACTATTAACCTCATCTGTCTAGATTGAAAGCTAATGGGCTATTGGCCGTGTATTGTCTTTATCGCAGGCAGTGATGTACATATTTATTAATCCACCCTTCTTGAAGAGATTCTAAAGGAAAACCTACAGTAACCTTCAAGTGTGCAGGCATAGGTTAGGAGGGCACTAATTAAATGTCAGGCTTTTGACAGATTAAAATTATGAAATTTAAAATTGCACCAAAGCTCTTTGTCATTGTCAAATTAGAAGGTGGCGTGATGAGGAAAAGAGGAGCGAATGGTTTAATGGATTGCATGGGATGTGGATTAGCTCTAGGATAGCAGAATTCAGATCAGTCCACAGAGAGGTGCCAGTCCCCCTATGCGCAATTTAGCATTCAGTCCAAGTACCAACCTTCCTGACCCAGTGTAAAAGCATTTATGTTCTGCCCATCTTTGCACAGACTGGCGTATTCAAACAAATTTGCCCACCTACCACACATATATCCAAATTACAGTTCTAATTTCTCGCTATGTAAATGCAAAGTGAACTGGCTGTTTTCTCCTATTAGTCCAATAGTCGTTAGCTTCCTTTGGCCTCTCTGCAGAAAAGTTAGACAAATTAATAAATAAATAATTCCGACCGTATTACAGCGAAGTCTGGTGCACAGCTTGCAAGATTGAAATTAGCAAGCCACAAGCTGCAATTCCGTAGTAACCCTCACAAAAGAAGAGGATTTATAGTGACAAGATCCAATTAAATTTAATTACACAAGCTGTATTTTCATTTTAACTGACACATTTTATTAAGCCTCCACATGCACTACAGCTACCAACTTCAGCCAAATTATATCTCAGTAATACAGTTAGGTTATGCAAAAATTCTTACTATCTAATTTTCAAAACAAAAACTCAATTACAAACAGTTTCTTTTTGCACTCTTCTTTTCACATTCTCCCCACCCCCAACTCCCTCCCACCCGCCAGTAAATGCTCTCTTTGTCTGATGATAATCAGTTCGTTCACGCCATATATTCCAGAATGTCAGCCTGGTTTTCTGACATGTTTTTTTGGCTCCAGTTTACCTCACCTTGTTCAAGGCACTACTGCTTCCAAGGCTGCACAAAGTTGGGGCTTTGTTGGTTACTGAAGGGAGGCAATGGCTGTGCTCAGTGGAGTCCCTGCTACCATGGACCTCCTGCTGACTGCTGTGAGATTCATGACTGAAAACAATAAAAGGCCATCAGAAAGGTGGCTATCAGGCTGAAAGGGCTAGAAAAATATTAGAAGTTAAAGAATTTAACTTTCAAATATACGAATATGGGTGTTATTTGTGCATGGGTATATGTGTGCAATACACCTGTGTGTGTGTGTGTGTGTGTATGTGTGTGTGCAATATATCTAATATACCTTCATCTGTGCTTCTGTGTATTGATGTGTGTGTGTGTGTGTGACTGTGTGTAAGTGTACTAGTGAAATATGCTTAATATACCTGTGTCTGGTTTATGTGTGCTTGTGTTTTCTGTGCCTGCATGCATGTGTGCTTGGAGTGGGGCAATAAGGGCTATGTGTATATATTAAATGTGTTTTAGTGTGTCTGTGTATGAATAAATGTATGTATACAGCTATATGTCAATGTATACACATTAGTGCATATACAGAAATATGTGCATATAATGCATGAATATACATGTATATGAAGAGGCATACAGTATAATATGGTGTGTGTTTGTGAATACATGCATTTATATATATATAAAAGTATGTGTTTATATCAATGTAACTATATGCATCCATACATGAATATGTGTATATATAGATATAGATATTGTGTGTGTGTGCATGTGTGCGCAATATATGCATGTGTGCACATGTGTGTACGCGTGCATGTATATGTTGGCAGTATACATGTGCCTGTCTCTATGTACATATATTGATGTATGTAAGATTGCAAACACAATATTCTGCCAAGAGGTCACCCTGAACTGAAGGGATGAATGAATTTGCCTGCTCTGCTCCCAGTAACCAGGGCCACTGCTTGGCCTGGGCTGATCTTGCCATCTGCTGCTTTTTGAGGCCAAGCTCAAGCCGCAGTGTCAATCCCGAAGGGAGGTCGAAGAGGTCAGCGGCGACACAAGGTTTAACTGTTATTCGAGCTGATGCCACGACAAGACAGATACAGCTTCTCCTGACGATAGTGATGTATGTTAAATTTGTAGCAAATTACAAGCATGATGGATCTATCGGAGATCTATTACAGCTGTCAGGATGTCTCTATCTGCCTTTCAGTTATCCTTCCTTCTGCTGACTCCTGACATCCAACACCCCTCCCCCTCACCTCGCCACCAACCCCCCACACCCCCTGACACATGACCACCCCCCTCTCCACAGCCTGAACACTTGTTATTGTCCCTTTGTTGTGCATTTCCTGGAAGTTGCAATCAGAACACCTCACCATGAAAAGGTGGGGAAGATTATAGGGCCAGAGGGAGGAGAATATGGGAGGGAAATGATAATAAATGTCCCCAAAAATCCAGGGGGTGAAGATAGCCCATTGCTGTTTCTTGTAGCCCAGGCCAACACTTCCAGCAATTTGATTCCTACTGTTGAAGAGAAATGAAATCTGCCCCCACCTCCACCAAGTTGTCTGTGAAACCGATGCCAGGTTTGGTAACATATAGAGTGAGAATAGCCCATAATCACAGCCACTCTTAAATCAACAGCTTCCTTCTGTAAGACTTCCGACTTCATCAACAAATTAACCATGGTTTTTGAAGGTGAGTTGAGTCACAGTAATGAGATTGGGACCCGCTAAAGGACACTGTTTAAAAGTTGTCCACTCCAGGAGCTGTCGAAAATATATCTTCAGGCATCACTTGAAGTAGAGTCTGGCTCACCTTAACAATATATAGGCAGCACAGAAAATAGAAAAACCTAACTGTTGCCGTCTGCTGCAGGCCCTGTAACAGTTAAAGCAAAATGCAAATGACTCATCTCCTGTGTAAGAACAGGCTACATCGTTTTAATTGAATTTTTACTTATAGTAATGTTTCCAATGAATATTATTATGTATGTCACCAAGCAGAAGACAACAATTTTAGGAGGGCTGTATATTGTATTTTCTCTTTGAAGAATTGCACTGGGTAAAAAAAAATGATTTTACAGAGGCAGGATATTTTAAAAAAAGAAATTATAACTCAGGAAAAGACAGAAAGCCGTGAGTTTAATGGTGTGCTGTCCATGTTTCCTCTTACAGGAATGCTTTGCTGTGTGATGTGTTAACTGGTAGCCGCTTACAGTATTTACATTGTGTTGTTTAAATGGCAAATTACACTCTGAAAAAAACAGCAGATAAAGGCAGGTAATTGAATCCTAACTGTTGACTTCCAACATTTTTTTCTCAGGGAGAAGTGAATTTTCAAAAACTCCCGTCTTGATGCAGTCAGGCAAAATGAAATGTAATATTCTTTATCCGCCGCAGATTGCTGTGGATGAACTGGTTTAATATGTGGTAAAATAAGATTTAGTGTCTTCCATCGCTCCTCTGCCTCACAATTGGAAGTGATTCGGATCAATATTGCTCTACAGCCTGGAAGACAGTGTTTCAATAGACAAGCTGGATGTATTCAAATTTCTTTCCTGTGTCAAATTAATTTCCATGTTATCCCAAAATTCAATTAGAAGGAGACCCAGTGTAACTAAAAAGTGTCCAACATCCCAAAGTGACAAATTACACTGCTCAGTGTGCATATCAAAGCGAGGTGTTGAGCCTTGCTAATCTTCTCCCTAATTCTCAATTACTGTAAAATGAAGCCATAAATCACCGAGACACGGGGATCGATGGAAATGTTGTTTTCCAGGGTGATTGGCAGCCCTTCCCAAAGGTTTTTTTTTAAAAGTTGGTTTAAGGTTACCACTCTCTGAGGGGGGCTCACTCAATCCATATCATATGGGCTGTAAAAACCTTGGGAGGATAGCAGACGGACAGCACCAATTTCAGACCATCAGCCATCCAATTTTTCTCCCTTTTCATAGTCGCTGCTGCAGATGAGAAACAAATTAAATTTCCTACACCTCCCCCCCCACCGCCCCACACCACCAGGCATCCCTCCCCTCCCAGATCTCTGAAGAAACCATTTACATTTTTCACAGGAAACTAAATTGTCCCCAGACAAATAGCTGGAAAATATACTGTGCTGGTGTTACAGAAATAAATTTGTGTCACTCTGTATATGCCTTTTTCTGTTACTGCCATTCACAGCCAAGCGATAAATGAGCAGACCACTGAAATACAATGAGGGGCCTGGTTCTTGCTGTAGTTTCAGCTTGTCCCCCAACCACTGAAATATTCTCTGCGTTATTAATTTGCAGCCAGGGTTTTTTTTTACATTCATGAGGCCGAGATTGAAATGTAAATCAGGATTTAAATCAGCAGTCAGTCGTAGCAGAGGCTGTGTCAGTGACTCATGGACTTACATGAGAACAGTTATCACTCAGAGAGATTAAGAGCACAGAACATCAATCACTGCTGCAGGGAAACAATGAATAAAGTGACCCAACATGGTGAAAAAAAATTACAAGAGCTGGGAAGTGGAAAAGAAATGTATTCCGGGGCTACCTGTTGCAGCAGGGGAGGGAGGAGGCTGCAATCAATCTGAGGGAATAAATGTTCCTGATATAAAGATTCAAAGAAACATTAACCCTCCAAGAGTTCAAGACATGTACGTTTATGCACGTGTGTGTGTGTGTGTGTGTGAGTATGCATGTGTCCATGAGCATGCAGATGACATGTGTGTACATGCAGATTTTGTATACTTGTGCACACATAACATGTGCACTCATATCATTTGTGATGTATGCAGCCTCATGTTGTGTATGCATATGACAGATATGTCTGTGTGTGTCTGTGTGCACGTGTATGTATATGAGCATGCATGTGTCTGTGTATATGCATTTATGTGTGTGTGTGTGTATTTGCATTTATGCATGTGCTCGCTTTTTTTTAATTAATTTACATGATTCAAGCACTGCTGACAAGCTCATAATTTTTGCATTTCTGAATACTACAATCCTTTTGGTAAAGGTACTCGCAACAGTGTCGTTGGGCAGGAGGGTCCAAGATTTAGACCCAGCAACAATGACGAAATGGTGATAAGTCAGAATGGTGTGCAATTTGGAAGAGAATCTGCAGGAGGTGGTGTTCCCATTCACCTGGTAACCTTGTCTTTCTTGGTGGAAGAAGCCATGAGATGAGATATCTTTATTAGTCACGTGTATATCGAAGCACACAGTGAAATACATCATTTTTGTAGAGTGTTCTGGGGGCAGCCCGCAAGTGTCGGCACGCTTCCGGCGCCAACATAGCATGCCCACAACTTCCTAACCCATACGTCTTTGGAATGTGGGAGAAAACCGGAGCACCCAGAGGAAACCCACGCAGACATGGGGAGAACGTACAAACTCCTTACAGATAGTGGCCGGAATTGAACCTGGGTCATTGGCACTGTAAAGTGTTACGCTAACCGCTACACTACCGTGCCTGAGTTCGACAGGTGCAGTCAGAGTGTCTGTGCAACTGTTGTAGACTGCAGCCATGGTGCATCAATGTTGGAGGGAGTGAATGTTCAGGATGGTTGATGGGATGACAACCAAGTGGGTCACTTTTTCCTGGATAGTGTCAAGCATTTTGAGTGTGCTTAGAGCTGCACTTGTTCAGTTAAATGGAGAGCATTCTATTGCATTTTTGACTTGTGCCTTGTAGAGAGTGGAAAGGTTTCAGGGTGCCAGGAGGAGTGCCACTTACCTCAGGATACCCAGACTTTGACCTGGTCTTGTAGTCACAGTATTTATATGGCTCATCCAGCTCAGTGGTGACCCCCAGGATTTGTTGGTTGGCTACACATTGATGTTAGTGTCATTGAATATTGAGGGTAGGTAGTTAGTCTCTTGTTGGAGATGGATATCACCTGACCCTAAAGTGATATAAATGTTTTACCTCAAATCACCCCATGTCTGAATGTTGTCGAGGTCTTTCTGCCTGCAAGCATGGAGTGTTACATTTATTGAAATGTTAATGAATGGGATTGAACATTGTGTAACTGTCACTTCCAAACCTATGATGAAAGGAAGGTCACTGATGAAGCTACTGAAGACGAATAAAATGCTGCAGAATCTCAGAGAGTCAGGCAGCTTCTGTGGAGCGAAGTGGACAGTCAACATTTTGACTGTCCACTTGAGGCAGTCCAGATGAAGGGTCTCAACCCAAAACATTGACTGTCCATTTCCCTCCACAGATGCTGCCTGACCTGTTGAGTTCCTCCAGCATCTTCTTGTTGCTCCAGATTCCAGCATCTGCAGTCTCTTGTGTCTCCAAGCAACTGAAGATGGCTGGGCCTAGTACTCTGCCTTGAGGAAATCCTGCGGAGATGTCCAGGGATGGGCTGATTGATCTTCAAGAAAGACAACTTATGACCCCAGCCTTTGGAGTCCTTTCTCCTTGAAGCAATGGCCAATGTTATTGCCATACTATAGAAATTAAGATGTTATGTTGTAGTTGTAAAAGACATTGGTGAGTCTGCATTTGGAATATTGTGATCAGTTTTGGTCACCCTGCTATAGGAATGATGCCATCGAGCTGGAAAGAGTGCAGAGGAAATTTAGAGGATTTTGTTGGGACTCGAGAGTTATTGAGAGAGGATGAGCAGGTTGAAACTATTTTCATTGGAGTATACAAGAATGAAGGGTGATCTTATAGAGGGCATAGATAGAATGAATATGCACAGTATTTTTCCCAAGCTTGGGGAATTAAGAAATAGAGGGCATACCTTTAAGGTCAGAGGGGAGAGATTTAATAGGAACCTGAGGGGCAACTTTTTCACCCAGAGGGTGGTCAGTATATGGAATAAGCTGCCAGAGGAAGTGGTTGAAGCAGGTACATTAACAACATTTAAAAGGTACTTGGACAGGTAAATGGATAGGAAAGGTTTAGAGGGATATTGGCCAAACGCAGGCAAATGGGACCAACTTGGATGGGAATCCTGGTCGGCGTTGACCAGTTTGGCCGAAGGCCTGTTTCTGTGCTGCATGGCTCTATGTCTCTCTGACCAATAACTATCAAATGTTTCAGCTCAGCATATCATGGAAACCAGCCTCTCCTCCATGGACTCCGTCTATACTTTTCGCTGCCTCGGGAAAGCAGCCAGCATAACCAAAGTCCCCACCTACCCAGGACATTCTTTTTTCTCTTCTCTCCCATCGTGCAGAAGATACAAAAGCCTGAATACACGTACCACCAGGGTCAAGGACAGCTTAAATCCCACTGTTATAAAACTATTGAACGGTTGCCTAGTACAATATGATATAGATAGATATTTATTTATTAGTCACATGTACATCGAAATACACAGTGAAATGCATCTTTTTGCATTACTGCGAATGTGCTGGGGGGCAGCCCACAAGTGTCGCCACTCTTCCGGTGCCAACGTAGCATGCCCACAACTCCTAACCTGTACATCTTTGGAATGTGGGAGGAAACCGGAGCACCCGGAGGAAACCCACCTTGAACACGGGGAGAACGTACAAACTCCTTACAGACAGTGGTGGAATTGAACACAGGTCACTGGCGTTGTAATAGCGTTATGCTAACCACTACACTACTGTGCCTCTTGACTTTATAATCTACCTCGTTACGACCTTGCACCTTATTGTCTACCTGCACTGCACTTTCCCTGTAGCTGTGACACTTTACTCTGCATTCTGTATTGTTTTTACCTTGTACTACCTCAATGCACTGTGTAATGAATTGATCTGTATGAATGGTATGCAAGATAAGTTTTTCACTGTACCTCGGTACAAGTGACAATAACAATGAACCAATTCCAACCAAAGGCTGCCTTGCTATTAGGAGTTGCCATTCTCATGAAATAGTTGAAGTGCAGCTCTTTGGTTCCTACTGAGAGCTCGAACCAAGTGGTTTTGGTCAAACCCAATCTGGACATCAGTAAACAGGATACTGGTGAATAGGGGCCAATTGATAGCACTGTCAACTGCACTTTACTATTGAATAAGAGTAGAGTCATAGGATGGTAATTAACTGGATTGGAATTGTCTTTTTTTGGAGGGACAGGACATAACTGGGCACTATTCAACATTGCTCGACAGCTGCCAGTGTTGTAACTGTACTGGAACCACGCAGCCAGTTCCTGAGTACAAGTCTTCAGCACTGCAGCTGGGGTGTTCCTGGACCCCTAGTATTTACTGTACGGTGGCAATTTAAAAATGTCATTCCAAGTGTGACAGCCGTGGTTCAGTGGAACTCCTCTCCTCTGAAGATCCATTCCAAAAACTTGAGCATAAAATCCAGGCTGAAATCAAGTCAACTCGAGTTTATTGTCATGTGGACAATGCATCTTGAAGTGAAGGAATGCTGCTCTCATGGAGAGGCTTCTTTTGGGTGTGATAAAATGTTCAGCTGAGGAACGTCTCAATATCTTCCCTCATTCACTCACTAAAAGACTGGAAGATTGACTGTAACATAAACTAACAAACCAAGATGTTTTAACTATAGGAAGAACTTACATTAAGCAGTGCAGCATTTCTTACACATCCTTTCTCTACAGATGCAGACTGACTATCTCACAGGTCCTGGACTAAACAATGCTGCCAGAGAACAGAGAGCAGGTGGTCACATGATACAAGTGGTACCAGCTAATCTTATACATGACATATGTGTTACAAGGCCTATCTTGTGACCAATAATTATCTCTCAATCAACATCACAAAGAAATAATGTTACCATTATGAGATTTTGCTGTATGCACAAAGACTGCTCTGCTTCCTTTGATAGAAACATCTAAAAAAAAATTAAATTGTCGCGTAAAGTACTATGGAATATCCTGAGGAAGTATAAGGTGCTTTATAAATGCTGTTTCTTCCTTTACAAAGGCCAAGCTGGGTAGTAGCAGCGAGCTGCAGCAGACTACTTGCAAAACATCACAATTTTTTTGTGGTAGCCTACAACTGATCAAAAATTATTTGTTTCACAGTTGGCAACTGCTCACAATCTCAAGTGTCAATGTTATAATAAAGGCTTTTTTGATTGTTCTATTTTAGAATATTTCTTATTGAAATTGACCATCTCACCAAACACCCACGCTCTGTCCGTAACCGCGACCTGCATCTCCCCATTGCCGGTCACTTCTACTCCCCCTCCCACACTATCACTGATCTGACAGTCCTTGGCCTCCTCCACTGCCAGGAAAATTCCAAGTGCAAACTGGAGAAACAGCACTTCATCTTCCGTCTTGGAACCTTGCAGCCTAAGGGCATGAACATTGAATTCTCCCACTTAAAGTAAACCCCACCCTCATTCCCCACAACACCCCCCCCCACACCATTCTTCTTTTCTCCTCCCCTTTCCTAGCTCGTTCGACCCTTTTTTACCTCTCTTCTTACCTTTGACCCAACCCCCAGTGGATCTGCTCTCCCCTCCTCCCGCCTATCACTACCTCTTACCTGTAATCCACCTATCACCACCCTGTGCCCACCCCATCTCCCCTCTTCTGTCCACCTATCACTGCTCTGCTTTTCCCCCCTCTATATTGGGCTTCCCCTTTTCCTATCTTCAGTTGTGAAGGAGGGTCCTGACCCGAAACGTTGACCACCTGCTTTTCTCCACGGATGCTGCCTGGCCTGCTGAGTTCCTCCAGCATCATCGTGTTTTTCATCTAGATTCCAGCATCTGCGGTCCTTTATTTCTCTGATTGAAAGTTGATCAATCATGAGTCAGCAATGAAGTTAGATCAATTGATTGGCCCATTGTTTGTGATCAATTACTGAAACAAAAACCGCAGATGCTGGAAATCTGAAATGAGAAGAGAAGATACTGGAAGCACTCAGCAGGCCAAGTAGCATCTGCGGAGAAAAAAAAGCAAATTAACAATTCAGGGCAAAGACCTTTCCTCTTCAATCTGACATTTTCACTCTGGTTCTCTCTCCACAGATATTGTCTGAGCTGCTGAGTGTTTACAGTACTTTTTGTTTTTATATTGTACAGGAACTAGTTTGCTCTGTTTGCTGGCTGGCTTGCCAACTTGTGATACTTCTGGATACTGCAATGGCATCGTGAGTGTTTGCATTTAACTGGAGAGAACATCGCAATGAACCTCCTCTGAGGAAACGAGGTAGAGCAAGTGACTGAAATGTCAGCTGGGGAGAGCTTTGGGACCAGTGACCATTATTCTTTTAGTCTTAAAATAGTTATGGAGAAAGATAGGATTCATCCACATGTCAAGGTGTTAAATTGGGGCAGGGCCAATTTTGGAGGCATTCGGTGGCAACTTGCAGAGGTCAATTGGATGAGACTGTTTGCAGGTAAAGGGATGTCTGGCAAGTGGGAAGCTTTTAAAAGTGGGATATCACGAGTTCAGGGACAGCATACAGGAGCCTGAGGGCATGTACCACCAGACTTAAGGACAGCTTCTACCCCACTGTGATAAGACTATTGAACGGATCCCTTATACGATGAGATGGACTATGACCTCATGATCTACCTTGTTGTGACCTTGCACCTTATTGCACTGCACTTTCTCTGTTGCTGTGACACTTTAATCTGTACTGTTATTGTTTTTATCGGTACTACCTCAATGTACTCTGTACTAACTCAATGTAACTGCACTGTGTAATGAATTGACCTGTACGATCGGTATGCAAGACAAGTTTTTCACTGTACCTCAGTACAAGTGACAATAATAAACCAATACTGATACCAACATGTTCCTGTTAGGGCAAGGCTGGCATGTTTAGGGAACCTTGACTGATGAGAGATGTTGAGGTTCTGGTCAGGAAAAAGGAGGAGGCATACATGGTAAACTTAAGCAGTCAGGATCAAGTGAGTATAAAAAGTGTACACTTAAGAGGGAAATCAGGAGGACAAGAGGAGGGCATTAGGTGGATCTGACAGGCAAGGTTAAGGAAAATCCCAAGAGATTCTGCAGGTGTATTAAGAGTAAAAATGTGGCTCGGGAGACAAGTCCCCTTAAAGATCAGCATGGCCATCTATGTGTGGAGTCACAGGAAGTGGGTGAGATTTTAATGAATATTTCTCATCAATTTTTATGGTGGAGAAGGTCATGGAAGCTAGGGAATTGAAGCAAGTGAGTTGTGATGTCTTGGACCACATACAGATTACCAATGAGAAGGTAATGGCAGTCTTAAAACACATTAAAGTAGAAAAATCCCCAGAGCCTGACCAAGTGCATCCTTGGACCTTGTGGGAAGCTAGAGAAGAAATTGTGGAGGCACTTATAGAAATACTTGCATCATCTTTAGCCACAGGTGAAGTTCTGGAAGAGTGGAGGGTGGCTAATGTTGTACCATATTTAAGAAGGGCAGCAAAGACAAACCAGGAAACTACAGGCCGGTGAGCCTGACATCACTGGTGGGTAAGTTACTGGAGGGATTCTGAGGGACAGGATCTACCAGCACTTGGGTAGACAACGTATGATTAGGGATAACACAGCTTTGTGTGTGGGAAATTGTGTACCACAAATCTGGTAGAGCTTTTTGAAGAGGTAACCAAGAGGATAGATGAGGGCAGGGTGGTGGACCTTGTCTATATGGACTTTAACAAGGCCTTTGACAAGGTCCCACATGGTAGGCTGGCCTGGAGGATTAAATCGCATGGGATCCAGGAAGAGAGAGCTAACTGGATACGTGATTGACTTGATGGTAGGAAGCAGAGGGTGGTGGTGGAAGGTCGTTTCTCAGACTGGAGGCCTGTGACAAGTGGTGTGTCACAGGGATCGGTACTGGGCCTGTTGTAGTTCATCATTTATATGAACAATTTAAATAAGGGCATACAAGGCATGGTTAGTAAGTTTGCAGAGGACGCTAAAATAGGTGGTGTCGTAGACAGTGAAAAAAGTTATCAAAAATTACAGGGGGATCTTGATCAGCAAGGTAAGTGGGCCAAGGAATGGTAAATGGCATTCAATTCTGATAAGTGCAAGGTGTTGTATTTTGGGAAGTCAAACCAGGGTTGGACTTTCACATTGAACAGTAGGGCCCTGGGGAGTGTTGTAGAACAAGGGGTCCTAGGAGTACAAGTACATAGTTCCCTGAAAGTGGTATCACAGGTAATCAGGGTGGAGAAGGTGGTGTCTGGCACGCTGGCCTTTATCAGACAGGGCATTGAGTACAGGAGTTGGGACATTATGTTGCAGTTGTACAAGATGTTGGTGAGGCCACACTGCGAATATTGTGTATAGTTTTGGTCACTCTGTTATAGGTAAGGTATCATTAAGCTGGAAAGAATGCAAAAAAGATTTACAAGAATATTGCCAGGGCTCGAGGGCCTGAGTTATAGGGGAGGGGTTGGGCAGGCTTGGACTTTAGTCCTTGGAACGTAGGAGACTGAGGGGTGATCATATAGAGGCATATAAAATCATGAGGGGCATAGATAAGGAGAATGTACACAGTCTTTTTCCCAGGGAATGGGAATCAAAAACTAGATGGTAGTGATTTAAGGTGAGAGGTAAGAGATTTAAAAAGGACCTGAGAGGCAACTTCTTCATGCAGAGGGTGGTCAGTATATGGAATGAGCTGCCAGAGGAAGTGGTTGAGGCAGGTACAATAACAACATTTAAAAGATATTTGGACAGGTACATGGAGAGGAAAGGTTTAGAGGGATATGGGCCAAATGCAGGCAAATGGGACCAGCTTAGATGGGCATCTTGGTTGGAATGGACCAATTGGGACAAAGAACCTGTTTTCATGCTTTTTTACTCTATGACTGTGACCACCTCATCCATGTCAACTGTGATACTTATCTACACTAATCCCATTTGCCCACTTTAGAGCCTATCCAAGTGCCTGTCAAATGCCTCTTAACCATTATAATAATATGTCTCCAATACCTTCGCTGGCAGCTCGTTCCAAATATTCATGACCCTCAGTATGAAAAACTTACCCCTCACATCTCCTTTAAATTTCTCCTCTCTCACCTTAATCCTCTGCCCTCTAGTTGTCGACTCCCTAGCCCTGAGAAAAAGACTCTACTCTCTATCCTATCTATGCCCCTCATAATTTTATAAATCTCTATAAGGTTGCCCCTCAGCCTCCTGTGTTCCAGTGAGAGTAAACCAGCCTGTCCAATGTCTCCTTATAACTACAGCCCTCCATTCCAGGCAACATCCTGGTGAATCTCTTCTGTACTCTCTCTATTGCTACCACATCCTTCCTGTAGTGAGGCAACCAGAACCGTACACAATACTTCAAGTGCGGTCTAACCAATGTTTTGTTCAACTGCAACCCGACATCCCAACTCTTATCCTCATTGCCTCGGTCCATGAAGGCAAGCATGCGAAGTGCCTCCTTCACTACCCTAGCCATCCGTGTCACCATTTTCAGGAAGCTTCATATATTCTTATGATTCCCCTTAAAGTCATAAAAACACCAATAAACAGAAATATTTCAATAAGAATGCAGGAAATGTATATCCTCATTCCTTAATCCAATCCCTCCATTCCTAAAAATATTCCCGTTGCTTCCTTTTGAACACTTTCAATTGCAGCAATACAGGCATGGTAGTGTAGCAGTTAGCATGATGCTTTACAGTGCCAGTGACCCGGGTTGAAATCCAGCCACTGTCTGTACGGAGTTTGTACGTTCTCCCCGTGTCTGTGTGGGTTTCCTCTGGGTGCTCCGGTTTCCTCCCACATTCCAAAAGACGTATATATTAGGAAGTTGTGGGCATGCTACGTTGGCGCTGGAAGCATGGCGACAATTGCAGGCTGCCCCCAGAACAACGCAAAAAAAAGATGCATTTCACTGTGTGTTTCGATGTACATGTGACGAATAAAGAAATCTTAAATCTTATTGAGGGCAGACACAGTACTGTAGTGGTTAGCGTGATGCTATTATAGCGCCAGCAACCCGGGTTCAATTCCTGCCGCTGTCTGTAAGGAGTTTATACGTTCTCCCCGTGTCTGCGTGGGTTTCCTCCAGGTGCTCCGATTTCCTCCTACATTCCAAAGACGTACAGTTTAGGAAGTTGTGGGCATGCTATGTTGGCGCTGGAAGTGTGGCGACACTTGCAGGCTGCCCCCAGAATAATACACAAAAGATGCATTTCACTTTGTGTTTCAATGTACATGTGACTGATAAAGAAATCTTATCTTCTCTGTTCTGCACTGCAAGTGGTTGGGCATACCCAGCAATCTAACCCCTATCACTGCAACGACAAACAAAAAGGAGAGATTACCTCACCACTGTTGCTGATTTTTTTTAAATCGCTTCCCAACATCTGATTTGCTTTATTTACTTCTGTCAAGCTTTGTTGGGATAGGCTCAATGCATTGTCAATCATGAGCCAAATCCTTTTCATTCTCCATGCTTATTATGTTCTTTGCATTTAAACCAATGTTACTTCCTGACTTTTTTTTTGCCCTCTCTGTGAAGTAATTTGCAGTTTCATCATGGAGAAATGTAACTGACTGGAAGTGCGATTATCCACTGACCGGTAGAATAAGCAATGTCTCTATATTTACCTTGGCTGATGTTGCTTTAGCATGTGCAAATCGCTACATGTGGTGATAGACACACAGAAATGTTCTGAATACAAAGACAGAACTGCAGTCCAAAAGACAATACGTCGCATACTATATACGGCCTTCCATCCACATCCTCGTCAGCAGTCTGTCCAAATTCCTGTTTTAATTACTGACATTATTAATCTCGATCATCTCCCTGAGCAGTCTGTTCCAAACATTACCACAGTCTTTGTGAAATGTGACATCTCCAGATGTTGCTGACTTCAAATTCATACAGGCAATTCAAGAATAGGTGATGTATGATAACCACTTCTGGCCTCCCCTGTACTCATGAACACTCATAACTGGTACAATTTGTTGATGTCAACCCATAAAAAGTTTGGAGTACATATCCGTCCTCTCGCTAACCAGACGTAACCTAGGACTAACTTACACATTGCGATCCAGGCTTCAAAGGAAGATTGCAGATCAGCTGCTTAAGTAAGCAGTTTCTCCACACCCACTCTGCAGTAGCGATTTGGAAATCTATTCCCGAGAAAACAGTGGATGCTGAATCAACTGAAAATGTCAAGACTGAGATTTTTAAGGAAAGTTTCCATTTTATTTGGGGGCAAAGATAGTTACAGAGCACCTCTATAATTGTGACTAATACTCTTAAACCTCCCTCATTCAGTAATTCAACCAGTCTTTGGTGCTATTTTTAATATAAGAACAGAAAATGTTGGTAGTGTTCATCTGGTCAGGCAGCAGCTGTGTAAAGGCAGTGCAGTGGTGTAAAGCTGCTGCCACACAGCCCTCCTGTGACCCAGGTTTAATCCTGACCTCAAACACGATACCGGATGAACTCAGTGGGTCAGGCAGCATCTGCGGAGGGAAATGGACAGTCGAGATTTTGGGTCGAGACCCTTCATCTGGACTAGTGACAGAGGCTGGGAGGTGATAGGAGGAGGCAACAAAGGGCTGAAGATGATGGAATCTGATAGGAAGAGGGTACCTTCCCCCCAACTTTCAGTCTAGGTGAAGGGTCTCAACCCGAAGCATCAACTGCCCATTTCCCTCC
Source organism: Pristis pectinata (assembly GCF_009764475.1). Classification (NCBI taxonomy): domain Eukaryota; kingdom Metazoa; phylum Chordata; class Chondrichthyes; order Rhinopristiformes; family Pristidae; genus Pristis; species Pristis pectinata. The sequence goes on from NC_067415.1 coordinate 12,212,589, forward strand.
ACGGATGCTGCCTGACCCACTGAGTTCCTCCAACATCTTGTTTGTTGCTCCAGATTCCAGCATCTACAGTCTCTTGTGTCTCCCTAATCCTGACCTCTGTGCTGTCTGCATGGATTTTGCACGTTCTCCCTGTGGGTATCATCCAGGTGCTCCAATTTCCCCTCACATCCCAGAAGCTTGCCAGTTGCTAGGTTAATTGGTTTCTGTAAATTACCCTGCGTGTTGGTGAGTGACAGGAGAGTCAGGGTGGGGTTGATGGACCTGTGAGAGAGAACAGGCCACAAGGAAATAAGTGGGGCAAGGGACTGATGGAATAACTCTGAGAGCCAGCATTGACTCAAAGGGCAAAATGGCCTCCTTCTATGTTGTGAGAAATGTGACAATAGGAGAATCAGAGTTAATGTCTCATCATTCCTCCAATTTTAATGCATGCTTCAGATTGAAAATCAGCCACTTTTTTTAGTTCATGGGCATTTTCCTCAAAGACCAGATGCCTTGCCCTTGAATATTACTCACAGGAGCTGTGGTTGTAGATACCAGTGAGAAGTATGTTTGGTTCCTCTGCAATGACTGCTTTGAACAAGATGTAATTTAAATCTGAACTGATATCTGTGCTATTGCAATTGTTAATCCCACACATCACATGTAGTTTTCCATTTGTCTGTGCTGATATTCTAAAGTATATGCATTTTTCCTCCAGTTACTGAATTAGCTGCTATCTCTTATATTTCCTGATGACACAGAAGGAGGACATTGTTTCTCATATTGCCCTCATGATATTGGAGGAGGCCATTTGGTCCATTGAGTCAATGCTGGCTCTCAGAGCTATCCTATCAATCCCATTCTCCCACTTATTTCCTTACAACCTATTCTCTCTCATGGTTCCCCATTTGATTCTCCAGCTACCACTCAGAAGGGTGAGTTATGGTACCAACCAGCACATCTTTAGGATGAAGAGAAACTGGAGGAAATCCACATAGTCACTAGGAGAATATGTAAACTCCACACAAACAGCACCAGAGGACAGGAGTAACCTGGGTCACTGGAGCTCTGAGGTAAATTGGTTTATTATTATCGCATATACCAAGGTGCAGTGAAAAACTTTGTTTGACATGAATCATTTCATCACGTCAGTACATCGAGGTAGTACAAGGGAAAAGCAATAACAGAATGCAGAATATAGTGTTGCAGTAACAGAGAAAGCACAGTGCAGGCAGATGGTAAGGTGCAGGGCCATGATGATATAGATTGAGAGGTCAAAAATCCATTTTATTGTGCAGAAGGTCCATTCAATAGTCTTTTAATAGTCTGCCCTGCCCTGAATTTCACTTGAAAGAATCAAAAGTGTTTTTGACCATGAAGAGATTTGGTGATATTTTTTAGACAATTGGGTCAGAGTTAACCTGTTGGAAGCTATCCTTGAGCCTGGTAGTACGTGTTTTCAGACTTTTGAATCTTCTGCCGATGGGAGGAGGGAAAAGAGAGAATATACGGGGCGGGAGAGGTCTTTGATTATATTGGTTGCTTTACAAAGGCAGCAAGAAGTGTAGACAGAGTCCATGGAGGGGAGGCTGGTTTTTGTCACGTGCTGACCTGTGTCCACAACTCTGCAGCTTCTTGCAGTCCCAGGCAGAGTAGTTGCCATACCAAGCCAGGATACAGTACTATCTGCTGTGCCTCTGTGCTGCCCTGAATTTCACTTGAATGAATCAAAAATGTTTTTGAACATGGAGATTTGGTGATATTTTCAGACAATTGGGTCGGAGTTAACCTGTTGGATTTGCATCAGATCCCACTATTTAAGTTCGTCCTTCTGGATTAACCCTTTCCACTCCATTTACTGAAGATGTCAAATTAGGATTTGGACTCATTCCCCAAATTATAAATTCAGGATCAAACAAACAATAATGCTAGAAAGACTCAGCAAGTCAGGCAGCATTGTGGAAAGAGAAACAATTTTGGGTCTACAACACTGTTGGAAGGAGGACTAACAAACTCAGTTTTTCCAGCATTTTCTGTTTTTGTTTCAGATTTCCAGCATCTGCAGTTTTTAATTTTTTATATATAAATTCATCCTTCTGTATTACAAGTTCAATAATATAACCACTGCACTACAATATCTGCATGTTGACTGCAGCTATAATACTTTATTATTAAATCCTAAACTTAGAGGTAACAATGAAGCAAAACAAATGCCTAAGCATTTCACAAGGTACCCATAGTTTAACTGAACATATTGAGACAGGGAACTAATTGCTTTCCATCTGTTATGTAGATCACTTACTATATGATATAATCTGGGTCTACTGCTTTGGTGAGTGACCTCTTTGGTTACTTATGTCATTACCAAGTAATGCATGATGTAATTAATCAGTGGCCCTGACGTCATTTACAAGAAGACTGTATCTAAATGCTTATTGTGCATCTTGCTGTAACCCTAGCAAATCACAGCAAGCAGCATCATGTTTAGAAAGAAATCCTAGCAAAGGATAGTATTATGCTTCATTGTTAAATGAAGTATGGATCTTTTAAATCACATTTGTTTAAAGTGTAAACATTGTTGTTCATGACAATGAACAATACAGAGCATGGGTATATTGGCTTCTGCAATCTCTAGATTATATTTTGGGAGACAAAATTATGGTTATTGTGGTTCTTAGAGAAAGTTAACAGCTTGGACAATGGTAAACATAGAACATGGAACAGTACTGCACAGGAACAGGCCATTATGCCAATCTAAACTAATCCCATCTGCCTGCACATTGTCCATAGCTCTATTCCCCACCTTAGGGAATAGAGAGCTATAATAGAGAGCTATTGTGCCTGTCTAAATGACTCTTAAATGTTGCTATTGTATCTGCTTCCACCAGTTCCCCTGGCATCGTGTTCCAGGCATCTACTACTGTGTAAAAAAACTTCCCTCATAAATCTTCATTAAACTTTCCCCCTCTCACCTTAAACCCATGCCCTCTAGTATTTTAGATTTCAACCCTTGTAAAAAGGCACTGACTGTCTAACTCTCAATTTTAAATCCTTCTATCAAGTCGCCCCCTCAGCCTCCAATGCTTGAGAGAAAATGACCCTAGTTTGTCCAACCTGTCTTAATAGCTAATGCCTTCTAATCCAGGCAACATCCTGGTGAACCTCCTCGGCACCCTCTCCACATCCTTCCTGTAGAGTCACTGCTCATGTGAAAACATTTAATTCAAACAATTTTGGGTATAGGTTTATTATTGTCACTTGTACTGAGGTACAGTGAAAAGCTTGCCTTACAAGCTGATCATACAGGTCAATTCATTATACAGTGCAGTTACATTGCATTAGTACAGAGTGGGTTGATTTAGTACAGGTAAAAACAGTAACAGTACAGAGTGAAGTGTCAGAGCTACAGAGGAAGTGCAGTGCAATAAGGTGCAAGGTCACAACAAGGTAGATTGTGAGGTCACAGTCCATCTCATTGTACAAGCAAACTGTTCAATAGTCTTATCAGTGGGGTAGAAGCTGTCCCCAAGTCTGGTGGTACGTGCCCTCAGGCTCCTGTATCTTCTACCTGATGGAAGAGGAGAGAAAAGAGAATGTCCCAGGTGGGTGGGGTCTTTGATTATGTTGGCTGCTTCACCAAGACAGAGGTAAAGACAGTCCAAGGAGGGGAGGCTGGTGTCCGTAATGTGCTGGGCTGTGTCCACAACTCTCTGCAGTCTCTTGCAGTCCTGGGCCGAGCAATTGCTGTACCAAGCTGTGATACATCCAGATAGGATACTTTGTGGTGCATCAGTAAAAGTTGGAGAGAGTCAAAGGGGACAAACAAAGTTTCTTTAGCCTCCTGAGGAGGTAGAGGCACTGGTGAGCTTTCTTGGCCATGGCTTCTATGTGATTTGACCAGGACAGGCTGTTGGTGATGTTCATTCCCAGGAACTTGAAGCTCTCAACCCTCTCGACCTCAGCACCACTGATGTAGACAGGTGCATGTACACTGCTCCCTTTCCTGAAGGGAATGACCAGCTCTTGTTTTGTTAACATTGAGGGAAAGGTTGTTGTCATGACACCATTCCACTAAGCTCTCTCCTTCCTGTACTCCAACTCACTGTTTGAGATACAGCCTACAACAGTGGTGTCATATGCAAACTTGTAGATGGAGTTAGAGCAGAATGTGGCCCAGTCATGTGTATAGGGAGTAGAGGGCTGAGGACATAGCCTTGTGGGGCACCATAGAACACTACAGCACAGAAAACAGGCCATTTGGCCCTCCTAGTCTGTGCCAAAACAGTATTCCACTGGTCCCATTTACCTGCACTCGGTCCATAACTCTCCAGACCTCTCCCATCCATGTATCTGTCCAACTTCTTAAGTCAGTGAGCCTGCATTTACTACATCAGATGGCAGCCTATTCCATACTCCCACCACTGAGTTAAGTTCCCCTAAACCTTTCCCCTTTCACCCTAAAGCCATGTCCTCTCAAACTTCTCTCCTCACCTAGGTGGAAAGAGCGTACTCACGTTAACTGTCTATACCCCTCAATTTTGTAAACCTCTATCAAATCTCCCTTCATTCTTCTGCACTCCAAGGAATAAAGTCCTAACCTGTTCAGTCTTTCCCTGTAACTCAAGTCTTGAAGACCCAGCAACATTCTAGTAAATCTTCTCTGCACTCAATCTTACTGATATCTTTCCGATAGTTAGGTGACCAGAACTGCACACAATACTCCAAATTTGGCCTCACCAATGTCTTATACAACCTCATCAATAACATCCCAACTCCTATACTTGATGCCTTCATTTCAGAATGCCAGGATGCCAAGTGCCTTCTTTACAACCCTGTCTACCTGTGATGTCACTTTCAGGGAATTATGTATCTGAACTCCCAGATCCCTTTGTTTCTCCGCACTCCTCAGTGCCCTACCATTTACTGTGTACGTCCTCCCTTGATTTGTCCTTCCAAAATGCAACACCTCACACTTGTCTGCATTAAATTCCATCTGCCATTTTCTTGCCATTCTTCCAGTTGGTTCAGATCCCTCTGGAAGCTTTGAAAGCGTTCCTCACTGTGCTGATCCAATTTACCACATCTAGATCATTGATATAGACAACAAACAACAATGGCCCCACCACAGATCCAAGGCACACTACTAGTCACAGGCCTCCAGTCTGAGAAACAATCCACTACCACTGTCTTCTCCCATACAGAGAATTTCAAACCTAGTTTACAACCTTTCCAATGGATACCTAGCGTCAGAATCTTCTGAACTAACCTCCCATGTGGGACCTTGGGAAAGGCCTTACTAAAGTCCATGTAGACAACATCCACAGCCTTTCCTTCATCTACTTTCTTAGTAACCTCCTCAAAAAACTCTACAAGATTCATTAAACACAATCTACCATGCACAAAGCTATGCTGACTATCCCTAATCAGCCCTTGGCTATCCAAACACTTTTATATCCAATCTCTCAGAACACCTTCCAATAATTTACCCACTACTGATGTCAGGCTCACTGGCCTGTAGTATGTGGTTTACTTTTAGATCTTTTTTAAAAACAGAACTACATGAGCTACCCTCCAGTCCCCCGGCACCACACCCATGGCTAAGGACATTTTAAATATCTGCCAGGGCCCCTGCAATTTCTACACTAGTCTCTCTCAAGGTCTGAGGAAATATCATGTCAGGCCCAGGGGATTTACCTACTTTTATTTGCTGAAAGGCAGCAAGCACCTCCTCTTTAATCTCTATGTTCCATGACACTATTGCCCGTTTCCCTTCCTTCTATATCCACTATGCCAGTTTTCTGAGTAAATACTGATGCAAAAAAGCTGTTTATGATCTCCCCCATCTCCTGAGGCTCCACACAGACGACCACTCTGATCTTCTAGGGTCCAATTTTGTCCCTTACTATCCTTTTACTGTTTATACTTGTAGAAACCCTTTGGCTTTACCTTCACATTATCTACCAAAGCAGCCTCGTCTTTTTTTGCCTGCCTGATTTCCTTCTTTAGTATTCTTACTTTTTCTATACTCAAGTACCTCATTTGTTCCTAGTTGCCTATACCTGCTATACACCTCTTTCTTAACCAGATCACTGATATCCCTTGAAAACCAAGGTTCCCTATGCTTGTTAACTTTGTCTTTAATCCTGGCAGGAACATGCAAACTCCACACTCAAAATTTCACCTTTGAAGGTCTTCCACTTACTGAACACATCCTCAACAGAAAACAACTTATCCCAATCCACTCTTCCTAGATCCTTACTTGTTTCCACAAAATTGGCCTTTCTCCAATTTAGAACCTCAACGAGGACCAAACCTGTCCTTATCCATAATTAACTTGAAGTTAATGACATTATGGTCACTGGACCCAAAATGCTCACCCACACATTTCTGTCACCTGACCTGCCTGGTTCCCTAATAGGAGATTAAGTATTACATTCTCTCATTGGTACCTCTATATATTGGATTTAGAAAACTTTCCTGAACGCATTTGACAAATTCCAAGCCATCCAGCCCTTTCAGTGTGGGAGTCCCAGTCAATATGTGGAAAGTTGTAATAGTAAGGATTTTAACTTTGTTTCTTACACCAGTCTACTATCTCACTACAGATTTGTTCCTCCAATTCCCTTTATTGGGCAGTCTGTAATACAACCTTAGTGTGGCCACACCTTTCCTATTTCTCAGCTCCACCGATATGGCCTCTGTAGACAAGCCCTCCAGGCTGTCCTGTATGCACAGCCGAGATATTTTCCTTGACTAGTAATGCCACTCCTCCCCCTTTATCACATCTGAAACAGAACCCCAGAACATTAAGCTGCCAGTCCTGCATCCAAGTCTCACTAATAGCAATAATGTCATAATCCCACATGCCAATCCACACCCAAGCTCATCTGCCTTACCTACAATACTTCTTGCACTGAAATAGATGCACCTGAGAACATTTCTATCATGTACAAACCTTTGATTTTTCAATACCTGCAGTCCTCACACAACCTTTTTCCTCCATCTCACTATCTGCTCGAACACTCTGGTTCCCCTCCCCCTGCAAATCTAGTTTAAACCCCCCAGAGCAGCACTGGCAAACCTACCCACAAGTAGGTTAGTTCCCCTCCAGGTCAGGTGTAAACCATCCTGTCAGAACAGCTCCCACCTTCCCTGGAAGGAAGCCCAATTGTCTAGAAACACAAGCCCTGCTTCCTGCAGGAATTCCTTAGCCACATATTTAGCTGCATGATCCTCCTATTTCTAGCCTCACTAGCTCATGGCACAGGTAGCAATCCTGAGATTGCAACCTTGGAGGTCCTGTCCTTCAACTTTGCACCTAATTCTCTAAACTCTTTGCAGGACCTCCTCCTCTTTCCTTTTCACATCATTGGCCCCTACATGGACCATGCCATCTGGCTGCTCACCTTCCCTCCTGAGAATATCAAGAGCTCAATCCAAGATATCACAGACCCTGGCACCAGGGAGGCAACAGACCATCCAGGATTCTCAATCTCACCCACAGAACCTCCTATCTGTTCCCCTAACTATCAAATCCCTTATCACTACTGCTCTCTTTTCCCTCCTTCCTTTCTGAGCCAAGGGTCCTGTCTCAGTGCCAGAGATGCTACCACTGCAACTTGTGCCTGGTAGGTCACCCCACCAGCAGTATCCAAAACAGTATACTTATTGATGGGAACAGCCACAGGGTGCTCTGCTCTTTCAGTCTATACTCCTTCCCTTTCCTGACAGCCACCCAGCTACCTGCCTCCTGACTTTTAGTGGTGACCGTCTCCCTGAAACTCCTGTCTATTTCTGCCTCACAAGTGATCCAGAATTCATCCAGCTCCAGTTCCCTAACTCAGTTTGTCAGGAGCTGCAGCTGAATGCACCTTTTACAGGTGTAGTCATCAGGGACAAGTGTGTTGTCCCTGACTTCCCACATACTGCATACAGAGCACATGACCACCCTAGCTGTTGCCATCACTACCTACTCCTAAATTAATTAAATTAAAGGAACTTACCATCCTTACCTCTCTGGGAGCAAGCACTTCCTCAGCCTCTAGCTCTCCAAAACCTCAAACCTCTACTCTTACCCTAGCCACCCCTCTTCAGTTACTCCTCCTTATATTTGTCCCTGCCAATTACCTCAAATACACACTCCCAATAATCAACCACTCAACACTCTGTTTAACCCTTCAGTTGCCCTCCACTTATTAAGTTTTTGAAATACACTCACCGGACCTGAAAGGGAACTGCTGCTCCAACGGCTGCCGGGCTCCTTCTGTAAAAGAAAAGCCCGCAAAACACAAAAGTTTTTGAAATACTCTAGTGTTGAGAATAATTGTGCCGGAGGTATTGCTGCCTATCCTCACTGATTGCGATCTGTTTGTTAGAAAGTCAAGGATCCAGTTACAGAGAGAGTTGTTGTGTCCTAGGTCTCAGAGTTTGGTGACAAGCTTACTTGGGATAATTGTATTGAAGGCAGAGCTGTAGTCAATTAACAATAGTTTAACGTAGGTGTCTTTACTGAGGGGTTGATCCACACCCAACATGGAAGCATCAAATCTAAGATATTCATGGAGCTGAAGGAGGATATTCAACCCATCATATCCCTCCCACCCAAAAATTGAGCTGTTCAGGTTCCTCCCACTTCCAGCTCCCATTACACAGCTTTGTGAGTTATTGTGTTCCAAGGACCTGACCAGATACCTTCCAAATGTTATGATGGTTTCTGCTACCACCCCTTCAGATAACTATTTCCACCGACTGCTCTGTGTGAAAAACAACTTCTTCAAATCCCTTCTGATTCACCTTACAAATCCCCAGTTCCCCAGTTATTGACCTTTCTGCCATTTACGCTTACCTTCACCCATGCCGGTGTAGTTTACGGAATTGAACCCATCCACCACGAAACTTTAGCCACCTGAATGGCCTCCACAAAGTCATCGTCCTTCAATGGGTGGGGATGGAGCAGCAATTTTGCTTCCCAGACTGACAAATGGGTTAGATAACTGGTAATCGTCTCCCTGTCTGTACCTTTAGTGGGGAGAACTGGGACATGCAATGGGAGGAAATGCTCACTCTAAAGAGGGCCATTGATATTATAGTGGCAAACATCATATTACAGGTGATATGCAGCAGGCTTGGCCCTTTATCTATCCTGTCAAGGAAGTTACCTAAATACATCACTTAACCTAATTAAAAAAGTTCCTGAAATGGCTGAAAATGACAACTTTGGGAAAAATAGAAATTGCTGGAAACACTCAGCAGCTCAGGCAGTGACTGTGGAGATAGAAACAAAATTAATATTTCACGTCAAATACTCGACGAAACTGAGAAAGAGGCAGAACAAGTCAGTTGTGGAGAAAGGAGGAGTGGATAGGACAAAAGGAATATCTTTGAAAGGGTGAGGCCATGGTTGGCACAGGGATAAGTTGCAGAGGTCATCCTGATGATGAGTTAAGGGGGGGGAGTTACAGAGAGAAATGTGGAATAAAAACCATGAGGTGAGGGCAGTTAGAGACTGCATACACAAATAAAGGAACATTGAATGTGTGAAGCGCAGGGCTAGAAGTTATGCCCAACAAGTCAAGCCGTACTAATGGAGAATAAAAGACTGACCCAAAATCACAGATGTATGACACACTGCTGAAATGGTCAATTCTGAGAAAGCAAGTTTCCTGAAATTATAGAATTTGATAGTGAACCTGGAAGGCTCCACCCTCTCAGCAACTTAAAAACCATTTGTTTTCTCTCCTTCACAGTTCTGAGGAAGGATATTCAACCTGCAATGATTCCCTCTCCACAGATGCTGCCTGACCTGCTGAGATTTACCAGCACTTCTGGTTTTATTTCAGGTTTCCAGCGCCTGCAAGTTTTTATTTTGTTTGATTGTCATGAGGGGAAAGTTAATGTGAGCCCAAAAAAAGCAAAAGGGATGGTGAGGCTGTGCATTCATCTTGCATCTTGTCTGATCTGCTTTGCAGCCTGCAAACCAATAGCCCCATCTGTCATTTAGTCATCAACCAGTTTGGTGTCTATCTGAAAGATAGACTTCATCCTACTCACAGCCATGGCACATTTCCTCATGATCAGTTCATGATATCTTCCATTCCAATATTAAATGCAGCTGATCTTCGGTCTAACCTGACTGACACTTCCTAATGTTCAATGCAACAAATAGATGATTCATCTGCCAATATGTATAAGCAGAGAACATATGGGCTTAGAAATACTCCTGGAATTGATCAGCCCATGATATCCACCATTCGTACCCAATATTAAATGCAGCTTTTCTTAAATCCTACTTGACTGATACTTCCTAATGTATGATGGAGAAAATGGAAGATTCATCTGCCAATATGTGCAAGCAAAGAACATATGGCTATGGAAAGGCTCCTGGAATTGATCAGCCCATGATATCTTCCATTCTTACCCAATATTAAATGCAGTTTTTGATAGGTCTAACCTGACTGATACTTCCAAATGTTCAATGGAACAAATAGAAGAGTCATCTGTCATTATGCAAAAGCAGAGAACACATGGCCATGAAAAAGCAAGCAAGTGCAGATGCTGGAAATCTCAAGTAAGAGTGGATGATGCTGGCAAAACCGAGCAGGTCAGGCAGGGTCTGTGGAGAGACAAACAGAAGTTAATATTTCAGGTCGATGAATTTTTATCAGAACTGGGAAAAGTTAGAAAACATGAAATAGTACAAGTTGCAGGGATAGGGAGGGGTGGAGAGAACAAAGGGAATGTCTGCGATAGGTTGGGGAACTCAAGGTACTGGATGACGCAAATAGTGGTGGTGCCAGCTGAGGAGGCTGGTGAAAGCTTGTTAATCGCAGCCAATCTGTTTGGAGGAGGTATAAATAGGGCAAGTATGAGAACAAGGAGAGGGATAAAATAAATGCAATGCTGGAACTTTAAGATACAAAATACTGCAGCAATTAACCTGCCATGTCATAGCTACCCTGAATAATAATTGGAAGGAGTCCACCAGAGGTAAGATATTTGCACAATTTTCCATTTCTTTCTAACACCTGACACTCAATTGACAACAAAAACAATACCAACAACATTTGTGTAGTTTCTTCTTTCTTTCTTAATTGGTCCCATGGCATGGTGAATGATTTGATACCACTCCAGTTCTGTCGGTTTTGTGGTAGTTTGTCATAAGACCATAGGAGTTAGACATTCAGCTCCTCGAGCTTGCTCTGCCATTCAACTAGATCCAGATTTCCTTGTCCACTTTCCTACCCTGTTCTCATAATCCTTGATTCCTTTACTAATTATGAATTTATCTATCTTTGCTTTGAATATTTTCAAGGATTCAGCCCCCACAGCTTTCTTGGGCAAGGAATTCCAAAGACTCAGAATCATTTGAAGGAAGAAATTCTCCCTCATCTCAGTCCTAATGGGGCACTGCCTTATTCTGAGACATTATTTTCTCATACTATATCCTCCAATGAGAGGAAACCTCTCCCTGTCAAACCACCTAAGAATCATGTTTTTTTCAATAACATCACCACTCATTTTTCTGAGCACCAATCTGTTCAATGTTTCCTCATAAGACAATCCCTCCATACCCAGGATAATTCTAGTTAATCTTCTCAAGAGTGCCTTCAATGATATATCTCCCCTTAAGTGAGGGACCAAAACTGTACATGGTACCTGAGATCACTAGTTTTGATTTTGTCTAGATTTTTTTTTGACCAGATTTTGTCACAGATTGGTCAGGAGGTCCCTGGTGGTGCAAAAAGATTGGAGGTTCAAGCCCCAGTTGGTAAAGCTAAACAAAAGTGGGGTATAATACACTCCTATCAATAGCACTATTGACCACAGATGAAGACAAGCACACAAACATGCAGGGAAAGGTGATATGTGGATCATGTGCAGGCAGATAATTTAGCATCATGTTCAGCACAGACATTGTGGGCCGAAGGGCCTGTTCCTGTGCTGTACTGTTCTATGTTCTATGTTCTATGAATTTTTAGGCAAAGACGTTCTCTGGGGTCACTAAGGAGTTTCTTCCAAATTTACTGAAGACAAAAGGCAATACTCCAGAAAGCTCTCAAGGAAATTGGTTGGTGTGAGACCTTGGATGTTTTAATAATGTATTTTGAATTTTACCAGACAGAAATAGGCCATTCAGCCCAATAGACCTAACCTGATACTTGTTCTCTTCTGGGTGTAGCACAGTCAACATACCCTTCTATTTGCATCTCCTCATGTATTTTACTAGTTTCCCTTTTCACTAGGTTATCCTATATTATTTGTCTCCACTCATCTTTGTGGAGGTTCTACATCTGACCTCTTGAATATTGGTAGAGGGGAGCCAATATAGGTTGCTTCCTGAGCATGAAACCAGCACAGAAGGTTGATCAGATATTAGCAAAGCCAATTGGCCTTGGGCAGGCATGGTAATGGGCAGGCACGGTAGTGTAGCGGTTAGTGTAACACAATTACAGCGCCAGTGACCTGAGTTCAATTCCAGCCACTGTCTGTAAGGAGTTTGTACGTTCTCCCCGTATCTGTATGGGTTTCCTCCGGTTTCCTCCCACATTCCAAAGACGTATGGGTTAGGAAGTTGTGAGCATGCTATGTTGGCACCGGAAGTACAGCGATACTTGCGGGCTGCCCCCAAGAACACACTACGCAAAAGATGCATTTCACTGTGTGTTTCAATGTACATGTGACTAATAAAGATGTCTTATCTTTCAATCCCATTGTTCTCAATCAAGCTCTGAAGGCAATTTTATTCATACGATAACTTGAAAATAGAAGCAGATGCAGGCAAAGTGGAATGTTTTAATGAAAGGACAAGAGATTTGTCCTTAATCACCAGGGCTAAATGCATGTGAGAGTATCCATCATTCGGTTCCATTGTAGGTTTGGAATACAATTGGCAGCCAATGTTCTGACTTGGTATTTTCTGGTGGAAACCAAAGTTAAATTTCTCCCCAAAGACCAGTGAACTAAAGTCACTATTGGGTCAATGTTGCTGTAAGTAGCACAGTTCACAAACCAACAGGTATCAGGTCTATTCCATACAAGGTGCTTGATGAATCATGAGAACATAAGATAATAGTTGCAAGAGTAGGCCTCTCAGCCTCTCAAGCCTGCCCCATTATTCAATATGATCATGGCTCATCTGTCCCAGGCCCCAAATCCTCTTCTGTGCCAATTTTATCTGTTTTCCTCTTTGAATACTTCCAATGATCTCATTTCCTTAACCCTCTGAGGTAGAAAATTCCAAAGATTCACCACCCTCAGTGACAAAAATCAAGAACTGCAATGCAAAGGACCTATACTAGTGATTAAGTGCACACACTGCTGCTCAGTAAAATGGAGATGACTCGCTGTGCTTTTACTACCTCATCCTAGTTACTGCACCTGCCCCAATCCATACACAGTGTTCATAAGACTTGACATTCTTAACATAGATCCAGAACATAACAACACTACCCATGCATTGATAGTGGGAAGCCACCATACAATAAGGCCCAACACCTCCTTATTGAAGTGGGGTGGTTATTTTGGAAAATGTGTAATCTAGTTCTGGTGAGGTGTCATAGAACAGTACAGCACAGGAACTGACCCTATAGCCCACAATATCTCTGTTGAATACAATGTAAAATTAAACTAAATCTTTTCTGCCTGCACATGATCTATATCTCTTCACTGCCTGCATATTCATGTGTCTTTCTGAAAATGCCAAACACCACTATCATATCTGCTTCCACAACTACCCTTGGCAGCCTGTGGCAGGCACCTAACACTCTGAATTAAATGTTTGCCCCGCATATTTCCTCTAAACTTTCCCCCTCTCACCTTAAATGCATGTCCTCTAGTATTTGACATTTCTACCCTGGGAAAAAGATTCTGACTGTCTACCCTATCAATGCCTCTCATAATTTTATAAACTTCTATCAGATTTCCCCTCAGCTTCCCACACTCCGGAGAAAACAACACAAGTTTGTCCAACCTCTCCTTATACCCTCTAATCCAGACAATGTCCTGATAAACCTCTTCTGCACCCTTTCAAAGGCCTCCCTATCCTTCCTGCAATGGGATGACCAGAATTGCACACAATGCTCCAAGTGCAGCCTAACCAAAGTTTTATACAGCTGCAATATGACTTCCTTGTACTCAATGCCCTGACCAATGAAGGCAAACATGCCATATATCTTCTTCACCACCCTATCTACTTGCATGACCACTTTCATACATGTGCATGCCTTTGACCTGAAATGTTAACTCTGCTTCTCTTCCCGCAACTACAGCCTGACCTGCTGAGTATTTCCAGCATTTCCTGCTTTAATTATAGATTTCCAGCATCTGCAGTTTTTTTTTGGATTTTCAAATCTTCTTGTTGGTATTATTATGTTATCAGATTTATGCTTTCATCTCACTTCTGATTTCCTGCCCTCACCATCCCCATCCCTACCCCCTAATTCCTTACCACATTCCAATTATGGAGATGAGCCACCCCAACCCTATCACATTAGCTCCCTGTTCTTACAGGAACTCAAGTAGAGATCTCCTCTTCCACTTTTGCAGTGTTAATATCTCAATGTGTTCAGGCTTGACCAGCTAAATGAAACAAATGTCTTGCTTCACATAGATTTACTAAACCCTGGGGTTAGCCATTAGTCAGACGGGACTAGACTGAATAAAAATATAACTTCTAATATGTAAAGCCTGTAGGATGCTGAAGAAAAATGAAATATTATTTAGCATCAAGTTTAATGTGAGCATTTGAGGAGGTCAAACTATGGCTCAGTGGAATACTGCCAATGAAGGACAAATAACTAACTAATGCCTATAGTGTCAAGTACTCCTTTCTCAAAAAAAAATCATAAATCCAAACTGACACAAAATGATGGAATTCTGCAAGGTTCCTCAGAGAACAGAAATCATGCACACCCCCTTGATAATGCACAAAACTCCAGAGTTAAATTCAACTAAAGCCACATTAGACTCCAGAGTATAAATCTGCCACACCAACATGATTAGCATGCGTGGAACTGAGCTCATTTGCATTAGCTGTGATTCACATCCGAGGCAGAAAGTTGTGAATTCCACTCCAGGACACAAAAATCCAGGCTGACACACCAGTGTAGCACAGAGGGAGTGCTGCATTGAATTGTGGACTTGTTTGTCCTCTCAGTTGAATTGAAAAGATCTCAAAACATTATTTTGAGAAAAGCATGAAAACTGATGGTGGTGTTGATTGCGAAGAGGGTATTCTTTAGCCCCAGGATGATTTTGATGAGTTGGTAACAGCGGAAGAGTGTGGCAGATGGAATACAAATGCTGAAAGATATGAGCTAATGTGTTTTGAAAGGACTAAAAGATATATACAATATTTGCAGGCCTCAATAAAGTACAAAGAAACAGAGGGGACTTTGGTGCACTTATACAAATATCCCTGAAGACAGCTGAAGATGCAATGGCTAAAAAGCCGCTACATGACTAAAAAGGCATATAGGATACTTGCCTTCATTAGCTGGGGCATTGAAAAAGAGTAAGGAAGTCGTGGTGCAACTATATAATACTTTAGTTAAGCCACAGCTGGAGTATGTATGCAGTTGAGGTCACCACACTGTATAGGAGGGATGTTATTGTATGTGACAAGATGCAGAGGAACTTCACCAGTATGTCTCTGCTCCGGGATGGGGCATTTCACCTATGAAGAGAGATTGGATAGGCTGGCTTTGTTTTCTTAAGAGCTGAGAATGCTGAGTGGGGATTAGATTGAGATACAGAAAATTCTGAGGGGCTTAGTGAGGGTAGATAGTAAGAAACTTATCCCATCAGCAGAGGTATCTATAATCAGAGGACAGAGGTTTACAGTGAGGGGTAGGATTTAGACGGGATTTGAGGAAGAACTTCTTCAGCCAGAAGGGGTTGAAATCTGGAACTCATTGCCTGAGGGTGTCGGTTATGAAAGGTACTCTCATAACATTTAAGAAGTACTTAGGTGAGCACTTGAAATTCCACGGCACACAAGGATACAGGTTGAGTTCTGGAAAATGGTTATCAGTATAGATGGGTATTTGATTGCTGGCATGGAGATGGTGGCCAAATTATGTATATGACTCTATGACTCCAAGAACAAGGAAGCTATCCCTGTTGTTCTGGGACTATTTTCTACCAGAACAGATTATTCAGCCAATATTACATTGCTAGTGGTGGGAACTGGCTGTGTGCAAATTCGCTGCTGTGTTTCCTACATTACAACACCATCTACACTTCAAAACTGTTGACTTGTTATCAAACGTTTAGCAATAAGTTGAGTTAATGAAAGGCACTGTTGCAATGCAAGTATTTAATTTCTGAATACCCTGTATGTAATTTCTGATTGAAATGGAATACCTCAGTAGGAAACATAATGAGCTATTCCTGACACGTTTCTTCTTATTTATCCTCAGGACTAAATGATCCACATTATTTGCTCATCCCTAATTGTCCTGTTATTTCTCATGCAACCAAGTTGCTTGTTTGCCATTTCAGAGTGCATTGAGTCTTAAGTATGTAATGTGGATTGAAGTTGCAGTTAGGTCAAGCTACTAAGGTTGTAGGTTCTTTCATTTGAGGGTAAATTGGGTATCGTTCGTCATCGGCAGCAACACACAGAAGGCTAGAAGAACTCAGTGGGTCAGGTAGCATCTATGGAAGGAAATGGACAGTTGACGTTTCATCTAGGCTCCATAGGAAGGGTCCAGATGAAAGGTTTCAAACTGAAACGTTAACTGTCCATTTCCCTCCATAGATGCTGCCTGGTCTGCTGAGTTCCTCCAGCTTTTTGTGTGCTGCTCCAGATTCTGGCATCTGCAGTCTCTTGTGTCAATGTTCTTGGACCAGCCCACAGTCACCAGAACAGATGTCCAAGGTCAAACTCCCCATTTGAACTCCAGCCTTCCCACACATTGAACTTTACACCCCTGATTCTTTTAATAATTGGTGCACAGAATTCTTGGGAAGTTGCTTAGTAACTAAAAAATAATTTCACGGAAAAAAACTGCCATTGCTAGGAATCTAGAACAAAACCAGAACCTACTCCAGTACAGGTTGGGCAGCATCTGTTCTGATGAAAGTTCATAGACTTGAGACTGCTTCTCTTTCTACAGATGCTGCCTAACCTGCTAAGTGTTCCTATATCTCCTGTTTTTACTGAAGGAAAATGTTTTTTGTTCAAAGTTTTAAGTTGCCACATGGAAGTTTGACTTGCCAGAAATTCAGGTGGTCGACAAAAGTCCTTTCCAAAATAAAAGGTTTTTCCATAGCATCGTGTTTCCTTCCCTGGAGCTCACTTTGACCTTTCATGTTTGCCACCTACAGCACTCCTGCAAATCATTAGAGCTAGAATGCATTGTCGCTGAATCATAGATATTTATGGCACAGAAGGAGACCATTCAGCCCATCATATCCATGACAGGTGAGAAAAAGTGCTGTCCAGCCTAACCCCACTTCCGGTACAAGTGACAACAATAAACCAATACCAATACCATTAGCTTAGTGGGATACAGTAGCACAATGGTTAAGTTACTAGATAAGAATCCAGACAATAGGACCAGAGATGTCAGTTCAAATCCCTCCAGAGCAACTGGGGTTCTAAATCAGGTAATAGTAAAAATAACCATGAAACTAGCTGATTGTTGTAAAACCCCCTCTAATTCACTAATCCTGAAGGGAAAGGAATCGTCCTTACCTGGTCTGGGATGGGAACCTGTGATCTTTACCTAGTCTGTCCTATATTTAAATCTCGGTTCATTAATATGGTCAACAGTTCCCACAGGGCCAATTAGAAATGGACAATGAATCCTGCCCTTGACAGTGATATCCACATCCATGCAACAAATTAATAAAAAAAACACAAAAGGCGAAATGTAAGGGTTATTATAGACAGAATCTCGATGGAAATGAAAAACGTAAATAAACTGAAAACTAGAAATCTGCTAGTTTAGTTTCCAAACAGTTTTTTTTATTCCTGACTATGACAATGTTACCTACAAATGGGCTCAGTATATACCATCAAATGAAATATTAGCAGACAAGGATAGGGTTGATGTCAGCAATCTTATCATATGAATGGTTAACATTCTTACCAAATTTTAATCTCGGGCATTGTAGACAATTTAAGATAGACAATTTAATTCCATTGTTAAAGCACTGAAAGAGAAATTCATATCATAAAACACAACAGAACAGCACCATGTCCAAAGTTTGTCTTTTCCCACCCATGGAGAAAAAGCCATCAGCAACTAATTCCTTCACTCTCATTGTCGCACTCTAAAGTTGGTACGAGTTAAAGTGACCCAGAATATGCATTGCATACCCTTCAAAGTTCTCAATGCACTCTGAGGCTGTTCTAGCTGAAAGTTGAACAATACTACTGGAATATGTCTTTCGAAGTGCCACAAGTAAGGTTTTGCTATGATTACATTTCTCCCCCACAGCGAAATCAACTCTGATTCATGAGCCAGATGATCAAGACTAACTAAAAAAACTTGCAATTGACAGCCCAAGGCTATGCCAAAATACATCTCAACCAATGAAGTGGGGCACTGCTGAAATACAGGAAAAACAGCAGCCAATCTCTGCCCAGCACACAGCAATATGATGTAGACTCTAAAATCTGCTTTATGATGTTTTGAGGGAAAATATTGTCCAAGATACTGAGACTAATTCAGAAAATTATCACAACATTATTTACAGACACTTGAGAGAGGAAGTGGTGCCTGGGTTTATAATCGCATCCAGAGGATGGCAACTCTGATGATGAGGCAGTCCCTCGGCGAAACGTCCTCCTGGATTTCTGCCCTTATGTAAAGCGGTATGCTGGATTTCAACTTGTCTGCCAATTAGGGTCATGGGCAAGAAGCCATGAACTAATTAAAAATTAAGGACAATGACTTCTGCCCCTCTATTCCCCTCAGGTCTGACAAAGGAAGTTATCGGCTGGTTTCTAAATAGGGGTCACGAGCAGCAACAAGATTGTGACAGAGGACTAGAGAAAATTTGTGCTTCCCAGTCGGTTGACACCAGCCCACTGACAGGAAAATTAGGTTGGCCACTTAGTCATATCCCCAGGATATCTACATTTCTGTTCATGTTCTAAGGTGTGACGTGGTGGGAATGAAGAGGGGAGAGCTCTTGCCAAGAATGAGGTGAGCGACCGATAGTTTTAAAAAGGACAGGAACGCAGAAGAATGGCGCACAGCAGAGGCTGTGTCTGACTGGTCAATCAATTAACTTGCCCTGTTAAAAGTAAGTGTCTGCATCTGTTGACCAGAACCTAATAAAATAAAAATATAAAGATTTGCAAAGACAGAATAAAAACCCTGTTTTGGTTGTGGTAAGACAGCACACAGCTGGCTGTCAGGTACTTGCGTTAAGCTGTCATTTCTCCCTCAAAACACTTAAGAGTTCTTTGTCTTCAGGGTCTCTCTGTGAAGCAGATGCCTGTCTTAAAATAAATTAATTCCTCCTGACAATCATAAAATTGAATAATGACTTTCTAGCCTAAAGTTTGCCTTGTTTGCTGATGTTTATTAATGTTAATTGTTGATTTTTATTTATATTGCAGGGGGCGGAGTGTTGCGGGGTCGGCGGGGGTTGGTGGTGGGTGAGGGTTGGGTTAAATGAAACAGATGTTAGCAACCAGCATGGAAAATCTACATGTCAGGGCCAAAGTGTAAGGCCAGATGGTCACTTACAACCAATGTAATCTGGTACACTCCACTGAGAGAAAGACTATTGATTAGATTTCTCACTTCAGATGTGGGTCCAATATCTACACACGTCTACACTCATATCAGTTACTTGAAATCCTATACAGTGGCTGCAGAGTGGGAGATGAGATTAAGTGTTACCTATTACAATAAAACGAATCCACTCTCTCTAACCCATCTGTTGCCCATGAGCTGTTGCAAAGCTGGCTTTAACAATGTGAGTAATAACTCATAAGAAATACTCGGAGCCAGGGCACAAATCTGTGCAGGAGATTGCATACTTTTCTTTTTAATCAGTTCACTAAACTGGAAAGCAGAGATCTGTTCCTGGCTGGAGTGACTCTGCAGTCCCAAGTAGAACAAAGCACAAAGATACTCACAAATCATCTTTTACACAGTGCCGGCCTGACTGACTTTGCTGTTGTTCTGAGTGACTGAACCTCTTTATTGTCACGCAGACCAACTGTATAATATCATCTTGCACTAAACATCAAAGCATTTGCATCACAGATTCATAGAGTTGTAGAGTAATACAGCACGGAAACAGGCCCTTCGGCCCAACTCCTCCATGCTGACCAAGCTGCCCACCTAAGCTAGTCCCATTTGCCCGCATTTGGCCCATATCCCTCTAAACCTTTCCTATCCATGTGCTTATCCAAATGTCTTTTAAATGTTGCTATTGTACCTGCCTCAACCACTTTCTCTGGCACCTCGTTCCATATACATATCACCCTCTGCGTAAAAAAGATGCCCCTTAAGTCCCTTTTAAATCTTTCCCCTCTAACCTTAAACCTATGCTCTCTAGTTTTTGGCTGCCTTTCCCTGGGAAAAGACTGTGTGCATTCACCCTATCTATGCCCTTCATGATTTTACACACCTCTATAATGTCACCCCTCTGTTTCCTATGATCAATCCAGAACATTTCATCAGTTTCAGCGCAGATGTCTATCTGAGACAATTATTCTGTCTTCTTCCTCATTTCATGGGAGCTTAAAGGGTATCTGTCAAAAGGAAGATTTTAAAAAAAGGTTGACGCCAATTGGACTGATTTTAGGTTTTGCTGTGGTCAGCCATATGCTGAGATTCATCCATACTTCAGACCCTATAAAGCACTAAAAAAATCCTCAGATTTAGACCATAGGTTTGGTATCAAACACTCATCTCTTCTGTCATGCACTGAAATCAATGGAAATGAGTTCCAGATCCAAAGTACAACATACATTTGCTAATATATTGTGTGTTTGTTGTTAGTGATCAAAGATGGATTTACAACTAACTCCCTCTCTTTCATGAGTAGCCCCCCATTACCTAGAGGAAAACCATGCATTCAAATAATATATTCAATAGTTTTGGAGAGTCCCATGGCACTTTTCAATTAATGAAGTACTTCCCCCTGACTGTGGTTGACAAAGCTCGCACCTGTATTTCTACCATTTCCTGCACCTCCGCTCTCACCCCCACCCCTCCCAGACCCAACAAGGATAGGGACCCCCTTGTCCTCACACTTCATCCCACCAGCCTACACATCGTTCTCCGTCACTTCTGCCATCTCCAACCGGACCCCCACCACCAAGCATATCTTCCCCTCCCCACCCCTTTCTGCCTTTCGCATGGACTGCTCTCTCCGCGACTCCCTAGTTCACTATCCCCCCCCCCCCCCCCCGCCCCTGCCACCCCACCCCTCCAGCTCCCACTCCGGGAACTTTCCACTGCCCCCACCATAGGTGCAACACCTGCCCCTACACCACCTCCATCACCTCCATCCAGGGACCCAAACAGTCCTTTCAGGTGAGACAGAGATGCACCTGCACCTCCCTTAATATCATCTGCTGCATTCGGTGCTCCAAGTGTGGCGTCCTCTACATTGGTGAGACCAAACGCAGACTAGGTGACCATTTTGCAGAACACCTGCACTCTGTCCGAAACTGTGATTTGCATCTCCCGGTTGCCAGTCACTTCAACTCCCCCTCTCACACTATCACTGATATGTCAGTCCTCGGCCTCCTCCACTGCC
Source organism: Pristis pectinata (assembly GCF_009764475.1). Classification (NCBI taxonomy): domain Eukaryota; kingdom Metazoa; phylum Chordata; class Chondrichthyes; order Rhinopristiformes; family Pristidae; genus Pristis; species Pristis pectinata. Next base: position 12,234,306 of record NC_067415.1, read on the forward strand.
AGGAGAATTCCAAGCGCCAAATGGAGGAACAGCACCTCGGTTTCCATCCTGGAACCTTGCAGCCTAACGACATGAACATTGAATTCCCCCACTTTAGGTAATCCCCACCCCCTTCCCCACAACGACTCCCCCACCATGCTTCTTTTCTTCTTCCCTTTCCTAGCCTATCTCTCTTTTTTCTACACCCCTTTTTTTTCTTTCTCTCCTTACCTTTGACCCATTCCCCGGTGGATCTGCTCTCCCCTCCTCCCCCGCACTTGCCTATCACTATCTCTTACCTGCATCTACCTATCACCACCCTGTGCCCACCCCACCTCCCCTCTTTTGTCCACCTATCACTATTCTGCTTTTCCCTCCTATATATTGGGCTTCCCCTTTTCCTATCTTCAGTCCTGAAGAAGGGTCTTGACCCGAAACGTTGACCGCCTGCTTTTCTTCACAGATGCTGCCTGGCCTCCTGAGTTCCTCCAGCATCATAATGTTTTTCATCTAGATATGCCAGCATCTGCAGTCCTTTGTTTCTCATGGATAGAAGTATCTGAAATCTATTATGAAGGATGTAATAACATAATACCTTGAAAAGAATAACAGGATTGAGCAGGGTCAGCATCGATTTATGAAAGGAAAGTCATGGTTGGCTAACCTAATGAAGTTCTTTGAGGATGTGACTCATAGAGTAGATAGAGAGAACCAGTGGATGTGTTGTTCATGGATTTTCAGAAGCGGTTTTATAAGGTTCCGCTCAGGAGATAGTTTCCTTTGTTTCTCAAGTACTTAACGAAATGTAGTCACTACTGCAATGCAGAAAATGCAGCAGTCATTTTGTCGACAGTAAGATTTCACAAAGAGTAAGGTGATGGTGGCCAGCAGCTCTGGCCACCAGTCCTCCAGATGTGGGATCTTTCGTGTCTGTTTGAATGAACAAATAAGGTCTTGCTTTAATGCTTTATTTAAAAGACAATGTCTCTGACAATGCAGATCTCCTTCAGCGCTGCAGCCCGATTAAGTTTCAGTGCTATATGACTCAATAATACTGAGTACTTGAGTCTCTGTCGTGAGGCATGAACCCATAACATCTGACTGATGCCTGGGTCTTGTTGATAAAAAGGTTCGAAAGAACCAGTACCAGGAAGTTTAGAGGTAAAGCTCACAGACTTCAGACTTGACACAAAAGGAGGTAAGTGTTGCTTCAATCTCCTTCATTGTCTGCACTCAAATCAATACCGGTAAAACCTGACCTTTTAGCTGTTGAACTCTAGGGTCCGATTGCACACAAACGTCTTGACTCTGTCACCCAGCCTGGTTGGGCTTTGAGTGTGTCTTTGTCAAGAGTCAACTTTTATTCTATGTGAACAACAGGATATCCTGTTTAATGTCAGATATTGAATTTAGGCAGTAAATAAAGAAAAATCAAACCGGAATATCATAGAGATCCACTAATTGGGATAAAATCTGATACTAAAAATACCTGCCTAAGCTCATCTGCAACATTATTCATCTTAGTTATCTTCACTGGGTACCTTCTATAACCCCAGCATCTCTGCAATCAAGTTTCACAGTATATTCAATTATCTCTGTTCTTGTATCATTCTCTTCTACTATAATCAATGTGGTATCAAATTCTTTATCTGCAGTTTAACAACTCACTAAAGAAGAATTCTTTCTAATCTCCAGCCTACCTTGAGGCTTGTTAACCTTCTGCTCATGACATCCAGTTGTCTGTTCACACTATCCTCTTTGGGACTGGCGGTTAAAATCAATAACTACCTTTTATTATCACTGGACATCCCAAGCAGAAGCACTAAATAGCAATAAAGCACTCATAAAGCTGTTAATCACATCTGGAAATAAAGTGAACATTGTATTTGCTTTTCCATTTAAATCATGAACATTAATACATTTTTCAAAATAATTTTGTAACTTTTACTTGTAATTTCAAGGTGATAATAAAGAGAGGTTGTTTTCTAATGAGAACTATTTTCTGTCAATGGTCCATGGTGTTAGTTGCTGAATCAAAAAGTTGATACCAGACACATGCACAAAAATCGGGGCGGCACCTTAGTGTAATACTGAGCAAAAGAAGCACAGTTAGAGCCCATGACAAAATGTGAGCGTAAACTGATTCTATTGCCTCAGCTGGGCAATCTATCAAGGAGGATGGAGGATTCTGCCCTGTTGCCCTGGTCACTGCTAATTCTTTACCATCAGGGCACACAGTGGCACAGCCAGTGGATCTGGGTTCAATCCTGACCTCAGGTGCCACCTGTGTGGAGTTTGCACATTCTCCCTGTGACCGCATTGGTTTCCCCCGGGTGCTCCAGTTCCCTCCCACATTCCAAAGACATGTGTGTTGGGAGGTTCGTTGGTCACTGTAAATTGCCCTTGGTGTGTAGGTGAGTGATAGAACCTGGGGGGAGTTCATGTGATTGTGAGGAAAATAAAAATTTGCATTAGCGTAAGTGGGTGGTGGCTGGTTGGCACAGATCCAGTGGCTCAAAAAGCCTGTTTCTGTGCTGTATGTCCATCTCTCTATGAGAACCCAACCAGATGATCTGGTCTTAGTAAATTGCACTCTTTAAAGATATAATTGTGCTCAAATTGGCAACTGCTTTTCCTACTCTGATGATGATGCAGCAAAAGTATTTCACTGCAATGAAATAAGGTTATAAAAGATGCTCTCTCTTTTCATTAACTCTAAGGTTTGGAAGATGAAGCACTAGTCTGGGTTCCCTTTGCTAAATTCTGTGCAGTGATGGATAAATGTTGGGTGAGGCCAGATTTCCTATCTATTGTGGATGGTCCAAGATGCTGCAATCCACCACTGTCGTCACGCATTCACTCAGCTTACAGCAGCATTCTTAACAATTAGTGCATGTTCCCCGATCTAACAGCAGCAGCTTCCCTCTGAATACCACCATCCATGAAAAGATCAGATTCCTAAATATTTCTGGATTCCTCGCTGCTGACTTAACTGCATCAAAGCCTCAAAATTATGATGTTGTAGTAGGAGAAAGTCCAAGGAAACTCATGCATCGTGTCTGCACTGTTGCAGTATCTCTTCTCATTAATTCCCTAAGATACTAGAGGATAACTGGTAATTTAAAATGGCAAGGTACTTTATTTATGAAGGAACTTGCATTGTACAAAGTAGCATTTCCTACCATGGGATCCTCTACAGAGATAGACAGATATTCTTGTAAGTTATATATTCATGGAGTTGAACGGCACAGAAGTTCTTCACTAAACATTGCATCAACAATACACAGGGCAGTTGATCACATGTAATAGTTTTTAACAAACAAAGATACCAATTAGGAGCAAGAATTAAGGGCAACATCCTTTCCATTCTGCTCCACCATTCAATAAGATCACAGTTAATTGGATTGTTACCTCAACTCTACAGCCCCATCCACCAGCAATAACCTTTCACCTTCTTGTGTATCAAGTATCTATCTACCTCTGCTTTAAAAATATTCCACCGTTTTTTGAGGAAGACAGTTCCAATGACTCATTACCTTCTGAGGAAAATAATTTCACCTCATCTCTTTCTTAAATAGATGACCCTTAATTTTTAAGCAGTGACTGCTAGTTCTAGATTCTCCCACAAGAGCCTTCTCCATATCCATCCTGTCAAGACCCGTCAGGACCTTATCAATCAAGTACCCATCAACTGTGTACTGCAGGTCAATGACTGAAGTTGAAGTGACCTGGGTTCTGGAATGGAGGCAATGTAGGTTGAACAGTTTCCCAATTTCAATCATGTCACCTCTCATTCTTCTAATGGTATCAAGTGGCATGAACCAGAAGTACATAAATTATATCCCTCCTTTAAGTAATGAAAAAATCAAACCAAAAATGAAATAAACTGTCCAAATTAACTGTTCAGTTTCAATCTGCTTTATTTGAACACAAAGTCCTGCAAATACTTGGGTTGACGGTCTGCCCTTCAAGATATGGACCCAAGTCTGTTCCTCCGACTCAGGTGGCTTCTCTATCATGACCTCATATGAGCTAGGGTGTGATGGGTGTTGCCATGTCTGGTGTTATCTGATATGGGCTTCACACTTGCAGTCTCCATCCCTTAAGAGTGTCAAGTCTTGATGCTCAGTGGAAGTAGAGTATCTGACTCCTTCAATTTGTCTTCCAGCAACTTTTTTTTGCACTTCTGGAGTGCCTGTTCCTCAAACAATATGTACATGTTCATCTGTGAGTGGCATGGCAGGAATGGTTGCTTGCATTGAAGTAATCTTCACGATCCTATCTATCAGTTCACTCTGCCGGTCAGTGATACCGCCAGGTCTGGTGTTACAAGTATCCAAAATAGACCCACCTCAGTGCAGGTTTGTGTCAAGAAAGACTGCATGAATACTCCAATATTCTTGAGGCAAGATAAGCTTCCTCTCCCAGGCCAACACCCCTACCATTAAGGCCCTAATTACACTACATTAGGCAGGCCATATCGTTCCCTTGCTGAATACCAGATTCCTGAAAAAAATACTTTATTTGCTCCATCACAGATAGTATTTCTAGATGAACCTGGGGAAAATGATACATCGCTTGCTTGAAAAGTACAACATCCCACCAACTCATGGGAATTCAACCCCCAAAGCTGCTCAAAATGGAGAAGTGACATTTGGAATGGGGTTGACTCCAGTTGTCAGGAGAACACAGTAGCCCTGCATAAATGGCGGAAGGGGTGCACCACCTCCCAAACCACCTAGCTCTGGTCCCACCTATGGAAAGTCTGTGCGTTCCTCACTGACCTACTCTGCCACCTCAGAAAGACGCAGATCTGAAGCGGCAGCAATAATTCCCCTCTCTGAGGGACTGCTTAAGAAGAAAACAGTAAAATTACCGAGAATGGGCATGATATCCTTCAGGTTTGCCACAATGAAATGTTCGACGTATCTCTCTAGATTCTTTGAGTTCACCATCTTCAGGGAGCATTTCCCAGCCAGCTTCAATGTAGTCTTGACTGCCACGTTGACTTTATGTACACTGTCTTGAGACTGATGATTACTTGGGGAGGACACAACACATTACTCCCGAATTAGGTTGAAATTTCACTAGCTAAGCTTGCACAAACATGCATAGATCTATCTAGCAGATATTCCACAGAATTGATATTGTTTGGCACCAGATGTCAGTGGAGGTAGACTTTCAACATCCTCTTTATTGGGCACTATTTGCAGAAATTATTTTCCGTCCCAAATGGAATTCAATTTTTCTATGTTCAGGGCATTTCTTTCTCAACCACTCATGTTGCCCTCCACAATATTTGCAACATCTCAGCCACCTTAGCAGACTTGATAGAAGTCTACAAGGTGATAAGAGGCATTGATCGAGTGGACAGTCAGAGACTTTTTCCCAGAGCAAAAATGGCTGTCACGAGGGGTCATAATTTTAAGGTGATTGGAGGAAGGTATAAGGAGGATGTCAGGAGTAAGTTTTTTATACAGAGAGTGGTGGGTGCGTGGAACCCACTGCCGGCAGGGGTGGTGGAGGCAGGTACATGAGGGACACTTAAGAGACTCTTAGATAGGCACATGAATGATAGAGAAATGGAGGGCCATGTGGGAGGGAAGGGTTAGATAGATCTTAGGGCAGGATAAAATGTCAGCACAACATCATGGGCCGAAGGGCCTGTACTGTGCTGTAGTGTTCTATGTTCTATGTTACCCTTTTATGCCCTTTATCTTGCACTTCTCTACACATACCACTTGTTATTGACTACTCAGTATTCTCAGTTTGGCCTTGGATATGTCTATAGTTTTGTATATCGACATGCACTTTGAACTTTACTTGTAGAACCATTCCCTTGGTTCCCTTGGGTTAGACTCGTGGGTCCCACAAATAATCTGATCTCTGATGGGAAAGATCTTCAAATCTGTGGAACTGCAGTTATATGCCAACAATCATAGCTTTAGTGACGAGATGATCCTCTCTGTTCCTATGTGCAAGTAGGCAATCTGTAATGTCAACTGTTTCATTTCAATGCAGGTTATCACGCACCTAAAGTATTCTCCAGAATCTCATTTTAGGACTTTCTAGCATGGTCCATGTCTCTCACCTTGTTTCTAGTGAAATACAATAACAGCCTAACTTTCTCCTGTTCTGTTTTATCCGATGCAGCCAGCTTATTATAAAGCGTAAACCCTTCTCTCCTTGTCTCCATTTTTCAGACGGGTTACTTGCCTTGAAATCCAATGGTTTGGGCTTCCATGTTTGTTCCATCATGTATTTGCCCAGTGGAATCACAGAATTTGCACGTAATCTCTCCAATGGGAGGGATCATGCTTAGCATTTGTTCTCCACTTCAAACACAGTGTTCAAGATTTATGGCTTATTAACCAGCATATCTGAGGATCTTTTCCCGTTCACTCTCTGGATGAAAACTAATAATTTAAACAAATGTATTTTATCTATAAAAATAACTTATATTGAGCAAAGCAGTGGCTTCTAGTCCCCAGTTCTCTGTTTCTCTCCCCACAGATGCAGCCTGATCTGTTGAGTATTTCCAGCATTTTCTCTGTTTATTACAGCTGTTGCTACTGTGGCCACTTTATTTGTCTTCTTGCACTGTACTTTCTCTGTAACTGTAACACTATATTCTGCATTCTGTTATTGTTTTTCCCTTTGTGCTATCTTGATGTACTTGTGTTTGGAATGGTCTGTAAGGATGGCATACAAAGCAAAGTTTTTCACTGTATATCAGTTCATGTGACAATAATAAGCTAATTACCAATTACGAATGACCAGTTCTGACAGTTTTGAAATAAATATGGTACCAACATCATACAGAGTAGATGAACACAGGCTACAATCCTTACTAGGTTACCAAACAATGTTTCAAGAGCAAACTTGACCATTAAATATATTTCTTAGCAACTCAAATCTAATGGCAGCTTCATAATGTATAACACAAAGGTTTGGAGAGACAGGATGGGAGATTGCATGGGCTGCTCCTATCCCAACAATGCTCAGCAACAAAGCATAAGGAAATGTTTAGGAAGGCATGCTCTGAAAGGGAAGGGAGATCGCTTTCACTACCCAAAGTGAAAATTATCCTTGTTGACTGGACATCTTCTAATTTTCGCATGTTTCTTCCCATCTGACTTCTTCCTTTTGTTACTTGTTTGAGGATGTGGGTTGTTGGTTGAGCTGCATGTTTGTTGTGCATCCCTGCTGAGGACCATCCTATAAATAATCATTATCCACGTCTAAAAGTCAGTGTTAATGGACAAATGGACCACATGGGACATGGTGGTTATTCCGGATTCTGTGCTCACAGCATCCACATGTGCATTCAACATCCAACGCCCAAACTTTAAAACTTTCTTTGTTGGTTGTGAAATGGTTTGTGATGCCCCGAGGCTATGAAATATTCTGCACAGCAGCCTGGTCTTTCTTTTTTAAAGTCCAATCTTATTGTTATCTAAGGCAAAACAGCAACTGATTTACATTCCAGTAAAGTCACAGAACTAAATAAATGCCCAGCTAATCTGTTATGGTTGCGGTGATTGAGGAAATAACATTGACTGAATTACCAAGACAGTTTATTGAACAGGCCATGGGGTTTTCTATGTCCAGTTGAGAAGGTAGACAAGAAGTCCCTTTATCAGAAGTTTTATGAAAGTCTTTTTGAATTTTATGGAAAACAGGTATCAGCTTCCCAAACAAGGGAGTAGTGGATTACAACAGTTGACACATTGCTAGGGTACAATTAAGATAAGATAAGATATTTATTTATTAGTCACACGTACATTGAAATACACAGTGAAATGCATCTTTTTTTTGCTTTACTGAGAATGTAATGCAAAAAGAAGACATATTTCACTGTGGGGGCAGCCCACAAAGATACATTCTAATGGTAACCCTCGAGGTCCTGTACTGGATATCCAGTCTCGCAGTCCTCATTGAGGGGTCAGCGGTGGAAAGGGTGAGCAGCTTCAAGTTCCTGGGCATCAACATCTCAGAGGATCTATCTTGGGCCCAACACATTGATGCAATCACAAAGAAGGCACGCCAGCGGCTCTATTTCATTAGGAGTTTGAGGAGATTTGGTCTGTCATCAAAGACTCTTGCAAATTTCTACAGATGTACAGTGGAGAGCATTCTGACTGGTTGCATCACTGCCTGGTAAGGAGGCTCCAATACACAGGATTGAAAGAGGCTGCAGAGGGTTGGACTCAGCCAGCTCCATCACAGCCACAACCCCCCCTGCCTTCGAGGACATCTTCAAGAGGCGGTGCTTCAAGAAGGCAGTGTACATCATTAAGGACCCTCACTTTCCGGGACATGCCCTCTTTGTGTTACTACCATTGGGGAGGAGGTACAGGAGCCTGAAGACCCACACTCAGCATTTTAGGAACAGCTTTTTCCCCTCTGCCATCAGATTTCTGAATGGTCCATGAGCTCATGAACACTACCTCGTTATTCCTCTTTTGCACTATTTATTCTTGTAACTTACAATAATTTTTGTGTCTTGCACTGTACTGCTGCCGCAGAACAACAAATCTCATGACATATGTTAGTGATAATAAACCTGATTCTGATTCTGAAGTTAAATTCACTCACCAACCCTGTTGTTTTTACATCTTTCCATGATTCTGATTCCAATTCTGATTCTGATTCTAATCTAATTTCTAGAGTCAAGTTTGAACTTACTGGCTCAATAACCAGAATTCTACCACTAATTCTACCATTAACTCAGTAAAAGAGCTTATCAATAACCAGAAGTCCACCACTAACTCATTAGAAGAGCTTAGTAATTAAGCAGATCTTTAGATTTTCCAATCAACGATGGTAAATGTAAACCATAACTGATTGGTTGATGGGCATAAATTTGCACGGCCAGTTTGCTTCCAACTTTTCCTTTTGATCAACTGTTCTAGAACATAAGCAAGACGTTATTGCCTACATTGCAATAATGATCCTATTTCAAAAATTCTTCATTAGCTATAAAGGTCATAGAAGGTTTATCTCAGCTTGCCATAAGAATGTTCTTCTTCTTTCCAAATCACAGTTGTTCTTGAAATGAAGGTGCTTCCTCTATGGTCTTACGGAGAAAAGCCTGCAATCGTGAGGGAATTGTGTGATATATCCTGGTCAGGATGTGCCTCTAGTATCTTGTAGTGAATCTCAGGCTGTGACTCTGCACAATTTTGCTGGAATATTCTCAACCCATAATCACTCTGTTGGTTACCAACCCTCTGATGTACCTAGGACAACGATTATATTCATTCAGTTTGGAAGCATCCCATCATTTACTGACAGGATGTGGCTGCTCATTTTGAGCTTTCTGAAGATTTTCCAATGGGATCAACTCCAATTATCCTGGGGTGGCCTGCAGTTGTGTGACTAGCACAGTATTCATGTGGGAGCAGTAATATTTAGTTCTCTGCAAAGCACAGAAGTGTTTTGCTATTGTAGCCACGTCTCATTCCTGACTTTTCATGTGGATTAGGGCATCTTTTGGGTAACATGCAATGATCAAAAATAGCTTGATAAGTTGTTGGTGGCAATTTCTGTCAAAAGCAAGGTCAAATCAACGCACATGTAGTTACCTTTCACCTTATGATCATGATCAAGTCCTAGTTTTGTTCAATTGCCAACTTTCTGGAGGTGATAAATAATGTTTCCTTCGTTTGTTCATATACTGGGTGGTATAACCAGCAGATAAGATAAGATAAGATTTCTTTATTAGTCGCATATACATTGAAAGACACAGTGAAATGCATCTTTTGCGAAGAATGTTCTGGGAGCAGCCTGCAAGTGTCGCCACGCTTCCGGCGCCAACATAGCATGCCCACAACTTCCTAACACATACGTCTTTGGACTGTGGGAGGAAACCAGAGGAAACCCACACAGTCACAGGGAGAACGTACAAACTCCTTACAGACAGCGGCGGGAATTGAACCCGGGTTGCTGGCGCTGTAATAGTGTTCCGTTAACCGCTACACTACCGTGCCATGATTACCGCATCATCCCATTATTCAGATATAGTTTTTAACCCTATTTTAACCCAGACCCCATCAATAATCAATATCCAAATCACCAATTGTACAGCTCTGCTGTCTTAACAACCTTATTACAATTATTGCTCTTTCAGTCTTATTCTAACATTTTTTCATCCATTCTGAAATTTTATGACAAGACCATCATTTAGTGCCCACCACACGCTGACCGTGAAAGAGTGGCAATGAGTCATAGAGTCATAGGCTCATAGAGTAATAATGCAGGGAAACAGGCCCTTCTGCCCAACTCGTCCATACTGACCAAGATGCCCATCTCAGCTAATTCCATTTGCACACGTTTGGCCCATATTTCTCTAAACCTTTCCTATCCATGTACCTGTCCAAGTGTCTTTCCAATGATGTTATTGTACCTGCCTCAACCACTTCTTCTGGTAACTCATTCCATTTACTCACCATCCTGTGCATGAAGAAGTCGCCCCTCAGGATCCCTGTCAAATCTTTCCCCTCTTACCTTAGGCCTATGAGCCATGTTCTGGAATCACTGCAGCTTGTGTAGCACACCCAGGGTCAAGTAGGCAGACCCAGCAACGATCTAAACCAACCATCAGTGCAGCAGCATCATACATTAAAATTGAGATCTAAGGAGTTACAGGGGCTGAAATATAATGAAAAGAAGATGATCTTAAGCAGCTTCATGAGTAAGAACAGGACAGTGGTAGTCTGAAAATCAGAACACTTCTCTACAGGAGCTTGGTAGCATTATTGGAAGGGTCACCATATGAACAACCCCCTGATTCAGGGCATTACATGGGTGGTTCATGTGGTGACAATCAAATGTAATGAGGGCCAGGTCTCAAGTCTCAATAAATGATGTCATACTTCCTAAGACCTTTTCAGGTTAAAATCAAACCCAAAGCTCAAGAAAGTAGAGTCAGGAAGCAACTACCACTGTGGGAGGAGACCATGACCCCTGTACCTTGAGTCCACGAGCAATGGCACTTCACTAAATCCTGCTGTGATGTAATCATCCACTAAAGAAAGCAAGCTTTAGGTTGTGGAAACCTCACAGACCAACAATGTCTCTACGTGGCATTGGGCATTGTACGGCGCAAGAATTAGGCTATTTGGCCCAATGGGTTTGCTCTTCTTCATCTCAACCATCAACAAAGTCTTCTTTTCCTATTCTGACTCATGTGTTGTTCTGGCACCCTCTTAAATCCATTGGTGCCATTCAACGTAATGATCTCTAAAAGCACCCAGCAGGTTGGTGTCCAAAAGTGGAAAATGTTTACCTGGAAACCCAAAACCACCCACCCCCACTCATCTCATAATATTGGATCAGGGGCATGCTGTACTCTGCCTTTGAAACCAAAGTCATTGGACGTGAATTTTGGAAGCAGAGTCAAATGTACCATTGCTACTACATCATGTACAAATGCCACAGACTGCAGACAGACTCCTGGGTAATATAATTTTTCTTCTATTGTAACCTTTTATCAACTCATGACATCACCTGCAATAATATCCATACACTTGCAATTTCCTTTCTGCGTTCACTGCAAGACAAAGTGTCAGTTAAAAATGGGCTTTTTTCTTTGACTTTTATAAAATAGATAGAAAGAAATGGTTTCCATTGAACAGCAGAGGAGATGGTTTTGACATAATCAGTAAGAGAGCCGGTGGGGAGATGAGGAGAATGTTTTTTAAAGTTATTTTATAATCTACTGCCTGGAGGAAACAAATTCAATTGTAATCTTAAAAAGGCATTTGGAAATAGACTTGAAAGGGAATATCTGCAGTGCCAATGGGATAGTTAGGGAACTGGGGCAAATTGGTACCTTTTGGTTAGAGGGTTAACACATGCATGATTGGCTGAATGGCCTTTTTCTGCACAGTCTAGTCCTGCATTGCTACTATGGCAGTTTCTATAACACATAGTCAGACCAGAAAATAATCGGACACTGTGTCATTGAAAATAAATGGGTTAATTTAGTGATCTCTGGATGTCTGTAACAATTGGATTCAAAAATGACTTTGGTTTCTGCAAACTTTAAGTTAAGTCAAGTCAAGTTTATTGTCATGTGCACAAGTATGGTGAGGTACAGGTACAATAGACACGATGGGATGGACAGTTCGAAGTGTGTGTATTTGAATGCTGGGAATATTATGGGTAAGGGTGATGAACTTAGAGCGTGAATCAGTACATGGAACTATGATGTTGTGGCCATAACAGAGATTTGGTTGAGAGAAGGACAGGAATGGGTGCTTAATGTTCCAGGGTTTCGATCTTTTAGAAAAGATAGAGAGGGAAGTAAAAGAGGGGAGGAGTTGCACTACTAATTAGAGACACAGCTGCACTCAGAGGGGACCTAACAGAGAGCTCGTCCACTGGGTCTATATGGGCAGAACTCAAAAATAAGAAATGTGCAATCACTCTGATGGGATTATACTGCAGACCCCCCCAGTAGCCACCAGGACGTTGAGGAACAGATATGCAGGCAGATTAAGGAAAGGTGTAAAACTAACAGGGTTGTTGTCGTGGGGGACTTCAACTTCCCTAATATAAACTAGGACCTCCTTAGTGTAAGAGGTTTAGAAGGGGCAGAATTTGTTAAGTGCATCCTGGAGGGTTTCTTAAATCAATATGTAGATAGTCCAGCGAGAAGAGGGATCATACTGGACCTGGTGTTGGGTAACGAGCCCGGCCAGGTGACCAACTTTTCAGTGGGAGAACAGTTAGGGAACAGTGACCACAACTTCTTAAATTTTAAGATAGCTATAGATAAGGATATGTTTGGACCTTGCGGGAGAGTATTAAATTGGAGCAGGGCAAATTATGAAAGCATTAGGCAGGAACAAGGGAGAATTAATTCCGAACAGCTGTTTTAGGGAAAGTCCACTTCTGACATGTGGAGGGTGTTTAAAGACCAACTGCACAGAGTACAGGACAGGTATGTTCCAGTAAGAAGGAAGGACAAGGATGGCAAGGTAAGAGAACCTTGGATGTCGAGATAGGTGGTGAATTTAGTTAAGAAAAAAAAGGAAAAGTATGTAAAACTTAGGAAGCTAGGATCAAACAGAACACTTGAGGATTATAAAGAAGCCAGAAAGGAACTCAAGAAGGGAATTAGGAAAGCCAGGAGGAGCCATGAAAAGTCCTTGGCAAGTAGAAGTGAAGGGAATCCTAAGGCATTCTATACATACATCAAGAGCAAGAGGATAACTACAGAGAGGGTAGGACCACTCAAGGATAAAGGAGGGAACATGTGCTTGGAAGTGGAGGATGTGGGTGAGGTCCTTAATGAGTACTTTGCATCAATATTTACCAAGGAGAAGGACATGGAGCTTAGGGAGATCAGTGTGGAGCGTACTAATATGCTAGGGAATTTCAAGATAAAGAGGGAGGTAGTGCTGGGTCTCTTAAAGAGCATTAAGATAGATAAGTCCCCAGGGCCTGATGGGATATACCCCAGGTTATTGAGGGAAGCAAGAGATGAGATTGGTGGGGCCTTGACCAATCTCTTCGTGTCCTCTCTAGCCACAGGCGAGGTCCCGGAGGACTGGTGAGTAGCTAATGTTGTTCCATTATTCAAGAAGGGAAACAGGGATAATCCTGGTAACTATAGACTGGTGAGTCTCACGTCAGTAGTAGGGAAGTTACTGGAGAGGATTCTTAGGGATAGGATTTATGAGCATTTGAAAAACCATGGCCTAATTAGGGAAAGTCAGCATGGCTTTGTGCAGGGTAAATCATGCCTAACTAACTTGATTGAGTTTTTAGACGAGGTGACGAGGCTGATTGATGAAGGTAGAGCTGTGGATGTTGTCTACATGGATTTTAGTAAGGCCTTTGACAAGGTCCCTCATGGGAGGCTCACTCAGAAGATTAAGACATATGGGATCCACGGTGAATCGGCCGTTTGGATTCAGAACTGGCTTGCCCATAGAAGACAGAGGGTAGTGGTCAATGGGACTTATTCTAGCTGGAGGCCTGTGACTAGTGGTGTTCCTCAGGGATCCGTACTGGGACCTCTGCTGTTTGTGATGTATACAAATGACCTGGATGAAAATGTACCTGGATGAAAATGTACATGGGTGGGTTAGTAATTTTGTAGATGATATGAAGATTGGTGGTGTTGTGGATAGCGTAGAAAACTGGCAAAGGATACAGCAGGATATAGATCAGTTGTAGATATGGACGGAGAAATGGCAGATGGAGCTCAACCCGGCCAAATGTGAAGTGTTGCACCTTGAAAGATCAAGTGTAAAGAGACAGTACACTGTTAATGGCAAGACCCTTAACAGTGTTGATGAGCAGAAGGATCTTGGGGTCCAAATTCATAGCTCCTTGAAAATGGCTACACAGGTTGATTGGGTGGTAAAGAAGGCATACGGCATGCTTGCCTTCATTAGTCGAGACACAGAGTTCGAGAGTCAGGAAGTTATGCTGCAGCTTTATAAAACTTTAGTTAGGCCGCATCTGGAGTATTGTATTCAGTTCTGATCACCCCATTATAGAAGGATGTCAAGGCTTTGGAGAGGGTGCAGAAGAGGTTTACTAAGATGCTGCCTGGATTAGAGGGCATGTGCTATGAGGATAGGTTGAACAAACTTGGGTTGTTCTCTCTGGAGCGGCAGAGACTGAGGGGAGATCTAATGGAGGTTTGTAAGATTATGAGAGGCATAGATAGAGTAAACAGTCAGTATCTTTTCCTCAGGGTTGAAATGTCTAATACCAGAGGGCATGTATTTAAGTTGGGGGGGGGGGGGGTAAATTCAAAGGAGATGAGCAGGGCAAGTTTTTTACAACAGAGAGTCGTTGGTGCTTGAAATGCACTGCCAGGGGTGATGGTGGAGGCAAATACGATAGGGGCATCCAAGAAGCTCTTAGATAGGCACATGAATGTGAGGGAAATGGTAGGATATGGACATTGTGTAGGCAGAAGGGATCAGTTTAGCTGGGCATTTTATTATTCATGTAATTGGTTCAGCACAACATTGTGGGCCGAAGGGCCTGTTCCTGCTGTACTGTTCTATGTTCTATATTCTAATGAAAAACTTGCTTGCAGCAGCATCACAGGCACGTAGAGTCAAACACCACACAGAACATAGATTATACATAAATTATACAAGACAGTGAAGAAAGAAGACTGCAAAACAGGATCTCAGTGCAATAAAAAACACAATCGAAGCTAAGTCCATGGCAGTGCAAGAGGTGGTCTGTCATGTTCCGTTGCTGAGGTAGGGTTAGGGGTGTGCAGATCAGTTCAAGAACCTGATGGTTGTTGGAAAGTAGCTGTGGTGTGGGACTTCAGGCTTCTGTACCTCCTGCCTGACAGTAGCAATGTGTTCAAACTTCACATTAAATAGTATCTTGTGACTCTGCTTGTGTCCCTGTTTTAAGTGCAAGTATTGACCTTTCCAGTCTTTCTGCTATTCTGAGAGTACTTCCAAGGGAGGGCAGAGCAAATCAGCTGAGAAATGGACCCCACTCTGCACTTCCTCAATATCCGGGATCTTTGGTCCATTACCCAACAACAAGGGGAGCGACAAGTTTTGGCTCATTTCTCCACATAACTTTCACTCAATTGAGTTGCATGATCAAGAAGCCATTAATCTCATGTGTCCCCTGAGAATAGACTTGCGTGATACATTAAATGCTCAAATTGATCCATGCTAACATTCTGTTCAGATACTCTGAGACACTCACCTTCCTGATATACATTCCTGGCATCAGAACAAAGATGTGGAATGGCGAGCACAGATTTGTTCAACTTACCTTGAAGTGGTCACTTTCTGACATTGGACTGGGTACAGTCAATGGAATAGTCACAACTCGTGGAGATGTCTCAGTCGTTTGCAGATCTTTGCAAAGGAGCCTAACATTGGAAGACAATAGTTTCTAAAATAGTAGTTGGCAGAGAGTTCTTTGTGACCTTTAGGTTTAATACATTTAGTGAAATATGATCACCAGGACTCAAATGATGCCACTGACAACAAAATAATAGTCTAAGATTTTGGAACTAATGCAAGTAAGTGGAGTTAAGATGCAGCTCAATCACAGTCCAGCTAAAATGCAGAAGGGCTCGAGGAGCTGAAAAACCTAATCTTCTATCCATGCTCTTTCCACGAATCCATTTTCATTGGGTTCATGCAAAATAACAGCCTAGCATAAAGCAATGTAAAGAGAGTTACTGCACAAATGAAGAAAAATTGGGGCAATGTATCCCCTCCTGATTCATCTATTTGCCTCACACATTCAGAATCCTATCGTAAACCTGTCAGATGTTTCTGTGGATAACCTGAATTCCATTGATATCAATGCAACAGTGTGGTCAAATGTTGATCTAACTGTAGTTCTACAGCTGGCGAGGAGTGCCATTTTACTTAAACAAGTAAATGTGGTTTAGGTTAATCGGTTCCCCCTTACCGTGGTTGATATGTTCAGTCTGCAGCTGTAAAATATTTACCACCTGTTCAAACTACTTTAGTACTTTAATGTTAATCCCACTCAAATTGACCTTAACGCTTGAGTGTAAAGATCACCAACAATGTGAATATGAGCTTCAATGTAACTTACAGGATAGCTATTTACACTGGAAATAAATTGACTTGTTACATTTTGGTTTTCTGTATCCTTTCTACTCCTAATATAAATTCCAGATGAGTTCTTAGTTCCTTGTGACTCTGACAGTATATACAGAGATGCCAATTATGAATTAGAAGTGGGCCACTTGGCCCCTCGAGCCTGTTCCACCAATCAGTAAGATCATGGTTGATGGGACTGTCTCAACTCTGTATTCCCATCTACCCTGGGTAACTTTCCACCCCTTTTCTATCTCTTGTCTTAAAAACATTCAAACATTACTACCACTATCCTTTGAGGAAGTGTTCCAAAGGCACAACCCTCTGAAAGAAAAGGTTTTGTCTTATCTCTGTCTTAAGTGGATAACCCCTTATTTTTAAACAGTGACCACTAGTTCTATATTCTCCCTCAATGGGAACTATTCCCTCTACATTCAGACAGCCAAGACCTCTCATCTCAACGCCAGCCAATTCGAGCCTAACCTGTCCAACTTCACCTCAGGACACATACCAATGTTTTGGAAGAAAACTGGTTAAAATTTCTTTTTGGCTGCAGCAAAGTATTGACAACATAAGATCTTACTTGATATTCATGAGTACTATAGCATAATGGTTAGATTACAGAACTAATATTCAGTGGCTTAGACCTGAAATATGAATTTCAAATGCCACTATGGCAGCTGAAGAATTTAAATTCAATTATATAATCTTGGAATAAAACACTGCATCTGTAATGTTAACCAAGTAACCATCAGACTATTGTAAACCCCATTTGGTTCACAAACATTTTTGAGGGGAGGAAATCCACCATCCTTACCTCATCTGGCCTTTATGTCGCTCGAGACTCACAAATGTATCATCAAGAATGGTCCAGCGACTCAGGAAATAAAGCTGCACAGCTCCAGTGACCTGGGTTTGATCCTGACCTCTGCTACTGCCCAGGTAGAGATGACACGTTCTCCCTGTGAATAGGTGAGCTTCTCCTGGATGTTCTACTTCCCTCTCACATCCCAAAGTTAATTGGCTACTGTAAATTACCCTAGTGTCAGTGGATGGCAGGACAATCAGGGGAGAGTTGATGGGCATGTGAGAGAGAATGGGTTACAGGAAAGTAATGGGAGAACGGGACTGATTGGAACACAGCCAGAGCTGAAACAGAGTCAATGAACCAATTGGTCTCCTTCTGTTCTGTAAGAAAATATGTAATATGAAATGTGACATTAATACTGATCTTGCCAGTAATAAATAGGAAAAAAAATTGTGCAATTAATGGGCAAACAAATAAACAATGGTGATATAACATACATATATTTATCGGAATTATCGTACACAAATATTCACAGGCATGCCACTAAGGTATTATTTATGAGCTACCTCTTGTATCCATTTCAGTTTGAAAATTACTCCTTTTAAATATTTAGCCAACAGAATTGGATTTGAAAAACTGTTGGCCAATTTATAAAAGATCTGGCAGACATGACTGAATCAATCATTAAACAGCCAAGGGTAGTGTGTCAGACTTGGTTCACTTATACCTCTGAATGAGAAGATATAAGGCAGTCCAGAGACAGGAGAACAGAAACGAGGCCCTCACATCAGTAGGAGTCCTGAGGGAGTGCTGCACTGTCAGTAGTTCTGCCTGTTGGATGAGACTTTAAACCCAGTAGGCCTCTCAAGTCATTGAGAAAAGTCCCAGGGCACAATCTCAAAGAACAGGGGTCTTCAAGGATCCTGGCCAATGTATATCCATTGAACAACATTGTTAAAAAAGATTACCTAATTGACATTTTGAAGATTTTACAACAGTGACTCCATCCGAAGTATTTATTGTGAAACACTTTAGAATATCCTAAAATCATGGAAGTTGCTATAGGCTTCCTATGTGCTATAATTGTGCTATTTAAGTGGGAGTGCTTATTCCCTCATTTCTGCAACCTAGGAGCCAAATCTTCACACTCCTTATATCATTCAACTGGAATATTATTTTGAAAGTTGCTGGTATCTAAGATCCTTAGGTGTTGTGATGGAATTAAGGACCTACCACATTATCATAACTTCATTTTTATCATGAAGTCACTAATAAATTAATAATGTCACTGTTAAAGTAATGAATGATTTCTTTTATTCTTTTCAAATATTTGTTCAACCACAGTCCATTTTTAGAATAGTGATCAGTTCTGAATTGACCACAATGCAGGAAAGATGAAGTTAAGAAGACGTTGCAAAAACTAGGGGCAGTGTCCTGATTCAAAAGGAAATAGAGGGTTAAAATTCACTGAGTCAAATCTGGAGGGAACCAGGGATGCTCTGTGTTGATCTGAACCATGATAAAACCGGATGAGATACATGTGTAGAATGTTTTCATTACTCACTGATACCATCACATGGTCTTTAGTTTTATATCCTATCTTTTTTTTTGTATCCCACTAATAATTAACATCCAGAGATAAGTTACGAAGAATCAAAGTGGTTTACCTTGTTCTGGCCTTTCACACATGGTTCAATTTCTGCTACTTTATATGACTCCTTCATCTCTTCTTAAGAACTCAGAGCAGGAGTAGGTCACACCATTCAATAAAGTCATGGTTGATCCTCTGTCTCAAGTCTACTTTCCAGCCAGATCCCTTTTTCCTCTGACTCACTTAACATCCAAAAACTTACTGAGCCCAACACAGAATGTACTCAATGACTGAGCAGTGCCAATGATTGCAAAGGTCCACAACCCCTCGGGTAAAGAAACTTCTTTTCTCAGAATTAATTGTGATCCATTTTCCTGAGACTATGTTCTCTATTTATAGACACTTCAGCCCAAGGAAATAGCTACTCAGCATCTATCTTGTCAATCCCTCTCAGAAGCTTTAATGTTATGACAAATCTTTCCAAATTCCTATGAATATAGGTCAACCTCTCCTCATGGGTAACAAAGTCAATCCATGCTCTTTGATAAAATTGTTGAAGACGCATGAAAAAGTTTTAACAAATGACTTCAATGAGGAGGGAGAAGTGGGGAATGGGAGAGGCGTAGGAGGAGAACATCAGTGCTAAAGACATGCCCAACAATGTGGTCTTGCAAACCTTTGCATCATTAATAATAATCAATAAAAACAGAATATGCTGGAGATACTCCACAGAAAGCAGGTACTCAGCGGGTCCGTCAGCATGTATGGAGAAAGAAACAGAGTTAATGTTTCAGTTCAATGGCCAACCTGAATTATGACTGATGAAAGATCATCAGCTGAAAGGTTAACTCTTTCTCTCTCCACAGATGCTGCCTGACCTGCTGATTCCCTTCATTTTTTTTTAAATTTCAAATTTGTAACATCTGCATTTCTTTGCTTTGGAGTCATCAGTTTGGTTTGGAGATTCTCTCAGATGGCACATATATTTTATGTGAAACCCAGCAGCTGAAAGAGAAACAAAAGCAGGCATTGTGCTTATACTCGCTGGTTTTGCAGACATCAATTTTCCAACACTCCACGCTGTTAATGAATGATAACCTTCACATCACTCTGTTACTGATCAGAGCACTTACTGCAAATTTATCAAGGAATAACTTGTATCAGATCTGAGAGGATTTCCACATAATCTGCACACTGCGCACTAACTGAGAAACAAAAACCTGAACGAATGTTCCTTCTGCAGGTAATTCTTGAAATCCTTTGGCTTTTATGTGTGTTGGCTGGGGAAAAGATGGTTGTCTCAAACGTGTTACCAGAAGACGTTTCTCAAAGATCAACATTGTTACTGGTGTCAGATAAAAACTTTAGTGAAAATGAAGCTGACAATTTTATATTTCTTTTCCTTGTCAGTGAGATATACACAAATATTTATACAATACAGTGACCCTAATCTGTTGGCTTGCCAGTATGGCTAAACAATCAAAAAGTAAAATCACCGCAATATTCACACCAGATGCCGGCCTCAAAGAACTTCAATTTAAACACTACAAGTCCCTGTATAGCTCAGAACCCTTTAAAACTACTCCCCTGCATTTGAAATCACAGGCTATAAAACCCCATTTACTGCCTCTCTGGGAGAGCAGTTGACATATCTATATCTTTCACCTTAATGTATTGCTGTTCCTTTCCTCTTTATTTTTCAAGGGGTCAGTGCTATAAAAGGATATTTATCCTGAGTATGCTTGTCCTGATGTAAGGATCGACCCAGAACATTAACCTGCCTTTATTCCTTCAGATGTTGGCTGCTCTGCAGAATATTGCCAACACGTTCTCTTGTTTTTACTACAAGCTACATTGATGGCCTCTTCAGCACATACACTGCAGTTTTCTTTAACCGCACATAGAAGCCTTGCTAAATAAAATATAATTGGTCTTTAAATGGGGCTGTGGCCTTGTTCCAGTGGAAAGCACTTGGATCTCAAAGGACTGAGGTTTCAAGTCCTGCCACATAAAACTGAGCACAAAAGTTTGGGCCAGTGTTTCAGTACATTACCGAGCAGGTGTTGCATTGAAGTGTTATCTCATGAATGTGCCAATTAAGCTGAGACCAACACTCCAACAAGAGTGGGTGAATTCTCCCCGAGTACTGGTTGTTGTACTGGTTGCACTGAAGGTTGGATCGGCAAATTATATCACTTAATCAACATGACCACAGATAAGTACACTGGAGAAATTCATGAGGGCATGAAGACTTGCAGTAAAATGGTATAGAGCACCCGCACCAGTTGATTTTGGTATTGTTGGAGAAAGATTTTATTGGTGCAAGCTGTGCAAGGCTTTGTGTGCACAAGCCACTTGATTTGTAAATGCTTGCACAGTACATGCATGTAAATTCAGGAGTCCTGCACATCACAATGAACAAACCTACACTGCAGGGTGGCACAGGAGAAGATCTGCTGCCTCACAGCTCCAAAATCAAAGTCAAAGTCAAAGTCAAGTTTATTGTCATCTGCACAAGTACATGTGTGCACAGGTACAATGAAAAGCTTACTTGCAGCAGCATCACAAGCACATAGCATCTTATAAGCAGCATTCACAAGAAAAACAGAAATTAAACAAATTATACACAATTTTTACAAGAAAGAACACAATTGGAACAATAAAAAACAAATTTAATCTTAGTGCAAAATGATCAAAGTGGTCGTAGTGTTGTTGTACTGAGGTAGGATTAGGGTTTTGCTGGTTGGTTCAAGAACCGAATGGTTGAAGGGAAGTAGCTGTCCTTGAACCTGGTGGTGTGGGACTTCAGGCTTCGTTACGTCCTGCCCAATGGTAGCTGTGAGAAGATGGCATGGCCTGGATGGTAGGAATCGTTGATGATGGATGTTGCCTTCCTGAGGCAGAGCCTCTTGTGGATACTACCAATGGTGGGGAGGGATGTGCCTGTAATGTATTGTTCAGAGTCCACTACTCTCTGCAGTTTCTTCTGTTCCTGCGCATTTGAATTGTCATACCAGACCATGATGCAACCAGTCAGGATACTTTCTACAGTCCATCTGTAGAAGTTTGTTAGAGTATTCAGTGACCAGCAACCCAGATTCAATCCTAGCCTCCAGAGCTGATTGTGTGGAGTTTGCACATTTGCCCTGTGACCCCAAGGGTTTCCTTCCATATCCCTAAGACATGTGAGTTGGTAGGTTGGAGACACAAGAGACTGCAGATGCTGGAATCTGGAGCAACATCCAAGATGCTGGAGGAACTCATCAGGTCGAGCAGCATCTGTGGAGGGAAATGGCCAGTCAATATTTCGAGTCCAGACCCTTGATCTGGACTGGTTAATTTGTTAATTTAATTGGTAGGTTAATCGGTCACTGTAAATTACCCCTAATGTGCAAGTGAATGGTAGAATCTGGAAGAGTTGATGGGAATGTGAGGAGAATAAAATGGGATTAATCCAGATTAGTGATGATCCGTATAGACTCAGTGAGCTGAAGGGCCTATTTCTGCACTGTCTTACTCTGACCCTACTTGATGTAGAACATAGAACATAGAACTGTACAGCACAGGAACAGGCCCTTTGGCCCCCAATGTCTGTGCTGGGCATGATGCCAGATTAAACTGATGTCTTCTGCCTGCACATGATCCACATCCCTCCATTTCCTGCATATTCATGAGCCCACCTAAAAGCCTCTTGAACACTATGTAGTGCTTAAATTTTATAAAGGGGCAGTATTCAATCGTAACCTCTGCTCCAGTCATTTGGACAGCTTGGGTTAATTGGTCAGAAGACTGATGGATGGATATGGGGAGCAGGTAGCCTTGTTCTCCACCAGTGACAACAAAATTGTGGCATCAGGAGCTGGGAGTCTGGCGTGAGGATCAGAGTACTTGGGGCCTCTCTGCAACAAATAGAAGTTCTTGCCCCCAGGTGTAAATCTGGCAACGTGGGCAGACCACATGCTGTGGAAAATCCTTGACTTTCCTTTTCAAGTCAAGGCAGAATGAAATAACCTCCTGCGCAAAAAAAACTGTCTTTGAAGTGGCAATATCACGGTTAATACAATAATTCCAGATAGACTTTGTTTATACCAACTCCAATGTGAACAAGCTAAAGGTGGTTGGAATTATTCCTTTATTTATTAAAAAATGTTTCATAAGAACAGGAGCAGGAGTAGGCCAGCTGGCCCCTGAGTCTGCTCCACTGCTCGGTAAGATCAGTCCTGATGCAATCTTGGCCTCAACATTACCATCCTGCTCTCTCCCCATACTCTTTGACTTCCTTGTAGTTTAAGTTTCTGCCTTGAACTTACCCAATGATTTCGCCTCCATAGCTCTCTGTGGTAGAGATTTCCAAAGGTTTGCATCCCCTCTGAGAAAAGAAATTCTTCCTTAAATGCACAGCCTTTTAGTCTGAACCAATCCCCTTAGTACTAGGGTAAACATCTCAGTTTTTACCCAGACAATCCCTCTCAACATCTCCTCTCATTCTTCCATACTCCAGTGAGCACAGGTCCAACCCCTTCATCCCAGGAATCAACCTGATGAATCTTCTCTGCTCTGCCTCCAGTGCAAGTATATCCTTCCTTAAACATTGGAGACTAAACCTGAATGCAGTGCTGCGGGTACAGTCTCACCCCCACTGTGCAAAGTTGCATCAAATCTTCCCTATTTTACACTCCATACCCTTTGCAATAAAAGCCAACATTACTAATTATTTGCTCTACCTGCTTGTCAAATATAGTTGCTTCACAACTTGAACAGTGTTATTGGCATTAAAATGGGAAGAATATGGAAGCAGTGCAGGGAGTGATGTGCACGCACACGTGTGTGTGTGTGTATGCATGTGTGTGCATGCATGTGTGTGTGCATGCATGTGTGTGAACGCATGCATGTGTCTGTGCATGCATTCATGTGTGCATGTGTGCATGAATGTGTGTGTGCATGCATGTGTGTGTTTGTGACTTCTACATAGTACTGACTATTCCCCACAGTAGTGCACTTTGCATCATTTTCATGTATTATGCCAGCAATGTTTTGGAAGTTACTCTTAAGTCTGCTTCCATCATTCTTTACTACTGTCAATTACAAACTATACCAACCTACTGAGTTAATTAAAAAAAGATCATCTTCCCTTTTCTGGTTCTTTTGCCAAGTGTACTCAAGGTATCCCTTGACTACCAACACATAGCCTACAGAACAGCATGCTACAGCTGTACAAGAAGCTGGTGAGACTACCCTTGGAGCATTGTGTGCAGTACTGGTCACCTAGCTATAGGAGGGATGTCATTAAGCTGGAAAGGGTGCAAAAAAGAGTCACAAGGATGTTACCAGGTCCTATAAGAAGAGATTAGATAACTAAGACTTTTCTTCCCTTCAGTGTAGAAGGCTGAGGGGTGACCTTATGGAGGTACATAAAATCATGAGGGGCATAGATAAAGTGAACGGTCACAGTCTTTTTCCCAGGGTAGGGGAGTCTAAAACTAGAGGCATAGATTCAAGCTGAGAAGGAAGAAATTTAAAGGGGTCCGGAGGGGTAACCTTTTCACACAGATGGTGGTGGGTATATGAAACAAGCTGCCAGAAGAAGTGGTAGAGGCAGGTACAATTACAACATTCAAAAAACATCGGGACAGGTACATGGGTCGGAAAGGTTTAGAGGGATATGGGCCAATGTGTGTGTGTGTGTGTGTGTGTGTGTGTGTGTGTGTGTGTGTGTGTGTGTGTGTGTGTGTGTGTGTGTGTGTGTGTGTGTGTGTATTGGTAGCTCAGGTAGACAGCTTGGTTGGCATGGATGAGTTAGGCCCAAGAGTCTGTTTCCATGTTATGTAACTCTATGACTCCATGACTAATTACCCCTTCCAGCAAAATCCCCTGTAATTTTGAATGTTTCTGTTAAATCCCCCCTTAAACTCTTCTGCTCTAAAGAGTTTTAATAGTTTCTGCATAAAAGTCACCAACATACATGTGAGATTAGTGCTAAATTGAATTTCTGTTAAGTAGACCTAAACAGGCATTCCGGCTCCTGATGATCAAAGTAACAAAGGTTGGAGCAAATTCAAAGACTGGAAGTCAAAGTTGCTTCAAAGTGCTACAAATAATTGCTACAATGAGCACTAACCTCACAGCTACCATCGGGCAGGAGGTACAGAAGCTTGAAGTCCCACACCACCAGGTTCACGATCAGCTACTTCCCTTCAACCATTCAGTTCTTGAACCAACCGGCACAACCTTAATCACTACCGTTTATCAACACTCATGACCACTTTGATCACCTTGCACTAAAATGGACTTCTTTTTTTATTCTAATTGTGTTCTTTCTTGTAAAAGTTGTGTATAATTTATGCTTAATTTATGTTTTTCTTGTGCATGCTGCTTATATAATGCTATATGCCTGTGATGCTGCTGCAAGTAAGCTTTTCATTGCAGCTGTGCACACATGTACTTGTGCAGATGACAATAAACTTGACTTTGTAACTCGGACTTTGAGGGAAACTGGTGCAACACATTCATTACAGCCTGTCTGTTTAACAAGTAACATTGAGATGGGGATCATGAGGACTAACACAAACCTGGCTTCCCTTGACCGTGCTTAGATTTGATAGAAGTGAGAAAGAGAAAACTTGGGCTCTTTTCTCTGGAGCGGTGGAGGTTGAGGGGTGATCTGTTGGAAGTGTATAAAATTATGAGGGGCATAGATAGGGTGGACAAGCAATATCTTTTTCCCATTATTGAGTGCTCCAATACCAGAGGGCATGCATTTAAAGTGAGGGGGGGTAGGTTCAGAACAGACGTGAGGGGTATGTTTTTTTACTCAGAGAGTGGTAGATGCCCGGAATGCGTTGCCTGATAGGGTGATGGAGACAAATTCATTGGGGGGTTTTTAAGAGGGGCTTGGATGGACACATGAATGAGAGGAAAATGGAGGGATGTGGGCATTCTATAGCTAGGAGGGATTAGCTATGTCAGCACAACATTGTGGGCTGATGGGCCTGTTCTGTGCTATACTGTTCTATGTTCTATGTTCTACCTCTCACTTTATACCTATGCCCTTGCGTTTTAGACACCCTCATAATGGGAAAAGATCTCTGTTCTATGTTGTAAAGATCAAGTTGAAATTAGGTCAGGTAAATAGGGAGAAGGTGTCGATATTAGCAGGTGGTTCAACGACCAGAGGGCACAGATTCAAAGCAATGGGCAAACGATACAAGAGGCATGTGAGCAAACATTTTTACACAAAGAATGGATTCAATCTTGAAGTTACTGTCTCTAAGGGTGGTGGATAGATTAAATTGGGGCATTCAGAAGGAAAATGGATGCAAAATGGAGGCAAAGTAATTTACAGGGCCAAGGAGGAAGAGCAGCCGAATGGGACTGACTGGATTATTCTGCAAAGAACCAGAAGTGCCTCAAGGGACTGAGTAGCCTTCTTCCAGTCCGGAGATACTCTCTGATGCTCTGCTTCTTTCTCAGCAGCTTGGGGTCAGTTCAGCAGATTGTCGAC
This sequence comes from Pristis pectinata, assembly GCF_009764475.1. NCBI lineage: Eukaryota > Metazoa > Chordata > Chondrichthyes > Rhinopristiformes > Pristidae > Pristis > Pristis pectinata. Next base: position 12,260,768 of record NC_067415.1, read on the forward strand.
TCGACCACCCCGTTTTGAGGGTGCGTCTCAGCTGAGTGAACAGGTGGGGATGGGTGGGGTGGAGAGGGGGAGAACGGACTCAGAGCAAGGACTCTCTTTCATCGTGTGTTCGCAAAGGGAAATGTCAATTGCAGCCCCAGTGGCAGCCAGCGTTCATGGGCTGTAATAGGTATTTTCAATAAGGAAAGCGGATCGGCAGAGGGATTAATGCCTTTACATTTTCTCATCATTTCCACCGGCAGCCTAACAGCCTGATCATTTATCAAAATGACATCCCTCTTCACTTTGCAAGCTGATCAGTGGCCAGCCTAATCCAGCACTTTACGTCAAGACTCACGAAGGATGTGTTACTGGGGCTGGGGAGTGGAGGGATTATTTGGCAAGGGGGTGGGGAGTGGCAGGGTGGGTGGTGGGGGTGAGGTGTTTTTAACATGCAGTTGAAACCTGTTAGATCAGCTGTCCTAATGATGGCAAGTCACAGGGTCCAAAGTACACTGAGAATATTTAATATGTTACCATCCATTCCTGGTTGATTCTTCACCGAAGCAAATATAATGCATTCTGGCGAGGGCTGATCATTGCAATAACTGACTTAGTTGAATTTGTTGGGAAGAGAAAACAGGACAAGATCCATTAGGTGCTAAAAAGCTGCATTATCAAAGTAAAGGCTTGATCACATCACTGCTAAACATAAAACACACATGAAAGCAATGTTTTGCTCTGCATTTATCTGTTCATATACAATGAAGGTAAAAATTACTTGGAAAGGAATAACATTTTCCAATGGGAAAATTATGCCTTTGAATGGAATATCACCCAAAGATATGTCAAATTCAGGCCTCCTTAACTTAAGAATCAATGATTTCTTATTTAAAAATATCAGATGTCCAGATTTTGCTGGAAGAAAAAGATCTTATTATATCTTTCAACCAGAGGAGCTCGCCAAAAATATTTTTGGCCTAAACTTTGACTAATGTTATCAGAACTGAAACAGAATATTGATGGGCTTAATCTCCCTCATGGCTTGGTGCCAATTTTTTTTATATGAGACTTCTGTGAAGCACCTAGATCATTTTATTGTTAAAGCAGCTAAATAAGTACAAGCTTTTATTGTTATTAGTATGTCGAATGCAAGGAATAAATTTTTTTGACAGTCATGATATTCTGAAATGTCAAATGAATATGTTATAGCTAGTCACATTCACAAGGTAGGGGCAACATTTATTGCTCATTGCCTGTTACCCTGCAGTGGAATGGAACAGCAATCTCAATGCAAAGTAAAATCAGAAAATGCTGGACAAACTCAGCAGGTCAGGCAGCATCTGTGGAAAGAGGAACAGTTAACGTTTCAGGTCTGGGACCCTTTATCAGAACTGTTTCCTGTGGAGGTAGTAGCATTCGCTACGAGAGACCAATCAAGGAGATTCCAGCCTCGCCAGTAGTTGAATTAGACACTGTTCGGGAACACCAGACACAAAGGCGTGCTGTCGAGAGAAACAAATGATCCAACCAGTTGACTGACGTCAATAAGGATCTTGGTCAAGTTGCTTAAAATAAGATATCTTTATTAGTCACATGTACATCGAAACACACAGTGAAATACATCTTTTGCGTAGAGCGTTCTGGGGCCAGCCCTCAAGTGTCGCCATGCTTCCGGTGCCAACATAGCATGCCCACAACTTCCTAACACGTACGTCTTTGGAATGTGGAAGGAAACCGGAGCACCCGGAGGAAACCCACACAGACACGGGGAGAACGTACAAACTCCTTACAGACAGTGGCCGGATTTGAACCCAGGTCACTGGTGCTGTAAAGCGTGACACTATCCACTACACTATCGCGCCTGCCTTACACAATACAAATACCAGTATTTGCTGGTATTTACCACAAATACCACTCCTTTGTCTTCCCTCATTCCCATGGCTCTCTTCCCTTGCCTTGATGGCCTGCCCATCTCCTCTCCTCACCTCCCCCATCCTTTATTCCATGGTCCACTGCCCTCTCCTGCCGGATTCCTTCTTCTTCAGCCCTTGGCCTCTTCTACCTATCACCTCTCAGTTTATTACATCTTCTCCCCCTCTCCCACCCACTACCTTCCCCCTCTCACCTTGACTCCCCTATCACCTGAACTCACCTGTCGCTGCCTGTATGTACTGCTCCCCCTCCCCCACCTTCTTATTCTGGCTTCTGCCCTCTTCCTTTCCAGTCCTGATGAAGGGTCTCTGCCCGAAACATCGACTGTTTATTTCCCTCCATGGATGCTGCCTGACCTGCTGAGTTCTTCTAGCACTTTTTGCGGATTGCTCCAGATTCCAGCAACTGCAGAATTTCTTGTGTCTCTGTACCAGTTGTCCCTGCCTGTGAGCTACCCTTCTCGAAACACTGGAAATGCTTGCTGCATAAATGAAAATAAAAAGGCTGTTGGAAATATGCAATAAAAACAGAAAATGCTGCAAACACTCTGCAGGTCAGGTAGCATTCGTGGAAAGAGAAACAGTTAACGTTTCCAAGTCAGGGATCCTTCATTGGAACCCACCTACAAAGAAGGAGCAATGTTACATTTCCACATTAGAATGCTGTGTATCTTTATTGGTATTGGTATTGGTTTATTATTGTCACTTGTACCGAGGTACAGTGAAAAACTTGTCTTGCATACCGATCGTACAGGTCAATTCATTACACAGTGCAGTTACATTAAATTGGTACAGAGTGCATTGAGGTAGTACAGGTAAAAACAATAACAGTACAGAGTAAAGTGTCACAGCTACAGAGAAAGTGCAGTGCAATAAGGTGCAAGGTCACAACAAGGTAGATCGTGAGGTCATAGTCCATTTCATTGCATAAGGGAATTGTTCAATAGTCTTATCACAGTGGGGTAGAAGCTGTCCTTAAGTCTGGTGGTACATGCCCTCAGAGAGAGAATGACGCAGGTGGGTGGGGTCTTTGATTATGCTGGCTGCTTTACCAAGACAACGAGAGGTAAAGACAGAGTCCAAGGAGGGGAGGCTGGTGTCCGTGATGCGCAGATCTTGGAGGTGATGGGATCTCCCTTGCCCTTGTTCCCCTTGTCCTTCTAGGGGATGACAGGGGCTTGACAAGAGTTACTGAAGTGACTGAGAACATCACCAAAGCCCAGTTTTCATGCAAGTAACAGCAGAATTTAAATACACGTTCCAAAGACATTATGTCCATCAAGATTAGAAGAGTTTGGTTCCAGTTCTGATGATAGTAAAAATTTAGGCAAAAAAAAATATTTTTTGGAGGATGACTCAAGCTGAAAGATATAATGAATTCAATTTCCTCAGGCAAAATCTGGACATCAGATGTGTGATGACTTTGTATTACGGTTTATATTGAAAGTTTGACAGCAAAATGGTATTTCCAAGACTCAACATATATCTCTGGAATGTGACTAGCTACAGCATATTAATTTCTTTTACATTTCAGAACATCACGACTGTCAAAAAAAATTATTTCCAGTGATGGGCATACCAATAACAATAAAAACTTGTACTTACAGTATATAGCTGCCTCCATAAAATAGAGTGATCCAGTTGCTTCACAGAGGGGCCATCGAAATAAATTGGCACCAAGCCACAAGGGAGATATTAGGATCAACAGTTTATTGAAATGGTTGGTGTTCAAGAGGGCCTTAAAGGAGGAAAGGGAAGTAGAGTAGCACGATGGCAGAGCAGTTAGTGATGCTATCTCATAACTCTAAGCACACAGGTTCGATCCTCACCTCCGGTGCTGTCTGTGTGCAGTGTCACGAACCAGCAACAAAAGAAACACACTGAGCATGATTCAGTGTTAAAAACTATTTTATTAATCACTACTTATGATAATACGTAAAATAAAAGTAAAAATGTTAGTATGTTAGAATTCAAAAATGTTAAACCTTGAACATTAACCCCAAAAACTAAACTCTTCTTGTGAGTGTGGCAAAGTCCCAAACCCCAAGTTCAGGAACGGTTCTTAAAGTTCAGTTCCGCAAGCCATAAGGTGAAACATGAGCAAGGGCTTCTTCAACAACCAGTGTTGTCTGAAGATAAGACATAGATGTAGAGAAACATAGAGAGAATAATTACGAAGTCCAAATGTTCCACAATGGAACCCAAATGACACTTCAGTGTTTACTCAGTAGTGACTTCCTCACCCCGAAAAGCATCCGAATCGTGGTCGTCCACACACAAATACCTGTTTCCTTCTACAGGTCAGCAACAAAGTGAACTCCACCGGATTACTTTCAATTTCCATACATGGATTTCTGTGGCAGACACAGTTATTATTTCTCATCCATCGATAGAGAAACTAGCAGGCTGGTGTCTCTCTCCCTTCTCTCTCTCTCTCCCTTCTACTGACCTCTTCAACAACGTCATTACGTCCTTTATCTTCTGTTGACGTAAGCACGCCACACACACACACACACACACACACACACACACACACACACACACACACACACACACACACACACACACACACACACACACACACACATACTATCTTAAAGGGACTTTCACCAAGTCCGTAACAGCAGTTTGCATATTCTCCCTGTGATCAAGTGGGTTTCTGCCTAGTGCTCTGGCTACCTCCAAGTCCCTAGCATGAGCTGGTAGGTTAATTGACAACTGTTAATTACCCCTTAGTGTATGTCAGTGGCAAAAGAATCAAAGGGGAGTTGATAGGTGTGTTAGAGAGAATAAGTTGCAGGGGTACAGGGAAGTAAGGAGAGGGGAAATGGTCAAGTCAAGTCAAGTCGAGTTTATTGTCATGTGAGATACAGGCACAATGAACAACTTGCTTGCAGCAGCATCACAGGCATGTAGGTTCAGACAATGCACAAAATATCAACTCTACATAAATTATACAACACAGTGAAGAGGAAAAAAACTGCGCAAAACAAGACATCAGTGCAAAAAAACACTATCAGAGACAAGTCCGTGTTAGTTCAAGAGGTGGTCCATGGTGTCCCATTGTTGAGGTAAGATTAGGTTTGTGCAGGTCACTTCAAAAACCTAAGGGTTGTAGGAGAGTAACATCCATCATTAAGGACCCTCGCCACTCGCGACATGCCCTCTTCACATTACTGACGTCAGGAAGGAGGTACAGGAGCCCAAAGACACACACTCAGTGTTTCAGGAACAGCTTCTTCCCCTCCACCATCAGATTTCTGAATGGTCCATGAACCCATGAACACCACCTCGTTATTCCTCTTTTGCACTATTTATTTATTTTTGTAACTTATAGTAATTTTTATGCCTTGCACTGTACTGCTGCCACAAAACAACAAATTTCACAACATATGTCAGTGATAATAAACCTGATTCTGATTCGGGAGGTTCCTGAACTTTGGGGGGGGGGGTGACAGAATTGCTCTGCTGGGAGCTGGCATACACCCAGTGGGTTGAATGGCCTCCATCTGTGTCATGATAAGTAAAGAGAAGCCTATGAAGACCATCCAGACCTGAATATCACATTTTGCAGATGCACAGTCAGGAAAAGTATGAAGCACCTTTTCTGCTGAGCGGAGAAGCTGATAGAACCAGTAAGTTAGACTTTAATATCCCACTACAGCAAGTCAACAGCAACAACAGAAAATTCTGGAAAGAGTCAGCAACATTTGTACAAAGAGAAACAGTTAAAATATCAGGTTGAAGATCCTGATTATCGCTTAGAATTGGTGAAGCATCATAGAAAATTTGCCACTTGAAAGGAGACCATTCAGCCTATCATGTCTTGGCCAGCATTAGCTCCATAGCCCTACATCCAGGCACGCTTTCAGATCATGAGGATTACATAGAACATAGAACATAGAACAGTACAGCACAATACAAGCCCTTCGGCCCACAATGTTGTGCCAACCTTTAAACCTCGCCTAAGACTATCTGACCCCTTCATCCCGCACATCCCTCAATTCTAAATTCCTCCATATGCCTGTCTAGTAATCTCTTGAATTTGACCAATGTACCTGCCTCCACCACTACCCCAGGCAGCACATTCCATGACCCAACCACTCTCTGGGTAAAAAACCTTCTTCTGATATCTTACCTCTTCAATTATCTGTTCAGGCAGTAAGTCCTGGACCGCTGCCAGCCTCTTGAGAAACAAATAAAGTCCTCACTTGTCCTCTAATCCTTCTACAATTATCTTAAACGGTATCTCACATGATAGTGTAACATTATCTTACACAGTAGTGTAGCGGTTAGTGTAAAGTTTTGCAGCGTTAGCGACCCGGGTTCAATTCCGGCCACTCTCGGTAAGGAGTTTGTACATTTTCCCTGTGTCTGCGTGGGTTTCCTCTGGGTGCTCCGGTTTCCTCCCACATTCCAAAGGCATATGGGTTAGGAAGTTGTGGGCATGCTATGTTGGTGCCAGAAGCATGGTGACACTTGTGGGCTGCCCCCAGAAAACTCTACGCAAAAGATGCATTTCACTGTGTGTTTCGATGTATATGTAACTAATAAAGGTATCTTTTCTTATCTTAAATCTATACCACTGTATTTGACCCATTGCTAAGAGAAATAGGTCCTTCTTATTTCATCTATCCAAGCCCTTTATAATTTTGTACACCTTAGTTAAGTATCCCTCAACCTCCTCTGTTTTAAGGAAAACAACCTCGGCTTTGCCAAACTTTTCTTGCAGGTGTAATTTTCCTGGTTAGATGCACACAAAATTCCTCTCCATCTTCTCCAATGCAGTGATTTCTCTCCTGTAATGTGGTGGCCAGAGCTCTATGTCATCAAGCTGTGCCCTAGCTAGTGTTGCATACAGTTCTAACAAAACCACTCTGCACTTATATTTTGTGCCTCAACTAATAAAGAAAGACATCCTGTGTACCTTGTTAACACTTAATTTGCCTATCCTCTCCGCTTTGAAAATGAATGATAGACATGCACGCCAAAGCTTCTCTGTGCCTCCACACTTCTCACTATCCTGTCAAACATTTGTGCATTCCTGTTCCTTATTGAATCTCCCCAAATATATCACTTCACATTTCTCTGGATTAAATTCCATTTGCTAACTTTCTACAGAATATTAATGTCCTTCTGAAGTCAAACTCTTTTCTCCTCCCTCTGAACCATGCCACCAGTTTTTGTACCATCTGCAAACCTCTTTGCCATGCTCCTTCCATTCAGGACTAAATCATTAACATACTGTATACAACAAAGAGCAAGGTGGAATCCCCCTGACTTCCAGCAACAAAAACACCTGTCAATCATTTTCTTCTGCTTTCTACCACTGAAGACCCCTTTCATCAAATCGATAGTCATTTCCCATTGCCTGAGAGGGAGCAGTTCAGACTTTGAACCACTGTGCCTCTCAGGATTTCATTCCAAAAATAGGGCTAAATAGAGATTCCCAAGATTCTGGCTCCAGCAACTACACAGGAGTACAAGTATAGATCCCAATCAAGGAGGTAAGGTTTGGAGGCATACCGGGTGGAGTAAGTCTTCCGGTAGGTCGGCTGCTCTTGTCCAAAGTGACAAAGGTTATATGGCCTGGGAAAAGGAATCGGTTTATTCTTGTCACGTGTACCAAGATAGAGTGAAAAGCTTTGTTTTGCATGCCGACTAGAGAGATCGTTCCAAACATAAGTACATCGAGGTAGTACAAAAGGAAAACAGTAACAGAATGCAGAAGATAGTGTTACAGTTACAGAGAAAATGCACAGCAGGTAGACAAATAAAGTGCAAGGGCCACGACGAGGCAGATTGAGAGATCAAGAGTTCATCTCTATCGTGCAAGAGGTCTGTTCAAGATTCTTATAACAGTGGGATAGAAGCTGTCCTTGAGCCTGGTGGTGGGTTTTGTAACTCCTGGGCCTCACTGGTCAAAGTAGTCAAAGCAGGTTTGGCAACATTCCACTGTTCACCTTGTACATTGTGCACATCGTGGCCACAGGGGATGTTGGAGGAAGAGGTTTATTGAATTTAGTAGAAGCACTTTGCCATGATAGTGTTGAGTTGCTTGAGTGCCATAGCTGTGCCCATCTAAGTGAATCATGGGTACTTGGTGTAAACATTGTGAAAGAGCATGTTTAACCTCTTCTACACAAATGCATATGATATTGGTATGACTCTTCCTGGTCAGTGGTGATTCCTATCACCCTCCCTTCTAATGCCCCCTCCACCTTGTGTTCCATGTGCTTCCGAGTTTAAGATAAGATATCTTTATTAGTCGCATGTACATTGAAACACAGTGAAATGCATCTTTTGTGTAGAGTGTTCTGGGGGCAGCCCAAAGTGTCACCATGCTCCTGGCGTCAACATAGCATGCCTACAACTTCCTAACCAGTATGTCTTTGGAATGTGGGAGGAAACCAGAGCATCTGGAGGAAACCCATGCAGACACAGGGAGAACATTCAAACTCCTTACAGACGGCAGCCAGAATTGAACCCGGGTCTCTGGCGCTGTAATAGCATTATGCTAACCACTACACTACCGTGCCTGCCCACCTGAGGGGCAACTTCTTCATGCAGAGGGTGGTGCGTATATGAAATGAGCTGCCAAAGAATGTGGTTGGGTCAGTTACATTAACAACATTCAAAAGACATTTGGATAAGTACATTCATAGGAGGGAGTTAGAGGGATATGGGCCAAATGCAGGCAAATGGGACTAGCTTCGTGGGCCCCATGGTTGGAATGGATGAGTTGGGCTGAAGGGCCTGCTTCCACTATTGCTCTATGACTCTATGACACTATACCTCAGTGTCTGTCATTTTCCAAAGGGTCTGTGCCTCTGTCACAGAATTACACTGGGGAGAATCCTTCTGGAATTTTGGCCATCAAACACTTCCAGACTTTGGTTTATCTTCTAGCCCATCCTTGAACCATTTCTTCCCTTCCCTATTTACCATCTCTTTCTTTAACACCACTTCACCGCACTCACTGTGCTTCCCTTCTTGCTTTTCCAAAGTTTTTCTCTCGCTGCCTTTGACCTAGATGGTATTTATACATTACCTTTCACTTTTTCACCTCTTCACGGTTTGTAAAATGTATTCATGGGCTTTTAATCAATTAGTGATTTCACGGTGAGAGAGATCAGCCCTTAGAGCCACTTGGAGTACAGTAACATAGTGGTTATGTTACTCTTCTAGCAACCCAGAAACTTGAACTAAAAAACAGAGACGTGAGATCAAATCCTACTTTGACAGCTGGGGAACTTAAATACATTGAATTAAATAGATCCAGAATTTTAAGAAAAAGTAAAATAGTAATGGTGGTCACGAAACCACTGGATTGTTCTAGAGGTCTTGGTGGTTTACAAATGCTCATCAGGAAAGGACATCTGCTGATGCAGACCTACAGAAAAATGTTGTTGACTCTTAAATTCCCTCTGAAACAACATAAAAAAAATAGAAGCAGGTGTAGACCACTTGACCCATGGCACTAACTCTGCCACTCAATAAGATCATAGCTGAGAGAACCATAGAGAGATTGGAATTGGAATTGGTTTATTATTGTCACTTGTACCGAGGTACAGTGAAAAACTTGCCTTGCATACCGTTCACACAGACCAATTCATTACACAGTGCATTGAGGTAGCACAAGGTAAAACAATACAGAATGCAGAATAAAGTGTCACAGCTGCAGAGAAAGTGCAGTGCAGGTAGATAATAAGGTGCAAGGTCATAACGAGCTCGATTGTGAGGTCAAGGGTCCATCTTATCGTACTAGGGAACCGTTTAATAGTCTTATAACAGTGGGATAGAAGCTGTCCTTGAGCCTGGTGGTATGTGCTTTCAGGCTTTTGTATCTTCTTCCCGATGGGAGAGGGGAGAAGAGAGAATGTCCAGGGTGGGAGGGGTCTTTGATTATGCTGGCTGCTTTACCGAGGCAGCGTGTATAGACAAGAGACCATGGAGGGGAGGCTGGTTTTTCCGTGATACAGCATAAAAACAGATCCTTTGGCCCAGCGAGTCCATGCTGTCCATCAAGCCCCCAGTATTACATTAATCCTACCCTAACCTATTTTATTCTCCCCATATTCCCATTAACTACCCTCCTCCGCCAGACTCTACCACTCATCTGCCGAATGGGAGCAACTTACAATGGCTAATTAACCTACAGCCTGCAGGTCTTTGGGATGTGGGAGGAAACCAGAGCACCCGGAGAAAACTCATGCTGTCACAGGGAGAAGGTGCAAACTCCCCGCAGACAGCACCGGGAGTCAGGATTGAACCCTGGTCATTGAAGCTGTGACACAGCAACTCTAATGGCTGCACCAAGGTGCCACATTACATTGATCTTTTATCTCAGAACTACTTTCCTGTACTAAACCCCACATCCCTCAATTCCCTTAATATAATAAAGCCTATTGATCTGTCTTGAAAATGGAGCAACTACGAGATGCTGGAGGAACTCAGCAGGTCAGGCAGCATCTGTGGAGGGAAATGGACAGTCGGCATTTCGGGTCAAGACCCTTCATCTGGATTGAAAGGCAGAGGGGAGATAGTCAGTATAAAGAGGTGAGGGGAAGAGTTGGAGCAAGAGCTGGCAAGTGTTAGGTTGGATCCAGATGAGGAGGGGTAATAGGCAGATGGAGGAGGGGAGAGTGGGAATAATGACAGGGGCCAGGAGGTGATAGGTGGAGGCGACAAAGAGCTGCAGATGATGGAGTCTGATAGGAGACAAAGGTGGGGCATGGAATCAATTGAGGGAGTTGGGGAGGGCAGATGGGAACAGTGGGGGAGGGGACCCAGTGGGAGGAGTGTGTGGGCGATGGGCAGATGGAGAACACAGAAGAGAGCTCCCTCTCTGTCCCTTTTCTCTCTCCTCCCGATCTACCCAGTTCTTCCCACACTCACCCCAGCTCCCCATCACCCTGTTTCGTTCCCCTTCTCCACCCACTCCATCTGCTTCATCTCTTTTCAAAGGCAACGTCCATCCACATCCCAGGGATCAACTTGGGAAGCCACTCAACTCAAGGGCAATTAAGGAAGCTCCATAAATGCTAGGTTCGGTAGTGATATCAACATCTTGGGAATAAGTGCTTGAGACAAACACTCCTTTACACCCACCTCCCTCCTTTCAACTTGAAGGAAAGATTTCACCGTCACATTTTAACCTGTCATTTCTTCTTCTCCAAAGATGACTGACCTGCCACATACTACCAGCATTTTAGTCTTAGAATTGTAAAATCATAGAATGTTACAGTAGAGGAGACCGTTCAATCCATTGTCAATTTCCCAGTGACTGCAGCAAGTTTCTTGTGCTGGGTTATTTGTATTAGTTTGCTATAATTGAAAAGCACGAGTTAAACTCAGAATACGTCGAGGTAAGGTGACAAATTCTTATTGCAGTTTGCCACAATATTATGCTCTGCATAACTGCAGATGTATTCAATATATATTGAAAAGCTGAAGCTGACATAAGGGTTCACAGTTAGTGCCAATTGGTTCTACTTAGGCATTTAACCTAGTTTTCAGATGCTTCTAATTCAATTTGCACTACTCCGGGCTTTAAGTCGTTTGCTTCTGAATGTTGATTGTACTTCTGTAGAATATGCCTGTTCCTTTACAACAAGACTTACTGTAAAATTTCACTTTGCAAATAATTGGGTCGTTCCTGCCTGTCAGTCAGTCTCTCTGTCTTGGGCTTTCTGCTCACTCTAAGTATTCAGGAGAAAACCTCCTGCTGTGGCTCATAGAGATGAGAAGAATAATGAAGAGGGAAGGAATTTTACTGGCAATGGAGCTGGGAAAAGACAAATCAATTAGGCTGGCACAGTGTGACTGTCCGCATTTAATTCGCATGTGGTGATGGATTTTTTCCATGTTTTATAATGGGGTTAGGATGGGAAAATTGAAAGATAGGATCAGCCAATATCTTATTGAATGGCAGTGCAGGCTTAAGGAACATTAGTGTTGTGGTAGGTGTAGTCACCCAGGAAAATGTTCGGACAGGATGTGAGCTGGGAACACATAGGTTGAAGGAGGTAATGGAGTGAAAGACATGATTCCTCTTTGTCACAGGTTCAGGGCCCACACCAGAAACAAGAGCACATAGGTCAGGCTGAGACTTCATTGTAGGACTGAGAGGGTGCTGAGCTGTCAGAGGTCCAGTGATGAGGCAATGATCCGTGATCCCATGGGGTAATGTAAAAGGTACATTGGCACTCCCTGAAGAAGAACAGGGGGCACTGCTCTCCCTTCTCCAATGATGCTGGCTGACCTACTGCTTGATTTTAGTTCAGCTCCATCACAGGAACAACTCTCCCACCATAAGATATTTATTTATTAGTCACATGTACATTGAAACACACAGTGAAATGCATCTTTTTGCATTACTGAGAATGCGCTGGGGGCAGCCCGCAAGGGTCGCCACTCTTCCAGTGCCAACATAGCATGCCCACAACTTCCTAACCTGTACGTCTTTGGAATGTGGGAGGAAACCCATGCAGGCATGGGGAGAAATGTACAAACTCCTTACAGATAGTGGCGGGAATTGAACCTGGGTCACTGGCGCTGTAATAGCGTTACGTTAACCACTACACTATCATGCCACCACCATCGAGGACATCTTCAAAAGGCCTCAAGAAGGCGACATCCATCACCAAGGACCCTCACCATCCGAGACATGCCCTCTTCTCATTACTACCATCGGGGAGGAGGTACAGGAGCCTGAAGACTCAATGTTTCAGGAACAGCTTCTTCTCCTCCGCCATCAGATTTCTGAACGGTCAATGAACCCATGAACACTACTTCATTATTACTTTTTTTTGCACATATTTATTTATTTTTTGCAACCTATAGTAATTTTATGTCTTTGCACAGGACTCCTGCCACGAAACAACAAATTTCACGACATATAAGTCAGTGACAATTAATCTGATTTTGATTCTGATTCTGAGATTTCCAGCAGCTGCAGTGTTTTGCTTTGGGTTTATGGTTGCATTCATTGGCCCTTCAGCCCAATAAGTGGCCACCTTGGAGAAGTTCCAGAACTTCCACAAGACTTTACCCACTCACCTCTGTCAATTTAACATTGTTATTCTTATCTTTCAGTACATTTCCAGGAACGACCAACCACATCGTTTTCTTCAGCCAATGTCCCCAGATCAGATTTACTTATATAAAGGTTACATCACAGAAGAAGGCCATTCATCCCATTCTATACAATTGAAGAAGAGCTACACAGCAATAAGTCTACAGCCTTGCAGGTCTAAATGTAACGACAGTATCTGTCTCAGGTGAAGAATTAGATGCCAACATGCACAAGGTAAAAAAAAATCCTTATCTCCTCTTTAATCTTCCACTAATTCCATGTGGATTCCAACCAAAATTTTACCCTTCACATTTTGAACCTCTTCAAAATTACAGATATTTTCAAGATACTCAGCATTTCCCAAATCTAAATGTTCTTGCCCCATGTACCTGGCCTAATGTCTTTTAAATGTTGTTATTGTATCTGCCTCAACCAGTTCCTCAGGCAGCTTGTTCCATACACACACCACCCTCTGGGACTAGCTTAGATGGGCGTCTTGGCCAGCATGGATGAATTTGACTGAAGGGCATGTTTCCGTTCACCCTCTGCATGAAGAAGTTGCTCCTCAGTTCCCTTCTAAATCTTTCTCGTCTCACCTTAAATCTATACTCTCTAGTTTTTGATTCTGTTTTCCTTGGAAGAAGACTGTGTGCATTCACTCAACCAATGGCCCTTTTTTATCCTCTCAAGGAAAAGCATGATAGCATGTACTTGCTCTGAGCCTCTCCCTTCAGTCGCTGTCCTGGTTCATCCTTAGCCTTGCTCAGGGTTCGAACAAAAAATAATCATCTGCATTTCAGATGTCCGAAATCACAAGCTTCCACAAATCTCAGATTCAGGTTATACACTGAATCCTTCTCTCTTCTTCGGGGCAATCTCCTCCTCTCCGCCAATCTCACATCATGTTGAAAAAAAGTCCAGGTTTGATAAAATTTTAATTTTATCTCTCTTTCTCCACAGTAGCTGCCTGACTTGCTGAGTATCCCCAACACTTTCTACTTGTTTCTCATGGGCTTGTAACTGCTGTCAAATTTGGTTCCTTGTTCCTGTGCAAATTCCAAACGAAGCAAGTGGTGTAGAGGTTAGCGAAACACTTTACAGCGCCAGTGACCGGGGTTCAATTCCTGCCACTGTCTGTAAGGATTTTGTACGTTCCTCCCGTGTCTGTGTAGGTTCCCTCCTGGTGCTCCGGTTTCCTCCCACATTCCAAAGGCGTACAGGTTAGGAAGTTGTGGGCATGCTATGTTGGGCCGGAAACTTGGCAACACTTGTGGGCTGCCTGCAGAACACTCTACGCAAAAGATGCATTTCACTGTGTGTTTCGATGTGCATGTGACTATTAAAGATATCTTGTCTTATTTATTCATTCACAGGAGATGAGCATTGCTGATAACCCCAGCATTTATTGACCATCCCTATTTGCCCCTGAACTGAGGAAGCAGATAAGCATCAACAAGGTCAGTGGGTCTCAAGTCCCATAAAGGCCAGACTGGGTGAGGATAGGAGATTTAGAGTCATAAAGTTGTGTAGCATAGAAACAGGTCTTTTGGCCCACCATGTCTCTGCCGACCATAAGATAAGGTAAGATGTCTTTATTAGTCACACGTACATCGAAATGCACAGTGAAATGCATCTTTTGAGTAGAGCGTTCTGCAGGCAGCCTGCAAGTGTCGCCACGTTTCCGGTGCCAACATAGCATGCCCACAACTTCCTAATCCTTACGTCTTTGGAATGTGGAAGAAAACAGGAGCACCCGGAGGAAACCCACACAGACACAGGGAGAACGTACAAACTCCTTACAGACAGCAGCCGGAATTGAACCTGGGTCACTGGCATTGTAATAGCGTTATGCTAACCTCTACACTACTGTGCCTGGCCTCTGTGCCATACTCATTCAAGTACCTGCCCAGATGCCTCATAAATGTTGTTAGTTCCTGCCTCCATCACCTCCTCTGGCAGGTCATTCCAGATACCAGCTACCTTTTGTGTGAAAAAGTTACCCCTCAGATCCCCTTCATCCATCTGAACTCCAGATTGACTGCTTTGTGGGGCAATAATAAGACATAGAACATAGAACGCTACAGCACAGTACAGGCCCTTCGGGCCACGATGTTGTGCCAACATTTTATCCTGCTCTAAGATCTATCTAACCCTTCCCTCCCACATAGCCCCCTATTTTTCTATCATTCACATGTCTATCTAAGAGTCTTTTAAGTGTCTCTAATGTATCTGCTTCCACAACCTCTGCCGGCAGTGTGTTCCACGCACCCACCACTCTCTATCTAAAAAACTTACCCCTGACAGCCCCTTTATACCTTCCTCCAATCACCTTAAAGTTATGTCCCCTTGTGTTAGCTGTTGTCGCACTGGGAAAAAGTCTCTGACGGTTTCTGACTGATGATGAACCGCACAGCTTATTATAATTACCAGCTTTGTCTAAAACATAAATCCAGATTTATTTCATTATTTGAATTTAAATGCCACAGCTACCACAGTGAGATCAATGGATCACAACTTTAGGTAGTAGTTCAGCAATTTAGCAAATACACACAATAGCCAGTGTGTTTCTGTTCCAAATGTTCTGGAAACTGCCCCACCCACAAATCCTTACAGCTGCCCCATGTCCCTGGACTGAGGTCCCTTTAACTTTCCAAAGGTGCCAAAGTTTCTTCAGGTAATTTATCAATCAATTGGATGTGATTCACTCTCCCATTTTTGTTTTATTTGGTAATGCTACCTCAATAGTGTGGCATCTTCAATGTTGTTTATAGGAATGATTCCCTCCACTCAAATATTAAAATACCTCTTCATTTACAACAGTGTGAATCCCCACTGCTGCATAAATCACACCAGCTTCGAATTTGGCCGAAAATATTTGGTAGACGTGACTATGAGTTAGGCAGACAACATGAGAGATATTAAATCCTACATCAAATACCACTTAGTTACATAAAACACACATAAAAAAATCCGAGATGAGGCATTTTAGCTTCTTTTAGTCAGATTTGTCAGTTAATAATTAGCTTAATTGGTGTGTCAGTCATAATGTACTATCATCATGGTAGACACTTCATACAAATGATGCTTTACTTGCAAAAGTCAATATTTCAAAAATACAAAGAGATTACATCTGGGTTTGATTCAATGTGGAAAATCTAGCCTTGCATTCATTACTGTAATATCTGCTTTCCCACAAGTGGTATTTCCAGATTAGGTGTTTAGAAATCCTGGTCCACTCTTCCTACAGTCGATACAATTGCTCTGCAATGATACAAAAGATACAAAACATGATGGAATACTCTCTGGGTGTTGAAATACAATGAAGAGGTTTTAAAACAAAATTGAGAAAGTGCTTGGCTCTTAATAGATATAACCAATTTGCTTTAAAAGGACATTTTTAAAAGTGTTTTGTGGATGTTAAAGTGTTAATCACCCACTTTTTGCTAAGTAGAAAGTCCTCCTAATTTAAAGGGAACTGGTTCAAATAAAAGAGGACTGTTGATTGATGCACGGGATATAGCAATTGAGTGTTTTGTTATATTGCTATTGTCAGAGAATGTAGAACAGACAAATAGTCTGTATGCCTACAGGATATTGAAGAACTTGCCTGTGTCCTGACACAGAGTTCTAACAGCATAGTAGGAAATTACTGTTAACCATGCTGTCAAAAGGCAAGTGTGAGACCAGCACTGGGCATAAATCAGTCCCTGAATTATTTTGCACCTTGGTCAGCTCTACAAATACTTCAGTTGAAATACTGTTTAAGAGTCCCTTGTACTTGCAGCAGGGGTTGTTCAGGCTCTCTGTTACACCTGCGTTCCCAGGCTAAAATTAATCGATCTGTTCTGTACTTTGCCGCATCACCATATGGAAGTATTTAGTGGCATAGATTGGATGGTGCAGTTTCTCTGAGGGGTAAATGTGGTGAATCACCAAAAGGGAAAAAGGACCTTGCCTTCTTTGCAAACTGTGTGTGTTTCATGATGCAGGAAACTGACAGTATGAGATACGGTTAAACATGGGGAACTCTGTGTCAGCTGCATGTCTGTTTGATTTCCTGGGCTCCACCATTGCAGGCATGCCTTCAGCAGTAGGTTTCTCTCTGCCCCTCCTCTAGATGGGTACATGGTTATCTGTGGATAAATCCCTAGGGCCTGACTGAGGGCATCCTCAGACTTTGTAGGAGGCTAGAGAAGAAACCATGGAGGCCCTTGCAGAGATATTTGCTTCTTCGTTAGCCACTGGTAAAGTTCCTGAAGACTAGAAGGTGGCTAATGTTGATCCGTTGTTTAAGAAGGGTAGCAAGGACAAGCCAGGGAATTACAGGCCGGTCAACCTAGATAAGATAAGATATCTTTATTAGTCACACGTACATCGAAACACACAGTGAAATGCATCTTTTGTGTAGAGTGTTCTGGGGGCAGCCCGCAAGTGTCGCCACGCTTCCGGCGCCAACATAGCATGCCCACAACTTCCTAACCTGTACGCCTTTGGAATGTGGGAGGAAATCGGAGCACCCGGAGGAAACCCACACAGACACAGGGAGAACATACAAACTCCTTACAGGCAGCGGCTGGAATTGAACCTGGGTTGCTGGCGCCGTAAAACGTTACGCTAACTGCTACACTACTGTGCCTGCCCCTACACTAGCTGACGTCAGTGGTAGGGAAGTTATTGGAGGGAATTCTGAGGGACAGGATCTACCAGCATTTGTATAGACAGAGTCTGATTAAGAGGATTCAGTATGTCTTTGTGCGTGGAAAGTCGTGCTTGATAGAGTTTTTTGAAGAGGTAACCAAAAAGGTAGCTAAGGGGAGGGCAGTGGATGTTGTCTATTTGCCTGTTTTGTTTTATATCTCTGTATATTTAATGTTTAATTAATTAATATCTGCTTAATGGGTTCTTATATAAATCTATTTTGATTATTTTTAATTGTTTGAATGAGTTAAGTCAATTTCAGTTGTTTTTAAAAGTCTCTGATCACCATGGACTTTCTTTTCTTAAGCAGTTCCTTGGGATCAAAGGATGAGTTGCTTCCACCCTGATTTTATGGGTTCTGAGGCGGTTGATGTGGGAACAATGAATTCTTTCACAAATGGGGCAGGAGGTGACTGACGAAGCACCCTCACACTCCAAATCCACGGGACAGAGGTCTTCTACCACACTGTCCTCCAACAATAAAAGTTCATGACAATACCCTGGAAGATGTGGACCACTTACTAGAATGAGGGGACATTGGATGAAGATTCCAGGGAGTAGATTTAGGATGGAGATGAGGAGGAACTACTTTTCCCAGAGAAGAGTAAATCTGTGGAATTCTCTGCCCAGGGAAGCAGCAGAGGCTACTCATTAAATATATTTAAGACACAGTTAGATAGATTTTTGCATAGTAGGGGAATTAAGGATTATGGGAAAATGGCAGGTAGGTGGAGCTGAGTCCACAACAAGATCAGCCATGATCTTATTGAATGGCAGAGCAGGCTCGATGGGCCAGATGGCCTACTCCTGCTCCCTATTTCTTAGGTTCTTATGTTTCCATATCTCAGGAGTCACCTCTGGGTGAAAATAGACATCGATGATGAAAGTCTGCACTGCCTTCAATCACGAGCACAGCCTTTTGCTGATGAGAGACAATGAAACAGGCTTCTGACGGCAAGAGCTGGTTAGTGTTACCATGGCAGTGTGAGGAGGCACAGCAAGATGTAACAACTAGTGGCCTGGTCACCACTGGCAACCCATTACCAACCTAATGACTATTGACCTTAATGACTACCAACCGGTGGCTCTGAAATCCACCATCATAAAGTGCTTCAAGAGACTGGTCATTGCACGCATCAACTCCAGCCTCCTGGAAAACCTCGACCCACTGCAATTCACCTACTGCCAAAACAGGCCGACAATGGATGCCATCACCCTGGCCCTACACTCATCTCTGGAGCACCTGGACAGTAAAGACACCTACATTAGGTTATTGTTTATTGACTACAGCTCCGTCTTCAACACTATAATTCCAAGCAATCCTATCAGCAAACTCCGAGACCTGGGACTCAACACCTCCCTCTGTAACTGGATCCTTGACTATCTGACCAACAGACTGCAATCAGTGAGGATAGGCAGCAACACCTCCAGCACAATTATTCTCAACGCTGGTGCCCCACAAGACTGCGTCCTCAGCCCTCTATTCTACTCCCGATATACTCATGGCTGCGTGGCCAGATTCTGCTCTCACTCCATCTACAAGTTTGTAGATGATACCACCGTAGTAGGCTATATCTCAAATTATGATGAGACGGAGTACAGGAAGGAGATAGAGAGTTTAGTGACATGGTGTCATGACAACAACCTTTCCCTCAATGGCAGCAAAACAAAAGAGCTGGTCATTGACTTCAGGAAAGGGGGCGGTGTACATGCACCTGTCTACATCAATGGTGTTGAGGTCGAGAGGGTTGAGCGCTTCAAGTTCCTTGGAGAGAACATCACTGATATCCTGTCCTGGTCCAACCACATAGACCCCATGGCCAAGAAAGCTTACCAGTGCCTCTACTTCCTCAGGAGGCTAAAGAAATTTGGCATGTCCCCTTTGACACCCACCAACTTTTATTGATGCACCATAGAAAGCATCCTATCTGGAAGCATCACGGCTTGGTATGGCAACTGCTCTGCCCAGGACGGCAAGAAACTGCAGAGAGTTGTGGACACAACCCAGCACATCACGGAAACCAGCCTCCCCTCAATGGACTCTGTGTCCATACCTCTTGCTGCCTTGGTGAAGCAGTCAGCATAATCAAAGACATTCTCTCTTCTCCTCTCTCCCATCAGGCAGAAGATACAGGAGCCTGAGGGCATGTACCACCAGGCTGAAGGACAGCTTCTACCCCACTGTGATAAGACTATTGAACGGTTCCCTTATACGATAAAATGGACTCTTAAACTCACAATCTACCTTTTTATGAGCTTGCACCTTATTGTCTACCTTCAATGCACTTCCCTGTAGCTGTGACACTTTACTCTGTATTCTGTTATTGTTTTTACACTGTACTACCTCAGTGCATTGTGTAATGAATTGATCTGTACAAATGGTATGCAAGACAAGTTTTTCACTGTACGTCGGTACAAGTGACAATAATAAACCAATACCAATACTCCACTCATGGTAACGGCACAGAATAGCATCACAGCTGTTGGTAGCAGTATGACCACGGAGCTCGTGAGGGAGAAAACCACAGGCAGATTGGTGTCATTGGACTTGGGTTGGGTTACTAGGCTCTATATGATGGACCCAGACTATTGATGTATCCTTCTGGACTCAACCAGCTCAATCAGTAATGGTACCACTAAGCAACTCTTCTATTCTATTCTGATTTGGTACAGATGAAGGAATTGATAGGACACTTCAAAGCATCTTGCTCAGACTCTGTATGGGACTTACACTAATATCTCTCCTGCTCATTCCATCCTTGGGGTTGACTTCTAGTTTGTCCCTTAATCTTTACCCGGTTTACCCTAATAATAGGATAATAGAATGAGTTCAAATCAGAATTCGACAAACATAAGCTCACCACATTCCCAATTTTATCAAATTGACACAAAACAGACAACAGCCACTTCCTGGAATGGAAAAATGCTGTCAAAAATAATTTTCATTCAAAATGTCCAGCGGTGTAGCAGTATTGGTATTGGTTTATTATTGTCACATACCAAGGTACAGTGAAAAACTTGTCTTGCATACTGATCATACAGGTCAATTCATTACACAGTGCATTGAGGTAGTACAGGGTAAAAACAATAACAGAATACAGAGTAAAGTGTCACAGCTACAGGGAAGTGCATTGCAGGTAGACAATAAGGTGCAAGGCCAAACAAAGTAGATTATGAGGTCAAGAGTCCATCTCATCATATAAGGGAACCGTTCAATAGTCTTATCACAGTGGGATAGAAGCTGTCCTTGATCCTGGTGGCATGTGACCTCTGGGTCCTGTACTTTCTGCCTGATGGGAGAGGGGAAAAGAGAGAATTTCCGGGTGGGTGGGGTCTTTGATTATGTTGCCTGCTTCACCAAGGCAGTGAGAGGTAAAGTCAGCGTCCATAGAGGAGATCCTGGTCTCCATGATGCGCTGGGCTGTGTCCACAACTCTCTGCAGTTTCTTGCCGTCTCGGGCAGAGCAGTTGCCATACCAAGCCTTGATGCATCCAGATAGGATGCTTTCTATGGTGTATTGATAAAAGTTACAGTCAAAGGGGACATGCCAAATTTCTTTAGCTTCCTGAGGAATTAGAGGCACTAGTGAGCTTTCTTGGCTGTAGCATCTACGTGGTTGGATCAGGACAGGCTATGGGTGCTGTTCATTCCATGGAACTTGAAGGTCTCAACCCTCTTGTCCTCAGCACCATTGATGTAGACAGGTGCATGTACACTGCCCCCTTTCCTGAAGTCAATGACCAGCTCTTTTGTTTTGCTGCCATTGAGGGAAAGATTGTTGTCATGACACCATGTCACAAAGCTCTCTATCTCCTTCCTGTACTCCGACTCATTGTTATTTGAGATAAGGCCTACCACGAGGGTATCATCCGCAAACTTGTAATGTAGTAATGTTACTGGACTCATGACCTGGTGTCCTTGGCTAACAATAATGCAAATGTAAGTTCAAAACCCACTGGACTTTTTAAACATTCTTAAAGTTAAAAAAAGGAATATGTAACAGTTACCACAAACCTGCCAGATATCAACTATTTTGCAAATGTCTTCCAGGAAATAAGCTTGCAGCTCTTTATTGTATGTGACTCTTGTCCAACATTAGTTTGTTTGATGCTGAACTGGCAGTCAGTTGTAACTAAACCAAAGTATTGGTATTGGTTTATTATTGTCATGTCTACCTAGAAACCATGAAAAACTTTTGTTTGTGTGCCTTCCAGGCAGATCATGCCATAATAAATACATCAAGGTAGTAAAAAGAAAACAGAATGCAGAATAGTGTTGCAGTTATAGAGAAAGTACAGTGTAGGTTGACAAATAGAGTACAAGGGCCATGATGAGGTAGATTGGGAGATCAAGAATCCATCTTCAGTGTATGAGAGGTCCGTTCAAGAGTCTGATAACAGTGGGATAGAAGCTGTCCTGAGACTGTGGTATGTGTTTTCAAGCTCTTGTACCTTCTGCCCGATGGGACAGAGGAGAAGAGAGGATGTTCGTGAAGAAAGACAAAAATTCTGAAAATGCTCATCAGATCAGGTCAGGCAGCATCTGCAGAGAGAGAAAACAAGTTAATATTTCTGATTATTACTCTTCCATTGACAAGCGCCACTACATTTAAGAGATAACTGAGATGGCCACTTAAAGCAGGCTTTGCCAACCATGCCCAGAGCTGGGCCGTGAACTCAAAGCAAAATGAAAATGCCTCTAGTGAGATGGAAAGGTTGCAGTGGCTACTGAGATGACTAAATGAATCACCGATCTATGTAACA